>NC_062556.1:58207145-59614188 GCF_016906955.1 Phacochoerus africanus | reverse complement strand
TCAGTTTATGTCAGAGTGTTCTGTCTATATTTGCCTCTAAGAGATTACAGTATATGGACTTGTATTTATGTCCTTAATCCATTTTGAGTTTATTTTGTATATGGTGTTCGAGAATGTTCTAATTTCATTCTTTTACATGTAGCTGTCCAGTTTTCCCAGCACCACTTATTGAAAAGACTGCTTTTTCTCCATTGTATATCCTAGCCATCCTTGTAGTAAATTGATTGACCATAGTTAGGTGGGTTTATTTCTGAGCTTTTTATCCTATTTCATTGAACTCTATTTCTGGCTTTTGTGCCAGTACCATACTCTTGATATCTGTAGCTTTGTAATATGGTATGAAGTCAGGGAGCCTGATTACTCCAGTTTTGTTTTTCTCTCATGATTTCTTTGGCTATTCAGGGTCTTTTGTGTTTTCACATAAATTTTTAAAATATTTGTTTTAATTCTGTAAAAAAAATGCCATTGGTAATTTGACAGGGTTTGCATAGAATCTGTAGGGGGCCTTGGGTAGTATAGTCATTTTGACAATACTGATTCTTCCAATCCAAGAACATGGTATATCTTTCCTTCTGTTTGTGTCATCTCTGATTTCTTTCAACAGTATCTTATATCCACAACCCAAAAATCTACAATATGTACACAAACAAAAATGAAAAAGCAATCCAAACACAACACTATAGTCATCAAACCACAAGATAACAGAGAAGAAGGGAAGAAAAAAGGCCAACAACAACAACAAGAACCTAAAACAACTAAATGGCAGTAAGAAATACATATAAATAATTAGCTTAAATATAAATGGGTTAAATGCTTCAATCAAAAGACATAGACTGGCTGAATGTATACAAAAGTGAGATACATATATATGCTGTCTAAAAGGAGACCCACTTCCTTTCTAGGGACATATGCAGACTGAAAGTGAGGATGGAAAAAATATTCCATGTTAATGGAAATTAAAAGAAAGCAGGAGTAGCAATGCTTATATCAGACAAAATGTACTTTAAAATAAAGACTGTTACAGGAGAAATGAAGGGAATTACATAATGATCAAAGGATCAATCCAAGAAGAAGATATAACTATTGTAAATATATATGTACCCAACTTAGGAACACCTCAATATATGAGGCAACTTCTCAGAGCCGTAAAAAGAGAAATCATCATTAACACAATAATAGTGGAGGACTTTAACCCCCCACCTTCAGCAATGGACAGACCATCTAGGTAGAAAATCAGCAAGGAAAGAGAGGCCTTAAATGCTGCATTGTACCAGATAGAATTAATCAATATTTATAGACCATTCCATCCAAACCAATGAAATACACATTCTTCTCAAGCACATGCAGAAAATTCTCCAGGATAGATTACATTCTGGGCCACAAATCAAACCTCAGTAAATTTAAGGAAATTGAAATCATATTGAGCATCTTTTCTGACCACAATGCAATTAAGAATAGAAATCAACTACAAGAAGAAAACCACAAAAAATATAAACATATGGAGACAAAACAATATGATACTAAACAACCAATGGATCACTGAAGAAATTAAAGTGGAAATCAAATAATACCTAGAGACAAATTAAAATGAAAACACAGCCATCCACAACCTATGAGATGTGGTAAAAGTAGTTCTAAGAGGGAAGTTTTTAGCAATATAAGCTTACCTTAGGAAACGATAAAAAACTCAAATAACCTAACCTTACACCTAAAGTAACTAGGGATTGAAGTCTTAAAATGTATTTTTAATGTCTCAGACACTAAGTTAACACTAGCCTTTCTGAGAAAATATGTATTATTTGAGAATTTAACAATTTTCATTGACTTTTCAGCTTAAGAAACTTGATATCGCCATCACGAAAAAAAAAGTGCATTCAGAGTTCACATTGTGCCTCAGCAGATTAAGAAACCACATAGTATCCTTGAGGGTGTGGGTTCCATCTGTGGCCTCCCTCAGTTGGCTAAAGATTCAGTGTTGCTGCAACCTTGGATCCAGCATTGATGTGGCTGTGGTGTAAGCTTGCAACTCCAATTTGACTTCTAGTTTGAGAAGTTCCACATGCCATAGGTATGGTGAAAGAGAGAAAGAAAGAGAGAAAGAAAGAGAAAGAAAGAAAGAAAGAGAGAAAGAAAGAGAAAGAAAGAAAGAAAGAAAGAAAGAAAGAGAGAGAAAGAGAGAGAGAGAAAGAAAGAGAGAGAGAGAGAGAGAGAGAGAAAGAGAGAAAAGAAAGAAAGACAGAGAAAGAAGAACGAAAGAAAGAAAGAACGAAAGAACAGAAAGAAAGAAAGAAAGAAAGACAGGAAGGAAGGAAGGAAGCAGGACGGGCACTAGGAAGGAAGGAAGGAAGGAAGGAAGGAAAAGAAAGAGAGGAAGGAAGGAAGGAAGAGAGCAAGCCAGAGAGGGAGAGGGAGGGAGGGAGGAAGAAGGAAAGAAAGAAAGGAAAAGAGGGAAAAGGGAATTCAAACAAAGTTTGTAACTAAATATCTATTATTGTTACTAAGTGAATTTCTATTGTGTTTTTAATACTTTATGTTCTTTATCCCCTTTAAAATAATATTTCCAATTTTCCTGAAATTTAGGCTTGTTTATCACAAGTGTATGGATGAAGATTTTCAGGTGATTGCCCATATCCATCAAACTAATACTAGACATAAGCAGAATTTAGAATCCACGTTTGTGAGACATCAAATCATTTAGTATACATAATCATACTATTTGCTTAATTGTTCTATTATTTTCAGTGTCTTCTCCATCTTACTTAAAGTAACAATTTGCATATAGCCAGTAACCTAAAGTATAGAAAAATCTCATAACCTAATGCTGTATTTGCTAAGAGCTAAATTTTCTGCTTAAAGATTAGTAACACCTTAAAAGAATCAAAAAGAGAACTTCCAGTATTACCTGTAGGTAATAGTGTTCTAAAAATGCAAAATACTTTGAGAAGGAGGAAGTACAAGGCATTAAAATATAAGAAAAGAAAGTACAAGTAAACTATGTACTTTGTAGAAAAATATAAAAATCAAATCAAGTTGAGCTAAAATTTCATTAGTAAAATAAAGTGCACGTACTTGGCTGGAATAGATGTTATTTGTCTGGCTTAAATACATATATATACATATACATATATATATATGTATTTTGTCAGGCTTAAATAAATATATATATATATATATATTTGAGAAGTATATCTTTCCTATCCTTAAATTAAGAGGGATTAAAATATTATAGGAAATTATTATATCTGCATATATTCTTTTTGGTCTTTTTGCCATTTCTTGGGCCGCTTCTGCAGCATATGGAGGTTCCCAGGCTAGGGGTCGAATCGGAGCTGTAGCTGCCAGCCTACACCAGAGCCACAGCAACGCGGGATCCGAGCCACGCCTGTGACCCACACTGCAGCTCACGGCAGTGCCAGATCCTTAACCCACTGAGCAAGACCAGGGATCGAACCTGAAACCTCATGGTTCCTAGTCGGATTCGTTAACCACTGAGCCAAAATGGGAACTCCATGTATATATTCATTTTTATCAACATATTTTATTGCCCAACATAACTGAAATATTTGAAAATAAAGATAAACATTTCCCTAATATTAGTAATTATCATTTATTGGGTATTTTTTTCATGCTGGGAACCTTTCTAATTATTTTGCATGCTTTAGCTCATTTAGTCTTCAAATCGCCTCTGATGTACATACTATTATCACTAATTTACAGATGGAAAAATGAGGCAGAGAACATGAGTAATTTACCCCATGTCAGAAATGGTAAGCACCAGAGCTGTATTGGTAGCCAGGCAGTACATCTCCAGAATCTAAATGCTTAACCACCACTTTCTGTTTCAATGCCATAAAAACTAATTGGATAATTTTAACATGATTCTTTCTATTGTTTTCAGAAAACTAACTCAGGATTCTTGACATCAGCATGCACAGCAAAGTGACTACAGATAAAATAACATTTTACTATGTCGCTAAGACCGCACATAAAATGTTTTATGCTGTTGTTGTAGTGATGGAAAAAGTATAAAGAAACACTGTATTTAAAAATAGTTTCTGAAACTAGAGAGACAAAGCAATGGCCAAAACATTATTTTCTTGTTTAAATTTAATCTTCACATGAAGAAATTGTTAGTCTCAGATAAATTCCATTTAGATTAGCTCTACAAGTAAAAAGCCAAGAAATTAACTGTTAAGGTGCTGGACCTTCAAATTCAATTTTTTCTTCTCTGTCCTTGGAAAATTGGTTATAGGCCATAGGCTCACTCCATCCTTTCATCCATTACATACTTCTTATTAACTATGTATTAATTTTCAGTTTTCCTCATATAAAAGAGAAACCTAGAGTTAAATATTTAGGGAAAAAAACACTTTAATAAGCTTTCTGTGTAAAATAAAGTGAACAAAATAATTATTTTATTAAAAGATATATATATATGAACAAGTAGTATTACTATTAAGAAAAGTGACAGACTTTTATTATGAAGATTGAGAAGAATTGTAATGATGAATTTGTATAACCCTTTAGAGTTTATGGAGCACACAATCTCACTTTATTTCTTAAAATAACCTTCAGAGAGACTCACCATGCGTATTTCAACAATTAAATAAGGTAGTCCTTATAAAATTGCAGCAATTGACCTCTCTTCATAAGCCCAATTCTGTAAGACTAAGCAGGATCCTGATCCCAAATATAATTAAGCAAGGGTGTCTTTTTGTAGTTAGATGCCAATCTGCCAATATAAATCTTTTAAATTCGTAAATTTATGTTTTCTATGTACTCAATAGTCTTTATTCTTCAGTTTCCATGGTGCTACAGCAACTGGCTAAATATACTGTTACTATGGAGACAATAGTATCTTTCTCTACATCTCATACATTTTGGTACATTATTCTGATATTTTCTCCACATGTACATTCATTTTTGAATGACAAATATATACTAAAATTTCAACAGTGTAAAGAAGTTAGAACAACTTAGACAAACTTTTCATATTTATAGAATAATAGGGTATTGATAAATGAATGTATATATATATATACATTTGTAGTAATCCTGGTGTTCAGTATTATCAGTTTATTTTTTGTATATCATTGGAGACAGAACTTGTTTAATTGAAATACTTTATGAAAAATGTAATGCTTGCTGCTGCCAAAACAAAATTTAAAAGTGTGATAATTGGCAACAAAAAAGGAAATATAATGCAATAATTTGTGTAATATTAACTCTTTAAAAAGAATAAAATATTTTAGTCACTAGGACAGCTCTAAGCATTAGGGAAGCCAATGAAAAATATGAATACTTACATTTTCCACACATAGAATTTCATTTAAGGGATTTCTAAAAAATATTTATACATTGCCAAAATTGGCATTTTACTTTTAATTATACTAAGTTTTGCTTTCATAAACTTCCCTCTCCCCTACACACACACACACACACACACACACACACACACGAAGACACACTCAGTCTGAAATTCTAATCCTTTACTACTTCCAGAGAAATTCCATCGCAACTGAGAGGCAAAACAATATTTTTAATCAAAAACTGAATCTCAAGATCTATAATTAACACCATTGTGTGATAAAATAATCCTTTTATTGGTGCTTATTGCATTTGAGGTACCGTCATTGGTTTAGAAATATTTACAAATATTGATATGGTTTGTAGGTGATATTTTTTATTCTTTCAAATCTGAAGCATGCTTTTAATATATAGTTCCATTGACTAAACAGGTATGTGATACTAAATATTTTTAAGTTTATATTATATTTGTATTACTTAAACATTATTTTTAAAAACATTATGTTTGAAAGAATTGCAGATTCAGGGGAAGACTTAAAGATGTTTAAGCAGGTCTCATGCACTGTGCGCTAAGCTTCTTACCTTAAGTTATGATGGTACAGTACCAAAATCACACACTCATATCATATATTATTATTTATATGTTGCCTGAATGAAATTATTAGAGGAATATAACTTTGAAGAAATGAGAACTATAAAAATATATTCCAGAAATTATGCTATTGTATGCATTGTTTACCAATTATTTTATTTTAAAATAGTAACTTGGGCAGTGATGTAATAAACTTATTTTAATGATATTATTTGAGGCTCCACTTCTTTTTAAATTTTTTTTCATATTTTGATGACTGCATGGAATTGTAAATAAAATGGTCTCTGAAAATCTGTATTTAAATGAGTGATATACCACGTGAATTATATAGAGTAAATATTTCTCATGAATATCTTAATGAAACTCAGTGAGATGCTAGGACACAGTCTTTGTTTTTCTCCATTTAATTTTAAGTTATTGGCAATAAATTTATAAAGTAATGTATATTTTTGAGCATTTCTCAACTCTTTTTGACACAAACCCTTTTCTCAGAACAGTTATCACAGGATACTATTGTTGGGACTCCGGGCAGTTCACCCAAATTATGCCTTAATGGCATACTGACTGTTTTGATTTAAAGTTACTTTTGAAAGATCCAATGCAGGAGAGACACCTTGACCACCATCCCCACCTCCTCCTCCCACACCACCACCCCAGGCAGAAAATAAATCTCTCATATGAAAGGTGTAGTCCCTGCATCTGGAGGTAGAAGGATAACCTTTTTTGCCAGAGATAGGAATTTGGGGAGGAGAAGTCTGTGTACATGAACCTTGCTATTTTAATTTACTATCCCAAGCTCAAACTTTGCTTAAATTCTTTACTAATTAGGCACTCAAACCTAAGTTTCTTTTTCCTGTCAATTCCTGTCAAATTTATTGTTTCTGTAGCTAAAATGTATAAAAACTGCCCTTTTTCTACATCTTAGGTCCCATTACCATAAGATCTCCATGTGCATAGATTAAAATTTGTTTCTTTTTCTCCTGGTATTCCATTTTGTGTTAATTTTATTAATAATCCAACTACAGAACTCTAGGAGGGTTTGAGGGGGGAAATTGCCCCCTCCTCAAATCTTCCTGTTGATTTTCTGGGAAACATGACTCTGAATAACCTAGTTTTTATAATTGGAGTGTGTTGTACAGTCTGGACAGAACACACAATCTCACTAATGTAGGTTTAGCCCAGTCACTTCCAGACTTTTGCAAAATATAGAGTAAATACAGTCACTTTCCGGTTAGGGAGACATCTCATTCTTGAGCCTGAGCATCATGTGATTAAAAGGGATTTTAAGAACTGGATACAGAGTTTTTAAAACTGGGATGTAAGGATCATAGACCATCTGTTTTTGCTAATTGGATTTACCCAAAGGAAGGTAAACACCCTTTTATCTTCATGACAGAGGGTAGTTTTATAAGTTGGAGCAAGGTGCCCAGTGAAAATTGGGAGGTAGGGGCCAAACTTCCTTCATGTTTACATTTCAAATAAATGCCTCCCTGGTCCTTGAGAAAGACATTCTTAGCTTATAAAACTGGCAAGAGGCTTTTAAGAGATTTACATCTCAAAGGAGCAGAAAAACAATTTACTATTGCAGGTTTGCTAAAGAAAACACTCCAAGAAAAGAAAGGTCAGGACCTAGAGTCAGGAAGAAGTCTGTCTAAATTTAGTCAAACTGAAGGAAACCTTAAGGCTGTCTTGGTCAGGAACTTTTGAAAACCTTAAGTTCCATATGACTAGGAAAATTCTCTCTTTTGGGTCTGCTCCAGCTTGTCTTTCTTCATTTATTCTCCTGATCTCTGTGAACCCCACAAGATTCCTAACCAGGTCACACCAGTATCTTGTTTCTGAGGACTTACTGTTTAACAAAAGTTCTTTTATGTCTTGTCTGCAGTTGCTCAACTTTACTGTAAGGATAAACATTTCCGCAAATGTATTAGAAAAAGGTTGCTTCCCCCCAAAACTACACTGTTGCCAGTTGTTTATTACCTCAGAAGTGACTTTTCTTGTGTTGTGACTAGGAAACTATAGCCTTGTATTCTCTCCAGTTCTTCCGTTTGCTGGGCTGACTAATGAACAGAAATCACCATTAAAATAGAGTTGGGAGGCCAGAAAAGGGAGCTGTCCTGCCCTTTAATAAATAGAAGAAGGAGTTCCTCTTCTTTACTTGGCAAAACTCAGCCAATGAAAGACTGTCACAATTCAGCCAATAAAGAGCCACTATACTTTCAAGTCTCAGTTCCTCCAGTGGAGTCTTTGTTTACTATAGCCCTCCCAGTTCTTTTTCTCCATTTAAAATAGATCTCCTCTCCATTGTTGTGGAGGCCTTGCACTTGGTTTGATAAAGGTCATAGACCCCAAATTGCAATTTTTTTGTTGATTCCCAGTAAATCCATTTTTTCCAGAGAAATACCTGGCAGTGTCTGTTGTCAAAGGTCAATATACTATAAAGAGAAAATTCAAGATTAAGGCCTGAGAAGAAAATGAATCATTGGGTTATGATGGTTCCTGAGTACCCACTAAACCATCTCCCTGGTTAAAGCGATGGATCTTCACATTTTTATTGCAGCTGTCCATAGTGATGTGGGCTGCAGTTTCAGCAGGAAATGTCACTGAGAGAAGGCGGACAGAACTCTTAAAAAGTTGTGCTATATTAAATTCCCAGAAATTCATTAAGATAGAGATGTCACATTTTATTCCCATGAATAGAAAGAAATAATCAAAACCAATTATTTCCCTTACACTTTGTCAAAAAATTTTCTTTGGCAGCTGGACCAAATTGTGTGGTTTGATCTCTACCACCACATTTTTCTTAATTTGTCTCTTGACCTGAGTCTTTGCCCTTCCTCTCCTAGCCGAATCTTCTCAATCTTTAGACCTTGTTCCATCTCATCATCTAGTTGAAGGCTTCCTTTACCACTCCATTGCTGATATTACCTTCAAGAAATACTAGAAACTATTCTATGTATGTTCAAATCATATAGACACATTCATGTAAATCTGGTACTGACTAACTATAGCCCATGGATGAGATCTGACACAATTCCTGTTTTTGCAAATAACATTTTAATGAAACACAGCTACAATTATTTTTTATTATACTTTTAAATCATTCATTAAACTGTGATTGACTTGTGAAAGCTATACATATTTATCATATTCAGCAAAGTGAGTTTGGGGGTAAGTATATACCTGTGAAATCATCACCGTCACCCAGGCCATAGATATGACCACACCCTCAGCATGTGGAAGTTCCCTGGCAAGAGAGGACTGAATCCAAACCACAGCTCTCACCTATGCTGTATGTGACAATGCTAGATCTTCCCACTGTATGGGGCTGAGGATTGGACCTGTGCCTCTGCAGCAATCCAAGCCACTGTATTCGGATTCTTAACCCACTGTGCTGTGGGAAATCCAAGTTTTTTGGGTTTTTTTTTGTTTTTTACTTTTTGTTTTTCCACTTTTGGCTGTCCCATAGTGTATGGAGCTCCCCGGCCAGGGATCAGATCCAAGCCACAATTATAACCTACACTGCAGCTGTGATAGCGCCAGATCCTATAACCCACTGTGCTGGGCTAGGGATTGAACCTATGTCCTAGTGCTGCAGAGATGCCACTGATCCCATTGCACCATGATGGGATCCCCTAGACACATTCATTATCTAGGCCATAAATATAAACTATAATAAGGAAAACAGTCCCATTTTCAGCACTTAAACACAATTTAAAATTCTATATAATGATCATTTTAGTGAGCCTTAGCATATTGTATTTTATTTTTATTTTGATATCTTACTGTAAGTAAACATACTGTCTTCGATGACTTTTTTTCCTTAAATTGTGATAGGTTGTTCTTATTTAATATTTTGATGCATTATTGGCCAAGCTGAATAAGTTAGACAATGTCTTCCAAGATTTAAAAAGCATCCTTGGAAAAAAATTAGAAAAACAAGGCAAACTCTTCTATAAAAAGCATGCTTTTTTATTATAGTTAATGGCTTCAATAACTGAAAATTTGATTGAGAAACACTTCCCATTTGAAATCATTTTGAGGTTAAGTTTTTATTTATTTTACTTTTTTTTGGTACATCCTCTATTTGGGGAAGTTATAAAGCACTTAATATTTCTTCCATAGAGGTCATCATCCGGAGCACCTCAGGAGGTAAGAAAAGCAATTCATACATTTTCTACACAAACAGACTCTTCAGAGATCTCCCGCAGGCATAGCCCCGTTAAAGTATGTTTAATTTCATCCTCAGGTGGTTTTAGCAGGAAATAATTTCATCTCTGCACAGAGCTACCTAGCCATATCTGCAATTTTAAAATAAATTTACAAGGATAATCTTACATTGCTGTACATGGCCTTGTATGCATTTTAATTTCAGAATCTTACTATGCAAAGTAACCATTATTACAAATATATTTTAAGACTATTGAATTCTGGCTATATTAAGCATCTCCAAATAATATCAGGTACTTTGTCTAAACAAGTAACTACACCACTTCACATTTTGAAATACTTCAGTGTAACTAATTTTCATGTACACTGTACACTTACTAATATTACTACCATCACTGCTATTATTTAAAACACACTCTCTCTATATATATACATATATATGTATATAGCACCTTATATGTATTATATGTATTAATATTTAAGTACCTTATATGTATTAAATGTATTTTTTATTCTTTTATTATTTTTATTTCTCCTCTGTGAGTTTTTTAGGAATTTGTCTAAAACCCTAGTGTTCAAAAAGAATGAAATATATAGATCATGAAACCTGCTGAGAAGCTTGTGTTGTACTGAACATACAACAGTATATTTAGTACATATTGCTTCAGTGTCATTAATGGCACTCTAGAGTACGTGAGATTTAGAGTATCTTCTTAAGTCCTTAACTTACTACCAGGCAGTGCCTTAGGCCACAGGGAGATAAAAATCCCCTTGGTGGTTAACCGTCATATTTTAAGAAATCCATTACAAAGTTCCAGATAGTTAAGATGAAAATGATAAGAGAGGAAATCAAGGAAAGTAAATGAAAGTGTCAGATGCCTTTGGCTAACCTTACATAATGTACACAGTACAATAAAATATCAGATAGGGCTGGAAGAGTCATAAATGATGAAGGGAAAATGAGGTGCAAGTGAGAATAATGTTCATGGGTAAAATGCAAACCATTAAGGCCAGCCAACTATTCTGATTAAAACTGTGATAACAATGTAATCCTAGCATTTTAAAGACAAAGGCAAAAAGGCTACATGAAGAGTTCCATGATTCACCTTGTTCTGTAGTTTCCTATTGCTGCCTTAGCAAATTACTGCAAACTTATTAATAGTTTAAAATAACACAAATCTATCATCTTTCAGTCATGGAGGTTAGAGGTTCCAGATAGGCTGTTTTACTGCTCTGAAATCAAAGGGTATATACCCTTTTTGGAGGCTCTAAGGAAAAATCAACTTTCTTTTATTTCCAGCTTCTTAAGATGCAGTCATTGCTCATGGCCCCTCTCTTGAACATCATCAAAACCAACAGTATAGTATCTTTCGATTTTTCTTAGTCCCTTTGCTTTTGGAGTAATCTCTCTTTCTTCTCTTTTGTGGTCATATTTCCCTCTGTCTCTCTCTTATAAGGATTCATGGGACAATGCAAGATAATCTCCTCATCTCAAGAGTTTTACTTACATTTCCAAAATTGCCTCTGCCATATCAGGTAATATTTACACATTGTAGGAATTAGAATCTAGATATCATCAGGGGTTATTATTCTGCCTTAATAATCCTAAAAAAATAATTTACTCGAGAGAAAAAAAATGACTACATTTTTGTCATTCTCCATAAGGAAGGCGTAATAAAAATATAATGATCTCTGACATGGAAATCATCCAAACACTAAAACACAGGAGGTATCATTGACTTTTTTTTTTAAAGCCACCTTACAGTACAATGATTATAGACTATCAAAAAACATAGTTTTTAAAAGTCATCCTAAAAGTTTCAATCGATATATTATTCTCATCTCTTTTGGCTTAACTCAGTGATATATTTTGATAGTATGAATTCTTCCAAAAAATTGTAACTACTATAATAGAAAAGATTTAAAGATGTTCTGTCCAAAACTGTGGCCACATACTTTTAACCTTAGACTGAATGCTTAGTTAAATTTAATTTAATGATACTTACTTATTCTGATTGTCAGTATAATAAATATTATGTTCAGGTTTGTAAAATAAATGAGTTTATTTATTACAACATTGTAAAAGCAGAAGATCTTAGAAGAAAGAACAAAAACATTTACCTAATAATTTAAAATGTAGTTAGGTATTATACATTATAATTACATTATATACGTGAAGAATATTATTTTTCTGTAAAAATCTGACCTGCATACTCTGAAAAAAAATGGTAAATGTTGAAAATGTGTCATACTGGATATACTTATCACGATCGCAAAATATTTCTAAGCCAGAAAAAATAGGAAATCATTCATTGTTTTCCTTTCATTTTATGTAGGATTCTTTGACTTGATGAAAGCTATATTCTCCTGGGTTGATAGGTAAATAGGTCTTGGAACCAGTATAGCCTAATGTTAAGGCCTATTTCTCCCCAGGTCTTTAATATTCATATAATATATCCACAATTCTAGATTTTTCAGTCATCTTATTGAGATATATTTTGCACACAGATATGTGAGTAGAAGATCTTTGCATTCTCTCTTCTCTGCAATGAAATTAAGACCCAGCATTTTAAATGAAACAAAATAGGCACATTTGATTCCATTACTATTATGCAGAATATCAGTTGTATTTATTTTTATACTTAAGGCTAATTTTTTTGTCTTTTTAGGGCCTTACCTGTGGCATATGGAAGTTCCCAGGAGAGGGGTTAAATATGAGCTGCAGCTGCCATCCTATGCCACAGCCGTAGCAATGCAGGATCCAAGCCACAACTCATGGCAACGCTGGGTCCTTAACCCATTGAGAGGGGGTAGGGATTGAACCCAAGTCCTCATGGATAGTAGTTGGGTTCGTTACCACTAAGCCACAACAGTAACTCCCTTGAGGCTGTTTTTAAGGAAAAGCTGTATTTAAGGAAAAGACCCATGTCTTCCATACAAAAATTTTAAAACAAATGTAAAATTGTGTGAGTTCATTCACTGTCGTCACTGTTTTAACATGTTATAAAATGTGAAAATAATAAGCAGTGATCCCTTCATTTCTGTAGCTTATATTCGAGTGAGTCATAGGAAATAAACAAAATACATAATATTACTTTATTAAAATAAATGCCATGAAGAGAGTAGGTCAAGCAATTAGACATGGGATGAAGAACATAACTTTTGGGTTAAAATTTAAAACACTACAGAGAAGGTAGATTTCATTGTGAAGGTGATTTGAGCAAAAGCATGGTAGATATGTTAGAATTATGGGAAGAAAGAATATGGCAGGTAATAGTCAAGGCCAAGACAGGAGCCTGCCTGGGGTCCTTGAGAAATAACAAGGAGACAGTGTTGCTGAGCTGAGTGAGGATTGTAGAAGATGGTTTAAATTAAAATGTAAGTTTTAAGGTAAGCGTATATCATTTTCCGTTTCTCTCTGGGCAAATTCCCTCCCGCATATTATCCTTGTACCTGTGGACTCTTGAGTTTTAAATACCATTCCTCTTCCTTTCTGTTCAGTTGCTTTCAGTTTCTACATGAAAAGGAATTGTGTCCTAAAGATTTTTGTATCCCCATCAGGTAGCATAGTGCCTGATGACCTCCAATAAATAAGAGTTAATGGATGGAATGGATGAAAATATAGAAACTTATCATCAAAACTCAGATCAAGGTAAATGATTTTTCAGTTTGCTTTTTAGCAACAGTTTGTTTAGTGAGAATAGCCATGTTCTTTCTACATCCTAAATATGAAGAGTCCATTATGCCTCTTATCATTGGAGTGAAATTTATATAAAACTGAGATTACTTAAATATGTTTAATTTATCAGGACACCTCTGAGAAGGAAGGTACACCCAGCTAGTTCCCTAGGGGGTTAGTGATGATGTTTTACCTCAAGATATTTTCTGCCATGTTTCATCAAATTAAAAACAAATTTAGTAACTTATAAGAAAATGTGATTCCTTTCTGAAGCTTCTTTTTTTTGAAATGTTTAGAAAAAAATGACATGTTTTTCCTTATGCCCAAGTGCCAATTCTATAATATTTGTATTCAGTAAACTTGTTCCTTTTATAAAAATATTTTATATCACATAATAAATTATTCATGTATATTAAACATTGAAAAATGTGTATTTTTTCACGTTAGTCTAGAGTAACTTCCTACTAATCAATTAAGCAGTAAAATATTTTATCTTACAACTGCCAGAAATTTCACCTTTTCTGATTCTGCAAATTGCTCCAAAGCTAAAATTATATAAAACATATTTTAGGCGCCATTGTGTAATAAGAAGAACAAGTAATTTAAACTCAGAAAAAGCAGTATCCTCATATTTTCTCAGCTAATGTTTTCTATTAGAAACTGGGAAAGTTATTTAATATAGTTGTTATCTCTGTTTCTTTAATGAAAAATGACAATCGTAGTAATCAGTATATTGGGAAATTTTGTAGACTAGGATGACAAAAGTCTCATGTAGCATATTTTAAACTTGTATTAATTCATTTTATAATTGCACTTGTATGAGCTAGATAAATGTGGAAGCTACTTACATGAACTTAAATATCCTAATATATAGTAATTCACTTTTTCTATGTTAAATTAGAGAGTTAAGTGCTCATTGGCAATCCACTCAGTTACTAGAAATCTTTATTACTGTGCTTTCTAATTTTGTATTTTAACAAGTCATATAGAATATGTTCATATAATGTTGCATATAAGAGGTGATAATACATTAATTAGACATATAATAAAATCACAAACACATACAACAAAATGGTGATATGTTTGAAGGCTTCGATTGCCAAAGCAAGGAACTTTCAAATACAGAACTAATGAAAACTAAAATTAAGAATCATTTCTAGTCTCATTTATCTCCCTGATCATTTGCTGGATTAGATTTTTTGAGTGGGGTTTGGGAGACACTGAGTAGGTCAATTGTAGGATAGGAGCTTCTGTACAATAATTTCTGATCACCTAAACAGTAAATATATTGAATTATTAGTGTGAGAATTCATGTGTAAAGAGAAACACCCATAGTATTCTCGTAAAATGTTATTTAAATTTTTATGATGGGTATAGTTCAATAGAATGGTGATTTTTGCTCATTTTTGAAAAAGATAATCTCCTTATGTTATTTGTCTCTCAGAGGAGTTTCACATAAAATGTCATAAATGTAATACAAATTCAACTCTGTAATAATGCTCACAGATAGTACTTTTAGGAAATAACAAATATGAAGTACTCAAAAAGCATTATCACTTTACAATATAATGAAAAGTTTCCTATGTGCTGAGCAAAAACAAAAACCAAAAACCACACAGACACAGACACAAAACAAATGGGTGAAATTTATAAACAGTGGTAATAAAAACATTTAGCATGCATTTATTTGCTTATCAAATGACCACTGCTGTCATTTAACTTATTTTTAATTCCATTTAATCAAAGGACTTCTCCAAATTCAGTGTCAGGTACATCTTCTTTTAATGTTCTTTTTTTTTTTCAGAAATCATTTATTCTTTCAGCAAATTTTCTAGAGTACTTTCTCTCTGTTAAGATCTACTCTTAACTCTGGAGATCAAGAATATACATGACAAATATGGTCTTTGCTCTCCCCTAAGAAGCACTGAAATGTTATAAGAGAATGCACTCAGTTCTGTAGGGGCACACATGTGCTTGTAACTCAGATTTGGAAGGTGATAGAAAGTTTCGAAAATTAAAAAAAATAATAATAAATAATAATCCATCAGGGACGGAAGAGTTGGGAGTTAGCGAGTTAGGGCAATGGAAAACATCCAGGCAGATATGGAGCATGTGCAGAAGCAATGAGGCAACACATATACTATATATTTGGAGAACAGGAAGTAGTTCCAGTACTGGAGTATAATATGCAGGAAATGATGGGGAGTTGGATGCACCTTTTAAAGGTGAAGAGGAAGAAAAGGGCTAGTGCATGTAGGGTTGTACTTGGTATTCTTTCAACTGTCATTAGATAATTTCTGTCTCTGTCTCTTTTTCATTTATTTAATTCCATGTTATATATTAAGTCTTTAAATTGCCATTGATAATTATGACAGAGTTTTTGGTCACAAGTCCATTTTTGATCAATATGTTTGGGAATTTTCTTCAGTTTTAGGTTATTTTATACTATCTAAAACATTTCTCATTAATTTGCAATTACATCATGATATAAACTAAAATAACAGCAGTTTCCAAAGTACTTTGTAGTAGTTCACATAAATCCACTGCTTTGATTTTTTAAAATAACACAGATTGTTTCTTCTGCATCAGTAATGAAACAGAAATCTAGTACCTTCAAGTGAGTAATTTAAATAATCTGATGGAGGAGAAGCTAACAGTTCTCAACTTTACTTGTTGGTGTTAATGTGTGGATCAGTTGATGATTTTTCTCTCCACAAAATTTTGCTTCCTCAAAAGGTAAATGTTTACAACTATTGAGGAAGGTCAGAAAATTGTACAAGCACTAGAAGCAGTCACAATTTGAGAAATTGTAGTATTGTTGAAACAGGTACACAGCTTCATAAATTATGGTCCTATTTCAAAAAATGATAAAAATAATGAATCCTTAGAGTTATAGCTTATTCTAACCTCACATAAATGTGTTTTTTCAATGCAGATGACAAAATGCCATACATATATGGTAATAAAGTATGTAAATTCAGTGAAGGCTATAAAACCATATAATAAATAAATGGTTTTACAGTGTATAAAAGTACAAAACAGATTTATTTTTAGGAAAAAAGTTTATTCTAGTAATTTTGAAAACTTTTAAAATGTAAATTATACAGCATATTCTACATATAAGATGGGATTCGAATATTGAACAATTTAAATATCTTATGTTACGCTAATAATATATGAATGCTCCAGCAGTTTTCTAGGTAGATTCTAGTTGCCTCTAACAAAAATAAGCTTATACTCTATAGTCACAAAAAAATGTGAAATGTGTATTTTTTTCATCTCATAATTTGTAGCAGAGAAAACTCAGGCATCATATATATTTTTATATATAACACATACACTATTATAAAACTTACATTTTTTTAGTGGTTAAAAATGTGTACCAGGTTTTATTATTATGCAATACATATTCAGTATACAATATGAGCTTTCTACTTCAAATTTTGTGATATCTAGAATATTTATGAAATGATTTGATTTTGTTTTATAATGTGAATTTTGGAGATTTAAATGTGCACATTTACATTAGAAACTATCGCTTAAAATATTAAATCTCCAATTTCTTTTTGTTTGTTTCTTAGGGCCACACCTGCAGCCCATATGGAAGTTCCCAGGTTAAGGGGTTGAATTGGATTTTCAGCTTCTGGCCTAGGCCATAGCCAACTAACTTGGGATCTGAGCAGTGTCTGCGACCTACGCCACAGTTCACAGCAAGGCCAGATCCTTAACCCACTGAGCAAGACCAGAAATTGAACCCACATCCTCCTGGATACTAATTGGTTATGATACCACTGAGCAACAGTGGGAACTTCTGCAGTTCCTTTAAAAATAAATTTTATAGGAATTCCCTGGGGGTCTAATGGCTAGGACTTGGCACTTGCACCATTGCAACCTGGGTTCAGTCCCTGGTCTGGGAACTGAGATTCAACATCAAGCCACTGAATGCCATGCGCCCTCTCCCCCCAAAAAAAAGAAAGAAAAAAAGGGAAAAAAAATTAGTTGAATGTAGAGATTAAACATTTGGCTTCCGAGGTATTTTTCTCAATGGCTCTGCAGATCCAAGAGTCAAGAATGGACTCTAAATATTATAAAATATTATTAAAAAGAACATTACATCCTTTTAATTCACACATAACTTCCTCTTCCTCAAGATCCCAAGCAAGTTCTTTATTATTGGGAATTAAATTCAGATACTAGTATATTTTTAGGAAATCACTGGTTTAAGATTTTTTTTTTCATAGTTGAGAATTATCAAGTCATGTTCACTTACTTTACCATCTGTCCTTCTATTTTGACCTCCTCTGCCCGTCCTTTGGGCTTGTGGAGAATCAGGAAAGCATCATCATCCTATCCAGATGGGGGTCAGCTTGAAAATCCCAACTGCAGCTGTGTTCACACAGACCATGACACATACTGTTGACAAGTCCCCTTGTCTATAAATTTCATGGCATGTTGATGACTGACTGGAGCAGCTGTTCTTCGGCTTATGCTTTTGTGAAAGATAATAAGTTTCATTTTCTTCATTATTTTTCATGACTTAAAGTATTGTTCTAATGTTCTAAATACTTTTGTAAAGTAGGCATTTGAATTTTTACAATGATGGCTTCCAAAATTTACCTTTTCTAAACACATGAATCTTTATATCATTTCCTTTCTAACTTTTGATAGTTTTAATTAACAAAATATGCCAAAAAGGCTTTTTTTAATTTTATGTGAAATTCAATCTGAGGATATGGATTTGTGTTAAAAATTCATTTGGTATAGGAATATTTACTTGCTATTTATAGATGGCATTATTCTTTTGTGAAAAATTGATTGCAAAGAATATACTATATATCATTATCACTTAATTATGATGATCGGTCAACAAATATATATTGAATGTTTCATAGTTATCTAGCACTGTCTTAGGTATGTGGTTAGGTTAAAATTCTCACATTATTTGTAATTTAGTTAGGAAGATAAAAGTAACAACACTAACACAAAGGAAAATAGTTCCAAGCAACAAATATTAAGTTCCGAATTGTATGGTACAAAGAATCAAAGTAATAATAATGAGAAAATATGGTGATATAACTTCTAAAAATTTCTTTCACCTCTGTGTCTTTTTTAATCCTACCATATTTGTTTCATTATGTTATTTTTGGTTTAACAGTTGTCTTCCTTGAGAAATTGTATATTCTTTAAGATGGGACATTTTCATCATAGCAAATGTAAAAAATTATCTATAAAAACTGATTGTATATCATGCCTTCAACTACTTTCATTAAAATTGCATAGGACAGTGGCAGAATGTGGCCATAGAAATGAACATCAAAGATAAGGAGAGGCATGAAGAGGAAGGGAGTGGTCTGTCCAATTTCTGAAAACAAAGAAGAAAACACAGAGTGATTCCTGGACGTTAAAACAGAGATCAGACATGAGCAGGAGGGGAGAGTTTTAGTTCAGAAGCTGCAACATATCTAAGGTAGAGTCAGATTTAGAACAGATCAAAAAATGATATTTCACATGAAATTAAGAAGGAAGAGTGTGTGGAGTTCTCTGGTGGCCTAGCAGTTAAGGATTTGGTGTTGTCACTATAGTACCTTGGGGTTGGTCCCTGACCTGGGGACTTCTTCATGACTTAGGCATGGCTAAAAAAAAAGACAAAAAAAAGGAAGAGTGTATAATGAATTTGTTGTGTCTAACTTCTGCTTTACTTTTTTTTTTTTTTGTCGTTTTTGCCATTTCTTGGGCTGCTCTCCGCGGCATATGGCAGCATATGAGCAAGGGCAGGGATCGAACCCACAACCTCACCGTTCCTAGTTGGATTTGTTAACCACTGAGCCACAACAGGAACTCCTAAGAGTTGTGGGTTCGATCCCTGCCCTTGCTCAGTGGGTTAAGAATCCGGCGTTGCCGTGAGCTGTGGTGTGGGTCACAGGCATGGCTCGGATCCCGCATTGCTGTGGCTCTGGCGTAGGCCGGTGGCTACAGCTCCGATTAGACCCCTAGCCTAGGAACCTCCATATGCCACGGAGAGAGGCCCAAGAAATGGCAAAAAGACCAAAAAAAAAAAAAAATAGTACTTAGAAAGTCACTTGTCTTCCTGAACACAGATTTGCCCACCTCTAAATGAGATTATAGTATTATCATCAAATGGTTTTGTTTTGAGAATTAAACAAAATGTGATATGAATGTCATGGGAAAGGAACTAAAGCTAAAATTTTGGAAGTGTGAATCCATGTTAACTAGAAATAAAAAAGCAAGTTACAGTAAGATTCAAGACTCTAGCACTGAGAGTTTAAAAAGTCCCTTGTGCTCACTTCAGCAGCACATATACTAAAAAAAAAAAAAAAAAAAAAGAGTCCCTATCATCAACAGGTCCATGAGGAAGGCACTAAATAGGCTAGTGCTTGGCACATGATAGTTTATTAATTAATATTTGTTAAATAATACTTGAATAAATGAATAGTAGGACTGATCGCCATAAAAATCTTTGTATCCTGCTTCAGATCACTCCAGATGACTCATACATATTGGAAGTATTCTAGATGTTTGCTTGTTTTGTAATTATCCCAATATATAGATATGTCTTAGGTATATTACTGAATGGAAGTTATGGTAGTTTAATATCTCCTGCATCGTATCTCTTTCACTGCATTGTGGATTAAAGTTTATATGTTATGAGCGATTTTCCCTTTAACACCCAGTGAATACTGGATCTCCACATCACATTTTCAGAATGTGAGGAAGGATGTCATATGAAAGGTGATATCTAGATAAGAAATATGATGTTCCATATGTCTCATAGCCATTTAATGCTATTAAATGCCAATAGAAGAAAAAAAATAGAGTGGAAGATGCATCGAATTTTATGGACAGATGTTCATTATTTACCAAACGCGAAATGGCCCTAGCAAGTGGCATTCCTTTTTCCACCTGGGTGAAAGATGCATATTTGTTAAGGTGAGAGAGAGAGATGGACCTTAAGTCTGCCTTGGAAGATGGCTGTAGGCCCTACATACTGTCAGTGTAAATTTTCTAATATTTTTGTCATAACAGAGTACATTGATGTACTCTGTATTACAAATGTTCAAATACTTTTTTCTCTTGTGGGTTACTTTTGTAGGTTCTTTGGAACTTTGTTATTTGGGAACTACACTTACTATTTGTTAACTCTCCTATAGATCGTATATGACTCCCTCATGTCCTAATCTGAGATCAGCCCTTCCTTTCGAGGTGTCTTTTCCAAAAGCAGTCCTCTTGGGTGGGTTTTGTATTTTTTTAAGAAATTTCTAACCTGAATTCTTTCCAGAGGACCTAGTTAAACCCACAGAAAGCATATAGTTTTGCCCCATGTTGGTCATCTCATACTAACTTTCCTATCTGTTGTTACAGGGAAATAAAACAGGCCTCTGATTTTCAAAATTTCCCAAGAAAGAGTTAGGCATTGGATTCTTTGATTTTTTTTTCTTCCCAAAGTTCAGGGAATTAAAAATTTAGGTGAAAGAAAAGAACATAATTTTTACAACCTCGCTATCACCAGCTGCCAAGGCCTATAGCTCTTTAAAAAGTATCCCGATCACTTTTTGACTAGCGATCTATATTTAAGATAAATTTTGTTATTTGTGTGAGTGAATGAATAGGTGACCATTAGGCAACTCCTATTAATAAGTCCTACTAATAACTTTCTTTAAAATATACTTGTCACTGACTCCTTTTTATATTTAATTTGTTTATTAAATATTACTCATATCTGTCAACTTCACTCCATACTGTTACTGGTTGAAACCTGCCTCCACCAAAAGATAAGTTTAAGTCTTAATGGCATGTACCTGTAAATGTGACCTTATTTGAAAATAAAGTCTTTGCAAAGGTAACTTAAGATGTGGTCATTATGGTGAGCCATAATTGAATAGTACTAGTGTTCTAATAACAAGAGAAGAGCTAAAGAAACACAGACACCCAGAGAAGAGGTCATGCAATGACAGAGGCAGAGAGATTGAAGTGATATGTCTATAAGCCGAGGAATTCCAAGGATTGCTGAGAGCTCTGAAAGCTAAGTAAAAGGCAAGAAACAGATACTCCACAAGATCCTTCAGAGCAAGCACGACCCTGCCAACACCTTTTTAAAAGATTTACAGCCTCCACAACTTCGAGACACTAAACATTTGATATTTTAATCTACCCAGTTTGTGGTACTTCATTACAGCAGTCCTAGTAAACTGATACATACCCTAACTCCTATTGTCTCTTAACTGAAAAATAAACTCCTTGCTGCTGGGTTTATTGTATGCATTTAGATTTCCATATATTTCACACTGAATTCTCTAGACTAGAAGGTCCAATATAACCTTCCACAATGGTAAAAAATACTCTGTATTTGTGCTGTTCAATATGATAGCCAACAGCCACATCTAGCTATTGAACAGTTGAAAAGAACTAGTGCAAATTTATTGATAAGCCCTGTGGCTAATTCATAGGAAACCACAGTTCTAGAGAGGGTAATCATATTAAAAACTAAATTTTTGATATCATGATATCCAGTTTCTCTTAAAATATTTAAAGCATTTAACATAACCAGTAAGACTCCCCCGGCATTTTTAGCAGATATTCCTCTTTGTCAGTATTAACCCACCTCACTCTCTTTCTACCAGTTTATGGCATACCATGTTCCATTCAACCCCAGACCTTTGCGCATCCATTCTTGTGGTGATTTCCTCTTTCCTGTGATAATTTGCTTTGATTCGTCCTTTATATGTTAGTTTATTGTCACAATCCAGAAATCCCAAACTAGTCCATATCTACTCATATGCTACCATATACCACACTTTTTTACTATATTAAAGAGTTCAGTTTTTCTTTCATGTGGTTGTATTTTATCTGCTTCCCTCAATAAATATCATATGTCATGAGGTTAAAAACATGTGTTTTTGGTCCACCATAAAAATAAAAAGATGCTTGGCTTATGATAGACATTTAAACTATTAGTTGGAAGAAAGAACGAGTGAAGTTACCTTGACCTCACATGAATTTTTAATTGATAATTCATTAGTATTCAATAATAAGTTATTATTCAACCTTTAAAATCTAACAGGCATCCTGGTCAAGTTTAAAATAGAATCTAACCAATCCAACTACCACTGGGTTGTCATTAAAGTATCTATGCAGACACAGAACGCCAACACTGTGTATAGCATTGGAAGCCAATACTCATAAGAAATTAATACAAAAATCTAGATGGAATTGACACTAATTAAAAAGCAGATGGAATGGGACGGAGATAAAATAATCCTAGGCATTTGCTTTTGGCATACACAGATTTTACTCTCTGTAAGAGAGACTATATTAAATAGGTAAGAAGGTACTTCAAGTCTTTCCTCCCATCTGTTCCCTGACTCTATCCAGTCTACTTTTATGCAGAAAATCTGGTTGTCTTCATTACTCTGTGATGCAGAGAACTGCTTTCTTCACCACCTCAAATTTTCCTGTAATATTTGATAATCAAAATATTGCAATAAAAGAATATAGCTTCATTTGGTCAGTTAATGCAACACTGATTAAAACTCTGTATATTATGAGAATATGGCAATAAACTGCAATGCATGTAGAGTATAGGGACATTTTGAGAGAAAGGGATAGTAGGTGACCTGTATAAGAAATATAGACGAAAAACCAACAAGCAGTAGAAGTTTTTGGTGTAAAGCTGTTTGAGATGTTTGTATATTTTGGAGATTAGTTCCTTGTCCATTGCTTTGTTTGCCAAGATTTTTCTCCCATTCTGTGGGTTGTCTTTTCATTTTGGTTATGGTTTCCTTTGTGCAAAAGCTTTTAAGTTTAATTAGGTCCTATTTGTTTATTTGTTTATTTATTTATTTTAATTTTCTTTATTCTAAGAGGTTGATCAAAAAGCTACTGCTGTGCTTTATGTCAAAGAGTGGTCTGCCTGTGTTTTCCTCTAAGAGTTTTGTAGTACTTGGTTTTACATTTAGGTCTTTAATCCACTTTGAGTTTATTTTTGAGTATGGTGCTACAGAGTGTTCTAATTGCATTCTTTTACATGTAGCTGCCCAGTTTCCCAAGCACAACTTATTAAAGACACAGTGTCTTTAATAATTTAATAATAATCTATGCCTCCTTTGTCATAGATTAGTTGACTGTATGTGCATGGATTTATCTCTGGGATTTGTGTGCAATTCCATTGATCTATATTTCTGTTTTGTGCCAATACCATACTGTTTTGATGACTGTAGATATGTAGTATAGTGTGAAGTCAAGGAGCCTGATTCCTCCAGTTCCATTTTTCTTAAAAAAATTGTAAGAAAATCTAAACAGAAATTTATCCATAGATGACAGACAGATGACCAAAAAAAGCACATGAAAAGATGCTCAACATCACTAATTATTAGAGAAATGCAAATCAATTTTACAATGAATTATCACCTCACACCAGTCAGAATGGCCATCATCAAAAAGTCTACAAACAATAAATGCTGAAGAGAGTACAGAGCAAAAGGAACCCTCCTACACTGTTGGTGGGAATGTAAGCTGATGAAACCACTATGAAGAACAGTATGGAGGTTCCTTTTAAAAAATAGTGAACTAGGAGTTCCCGTTGTGGCATGGTGGTTAACGAACTCGACTAGGAACCA
Source organism: Phacochoerus africanus (assembly GCF_016906955.1). Classification (NCBI taxonomy): domain Eukaryota; kingdom Metazoa; phylum Chordata; class Mammalia; order Artiodactyla; family Suidae; genus Phacochoerus; species Phacochoerus africanus. The sequence continues at coordinate 59,589,806 of NC_062556.1, read as the reverse complement.
TGAGGTTTTGAGTTCGATTCCTGGCCTCGCCCAGTGTGTTAAGGATCTGGCATTGCCATGAGCTGTGGTGTAGATCGCAGATTGGGTCCCACAATGCTGTGGCTCTGGTGTAGGCTGGCAGCTACAGCTCAGATTAGACCACTAGGCTGGAGATCTCCATATGCCTTGGGTACAGCCCTAGAAAAGACCAAAAAAAAAAACAAAAAACAAACAAAAAAAACAAAAACAGTGAAATAGAACTAAACTGAAAAAGAACTACCAAATGATCCAGCAACCCCATTTCTGGGTATGTATTCTGAGAAAACCGTAATTCAAAAGGATACATGCACCCCTACATTGCAGCAGTATTTACAATAGCCAAGATATGGAAGCAACCTAAATATCCATCAACAGAGAACTGGATAAAGTACACTATTTCTGTGGGTTAAAAATATTAAAATGATTTTTATATCTGGGTTGCCAGGAGATCTAAATAAGTGAATATAAATTATATTTCTCAAGCTTCATTGGCAGTGAAGTGTTTTTCCAGGAATATTTAATTGGTTTTATATTTATTACAGCTTAAATTTGGAGAAAACTAGTTTACAAACATTTCTCCTCTTGTACTGAAAATTATACAGAACATATTTGATTCACTTTCTGAAACCCTACCAATGATTTAAAAACAAAATCTTCAGCGATGACTAATACTTTGCTATTGTTCTAGTTTTGCAGATATCTTGGCTCTTTGAAATGTGTGAATATTTAGATCTTCTAAAGGCAAAACACCTGACATCCAAAAATTTTAGGATCTATGATAAAATAGCCTTCCAACGTATTCCATGAATAGCATTTGGCATTTTAAAAGAGCATTTAAAAATGCTCTTTTTCAACGTTTAAACATTGCATTGTGGAACCCTGTCACACTGTTGGTGGGAATGTAAATTGGTGCAAACCACTGTGGAAAACAGTATGGAGATGCCTTAGGAAACTAAAAATAGGACTATAATTGGATCCAGCAATCCCACTCCTGGGCATCTATCCAGAGAAAACCAGGACTCAAAAAGATGCATGTACTCCAGTGTTCACTGCAGCTGTCTTTACAATAGTCAAGACATAGAAACAGCCTAGATGTCCGTTGACAGAGGAGTGGATAAAGGAGATGTACATATACACAATGGAATATTACTCAGCCATTAAAATGAATGAAATAACAGCATTTTTAGCAACATGGATGGACCTAGAAATCATCATGCTAAGTGAAGTCAGTCAGACAGTGAGATACCGATATCAAATGCTATCACTTCCATGTGGAATCTAAAAAAAGGACAGAATAAACTTTGCAGAACAGATACTGACTCACAGACTTTGAAAAACTTATGGTTTCCAAATGAGACAGCTTGGGGCGTGGGGGGATACACTCAGGATTTGGAATGGAAATGCTGTTAAATTTGGTTGTGACGATTGTTGTACAACTATAAATGTAATAAAATTCATTGAGGAATAAAAAAATAAATATTGAACCCTTAGTCTTCAAGAAAAATTAAATAAACATTGCATTGTGAGGGTATGATGCTTGACACTTATGTATCCATTTTGTGATAATGAGGTTGGCAAGAAGTGGGGGAGCACAGAGAAATGGAAAGAGATATAGAAAAAGGGAGAAAAATATAAAACAGATAAAGACATTTTATTTTCTCATTCAATAATAGAATGAGGTTAACAGGCCTTTTTTTAACCAGTCTTTCCTGCGAGGGGCTATAGTAGATACATCATAATCTTCCCGCCGCCAATAATCTTAACATAGGAAGCTCATGGCACTTTGTCTTCCTCCAGCTCCTTATGCCTCTTATCCCTCCTCCTCCTCCTCTTGTTGTATTTCTTCTTTTTCTTAAAGTTGGATCACTTCATTGTGTATTTAAATATTGCTTTTCTATACTCACTAGCAAAAATGAAATGGATTTGGAGACCCAGCTGCATCTTTATTATTATTATTATTATTATTATTATTATTATTATTATTATTATTATTACTATTATTATTATTGGGGTAAAACAGAGGATTCCATGCCACTTGCATTATTAAATTTTTGTTTTACAAATTATGCACACTCAGTGGTAAAATGCTCCTATTTCTTTTTGCCTACTCTCTTTAACCAGCTAAATCCTTTGCACAAAATTATTATCCAACATTATTCTTCATTCACTAGCATATGGTTTGTTTGAATTCTGAAGATTATATTTTTTATATCTTTATATCCTTATATCCTTAAATGCACAAAGGACACCATGATGACTTTTAGGTTTCCCAGTGTTTAGGTCTTAGACCGAGGGCTTTTCATTATGTCCGTGTGATATTAACAGTATATTTCATTTTATCCTTATTAAATTGACAAATGGTTTCGCTTAACCTTTTTTTTAAACTCTTAAATCCTCATGCACAGTATTGGCAGAGAAGACTATGAAAGAATTATAATGCTCTATTCATTCAAATCATCTACATTTTTAGATCTTTCCAGCTCAGCATGATATCCTGCAGGATTTGACATCTCAGTGGAGCAAAGGACTGCATTCTTGTGTGGGGTCACTGTCATAAGTAGGATGAATTCATCCTATATTCAGAGTTAGGACACACAAAGTGAAAATTTTAATCAATAAATTTCACTTTACTACAGTCACCTACTTTGCAGTTTTAGAAGGTTTGTATGGTAATTTACAGATTGGTGTACATAACATTATGATAAAGTGGTGGATAATGACACTATTGTGTGAAGAAGGCGGAAGGGATTTACCACTTGCATTGGGAACAAAAATCCAAATACATAAAGAGTTTCAGCTCAGAGTTCATAGTTTTCTTACTGACAAATCCAAACTGTTCTTCCACATAGGAAATTCTATTTTTAATAGTTTTTTTTAATTTCCTATGATTATGAGTATTAAAATATTTGAAATGATAAAATATGGAGAATAACAAAGCGCATTGAGAATTGTATCTGTTTGCTAGAGACTTTGACATCCTTTCAGCATAAATTAACCTGCTTTTAGGAAAATTACCAAAGGATATGATTATATTAGATTCATGATACATATGTACATACATATATATGTATATGTACATATGTATAATAGCTATAATGTTCAAACTCACTATTCTCCCCTTTTAACTAGTAAAGGCATTTTCTGAATTTTTATATGGTATTCTAGAAAATCTCTTGTTTCATTCCTTGGACTAAATATTCAGCATTATTTCTTTGGCTAAAAACTACATTTCTTTTATGAATGAAATTAAAAAACCCCCTACTATGTTCTGAAACACTATTTTGAGCAGATTTTAGAATGTCATACGTATGAACTTGGTCTGGAGGAATGGAGAAACTGTTAACCTAGCTGCATTAGGTAGCCCCGTGTAAGATACTATTTGTAATTTAGAATGCCCAGATTCAGGTTTTCCAAATCAGATTATGTATAAAATTAAAAGTTTGTTCAAGCAATCTCTTTAAGGCATATTCTCTAAAAAAATATTTATTTTAAATGAAAAAACATAAAATTTATCAATTCTATTTGTACAGTTCAGTTTTTACAAACTATATAGTCATGTTAAACATCACTGTAATTCTCCATCCCTATAATTAGACCATTTCCATCAAGTTAAAATGTCCACTCTTGCTTCTTTGCAGTCATGTCTTCCATTCCCAGTCTGGCCCCTGATACCTGATTTTTTTACTTTATAGAATTTTGCCTTTATCAGGATGTCATAAAAATAAAGTCAATCCATTTGCAACCGTATGTATCTAAATTATTTCACTTATCTTAATGCTTTTGAGATTCATCCATGTTGTTGCACATATTGGGAGTTCATTCTTTTGTGTTAGACATTTTGTTTATTCCCGGTTTTGGATATTAAGACTTGGATTATTGTTTGGATAGATCAACATTTTAATTCATATTATGATCATCAGGAATATTTAGCTGTAGTTTTTGTTTGTTTTTCCTGATGAGAAAAAGACATAATGCTTATAATGCTCATAATGTGTTGACTCTATCAGTGTAATATCAGAATACTATTGCTTTTGTAAAAAGATTTGGGAAACAGTTCCACCTCATCTTATTTTATGGAAAAATTTTTTGCACAACTAGTATTTTTTCCTGCTTAAATAGTTGGTAGAATTCATTCTTGAAATCATCTGGATCTGCAGTTTTATTTATAGGAAAGATTTTAACTGTAGAATCAATTTGTTTAGTGATACAGATATATGTATTATTTCTATTTTTTCTTGATTAAGTTTAGGTAGATTCCTTACAGATTATTTAATATTTCTATTTCACTAGTATCTAGTGTGGAGTGTGTGGGCCTTTGAAGTATTGTATTTGTTTATTATTTATCCTGAGATACAGAGTCTCTGTAATCAGTAATCAGTTCTCTTAAACATATCGGTATATACTGTTCTGAAATAGAACTGTTTCTTTTGGAGTAGCCACAGGTGACTCTGGATGTTAAAAGTTCATGATGTCATTTCCCTCAAATCACATCATAGGGAAAATTTTTACCAGTTAAAAATATCTGGGAAAATAATGCATTTTCAATTTCTATTTGTGTCAGTTTTGGAAAGATCACACGTGTTATTTTAAGGATTGTCGTATTATCTACATTTTCAACATTTTTGGCATGCAGTTGTTCACATTGTTCCCCCCCCCTTTTTTTTTACCACTAGTTTCCTACTTTATAAACATCTCTTGGCAAACACTGATATTTAAAATCCCCCACTCACCAGATTTTTCACTTCTGTTCTACTTTTTAGACTTGTACCAGCTGCTTTTGGATCTGCAGGTGCACTGAGCATGAGCAAACTGCTTAAAATTAGGAGGTCCCCTGAGGGCAAAACCAGCATTAAAGTTTGGACTCCTCTCTCTGCTTCCTTTCTCTCTGGGATCTTGAACTTATGAGTTCTTTTTTGCTTTGAAGATTTGTGCGCTTCCTGACGTATTTTTTTCCCTATTTTTTGTTGTTTCTTGTTGTTATCAACAGTTCATGTGGCTTCAAATGTACTCTAATGTATCCTATTGTGAGGAAAATTATGGCTCAATGGGCCCTGCTGCTGTAATCTGATTCTTCACTCTGATGGTGCTTAGAACATGCTTCCCATGGTTGTTCCAACCAGTGACCAAACACAGCAGGATGGTATGGTAGGCCTGTTCCTGCAAGCTGTAGGATTCCTTCTGGTAGGTGATTTTTGCTCAGGGACTCCCTGTAGGCCTTGCCAGTTTCCTTAATACTAGTTTGTGTAGGGAAGGAAAAATTTTTTCCTCTATCCTTTTAGGTTATTTTGGCTGGTCTAATAATCAAATTGACAGATTGACAGGAGAAAAATAACAGTTTCATACATATGGAGGCCCCATAGGTATAGGACCTAAGAGGTGACTAAAGCAGGTTGTTTATATATCTGTTTTAGACAGAGAATCAATTATTTGTGAAGATTTGACAAAACAAAGGAGTTTTTCTTGGGGTAGCAAGTCAATAGAAGTAACAAAATTTGTTTATATGGCTTTCTTGCCCTTGAATTCTCTCTTTGTGATGATAAAACTGCCCTCCATCTTCCTGGCAAAGGGAGGATACCTTCCCATCAGAGCTTTGTTTCCTGCTTTCAGGGAATTCACACCTAGAATATCTGACCTAGCTACTGTTGCTTTTGAATGATTAACTTGTCAGACCTTAATATTGCACTATCCCTTAAAAAGAGACCGAAAGGCCACTTGGTAGAAAATTGACTATAGTGAGGCCCTCCCATCTCTGAGGATGACAGATATATCTATACTGGGAACAGGTGTGTTTCACCTAGCTTCAGAGTCTGAGCCAACACCATTCTCCAGGACTTTGATTGTTAATTTCAGCATGGTGAATGCCTTCCATCCTCCCACCCCTCCACCCCTGGAAAGACAGACAGACTCTTTTCTTGGTATCACTAATATTGTATTTGCCAATGTCACATAGTCATAAACCACTAAAGTTTCTAAAATTTAGAAGGCAGATACTAGAAAATATTTAAATTCTTGTTAGTGTTGCTTATAGAAGATTGACCTAAATAGTTGATAATATGCTACTTGTGTTTAAATATGACCTCACAGCTGTTTTACATCTAAAAAAATCAGCAATTTTTGAAATCTTTACTGAACACTATCAGCTGTCTATATTCCCTAGATTTTTAAATATTTATTCTTTGCATTGTCCTCTTAAAGTATGTTTCCCTAGCAGAAGGAGTTAAGGAAAGTAAAGATAAACTAGTATCAGGAACAGGAAGCTTTTAGTAGCATCAACCCTGAAGAATGGGATAGATAATTTAGAAACAGTATTTTAATATGCAAGCAAAGTTAATATAAAATAAATTTAGTTGAAAAAGGAAACTGACCATTCATTCATTTTATTTATAGTTTTTGACTGTTCAAAGTATAACGTGTTTGAAGTGTTGGAGATATTCTAATGAAAGAAACTTGAAATGATTTATTTAAAGAACTAATGATTCACTCCAATTGATCTCTTTTCCCCATTTTTAAAATACACACTGATGTACAAAGCTATGGAAGAAAAGCCAGGCAACACTTGATACAGTCACATTGCACTTATCATTTTTTCTCTTATTCAGGTGCCCTTGTTTCATTTTGAGGACATATTTCCAGACTGACTTTTGATGCTTTCATAAAAATAAATCCAATATCATTTTTTGTTATTCCACAATGTGTAGAAAGATTTACTAAGCTATACTTCCCCCCCTCCTTAGTTTAGATTTATTTTTCTGCTTGTAGTTTTTCCCACAAAGGAAAATAAAAGTCTGAAATTGTTCCACATTATTTCTAGTTTAAGGTTAATATAGACTCAGTTTACTTCTAGGGCATGTGTATATATGGTATTTTATTTCCAGGAAAAAACAAATACCTGTGCTATTATAAACAAATGCAGTTCACCTGTTAGCTCAGTATAAGAGATGTCCAGTTCTGAGGAGGTCCATTTTAAAAGATTGATTCTGATAAAATATCACTAAATACACTCAATATTTTTTCTTGTAAATCTGTTACATTATGACAAGTCATGCTTTCTAACTTTTCACATTACACAATATATTGAACCCTACGCCAAGTGTTTGTTGAACACTGAAACAGATCCATGTGTTGGTAAGCAAGTGGCCATAATCTATTTTCTGGGAACAGTTAAACAATTTGATACCTAGAATTCACATTACAATGGATTTGAAATGCTGATTTAGCATTCTAGTTTGTCTTGATGGTTACACACACATCACATACACTTTTCTACTTCTTGAATTAGATAAGTAAATATATTTGTTTTCCTATATAAGGAAAAATATTCTCCCATTTTTCTCTAGCTAGGTACATAGCTTTTCACCTCTGCAGATGTATTATGTATCTTTTTTTGTTGTTGCTTCCTTAATTTTTCATTCTCATACCTTATATGTCTCTACTTGTACTGATCAGATTAAGATTTTTTTTTGTTCCCCTAAATATTTTTTACTACCTAATTTTTTAATACTTGAAATCGTGGCTCATATGGAGTTATCACCAAATAGTGTCATCCTCAAATAAATGTTATCTATTTAACGTAATTAAGCTTTTTTTTTTCTTTTAAGGGAGAAAATTTTAAGGAGATATGTCTGGCAGAGTCGAACCTTAGTATATTGAACCATACTTAGTATATTTTTTCCATTTCTTGAACACCAGTTCTTTACCAAAATCTATTACTTAGATTTCCATGTTGGATTTCATTATTTTTCATGCTGTTATCATTTGTTTGTTTACATAATGTTTTATTTACTTAAATTATATATTTTGACAAACATAAAATATACATTAAAACTATACAAAGAATTCCCACATTCCTTCACCTTGCTTCCCTTAAGTTAGCATATTGCATATCCATAGATCACTTATCAGAATTAAATTACCTTAGATATAATTCTTTAAATAAATTAGAGAATTTATACATATTTGCCAGTTTTTTCCATTAATATACTTTTCTGGCCAAGATCCAATTCAGAATCCCACATTGCATTTAGTGTCACACTTCCTTAACCTCCTCTAGTTGACAGCTTTCAGTCTTCTCTTGTTTACACAACCATGAAACTTTCAAAATATACAGGCCAGTTATTATATAGAATGACCTTCAATTTGAATTTGTCTGATTATCTTCTCATTATTAAGAAGGATACTATGGAGGTCATGTTTCCTCAATGCCTCCTATCAGGGGCTACATTATATGTACATACATTTTAAACTCAATCATTTACTTAAAGTGATATCTTCAAGGATATAAACTTACTATTTTTTCCCCTTGGAATTTCTATGTTTGAGACTATGCAAATACTCTGTTTTGAGACTATGCAAATGCTCTATTTCTGCTTAAGCATTTCCACTTTCTAAATATTATCAGTAGATCTTACCTGTAGCAGCTATTGTAAGTTTATTCTAATGGAGGTTTTCTATTTTCAGCTATACCTATGAGCTAAAATTCTTTTGTAAGGAAGAGTTGTCACTCACCCATGTACTTATTTATCTAGTTTTTTTTTTTATTTATACAAGTATGGATTCACTCATTTGGATTGGCTCTAAGGACATTTTATTTATTTATTCATTTATTTACTCACTCATCCCTTCATTCAATTGCATGGATGTGGCAATGTGTATATACATTCCATTGATATTCTATGATCTTTGATTTATGATTTGATGAGTCATTAATTATAAGAAATGTGAAGTCATTGTTTCTTCAAGTATCTCTTCCTTCTCTCTCCTCCTCCAAATTCAAGGATTCAAATTACATATATAGTAGATGGATTAACAATGTCCCATGATTTTTGGATTTTTCATTCACTTTTATCTCTGTGTTTTTGGTTGAACAATCTCTCTTGAAATATCTTCAAGTTCACTGAGTATTTTCTCAACTATGTTTAAAATAAAGATGAACATATCCAAAGCATTTCTCTTATCTTACTCTGTTTATTTTTCTAACATTTCCATTTTATTCTTTTCTGTAATTTCTGTTTCTTTGGTGAAAGTGCCCATTTGAATGTGCATATTGATTGCCTTTTACAATAGAAAATTAACACATTATTAATAATGGTAATTTTATATCCTCTGTTGAAGAGTTCCTATATCTTTGTTGTAATCAAGTATGATTCTAATAACTTCTTTGTCCTTTAAGAGTGGTTTTTCCTTACCTTTGCATATGCCTTTCCATTTTTTTGAATCCAGACATCCTGTTCAGGATAGTAGAGATGATGGTAGAGATGAGTTTAAAAGGTTTTATGCCTGGCAATTGACATGACTTTTCTTCTGACACTATTGTGGGTCTTTGAGATAATCTGGGTAGAAATTGGACTAGATCTGAAGGTTGTTGTTGCTATGGCTACCATTACTCTGCCCAAGGTACAGTGTCTATTCTAAAATATAAAATATGTATTATATGTTCTTAATCATAAAAATGAAAAAATATAATTGCTTTTTAATGACAAAAATAATACATTAATTATTAAGAATACAATAATTATTTTCTCTCCTTAAGGAAAGCCAAGCCTTAATCTCAGTAAATTTATTGATTTACATAAGAAAGCAAAACCCTACAGCATTCCTTATCATAGTAGGTGTTATTTATTTGAACAGCGTATGGGTATAATGTGTATATATTTCCAGTAAAATCTCTGAAATGAAAAATAAAATTAAGGAACAATTAAATTAATAAAGGGATTCTACATACCATTTAATAAAGAGACAACTTCTCACACACACACACACACACATAACTTGGTATTTATTGAGTCAAATTGTGTTGTAATTTACTTTGAAGTTAGAGTGAATTTTCAGAAGAATAACAAAAGGAAAATGAGGTACCTATGATTATCTAGCATATACAAAAGAAACAGACTCCAGCTCCTTACTAAAAGTTTTTAAGATGATTACTAAATTTAATTTAATAATAAAAATGACAAATTTTAGCATTTGATTTAAAATGCTAAGGTATTATAATTTTTTTCCTGAGCTTCATCATATTTATAGGAAAGCTTATTTACCCAAGATGACACATTTGGGCTTTGAAATCTTATCTCTTTAGGGGAGGGATCAAGATGGAGGTGGAGTAAGACATAACGCTCACCTTCTCCCACAAAACACATCAAAAAAAAATTTACATTTAGAAACATTCGTACAGAGCATCTACTGAAAACTGACAGAAGACCTTAAACTTCCGAAGAGGGCAAGAAACCCTCCACATAACTGGGTAGAAAAAAAGGAAAAAAAAAATAGAAGAGAAAAAAAGGAATCAGGATGGGACCAGCACTCCTTAGAGGGAGCTGTGAAAGAGGAAAGGAACCTTTATCCTGGGAAGCCACCTAACTGATGGAACAGAAAGACAAGAAAGCTTCAGAGAAATGTGCAGCAGCCAGACTGAGGAGGGCAAAGCAGAGAGACAGCTGCACAAATCATCAGCACCACCGCCCTGGACAGCACAGGCTGAAATGCTGGGGCAGGGGCTGGGAGTTGAGACTCAGGATCTGGAAGTCAGTTCTATGGAGAGGGCTAGGATTGGCTGTGTGGCGACAGCCTGAGGGACTAAGGAGGTGTGTACTATGGGCTGGGAAACAGAGTGCTACAGTTGAGGGAAACCAGGAGGAGGCCTGGGACCTCAGGAGAGGCAGGGCACCATTGTTGAAGAGGGTAAGAAGAAGAGGGGTAGACTGCCATAGGAATATCTTTCTCTGTGCATGTGTAGACTCTTGCCAGCAGGACACCTCTTGTGCAGACTGTGTGCTGTAAGGCACCTCTTGTGTGGAATATAGGTGCCGTGGGTAAAATACTGCAGCTATCTCAGACTCCAGAGGTGGATGTGGCCCCCCACCACTAAGGGTCCATGAACACACACCACCTGTGACCCCGTCACCTCAGGGATTGGTGCAGAAGAAGGCACTGGAACCGAGTGCCACCCTTTATTCTCACTTCCCTGGGAATGCACAGGTCCTGGTGCTACCATTGCCAAATTCTCTGGGTACCACCTACACCTGCCTGAGGGTTACTGCCACATCCCAGGGCCCTGAAACCAGTAGCAGCCTGTGCCACCTCCCCACAAGTCCCCACCACTGTCAAGTGCTCAGCAACCAGACACTGGCTACTGCCCATTGCCTCCATCTCCCTGTCTGCAGACACAGGGAGTAACCAGCATGAGGAAAACAGCTGGGACAACTGAGGAAAGAGACAGCAAGCATCCAAACCAAAAGCAGCCCTCATTTCAAAAAAATTTTTAAAAAAAGTCCTCAAAAACTATGTAGGAGCTCTTTTGAATATAAATAGCCCTCCAAGACTATAGTAGTTGTTTTCCCTAAATTCACAGAATAAGAAAAATATAAGCAAAATGAAGAAGTTCAGAATTATTCCCAATGAAAAGAACAGGAGAATTACCTTGATGGAGAAAACAATGAAACAGACCTCTACAGTCTAACAGACACCAATTTCAAAACAGAGATAGTGAAAATTCTGAAGGAATTAAGAGCAAATATGAAGGAATTAGGAGTGGATACAAAAAGTAATGAAGATTACTTTAGAAAGGGACTAAAAAATAAAAGGAGGAGCCAAGAAAAATCAGAAAATTCTTTTGCAGAGACACGAGTTGAGATAAAGACACTAAGGGGGCAGAAGGAATAATGCAGAGGAACTAATAAGTGTCTTGGAAGATAGAATAATGGAATTTACCCTATAGGACAGCAGACAGAAAATCAAATGAAAAAACATGAAAGCAATATAAGAGATCTATGGCATAATATAAAGCAGGCCAATCTACACATAATGGAGATTCCAGAAGGAGAAGAAAAAGAAAAGGGGATTGAAAACATATTTGAAGAAATTATGTCTAAAAACTTGCAAAATCTAAAGGAAACAAATATCAAGATTTGCACAGGGGGCATCAAATAAGTTGAACCCGAACAGACCCATACCAAGACATATGATATTAAAAATGGCAAAAGTTAAAGAGAGGATTGTAAAGGCAGCAAAAGGAAAAAAAATGTTTTAATTATAAGGGAACCCCCATAAAGCTATCAGCTGATTTCTCTACAGAAACACTATGGGCCAGAAGAGATTAGCAAGATATATTAAAAGTAATGAAAGCAAAAAATTTTGCAGGCTATAATATTCTTCTCATCAAAGATATCATTTAAAATAGAAGGAGAAGTAAAGAATTTATCCATCAAGCAAAAACTGAAATAGTATAGCAATACTAAACCCATTTTAAAAGAAATATGGCAAGGACCCTTCTAAATAAAAAAATTAGAAGAAATAGGATAGAGGAAATCACAATTGGAAAGCAACCACTGAAATAAGCCAGCATACAGATCTAAAAGGAAAAACAAACAAACACAAAAACCTATTATAAAAACAACAGTAAACACAAGAAACAGCAAAAAGATAAAAAGGAAGATGTTAATAAAGCACAGCAAAATCATAAAATGTGGGGAAGGAGAGTAAGAAAATCTTGACACCCCCCCCTTTTCCCTTTGTTTGTAATGTGTTTGAGCTTATATGACTGTCAGGCTAAAGCAAGAAGATAAAGGAAGGGGGTACCATAGTTGAAAAATGAGGCAACCACAAATCAGAACCAAACAATACATTCACAAATAATAATAATAATAATAGGGCACAAATATGAAATAAAAGGAAATTGTTCAACCAAAAAAGAAAGGAACAAAGGAGAAACATAGAATCAACTGGAAATCAAGGTTTAAAATGACAATAAATACATATTTATCAATAATTACCTTAAATATCAATGGACAGAATGCTCCAATCAAAAGGCATAGAGTGGCAGACTGGAGAGAGAGAAAAAAAAAAGAGCCTGTAATATGATTCTTGCAAGACACTTACCTTAGGGCAAAGGGCACATATAAATTGAAAGTGAAGGGATGGAAAAAGATATTTCATATGACTGGAAAACACAGGAAGACAGGAGTTGTAATATTCATATCAAACAATATAGACTTTAAAAAAAAAGCCATAAAGGAAAACAAAGAAGGATGCTAATGATACAATAATCAATTCAAGAAGAAGATATTATACTTGTCAATATATATGCCTCTAATATAGGAGCACCCAAATACATAGAACAAATACTAATGACATAAAAGGAGAAATTGATGGGAATACAATAATAATAGGAGACTTTATCACCCCACTCACATCAGTGGACAGATACTCTGGACAAAAATTTGGTAAGACAACAGAGATCCTAAATCACATAATAGAAAAAGTAGACTTAATTGATATATTCAGGACATTACATCCAAAATAAAAATATTTCCTAGAAGGGAAGTTCATAGCAATATGCATGGGCCTTCCTCAGAAAAGAAGAAAAATCTCAAATCAACAACTTAGCCTATCACCTAAAAGAATCAGAAAAAGAAAAAGAAATAAAACCTAAAGACAGCAGAAGGAAGAAACCATAAAAACCAGAGAGAAGATCAATAAAATAGAGATTCAAAAAACAATAGGAAAAAAAAGTGTTGATTCTTTGAAAGGGTTAAGAAAACTGACAAACCTCTGGCCAGAGTGACCAAGAAGAAAAGGGAAATAACTCAGATAAACAAAATAAGAAATGAAAAAGGATAAATCTTAATGGATACTGTAGAAAATCAAAAAAAAGAGAGAAAACTATGCACAGTTATACACCAACAAATTTGATTACTTAGAAAAAATGGAGGAATTTCTAGATACATAAAACCTGCCAAAACTGAATTGAGAAGAAATAGATCAATTGCACAGACTGATCACTAGGAATGATACTGAATATGTAATTTTAAAAAAATGAAACAAACAAAGTCTAGGACCAGATGGCTTCACAGGCAAAAACAAACATACAAAGAGAAATTTATACCCATTCTTCTTAAACTTTTCCAAATGGTTGAAAAAGGAACACTCCCAGAGTCATCCAGTGAAGCCAGTATCACCCTAATACCAAAACCAGACCAAGATGCTATCAAAAAAGAAAATTATAGGCCAATTTCTTTGGTGAACATAGATGCAAAATTCTCAACAAAATTTTAGCTAACCAAATCCAACAACATATCAAAAAGATTATACACCACAACCAAGTGAGACTCATCCCAGTTTTATAAGGATGGTTCAACATACACAAATCAATGTTATACACCACATTAACAAAAGAAAAGTCAAAAGACATGGTCATCTTAATAAATTCAGAAAAAGCATTTGACAAAATCCAAAATCCATTCATGAAAAAAACTCCAAAGTGGGTATAGAGGGCAACACTACTTAACATAATAAAAGCCATTTATGACAAACCCACAGCCAGTATAATACTCAGTGGAAAAAAGCTGAAAGCCTTCCCACTAAAATCTAGAACAAGAAACAAGACAATGATGTCTGCTCTCACTGATTTTATTCAACATTGTATTGGAAGTCCTAGCCACAGCAGTCAGACAAACAAAAGAAATAAAGAAGTACCCAAATTGGAACAGAAAAGGAAAAATTGTCACTCTATGCAGATAGCATGATACTATGTATACAAAACCATAAGGACTCCAAACAAAAACTACTCTAACTGATCAACAAATTCAGCAAAGTAGCCGGATACAAGATAAACATTCAGAAATTAGTTGCATTTCTGTAACAATGGAATATTAGGAAAGGAATACAAAAATAAAATACCTTTTAAAATTCCATCCGTAAAAATTAAGTACCCAGGAATAAATTTGACCAAAGAGATGAAAGACTTATATGCTGAGAACCATAAAACATTAATCAAGGAAATTAAAGAGGATTCAAATAAATGGAAGATATTCCATGCTTCTGGATTAGAAGAATTAATATCATTAAAATGGCCATACTATCCAAAACAATCTATAGATTTAATGCAATCCTTATCAAATTACCCATACATTTTTCACAGTCCTAGAACCAACAATCCAAAAATTTACATGGAACCATAAAAGACCCAGAATTGCCAAAGAAATCCTGAAGAAAAAACAAAACAAAACAAAACAAAAAATACAGGAGGCATAACTCTTCCAGACTTCAGACAATATTACAAAGGTGTAGTAATCAAGACAGTGTGGTTCTGATACAAAAATAGATATGCAGACCAATGGAGCAAAATAGAGAACCCAGAAATAAACCCAGAAACCTATGGTCGGTCAATTAATCTTCAAAAAAGGAGCCAAGAATATAAAATGGGAAAAATACATTTTCTTCAGCACGTGGTGCTGGGAAAATTGTACAGCTGCATATAAATCAATGAAATTGGAACACACCCTCGCACCATGTATAAAAATAAACTCAAAATGGCTTAAAGACTTAAACATAAGACAAATCACCACAAAATTCATAGAAGAGAGCATAAGCAAAACATTCTCTTACCATACAAATATTTCCTTAGGTCAGTCTTGCTAAATAATTGAAGTAAAACCAAAAATGAACAGTGGGACCTAACCAAACTCAAGCTTTTGCACAGGAAAGGAATCCATAAAAAAAAAGATGACCTATGGAATGGGAGAAAATAATTTCAAATGATGCAACCGACAAGGACTTAAACTTGAAAATATATAAACACCTTATACAACTCAACAGAAAAAAAAAATTAAAAAGTGGACAGTAGACATTTCTCCAAAGAAGACACACAGATAGCCAAGAGGGATATGAAAAAAAAATGCTCAACATCATTATTTATTAGAGAAATGCAAATCAAAAGTACAATGAGGTACCACCTCACACAAATCAGAATGGCTTATCATTAATAACTCTACAAATAACAAATGCTGGAGGGGGTGTGGAGAAAGAGAACCCTCCTTCACTGTTGATGGGAAGGTAAATTGGTACAACCACTATGGAAAGCAGTATGGAGGTACCTCAGAAAACTAAATATCGAACTATTATCTGATCCAGCAGTCTCACTCCTGGGAATATATCTGGACAAAACTTTCATTTAAAAAGATACATGCACCCATATGTTCATTGCAATGCTATTTACAATAGCCAAGAAACAGAAACAGCCTAAGTGTCCTTGGGCAGATGAATGGATTAAGATGTGGTGCATATATACAATGGAATACTACTAAAGTATAAAAAGAATTAAATAATTCCATTTATGGCAACATGGATAGAACTAAAGATTCTCATACTTAGTGAAGTAAGTCAGAAAGAGAAAGACAAATACCATATGAAATCACTTGTATCTGGAATCTAATATTTGGCACAAATGGAGCCTATCTATAGAAAAGAAACAAACTCATGGACATGGAGAACAGACTTGTGGTTACCAAGGGGGAGGGGGAGGGTGTGGGATGGACTGGGAGTTTGGGTTTTGTAAGGGATGCAAACTATTGCATTTGGAATGGATAATCAATGAGATCCTGCTGTACAGCACAGGGAACTATATCTAATCACTTGTGATGGAACATGATAGAGGATAATGTGAGAAAAAGAAAGTGTCTATATGTATAACTGGGTCACTTTGCTGTTCAGCAAAAATTAAGAGAATATTATAAATCAACTATAATTTTAAAATTTTTGAAAAAAGAATCATCTCTCTTTGCAAGAAGTCAGTGAGAAAGCCACCATTTGTTTGCTCTTGGTCATCCATGCGTGTGGCTGTGTATTAATAAATCATTTGTTTCTGTATGCTTATTGTACCCTTCCCTTCTAGAAATCTATACTTTATTCTTCAGCCACTCTTTGGCATGAGAACATTTCTTCTGCTTCTATATTTACAGAGGCACATAGATCACTCCTGGGATATTTTCTTAGAATAACTCTCACATCCACTTACTCTCTGAGGTTTTGCTCTTGGGTTGGCTCCAGTGATCAAGATTTAGGTCCCCTAATCTTAGAACCTAATAACTTTTGTGTTGTTGTAGTAACTTACTTAGCATTTTTTATTTCTCCATCTTGCCATTTTGGCAATGGGGGTAGTCTTATATGTGAGTCAGGATTTTTTTTTTTTTCTTTCATGATTCTGGCTTGGTTTGATTTGGGTTTTTCTCAAGTATTTTACTGATACCTGAATTTTACCAATCACATTTTCCAACAGGGGCTTCAATTTTAAAATTCAAACACATATAGGATGAGCTTTTCATTTTCTAGTGTTAAAACTGGAAGATTAGCTGATTGTTGAAAGTGAGGTGAGGCTAACTGGGAAAATAGTATTGATCTTGTTGATTCTGCTAAGAATTTGTTTTTTTGGTGTTTTTTTTTTTTTAATTATATGATGGCTGTTGAGCTTTGCTAATCTGCTGTACATATCCAGGAAAGAGAAAAGTTAATTTTTAAAGCGAAACACCAGAGGAACCCTAATACCACATAGAGTTACAAAGAAATTTTAAATTTTTCTTATTTGTACTTACAAAAGCCAAGAAGAAGGCCATTTTTTAAGGCTTTTGCTGACTGTCCGCTTTGATGTAGATATTAAAAGATGGCTCCACGGACTGTTGCTCAATTCTGCTAATGTCCTAGTGTTTCAGGATTTTTTTCTGACTCCTGGCTCCTTACCTCCCTTTTTATTAGAACATTTACTTTAGAAAACTTGTTATTGTGAATTGTCTCTCTGTCCCTTTGAAATATAAATGGTGGCCTCTGTAATTCTCATTGCTGCTTTCATAGTTTCTTTCCCAAACTGCCAGAACCTGTACTTTAGTTCTTACATCATCAACTTATTAACTGTTGGTTCCTTATTCTGATCATTCACAAATCCCTCTTATACCTCATTCCTCAGTGATTTTAGCAAAAGTCTCAATGTCATTTTTCAAAAATATTTCTATTTTAATTCTTAGTAATTTAAATACACATAGATGAAATTTCTAAACCACATCCTTTGGACTTTTTGTTCCAATGATCTTGTCAATTTTGCCTCAGGCTCCTTTCTATTATGCTTTAGCAGCATTACCAACAAACACAACCCCTCCATAGAATAACTTATGTACTCCACTCCCTGGCTACCATCCCCTAACTTTGCTCACTCTTCAAAATGAATTAAAATGGAAGGCCTGAAACTATAAAATTTCTACAAGAAAATTTAGGGGGAAACCTTCATGGCCTTGAATTTGTCGTTGAGTTCTTAGGTTTGACATCAAAAGCATAGGCAATAAAAGCTCAAATTAGGCAAATGGCAATTTATTCAATTTTAAAAGTTCTGTGCTCTAAAGGACACATTCGAGAGTGAAAAGGCCGCCTAGTGAATAAGAAATATTTTCAAGTCATGTATGCAGTAAGAGACTAATATCCATAATACATAAATAACTCATACAGCTCAATAATGGAAAAATAAAAAGGGCAGAGGACTTGAATGGACTTTTTTTTCAGTGATAATATATATAGATAACTAACAAGCATAAGAATGCATGCTCAAGAGCACTAATCATTTGTGATGTGAAGATTAAAACCACAAGATATTATTTCGCATTCATTAGAATGGCTATTATTTAATTAAAAAAAAAAGCAAAATGACAAATGTTGGCAAAGATGTGGAAAAACTGGAATCCTGTGCACCATTGATGGGAGTGTGAACTGTGCAGCTATTATAGAAGACATGATGAAATTTCTTCAGAAAAAAATAAAAATGGAATTACCATGTGGTCCAGCAATATCCTTTCTGGTTGTATAGCCAAAATAGTTGAAAGCTGGATCTTGAATAGATATTTGTATGCACCTGAAGACTGTTAGCAAGTCTTGTTAGTTCTACCTCTAAAATACATCTCAAATCAGACCACTTCTTATCATATCCATCTCTGTCCATCACAGTCATGCCATCATCATATGAGCTCCCCACAAAATAACCTAAGTAATTTTTTGTTTTGTTTTGGTATAAAAATGGTTGTAATTATGCACTTAAAATATCACACCCATGAATTGCAGTCTTCCTTTAATTCTAAATTTTCCATTCATTGGATATGTGTCACGTAAGACAAAAAAAATCCCACAGAGATAATTCTTAAAATTATAAAATATTTCTAGCTTACTATGGAGCCTGGTAGCACTTTATTTTTCTCTCACTTTCCTGAATAACAGGAGATGATAAAGTCTAAAGAGAAAGAATGAAATAGTAGCACCATAAAATAAGCATGGGTGCCATCAGTGACATTCCTGGAAGTTTGAAAGCAAGTGGGACAAGATAAAGAAAGGAGCAAAGGTCTTCCTGCTCTGGAAGAATGTTTGATGAATTGGTTTGCATATCCATAAGAAGCCACACATGAGACGAGCCTGGGGTTAGAATGATATAAAGCATAAGAGTGACTGTGGCACTGTCAGTCTGAGTTATTACTGTGATAGGCATTCTCTCTGATACTCAGCTTCTGTAATATATAGTTGTGTACACATTTGAAAAGATAATCAGTAGAGAGCAGTCAATTCCATTACTAAACTATTTTGGCCTTTTGATGATGAGTGTTATGTGGGAGGACTGTACTCCCAGAATGAAATTCAGTAAATTTCATGCAAAAGAAGCAAAGTTTTCATATGATGTGCTTTATGTCAGGCAACCACTGTGGAGAAGGCAACATGACACAGTGTTTTTGGAAAGCGGGAGGGCCTGGGTTAGATTCCCAGACTCTCTACTTTCTATTTATGTTACGTGAGAGACACTGAAACTTGTTTCCATCAAAAATAGATTCTCCATGTCATTTTGAAGGTAAATGATATAATAATTAACTTGTTCTAATGAAAAGTCAGTCTTACACTTGAGCAGAGATTATATAATTATAACATTTTAAAGCGATTACTCAAAGTGTATAAGCATATCATGTAATGTCTTAAATATAAAGTTTTTAGATTGACATTTTATAGAAAGCTAAAATAAATGTAAAACATCTAAATGCCTATTAAAATTTCATGTTAACATTAAGAAATATCAAAATAAATTGTTTATGGTACATACCCATTTTGTTAGAGAAAATTAATAAGGAAAATATATAATTTCCAAGCAGAATTTGTTTGGAAAAGTTGCAAAAATGTCTTCTTAAAAGAATCTCAAGTTATATCATGAGGATTTGTTCATAATCTGTGTACCATAAATGAAATCTGAAAACCCAAAGTGAAACTCTAGAATTAAAGCTTCTGTTTTATTGCAAGTAATAACTGACTATGATGATAGAGAATAGATGCATGTAAAGCAAAAATCCTATTTCTTACTCAAAGGAAAAATGGTGCACCAAAAAAAACATCCTGCCAATATATTATAAATAAAATGACTAGTTATACACAAATTCAGTGAAGCATTAATATTAGTGTTTGAAGGTATAGAAACTGAGCAATTATTTAAGTTGCTGTCCATTAGAAGCATCATTTGATATTGTGAAGCTGTGTTACTATCCACACAAATCTGGGGAGTACATTGAAAGGTGTGGTAAGTAAGGCTGACAGGCAGAAAAAACATTGTTTTAAATAATTGTAATTTAAACATTGCATGTGCCAGTTGGAAAAGGATTAATGTATGTATCAATACCTTAAGCCTTGAGAAAATGTAACCTACTTACAAATATTTGTTTTCTGCATTAGATGTTTTAATTTTAGCTTATTCTAACTCCTCTCAGCCATCCTCGATGGATGATTGGTTTAGTGACAAAAGGCAGAGGTGATTTTCCTACTTTTTTAATTGAAATATTTTTATTTCTCCTTTATTTTGATTAATAGTATGACTGGATTTAGAGCACTTAGTTGATAATACTATCATCTGTTAATATAAATATATAATCACACTGTATTCTGGATATAATTTTGTGTTTGTGTGCTGAAATGTGACATAAAATTAACAGATTTAAACATTTTTATGTGTACAGTTCTGTGACAGCAAATACATTCACATTGTTGCATAATCCACAAACAATCATCTCCAAAATGTTTATCTTCCCAAATTGAACCCATATACCCATTAAATAATAACTGCATCTCCTTCCACTCCAGTCCTGGGCAATCATCATCCTGTATTCTGTCTGTGAGCTGACAATTCCAATTATATAATATAGTTTAATTATTCATTGTCATGTTTTGGCAGACTTAATTCACTTAATGTATAAAAGTACATGCATGTTGTAGTCTGTAACAGAATTTCTTGTTCAAACCTATATAATCTACTGAATGCATATGACATGTTTTTCATTTTTTGCTTGTTTGTTTCCAGTTTTATTAAGATACGGGTAACCTACAATACTGCATAAGTTTAAAGTGTACAGCATAATGATTGGACTTAGAAAAAAAATTTCCTCATGATAAGAACACTTATGATATACTCTCTTAATAACTTTCATTTATAACATACAGCAGTGTTAATATACATATCATGTGGTACATTACATCCCTAGTACTTATTTATCTTTTAGCTGAAGGTTAATACTTTTTGACTATCTTCATCCAATTCCCCCTCCCCCCACCTCCTGCCTCTGATAATCAAAAATCTGATTTCTTTTTCTAGGAGTTTACATATTTGTTTTTGAAGTATAATTGACCTACAGCACTATGTTAGTTCCTGTTACACAACATAGTGCTTTGATATTTCTATACACTCCAAAATGATCACCAAGATAAGTCTGGTTACAATCTGTCACCATATAAAGACATTACATAATTCTTGGCTATTTTCCCCACATTGTATTGTTTGATACTCTAGAGAGATTGCGGTACCAGCTTCCAGTTGCAAAGTAAAAGAAGTGATTTTTCTTATCACCCTCTCCTTAATTCTGGGTCAAGTCATAATCAGTAGTCCAGAACAGAATTATAGTTAACTGAAAATATGAGAAATGGAAGGAGAAAATTAGGCTACCTTTTTGTTTTTCTAGTGTATTTTTACTATATTAGACCCAAATAGTCTGTTATTAAAATATTTGGAACACTCAAAAAAATGTCCACATCCTTTTAAAGAGACCATTTTCTTTAGAGAAATGAGACATGTTGATATTTCAAAAATAATTTTAACAGAAAGATGCTTATTATATGTATTATTAATTAATAAAAGTGATTTTATATTCTAAGATTACAATGCAAAACAACTACTTTAACAGTACTACTAATTTGACTTCCTTCTGGTCAATTTTTTATCATAATCTCATTTACAACTATGAGAATAATTGATATATTTTTACACTGCTTTAGTTTATTTAATATCAAAATAAGTGTAGAATGTATTTGTTTATGTATTAGATAGGTCAAAATTCACTTTTTGAATTTTTAATTCCATTTAGTTTTTATATATGTACCAGAAATGTAATATGCCCAAAATAGTAGCTTGCAACACACGTTATCTTTTGTAGTTTCAGCTATATTCCTGAATGCCTGGATTATGGAAAAGTTACTTATAGGAGATCCCTTGTGACACAGCAGGTTAAGTATCCAGCATTGTCACTACAGTGGCTCAGGTTGCTGCAGCAGCTAGTGTTCAACCCCTGGTCCAGGAACTTCCACATTCTGAAGGTGCAAACAAAAACAAAAACAAAAAAAAAGGAAAGAAAAAAAAAGAATAGTAAGTTTCTTATAAGCCTTAACTTATTTCTCATTCTTACCAGGGCAAATGATAAAAAATGAGAAAAGTAAGCATCTTATACTTGATGGCACTTAATATTAAAATGACTCCTCTTTTTAAAAATATTTATTTTATGATTATGAGTATGATCTGTAAAAGTTGTTTAAACTGGCATTTTATCTAATTAATCATTAGTCTCAATTTAATTTATATATTTCTAAATTGTTATGTATGGTGACATTAACAAAACATTTTTCCTGTTAGTCACCTCTTCTCCCTGCAGTTCCAAAAATATGCTACAGATACAAAAGTAGGGGACAGCTCTGATAACAGAAGGTAGAGCAGATGGTCATTTTTGGTTTTATTTTTCCAGAAAATGCAAGAGCTTTCTTTGTTGCTAACATCTAAAGTTGACTCAATAAGATGCTTACTGTAATGGAAAGAAAGAAAAAACAACTCCACCTAAATGTTTAGAAACCAGTCTTTGACTGAAAAACCTTTTATTTTTCACACTTTTTTGTCACTGAAAGAAAAAAACACACAGAAATAGAAAAATAAAGACACGAAGGAAAAAGGAAGACAACAAAATGATATAGTCTGGGAATTCCTGTTCTGGCTCAGTAGGTTAAGAACCCAGCATAGTTTCCATGAGATTGAGGGCTTTGATCCCTGGCCTTGCTCTGTGGGTTAAAGATCTGTCACAAGCTCTGGCATAGGTTGCAGATGCAGCTCTGAATCCAACACTGTTGTGGCTGTGGAGTAGGCCTGCAGCCTATAGCTCCAATTCACCCTCTACCCAGGAAATTTCTTTCCTTTTTTTTTTTTTCTCTTTCCAGGGCAGCACCTGTGGCATATCTAAGTTCCCAGGCTAGGAGTCAAACTGGAGCTGCAGCAGCCACTGGTCTATACCACAGCTCATGGCAACACTGGATCCTTAACCCACTGGGTGAGATCAGGGATTGAACCTGCATCCTCATGGATACTAGTTGGGTTTGTTACTGCTGAGCCACGATGGGAACTCCTCTACCCAGGAAATTTCAATGTGCTGGGGTATGGCCATAAAAAGAAAAAAAAAATAATGTAGTCTAGAATTAAGAAACATTTCTTTATGTTTTCTTTTTCAACATGTAATGATTTATGGAAAAGACAGATCTATCTTAAAGAATATATAATTTCCATTTGTTATGATTAAAGTTTTATAATATTGAGAAAGGTAGTCTCATGTCTGCAGTTGTTCAGCTTCCACTTGATAGCATAATAATGGGCCTGGGGCCTGGAACACCTCCTTATCAAGAGATGAAGTGCTCACACAGCCCATGTCCTGCCATTCAAGTTCTGTGGGATTATCCTTCCCTGTCCCTGGCTCACTGAATTCATTTTGTCTCTGCATGAAGTTTGTGTATTATGGTACCTGACATGGTACCTAGTCAACAATACTGTTGTATCTGTTTTCCAGGAGGGGACAGGATCTTCCTACTGCTGCACAAGATGGGTGCACACAGACAAAATATTCTGTGTGGGCTTCAAGGAGAAATCCCCTAGCTATGAGAGACCAATACCTACTATTGAAGCTAATCTTGCTCTGTCTTTTCTTTATCTGAAGGAAGCATTATTCCATCTACTTTTTCATTGTGTCATATTTTCTTTGGTAGCATTAATACCAGGATGCAGTGGACAAAAGTGTATAGATTCTTCTGGGATTGGTGACTGGTGCTGGTACTCTGCTTAGAGTATATATTTTCTTATTTTTCTCTTTTTAAGTCTGTTCATCCAGTAATTTGTTTTAAATCAGAATTTAGCATGCACAGATTTCATCCCCAAAGAATATATGTCAAAGTCAATTCCATTTCTGAGAAAACTGGTTAACATTGCTTATGGTAATATGTAAAATATAATAGCATAAAAACATGGTATATGAAGTGAGAACACACTTATTAACAGACTGCCTAAAGAAGACTGAGTACATACAAATAACAGGGTGAAGGTAGATGATACTTCTACTTTGGGTCAGACATGATTCAGTGGCAGGGCTATGAATGCTATTAGGTGGAAAGAAAGAACTGGATAGCTAAGATCTAAAAGCGATGAAAAGGAGTTCCCGTCGTGGCGCAGTGGTTAACGAATCCGACTAGGAACCATGAGGTTACGGGTTCGGTCCCTGCCCTTGCTCAGTGGGTTAACGATCCGGCGTTGCTGTGAGCTGTGGTGTAGGTTGCAGACGCGGCTCGGATCCTGCGTTGCTGTGGCTCTGGCGTAGACCGGGGGCTACAGCTCCGATTCAACCCCTAGCCTGGAAACCTCCATATGCCGCGGGAGCGGCCCAAAGAAATAGCAAAAAGACAAAAAAAAATAAAAATAAAAATAAATAAAAAATAAAAAATAAAAGCGATGAAAAGAATGAAGGAAACTGTATTCAGATCTATATTTGTGCATTGACCAGGTGGAGAGGCATTGTCATATAGTGTTTAATGAGCATGAACTGTCCAAGCCCTAACTCTCTTCCTTAATAGTTTTATGGGTTTAAGTCATCTCTTAACTCAACTGTATTCTTTCAAAGAGAAGTTCTTGTGGTGGAATAAAGGCCAAGAGGCCATGAGAAGTCATATTCAGGAAATAAAAGTACTGTACTTAAATGGCAGTACAACTGACAATGGCAATAGTAGTGGCCACCAAGTATGGCCAGTCTTAGTATGATTGCAGATACAGCAGTTTCTACTCTGGATGTTTCTTTAACTTTTTACTTTCCCAGTCCTTAAATTGATATTTCTGTGAGGATGTAATAGATTCACTATAATAAAGTTCCCTTTTTTCAAATTGGCTTCTGTCTTTCTGTTAATATGCTACTTAATAATTGCCATGTCTGTACATTTTAACCATCATAATGACCGATAGGTAACTTAAGAACTTTGGATAGAATTTGACATTCAGATAAGGGCTTAATAACTGCTAATTGAATTCATTATCAGCTGATTTACATATCATTGTTTAAGTTGTCTTTATAATTAACTTACATTTGACAGTGTACCTAGCAATATATGTTAGATTCACTTTAATATTATTTCGGAGGTTATTACAGGTTCAAAATTTCATTTTGTAGTGATAAATTAATTCATTTGTATCCTTGCAATAGTTCGTGTATAAAGGAACCAAGATTTTTAAATATAAAACTATATGATTTGAGTACATTTCATTAATTTTTAGTGGTACTCTTGATTCAACAAACACGCTATTAAACCTGATAAATGCAAAGCATTATTAATTTAAAATTTTTAAAAATACAATCAAATAATTTACACTTTTCAAAAGTTGTCACATTTTACATATTCTTATTTTTGTAATAGTAAACAAAAGAGGAATATCCTTCAGCTAGTCATGCAAAACTAATTTATTTATTTAAACTAATTCCTCATTTATTTAACTAACATTGACAGAAATATACATAACCACATATACATATATATACATATATACGTGCATATATGCACGAGTGTTTTATTGCACAAGTTTCGTATGTTTCTATAGTTTAAAAAATCTACTGTCAGATTTGCTAATTTTTGAAAATATTATTAGTATAAAATATTTTCAATGTGTTTCCATTTTGTATTTTCCATATTACAAATTATATTGAACATAATTTTATGTGTCCATTGGTCGGTAGAGATCACTGTTACTTGAATTGCCTGCTCATGTCCATTTCCATTTTTCCCTTTAAGCTGTTTATGATTTTCTTTTTCATTTTAAATTTAGGATTTATTTATATATTCATTAGTTAACCATATGGATTGCAAATATTTATTCTTAATAAGTGGCTTGTATTTTGTGTATTTTTTTAGTCCAAGTTTAAAAATTTTATAGAGTTGCAAATAATCACATTTTTCTGTTTTTTTCCCCTTGAAAAACTGTTCCCCTAAATTGTATTCATGAAAATAAACTTTTACATTTTATTTTCTTTGAACTTAATTTTTTTCTCTTCTTTTATGGGTCAAAATTGAAATAATTTTGGTATAGTGCCAAATAGT
Organism: Phacochoerus africanus; assembly: GCF_016906955.1. Lineage (NCBI taxonomy): Eukaryota > Metazoa > Chordata > Mammalia > Artiodactyla > Suidae > Phacochoerus > Phacochoerus africanus. The sequence continues at coordinate 59,563,304 of NC_062556.1, read as the reverse complement.
GGTTCAAATTTGGCAATACCATTTCCTTAATATGATTCCCATATATCTATATAATTTTAGTATATTTTAATTATTTTTATAGTTTTTTAAATATAGCTTATTTCCAATAAAATGCATAGATTTAATGTGACTAAAAACTCAAAATTCAATGAGTTTTGACAGATCTACCACTCTGATCAAAGCATACAATGTTCTTACCTTTCTGGAATGTTTCCTTGGTCCTCTTTTCAGTAAGTGCCCCACTCTTGCCCAGATAACAGCTAATTTAGATTCTGCTCACCTTCATTTTACTTGAGAAGTCAGAAACCATTTTACCATTGTAAAAAATATACAAAGGTATACTGAATGAATATAATGTCATTTCTTTGTGATGTATTCAACAATTATGTATATGTATAGCTTTCAGTTGTTTGTGACTAGTTATTTCAGTGCATTTTACAGTTTCTTTTATTGGTAGCTTGATATTTTTGACAAAATGTATGAAAACTTTATCATTTCTTCAAATTATTTTTTCTGTCACTGTGCTTCCCTCCATTCCTTAATCTCATTCTGAGTCTATCACACACATCCATGGTATTTTTCTACTAGTTACTGAAACTGTTTATTTTTTCATTCCTTACCCTACCCATCCCCACTCCTCATTTCTGCACTGTCCAATACATATTGGGCCCGGTCAATGGATCTTTAATCCCCATATTATAATATTCATTTCTCAAACTTCTACTTGATTCTCTTTTATAGTCTCCTTAAATACACTGACATAAACTGTTTCATCACTTGTTGTCTACTTTTTTTTTCCCTTTAAATTCCTGAACACATAGAATATTAACTTTAAATCTTTGTATAATAATTCCAACATCCACACCCTCTTTATATCTCTTTCTATTAACTGTTTCTTTCCTGGTTATTGGTTTTTGTTTTTGTTTTTGTTTTTGTTTTTGTCTTTTTAGGGCCGCACCTGCAGCATATGGAGATTCCCAGGCTAGGGGTTGAATTGGAGCTATAGCTGCTGGCCTACACCACAGCCACAACAACGCTGGATCCAAGCAGTGGTGTCCGCAACCTACACCAGAGCTCATGGCAATGCCAGATCCTTAACCCACTGAGCAAAGCCAGGGATCGAACCTGTATCCTCATGGATGCTAGTCAGATTCGTTTGCACTGAGCAACAATGGGAACTCCTCCTGATTATTTTTTTATTTTCATGCTTGTTTGTACATCTAATAATTCTTGTGAATGTTGTACATTGCAGATGTTATATGTCTGGATTTGGATATGTTCCTTTTAAAAAAGTTGAATTTTGTGTGGCAAAGAGTTAACTCATTGACATACTGATTTATCATGTTGAGTGGGACCTGAATTTAGACTTCCTAGTGCAAGTGTCAAGTAGTTATTACTTTACAGCTAGTGTAATATTATAATATGTAGACTCTAAGGGGGTCTCCATAGGATGCAAGTCCTCTCTAATTTTGCTAATTTAAGCATCTTCTAGTACTCATACCTTAATAGAATTGCTTAGTGAAGTTCTACAGACATTAAAGAGAGAAGATCCTGTGTATGACCCAACTTAGAGGTCCTCAACCAAGAATAATTTTGTGGTCTAAAGGCTTTGGCAATATCTGGAGACATCTGTGGATGTCTAAAGGGAGCAGTGCTGTGAGCATCTGATTGGTAGAGGGCAGGTGTGCTGAGAAACATATCCTACAACCCTCCACAACAAAGGAATATTCATCCTGTACATATCTCTTGTATGAGTAAATAGTCAAAGATTTGCATATTTGCACAGAAAGCTTTTGAACCACAAAAAATAAAGGAATCCAGTGCATTTTTAAAGTCATATTGTATTTTTAATGATAAAAGATGAATAAATCTAGTACCCAAAACATTGTTAAATATCAAGGATATCCTAAATTAAGAAGAATCCAATACTTTATCCAACAAAAATAGTAATAATAATGACTTTCTGGTGTCATTGAGATTTGATTACATGTAATTTCAGTTTTTTTAATATAAACATATGAAGGTAAAAATAATCCACATCTATCTAAAACATAGTGTCAAAAAATTCCACATTCCACAAGGCATCATGTAACATAAATGAGTCATTCATTGCTTTATGTCGTGTAGTGCATAATGGTTAAAACTAGTTTCATTACCTTCACTTTCTCAGCATAATATTTATTTAGTAAATAGGCTGATAATTAAAAGTACAGTTTTTCATCTGATAATAATACAGGCTATGTTCACTTAATATATTAATTCAATGCCATATAGAAATTTTATTTATATATTTATTTATTTATTTATCTATTTTTTGGTCTTTTGTCTTTTTCAGGCCACACTCACAGCATACAGAGGTTCCCAGGCTAGGGGTTGAATTGGAGCTGTAGCTGCCTGCCTACGCCACAGCCACAGCAATGCAGACTCCAAGCCATGTCTGCAACCTACACCACAGCTCATGACAACACCAGATCCTTAATCCACTGAGCAAGGCTAGGTATTGAAACCTCATCCTCATGGATTCTAGTTGGCTTCGTTAACCACTGAGCCACGATGGGTACTCCCCAAATAATTCAGAAATGCATGTCCTCTTAACAGAAGAATCCACAAGTAACATACAATAAGCAATAAGCAATTGCACACCAACTGATTATCACAGTTGGATTCAGTGCCTATATATGATTTTAATAGTTTTGCTGACAGATGTGCTGAAGACAGCCATAATGTACTCTACTTCACTGAGTTCTCAAGATGTTTTCATTCCTGAAATGTAATAGAATACTTTTTAAAAGGCAGAACAAATAGAAAAATACTAGTCATTCAGTAAATTTTAGGTATTTTCGGAACAGTCACACTGTGGCCTTGTACTTTCTATTTAGCATAATGCTTTCCACATGCTAGTTAAATGTTTGTTAAAAAATGAAAAATGCACAAATTTAAACAGAGAAATATTTAAATATAATATATGTATCAGTTTTATTACTAAAACTCCATCAATGAAACACCTTATGTCTATGACTTTATCAAGATATTATAAAGCGTGTTCATATGCCTTAACATATTTTAGCTTCATAACATGAGTGAACTTATAAGCCACATCTTACTGCTTGCATATAATCATTCAAGGAATTGGAATGATTTACCAAGCTTTGTCATGGATCTAAAAATAAGAAGAAGTAGAATAAATGTTTCTTTTAATATTGAGATTGAATGATTTTTGTTCTTCCTGATATAATGTAGCTAAATTTTATTAATATTTAAATATATAAATTAACTACAAAAATGAAATGGTACATTTTCAAATGGAGCATATGGCATATGTTTATTAAATAAGACTATATTCATTTATTGAATCCATGTACTTATTAGACAAATACAATATTACCGCAGATTGGTATCCAGTATGTATACTTGAAATAAATCTGATCTCTCTGGAAACTATAAGGGGGAAAAATGAATACATACATATTATATATAATAAACATATTTTCCTGTGAAAACTGGTCATTAGAATTCCCTAATATATAGAGGAAAATGTAGTTATAAATGTTTTGAAACAGTGTATGAAGCCTAATTATTAAAAGAAAAATTATAGGTAATTTTAAAACAATGAAAGTAGTTCCAACTAGACTGAATGGACAAAGGATAATATGACTTGTTTGCAGAATGATTCTGTGCATGCTCCTTTGCAATGTGATTTGGCTATTCCTCACAGTAATGGTAGAGACAGTTTCCTCACTTCTGGATTCCAGACTGACCTCGTGTCTTCTCTTGATCGATAGAATGTGGAAGAAGGGAGGTATTATAAGTCCAAAGTCTAGGCCTCAAGAATCTATGTGGCTTCCACTTTTGCCCTGTTGGGAACACAATCATGAGGTGGCCATTTAAAGTACAGTCTAGCCTACTGGAGGTAAGGCTTATGGAGCAGAACTAAGTTTTCCAAGCCAATAGACAGTGCCACTTTCAGACATGTAAGTGGGACCATCTTAAATGATCATGCTCTAGTCTCAAAGCACCACACGAACACACCTCACAAGTGTTTTCAGAGATAACAAGCAGTAGTAGTGTCCAGCTGACTCCAGTTCAAATTGCCAACCTACTGCATTGGGAGCAATTAAAAACAATAGTTGTGTTAACCTAATAAGTTGAGGACAGTTTGTTAGAGAGCAGTAGGTGAACACAGAGTGTTTCCTAGGAAGTAATCAGTGTCTGCTAAATTTGGCAATACTGTGACAAAGCAGTATGGGAAGGTATTAAGGACAAAGAGTAGAGCAAAGGTTTCAAAGATGCTGTGACTTGTTTATTGTAAGCTGCAATAAATTTATTACATCTGGAAGAAAGCCAGTTATATAAAGAGAAATGATCTCAGAGTTTGACAGAGACTTTACATAATTTGTAGGATTTGGGATTTTATAGAGAAGCAATTGAGCATTATTGAATATTTTAAAAGATGTGTGTAACTATATTTTATCTATTTAACTGGTCATTCCATCAACCAAGTCTACATGCACACTTTCAGAAAGAATATTGGATAGTGGGCCAAATGTTTCAGTGGTTTAGTAAGAGGTGTTAGAGAACTAAAGTATGGGTTAATAGTAATACATTTTTGAAAGAGAAGATAAATTAAAAATTCAACTAAATAGTTCAGTTGGTGTTAAAGACACTCCATATGTGAAAAATTATAGCTATGGGTTGCATAAAATTGCAAGATATTCTCCTTTGAAAATCTAATATTATATTAAGAAATAGAGGACATATCACATATCTTGGAGAAAATAAGTAATAAAACAAGATAAACGACAGCACATAATTTTAATTTGCTTGTTATTTGAAGTACAGATAATTCAGGAAAAAATTCTTCTGAAAACAACGTATTGGCTTTGTAGTTTCATGAAGAACAATGTTATGGCATAAGAATAAAGAAATAAATCACTGGAAACAAAAGCAGATAGATATTGAATTTTTTTGATAAGTAGATGAGTTCTGTTCAGTTTTTCTTATTTTTTTTAATTACTTAATTTTATTACATTTATAGGTGTACAACAACCATCACAACCAAATTTTATAGCATTTCCATGCCAAACTCTCAGTGCATCCCCCCACCCCCCAACATGTCTCATTTGGAAACCATAAGTTTTTCAAAGTCTATGAGTCTGTGTCTGTTCTGCAAAGAAGTTTTTAGATTCCACATGAAAGTGATATCATTTGATGTTGACGTCTCATGTCTGACTGACTTCACTTAGCATGATGATTTCTAGGTCCATCCATGTTGCTAAAAATGATGTTATTTCTTTCCTTTTAATAGCTGAGTAATATTCCATTGTATATGTACATCTTCTTTATCCACTCTTTCGATGGACATTTATGTTGTTACCATGTCTTGGCTATTGTAAAGACTGCTAGAGTGAACATTGGAGTACATTTGTCTTTTTTTTTTTTTCCTCTGGATAGATACACAGGACTAGGATTCCTGGATCCAATTGTAGTTCTATTTTTAGTTTTCTGAGGAATCTCCATACCATTTTCCACAGTGGTTGCACCAATTTACATCCCCACCAACAGTGTAGTAGGGTTCCTTTTTCTCCACAACCTCTCCTGCACTTACAGTTTGTAGACTTTTTGATGATGGCCATTCTGGCTGGTGTAAGGTGGTACCTACCGCATAGTGGTTTTGATTTGTATATCTCTAATAATGAGTGATGTTGAACATCTTTTCATGGGTTTTTTGGCCATCTATATATCTTCTTTGGAGAATTATCTTTTTAGATCTTCTGCTCATTTTTTGATGTTTTTTTTTTCTTTTTTGTATTAAGCTGTAGGAAGTGTTCATAAATTTTGGAGATTAATCCTTTGTCAGTCTCTTCATTTGCAAAGATTTTCTCCCATTCTGTGGCTCGTCTTTTCGTTTTGTTTAGGTTTTCCTTTGCTGTGCAGAACTTTTAAGTTTAATTAAGTCCCATTTTTTAATTTTCGTTTTTACTGTCATTACTCTAAGAGGTGGATCTGAGAAGATGTTGCTTTCGTTTATGTCAGAGAGTATTTGGCCTATAGTTTCCTCTAAGAATTTTATAGTATCTGGTCTTATATCTAGGACTTTAATCCATTTTGAGTTTATTTTTGTGTATGATATTAGGAAGTGTTCTAATTTCATTCTTTTCCATGTGGCTGTCCAGATTTCCCAGCACCACTCATTGAACAGGCTGTCTTTTCTTCTTTATATGTTTTTGCCTCCTTTGTCACAGAGGAGTTGGCTGTAGGTGCGTGGGTTAAATTCTGGGCTTTCTATCCTGTTCCACTGATCTATATGTCTGTCTTTGTGCCAGTACTATATGGTTTTGATGACTGTTGCTTTGTAGTGTAGCCTGAATTCAGGGAACCTGATTCCTCCAGCTCTATTTTTCTTTTTCAGGATGTCTTTAGCTATTCTGGGTCTTTTGTGCTTCCAAACAAACTTTAAAATATTTTGTTCAAGTTCTGTGAAGAATGCCTTGGTAATTTGATAGGGATTGCATTGAATCTGTAGATTGCCTTAGGTAGTATAGTTATTTAGATAATATTGACTCTTCCAATCCAAGAGCATGGTATGTCTTTCCATCTGTTTGTGTCATCTTTGATTTCTTTCATCAGCGTCTTATAATTTTCAGAGTACAGGTCTTTTGTCTCTCTAGGAAGGTTTATTCCTAAATGTTTTCTTCCATCCTCTCACTTTCAATTTTATATGTCCCTAGAAGTGAAGTGGCTCTCTTGAAGACAGCATATATATGGATCTTGTTTTTGTGTCCATTCAGCCAGTCTGTGTCTTTTGGTCGGGGCATTTAGTCCATTAACATTTAAGGTAATTATTGATATGTATATTCTTATTGCCATTTTATTAACTGTTTTGGATGTGTTTTTGTTGCTCTTTTTTCTTCCCTTCTCTTGTTTTCTCCTCTTGTGGTTTGATGACTATCTTTAATGTTGTATTAGAGTTGACTTTTCTTATTTGTTTGTGTATCAATTTTATGTTTTTGGTTTGCAGTTGCCCTGAAGTTTTGATATAGGAGTCTACATATACACAAGATCATTTTAAGTTGTTGGTCTCTTAATTGCAAGTGCATCTCAGTGTCCTGCATTTGTACCCTCCTCTTCCATGATTTCTGATTTTGGTAGCATGATTGTACATGGATGATTTCGTATCTTTACTGTATGTATACCTTTACTGGTGAGCCTTGTCATTTGTGGTATTTTTGTTTCTGATTTGGCCTTTTCTTTTCTGCCCAGAGAAGTTGTTTTAGTATTTCTTGTAAAGCTGGTTTAGTGTTGCTGAATCCTCTTAGCTTTTGCTTATTTGTAAAGTTTTTTATTTCTCCTTCAAATCTGAATGAGAGACTTGCTGGCTAGAGTAATCTTGGTTGGAGGTTTTTTCCTTTCATCATGTTAAATATGTCATGCCACTCCCTTCTGGCCTGCAGAGTTTCTGCTGAAAAATCTGCCAATAACCTTATTGGGATTCCCTTGGATGTTACTTGTTTCTTTTCCCTAGGTGCTTTCAATATTTTCTCTTTGTCTTTAATTTTGGTCAGTTTGATTAATATGTGTCTCAGTGTATTCCTCCTTGGGTTTATTTTATATGGTACTCATTGTGCTTCCTGAATTTGTGTGAGTGGTTCCTTTCCCATGTGAGGGAAGTTTTTGGCTATTATCTCTTGGAATATTTTTTCTGTCCCTTTCTCTCTCTCTTCTCCTTCTGGCACCCCTATAATACAGATGTTGTTGTGTTTAACGTTGTCCCAGAGCTCTCTGAGACTCTCTTCATTTGTTTTCAATTTTCTTTCTCTTTTCTGTTCTGAATCCATGATTTCCACCAGTCTGTCCTCCACCTTGCTTATTCATTCTTCTGCCTCCTGTATTCTGCTGTTGGCTGCTTCTAATGAATTTTTATTTCAGTTATTGTATTTTGCATCTCTTCTTGTTTAAGTTTTATATCTTGTATCTCTTTGCTCAGTGTTTCCTGTAAGTTATCCATCTTTGCCTTCAGTTTATTTCCAAAGTCTTGCATCATCTTCAGCATTGACAGTCTAAAGTCTTTTAACTGGAGCCTGAGAATCTCCTCATCACTTAGCTGTTTTTCTGAGGTTTTTTTTCTTTCTCCCTCATCTGAGTTATAGTTCTCTGTCTTTTCATTTTTATAGGTTTTTGGTGTGGTGACCTTTTTACAGATAACAGAGTTGCAGCCTCTCTTACTTCTGGCTTCTAGCCCCCTGTGGCTAAAGTTGGTACAGGGGCTTGCTGTAGGCTTCCTGATGGGAGGGACTGATGCCTGCCCACTGGTAGGCAGAGCTGATTCTAACCCCTCTGGTGGGTGGGGCTTTGTCATGGGGTGGGATTAGAGGCAGCTGTGTGCCTGGGGGTTTTTAGGCAGCCTGTTTACTGATGGGGTTCTGAAGCTAGATTATTGTTTGGCCTGGGGCTTCTCAGCGCTGATGTGTGGGGCCAGATTTTCCCAAAATGGCCACCTCCAGAGAAAGGCATGCTGATGCATATTCCCAAGAGCTTTGCCTCCAGTGCCCTTCCCCCACAACAATCCACAGTCACCCTCTGTTTTTGCTGGAGATCCTCCAAGAACTGCAGTCAGGTCTGAACCAGATTCCTGTGGAGTCTTTGCTTTGCCCTGGGACCTAGTACACATGAAAGTCTGTGTGCACCTTTCAAGAACTGGGTCTCCATTTCCCCTAGTTCTGTGGAGCTCCTGTGCACAAGCCTCACTGGCCTTCAATGCCAGATGCTCTGGGTGCTTTTTCTCCCAGTGCCAGGTCCCCAGGCATGGGTATTTGACATGGGGCTCAGAACTCTTGCTCCTGTAGGTGAGTCTCTGTGAAGTTACTTTCCAGTCTGTGGGGCTTCCCACCCAAGAGGTATGGTGTTGCTTATAGCACTAATTGCCCCTCCTAACTCTTGATGTGTCCTCCTCTTTTTCTTTTGGAGTAGGATATCTTTTTGAAAGTTTCCAGTCATTTGGTGAAAGTTGCTCAGCATTTGGTTGTAATTTTGTTGTTTTTATGAGAGAGGTTGAGCTCCAGTCTTCTGTTCTGCCATCTTAATCCCATCTCCCCAGTTTTTCTTTGTAAATACAGAACTGGAATAGGAAGGCAGAAAATGATCATCCTTCTCTATACACAAATGTATAATAAAGGGTGTTCAGAAACATTGGAGGAAATTGAGAACTGCACTGCATTAGAAATAAGTGAATAACCCAAAGTCTGTGGTGTTTGTCATACACATTTGTAATGTCTAACATTAAATGTGTTATCACTCTGTAATGGGGGAAAATGGCATTCTTTCTAATACTTTCCAGTCAGTATTCTGGAAGGCATTATCCTTTTCATTGGCCTATATTCAATAAAGTAAAATCAAGGAATAGAAATAGTTATTCTCTAGAGGAGTTGTTTTTTTCTGTGTTGGATTTCTTTTTTGTCCCTCCTTTGGCTATGCCCATGGCATGCAGAAGTTCCAGGGCCAGCGTTCAAACCCATGCCACAGCAGTGACTTGAGCCAATGTGGTGACAACTTTTGATTCTTAACCTACTAAGCCATCAGTGAACTCCTGTGTTGGATATCTTTTATGGAGTCTTTGTTGGTTGTCAGAATATTGGAAAGTTTTGATTGTGGCTGGTGCCTCTTTTACCAATTATTATGTGGATCTTTCAATAGACATCTTTTATTGATATGGTCCAACATGGTTAAATAAGTAGAACCTAATTATGAATAAAAATCTTTTTAAAAGTGTAAAATGTGTTATCTCTTAGTGATGAATTCTATCATAGTATTGTATTGGAAAACATTTGAAAACCTCAGAATGAGTTTTCTTTAAATAATAAATGTTTTTCCTCATTCTAGTTTCAAAGGTTGGCTATGACCTTGACAGAAAATTATTTATACAAGTGAAAATGTTCTTTATTAAAAGTTTAGGTAAAAGAAAAATCTCACCAAAACAAAACCAAAAAACAACAACAAAAAATCCACAGATATAAACTATGTACCTTTCTTCTATTTCAAACACTTTTAATCAGCACCCCTGAAAATATGAATGGCTTCTATTCCTCATTTACATATAGAAAACCATAAGGAAAGAGTGAGCTTCAGTACAGAACTATATTTCAGAATATCTATATTCTCTTCTTGAATCCACTCTTACTCTGGAGTCAGTCCAGAGTAAGGCACTGAACATGTCACCCAATCATTTCAATTGTGAGCTTACTTGGAGATAAATATTATTCAACCTGCCTATATGATGTGCTTTCAGAAACAGGAAAAAGTACAAACTTCCTTCAGGGAACAGTTCCATGTTGATGCTGCCCCAGTGATTGAAAGCCAAATTATGCATTCAGTGCTGTTTGTGAGAGGGCAACACCTAAACATATCAGCAGCCAGTAAAGCATTGCTTCTAATACTCCTTCAGATTATCTAACCATACTGAGGTAAACCCAAGTTTGGGAAATAAAGACAAATAAATAGAATGAGGCACTGATTGTAGATCCAGATCAATATTTTAAGGTTATGATAAGAGTTTATATGTTTGTGTATAAAAAGACAGTGAAAGAAAATTGCTACAAAGAATCTCGGTTTTACTTGATTAAGTTTATATGACTAAAGACAGAACAATTAGAATGTGATTTCATTATTTATTGTTTTCCTAATAACTGGCACAAGTCTGATATCTCTTACTCTTTGTCTCTTTTTTCTCTCTCTGCAAACACACACAAACACAAAATACATATTGTAATTTTTTCAGAGAAAATTTAGGAAAAGACAAACTATAAAATAAAAAAAATACTTTTTTTGAGATACATGTCATTAAGTGAAAAAACTAGCATCCCTCAAACCTACTCAATCCTTGTCTCCAAATATAGTCATTAATCAGGTTTTAGTAGATATTTCTCTATAAACATTACTTAAAATAGGAATCATTTTAAGTATTTTGGAGGGGGTTGGTGCCGCCCCCAAAGCATATGGAGTGAACTGCAGATCTGAGCTGCAGTTGTGACCCACTCCACAGTGCTAGATTCTTTAATCCACTGTGCCCAGCCAGGTATCAAACCTGTGTCCTGGTGCTGCAGAGATACCACCTATCCTATTGCATAAAGATACTTTTAAATATCTTTAGGACGTTACTGAGATATATTGTTTTTTATGCTCTCAGAATTTATTATTTTAATACTAACAGTGTGATAGTAAGATTTATTTCATGAAGATACTTTGGGGATAAAATAAGCATATTGTCTACCCCCATCACGTTATTCCTCATTAATATCATCTTTAGATAGTAACTAAGATTAACATACTGCCTACTGTGTACTATTCCAGTGGCTTTAGAAACATTGATTTAATCCTTATAAAAAAGCTTTGATTTAGGACTTCCCGTCGTGGCGCAGTGGTTAACGAACCCGACTAGGAACCATGAGGTTGCGGGTTCGGTCCCTGCCCTTGCTCAGTGGGTTAACGATCCGGCGTTGCCCTGAGCTGTGGTGTAGGTTGCAGACGCTGTTCAGATCCCGCGTTGCTGTGGCTCTGGCTAGGCTGGTGGCTACAGCTCCGATTTGACCCCTAGCCTGGGAACCTCCATATGCCGCGGGAGCGGCCCAAGAAATAGCAACAACAACAACAACAAAAAGACAAAAGACAAAAAAAAAAGTTTTGATTTATTAAAAATATTTTCAAGAAAAACACTCATTTTTACAGAAAAATAAACTAAGACAAGAGTAATTGATGTTTTAGAAAGTTACCATGCTTCTAAGAAGTAAAACTGGGGCCGTAGTCTCCCAGCTGAGTATTTATACACCATTCTAATGTGCTTATACACAGATGATAGGATTTGATTGCCACAAATGTTAGGATGTCTAATTTACACTAGCCAAACTATCACATTCCTTTCATAAAAATTCTATATTAATTATTCAAAAAAGCCATCATTTTCATTAATTTTCAATGCATCAGATGTTTTATTATATGCACTCAATGACAGTAAATTATTACATAAAGATACTTACTTTATCTTAGTTACACCAGCTGGTTACAAACTCAGAAGGAGAAAACTCATTATGCAGCCACCTGAATACTTAAACACACCACTGTCAGTAGTCTGGTTTATTGCCTTTAATTATTTTATTTTATTTTTTTATTATTTAGTAGATATAATATGAGGTTATTTTAAACAGAGTTGTAAGCACAGTTTATTCCCTTCTCCTAACATACTAATTTATTATACCTGAACCAAACTGTGCCATCACTGATTTGAATGTTTGGAAAATATTATTTGCCCCTTTATAAAATCTATTCATATACTTGCTCTAATTATTTTTATGCAAAGAATTCATCAATGCCTGCTTCATATTCTGGTTTGCCCAGGAATGAACTATAAGAAGAGCAAAGAAAACATATCTTATCCAAATCATTCTTCTTTCATTCTCTTTAATTGATAGGATTTGCATACCTTGTATGGATTTATGTTTTCTTTAAATACTTTACTTCCTCTTATTTTTATTTTAACATGTTTTTGTTGTTCATTTTAATATGTTGTGCATAAGATCTTTTGCACTATGCACATACATATGTAAGCATAAGCTATTTGTAAATATATTTATAAATAATTCAGGAGTTATACAGACATATATAGGTAAATTAATAACTTAAATATTAAATAGTACTACACATATTAGACTATTTAGAATATTGTAAGCACTTTCCTTTAAACCATATAATTTGGATACATGTAACTTTCTTTTTTTTTTTGGTCTTCTTTTTTAGGGCCACACCCACAGCATATGGAGGTTCCCAGGTTAGGGGTCGAATCAGAACTGTAGCCTACACCACAGCCTACACCACAGCCACAGCAATGCCAGATCTGAGCCATGTCTGCGACCTATACCACAGCTCACAGCAGCACTGGATCATCCTTAACCCACTGAGCGAGTCCAGGGATCGAACCTGCAAACTCATGGTTCCTATTCAGATTCTTTTCCACTGCACCCTGACTAGAACTCCTGGAACTTAATGTAACTTTCAATACGTGTACCTAGTTTCACTAATCTGCTTTCAAAAATATATGCCAGTTTTTTTTTTTCTGATCAATGATATGTCATTTGTATTTCATACCATTCATTTTTCATGAAGTGTAACCTCAGACAGCTTGTAGCTGGGAAGCAGATTTTACTTCCATTGGTGACTACTTTCAATAGGCTCTCTTATTACTGGTATTTATTCTGAGTCTCATCAGTATTCTTCAGACTTCCTTATCAGCTTCTGTCTTCATCCAATGTGGTATCTAATAGCTACTGTAGATTAATTATGTATTTCGCAGAACCAATTTAAAGCATTCTAGATTTGTTTTTGGCACAAAAGCAAATATTTCTCAAGAATTCCACATCAAGGTTTGACTTTGAGGCCCATCAACTCTATTAGGGCGGCCACTCAAATATCTCATGATATAAAGTCATCTTTTATCAACAGCCAAATCCTCTGCCCTCCAGAGAGAGATATATTTTATGAAGTAAATGTTTTGATTAGTATAATGGCATGAGGATACATCTCTTCTAATGCTATTTTAATTTAAAAAAAAAATAGTTTTTCATTGTTTTTTTTCAGGTACTGGACTTAGTTTTTAAAGGAGGATTATCTAGGACAAAGGAGAACTTTATCATACAAGGATGAAAAATTTATAGCTTGTTAGAGAGTGAGGAGAAATGTTATAGGTTGGGGAAGACAGGAAATTGTGATTTTTAAAAAGATATATAATGGACAGTAACTTCAATTTTTGCTTTAGTTGAATACCATTAGAATACTATGTGCTGTGCTCTTATGAAATCTTCTTTTATGCTCTACCTGTTTTGAGGATATGACCAAATGCTGAGTATGAGTGAGTTCAGTGTTAGAAAAGAATAGCGAAACTGTTGCTTTATACACATTCCAACTTGGTCACACTGTTATTTCTTGGATGTGAAGGGAGTCTCATGTTCTTTTCCAAATGCTTACTCCTAGAGCTCAAAGATACATACTCAAATAATCATCTTCAAAAAATTGGCGAGACTTATTATGCAAGGGAAACAATGTTTCCAACTTACTTGTATTTTAATAGTATTTATTTTCTCATTGTTTTAATTAATAGATAATATTTCTTAAGCCTTATACTCAAGCTACACATCTCATTCTATTTATAAATGAAAACGTTTTTTTTTGTAGAATTAAATACTTTTAAGTCTTCACTTGTTCTTTGGCTTATGCTCAATTAACTTTTAAATTTGACAGATTAAATGTTCCTAGCCATGTAACACCATTTATAAACTTCATTAAATTCTCATGACACTTCAGATTACAATTACAAATTTAATATATCTAATTATTTCAAGCACTTCAAAACACTTAATAAGTGAGACTTTAAAAGCCAATATTCAGTTTGCTAAATTCCATTCACCTGCCAAGGAGACTGCTGGTGTGCCACAAAGTGAAGAAATTTTGAGTTTAAAAATACTACTAAGTAGAGCTGATAGGGAGTAAGTCTGAAAGATTGTACAGTATGAGAGGGGATGAATTATTTTCCATAATGCCATGGATAAAATTGTGACTGGGTGACATTACAATGCTAATAGGATATTTGTGGATCCGATCTCATGTTTTTCTAAGTATCCAGGGATTATTAATACACAAAAATAAAGATAGATAGAAAGAGAAATACACACAAGCTCTCACCAGTTATTAACAAATGTCTAAAATTTTGGTGTTGTTATGATTACATATTTTTAAATTAATCTTTTAAGCTAAATATCTTTCTACTGTTTGGATATAAATGCTAGAGTTATCATGATTATAACTTCCAGAAATGACCTTGATAATTTAGTATTTATATGTTTATCTAAAATCTTTATACCAATATTATTAAATTAATTGTATTTTTTTCACTTTGGCTTTGTTATTTTTTCAGGGCCTGTCACCTATAACAACCAAACTGAGAAAATAGTAATAGGAGTTCCCATTGTGGCTCACCAGGTTAAGTACCCAGCATTGTCCCTGTGAGGATGTGGGTTCGATTCCTGGTTCAGTGGGTTAAGGATTTGGCATTGCTGTTAAGCTTCAGCATAGGTCACAGCTATGGCTCATATTCAGTCCCGGCCAAAGAACTTCTGTGCACCACAGGTGCGGCCATAAAAAGAAAGAAAAAAAAAATTCCTTCAAGAAACATGCATATGTAGAAGGTATAGTCATTATGTTTGAAATATTAAATAATTCATTGTAACAATGGCTTAAGTTCACGCATACATATAAACCATATACTTTGACATACTTTAAAATCATTACTTTTTTAGAATGCCTACATTATAAGATTGAATTGTTTTATTCTTAACAATAATAAAAGATTGCAAAAATTTTTGAACACCTACCAATAGTAGGTGCCTTCTGTAGTTAGGCAAATAAGTGCCTCCTAGGTATTAACTAAGATAACCCTCACAGTAATCATGAGCAAAGGTACTACAGTTATTTCCAAAATTTACATATGAGGAAACTAAGACTTCCAAGGAGTTCAGCAATTTGCCTAAGTTACCAGCTGGGATTATTTCTAATTTTTAAAATCATTTCTTATATAGTATAAAATGGTTTCATGAAATTATTTTAGACTCTGTCCAACCTTAAATGTTTTGTGGTCATATTTTTATTCATATTTTAAGTGAAAAAAAAAGCTTTCTTGCTCTTTAAACAGTAAAACTAAAAGCTTTTATTTTTAATCAGCATTCATGGATCATATCATTTAATGGGTAACTGATCACTGCTTCACTTTGTAAACTTTGTTTTTGTCATCGGCTTTGTTAGCCTAGCAACAAGTAATTAAGACACTCACCATCTTTTGCTAAGCTTTGAAAAAATTCAGTCAAGGTCTTTTCTTTTGTTCCTACTAGCATTTTTACTATTTTAGCCCTTTCAATGTAATACTAATTGGTACATGATGATTAACAATGTATTGTTTCACTTCCAATAAGCTATCTTTTTTTTTTTCCTAGCAAATTTCTTTCCTTTTTTCTTGTTATTAGAAATACCCATCCTGTGCTAGTTCCCCATTTCAATAATGGACATGTAATTAAAGTTCTTTCCTAGGAATGTGATTCCCGTGCACAGAAAACTTAATGATGTGATTGTAATATAGTTGTATCTTTCACCAGATGTAATATAGCTGTGTTATAGTTGACTGCTGAGACCAGCTCAGCAGCATGGGGCTGAAGAACGGGTGCAGTGAAACTTAAGGAGAAAAGTTAACATAAAGCAAAACAGAGACCTTTATCTTAAGTAAAGGTGGGAACCGGGGCACTCAAGGTCTCAGGGACCAAGAGCACTGCCTCAAGAAACCACACTGCTTTTATTGTGCTCTTTAGGATTAAGTCAAGTGAGGAGAGGGCTATAGGTGCAGGATATAGGGTTTGTTTTTTAATTATTATTTTATAAGTTCTTTTATTATTTTAAAAGTCACTTAGCTGGTGGATGGTTAAGCTTTTACTCTGACCTTTGGGCATTTAACAGTCATTAGCATTTGAGTTAGCTATCGATGCATAGCATTTCAGAGAATCCTCATTGTGCTTCCACAAATGGCAACCCTGCATGCCTAGGTTTGTACCTTGGTTCTCTTTGATAATGCATATTCTGCTAATGACCACTCAAAAACCACCTAGCCAAGAGGTTCTCTTATTCTTTCTCTTATTCTTTAGAGAACATATCATGCTTGTGCAAACGGCATGCCGTGCAGATCTGCACGGGTCAGGCGTGCCTAGACCAATGCATTAGGTCCTTATTCGGCTGACCCTATCAATAGCTTATGCCTTTAGGTCTTTGTGCTTAGGCTTAAGTCATTTATCAGCACTATGACTGTTTTTCAAGCAGGAAGATGGGATAAAGTAAAGCAGGACAAGATGGAGTTTTCAGGAAAGAGGCTAAGAAAATATTGTAGAAACATGTCTCATGACAGTTGGCCTTGGTGCCATTCTTTCTAGTGATAAGTGTTATGCACGCTTGTCAACAAAGAAATTGTGAGAACATACCTCGGATATGTGTACATTCATATATAAATTATATTTTAATTCATTAAAAAAGATACATGTATTTTAAAATATTTTAAAACAATTATATTCTATTATTTGAAAGTAATTATAACTAAATATTTTTTAAAAAATTAGCCTTTGTTCATTTTGGGAACACAAGCACTTACTAATCATCAGAGTTACACTGATATTTTTCTTTCTTGACATTTAACTTTGATCTAGTCCTCTGTTAAATTTCTACTTATTATTACATAAAATCTGACAAAAATAATAAAAATGATAAATACCTAATAAAAAAGAATGTGATTTAGAATGTCCAGATAAGATATTGTCAGGGATATGTGTGGTATTATGCCAGGATGGAGAGAAATCCAGAAGTTCCTATTAACATATGATGCACATATTCCAAGGGTCTGAGGAATTCTTGGACCATCAGCAAAGATAAGTGGCAATTACAAAATTTAAGGACAAAATTACATGCCTCATGCCATTCACCTATCATGTAATTTCATTACAAATTGCATGCTGCGTGCTCATATCCTGTCATGTAATTTCATTACATATTGCTTCTGGACAAATGCTTAACTTGCAACAAAATAGAAAAAAAAATGAAAGTAAGGGCATTTGTTTAATTTTTATGTATTTATTTTCAACAATATAGTCAGTTAACAAAATTCTGTGGGAAATAATGCACAGTTTTTTTTTTTTCCTCCAAAATTACCTCATTTTCCAAGGGATTATAATGTAAAATTGATCCATTGCCATAAATTTTCTCAATTTTGCCTTATGTTAGTTAGGCTGTAGTGTAGGCCACAGACGTGGCTCAGATCTGAAGTTGCTGTGGCTGTGTCATAGGCCGGTGGCTACAGCTGCCATTGGACCCTTGGCCTGGGAACCTCTATTTGCAGCTCAGATCCCGTGTTGCTGCGGCTGTGGCTGTGGCGTAGGACGGCAGCTGTAGCTCTGATTCGACCCTTTGCCTGGGACTCTCCATATCCCTCTGTGAGGCCCCAAAAAGCAAAAAAAAAAAAAAACCAAAAAAACCCCCCAAAAAACTCCAGTGACTCTCCTGTAGCTTAAGGTACTAGAGTTTATGTTTTAAACAATTTCAGATGCAATCCAAGTTTTCTATAAAATTAATCTTCATATACTTGTCTGTTACCAAATCGCGCTGTGCATTGTTGAAATATACTATTATGGGCCTTGATTGGCATTTTTTGAGTCATTTTATAATTCTTATATTCTGATCATTATACGTTACTCACTTTTCAGAAATTATCAAAATTTTGGATAAGAGTCTTTGAAAAAACATTTGTAGTTAATACATTCCAGAGGCTCCATATAATAGTTACAAATATGTTCTTTTTTTAATTCCATGAAAAGAATGAGATATATATTACTCCTATTGCTAATGGTTGCAAAACAAGATGGAATTATAGGCATCTGTTGTTTTAATTATTAATCACTTATTTAAACATGCAAATTGCTACTTCCAAATCTTTTGTATCTTGCCTATTTAAATTTTAAGTATTTCAAAAACCTCACTCTTATCATTTTTGTTGTAGTATTGGTTTTAATAATACATACTTACTTTGTGACTAGATATTGAATTAATTTTGCTTCCTGTTGGGTTAATTTCTTCTTCAATGGACACAGATATTCTAAAGACAGGAACAGAGTGTAACTGCTTCTCAAGCTGAGCTCATTTTTTTGTTGTTATTCTATTTCTCATCCAATTTTAATTAGTCACAGTTTTAGGCAGATTACAAAAACTCTGTACTTCACTCAATTATATTTTTTGGATTTTAAATTATATTTTAATGAATGGTGCTTTATTCTCCCATCACTGAGAGATAAAAGGAAATTCAAATATTTGTATGCTCTGAGGAAAAATGATTCCCGAAAAGTTTGGACTTCTAGTGTATGTTTTTTGGCCAGTGTGCCTCGATTCTTTTTAATTACTTAAAACTTCTAAATGCTAAATGCCAGAAGTTTGTTCTTTTTTTTTTTTTTCTTCCAAAAATGGTAATATTTTATCCTAGTCTTGCCTCTGGAGTCAGTTCCCTTCTGCTGATTCTTTCTATTAAACTTTGTTTGTCTAAATTTTGTGTAAAATTTACTTGTGCTTATCAAATATAAATTATGGAACAGATGGAAAAATTAAATATGAATGCAATATAAAGTGAGTTAAACCTTCAAATTTTCAACAATGGTCATGTTTGTTAAAACATAAAATATCACTTTCAAATTGTATCATTGTTTTTTCTTTATTAAAACCTAATTCAAAACTCTTGTCTATGGATAGAATGTCATAGTTTGTTCAGGTTAATGTTAATTGCAGTTAATTTTGTCCCCTGAAGTCCTGATAAAGCATAAACCAACAGGAAAAAAAAGCAGAGTTAGTCATCTACAACTGCTTATTTGTTCATGGCATCTAGATGTGGAGTAAGAGAACATAGCAGAGTCCATACTGAGGATAATGTAAGAAGCAGAAATGTGAACAGATATTTATGTAACCTCTTGGAAGCTAGGCTGACAGAAATCATATTCCTGATGGGCTAGTATTCAGATTAGAAGAAAGGATAGGAGAAGTGAATCACATAGTCAACTAAATATCCCCCTTAGGATATTTTGCCCATTCTAAATCAGCATGGGAGGATGTGTGCTAGGAAGGCATGCTGTAAATATTTGAAAATTAAATCAGTGTTAAGAATCTTGTGGAGTTCCTGTCATAGCTCAGTGGAAACGAATCTGACTAGCATCCTTGAGGACACAGGTTCGATCCCTGGCCTCACTCAGTGGGTTAAGGATCCGGTGTTGCTGTTAGCTGTGGTGTAGGTCATAGACATAACTTGGATCTGACATTGCTGTGGCTGTGTAATAGGTTGGCAGCTACAGCTCTGATTTGACCCCTAGCCTGGGAACCTCCATATGCCATGGGTATGGCCTGAAAAAGCAAAAAAAGAAAAGAAAAAAAAAGAATCTTATAATTCTGAAGATATAAAGGTCACCTGTATAAGGAATAAAGCAGAAAGAGCCCCTGCATTCATTCTAGACTTTAAGTTTAAAACACAGAGAGGGTTATTTCCTAGGTAGTAATAGTAAGGCAGAGAGGCATATAGAATCTTATAGTCTTTGCAAGTAGGCCTTGAGTATCTGATTAGGTTAAGGAGATTAAGGCCCATTAGAATTCCCTAGCAAGATTGTCAGCCTATTCTGAAAGAAGATTATACCACACAAACTATATTGTTATATTTCACAGTTTTTATATTAATAATAATGTCCATGCAGGAAAAAAAAATCCATAAAGCAAGAAAAACTGAAAACATACTGAACTAAGAGGTAACCTAGGTATTTAAATTGCTGGGAATATTACTCATCCATGAGAAAGAAAGAAATCCTGCTATTTGCAATGACATACATTGACCTTGAGGGCATTATGCTAAGTAAGATAAGTCTGACAGAGACAGACGGGTACTGTGATCTCACTTATATGTGGAATCTAAAAAAGCCAAACTTATAGAAACAGAGTAGAATGATGGTTTCCAGGTGCTAAGGGGTGGAGGAATTGGGAGATGTGGGCAAAGAGTACGAACTTCCAATGAGAAGATGAATAGGTTCTGGAGGTGTAATGCAGGGTCTTAGGATTACCTAACAATACTGCATTGTATACCTCAAAGTTGCTAAGAGACTAGATCTTAGATATTCTCACCACAAAAAAGAACTTACCATTGTATGATATGAAAACGATGTTCGTTCATGCTACATTGGTATGAGGCATTGCAAAATATAATGTATTAAATCAACATATTTTGTGCCTTAATTGACAATGTTATGAGTCAGTTATGTCCCACTACTGAAAATTGATGGAAATAAATTTTTCTATATTTGTATGTGTGTGTTTGTGTGTGTGTGTGTGTATGTATACACACATATACACACTCATGCAAATGCAAAATTTGGACAATTTTATGTATTTAGTATCTAGCGATAAAAGGCATATTTTAATAGAATCCCCTTAACAAGAAAATGAATAGGTTCTGATAATAGGAAAATAATCATATTACAGCACAGTAGGGGGGAGATGATGATAAACAACAAAACATGTTAAAATGTGAAAATTGGTAAATATATATATGTTATATACACACTTGAAGTACAAGAAAATGAAGACAGAGAGAGAATGTACAAAAGTAATAAGTATGAAGTAGTAATGGCTGAGAATTTTCCAAAAATACTGAAAAAGATAAACTCAAAGATATATATAGTAATGTCTAATCCAAACAAGTTGAATTTAAATAAAATAACACCAAGGCACAATGGAATATAAATGCAGAAAACAAAGGACAAAGAAATATAAATGCATCTGTTTGGATCTTTGGCTTATTTTATCTCTTTAAATACATATTTATATTTTCAGTCATTCATAATGGTATGTAGAAAGGCCACTGTGTTTTGTGCATTAACTTGTATCCTGTAAACATTGCTATACCTTCTTAGTAATTCCAGCCATTTGGGGTTTGGGTTTTTTTGGGGGGAGGTTATTTCTTTGGGGTTTTCCAAATAGATAATCATGCCATTTATAAATACGGTTTTCTTTTACCTTTTGAATCCAAATACCTCCTTTTTTTCCCTTGTCTTTTGTACTAGCTGCAAAACATTAATTGCAGTGTTAAGTAAGACAGGAAAGATGTCCTTGCATTTTTTTTTTTTTTATTTTGGCAGAAATTTTCTAGTGACTTACTATTTTTTTTGTCTTTTTTTTTGTTGTTGTTGTTGTTGTTGTTGCTATTTCTTGGGCCGCTCCCGTGGCATATGGAGGTTCCCAGGCTAGGGGTCGAATCGGAGCTGTAGCCACCGGCCTACGCCAGAGCCACAGCAATGCGGGATCCGAGCCGCGTCTGCAACCCACACCACAGCTCACGGCAACGCCGGATCGTTAACCCACTGAGCAAGGGCAGGGATCGAACCCGCAACCCCATGGTTCCTAGTCGGATTCGTTAACCACTGCGCCACGACGGGAACTCCTCTAGTGACTTACTATTAAGTGTGATGTTAACTGAAGGAATTTCTGTAGATTTTCTTTATCAAAGTGAGGAACTTGCCCTCTATCACTAGTTTTTTGAGAATTTTTATCATAAGTGAGTATTGGATTTTTGTGAAATCATTTCTCTTCATCTACTGATTAGATTATGAGATATTTATTCTTTTGCCTGGTTGCAGCATTCTCAGTATATTTTCCTGAAGGCTTATCTCATGTTGACTATAGGATAGGGAAACTGGAAGATGTTGATGTATGGAGGAACTGTTTTCACAGTTGTGTTCTGGAAATGGGCAAATTTAAATGGGAGGATGTTGAAGTATAATGGGATTCCTTTCGAAACCCTGCCCTCAAATCCTTTTTTTCCTGGATGGTGGACCTTTTTAAGGTGAAGGCTCTGGGTATACTGCAAATGCATACTCATCTTCTGCCTCTGCCCAGGTCATAAAAAAGGATCTACCTTGGATCCTCAATGTAAGAAACTGGTGGGGTTCCTGGAGAGCCCCTCCAAAAACTGCAGTCCAGGGAGTTCCCATTGTGGCTCAGTGGTAACAAACCTGACTGTTATCCATGAGAAAGAGGGTTCAATCCCTTGCCCAGCTCAATGAGTTAAGGATCTGATGTTGCCATGAGCTGTGGCATAGGTCACAGATGCAGCAAGGGAGCTGGTGTTGCTGTGGCTGTGGCTGTGGTGTAGGCTGGCAGCTGCAGCTCCATTTAGCCCCTAGCTTGGGAACTTGCATATGACACATCTGCAGCCCTAAAACAAAACAAAACAAACAAAAAAACACAATCCTAAGGGCTCTGGGTTTAAAGTAGTACTTTTAAATGTATATTGAGTGATTAAATAAATCAACTATTTTAGAAGTCCATATAAAATAAATATATTCTATAAAAAACAAGGTATGACCCTAAAAAGCAAAAACAAACAAGCAAAACAAAACTGTAGTCCATAGGAGTTTCTCTTCCTCTTAATAGTTCATGATCAACCTCCAACAGTTCATCAAAATTTCTATTTAATTGCTCCTTTCAGTTTACTGCTCCAGCTCCACACTTTAGGTATTGCATCTGTTTTACTGCCCCTGTCTCTGCTGGGCAGATTATAATCTCTCCAGAGATTATAGGAGCAGCAAAACATAATCATAAGAGAAACTTATGTTTGCAATGATAGTATAGTATTTCTAATAAACTATTTATGAAGGTCATAGTACATTAAAAGATCTTTTTTAATGAAATTTTTTTGTTTTCTAGATTAACATATAATAGATAAAATACATAGACTGTAAAATAATATGAGTAAATGGAACAGTGAGTGGTAGAAATAATTTTTAGAAGTAATTAAAATTCCAGTGATTAATGAATTCTTCCAGGGTGAGCTGTGACCCTCTAACCATTTACTTCCCTGAAGATATTCGTTAATTCTGAACACAGTCAGGGCAAAAAGAGCATTCATACTTGTATGGGGTAGTCATTACAAATGGGAAAATGAAAGGGCCCCCAATGCACAACTGGCTTATCCCACAGGATATTTGCTGAATTCTCAGAAGAAGCAGGAGGGAGAGGGTTCCGCTGGAAGCAGAGAAGTTGAGTAACATATTCCAGCATTTCACCCTGCTGGAAATAAGAACCCTCCAGGGGCAAGGAGAGTACTCCAGGCTTGTGGGTGGCCTCCCTCCACACTTTATTTGTCACATTTTCAATCTATAAGGGAGCAAGGAATAAGAACTTTTTTACCTTGACAATGTCGTGACAAGAAAGAAAGAGTGGAGAGAGATCAGTAGGTCAGAGATCAAACCCGTGACACAGCAGAGGCCAGAGCTGCTGCAGGGATAATGCCAGATCCTTAACCTACTGCACCACAAAAGAATTCCTTAACTGATAATTTTTTAAGTATAACTGACATCCTATTCAGGGTAAAATTTTGAACACTTTTCCCTTGATATGAGAAACAAAATAACAATATTCATTTTCCCTACTTTATTCACATGGTACTAGAGGTCCTAACAATAGCATAAAGCAATAAAAAGAGTTTAAAAGTTTGGAAAAGGCGATAACAACAACAACAAAAATGTTGGTAATAAAAGAAAAAAAGTGTTATCACAACATGGGAAATCAACTACGCTTCAATAAACCTTTAAAAATGAAAAAAAAAATAGGGGAAGTTTGGAAAAGAAAAAGTAAAACTTCTATCAGACATGATGTTTTAGCATATAGGAACATACTCATCATTAAAAACAATCCAGATTTAGTAAGTATATTTAGTGAGGCCATTGGGTTTAAGTGCAACACACACACACAAAAACCACTGTTTTCTATATATCAACAACAAAGATGTAAATCTAACTTTAACTTTCTTTCAAGATTCTCTTAACCGTTATTACCTACAGGCATTTTCAGAAACATTTAAAAATATCTTGTCCTATTTATACAAATGCACACACTAATGCACACGCAGGACCATACACACGTAATTCTAAAATTTTGATTGATATAGCATTATACTACAGTTTATTTGAAATCTCAGCAATATATTATCTTCCAAGCCATGAATCCGTGACTATTACACATCTATTCCTTTGCCTGATATTTTTTTTTCCCATGATGGTTGTTTCAATAAATGATGTTAGATCAATTTGCTATTTGTGTGGATAAAAATAAACTGTATGCCCTATTTAATTCTATACACAAAAATGTAGCTAACTCAAAGTTGTGGCTTAGAATTCTAGCTTATACTGCTTCTTCAAAAAAGAGCAACTAATTTCATGGAGAAATAGGACAAAGGAAAGCAGGTCCAGGCTTCTGTGAGCAGAAAATGGTATGAAAGTAAATATATGGGAAGAAATTAATGGAGTAAGTTTTTCTTGCAGATTTTTCTAGTGTCATTTCTGGGCTGACAAGAGTCTGTCTACAGTAAAAGAAAGATTTATATCCTGCCCGTAGGCAGAAAAGGGAGAGCTTTTTATGTATTTGCTGCTTCTTAATTGCCTTCAGCTCAAAATGATTTTTATGTCAATATGTCAATTTTTATATCATATTTTGGGGTGACATGTTGTGGTTTCCTTCGGGGGAATGAAAGGTCTAACACTAGAGATGGTAAAAATTTAATGGCTGTTTATTTCAAAATTTTAATGCGAGGACTATCATGGTACTCATGAAAAAGTGATTGTCTTTAATGTAGTATTTTTCAGTGCTAAAGCAAATGTAATCTAATTGGCATGTATGAAAATGGATTGTAGAAGCAGATTCATTTCCATGGTGTAGAGTCATGACATGGCTTCTGACATTGTCAATTAACAAACCTATAATTTCAACTTTTGTTTTCAAAATTTTACACACATTTCATGTAGTAAGACTGGGAATGCTAAATAAAAATCTAGTAATACTTTTGCTTGGACTGATTACACAAAGCTTTTTAAATATTATACATAAACCCATATAAAATGTTATTCTAAATATGGAAGCTACATCTGTATATTCGTCAAGGTTCTCTAGAGAAACGGAATCAATAATTTATGTATACAGGCATCACCATTTTCTAAAAACTCACTTTATACCACTTCACGTTTATGAAAGACATATTAGTACCTGTTTTGCTAACTGAAAGAAATCAAAAGAGGACTTTTGATTTTGCAGAAAAGGTGAAAAACAAAATACTGTTTAGCATTTGTTTTGCAGGTGAGCAGTTATAGAGACAATACGTACCCCAAGCAGTGATGCTGGCACTGCCAAGATCCTTCCCTGGCAGCTACACCCAGCATCTCAGCATCAGGCTGCCATAGCTTTGAACTGTGTCTGAAAGCATCTATCCTTTATCTGCATTTACTTTGTTCATCCCTTAGCAAGATATGTCCTAAGGTATTAGCGTCTTCATTTGATGCCATTTTACTTATGAAGGCTCTCATAGGAATAATCTACTGTTAGAGAACAAGAAAATCCCATATAATATTGATTATAAGGTATTATCTTATATGATTATGGAGGCAGAGAAGTCCCACAATCTGCCATCTGCAAGCTAGAGACCCAGGAAAGCCATTCATGTCTACTGATGTAGTTTGAAGGCTTAAGAGCCAGAGAGCTGATGGTATAGATTCCAGTCTGGATCCAAAGGCCCAAGAAATAGGAGAAAACTGATATCCAGCTCAGAAGTTAGGCAGAAATAATTGACTCCTCCCGCACCATTTTGTTCTGTTCAGGCCCCTCGTTGGATTGGATGATAATTTCATTGGGGAGGACAATCTGCTTTCTTTAGGCCACCATTTCAAATGCCAAACTCTTTCAGAAATACTCGCACAGACAACCCAGAAATAATGTTTACCCAGCTACCTGGCCATTCTGCCACAGTCAAGGTGATGCATAAAATTAACTATTGCAATCTGTACATGATTAATAGCTTTATATGTGAAATAACTGTGGTTATCAATGATTAAGTTTCTTAAGATACTTAGCACTACCTTATTTGAGGTTAATAAAGACTCTCACTTATAACTATCATTTTATATCACAGTTAAGTGAAACTATTCCTTGTCGGTTGCCTTTTTCAAGAATTATGGAGTTCCCGTCATGGCTCAGTGATTAACTAATCCGACTAAGAACCATGAGGCCTTGCTCAGCAGGTTAAGGATCCAGGGTTGCCCTGAGCTGTGGTGTAGCTCTCATGTTGCTGTGGCTCTGGCATAGGCCAGTGGCTACAGCTCTGATTAGATCCCTAGCCTGGGAACTTCCATATTGCTGCAGGAGCAGCCCTAGAAAAGGCAGAAAAAAAGACAAAAAAAAAAGAAAGAAAGAATTAGGCAAGTAAATCTACACTCTTCAAAACTTCTGTAACTCAGTATAAAATGTTCTCTTAATAGGTAAATACATAACTTTTCGGTTACATTGTTGTCCCAAACAAAATTCAACTAAATCATTTGAAATAACTTTCTGTTCTTATAAGCAGTTGACCAAGTACATACCTCTAAAATGTAAATCAATCAAAGGGCACACAAGTCAAGTGACTCCAACATAAAAGATCTTATAAATTAATATCTTATTTGTGTGTACTTTTTTAAGTGCAAAAATACCAATATAAACAAACCTCAATTAAAATATCAGATGCCTTCAAATAAGCATAAATATGAAAAAGAACAAATGATAATGACTAGAATGGTGTATTTACTACCATGCAAATCTCAGCAATAATTTTTTTATAGGCAGGAACTTACTATACATATTTTACAAATGAAGAAACTACCAGAAAGGCTGTAATATCAATAAATTATAGAGTTTAAAGAATATTTTTTATCCTAAAACACATAGTTAAAACCCTACTGTGTTAGCCCTTAAAAGAAAAAGTTATATTCATAAACCAAAGCATATTTTTAGTTCATTTAATTGAAAATATATATTTGGTTTTATATTTGTTTTTCTTTAATTATTTTTAGACTATTTAACATATTAATTGGCATATATATCTAGAAGTATATAACTTTCTGACACATAAAAGAGTGGAATTTCACAGCTCTTTGAGATTATTATGACATATCTTAACTTTCTACAAAGGAAAGGTACATTATTGATATGATTATTTTCCCTGAGTCATAGTTTATGATTTTTAGATGACTTTAAAATAGGTAGAATTTCCTTTCCCAAATTATATTTCAGAATTTTAATGCTTATAAAGATTTATATTTTATGAAATCATTTCAACCTAGCACTTTTTAATCAGAGTGTTTTAGGAAAGATTCCTCATAAAAGTAAAATAGAAGACTACTTGTCCCAAAACCTAAGAAATTTGATAAATATATTTTAATGGAAAAATCATGGCTTTATTGAAGTGTCATATAGTGTTAATATAATATATGTAATTATAAAGATTACAGCAGAAACAGGACTGATCTTCCTACTAAAACTCCTAGACCCTAGCAGTCCTTGTATTGAAAGAGCAAACATGGAGTTCCTTTTATGGTACAATGGGTTAAGAATCTGACTGCAGGAGTTCTCATTGTGGCTCAGCAGGTTAAAGACCTGAGGTAATCTCATAGTCTCTGTGAGGAGCGGGTTTTAGTCCCTGGCCTTGCTCAGTGGGTTGTAGATCCAGCATTGTTGCAACCTGCAGTGTAGGTCACAGAAGTGGTTTGGATCTGGTATTGCCCTGGCTGTGGCATAGGCCTCAGCTGCAGTTCCCATTCTACCCCTACCCTGAGAACTTCCATTAAAAAAAAAAAAAAAAAAAAAAAGGGACTCTGACTGTAGCAGCTCAGATTAATATGGAGGCACAGATTTGTCCCAGGCCTGTCACTGTTGGTTAAAGGAACTGGCATTGCCACAGCTGTGGTGGAGGTCGCAGGTGTGGCTCAAATTCAATCGAATTTCCATATTCCATCAGAAGGAAAAGAGAAAGAAAAAGATAGAGCAAACACTTATTAATGACTATAGATATAATAAGTAATTTAGGAGAAATAGTCATCCAACAAGAAGGAAGGGGGATGTATTAACATGAAGAGGGAAAATATATGTATGTGTATAACCTTTAGTTATTTCTACAGAAAAAGTGAGATAAAAATAACTAAATTTTCCAGTGTTTACTTATTCTGTTTAAAGTTTTGTTTTATTATCCTTTATTTGAAATCCTGTTATGCAACTCCAGTGATATGTTCCTTATTCTATAATCTCATACATCATTTTCTGTTCTTTCCTGTAAGTATATATTTTTATTTTGTGACTATCTTATGAGCTTATTAAATAACAAGGCCATATTCTTTCCTTTTCCCACCTGCTTTATATAGAGTTCAATTACTTATTGCATAGACGGAGAGATAGATGGCATAATAATTTACATTCGTACTTCATATGTCATCATATATATGTGCAGATAAATATATATGCTTGAAACTTTTCATCTCTGGGAAATGGCAATGAAAAATTATGTTATTGTTGATAAGCCTGTTACCATTACAGCTACAGTCTGTCTCATTATCCATATACTCAAAAGTTTTCATGTACCACAAGAATGAGGATATTTTTAATTTCAAATCAAATTAGACTAATTTACAAACAAGAAGCAGAGGTTAATTTCTCTAGATCCCTAAATTATTCATGATTAAATATGAATTTTCTGAAAGCATTGCACAATGCTTGTGTTTTTGGGTTTTTTTTTTTTGTGAGTCAGGTTAGGTTATTAGGTTATTATATTTTTGCAGTAGTAATAAATACAAAACAGGAAACAAGTTTTGAAATGTTTCCAAAAAAATAAGAAAAATAATAGAGTAAGACAAGTTATTTTGAAATAACTATTTGTGGAGTTCCCATTGTGGCTCAGAGGTTAACAAACCCAACCAGAATGCATGAGGACATGGGTTCAGTCCCAGGTCTTGCTCTGTGGGTTAAGGATCCAGCATTGCCATGAGCTGTGGTGTAGGTTGCAGACACAGCTCAGATCCTGCGTTGCTGTGGCTGTGGAAAATGCCAGCAGCTACAGCTTTGACTGGACCCCTAGCCTGGGAACCTCCATATTCCACGGGTATGGCTCCGGAAAAAAAAAAAAAAAAAGGAAAAGAAATAACAACTTGAACAACAAATGACTAAAAATAAATATGTGCATTAGCTTACAATTAGACTCTATATCTTATTAAGCATAGAGAAGTCTAAGATGTTGAAGGGATGATGATTTTGGTTAAAAAATATTTATATATATGTTATATATATATATATCCCAGAATATGGTAATGTAATCACTGCTTGTGTCCATGTAATTGTCTCCCTATATATTATATAATTTTATGTGTGTGTATATATATATATATACAATTATATATTATATATTAACAATGTAGTCACTGCTTGTTTCCTTGTAATTAGGTTCCTATACTTGAGACTTTACTAAACGATGGAATGTACTTACCATGATTATCCTCCTTTAGCATGTAAATTAATTCTGCCACATCTGAAAGATATGGTCAAGTATAGCATATCCATATATAGTGGTAGCATAAAATATATTAATGTACAGCTCTGAAGTGCAAGAAAATGGAGCTACACTGTTTTGTTTATAACTGATTTGTCCTCCTTCAAAAGTTATCAACAATAAGAAAGTATTTTCATTCAGTGTAGTTCATCATCGTCAATGCAGTTGTGTTTAAATCCCTTTAAGTAACACAATCTTTCTAGGTAAAATTGATCAGCTTCTCAGAGTTTTATTAACACCACTGTTCACAGCTCTCTCTCTGTGGTGCTTGATGGTCTCTTGATGATGGAATAAATAAGGGCTCATACTACCTAATAATCTGGGGAAGGTTTTTTTTGAATCTACGTGATCGTTCTTTTGAATGCTCTGTTTTTCTGGTGTTGACCAGACTAGGAGCTCTTAAATTTATTTGTGGATATTAACCATGATCTGGTTCACTCAGCTTGTTTGGAGCCCAGTAGTTCTTCCTGGCTCATTTAACCAGTTTAACAGCTCTTAGCTGTGGGCTGTTATCCTCCTGAGACTGGCTGTGTTGTCCTAGGCCCAGGTGACCATGTGTTCTTTTTACTGAATGCGACCTCTCTGTTTCTCCATGCTTTTACACTCCAGAATACCACCCTATGGGACTTTGAACTGTGCGGGGATCCATACACAACACAGAAAGCAATCAAGAAAGCTAAACCTCAAGGTCTCTCTCTCTCAAACTGTACTGCAGATTTACCTTGACATGACTGAAACCTTGGCTGACAGGACAGTGTATGCTATCAAAATAAGAAAACGATAGTTATTTTAATAGACCAGAAGATTATCATCTGTTAATATTTTCTTTTATTTTTCATATTAGGTGTCATTTTCACACCGTCCAAAGAAAGAACCAGAAAAGCTAAGGTAGGGGAGAAATAAAATGAAATTTAAAAAGCTCTTAGTGAAAGAGAATTAAAGGCATATCTATATTTAAAATGGTACTTACTTTTCAATTGACAATAAAAGCTTTTGATAGCCTAATGCCCTGAGAAAAAGTGTTAATAGCTCATAATATTAAGCTATTAAATTGAGCTTACAGTAATAATTGAAAATACATGACTACTTTACTTTTCTATCTCTAGTTCCATTTAAAGATAGGGTAAAAAAATCTCCTGGCCCATTTACTATATTTTACTAATGTAAAAATTTTTAATTTCACAGAGTAGTTTCTCTGGAGATATTCACCTATTCTAAAGGGATAGTTGAACATACTGTATTGCTTTCCAATTCTAAACAGTTTCAAAACTAATTTATATATACCAAACACATTATAAATAAAGAGTGAAGTGTACTTAGAAGTAGGGAAATAATTTTTGTAAAAATGTCGTGTACTTTTTAGTAAATATCTACTACAATATAATTTCTACTAATACCTGATTTTATATATATATATAATATATACATATAAAATATACATGTAAAATATATTTTATTTTACCATTTATGCCACTAGTTGAATGGAAGAAATGAGATATTTAAAGATTTGAAACACTTATTAATCAAGTTATTAGCATCATCAAATTAATAACTAGAACATAATATGATTTGAGGGAAAATTTTAGAACTCCTATCTAGAAAATAGTTTTATTTCTAATTTTCATAGTTGATTAATTCTATTGGTAAGATTCCAGGTTCCATTTTAAATGTAGGTATCACAAGAAGAGTTAAGTAAAAAACCTTTATAATTCATTGTACTGCTCATTGTCTGTCAATATATTATACATATTTAATCCAAATTATATTAATACCTATTAATATGTGTATTTAAAATATGTTTTCCAGCCATGACCCCACTGAGACCATGAAATTGAAGCAGAGGGGCAGAAAGGATTAATATAAATAATATTTGTTATAAAATACCTTGGATAATCAGAAAAGAAAATAAGAATTCCAAATCAACATAATTAGTTTATGTGGAAAATTATATAGAACACAATTATATAAACACTCCTGCATAGTTTTGCGTAGGTCTTCATTGTCGGATGGTGGTCATTGTTTTATAAAATATTCAGAAATAGTTTTAAAATAAAGAAAGCATAATCAGTAACTGACAAACATAAGATTAATTAATCCTCCAACAAAAACACAGGAACAAATTATCATCACAAAGGCTAAAAAGTGAATATCTGCTATCATATTTAAAAGTGTGAATTAGATGATTTGGTACTAAAACCCTCCTTGGGTTTTGGCTCAGGTTTGAAAATGTCAGCAGGGATGTATCCATTTGGCCTGTGTTGCTTGCTGTGCTTAAATTCCTTCTCACAGTAGGAATCTTTAACATTCGCTATACTAATTCAAAGTCTTTACATTCTAAAAATGGGAATAATGACATGCTAGACTATTCTACTAGATATTATTGCACATATTGTGCCCATATTTCTCTAAAGAAACTGTGGAAACAGAAAGTGAATTAACATGGCTTTTTATAGTAGGTACTTATCCTTTAAATAAAAAATTATAAGTTCATAATATCTATTATTTTGGTTATAAAAGTAATATTCACACGTCTACCTTTTGATTCATTGGCCACTCTCGTCAAGGTCAAATATGAATTGTAATCATCTATGATTTTGTTGACAAATAGGTTATGTTAAATGGCTACATTAAATTTATTTTAAATAGTTTTATATTTCTATTATTAAACAGAAATACTTGTAAATAAGAGAATGAAGGCAATAAACAGAGCAAAACCAGTACAATTAGCACATAACTTATAAAATTTGCCAGATTATAGCATCCTTCCATTATTTATAAAGACTTGTTACACAGCTGGGGAAGAGCAAGCAGTCATAAATTTCAGGAAATAAGCTTCCATGAAAGCCATGTCTTGTATCTTGTATATTTTCTGTGTTCGCATAATCATATCATATTATAATTATAACTGCAATAATGGATTAGAAGATAGCTGCATTAATTCATTTCTTCATGCATTCAATCATTTATTCCATTTATGATAGCAACTAATTGTTAGAAGCTTAATAATACCTCTCCCAGAATGAAAGTGGGAATTAGTGTAGAACATATAGGCATTGCGGGGATATAAAATGTCATTAAAGATTAGATGGTTTATATATCTTTTCATTTTAGAGTTCTGTCATATTTATCTTTAATTTTGAAGACCCCAAGATTCTACCTAACCATGATTCATAACCTCATTTTAATTCAAGAATGATAAATCACCTTCAAGTTCGAGTAGGGCCTTGAATAATATGTTTTATTATGCAACTCTATAAATCATGTTTTGAGTGGAGGGCCTTTATCCTTGTTAACCAAAAGAGGCAAAGCAGAGCTTAGCCTATTTTCAAGAGGGCAACCCTGATTTCTTTCTTCTGTTTACAAACCTGTTCCTTTTTGGATTCATTTTAAAAATGAACTTCACTTCTTTCCTAATTAAAAACTAAAAATTCATTCCTCGAATAGCTTGTGTGGAAGTAATTTTTAAAATAGTTCCCTATTAAACATTATCTTCTGTTACTTCAAAAAATCCAAGAAAATAATCTATGCAATTTTATTGTTTAAGCATCATCACATTCTGAATAAACTATGGATCTATATCTAGGCTATTATATGTTGTGTTAATTTCTGATGATAAACACATGCTTAAAAAAGTTTCAACATGTAGAAAAACATATAGGAAAACATAATATCAGTCTAACACCCAGCACCCAGGCAAATTACATGGCAAACAAAGATATTCAGAAATGTGTGTGTATGTGTGTGTAGATCATACATTTAAAAAATATGAAATAGAAGCTCCCATCATGGCTTAGTGGTTAACAAAACTGACTAGTATCCATGAGTATGCAGGTTTGATCCCTGACCTCGCTCAGTGGGTTAAGGATCCAGGGTTGCCATGAGCTGTGGTGTAGATCGCAGATGTACCTCCTATCCCGATCCCGCATTGCTATGACTACAGCTCCAATTCGACCCCTAGCCTGGGAACCTCCATATGCCATGGGTGCGGCCCTAAAAGGACAAAAAAATAAAATAAAATAAAAATTAAAAAATAAAAATAAAAAATTTGAAATAAGCAGTTCCTGTTGTGTCTCAGCAAGTTAAGAACCCGACTAGTATCCATGAGAATGCAGGTTAAATTCCAGGCCTCACTCAGTGGGTTAAGGATCCAGCATTGCCATGAGCTTCAGCACAGGTGGCACACATGGCTTGTATCTGGCGTCACTGTGGCTGTGGCATAGAATGGCAGCTGCAGCTCTGATTCAAACCCCTACCTGGGATACTTCCATAAGCCCCGGGTGAGGCCCTAAAAAGAAAAGTATACATATGAAATAATAGTTGGTCAGTTTTCTGCCTTCTACAATCAAAACCAACCTCTTTCTGCCTTGAATGCCTATTTACATGAGTCACCACCAGGAACCCAGGGTGCTCAAGTCATTCCCTGCACTACATCCTGTACTTCCATGTAGCTCTGTACATCTGCTTTCAACCCTATGATCTATTCCCTCTAGCTCCTGAATCCTTACCAATGTACTCTCTAAAATGAGCATAGTTTACAGTTATATATGTTTGCTTTTTTAATGCTTCCTACCCTTTTGTTCTAACTAAAACCAGATTTACCTTAAAATATTGCATCCCTTGCAGATGTTTCAAATAGTAAATCATTTATCTCAACTGAACCTCTTCTAAAAATATCCAGATCATTCCCTCTCCTTTTCCCTAAAAACACATGGCATTGAATATCACTAGAATTTACAACTAGTCAGCAACCGCTCTAATCCCTTAAAGAATTTAGCTTTTGGTGTACCATC
This sequence comes from Phacochoerus africanus, assembly GCF_016906955.1. Taxonomy (NCBI): domain Eukaryota; kingdom Metazoa; phylum Chordata; class Mammalia; order Artiodactyla; family Suidae; genus Phacochoerus; species Phacochoerus africanus. The sequence continues at coordinate 59,528,477 of NC_062556.1, read as the reverse complement.
ATATTTCTGAGAATTAGTCTATCCTAATTATTAGTAAATTTAATAATCATTTAATTCATTTTTGCAATACCAAGGCATCCTACTCTTTAATTTCTTTTCTGTGAATATTGTCTTCCACTTAATCACAACCACTGATTCCACATTGCTATCCTTCCTAGTTCTTGTCATTTCCCAAAAGAGCAACTCTTCCATAATCATAATCAAGTACCAGTTTACTAATGTCACTTTATTTTAATCCTACTTCTACTCTAAATAATTCTGTGACTTCACTGAAATGTAAAATTTTGCAGTTTTTAAGTGCCTCTTGTGTTTCTTGTATTAATTTGCTAGGTATGCAACAAAAAACTATCACAAGCTGGTGGCTTAAAAAAATAGAAGTTTATTTTCTCACAGTTCTGAAGGTTGAAGCCCAAGATTAAGACAGCAGAGTTGTTTCCTTCTAAGGGCTATGAGGGGATCTGTTTTAGACCTTTCTTTGGTCTGTAGATGAGCATCTTCTGCCTGTGTCTTCGTATCTTTCCCCTCTCTGTGTGTCTGTGTCCAAATTTCTTCTTCTTATAATGATATCAGTCATATTTGAGTAGGGCCCACCCTAATAACTCACTTTAATTGCTTTTGTAAGGACCCTATCTCCAAGTAATAATTATAGTCTGAGTTAGTTGGGGTTTAGACTTCAACATATGAATGGGGGGAGGGCATTCAGCCCACATCACCCCTCCATGCCTCCCTTCCTTTCTATTTTAGATTCTAGTGAGTCTTAATTAAAATTATTTCTTTGTCAATTATCCTTTTCTCTTATCCTTTTTCTTATACAATCCTACCCACGTTTAATGTTTGTTAAAGGCACTTGTAGCCTTGAAAAACTAAACATAGAACTACACTATGATCCAGCAATTCTACTCCTGGGTATATATGCAAAGAAAACGAAAACACTAATTTGAAAAGATACATGTACCCCACTGTTCATAGAAGCATTCTTAGTAATGATAAGGTGTGGAAATAACCTAAATGTCCATAGAGAAGATAACAAATACATTCAGCCACAAAAAGAATAAAATTCTGCCATTTGCAGTCATGTAAATGGATGTAGAGGATATAATGCTTAGTGAAATAAGTCAGACAGAAAAAGACAAAACTTATCATTTACATATGAAATTTAAAAAGAAAACAAATAAATGAATATAACAAAACAGAAGCAGACTCACACGTATAGAGAACAAACTTGTGGTTACCAAAGAGAGAAGCAAGATAGGGGCAAGGGATTAAACTTAGCATGTATAAAATAAATAAGCTACAGGGATATATTATACAGCACAAGGAAATATAACCATTATTTTATAATAACTTTAAATGGATCATCATCTATAATAATATTGAATGACCATGTTATACACTTAAAACTAATGTAATATTGTAAATCAACATCAATAAAAAGTTTTTAAAAATAGGAGTTCCTGTCGTGGCTCAGCGGTTAAGAAACCCAACTAGTAGCCATCAGGATATGGGTTCTATCCCTGGCCTTGCTCCATGGTTTCAGGATCCAGCATTGCCATGGCTGTGGTACATGTTGCAGATGTGGCTCAGATCCTACATTGTTGTGGCTGTGGTGTAGACTTGCAGCTACAGCTCAGATTCGACCCCTGGCCTGGGAACCTCCAAATATCATGGGTGTAGCCCTAAAAAGACGAAAATAAATAAATAAATATAAAAAAATGTTTTTTAAAAACATGGACCACCTACTTCTAGATGATCCTTCAGTGTAGTATGTTGATATACAGCCCACCTACCACTTCCTTAGCTCAGTGATTCTCATCCTTGTCTGCACATTTTGATGCAGAAACACACTCCAGATCAATTAGATCAGAATTGTATAACCACACAGTTCTGTTTTTCAAAGTTTCATAGGTAACTTCAGTGTGCAGTCAGGTTTGAGAACCAATAAGTCATTCAGTAATCACATTCTTAAATTAATATTTCATGTCTTCTCTACTCTCTTCAGGTTTTTAACACCTCCTCTCCCCTCTTCATAAATAGAAATGATCATTAGGGAAATTCCAATACATTTCATCATCCACTTATCTCATCTGACCGTTTAACATCACCTGCCTTTCTAGGGATTCTGTGTTTTTGCTTTTTTTTTTTTTTTTCCCCTCAAGCCATCTCTTCCACTTATATTCCATAGTGATCCCACTGACACTCTTCAGCAAATTTTGGCTTTAGAAATTCTCTTCTCTCTGCATTATCAGTTTTATATATCTTCAGAATCATTACTATTGAAATACAAACAATGTAAATTCTCCCTTCTCAAATTAAAAAAAAAGAAAGGAAAAAATAACTTTTGAGTAAACATCCTTCTCCAGATTCTTACAGTTCTCTTTAGTCTTTTTTGTTGTTGTTGTTCCAGCCATGGTGGCCTCATTGTTTCTTAAACATGCCAAGTTTCATCTCAGAAACTTTCCATTTGCTGTTTACTCCACCTGGAGTCCTCTTTCCATTGTTGTCCTCATGGCATGCTTTACATCTCCTTCAGGCGTCTGTTCAGTGACCAACTCACACTGCTTTTCCCTGTTTGCATTATCTTTTTCTAACATTTGTTGCCATGAAACATAATATATATTTCATATGTATTTTTCATGAGCCCCTGATTTGGAAAGTGTGAATGGTGAGTGTGGTGATTTTTCTAAGTTTTATATACATTTGAAACCTTAGCAAATGCCATTTCCCCTGCTACCATTTTGTCCATGCTACTGTCATACTTTGTAATAGTTTCTAATGGCTTCTTGTTTTTATTCATTCCTCCTTTTCATCCAGTTCACCACACGACATACAGAAAGATGTCTTTAAATTATGCTACATCGTATTACATCTCTGTTCAGTAACTATCTAGTGCCTTCCTCGTCACTCAGAGTGAAGTCCATAGTCTCTACTACATTCTCATCTTTTGTTTTCTCATCATGATCTTTGAGTTTTTGAAACTCTGCTCTGATGTCTTGTTTTATTAATTCATGGCTTTCTGTTTAATGATAACTCATTTTCTCTGTAGTAAAATTTGAAGAGGTGTTCTTTTATTTCTTTCTATACTTCTTTTCTCATTTTTCTAGTAGTATCTCTATGTAACTCCTATACAAGTTTCTTTTTTATCATTACTTATCCTAAAATGGTGTTTATGCAGTTTAACCACCTATTTTCAGAAATATTTTGTGGCATAGAGGTCCAAATCATGATCCAAACATATAGGAATCCTTCATACAGAATTTTGTATTTTAGTGAATTATTTTAGCAGTAAAAATAAGAGTGGAATAGATACTGCAGGCAGCATCTCTGCTCCTTTTCCTTCTTGTAGTGTATCATAGACCATGAAGTATTTATTGCTTTTCAATATTTGTATATGCTCATCAGCCTTTGGTGTCATTTGCAAGCCATCATATGCATCGTATGAACCATTCCCTAATTGACATTACCTTCTCTCAAGCAGTCATTCAGTCTCAGGTATTTCTTATTTTAATTAAAATTAGAGTTTGCATTCCTGTATTGCATTCTCCCAGATGTATGTGCATGCTTTCTAAGATGGAAAAGAAGAAACTATCATCTTTATGAAATAATTTAAAGTATGAAATTTCAAAAAATGCATTTAAATGGCTTCTATTTTTTACCTTTGTTATCCTTAGCTTTTTTGTAAATTTAATTTTATTGGAGTATAGCTACAATATCGGTGTTAGTTTCAAGTTTGTACTGAAATTGTCATACCTATGAATATATCCATTCTTTTGCCCATATATGTTATGGCTTCTTAATGTAAGAAATTTTTCATAGAAAGATTGATTACCATAAATTTCAATTAAAGTCAAAGTTTCCTGATTGCTTATAATTACCAACAATTGTGTATTTAATAAAGTAAGAAGTGTTTCCTATTTTCTATGTATAAAAGGCTTATTATGTTTCTGTTTCTAAATATATTATTGAAATTTAATTTTACATATGCTCAGTAGCTATTTGGCTGTCAGGGCATAAAGATTTTAGTCTGAAGGCCAGAATTTGCCTTTCTTTCTAAGAGACTGAGTTCTGCATTAATTTTAGGATATTTCATGTAAAGGATATGCCAGAATTTCTTTAATATGGCTAATGAACACTGTGTCTTATTAGCATCAATTCATTCAAATCTATGCCTAGAGCATTAGTGAAACTTGGAGAAATAATTTAATGGCCTGGATACCAAAATTTATTAATGATAAAGCCACATATTGGAATATTGAAAAGTAATTCACCAAAAATTTTCATATATGATATTAAAGCTTTTAATATTTAATAAGCCATAACTACTGTAAGTACATTCAAACTTCGTATTAAAGCATGATTTTTCTCATAATATGACATAAATATTTTATTCTTATTGAATATCACAAGCATTTAAAAGTCATTTTACAGTGCTTTAGGCCACAATTTTTCAACCACAGAATAAGAGTAATCTGATACATGCACATATGATTATGACTTCCCTTCACAGAATTATCATGGAACATGAAATTTATTGATATCTTGGAATTTTGCATTACACAGTGAAGTGTTTCATTGCATTTGGGAATTACTTAATACGTTTGTTTTTATAAATTAGAATTTGTTCATCATATGAAGTAGTAACTAGTGGTATAATGTAGGTAAACCAGCTTGAGTTGAAACTCATATATCTGGACCTATATGGTTAAAAGATGAATAAGCCTATTCAACATTCTTTTGAAAGGTGACATTTCTTTTTCCTAAAAATAAAATGATGCAAGGCAAACTTGACATAGTAAATAAACATTTTTGGTTTTAGGAAGATGATTAACTTTGAGTATATCAACATTTTCATCTCCAACATATTCATCTTCAGGAACAGCTACTAATACAATCAAACCTATGTCCAATTAAAGACAAGTTGAGATGGGTGGGTTTGTATTTAAAAACTAAATACATTAAATTATTTGAGATATAAAATTCCCATTTTTCTATCTCTCATATAGCTTGTGGCACAAAAACCATGCAAGATACAGTTAAGGTTATATTTTGGGCAGGTTTTTTGTACTTCATGGGAACAAATTTATGCAGAATAAAATCTGTGATGCCTAAAAAGGAAGATAATACATAAAGGGAACAATGGAAGCACACAGTGAAAGAGAAAACAGCACCTAGCCAAAGCAGCACTCTCCTGAGCATGGGAGAGGGAATATAACAGCAGTGATATTGGAGATTGGAGATGATTGAAGTCTGTTAGCCTATATCTCTCTATATTCATCTCTATATTATGAATAAAAAAGGACGCAGCAGAAGGACTCAGTTATACACACACATATATTTATACCTTTTTTTTCCTCACCATGTGGAAGTTCCTGAGACAGCCAGATTCTTAACCTGCTGCCCTACCCAGGAACTTCCTATACCTTCTTTATATTATTTCCTAACATGATTGGATATAGCTCCCTGTGCTATACAGTAAAACCTTTTGTTTCCATTCTAAATGTAATCATTTGCATATACTGACCCTAAACTCCCAGTTCATCCCTCTCCCTAAGACTGTCTTTTCTTTGAAGAGCCCTTTCATGGTACTGGCAATAGTTGCCTCTTTATCTCTAGATGCAACTGTGTTTTTCTGGCCTGGAGTTTACTTTGAGTCTTGCTAATCAACTAGTTGTTGGTCTAAGAGTTCCCTAACTCTCATAAGGAAAATTTTATTCCTTAAAACTCAAGTACCTATTAAAGCATATTAAATTATTAAACTGCAATGTGAAAGAAAAAAAAATGCTATAGAGAGACAGATTAGAAAATACTTCATAGGAATAAAATGCTAGTGGTGTAATTTTAACAAATAACTGAATTCATTTTTATAGGAAATGAAAGAAAACTGAAGTGAAAATGAAGAAATTTCACAAAGAAATAAAAGAACACCTATACTTCTTTTCTCATTTTTCTAGTAGTATCTCTATGTAACTCCTATACAAGTTTCTATTTGCATATGGCATAAATGATTGCATAAAAATACTAGAAAGGAAATAAAGCCCTACACTCTTTGAACTAACAAAAGAATTTAGATGTTTCACAGGAGATAAAGTCAACCTACAGATATCACTGCATTTTTAAAATTGTGGTAAAAAATACATAACATGGATCTAATCTCTTAAATTTTTAAGTATAGAGTATGATGTACGGTAGTTCTCTAGAGCTTTTTCAACATGCATGACTGAAATTTATACCCACTGAACAGCAACTGCCCATTTCCCAGTCCCCTTAGGCCCTGGCAACTACCAGTCCACTTTCTACTTCAGTGAGCTTGACTACTTCACAAACTTCTTATAAATGGAATCATGCAGTGTTCGTCCTTCTGTGGCTGACTAATTTCACTCAGTGTAATTTCCTCAAGGTTCATTCGTATTGCAGTATTTAACAGAATTTCCTTCTTTTTAATGACAATAATCTGCCGCCTTTTCTTCATTCATCATCAAAGAATATTCAGGTTTCTTCCACTTCCATGGTACTGTGATTCATGCTATAACAACATCAAATTGCAAAGAACTCCTTGAGATACAATTTTCCATTCTTTTGGATAAATCCTCAGAAGAAGGATTGGCAGGTCATATGGTGTTTTTAATTTTAAGTTCTGAAAGAATCTCCACCAGGCATGCACAGGGGTTCCAATTTCCTCACATCTTCAATACTTGTTATTGTCTTTAGTTAATAGTATTGTTCCAAGGTTAATTTCTTAGTTTTAACAGATGTTAACAGATGTTAACACAAGGATAGCTATGAAGAACATATAGAAACTCCCTGTGCTATCTTGTGCAACCCTTTGTAAGTCAACAATTACCTTTAAAAAAAAATGTTAAAGCTGCTGACTTTGAGGAATAAAACAAATACACTCCAAACATTTTACCTCTATGTCCTCTATATTACATCATTTAAACTTTACTTTTCAGAGAGATCCTTAATACTGTTTTTATGAAATCTAGCAGTAAATATGAGTAAAATGAATATAACTTTTAGTTTTCTTCTAATAATTGTATTTTTAGAACATTTAAAAAAAGGTAGCTTATCTCTTCAGGAAGAGAGTAGAACTGAGCCATTGATGAAACATTATTTTTTTCTTCCAATTTCTATTTTCCTTATAATTAAAAGTATGTATGTCTGTGAGTGTGTTTCTGTTTTATAGATAGATTCATTTATGCTCTATTTTAGATTCCACCTGAAGGAAGATAATATATGAAAAGGAAAAAAAAAATATATATATATGACTTGGTCACTTGACTGTAAAGCAGAAATTGACACAACATAGTAAATTAACTATGTATATAATGACTAAGCTAACATAATCCTATAAAATACAGGGAGACACTGGCTTTAATAAGTGAGGCCAAAAAGAAAACAGATGACCCATAACCACCTGCAGTTGGGCAGTGTGATATTTCTGTCATATCATTTATAAGACATTTAATTTCCTGATCAAACTTATAACGCCACTCAGCTCAGCTTGTGTTATACATGACAGTATTCCTGCACACCACATTAGAAGCTTCACATTAGGTTATCACAATCTACAAGGACTGTTAAAACATAATACTTACTTGACATTTTTCCTGAGGTTACATTAGTTTTCAATTTAATTGTAGTGTTTTTATCTAATCTAAGTGTGATGCCTATGAAATAACACAAGTAGCATCAGGATAATCGGGAGAGTTAGGTCCTTTCAGCCAGAACAGTTTATTCTTACACAGCAGCTACCTTTGTCACCCTGGCATTTTCAATTGCAGAAGATTTGGCTGTGAGAGAGGAAAGTTTGAATCTGATCTGGCTCTGCCTCTCTTAATAACGTGCTTGAAAGTGACATGAAACTTTTCAAGTTTGAAGAAATAACCATTTTTTAAAAAAAGAGTAAAATACCTTTTGCTCCTTCACTGAATGCTTTAAACCTCTTCCCTACAGGGGGAAAAAAAGGCAGGTTTTAAGAAAAAAATAATAATCCCTGCATTATTGAAAATGCTTCAGTCTCCCAGGGCTTCATTGTCAGTTTCCACCATTGTGTATTGAAAGACAGTCCTGTCAGATTTGTGGTTTCTGGTTATCAGGTGGAGGTGATGAAATTGAAAATGCCATTTTGATGAAGAGTAGACAGATACAATCTCTTACTATTGGAAGGAAACCAAACAAAGGCATCAAGAGGCTTTATCAATATTACTTAATTATAAGCTGAGTCAAGTGATTAGTGTTGTGGATATAATATTATTATATTGCTTTTCTCAAAACAAAGTTATATTAATCAAGTCATCTTACAGAAGAATGCTTAACTGAAATTAAATTTATGAGATTGTTTTCCTTTTATCTAATGAAGAAGGTGACAAAATACACTCTAAATAATGGTTATTTTGAAGGGTTGAAATAGGTGGTAGATTATCAGAGTCATAATCACTGATGCATTTATCCCAGCCCCATTTTTGCATGGTCTCTTACTACACTGCTTCTGAGCTTGGTCATGTTACTTGTTTTGACCAATAGAGCAATAGCTAATGTGATAGAAACAAAAAGGTGAGAAATGTTTGCATAATGGAAACCCTTCAATTGCCACCATATAAAAAAGCTGAAACCTGTATGTGTAATGAAAGGAATGCACAGACGGCTTGTTTTTTATTATCACCTTGCCTAAGGCAAGCCATTGTGAAAAATCCTAGATAAATGGAGTGATACAAACACACGAGTGGCCCCAGTCAAAACCGGAAGGAGAAATGCTCAGCTTAGCCCAATACAAATAAATAGTTAACCCTTTTAATTATTAGCTAATTTAACCCTATTGTTTTAAGCCGGTATATTGGGTTATTGTAATGGTGCAAAATTTTAATAGATACAGTATAAAATACTTAGGAATCACCTACTGAATCGTTATCAGAATGATTCATCAATCTGAGGTATATAGATGGATAAATATACCATGAGTAGCAAATTGCATTGGGAACAGAATATATAACCAGGCCCTTTGTGCCTGAACTATACAAAAGGGAAGTAGTGAGAGTCCTAGGAACAATATCTGGGAAAGTGAAATGCCTATATATATTGGTTTGTGTGGACGTGGGCTCTTCATGCATCCCATGCATTATGATGCCAGCTGGTGCAATGATGACTGGTTGTATAATTCATCTGGACTATTTTATTTTTTATGTTTTTTTGAAATTTTTTACTAAAGTTTAGTTAATTTACAATGTTTCTTCAATTTCTGTTGTACAGCACAGTGACCCGATCACACACAGTTCCTTGTTCTGTACAGTAGGGCTCCCTTGCCCATCCATTCCAAATATAACAGTTTGAATCCAAAAACCCTAACTCCTCATCCATCCCACTCCCTCCCCTCTCCCCTCTCCCCTCTGGGGTCCACAAGTCTGCTCTCCTTGGCTGTGACGTGTTACTCTTTGTAGATAGGATCATCTATGGCATGTTTTAGATGCCACAAAGAAGTGATATCATATGGTAATTGTCCTTTCTTTCTGGCTTACTTCACTTATTATGAGAATCTCTAGTTCCATCTGTGTTGTTGAAAATGGCATTAATTTGTATTTTGTGGCAGAGTGGTATTCCACTATATATATATATTATATGTATATATATACCACATCTTCTTAATCCATTCATCTGTCAATGGACATTTAGAATGTTTCATGTCTTGGCTATTGTGAATAGAGCTGTGATGAAAATAGGGTTGCATGTATCTTTTTGAATGAAGATCTGTATCTATTGCCAGGAGTGGGATTTCTGGGTCATATGGTAGTTCTATATTTAGTTTTCTGAGGGACCTCCATACTGTCTTCCATAGTGGTTATACCAATTTACATTCCCACTGACAGGGAAGGAGGGTACCCTTTTCTTCACACCCTCACCAGCATTTGTCATTTGTTGACTTGTTAGTGATGGCCATTCTGACTAGTGAGATGGTACCTTAATTGTAGTTTTTATTTGCATTTCTCTGATAATTAGTGATGATGAACATTTTGCCATGTGACTGTTGGCCACCCATATGTCTTCTTTGAAGAAATGTCTATGTAGGTATTCTGCTCATTACTCAATTGGATTGTGTTTTTTTGTTGTTGTTGTTGTTGTTGTTGTTGAGTTGTGTGGGTTGTTTGTATATTTTGGAGATTAGGCCCTTCTCTGTTGCATCGTTAGCAAAGATTTCCTCCCATTCTGTGAGTTGTCTTTTCATTTTTTTAATGGTTTGCTATGCTGTGCAAAAGCTTTTGAGTTTCATTAGTCCCATTGGTTTATTTTTGTCTTTACTGGCATTATTCTAGGAGGTGGATCAAACAAGATGTTGCTGTGATTTATGTCAAAGAGCATTCTGCCTATGTTTTCCTTTAGGAGTTTTATAGTATCTGGATTTATATTTAGGTCTTTAATCTATTTTGAGTTTATTTTTATGTATGGTATTAAAGAGTGTTCTAATCATTCTTTTACATGGAGCTTTCCAGTTTTCCCAGCACCGCTTTCTGAAGAAGCTGTCTTTCTTCCACTGTATGTTCTTACCTCCTTTATCACAAATTAGTTGACCATTGGTGCTTGTGTTTATTTCCGGGCTTCTATCCTGTTCCACTGATCTATATTTCTGTTTTGGTGCCTGTACCATATTGTTTTGATAACTGTAGCTTTGCATTATTGTCTGAAGTCAGGGAGCCTGATTCCTCCATTTCCATTTTTATTTCAACATTGCTTTGGCTATTTGGGATAATTAGTACTTATATACAAATTTTAAAATATTCTGTTCTAGTTCAGTGGAGAATGTCCTTGGTAAGTTGGTAGGGATTTCATTGAATCTGTAGATTGCTTTGAGTAGTATAGTCATTTTGATAATATTGATTCTTCCAATCCAGGAACATGGTATATTTTTCCATCTGTTCATGTCATGTTTGATTTCTTTCATCAGCATCTTATAGTTTTCAGAGTACAGGTCTTTTGTCAATGTAGGGAGGTTTATTCCTAGGTATTTTATTCTTTTTGAGGTTCTAATGCTTTTCTGGTAGTGTCTTTAGGGCTTTTTAGGTAGAGTATCATGTCGTATGCAAACAGTGATAGTTTTACTTCTTCTTTTCCAATTTGGCTTCCTTTTATTTATGTTTTTTTCTCTTATTGCCATGATGAGTGGGCATAAAGGGAATCTACCTAAACATATTAAAAACCACATATGAAAAACAAATAGCTAACATCATTCTCAGTGGTGAAAACTGAAAACAATTCCACTAAGGTCAGGAACAAGACAAGGATGTCCACTTTCATCACAACTATTCAGCGTAGTTTTGGAAGTCTTTGCCATAGCAATCATCTGGACTATTTTAGATCAATCTCCAATATTTTTCATATGTAGCAGTGTAAAACAATAACATTTGTAAGTGGATGTCATTTGGATCTTGATTAGAACAAACTGGTTGTAAAGATATTTTTAGTCAATCAGAAAAATGTAGAAATAAATAGGCTGTAGTGGTATTTAATTTATTAAAGTGATACCAGTGTAATAGTATTACAGAATGTCATTATCTATAAAATATGTGTAGTGAGACATCTAATAGTTAAATGATTTTATGTCTTGGATTTGCTCCAAGACCCTCTGGCCACCTTCCTCCTGCAAAAAATGGGAGATAAAAGAAATAAAATAACAGATTGTTGATGACTATTAAAATAGAATTATGGATACACATATTCTCCTTATGGCATTCTCTTTAATTTTATATGTGGGTTTTTTTAATTTTCTTTTTTCAATAATTAAAAATATTTAATTAAAATATTATTTTCTAATTCTTGTTCAAAATTCATGGCATAATCAACCTGATGAAACTTATGCTTTGTCTTAATTTAGTGGTGGAAAACAGTCTGACATGTCTGTGAACATGATGAGCCCCCAGTATTCTTGAGATATTTTGAGGACTCTATAGCTTGAGAGGTATATGTTATAATCCCTGTTAATGGGGCAGATGGAAACTCAAGCAATTAACTGGAGATTAAAATGATGCTACAATATTTTTACTTGACAGGTTGAGCAGTTCAGGCTGGTTATATTTCATTGCAATTTTTTTTCTCTCTGAAAGAATCCCTCTAAAATTACTTGACACCATTTTACAATGTTAAATCATGATTTATATTTTGTTTTATTCTATAGGCCTCCATCACAGAATTCAGCTGATATTTTTACATGACAAGAATGCAGTAGAATATGAAAGAGAAACTGGTAAACTGAAAACAATTTTGATGAGAAAAATGTATAAAAAAAAAAGGAAATGAAGTGGTATCAGTTAGTCCTCATTCAACTGCTAGGACTAAGTATATATACTATATGGCAGGAACAGCTGGATTTCAAAACTATGACAATGTATAAAATAGGCAAAGCCCCAGATATCAAATTTATGGACTATCATAGAACAAACATTAAACTAATAAACATGGCACATGGAAATGCAAAACAGCGAAATTAGGAGTTCTTTTTAATATATGTATGTATATATAGTTCTTAATGAAACTATAATCATTTTATCAGAATAGCTAAAATATATGGATTCTAAGAGTCCTTGTAAACCATATTGTGAAAATTGGGATGTGAATAATAAATATTAAAAGGACCATTTTTACTTATGATTTTAAATTACACTTTAACTGCAGTTTGTATTTGATAAAAAAAAAAGCCATAATGACAGATGTAATATTAAGATGGGACTTTTATTTCTTTATTTTTTTGTCTTTTTGCCATTTCTTGGACTGCTCCCGCAGCATATGGTGGTTCCCAGGCTAGGGGTCGAATCAGAGCCACGGCAATGCGGATCCGAGCCATGTCTTCAACCTACACCACAGCTCACAGCAATGCCGGATCCTTAACCCACTGAGCAAGGCCGGGGATTGAACCCACAACCTCATGGTTCCTAGTCGGATTCGTTAACCACTGAGCCACAACGGGAATACCAGAGACTTTTAATAAAAGAAGAGATATAGTCAAAATATAAAGTTGTAAATGTATATATTTTTAATATTAAAGATACATAATTAGATTTAACAGGTTATAGAAACTTAAAACATCATAGTCATAAGAATCCTAACATGGAGTTCCCATCGTGGTGCAGTAGAAATGAATCTGACTGGGACCCATGAGGTTATGGGTTCGTTCCCTGGCCTCGCTCAGTGGGTTAAGGATTTGAAGTTGGCCTGTGAGCTGTGGTGTGGGTTGCAGAAGTGGCTTGGATCTGACATTGACGTGGCTCTGGCGTAGGCCTGCAGCAACAGTGCCGATTAGACACCTGGCCTGGGAACCTCCATATGCTATGGGTGTGGCCCTAAGAAGACAAAAGACAAAAAAAAAAAGAATCCTAACATGATATAAAAGGCATGAGTTTTTTATCCAATCGCATTAATTATTATTATTATTTGTCTTTTTGTCCTTTTTTTTAAGGGCCACACCCACAGCATATGGAAGTTCCCAGGCTAGGGGTCTAATCGGAGCTGTAGCTGCTGGCCTATGCCACAGCCACAGCAAGCCAAATCCAAGCCTCGTCTGTGACCTATACCACAGCTCACGGCAATGCCAGATCCTTAACCCACTGAGTGAGACCAGGGACTGAACCCGCAACCTCATGGTTCCTTGTCAGATTCATTTCCACTGTGCCATGACGGAAACTCCATTCACATTAATTATAACTGTCCTTATCATAGGGTTAATAATCTTGAGGTCTTGCAGTTATATCAAAAGTTTATAATATCTGGCATAATTTATTGATATTTCCAAATATTTATACATTTAATAAAGCAATTGCTTCAAAAATATTGTATAATGCCTTTTACATATTTCATAATATAATCAGACATACATTTAATTTACATAATTAGTGGTGGGCATAACAAAATCTAAAAGAGGGTAAAACACAATCTAAAAGCTGGTAATAGCAAAATTTGAATAATATGTGACCAGTATATTAATTTTCAAATTTTCAATTGAAAATTATATTTGAATATCAAGGAATTTTAGATTAACTCAATTTTTTGATTTCCCAAATATTTTTAGAAACCTATTAAAAATCATCTTTTAAAGTGTAATATTTTTATACATTTTAAATAACATTGTGACTTCTATAGAAAAATATAAGAATAGAAATCCTGGAGTTCCCGTCATGGCACAGTGGTTAACGAATCCGACTAGGAACCATGAGGTTGTGGGTTCAGTCCCTGCCCTTGCTCAGTGGGTTAATGATCTGGCATTGCCGTGAGCTGTGGTGTAGGTTGCAGAAGCGGCTCGGATCCAGCATTGCTGTGGCTCTGGCGTAGGCTGGTGGCTGCAGCTCTGATTCAACCCCTAGCCTGGGAACCTCCATATGCCGTGGGAGTGGCCCGAGAAATAGCAAAAAAACAAAACAAAACAAAAAAAAGGAATAGAAATCCTTATCCAATATTCTAAAATCACATAAAACAGGATTTTACTATGTTACTATCAGGTCCCTGATTGACAATAGCTTGCAGGCATTAGTCCTTAATGAAAGAACAGGTGGAGAATTCACTGAAAAAAAAATACCAAAATAGAAATGTCTGTAACATAGGTAATGAAGTGTTAGCAGAGCCAAGCTTTGAAAATGCCAGTAATATCAGATGTTAAATTCAGCTGCCAATATGAGAGAAGAAATATATGACTCGAAATTCATGGCAAAGTGAAAACACTTCAGGAATGGCAGAGTAAGGGCCTCTGAAAGTCTGGTCTTCCATAAAAGTAGTAAAAAACACTGGCGAAAAATTGAAAATCATCAAACTTTCTTTTTTTTTAATAATGATTTTTATTTTTTCCATAGTTGATTTACAGTGTTCTGTCAATTTCTACTGAACTCCAGATATTAATCAAAGATTTGCAACAACCAGATGATCATTTATTCAGGGAAAATGTCTGATAGCTTTAAGAATAGCAGAATTTGTGATATTTTTACCTTGCCCTATTTCTTTGCCGCCACTCCAACACCACCATTGTCTTTAAATCCGGAGGCCTCAAACCATGATGTTGTGAAATCAGCCACTGGAGGGAGTAGACTGGATTTGAAATTTCCCAAAAGGGCCATGCCCAAAGAATATCTCTGACATGTCTGGAAAATTCCTGGAAATGCTCCACTTACAGAGCTTATCTTTATTTGTCCTGACTCAGAACACTTTCAGTGGGAGAAGTTCTCCACCATGTTGGTTGAAAATAAGCAGATGAATTATTTAATCATGTTAAATAATTACTTGAGACTGTGATACCAGTTAAATCAATGAATAAGCTACCCACAAAGGTTAAAAGGAAGATCTGGAAATTATATGTTCATAGAGGACTTTAAGGCACTTCAACATATTCCTGAATATCTATAAGATCACACATTTGTGCAAAGATGTGACGATGGCAAAAGAAGAAAGGAGTAGGCCCTAATCTCAAACTTCTAGCTGTTTATCTGGAAAAACAGGAAGTGAAGGCTAAGACAGAGTTAGTTAAGACAGAGTTGTAAACAGCTATAGAATTAAGTCATGCTTCAAAATGTACATAGAGCTACTTGTAAAAATGCAGGAGACTTGGTTCAAAGCATTTTAGGAAATCTTAGTAAAAGAATTAGTTGACCATGAAGTTACTGCAGTAGTAATTTCAGTGGCCACAGATGGCAAGTAATGTAGACTTTACAAAATCATTTTAGAAATTCATTAAAGAAAAAAAATCCATTGGCAGTAGCAACAAAACAGAAACAAAACAGCTAACACAGACAACAAATATCTCATTTCCAATGCTACTCATCATGTTATTTTAAATGTCTAGTTTTCAAAAGAAAATTATGAGACATGCAAATATGGGCATATGACTCTTACACAAATTAAAAATAGTCACAATGCTATCCCCAAGAAATGCCCCAGCTGTTTCACTTACTAAATCAATACATTAAATCAACTGTAATAAATATATACAAATTAAAAAATAAAATATTGTCTAATGAATTAAAGAAAATTATGAGAATGATGTATCACCAAAAAAAAAATCATAAAAATTTAAAATATGATAAGTACCAAATAGGAATTCTGGATTTGAACAGTTTTGTACTTTTGTAGTACAATAACTGAAATGAAAAAAAAATCACTACATCAGCTGAAATGGAAATCTGAACTGGGGAAGAAATAATCAGCAAACTTGAAGATAAGTCACTGAAAATTAACTAGTTTAAAGAACACAAAGAAAAAAGAATGAAGAAAAAATAGCAATCTTGGTGACCAATAGGGACATTGTCAAGCATACCAACTTGTAAGCAATTGAGAAATGGCTTCAAATAATACTTGATAAACAATGGCTGAAAACCTCCTAAAATTTGATCAAATCTAAATTACATATCCTAGTAATCAACAAACTCAAATTAGCAAAACTCAGTGAGATCCACACCTATATACAGAATAGTTACATTATGGGAAGCCAAATATAATCTTGAAAATAGCAAGTGAAAAACTACTCTGCATGCACAAATAGTCCTTTATAGATTAGCAGCAGACTTCTCATCAAAAATTGTGGAGGCCAGAAGCTAATGGAATTACATATTAAAAGTGCTAAAAGAAATAAAAAGGACTGTTAGCCCAGAAGTCTATATCCAACAAAATTATCCTTTGATAATGAAGAAATTAAAGCATTCTTAGGAAAACAAAAGCTGGAAGAATTCTTTACTAGTGGACCTGTCTCACAAGAAATACTACGTTTCCACCTGAGGTTGAAGAAACCAGTGATTATCAGAGGAAAGGGCAAAGGGTAAATATGTGGGAGGGGGAAAAGAAAGATTTGCCCAATGCTTTTTTTTTTTAATCCAATTATATACTGTGTATAAGAGATATGCTTTAGACTCAGACATAATAGATAGAAGTTTAAAAGTACAGAAGAAGTTCAGGTGTCCAAAGAAAGCTATAATGGCAGTAGTAATATTAGCTAAAAAGACTTAACGACAAAAAATGTTGTTAGGGTCAAGGAAGTTCATTTTATAATGATAGAAATGTCTGTGAAATAGACATAGCAACTATAAATAATAAAAGAACCTAAAAATTACATGAGGCAAAAACTGTCTGAATTGAAGGAAGAAAAAAGATGTTAATAGTTAGAAGTTCGATACCCTACTTTTAATAATTTATAAGACTACTAGTCAGAAGATCAAAAAGGAAATAGAAGAGTTGAACAATGCTGTAATCCAGCTTGTCCTATCACATAGCTACAGAACATGCCACCCTACAACAGCATTCTTCTTAAGCACGCTTTGAACGTTCTTCAAGATCGAGCATGTGTTAAGCCACAAAACAAGCCTCAATCAACTTAAATGGACTTAAATTATTCAAAGTATTTCAAAGGATGAAATTTTGTGGTCATTTTCTGACCACAATTTAATTATATTATCAATCAATAACAGAAGATGATATGGAAATTAAATGACACACTACCATCTAACCAATGGACCAAAGATGAAATAACAAGAAAATTAGAAAATATCTTGGATAAGTAAAAATGATAAAACTTTTCGTTAGACTGACTAGCAAAATCACAATGACTCCAATCATGGAAATCAGATGGGAAAGAGAAGACGTAACTTTGAACCTCACAGAATTTTTTAAAAACTCATAAGAATACACTGAATAAATTAGATAATATAGATGATGTTAACCAATTCCTAAATGATACAAACTACCTAAACTTAACTTAAAAATATGGGAAAATAATACACTGGAGTCATTTGAAAGAAGATTATGTGTATATATATGCTCTTGGCTTCAGAAATAGTGGAGTGGCTTTTACTGAGCTCATGTCCCTGCTAACAATTCTAAACCTAAACAGAATTGAAAAAATCAATTCTTTAAAGTTATTGCAAAGTGAACAAAGTAGACAAAATTGGACAGGATGTGACTCATGAAAAACAAATCACCCTGGGGGAGATGAACATGTATTTAACTTTTCAGAGGAAACTCCTAATCACATTAATCCACAGGAATTTGTGGTAGGCAGCTACAAACTGCACAGATCTCTGTTCAGGAAGGACTTGCTGCCTAGCTACTAGAATTGTAGACAACAGCTTCCAGCTATAGCTCCTTCAGGTCTGTGTTCCCAGGGAAGTCAGTATTTGTTTTTTTATGGAGATACGGAAACAAAGGTTTATCCATTTTAGCCCACGTGGCATACTTCAGACACACAACATTTACTAAAGATCTTCCTATCAGGTTTTGCTGGGCTGAGGCTTTTTGAGGAAGGCTGTGCTTTTTTAGCCCAATTCTGCTTCTTCTCCCTTCTTTTCACAGGTGTTTAATAATTCCCTTAAATTCCAAACTGTTTCAGCATCTGTTTCCGGTACTACTTTATGCCAGGAGTGGTCCAAGGAAGCAAGCAATTGGTTGAGACTGAAGACCGGAATTTGACTGTCTGACTGATGTCAGTATACATTGGTGGTAGGTGAAGTACAGATAGCCCTTGGAATAAGTTGATAGTCTAACTGATAGGACATTTATGTGAGGTGAATATCAATGAAGTACTCATGGAAGTGAATGCACTAGCAGACCTAGTGTATCAGGCATCCAAAAAACATGGGGGAAAATAGCTCTGTGACTGATGCACAGCCACTGGGACATGAAGAAAGGCAGCTGTTAAAATAGTGGTAGATGATAACAGGTTCTGGGATACTTGATCATGAAGCTTGCATTTATTCTCTGTCCTCAATACAAATGTACCATTTTTTTAGTGTATAGTTGATTTACAGTGTTGTGTCAATTTCTGCTGTACAGCATAGTGACCTGCCCCCCCACACACACACAAACACTTACACACATTATATATATATACACGTTCTTTTTCTCATGCTATCTTCCATCATATTGTACTGCAAGAGATTGGATATAGTTCCCTGTGCTGTACAGTTTGGGGAGATGTGAACTATTACTTTTATTTATTTATTTACTTTTTAGGGCTGTACCCAAGGCATATGGAGGTTCCGAGGCTAGGGGTTGAGTGGGAGCTACAGCTGCTGGCCTACACCACAGCCACAGCAATACCAGATCCAAGCCACATCTGCGACCTACACCACAGCTCACGGCAACGCCAGATCCTTTAACCACTGAGCGAGGCCAGGGATTGAACCTGCAACATCATGGTTCCTAGTTGAATTCATTTCTGCTGTGCCACGATGGGAAGTATTACACTTAGAATGTCTAAGCAAAGAGGCCTTACTGTACAGATGTACCAATTCTGTCTCACAATGAATTCTCATCAGTTCTACCACATTTGCCACATTTATGCATAAAGGGCAGGTTTGGCCATGATCACTTGGTGTTCTATAGTCAGAGACCATGTGTGAACCAGAGCTCAGCCTTGCACCAGATTTTTCACAGCTGTGTAATTCTTTCCTGCACATGAGCATGGCTTTGTTCTACAAGATGTATAACGTATTATGATTCTCTCATGCAAGATCGTCAGACTCTTCATTTCTCCCTTCTGATATATCCAAAATCATAGCATCTCTCAGGTCATCTGCTTCGCTTCATTCCTTCTTGGAATCTTGGGTAGAGATGTGCTGTCTGGCTCTACAGCAGCCATTGTGTAAGGAAATTGTTAAGAATATCAGTTATTTATTCAAACCCAGTGCCCTGATGGTATATACCTTAGAACAAGGCTTCAAGATTCTACTTTCACTAAATTCTAATTATCATTTATGATTTTAGCCATTTTTTTGTTTTAAATTTTCCATTTATTTCAATTAAATTTTTCCTATAATTTGGTTATATAGAATATAAATAAATACATGCATTTGGAGTTCCTGTTGTGGCACAGTGGTTAACGCATCTGACTAGGAACCATGAGGTTTTGGGTTCTATCCCTGGCCTTGCTCAGTGGGTTAAGGATCCGGCATTGCTGTGAGCTGTGATGTAGGTTGCAGACGTGGCTCAGATCCCGCATTGCTGCGTCTCTGGCATAGGCTGGTGGCTACAGCTCTGATTAGACCCCTAGTCTGGGAAGTTCCATATGCCGCGGGAAGTGGCCCTAGAAAAGGCAAAAAGACCAAAAAAAAAAATGCAATTACAGGTTTCTACGTGGAATTTTGGAATCCTTAGGGTATATCTCAGAGATAAGTATCTATCTATGTATATATATATACATTAATATAGATGAACTCAGTACCGTCAGTGTATTCCTTCTTCTCTTACAAAGTTTTATTATTCTAGTTGGAGTCTTCCCACTTAAACTACGCATTTTCTCTTTTTCATCTGAGTACTCAATTTAATTAAGATTCTTCAATATATCTGGACATCTCTGTGATTTACCTGCCATATTATTTTTCTTAACTTAAAATGTGTTCTTTCTCAAGTTGACTCAGTTCCTCGTGAAACTCAATTTTCTGTAGCTAGAAAATGTAGTTGCAATGATATATTTGAACATGTCTAAATAACATCTGTGACTACAATTTATATTATGTCTGCAAACTCTTACACATTATGGTCTAGGTTTGGGGGCATGAATTCATAATAGATGGATGGCGGTACAGAAAATGCTCAATGCCAGGATTTGTCTAATTAATATTTCAAAATAATTATCAGTAAAAAAGAGTGCATGCCTAAAAAACTGATAGCTTTTTATTTTAAATTGCTCTAATGGATTTTATTATATTTTTCTTCATCAAACACAAAATATTTTAGAACTTAAAATTCCTTTGTTTTGTATCATGTATTATATTATTTTTAAATATTTGTATAGGACTTAGCTAATTAATTATCTATGCACACATGGTTGAATATGAAAAAGAAATATTTCCTTGGAAGTTTCATCTTTATTAACTTGTAATACAAGTCCAATTATTTTGATATGAGATGGATGGAAACATGGTAAATGAATAGCTGGATGTATTGTTATATGCATAGATAGATGGAAAACTAGTACATAGAAAGGTGAAAAGATGTATACAGAATGTTATTTTGATAACTTCTTGGTAACATACAATTTTAACATCTAAAACTAATACAGTGAAATTGTGCTGCCTACTTCTCAGTTATTATTTTTTATTTCCATTGATTATTTCATTTAATATTTAAAATTAAGTGATACATACACACATCTCTGAACATATTGTTAAAGTACAATGCATGGAGTTCCCGTCGTGGTGCAGTGGTTAACGAATCCGACTAGGAACCATGAGGTTGCGAGTTCGGTCCCTGCCCTTGCTCAGTGGGTTAACGATCCGGCGTTGCTGTGAGCTGTGGTGTAGGTTGCAGACGCGGCTCCGATCCTGTGTTGCTGTGGCTCTGGCGTAGGCTGGTGGCTACAGCTCTGATTCAACCCCTAGCCTGGGAGCTTCCATGTGCCGTGAGAGTGGCCCAAGAAATGGCAAAAGACAAAAAAAAAAAGTACAGTGTATCGTTAGCATATCATGTGAAATAGAGAAATATGGTAAAGAAAATTATCATTTCAAAAAGAAAATACATGGAGTTCCCGTCGTGGCGCAGTGGTTAACGAATGCGACTAGGAACCATGGGGTTGCGGGTTCAGTCCCTGCCCTTGCTCAGTGGGTTAAGGATCCGGCGTTGCCGTGAGCTGTGGTGTAGGTTGCAGACGCGGCTCGGATCCCGTGTTGCTGTGGCTCTGGCATAGGCCGGTGGCTACAGCTCCGATTTGACCCCTAGCCTGGGAACCTCCATATGCCGTGGGAGCGGCCCAAAGAAATAGCAAAAAAAAAAAAAAGACAAAAAAAAAGAAAGAAAATACAAATTCTAAATATTTCTTTTATCTGCTATGAATAATGGTTTTGAGAAATACCAGTAATCACATCTAAATATAAAAAAGCTAAATTCATATTTGGAAAATTGTCTAATTTTCACTTTTAAGGTAAAATCAGATATTCTCAATAGTAAAAGATGTACACATTTCAGTGTTAAATAATCCACTGAAATATACTTGACACACTTTTCTATGGATGCAATTTTGAATCTTTTAAATCATGATATACATTTTTCTGTACAAAAGTATTCCTTAGCTTTTCATATTGCATCATCTCTCACTATTATTCTAATTAAAATTATGATGTTTCATTAATTATACACTCATTATTATTAAATATTAAAGCAATGAAGTGCCTATTATTCATGGACAAAACTAACTTTTAAAATCTAAATCATTCTTTTTTTTCTGGAAAATAATATATTTCTAATTGAGAATATTGAACATGTATTGTTATAATACACTGTTTTTTTTCAAATGTTCTATGATTTTATGTGCTTCACTTTAAGCATTTTAATATGCTACACATTTTACAAGTAAAAATCCTATTGGTTAAACAAAATTCTCATCTCTGGGAATTTATTAAGAGAGGAATAAAAAGATAAAGACCATCCGATACAATTTCACATTTTCAGTGTAATATGTATTTTGGCTGGAAATGTCACTAACTGAATAGCCAAAAATGATAGTCACAGTTGTAGTAATACAGAAAGACTAAAAAAAAAAAAAAAAGTGTAGAGAGACAGATATGAAATCTTCTGTGAGGGACAAAGAGGCCATATCGCAATGTCAAATATAAAGTGAATTTCAGCTTATAACTTCATTTGTTGCCACCTTACCCTTGTCATATCACAGCCACCAGCCACCAGCCACCAGCCACCAGCCACCATCACTCACACTGAATCCTTCTCTATTTGATGTTATAACTGCTTCTATCAAACTATTCTTGGAAAGAATCCTCATTTAACCCTTCTTCACTTGCTAACTGCTTCTTTTCTACCATTACTCTTTACTCTGAGCATTTCTGAAGGAAAATGAACTGTCTACGAAAATGTCTCAGTCTTGGCACATATCCACAGCACATGCAGAGAAATGAGATTCTGTTCTTCTCCATTGTTGATGGTTATGTACATTTTTATTGTAAATATCAATGCCTATAAATTATTTCATAGGTTTTTAAATTTTCCCCAAGGATTTTCAAACTTGTTATTTTGGAAATAATTTTATTAGGTCTAATATCTTCAAGCTAGTAAAGGTCATTCAAATCAGATTGAATTATTTTTTTGTACTATACTCATTAAAGAAATGTGTGAAAGTTATGAAAATTCATGAGATAATACTGTGGAATCTCTTCAGTTAATGCTGTTTATCCCAAGGCATCTTGATTTAACCATTACTGAAAACTTTATTAAAGGTTTTTAAGTAAAATTTCTTTGAATAAGGCCATTCGGATGAAAAAAGTTACTTTTTGAAAATAAAGGATGTCATTTCAATTAAAAAAATTAATGTTATTAAATTTTATTTGAAGTTATAAATTTACTGAAGTTGATAAAGCAATTTCATTGAAATTTTGCAAATAACACTCAAAGTAACCCAATAGGGAGTTCCTGTCATGGCACAATGGTTAATGAATACGACTAGGAACCATGAGGTTGTGGGTTCGATCCCTGGTCTTGCTCACTGGGTTAAGGATCTGGCGTTGCTATGAGCTGTGGTGTAGGTCACAGACGCGGCTCAGATCCCACGTTGCTGTGGCTCTGGCGTAGGCCGGTGGCTACAGCTCAGATTAGACCCCTAGCCTGGGAACCTCCACATGCCGCGGGAGCAGCCTGAGAAAAAGTCAAAAAAAAAAAAAAAAAGAGAAGTAACCCAATAATTATAGCTTCTTTAATTATAGTATCTTCTAGTTAAATAATTGAATTTCTTTTTAGGGCCACAGTGTATGGAGGTTCCCAGGCAAGGAGTCGAACCTGTGCTGCAGCTGCTGGCCTACACCACAACTAAAGCAACACAGGGTCCAAGCCATGTCTGAGACCACAGCTTATGGCCACACTGGATCCTTAACC
The DNA here is from genome assembly GCF_016906955.1 of Phacochoerus africanus. Classification (NCBI taxonomy): domain Eukaryota; kingdom Metazoa; phylum Chordata; class Mammalia; order Artiodactyla; family Suidae; genus Phacochoerus; species Phacochoerus africanus. The sequence continues at coordinate 59,504,654 of NC_062556.1, read as the reverse complement.
CACTGAGTGAGGCCAGGAATCAAACCCACACCCTCATGGATACTATTCGGGTTCCTAACCCACTGAGCCACAATATGAACTCAATTGAATTGCTTTTCCTTACAACCTTCTGTTCAAATTATGGCGATGATCTAACATAAACCATTTTTTAAGGATGGATGCCTACGTCTGTTAGAAGTAGAGCAAATCAGAGAGAGTCACAAATCCATATGAGAATATTTATCCCATTTGAATTCAGTTCTATTCAAATCTTTCAAACTATTCCTATTCAAGTCACTTGAAAGGAGTAAGTTATTTTTCAACTTGCCATAACTCTCTTTCATAAGCACATGTTATCTTATTAGAGGTAAGAAATTAAATACTTGCTAATGCTATTATGTTTTTTAAAGAGATTTATTAATATTATATATTATATCATGATATATAGTACTATTTAGGTACATATTTATCCTCAACAAAATAAAAATAAATCAAAAGAGAAATTTTTATTGTAATACCTTAGTTGAATAAATCTACCTGAATGGCAAGTAACACAAATATGCTGATCAATGGATCAGAAAACAAAAGGCCCAAAATTAATAATCTAGTATGAATAGATTAGAATATTAAGTTAAAAATATTTCTAGAACAAGTATATTTTTAATAAATGTAATACATTATATTTCTAATAATCAAATTCACCAAGACTTGTTTATTGAATTCATAACTATCATCAAAATGTAATTTTCTCTATTATTTTATAAAATTGAGTTAATTTATACCTAGCTTTGTGGCACCAAAGATATTGTGGCACCAAAGATATTGTGGCTTTGTCCTACCACCACACCAAATCTGCACTTTTCTTTCCCCATTGAACTATTCAATCTTGTGAAAATAAGTTAGGAAAGCTACTATCAAGCTACCAAGGTTTTGTTTCTAAGATTTCTACAATAGCTCTTTTTATTCCTTTATTCCTTTTAATCCAAGAATCTGAAATTAATGTCAAAACTAAAACTCTTATTGTGCTCTCATGATACATTGATATTTAATTCTGAATGTCAAAGATTCATCACTAGACACTTTAATGTTCCCTTTTGTAAATTCTTGTCTTGAAATTTTTTTTCACCTACTTTCCTTAAGTAATTTTGTATTTCCTACAGTTTATAAAAGCCTACATCTGAATCATTAGACATTTGAATTTTTTTTTGTTTTTCTATAAAAAGGGACATATAATTCTAGCTCACAATCAGTTTTCCCTCAGTTATCTATAAATGGTGTTCCAGTGTCTTCTAGCCTCTGATGCTGAAAGTCTGATGCTGAAAGTCTGATGCTAACAGTCTGCTTTTTCTAATTTGTTCTTGATATATATATTCTCATGTGTATGTATGTATATATATACACACACATATATTTGTATTAGATTTTCTATTTCTTCTTTTGACTCATTCATGTTACCATAATTCATCTGGGCATATACCTTTTCTACTTAAAACTCCAGGAACTTACAGATCCATTTCAGTTCAATGGACCTCTCAAATATTTATTTACCAAAAATATATTTTATTCATTTAATTATTAAGATGGATTAATCCAGCATCTGTTCACTTTATCAGTTCTAAAATTCCTATTTGTGTGGTAGGTCTCTAGATTTTTTCTTTCAAATGCATTTCTTTCCAGTTGTAGATTCTATTTCTTCACATCCTTGTTTTGTTGTGAGACATTGTATCTTTTTGCCATCTATAGCCTCAATTCATTTCAAGGAAATGATCATTTTTTATTGCTTATATTTAAAGTTTTAAATCTGACATATGAGGAGTTCCTGTCGTGGCTCAGTGGTTAGCAAACCCGACTGGCATCCCTGAGGATGAGGGTTTGATCCCTGGCCTCCCTCAGTGGGTTAAGGATCCAGTGTTGCCTTGAGCTGTGGTGTAGGTTGCAGACATGGCTCAGATCCCACATTGCTGTGGCTGTAGCATAATAGGCTGGTGGCCACAGCTCCAATTGGACCCCTAGCCTGGGAACCTCCATTTGCTGTGGGTGTGGCCCTAAAAAGACAAAAAGACCAAAAAAAAATATATATATATATATATGACATATGATTTTTAGTTTCATAAAACCATTTTAGCTTTAAATAGTCTTTTCTATATTTTAACATGATTTACAGGTTTCTACTTCATTAGGTACTCTGATTTCTAATGTCACCATCTCAGTCAGGCATTATCAAGACCCGCTTGTCTACAAAAGTACTCACTCTTTCCCAGAATTGTTCTATCAATTATTTCTATATATGACTTTTAATAGTAGCATTTATACATATTTCTTAACCATATTATATGTATTGGTTTGCTTTTTAAAATTTTTCCTCAAAATATAAGCAATTCATAGCAGGGAGTTTTTCACTCATGTTGGGAACAGTACCATTGGTCATTCAGGAAATGAATAGAGAAGTTCCTTGAAACTTTGCATTAATTCTGTAATTACAATTATTTTGCTCTCTATATACCTCCTAGTAAAGTACAGTAAAAGGACATATTGCCCATGTACAAAAAGTAAGTTTTATTTCACTCAATAAGAAAGTCTCCTTCCAATGGTAGAGTCTAATAAATGAGCCCTTCCAATGTACTTATAAAGCCAAGGGGCAGTAAAGGCCACCTCAACACATCACTGAAGGGATTCAACAACACCTGTCAGAATCCTCATGTCACTTGATAAATGCATATCTTTTAACACCCATTTCTGCCTCCCTGGATTCCTAGGCAATGATCAGTACTACAATAAATACTCTATAGAACTTAAACTTAAATTCCATTTCACCTAAAATAGAATGCAGAATTTATTCGATGAATCTTTTTATTAAGGGAGTAGAAAAGAGAGAAAACTTCAATCTTTATCTTCTTGTTTTTTCCTAGATTATTGTATTTCATTAGAGAGCTCTTTTTAAAAACATCTTTATTTTTTTATACTCATTGTTTTCAATTCAATTTCAACATTTAATACTTTAAATGTTATCGTGATAAAAATCTAAATACTACACCAGAAAAGTTTTTAAGACCTCCAGTGAAATATTCTTACTGTGTAGATGAGGAAACCAAGGCTGGGAGGGGTTAAAAGACTGTTGCTAGTTTGTGACAGATAAGAAATTAGAAACATCTTTTGCCCAGCCTATAATCTATTTAATATTAGCAAGATGAATCTTAATAAAATTTTACTGTAGACATATTGGCAATTAATGTGGGGAAATATTTAAAAATAAAACTAAATATATGGGTAATTGCATGGAAAAATGATTTTTAATACTTTCAGTTTTGATAGTTATTATGTTAAAGTCTTAACAAAAATTCACATCAACAATTCCAGAAAATGTTGTGTGTGTATGTGTGCACAAGCATACATGCAGAATAACACTGTAACCTGTTTGCCATTTAAACTTCCAGATTTTTCTAATCATGTAATGTAGCTAAACCTACTTTGTCTCAGTTGAGCTTGGTAGATATATTTTATCCTTTTAATCTCTCTTTTTAAGTCTAACTTCATAGTTCCTTAATCATTCTGGTGAATTATCTTCAAAGCCATTTCCATTTGTCAGCATCTTTATGACACTAAAATGTCTCAGACTGAAAATAGTATAACAGGTATATGACCTTATCAGCTTTTTGTTTGTTTATTGCTTATTTTTAATCTGTCACAAAAATATAATGGAAACCTGATATGACAGGGAACATTCAGTGTATGAAATGGCATTGCTGTTTTTAAATGGAGGACCTCTAGATTTTTATGGCATAATTATAGCACATCTTTAAAAATTATCATACATATACTTACGACATAAATACATGACATTTCATATATTATTTAGATGTTTTCTGTGAGCTCACAGTCGCTGAGTACTCTCAGTTAAGAGTTAATGTCCAACTCTGCAGATTTTAGTTCTGTAAGGGAACTTTAAAAGGTTTTAAGTGTATAAGCAGTCTATCCTATTGCATTTGAAAATAGCTGCTTCATGAAAAGCTGGAGCTTTTGTACAAAAAATAACTATTAGGATTGCAAAACAAGTTTTCAAATGATACCAGGAACCAAATTATCAGCACTCACTGAACACTCGAGTGTTTGTTAAAAGCAAAAAGAAAAAGAAATGGCTTGCGTAAGTCTTTCCAAAGTATGAAACTTCAGGGTTAAACAGAAGGTATTTTCAGCCAGAAGGTATTTCCAAGTACACTTGATTTACAATGTTTTATATGTTTCAGGTGTACAGCAAAGTGAATCAGTTGTACATATAAATATTCTTTTTTCCATATAGTTATTGCAAACTATCGAGTAGATTTTCTTGTGCTATAGAGTATATTCTTGTTAATTGTCTATTTTATGCTGTGGTGTGTATATGTTATTCTCACCTTCCCAATTCTCCCCTTCCCAGCAAAGGTTTCACCTATGTTACCATTAGGTTGGTTTTGAAATCTGTGAGCTTCGGCGATTTTGCCAAAATGGAGAGACAGACAGACAGACGGACAGACAGACAGACACACACACACAGAGAATATTAACAAAGTTAGCATTTCTCTCATCTTGAAAGTGAAGGAAGAGGAATATTTTTCATGAAAGAGGAGGTCAGGGATGTTTTAGGAAGCAGAAGCTTATCAATCACTTTTTCAACAGGTTACGACAAAAGAAATATGTGGCATACTTTGGTAAGAAGAGAATGCCTGGAAACTTCTGGTGGGAGAGAAGAACCACCCAAAGGGATGTAAAGGATAGCAAGTGTGGAGGTAGTGGGTGTGTTGACAAGCATCCAGTGGCCAGCCTAGGAGAGGTGTACACCAACAGGGAAGGGTGCTTTGCCTGGCAGAATTAGACATCTTCTGGGATGCCTTCTACTTCTCAGTAAAAGACTAGAATCCTATATATCTTGAGGCCCTGTTTCTGGATGTAGCCTAAAGAGGGTTCTCTCACCATGCAATGATCCTCTTCCACTTTACCCAACAACCTGCTTCAGGGATCTAAAAGGGGTCAAGGATCTGCTTCCTTGTTAGGCTCTTCCTGACTTTTGCCTGGAAGGTAAATCCCTGTAGTTACTATAGTGTGGCAGCCTTGCAAATATATTGAACTCTCTAGGGCAGGCCAAGATTAGTGCTTCCCTGCAGGGAAATTTATGAGCATGCAGCATCACAAGAAATAAACTGTCATTTTAAAACCACAGACAGGAGTTCCCATCATGGTGCAGCAGAAACAAATCCAACTAAGAACCATAAGGTTGCAGGTTCGATCCCTGGCCTTGCTCAGTGGGTTAAGGATCTGGGGTTGCCGTGAGCTGTGGTGTAGGTCACAGACACAGCTCGGATCCTACGTTGCTATGGCTGTGGTGTAGGCCGGCAGCTATAGCTCGGATTGGACCCCTAGCCTGTGAACCTCCATATGCCACGAGTGTAGCCCTAAAAAGACAAAAGATAAATAAATAAATAAATAAATAAACCACAGACATTTGAGAAAAGTCTATACAGCCTCTGCTAGACTACCCAAAATGATATTGTAATGTTCTTTTGGTTTTTGTATGCTTATTTAATTTCCAAATTGAGTATTACTAAAATTTATTTATTTCTCGATTCATTAAATTTGGGTCAATATTGTATTTTTTCTACATTGGGATTTATAGTACTATATACATATATGAGTTATAAAATATTTTTTAAAAGATGCTTATATTTTCACTTCAAGAGAATGTAATTTTTGATTTTTAGGAAATAGATCTCTCATTTTTCCTTCTTTCCTTGTCTTTTGTTTTATCTGTCTACCCAGATATCTATCCAGATACCTGTTTACACATGGAAATAATATCTATGCTGAAATGCAAATCAAAATCTCATGGGATGGCGTTCCCATTGTGGCTCAGCAGATTAAGGACCCAACATTGTCTCTGTGAGAATGCAGGTTCAATCCCTGGCCTGGCTCAGTGGATTAAGGATATGGCATTGCCAAAAGCTGTGGCATAGGTCACAGATGCTGCTCAGATCTGCTGTTGCTTTGGCAATGGCATAGGCTTCAGCTGCCGCTCCTATTTGACCCTTAACTTATGAACTTACATATGCCACAAGTGAGGCCCTAAAAAGGGGGGAAAAATGCAATGAGCTACCAACTTACACCAGTCAAAATGCCTATCATTATTGATACGTCTAAAAATGAGAAATGCTAGAGATGGTAGGGAGAAAAGGAAATCCTCCTACACTGTTGATGAGAATTTGAATTGGTACCACCACTATGGAGAACTGTATGGACATTCCTTAGAAAAATGAACATAGAACTACAGGATGATCCACCAATCCCATTCCTGAGAATATATCTAGGCAAAACCATAATTCAGAAAAATGCATGCACCCCTTTGTTCATTGCAGCACTATTCATAATAGTAAAGACATGGAAATAACCTAAATGTCCATCAATAGATGAGTGGATTAAGAGGATGTGGTACATATTTACAGCAGAATGCTACTCAGCCATAAAAAAGAACAAAGCAATGCAATTTGCAGTAACATGGATGCATCTAAAGATTCTTACACTAAGTGAAGTAAGTCAGAAACATAAAGGCAAATACCATGTGATATCACTTACATATGCAATCTAAAATATGGCACAAATGATCCTCCCTACAAAACAGAAACAGACTACGGACATGGAGAACTGACTTGTGATTGCCACAGGTGAGGGGGAAGGAAGAGGGATGGACAGGGAATTAGGGGTTGGTAGGATGAAAAGTATTACATTTAGAATGAATAAGCAATGAGCTCCTACTCTATAGGACAGGGAATTATATCCAGTCTCATGGAGTAGAACATAATAGGGGATAGTATGAGAAAAAGAATGTATATATATGTATGACATTTGCTTCTCAGCAGAAACCACCATGCTGTATAGCAGAAATTGCCATAACGCTATAAATAAACTATATTCCACTAAAACTTTAAAAAGTTACAAAATGCAAAAAAAGAAGGTGCAGTACATATATACAATGGATTATTACCCATCCGTAAAAAGATTGATGGGAAATAATAAATTTTTATTAAAGCATAGTTGATTTACAATGTTGTGTCAATTTCTGCATTCAGCAAAGTGGCCCAGTTATGCCTATATATACATTCTTTCTTATTTCTCTTCCATCATGGTCTATCCCAAGAGACTGAATATACTTCCCTGAGCTATACAGTAGACCTCATAATTTATCCATTCTAAATGTAATACTTTGCATCTTACCAACGCTAAACTCCCTGTCCATTCCACTCCCTCCCTCCTCCCCCCCAGCAACCACAAGTCTGCTGTCCATGTCCATGATTTCATTCTGTTTTGTAGTTAGGTTCATTTGTGCCATATTTCAGATTCTACATATAAGTGGCATCATGTGGTATTTCTCTTTCTCTTTCTGTCTTCACTTAGTTTGAGAATCTCTAGTGGTATCCATGTTGCTGCAAATGGCAATATTTTGTTCTTTTTTTAATGACTGAGTAATATTCTACTGTGTATATGTACCACATCTTCTTAATTTATTCATCTGTGGATGGACATTTAAATTTCTTCTATGTCTTGGGTATTGTAAATATTGCCGCTGAAACATATAGGTGTATGTAACTTTTTGAATTGTAGTTTCATCTAGATATAAACCCAGAAGTGGGATTTCTGGATCATATGGTAGTTCTATATTCATTTTTCTGAGGAACAGCCATACTGTTCTCCATAGTGGTTGTACTTTACATTCCCATCAATAGTGTAGGTGGATCCCTTTTCTCCTCCATCCTCTCTAGTGTTTGTTATTTTTAGACTTATTAATGATGGCCATTCTGACCTGTGTGAGGAAGTACCTCATTATAGTTTTGATTTGCATTTCTCTAATAATTAGCAATGTTGAGCATTTTTTCATGTACCTATGGGCCTTCTGTATGGCTTCTTTGGAGAAATGTCTGTATAGGTCTTCTGCACATTTTTTAATTGGGTTGTTTATTTTTTGTTGTTGAGTTGTGTGAGTTGTTTTTTATATTTTGGAGATTAAAGCCTTGTCAGTTGCATCCCTTGCCACCCATTTTGTATTTTTTTTTTTTTAGTTTGTTTTTTTAATGGTGTCCTTTGCTCTGCAAAAGCTTACAAGTTTGATTAGGTCTGGTTTATTTAATTTGTTTTTATTTATCTTGCCTTGGGAGACTAATCTAAGAAAACCTGTACTGTTCTAGTTTCTTTGATTTTCATGCAGCTGTCAAATTTTCCCAGCCACCACTTGATAAAGAGACTCTTTTTTTCCCATTTTATGTTCTTGCCTCCTTTGTTGAAGATTAATTGACCATGCTTGTCTGGGTTTACTTCTGGGCTCTCTATTCCATTCCCTGGATCCATATGTCTGTTTTTGTGACAGTACCATACTGTCTTAATTACTGTAGCTTTGGAATATTGTCTGAAGTCTGGGAGAGTCATGTCTCCTGCTTTGTCTTCTTTCCTCAGGATTACTTTGGAAATTCTGGATCTTTCTTACTTCCACAAAAATTTTTGGATTGTTTGTTCCAGTTCTGTGAAAAATGTCGTGGGTAACTTGATAGGAATCAAATTATATCTGTAGGTTGCTACGGGTAGTATGGCCATTTTAACAATAGTAGTTCTTCTAATTCAAGAGCATGGGATGTCTTTCCATTTCTTTGAATCCTTTTTAATTTATTTGATTAATGTTTTATAGTTCTCAGCATATAAGTCTTTCACCTCCTTGGTCATATTTATTCCTAGGTATTTAATTTTCAAGGGTATAATATTTAAAGTTTTTTATATTATTTTTAAATATATCATTGCTAGTGTACAGAAATGCAACCAATTTCAAAATGTTAATCTTGTATCCTGTTACTTTGGTGAATTCATTGATCAGTTCTAGCAGTTTTTGTATGGAGTCCATGGGATTTTTTTACATATAGTATCATGTCATCTGCATGTAATGACAGTTTTACCTCTTCTCTTCCATTTGGATACATTTTTTTTTTCCTTTTGCTTGTCTGATTGCTATGGCTAGGACTTCCAGTACTATGCTGAATAAAAAAAAGTGATGAGAGTGGGTATCCTTGCCTTGTTCCCAATTTCAGCAAGGTTTTCAGCTTTTCTCCATTGAGTATTATATTGACTGTGGGTTTGCCATAAATGACTTTCATTAATGCTGAGATATGTTCCCTTTATACCCACTTTTGTAAGAGTTTTTGTCATGAATGGATGTTGGATTCTGTCAAATGCTTTTTCTGCATTTATTGAGATAATCATTTGGCCTTTGACATTTCTTTTGTTAATGTGGTGAATTACAGTGATTGATTTTTGTGTATTAAACCATCCTTGTGAACTTGGGATAAAACCTTCTTTGTTGCAGTGTGTGATCTTTTTATTTTTTTTATTTTTTATTTTTTTATTTTTTATTTTGTTTTTGTCTTTTTATGGCCGCACCTGTGGCACATGGAGGTTCCCAGGCTAGGGGTCAAATCAGAGCTGTAGCCACTGGCCTACCCCACAGTCACAGCAATGCAGGATCTGAGCCACGTCTCTGATCCACACCACAACTCATGCAATGCCATATCCCCAACCCACTGAGCAAGGCCAGGGAGAGAATCCGCAACTCATGATTCCTAGTCGGATTTGTTAACCACTGAGCCACAATGGGAACTCCATGTGATCTTTTTAATGTGTTGCTGGATTTGTTGAGCAATTTTGTTGAGAATTTTTATGTATGTATTCATCAAATATATTGGCCTCTAATTTTCTTTTCGGCAGTATCTTTTTCTGTTTTTGGTATCAGGTTGATGTTGGCTTCATAGAATGTCTTTGAGAGTATTCCTTCCTTTTCAATCTTTTGGAAAATTTTAAGACATTTCTGTGTGAGTTCTTTGTATGTTTGGTAGAATTTGCTTGTGAGGCTATCTCGTCCTGGACTTTTGTATATAAGGAGTTATCTATTTCTTTTTGATTCAGTTTTGGGGGGCTGTATGTCTATTTCTTCTAGGTTGTCATTTGTTGGCATATGATTATTCATAGTATTCTCTGATTTTTTTATATTTCTGAAGTATCATCTGAGATTTCTGCCTTTTCCTTTCTTATTTTGTTTATTTGAGTATCTCTCTCTTTTTCTTGACAAATCTGGTCAGAAGTTTCTCAATTTTGTTTACCCTTTGAAAGAACTAGGTCTTGATATTACTGATTTTTTTCCTATTGTTTTTTTAATCTTTATTTTATTGAATTCCTCTATGATCTTTATGATTCCCTTCCTTCTGCTGACTTTAGGTTTTGTTTGTTCTTACTTTTCTAATTCTTTTAGGTGTTAGGTTAGGTTATTGATTTGAGATTTTTCTTTTTTGAGGAAGGTCCTGTATCTCAATGAACTCCCATCTAAGAACTGCTTTTTTTCAGCATTGTATGGATTCTGTATGATTGTTTTCATTGTTGTTTGTCTCAAGGTATTTTTTGATTTCATTTTTTATTTTTTATTTTTTTCTTTGTTTTGTTTTCTTAGTAGCATGCTGTTTAGTCTCCATGTAGTCAGTTTTTTCTCATTTCTTTTCCTATGGTTGATTTCTAGTTTCATGCCATTATGGTTAGATAAGATGCTTGAAATAACTTCTATACTCTTAAATTGGTTGAGGTTAAGGTTAGTTTTGTGCCCCATTATGTGGTCAATCCTAGAGAATGTTCTGTGTGCACTTGGAAAGAATGTATCACCTTATTTTTTTGGATGTAACAGCCTGAAAATATCAATGAAGTCAAACTGTTCTATTGTGCCATTTACACTCTCTGTTGCCTTATTGATTTTCTGTCTGGAGGATTTCTCCATTGATGTGAGTAGGATGTTAAATTATCCTAGTATTTTTTGTATTCATCGGTTTCTCCTTTTAAGTCTGTTAGTATTTGTTGTATGTATTTGGGTGGTCCTATAGTAGTTCCACATATGTTGCATGTGTTATATACTCTTCTTGAACTGATTATTTTATCATTAAATAGTGTCCTTCTTTATCTTTATTTATGGCTTTTGTTTTAAAGTCTATTCTGTCTTATATGAGTACTGTGACTCCCGCTTTCGTATCATTTCCATTGGCATGGAATGCCCTCACTTTCAATTTGTATTGAAAGTCCTTTGCCTGAATGTGGATCTCTTGTAGGCAGCATATTGTAAGCTCTTGAATTTTTATCCAGCCTTTCACTCGATGTCTTTTGATTAAAGCATTCAGTCTACTGACATTTAAGGCAATTATTGATAAATGTGCATTTATTGCCATTTTAAACTTTGTGTTCCAACTAAATCCATGTTTCTCCCTTATTCCTTTCTTTTCCCTTTATGGTTGTATGATTTACTTTTGTTTTATTGTATGCTCTGTCCTCTTTTTAACTTTTGTGAATGTATGGTTTGGCTTTGATTTGTGCTTGCCATTTTTCATGTATGTTAACTCACTACTATATCTGTTTGCTTAAGACTAACAGTCATATAGGCTCAAACACATTCTAAACAAATGAGTCAGGATTTTCTTACTCTTCTTCCTCACATTTTATGATTTTGATGTTCTTTTTTAACTCTTCATGATTATCTTTTTGTTGTTCATTGTACTTATCATCAACGTTCACAAATAGTTCCTTCCTTCCACTCTTTCTTTCTTTCCTTCCTTTTAGATCTGTATACTAGCTTATTTAACTGATTACTTTCCAATTGTGATTTACTCTACCCTTCATCTTCTACTTCTTTTCTCTTTAGAGGGGACCTTTCAATATTTCTTTTAAAGTGGGCTTAGTAAATGGTGTGTTCTTTAGTTTTTGTTTTTTAGAGAAATTCTTTATTTCCCCTTTTATTTAAAATGATAGTCTTTCTAGGTAGACTATTTGAGATGCAATTTTTTCCCCTTTAGAGCTTTGAATATATCCTGCCACTCTCTTCTGGCATGTAGAGTTTCTGTGGAGAAATCAGCCAATAGCTTTATTAAGGGCTTCCCTTTAACTAACCCTGTTTTTCTCTTGTGGCCATTAGAATCCACTCCTTTTCTTTAACTTTTTTCATTTTTATTATAATATGTCTTGATGTAGGTCTCTTTGGGTTCAACTTGTTTGGGGCCATCTTTGCTTCTTGTTTCTTGATACCTGTTTCCTTTAGATTTGGAAATTTTTCAGCCATAATTTCTTGAAGTATATTTTCAATCCCCTTTTCTTTTTCTTCTTCTTTTAGAATCCCTATTACTTATAGATTGTCATGCTTTATGTTATCCAATAGATCTCTTATATTGTTTTCTTTCCTTCTTTTTTTTATTTGGTTTTCTGTCTGCTGTCCTGACTGGGAGATTTCCATTATCCTATCTTCCAAGTCACTAATTAGTTCCTCTGCATTATTCAGTCTGCTTTTCAATGCCTTTAACTCAACTTTTGTGTCTGCAAATGAATTTTATAATTTTCCCTGGTTCCTCCTTATAATATCTAGTTTCTTTTTCTTAATTTTTATTTTTTATTACTCAGTGAATTCATTACATTTGTAGTTGTACAATAATCATTGCAATCCAGTTTTATAGGATTTCCATCCCACAATCCCAGCGCATCCTCCCACCCCCCAAACTGTCTCCTTTGGAAACCATAAGTTTTTCAAAGTCTGTGAGTCAGTATCTGTTCTGCAAAGAAGTTCATTCTGTCCTTTTTTCAGATTCCACATGTCAGTGAAAGCATTTTATTTTGGTCTCTCATTGTATGGCTGACTTCACTTAGCATGATGATTTCTAGGTCCATCCATGTTGCTAAAAATGCCGGTATTTTGTTCCTATTAATGGCTGAGTAATATTCCATTGTGTATATGTACCACCTCTTCTGGATCCACTCCTCTGTCGATGGACATTTAGGTCGTTTCCATGTCTTGGCTATTGTAAATAGTGCTGCAATGAACATCGGAGTACATGTGTCTTTGCGAGTCATGGTTTTCTCTGGATAGATCCCCAGGAGTAGGATTGCTGGATCAAATGGTAGTTCTATGTTTAGTTTTCTGAGGAATCTCCATACTGTTTTCCACAGTGGTTGCACCAATTTACAATCCCATCAACAGTGTAATAGGGTTCCTTTTTCTCCACACCCTCTCCTGCACTTACTGCTTGTAGACTTTTTGATGATGGCCATTCTGGCTGGTGTAAGGTGGTACCTACCTCATAGTGGTTTTGATTTGCATTTCTATAATAATGAGTGATGTTGAACATCTTTTCATGTGTTTTTTTGGCCATCTGTATGTCTTCTTTGGAGAACTGTCTGTTTAGATCTTCTGCCCATTTTTTGATGGGGTTTTTTGTTTTTTTTTGGTATGGAGTGGCAGAAAGTGTTTATAAATTTTGGAGATTAATCCCTTGTCAGTCTCTTCATTTGCAAAGATTTTCTCGCATTCTGTGGTTGTCTTTTCATTTTGTTTAGGGTTTCCTTTGCTGTGCAGAAACTTTTCAGTTTGATTAGGTCCCATTTGTTTATTTTTGTTTTTACTGTCATTACTCTAAGAGGTGGATCTGAGAAGATGTTGCTTTCGTTTATGTCAGAGAGTATTCGGCCTATGGTTTCCTCTAAGAGTTTTATAGTGTCTGGTCTTATATCTAGGTCTTTAATCCGATTTGAGTTTATTTTTGTGTATGGTATTAGGGAGTGTTCTAATTTCATTCTTTTCCATGTGGCTGTCCAGATTTCCCAGCACCACTTATTGAACAGGCTGTCTTTTCTCCATTGTATATTCTTGCCTCTTTTGTCATAGATGAGTTGGCTGTAGGTGCATGGGTTAAATTCTGGGCTTTCTATCCTGTTCCACTGATCTATATGTCTGTCTTTGCGCCAGTACCATACGGTTTTGATGATTGTTGCTTTGTAGTATAGTCTAAAGTCCAGGAGCCTGATTCCTCCAGCTCTATTTTTCTTTTTCAGGATGTCTTTAGCTATTCTGGGTCTTTTGTGCTTCCAAACAAACTTTAAACTATTTTGTTTGAGTTCTGTGAAGAATGTCCTTGGTAATTTGATAGGTATTGCATTGAATCTGTAGATTGCCTTAGGTAGTATAGTTATTTAGATAATATTGACTCTTCCAATCCAAGAGCATGGTATGTCTTTCCATCTGTTTGTGTCATCTTTGATTTCTTTCATCAGCTTCTTATACTCTTCAGAGTACAGGTCTTTTGACTCTTTAGGTAGGTTTATTCCTAGGTATTTTATTCTTTTGGATGTGATGGTAAACGGGATTACTTCCCTAATTTCTCTTTCTGCTCTTTCATTGTTAGTGTATAGAAATGCCATCAATTTCTGTGTATTAATTTTGTATCCTGCAACTTTGCCAAATTCATGGATGAGCTCTAACAGTATTCTGTTAGAGTCTTTAGAATTTTCTAGATATAGTATCATGTCATTTGCAAATAGGGATAGTTTTACTTCTTCCTTTCCAATTTTGATTCCTTTTATCTCTTTTACTTCTCTGATTGCTGTGGCAAGGACTTCCACAACTATGTTGAAGAGTAGTGGCAAGAGTGGACATCCTTGTTTTGTTCTTAATCTCAACCGGAATCCTTTAGCTTTTTACCATTGAGAATGATGTTTGCTGTGGGTTTGTCATATATGGCCTTTATGATGTTGAGGTAGGTTCCCTCCATGCCCATTTTCTGAAGGGTTTTTATCAGAAATGGGGGTTGGGTTTTGTCAAATGTTTTTTCCACGTCTATTGAGAGGATCATATTGTTTTTATTCTTCAGTTTGTTAATCTAGTTTCTTTTTTAAAGTACCTTTGATATCCTTTTCTAAGTCCTACAGGATTTTCATTATCTCCTTTTTGAACTCAGTGTATGTCAGACTGCTGTGGTCTGTTTCATTTTTTGCTCTTTCAGGTGAATTCAACTCTTCTTTTAACTGGGAGTGGTTCCTGTATACATCTTTATTTTGCTTTTATTTTTCTCATTCTGAGTTTAGGGAAAACAATTATTTACTCTAGTTTAGGAAGGCTATTTTTATGCAGGTCATCCCTGGGTAGCTTGTGAGGACTTTCTATTTATTTTTGGCCTGAGGGCTGCTCTTGGTTTGGATATTTGCTGTCCCTTTCCTCATTTTGTACAGACCATTATCCCCTTGATACTAGGTATGCAGGTGTGTGGCCTGTGCATGCTTCCAGGGAGGTGGAGGCAATGGGCAGCACTTGTAGGTAGTGCCTGGTTGCCAGGACCTTAAAAGGGGCTAGGACCCATGAGGGGTGGGGATGGCAGGCTGTGCCTTGTTTCCAGGCCTTGGGCAGTTGCAGTGACCCTCTGGGAGGTGGGAGAGGCACCCAAAGCCTTAGCAGTGGCCAAGGTGGTGTTTGTGCATTCCTTGGGGGGCTAGGGCATTGAGCGACACTTGGTTGCAGGTTCCTCTGCACCAACAACGACCCATGAGGTGACTAGAGCCACAGGCAGTGCCTGTTCACAGGACTTTTAGTAGTGCCAGTCCATGCCCACTTCAGGAGTTAGACAGCCATAGAAGTTTGCACCCACTCTGACAAATTTTCACCTTAAAGAAATTAAGGTCTATAGAAGTTTGACAAGTTAGGTGGTGAACGTTTTGGTGCTAAAATATTCTTATGTTACTTGAAAATCTTTAATATACTTAATACTAATTCTGTTAAACTATGAATTATAATGCCTGAAAGTGTGGTTGTTCTGATTATTTGCCTGTTTCCTCTTACACTGTGGATAGTCATGTTTGCTGCTTCAATATTCTATCTTACTTTCAGCTTTTTAAACAAAAGTTATGAATTTTCCTGTATTCTAGTGATTAAAAGGCAAACTTGGACTTATCCAGTACTGATCAGTGCTTTGATCAGGGATATTTTATTTTTTATTTTAAACTGTAATTATTTTGTTTCTACCTAAAGACATTTTTATTCATTATAGATACTTATTTATACTATATGGAATAGTATTTTTAATATAAAACTAGATTTGTCATCATTAAAATAAGATAAAGTATGTTATCATATATCTACACTTGTATAGATCTCACTAAGCAATTAATTATGGTATTTTAAACATTTCTGTCATGCATCCATCAGTGGTGACATCCCAGATGGTAGCTGGTAGCTAATCTTGACATCTTCTTGTATTCCTATGGCTGATCTTGCTTTTCTCTCCCAGTTGCAATGTCCTTTCTCTTGTACTCACTGACCCTTCCCAAACTTAAAGGGAATTAGCCTGAGGCCTGAACATGAGGCACCACCTTTGATATTATGTTTTGTAGAACCACAAAGACATTATAGTACATTTTTTGGCAAAATGTCCATTTTTTAATGTATATATTCCAGAATTTATCAAAATTACTACTAGTGTACATATGACAGAAATAAGGATCCATTTATTCATATATTTTAATCTTTGAAATTGCTTAACATGGTAGTTCATGTATTAATTGAATTCCATTGAAAAATACAAGTATAATAACTATAATATCTCCCTTTAGATAAATATTATAAAAACCAGTACGGTCTCTATCATCAATACCTGCATCCAAAATGCAATACCATTTTATACTTAACCTAGGGATAAAAAGAAATCAACTAATTAAGACCAATATAATATATAAGTAAATAAAAGCAAGATTTTTAGCTAAATTCCTAAATCAGTTTATTCACCTTTCAATATATATACAGTAAGTTGAAAATTAGTCACAAAAGACAGTGGTAAATGAGAATTTGGAGCTTTCTTTTAACATTGAATAAAGTAGACAATTTTATAACCATACGTGTTCTATGTTTGCAAGATAGACAGTATAAGAAATCTTTACATAGATTATCCTAAGAAAATATTATCATAAATGTAAGAAAATTAATATATAACTACTTTTCAAACCAATTAATATAGATTTTACCCTCTATTTATAGAAATCATAGGTTTAGCTAATGTCCCTGACTTCTGGGAGGACTACTATATTTTCCTTTGTGTCCGGATAGGTTTCGTTTAGCAGCATGCACCTCTAGTGTATTACAATGATATTTTTAATTATGTTAGAATGTGCAATATTTATAAAATGCTTTTAATCTCAGATCAAGGCTAAATTTTTCCATAAGGATCTGAACTTCAAAAATATATTTAATTTCCTATCTCTTTTTCTCTATATCTAGTTTTTTCTGCTCAGACCCCCCCAACCAAAGAAATGTTTATTAAGCGTCTAGGCACCAATATAGTGATAAATTGAAAAGAGTCTACTCCCACATTTGGCTTATAGAATTTGGGGAGATAAATGTTAAATAAATGAATGTGCAGTTAAACAAGTGACAGGTACTAAAAAGATCACATATAAAAAGTCCCAATGCTGAACGTTTACTTGCTTCTGGAACCAAGAACAGCGTTTAGCATAGCATACATAGTCAATAAATATTTTAAACAAATGATTTTAAAAAGGCAAGGTGCTTTTTGATTTCAAAAAAGTACCAAACCTAATTTGTTTTATTACAGAATACACTATCTTACTATGGAAACAGGATAGACACACAAAGGTAAAGGAACAGTTAGGGAGATAACACATAAAATAATTGCAACATGTGCACATAAGACATTTCCCAAAAAAATCACTTCCACATGAATTATTCTTAAGGTAATTCCTATGGTATTTGTAAGACGAAGAGCTCTGTTCAGGTTGAAGAGCTGAAGAATTTCTTGATCCAGAAATTGGAATATTTGAGTTGGAAGGTAGTTGCAGAGAAGAATTTATTTTAAGTGTGAAGGACATAAATGTGGCCATTTAGGACTCATGAAATACAGGACGGGAAAAGCAGACATAAACTGACCAAATCGTTGAACTATAAGAGCGAGAGGTAGTAAAAGTATAATTTTTCATTTTGTTTCTCCTGCTTCAAGATTTTCTAATAAATTAAAATATCCATAGAATAAGAAAATTAATCATTTTTTTACATAGCATTCCACATTTCCTGTCAACATGTAGTATTATGGACTGGAATGTTTGGACCTTTCCTTAAATTCCTACGTTGAAATCCTAACCTCCAATGTGATAGTTTAGGAGGTGAGGTTTTTAGGAGGTGTGAAACTCATAAGTCACATTAATACTCTTATGAAAAAGACCCCAAAGAACACTTTCGCTCCCACTGAAGACACAGTGATATCAGACTAAATTTGGAAAGCAGATTTCTTCCATTAAGAGAAGTGATTAAACAAATGTCAAAAGATGAAGATAATTTATTACAGAAGGATCTTAGCTCTTGTATTTGTTTGTACAAGGTGAGAGCAAACAGTAAAATAAAAGCTCCTAGACTTAGGAAAATAAATTTATGAAAGTCCTACACTTTTTTTTCTCATCACCTTTATTTTTTATAATGATTTTTATTTTTCCATTATAGTTGATTTCTAGTGTTCTGTCAATTTCTACTGTATAGCAAAGTGACCCAGTCATACATATTTTTTTTTCTCACATTATTATCCTTCATCATTTTCCATCACAAGTAACTAGATATAGTTCACTGTGCTGTATAGCAGGATCTCATTGCTTACCCACTCCAAATTCCATAGTTTGCATATATTAACCCCAAACTCTCAGTCCATCACACTTTCTCCCCCTCCCCCTTGGCAACCACACGTCTGTTCTCCAAGTCCATGAGTTTTTTTTCCAACCTGTGTAAAAGTTCATGTGTGCCATATGTTAGATTCCAGTTATAAATGATATCATATGATATTTGTCTTTGTCTTTCTGAGTTACCTCATTGAGTATGGGAGTCTCTAGTTCCATCCATGTTGTATCAATGGCATTATTTTGTTCTTTTTTATGGCTGGGTAGTATTCCATTGTGTTTATATATCACATCTTAATCCATTCATCTGTCAATGAACATTTAGGTTCTTTCCTTTTCTTGGCTATTGTGAATAGAGCTGTGATGAACATAGGGCTGCATTTATCTTTTTCAAGGAAAGTTTTGTCCGGATATATGCCCAAGAGTGGGATTGCTGGGTTATATGGTAGTTCTGTGAACAGTTTTCAAAGGTACCTCCATACTGTTTACCCTAGTAGTTGTACCAATTTACATTCTCACCAACAGGGAAAGAGGGTAACCTTTTTTCCACACTCTACTCAGCATTTGTTATTTGTTGACTTGTTAATGATGGCAATTCTGACCAGTGTAAGGTAACTTATAGTAGTTTCGATTTACATTTCTCTAATAATTTGTAATTTTGAGCATTTTTTCATGTGCTTTTTTGGCCATCTGTGTATCTTCTTTGGAGAAAAGTCTGTTCAGGTCTTTTGCTCATTTTGCAAATGGGTTGTTGTTTTTTTTTGCTCTTGAGTTATATAAGTTGTTTGTATATTTTAAAGTTGTTTTGTATGTTGTCAGTTGCATCATTTGAAAATATTTTCTCCCATTCCGTAGGTTGTCTTTTTTTTTTTTTATGGTTTCCTTTGCTGTGCAAAAACTTGTCAGTTTTATTAGGTCCCATTGGTTTATTGTTGCTTTTATTTCTGTTGCCATGGGAGACTGACCTAAGAAAACGTTTGTGCGGTTGTCAGAGAATGTTTTGCCTATGTTCTCTTCTAGAAGTCTTATGGTGTCTTATCTTACATTTAAGTCTTTAAGCCATTTTGAGTTTATTTTTGTGTGTGGTTTGACGGTGTGTTCCAGTTTCATTGATTTACATGTGGCTAAACCAGTTTTCCCAGCACCAGTTGCTGAAGAGGCTTTTTTCCCATTTTATATTCTTGCCTCCTTTGTCAAGATTGATCGACCATATTTCTGGCTTTTCTATTCTGTATGTCTGTTTTAGTACCAGTACCACACTGTCTTGATTTCTGTGGCTTTGTAATATTGCCTGAAGTCTGGGAGAGTTATGCCTCCTGCTTAGTTTTTGTTCCTCAGGATTGCTTGGGAAATTCTGGGTCTTTTATGGTTCCATATAAATTTTTGGATTGTTTGTTCTAGTTCTGTAAAAAATGACACAGGTAATTTGATAGGGATCAATTATATCTGTAGATTGCTTTGGGTTAATATGGTCATTTTTATGATATTAATTCTCCCAATCCAGGATCATGGAATATATTTCCCTTTCTTTGAATCCTCTTTAATTTCCTTAGTGTTTTATAGTTCTCAGCATATTTAAGTCTCAGTGGATTTGGAAGACTGAGAAGCACTAAAAATAATCTATTACGCATAAGTCAAGACTAGTGGGGAACAATGATTATATAACAAGAGTATATAGACAATGAATAACTAGGAAGATGACAGAAGATTTCCAAACCAGAATTAATTTATAGAAGCATTATAGACTGTTTTTAAGTATTGATAATGTGAGAATTATACTATTATTATATTGGCTATGTAATTATACAGTTTATTTCATAAATCCTCAACCTCAATGAAAAATAATGATTTTACAAAGTACTAATTTTTTAAAAAAGAATAGACTTTTATAAACAATAGATCAAATCTTTCTTATAAATTCTTAGTTAAACAATGTTAAACAATGGACACTTAGGTGTTGTCCTTAAAGAGGACGATTATACGTTACAGAGTTTTAGTGCAGAGACTCACAAGACATCTTAGGTATGTCATTCTGTCAACTATTTTTGTAATGTCCTCAGATTACACATTTTTAAATTAAGGACTCATACTTGATAGTCTAATCTGAGGATCATATTCAACAGTATATCATATTCTGGTACATAGTGTATACTGATATTGAATACTTGTATATTGGGTACAAAAGCTAAATAAAAGATGATTAATTAGTGTATGTTTGGAAAGAAGCAGAACCTACTTTAGCTTTTGAGCTTAAATTCACTTTTATACAAGATTAATACCACTTTCAAAAAAAAGAACTGCAATTTTGATCATTCTAGGCCACTGCTTTTTAGATTAAAAGTTGACTTTTGACACATTCTATTTAACTTTTGTAAAAAAGTTAGGTAGGTAGCTATATAGTTAGCTAGCTATAACTAGATAAAACCCTAAATATAGTCTCATTTCTAGGCCCAAGTTTAACTCAGATGTTCTTCCTATTAGATAATGCTTGTTGTCAATCATTTTAATCTAACACTGGTCTTTCATGCTACCATTCATGGCTTAACATGTTTTCAAATGTTTAATTTTCCTCAATGTTTGCAATATATTTTCTCGTGAAGCTCAGGGGAAAAATAAATATGTTATTTGTGATATTCAGATTTTCAAAAACATTTTCATTTCAATGGTTATTAATGATTATATAATCATTATAATTTTAGAAATATCGAAGACCATAAGTCTTCTCTCCTTGGCCATGACCTGTTTCTGTTTTGTAGATAGGCTTATCTGTGCCATATTTTAGATTCCATAAATAAATGATATCATATGGTATTTGTCTATTTCTTTCTGTCTTACTTCACCTAGTGTGAGAATCTCTGGTTCCATCAAGTTGCTACAAATGGCGTTATAGGCAAAATGCTCTTTGACATAAATCACAGCAACATCTTGTTTGATCCGCCTCCTAGAATAATGACAATAAAGGCAAAAATAAGCCAGTGAGACCTAATTAAACTCAAAAGTGTTCACACAGCAAAGTAAACCATTAAAAAAAACCCAAAAAGACAACCCACAGAATGGGAGAAAGTCTTTGCAAACGGTGAAACATACCAAGACCTAATCTCTAAAATACACAAACAACTCATACAACTCAACAGCAAAAAAAACCCAACAACCCAACTGAAAAATGGGCAGAATACCTAAACAGACATTTCTCCAAAGAAGACATACAGAGGGCCAATAGCCATATGGAAAAATGCTCAACATCACTAATTATTAGAGAAATGAAAATCAAAACTACAATAAGGTACCACCTCACACCAGTAAGAATGGCTGTCATTAACAAGTCAACAAATAACAAATGCTGACGAGACTGTGGAGAAAAGGGTATCCTCTTTCACTCTTAGTGGAAATGCAAATTGGTACAACCACTATGGAAAATAGTATGGAGGTACCTCAGAAAACTAAATACAGGACTACCATATGATCTAGCAATCTCACTCCTGGGCCTATATCCAGATAAAAATATATTCAAAAAATACATGCACCTGTATGTTCATTGCAGCTCTATTCACAATAGCCACAATAGCCAAGTCATGGAAACAACCTAAATGCCCATCGACAGATGAATGAATGAAGACGATGTGGTACACACACACACACACACACACACACACACACACACACACACACACACACACACAAAGCGATATCAGTCAGCCATTAAAAAGGACAAACCCAATGCCATTTGTAGCAACATGGATGGAACTAGAGATTCTCTTCCTCCTCTTCGTAAAAGGCCACTCTTCCCATCATGAGGACCCGAACTAACCTCATGATCAAATTTAAACCCAGTGACCTCCCAAAGAGCACAGCTTGAAATATCATCACACTGGCAGTTAGTGCTTTATCATATGAATTTCAGGGAGGAAAAAACATTCACTCTATAACAAGACATCAAAAGATTGAAGGAAAAGATATATTGCAAGTGTTCCTATATTCTAAAATGAGATACTAGATACCCTTTAAAGATTTAAGAAACAAATGTTCCACCCTTTTGTTTATTTATTTTAAGTACTATTTTCATAATCATCTCTACCTTCAGCCTATCTCCCTATTGAGGGTATTTAAGAGGTTGGAGTTCAAGAGGAAGGAACAAAAGTACATTTGAAAAGGAAAATTAAATGTTTCTTGTCTTTTTCCCTCTTATGCATGTGGAGGGAGTGGATAGGGCATCTCTCATCATGCTGACAAATTACCCTAGAGTTCAGTATGAGTAGCCTGAGGTTTTCATGTCTTCCTGAGATGGCAAAACAGGGAGAAAGAAAAGACCTCATTGAAAGCTAGCTATACTTGTGTAACTTTGAATTGTTTCTCATATACCACATGTGTGCCTTACAAAGAGGGAACCAGGCTGATGCCATTTAAAGTGCTGCTTTAAAAGGATTATCTGGAAGAGTCATATAATGCCAACAACAAAGGCAAACCTCTGGATGTCCAAGCACTGAGAAAATCATATGCATTTGGCAAAAGAAAATACACTGCCTTAGTCAAGAAAATGGAATTTCGATATTCTCTGAGCAGGCATGTTTTAAGAAACTTAAAATGTGCCCTACTCTAGGGCTATCTTTGGCCAGATTCCAAGCCCCAAGGGAACCAAATTAAATCATTATACAACCAGGTGAGTAAAAATGTTTCTGCACTTTAAACTTTCTCTCTAACCTCCTCTTCTACTGTTTCCCCGGGGAGATCATACTTCACACTTAATAAGCAAGGGAGAAAAGTGAAAAAGCAAAGTATGGGAGAAGAAAAAGGCTCCCAAAGTCTGTTTCCTATTTAAATCTCTGGCTTGAAGTAGTCAGTGAAATGCAAAAAAAATTTTCATTTTAAATAACATTTAATTTCACTTTTACACAGTATGGTTTAATTATTGATTACATAAATCTTTTGTGAGGCTGAAAGTGACTGAGAAATGTTTTGTTGTTTCATTGAGAAGTCACATAAGTTACAAAACATTCTTTGAATTTTATCCAAGAGAAGGGAAATAATTAGCCACTCAGAATAGTTTTGTTCAAAAAGAATGACAAAAGATGATGTTTTCTCTTGCATCCTGTGGAGTCCCACTCTGTCTATATCTTGCCTCAGCATAAAGTGAAAAATATTGCACAGTATTTCTGATACCCTAAAACCTAGTGTATAGTTATAACACACCTAAGCAATAAATTATAGTATCTGGAACCTATTAAAAATTTGAGTGAAAAATATTCCCCTAATGTCCCATGCTATTCTCCTTCTCCCAGGAGCTTAGACCTAATTATTGAATTTAGCTGAAAGCTTTCCACAAAATTATAAGAAATCCATATATATTAACAAGTTTAATCTTTATACCAATTGGTTATATTTGTGGACACGGAGATAAGAAAATTAAAATGAAATGGCAAAGATTAGAGATGATGAATATCAGAGCCATGATTTGAGCAATGGACACGTAGATTTGCGACTTTATCTTAAATGCCATGCTTATTGTTTAATTTGTGATATCAGATAGTCTGGAGGAGATGAACAACAAATTCCCAAAGATGAAATTTTAATGTCCCTTTATGGAAATCATTCTTTCTATATCTCTCCTTAAATTTATCGTGCGGCTTTAATTCAACTGACCCATATTAGGAAAATCCCTTAAGAAGCTCATCAGCAGTTTCTGACAGTGAATAATATTTCACTTGTAGATTATCTTCAAACAAATACTATGTTTTTCAAATTATCAGTGCCATTACACTTTTGTTTTTTGATCTGACGTAAGTTTAAATATTTAGTTGAATTATCTACCAAAATAGTTTTTTGTCAATAACCTTTAAATTTGAAAATTATATAATCATTGAGATGGCAAGTTATCCATCACTTAAAGGAAGAAGTATTAAAGTCATTAAGAATTGGCCCTTTTACATCTGAAAAAATTCAAGAAAATCTTTACTTGAATTCTTTACTGGTGGACACTATTAATACTATTTGTGTTTGAATCTGTCTGACATGTTGTTAGGATCTTTAAATGAATTATTTATAAAGTATCACATATATATCTGTGAAAGCTAGACTAATGCTCACCAAAGATGTGCATATCCCAATTCCTAGTGTTACCCTTTCAAATATGTTAGCATCACATAGGAAAAGGGAATTAAAGTTGAAGATGGAATTAAATGTGCTAACCAGCTAACTTAAAAAAAAAAAGTTGTGCTAGAGGGTACATGAGTCCAGAAAGCCAAAAGCTGAGGAAATATTTTAAAGGAAAATATGCTTTACTCATGTTATGGCATTGTAGTGAAAAGTCTCCAAAACAAGAGTCTCCCCAAAAGTAAAATAAATAAATAAATAAATAAATGAATAAATAAATAAATAAATAAATAAATAAAGGAGGAGGAAATATAAAATTAAAAACACCAACTTCTGGTTGCCAAGGGGGAAGGGAAGAGACTGGGATGGATTAGGAATTTGGGGTTAATAGATACAGACTCTTGCCTTTGGAATGGATTAGCAATGATATCCTGCTGTGTAGCTCTGGGAACTATGTCTAGTCACTTATGATGGAGCATGATAATGTGAGAAAAAAGAATGTATACATGTATGTGTAACTGGGTCACCATGCTGTACAGTAGAAAATTGACAGAACACTGTAAACCAGCTATAGTGGAAAAGCTAAAAATTATTGTATAAAAAAGTAATAATAATAATAAAAAACACACCTAAAAGTTTACCCATTGAGAAGTAGCACTTTATACTATTTTTGAGACCTAGAAAACAAAGAAGTGACTCATTCAGGTAGGAAATAGCTAGTCTTCTGAAAGGAAATCTCTCTCAGCCCTCTCTGGAGGGAAAGTGAATATTGTGTTGCAAATTGTAGTTGAGTTAAACTAAAAAGAGAAAGCCAGACTGCCCACCCACATTTTCCAGGTAAAAGGTAGATGCCAGTAGTAGACCTCAACAGAAAGAAAAAGAGGGGAAGACTTAGCTACCTGTGAAGATTGGAGTATGCAGATTTTAATTTTTATACAACAGCTGTATTGCAACCTAAAGTTTCTTCAATGTTATTACCAAGAGTAAGCAGAAAACTCATGGAACTTGCCGAGTTTTCAACCAGAGGTGTTCTATGACAGGGGAAGAAGATACATTTACCACGAATGTAACATGTGACAAGAAAAAAAAATTGTGTTATGACTAAACCAAAAATTATGCTTATTCTATATAGACACAATTAAGTAAAAAAAAAAATAGTAATAAGTAAAAAAAAAAAAGTTAAAAAATGGAGCATTTCTTGTACTCTTCCCAAGTGCCTATATCTGAGAAATAGGACTAGCTAGTACTCTGGATTTTGTTTTTTAGCTTTTTATTCCACTTCTAATACTGTTATATATATGTGTATTTCTCCAAAGGGTGCATTCATAAATTTTATGTTTGTAGAAGTCATATAAATATGTTTCATTATTTCCTTTTCTTTACTAAACATTTTGCTTTTGAGACCCATCCATCCTGGTACCTAAACTTGTGATTCACTTATTTTTACAAATATTTTGTATAATATTGTTTAATTGGACCAGAATATATTTAGTCATTATGATGTTAATGAAGGCTTGCAAGTTGTTTTTTTTTTTTTTCTTCTATTACAAACAAGGCTACCATGAATATTCAGTTATACCTCTCTTGGTGCACATATGCTGAATTTCATCTGGAATGCCCAGCATATGTTCATTCATTTTCTTTAGTGAAAATATTAACACATTTTGTTTTAGGTTTATTTTTATAAGAAAGATGAGATCAGACTTTATTTTTAACCAATATTGATAGTTAATTTTTTTAAATGCTTACACTAATCTTGCTTTATTTAACTAGAATAAAACAATTTAAGGGTTTTTTTGTTTGTTTGTTTCCAAAATTTATTTTTTGTATATAATGATTTTTTTCCATTATATCTAGTTTACACTGTACTGTAACTTTTCTATTGTGCAGGATAGTTACCCAGTTACACATACATGTATACATTCTTTTTTCTCACATTATTGTGCTCCATCATAAGTGACTAGATACAGTTTCCAGTACTACACAGCAGGATCTCATTGCTTATCCATTACAAAGGCAATAGTCTGCATCTATTAACCCTAAGTTCCCAATCCATCCCACTCCATCCTCCTCCCCCTTAGCAACAACTCTATTCTCCAAGTCCATGATTTTCGTTTCTGTGGAAAAGTTCATTTGTGCTTTATATTAGATTCCAGATGTAAGTAATATCATATCGTATTTGTCTTTCTCTTTCTGACTTATTTCACTTAGTAGGAGTCTCTAGTTCCACCCATGTTGAGTAAATGACATTATTTTGTTCTTTTTGATGGTCGACTAGTATTCTATTGTGTACATATGCCACATCTTCCTAATCCCCTCATCTCTCGGTGGACATTTGGATTTTTTCCATGTCTTGGATATTGTGAATAGTGCTGCAATGAACATGCGAGTGCATGTGTCTTTTTCAAGGAAAGTTTTGTCCGGATATATACCCAAGAGTGGGATTGCTGGGTCATATGGTAGTTCTGTGAAGAGTTTTCTAAGGTACCTCCGTACTGTTTTCCATAGTGGTTATACCAACTTACATTCCAACCAACAATGCGGGAGGGTACCCTTTTCTCCATACCCCCTCCAACATTTGTTATTTGTGGACTTATTAATGACGGCCACTCTGACTGGTGTGAGGTGGTATCTCATGGTAGTTTTGATTTGCATTTCTCTAATAATCAGGGATGCTGGGCATTTTTTCATGTGCTTGTTGACCATCTGTCTATCTTCTTAGGAGAAATGTCTCTTCAGGTCTTTTGCCTGTTTTCCCATTGGGTTGTTGGCTTTTCTGCTGTTGAGTTGTATAAATTGTTTGTATATTTTAGAGCTTAAGCCCTTGTCAGTTGCATCATTTGAAACTATTTTCTCCCATTCTGTAAGATGTCCCTTTGGTTTGTTTTTTGTTTTTTGTTTTTTGTTTTTGTTGTTGTTGTTGTTATGGTATCCTTTGCTGTGCAAAACTTGTCAGTTTGATTAGGTCTCATTGGTTTATTTTTGCTTTTATTTCTGTTACTTTGGGAGACAGACCTGAGAAAGCATTTGTAGATTGATGTCAGAGAATGTTTTGCCTATCGTCTCTTCCAGGAGTTTGATGGTGTCCTGTCTTACATTTAAATCTTTCAGACATTTTGAGTTTATTTTCGTGCATGGTGTAAGGGTGTGTTCTAGTTTCATTGATTTGCATGCAGCTGTCCAGGCTTCCCAGAAATACTTGCTGAAAAGACTGTCTTTTTCCCATTTTATGTTCTTGCCTCCTTTGTCAAAGTTTAATTGACAGTAGGTGTTCTGGGTTTCTCTGTGTGACGTTGATTGATTTGTGTGTGTTGAAGCATCCTCATGCATCTGGATGAATCCCACCTGGTCATGGTGTACAATCTTTTTGATATGTTGTTGGGTTTGGTTGGCTAAAATTTTGTTGAGAATTTTTGAGTCTATCTTCATCAAAGATATTGGCCTATACTTTTCTTTTTTGGTGGTATCTTTTTCTGGTTTTGGATTTAGGGTGATAATGGCATAACAGGATGTTTTTGGGAGTGTTCCTGCTTCTTCAACCTTCTGAAAAAGTTTAAGGAGGATGGGTATAATTTATTCTTTGTATGTTTAGTAGAATTTGCCTGTGAAGCCATCTGATCCTGGACTTTTACTTGAAGGGAGTGTTTTTATGACATATTCAATTTCATTTCTATTGATCGGTCTGTACAGTTGATCTACTTCTTCATTCAAATTTGGCAGGCTGTAAGTCTCTAGAAAGTTGTCCATTTCTTCTAGGTTATTGAATTTGATGGCATACAACTATTGGTAGTATTCTCTCTCTCTCTTTTTTTTTTTTCCCCTGTAGTATCTGTTGTGACTTCTCCTTTTTCATTTCTTATTTTGTTTATTTGGGTTT
Organism: Phacochoerus africanus; assembly: GCF_016906955.1. Taxonomy (NCBI): domain Eukaryota; kingdom Metazoa; phylum Chordata; class Mammalia; order Artiodactyla; family Suidae; genus Phacochoerus; species Phacochoerus africanus. Next base: position 59,476,195 of record NC_062556.1, on the reverse strand, counting down.
TTTCTCTCTTCTTCTTAGTGAGTCTGGCCATAGGTTTGTCCATTTTGTTTACCTTTTCAAAGAAGTAGCACTTGGTTTTATTTATTTTTTCTATTGTTTTTTGAATCTCTGTTTTATTGTTTACCTCTCTGATATTTATGATTTCCTTCCTTCTTCTGACTATAGGTTTTATATGTTCTTTTTCTAATTCATAGGTGGCCGGTTATGTTGTCAATTTTAGATTTTTCTTCTTTTTTAAGGAAAGCCTGTATTGCTATGAACTTCCCTTTGAGCACTGCTTTTGTGGCATCCCATAGATTTTGAGTGAGTGGTTGTGTCTTCATTATCAATTGTCTTGAGGTATTTTTAAATATCCTTTTTGATTTCCTCATTGACCCATTGGTTTTTTAGTAGCATGTTGTTTAGTCTCCATGTAGTAAGTTTTTTCTCATTTCTTTTCATGTGGTTTATTTCTAGTTTTATGCCACTGTAGTCAGAGAAGATGCTTGAAATAATTTCTGTACTCTTCACTTTGCTGAGGTTAGCTTTGTGCCCCAGTATGTGATTAATCCTTGAAAATGTTCCTTGTACACTTGAGAAGAAAGTATATTCTGATTTTTTTGGATGTAATGTCCTTAAGATGTCAATTAAGTCTACTTTTCTATTGTGTCTTTTAGGACCTCTGTTGCCATATTGATTTTCTGTCTAGAGGATCTGTCCGTTGATATGATTGGGATATTAAATTCTCATACTATGATTGTATTCCCATCAATTTCTCCTTTAATGTCTATTAGTATTTGTTGGAGGTGTCTGGGTGTTTCTATATTAGAGGCATATAGATTGATGATTGTAATATCCTCTTCTTGAATGGATCCTTTAACCATTAAATAGAGTCCTTCTTTGTCTTTCTTTATGGCCTTCATTTTAAGGTATATTTTGCCTGATATGAGTATTGCAATTACTGCTTTCCTGTCTTGTCCATTGGCATGAAATATCTTTTCCCATCCCCTCACTTTCAATCTATAAGTGTCCTTTGCCCTAAGGTGAGTTTCTTGTAGATAAGAGATCGAAGGTTTTTGCTTTTTTATCCCATCTACCACTCTGTGTCTTTTGATTGCAGCATTCAGTCCACTGACATTTAAGGTGATTATTATAGATGTCAATAAATAATTGACATTTTAAACCTTGTTTTCCAGTTGATTCTATGTTTCTCTTTTCTTCCTTTCTTTTTTTCTCTTTTCCCCATCTTTTTTTGGTTGGATGATTTCCATTTATTTTATACTTGAGTACTTTTCTTTTCAGTTTTTGTGAATGTAATGTTCAGTTCTGATTTGTGGTTGCCCTGTGTTTTAAATAAGTATGTTAACCCCTTCCTATATCAGCTTGCCTTAGCCTGATAGTCATATAGGCTCAAAGGCACCATTAAAATAAAAAAAAAAAAAAGAGTCTATGTCTTCTTCCTTTCCTTTCCCACATTGTATGATTTCAAAGTCTTTTTTGTTTTTCTTTTAACATCTTCATGTTTAGATATGTATGCTGGCTTATTTAAGTGATTGCTTTCCAATTGTGGTTTCCTCCATTCTATTTCTGCTTGCTTCTTCTTCTTCTTTTTTACTTATTTATTTAGAGAAGACCTTTTAATATTTCTTTTAGAATGGGTTTTTTATTGCTGTACTCTTTTAGCATTTGTTTGTTGGAGAAATTCTTTTTTCCCCTTCTATTTTTAAATGATATTGTTGCTGGATAGAGTATTCTAGGTTGCAAATATTTTCCTTTCAGCATTTTAAATATATCTTGCCATTCCCTGTTGGCCTCTAGTGTTTCTGTAGAGAAATCAGCTGATAGCCTTATTGAGGTTCCCTTATAATAAACACTTTGGTTTTCTCTTGCTGCCTTTAGAATCCTCTCTTCAACTTTTGCCATTTTTATTATAATATGTCTTGGTGTGGGCCTATTTGGGTTCAGCTTGTTTGGGGCCCTCTGTGATTCCTGTATCTTGATATCAGTTTCCTTTAGATTTGGAAAGTTTTCAGACATAATTTCTTCTAAAGATATTGTCAATCCCCTTTTCTTTATCTTCTCTTTCTGAAATTCCTATTATGCATAGATTGGTGCCGAGACGAGGTCAGCAGGATGGGGCTGAAGAACGGGTGCTGTGAAACTTAAGGAAAAAAGTTTATGTAAAACAAGATACAGAGATATTTATCTTAAGTAAAGGTGGGAACTGGGGGACTCAAGGTCTCAGGGACCAAGAGCACTGCCTCAAGAAACCACACTGCTTTTATTGTGCTCTTTAGGATTAAGTCAAGTGAGGAGGGGGCTATAGGTGCAGGATATAGGGTTTGTTTTTGATTTTATAAGTTCTTTTATTATTTTAAAAGCCACTTAGCTGGTAGATGGTTAAGCTTTTACTCTGACCTTTAGGCACATAACAATCATTAGCATTTGAGTTAGCTGTCTATGCACAGCATTGCAGAGAATCCTCACTGTGCTTCTGCAAAGGGCATGCCTATTTGTGGCAACCAGGAGTGCCTAGGTTTGTACCTTGGTTCTCTTTGCTAATGCATATTCTGCTAATGACCGCTCATAAACCACTTGGCCATGAGGTTCCTCTTTCTCTTATCCCTTAGAGAACACATCATGCTTGTGCAAACAGTGCGTGCCAATCTGCACAGATCCAGCATGCCTAGACCAATGCATTATGTCCTCATTCAGCTGGCCCTATGAATAGCTTATGCCTTTAGGTCTTTGTTCTTAAGCTTAAGTCATTTACCAGCACTGTGACTGGTTTTCAAGCTGGAAGATGGGATAAAGTAAAGCAGGAAGATGGGATAAAGCAAAGCAGGAAGATGGGATTTTTCAGCAAAGAGTCTAAGAAAATATTGTAGAAACATGTCTAGCGAAAGATTGGCCCGCTTTATATTATCCCATAGGTCTTTTATATTGCTTTCATGTTTTTTCATTTGGTTTTCTGTCTGCTGTCCTGATTGGGTGATTTCCATTATTCTATCTTCCGAGTCACTAGTTCGTTCCTCTGCATTATTCATTCTGCCCATTATTGCCTTTAGTTCAGTTTGCGTCTCTGCAAATGAATTTTCTAATTTTTCTTGCCTCCACCTTATATTTTCTAGTTCCTTTTTAAATGAATCTGCATTACTGTTCATATCCTCTCTTAATTCCTTCAGTATTTTCATTACCTTCCTTTTGAACTCAGTGTCTGTCAGACTGCAGTGGTCTGTTTCATTGCTGACTTTTTTAGGTGAATTCTGTTCCTTTAACTGGGATAGGTTTCTGAGCTGCTTCATCTTGCTTATGTTTTTCTTTTTCTGTGAGTTTATTGAAGCCAAACTGTAGTCTTATAAGGATACTTCTATGCAAGAGCACCCATTTGTATTTTTGGGGGGTTACTATTTATTTTTGGTGTGGAAGTTTGAATATTTGCTGTCTCTTTCTTTGGTGTGAGCAGGATGCTCAGTGTATTTTCAGGGAGAAGGAGGCAATGGGTAGGGCCAGCAGTCAGTGCCTGGTTGCTGGGGTCTCAACAGCAAGGACCTGCAGGAATTTGGCACAAGCTACTCCTAGTTGCAGGGCCCTGGGAAGTGGTAATGAGCTCTAGGCAGATCTAGAAGGTGTCCAGAGCATTTGGCAGTAGCAGCAGCAGGGTGCGTGAGTTCCCAGGGGAGTGAGAGCAATCACAACTAGTGTTTGATTATAATGCCCGCCTGTGAGGTGACTGGTACCACAGGTGGTGCCTGTTCAGGAACTCCTAGTGGTAGCTGGCCATGACCATCTCTAGAGTCAATGATAACTGTGGTGGTTTGCCCCTGCCACCTGTAGAGCATTCATGAAGCACCCAGTCTCACTTAGCCCACATAGGAGGTGCTGCACAGCTGCTCCTAGTTGTAGGATCCTGGGAAGTAACAAAGATCAGGTGTGTGAGTTCTGCCCAGAGACTTCAACAGTGCCAGCAGCAGGGCTGGTATGTTCCCGGCGGTGTGAGAGCACCGACAGGTGGTGTTGGGTTACAGTGCCCTCCTCTGTGGTGCCCTTGAGGTGAGTGGGACTGCAAGTGGTGTCTGTTCACAGACCTCTAGTGATGGTGAGCCACTCCCACCTCTGGAGCCAGAGATAACTGTGGTGGTTTGCCCGGACCATGCCAGAAGCACCTTATCCTGCTTAGCCCCCACAGGAGGTGCTGCCCAAGCTGCTCCTAGTTGTAGGATCCTGGGAAGTAACAAAGATCAGGTGTGTGAGTTCTGCCCAGAGACTTCAACGGTGCCAGCAGCAGGGCTGGTGTGTTCCCAGGCAGTGTGAGAGCACCAACAGGTGGTGTTCAGTCATAGTGCCCTCCTCTGTGGTGCCCTGGAGGTGATTGGGGCTGCAAGTGGTGCCTGTTCAGGACCCTACGTGGTAGTGGGCCACTCCCACCTCTGGAGCCAGAGATAACTGTGGTGGCTTGCCCTTGCCTCCTATAGACTGTACAAGAAGCACCTCATTCTGCTTAGCCCCCACAGGAGGTGCTGCACAAGCTGCTCCTAGCTGCAGGTTCCTGGGAAGGGGCATTGATGGAGCATCTGGGCAGTGCCCTGAGCATTTGGCAGTGGCAACAGCAGGGCAGGTGTGTTCCCAGGGGAGCGAGAACAACAATAGGTGGTGTTCTGTCATAATGTCCTTCTCTGTGGTGCCCTCTGAGGTGGTCGGGGCTCCAAGTGATTTTTGTTCAGGTATCCCCAGTGGCAGTGGGCCACATCCACCTCTGGAATCAGAGATAACTGCAGTGGTTTGCCCCTGCTACTTGCAGACCACACGAGAAGCACCCTGCCCACTTAGCCCACACAGGAGGTGCCACACCAGCTTCTCCTAGTTGTAGGGTGTTGGGAAGGGACAGTGACCAAGTGTCTGGGAGCCGCCCAGGGCATTTGGCAGTGGCAGTTGCAGGGTGGGTGTGTTCCCAGGGGAATGAGAGCAACAGCATGTGGTGCTTGGTTGCAGTGCTCCTTTATTTTTTGCCAACCCCTGAGGTAACTGGGGTCACAGGTGGAGCCCACTCATAGGCCCCCAGTGATGGCAAGCCACACCTCCCTCTGGCCTCTGAGATGACTGCTGTAGTCTGTCCCTGCTGCCTGTAGATTGTGCAAGAGGGACCACATCACACTTAGCCCCTGATGCCCTTGGCCCACACAAGAGGTGCCTAGCCACTAGTAGTCTGCACAAGAAGCACCCAGTTTCCCTTAAATGAGGAAGAGGCTTCTCGCTGCCCATAGCCTGTGCTGGAGCTGCCCCGCCCTCTGAGCGCCCAGAGGCATGCGCACGCTCTGGCGCAGGGCGTTTCCTTTGGCAGCCCCCCCCCTTCTCTCACCCCCCCTAACAATGGCGCCGTGCCTCTCCTACTGCCCGACCTTCTCCCGGGTTTCCTCTGCTAGGACGTGCCACTCACTGCTCCCCCACCCATGGTGCCCTGCTCCTTAGCCCCTTAGGTTGTCCCCACACAGCCAGCCCCAGGCTTCTTCCCAGGAGTGACCTCCGGAGCCTAAGTCTCAGCCCCCGCCAGAGCGTCTCAGGCTGTGGTGTCAGGGCCGGTGGTTCAGATGATCTGTGCGGCTCTCACTCTGCTTTGCTGTTCTCAGTCCAGTGGCTGCGCTTTTTCCAGCAACTTTGAGGTCCCTCCAACGGCTGATCTCCCCGTTGGTTAGGTGGCTTCCCAGGGTATGGTTCCTTTTCTCCTTCACAGCTCCCTCTCAGGAATGCTAGTCCCGGCCTGATTCCTTCTCTCGCTCTCTCTTTTTTCTTTTGTTCTACCCAGTTATCTCAAGAGTTTCTTGCCCTTTTTGGAGGTTTAAGTTCTTCTGCCAGCATTCAGTTGATGTTCTGTGCAAGTCGTTTTACATGGAGATGTGTTTTTCTGACGTGTTTGTGGGTGAAGGTGAGCGTGCGACCTCTTACTCCTCCGCCATCTTGCTCCCTGATATTTAAAAATTTTATCAGTCTTGGAACACATTTTTTTTTTTTCACATTAGTCATCTTTTGTTTTCTTTGTCTTTTTAATGACCAAAAGAATAAAAAAAGAGTGATCTGTTTTCTTTCCTCCTTTTTTTTTTTCCTCATAGGATGTACTTTCAGGCAGAAAAATTGGTGTAGAATTTTAAATTGGGGTGGCCTGCTATAGTAAGACAATAATTATAAGGTAATTTTTTTAAAGGACTCTACTGGTATTTTTTTTTTTAATTGGAAAACAGGGATCATCATCTTCCTGTATCTACATAACTAATAAGGGACAAAATTAGAAAAAAAATCCCCTGTGAATTTTTTTTCTCAGATAGCAAGTTAATTATTGAACAACTACAGTGTATACTAACATTTCTGGGTTCACTGCATTCATATTTTACAACTTTGAATTGTAGATATTTTAATAGCTCTTATTTTAAAAACAGTGAATATATTAAATGTTGTAATATTATTAAATGTCTCTTACAGCTTACATTCAACTAGATCTTAGAGTCACAGACACTTCTGGTTGCACAATGGTTAAGAAGGTAAGTCATGATTCTTTATTATAAAGAGGCATTGATATTTTGGAAAATTATATATTTGTACTTTTTTATATATGGTTATCATATATATGTAAAACTTTTGTATATATGAAATTTAAAAATCTAAACCTGAACAAGAAAGCTGTACGATATTAGAATTAAGAGTTTCAAGCTCTATTCACATATTAAAGTAAATCGCTTTTACTGGAAAAAATACCCTGGTAACACATCAATCTGAGTACAACTAAAAATTCAATCTAGATCACTAAAGCCGCATGTTGTATTTAGATAAAATAGGGAGCCTATTTATCACTTGGTTTTATCAGACTAAGTTAACATTTTCAACAATCCATAAAGACAAATCGAGGAAATGTTATTTTTTTAAATTGAAAATTATTCCTCCTCAAAAACAATGTGATATAATATTCACTGTAATAATATTTGTTTTGGAATTTTATAAGACTGTGAAGCACTTAATGATTGCCTTGAAATATCAACATTGCTTCTATTCCCTGAAAAGAATTTTCACCAGTATGCAGTTAGTATTTGTCAAATTATCAATCATGTCAGTGTCCTGATGCTTGTAAACATTTAAGCATTATATCTAATCTCACTCCAATCATAAAAAAAATGGTTAACTGTGAAAAGACTCTATAGAGTCCTTATGTGTTTGCCACCAGATAGGACAATGTTGACAACTAATTTTTTTATTATTCAAGGTGTACTCTCTATGATCATTTTAACTGTTCGTTTTATAAAAAGAATCTATATAGAAAAAAACCATCATTAGTTATTTAAAATTGTATTTATTTTCTCTTATTTTAAACTGAAATTTCCATTAAATCATTTCTGTGAAATATATCCAACATTTTTAGTAAGCATTGAAGAAGAATTTTTGTATGTTCACTCACCAAATGTTTTCAGCAACTATGTCTTCTAAGCACCAGAAAATGTGTTACATAATTAAAGAGAAAATAATGAAACAAAATGTAGGTACTACTCTTACTAAAACTTCGATGGTTTGCTAGTTTCAGTACATTAAAGCTTAGTCATTTTATATTCAGTAGGGATAGTTTTTTTTTTTTTTTTTTTTAAATCAGGATTATTTATTGGGCTTCCTGTAATGGCTCAGGGGAAATTAATCTGGCTAGGATCCATGAGGATGCAGGTTCAATCCCTTGACTCGCTCAGTAAGTTAAGGATCTGACATTGCTGTGAGCTGTGGTGTAGGTCAAAAAGACAGCTCAGATCTGGCGTTGCTGTGGCTGTGGTGTAGGCTGGTGGCTATGGCTCCAATTCGACGCTTAGCCCGGGAACCTCCATATGCCACGGATGGCCCTAAAAAGACTAAAATAAAATAAAATAAAATGAAATAAAGTCGGGATTATTTATTCATTCAACAAAATTAATGATTTAGTTTAGTATGTATTAAGTACCAGGATAAAATTGTATATTATGAAAACTTTTAAGTTCCTTTCTCCTCTCTCAAACCAAAAGTCAGATTGATTCTACTAATTAAGAATTATGCTGGAGGCCAGAAAAAGTACATATATTGTTTGCAGAGATATAGTTAACGTAGTTAATGTAGCAATTCTCAAATCCCTGTGATACAAACCTACATATTACTGACGTGCAGAGACAATGTATTTTGCAGGGGAGCGTGAGTGCATGTGAACAAAATTTTTAGAACGCTTGCAGCTGTGTATACAAACTCAGTAAAAAGTAAAGGGCTTACACAAGAAGCCTATAGTAATTAGCTTCACCAGAAACTAGAATATATTTTTCAAAGTGATCATAGTATATTATCAATGTTGCCATTTGCAATTGTAGATTCAAAGCTGAGAGGAGCAGCCTTTAAAACATAAATCTTCCCTTTAAGTGGCGTTAACATGTGTATAATCCCAGAAAAATAATCACACACTTGGTATCATTTCTAGGATATACAAAGGAGAAATTATGATTATAGTGAACAACGAGGAAAACAACTGACAATCTAATCTTTGAATCCCCAGTGGAATTCAGTTTTTAAGTGCAAATTCCAATATTGAAAACAATATTTTTTTTCACTTTAATGATTACGTTTTCAATGTTATATTTTTTAAAATTTTATTAACTTTGTAACCAGACTTTTGCTTCTTTTAGAACAATTCTTATTTGGAAAAAATGTATTATTTAAATATGGGTATTTTTGGTTTTGCACTTACTGACTTTTGTTCCATTAATATGTATCAAAATAATGTGTAAAATTTACGTGACATTTATCATTGTCACAGCTTATTAAAATATATAATTTTTTCTAATGAAGCAAATCCTTTAATCTTTATCTACAACACAGTATTTTTTTACCAAATACCTCCACTCTCTTTTCTTAAATCTTTAATGTATGAAAATCCACAGTATCTACTCCACAAATGAAAGTGCCTATATATCTCTTTGAGTGCTACATTTTACCAAACCTATTTCAAAAATTGTTTATGTCAAGGCAGATAAAATATGGATAAGCAAGGCAAATATCTGTATACTTTATAACACAGCCATAAACATAAAATTATTGACTAAATTTCTAAATAAGTCTACTTAGTAAATATAGGTTTGTAAAGTATGTAATTTATATCTGTATTCACCACATGAAATTAATAATCATTAGGAACAATGCTGTCATGCTGGTTAATAATGGCTTATGAATCACATCTATCCTGTGAAAGAACAAAGAGAATTTGATGATTCTAACTGCGGTTAGGGCTGTATCAGTGCACCTTCACTGCATACTTTCCACATCTTAAACCATAAGAAAGCGGTGTCTAGATCTTCAGGGCACAAAGTGCACATCTGTGCACACTAGTATTATGTTTTCCTTCTATCCTCCAGGCTTTGTTCAGAATACATTGGTTTTGCATGTGAATGGAAGACAGATCACATAATTGTAAATTCCTATTCTTCTACTCAGTACTGTCTTAGGGTTCAATGTGCATTTAACTTTTATGGCTCAGGTTATTTATTTGCAAAATGGAAATAAATTTAGTGTCATATTGCATAGCAATCTTGTAAAAGGTAATTTAGATCTGTAGAGATTTGGGGGCTTAGCACATGTAAGTAATCAAAAACATTACTCTTAATATAATGTTACTATTGGACTGATAAATTCTTATTAATATAGTTATTCAATAACACTAACAAAATATTTCATTGCAAAATGATTGTTTTTTAGAATGATAACAATTTTAAAACATACTTAAAATTCTACTTATTAGGTGCTTATAATCAAGAGAAATGTGAATTTGAGAGCTCAAGTGTTGAGATGCAAGCCAAAGAAAAACACATTTATTCATAAATTTTGTTTTTTCTACTTAGATTTTAAGATTACACTTGCTTTGTTTGGCAGAGAGCACGTAAACAGATTATTAAAGAGTTATCACCCAATCCTTTCTAAACATTGTAAAATCAATCTAGAGGGCTTAGAGAAATCCAATGTCTAAAGGGAATATATGGGGAGTTCCTGTCGTGGTGCAGCAGAAAGAAATCTGACTAGGAACCATGAGGTTGATGGTTCGATCCCTGGCCTTGCTCAGTGGGTTAAGGATCCGCGTTCCCATGAGTTGTGGTGTGGGTCGCAGACGTGGCTCTGATCCCGAGTTGCTGTGGCTCTGGCGTTGGCTGGCAGCTACAGCTCTGATTAGACCTCTAGCCTGGAAACCTCCATATGCTGAAGGTGTGGCCCTAAAAAACAAAAGACAAAAAAATAAAAAATAAAAAAAAAGGAAAGATAAGTATTCCCTACAGCATTCACATTTCACTCCAGGAAAAGCTCAATTCTTTTTATCTCAAAGGAAGGTAGAATTGTGGAAAAAAAATAATTGTTAGAGCCAGTAATATTAGGAAGATAACTAGCCAGAGGAGGGGGGTGGGACAAAAAACACAAACACTGCTGACAACACACTGTTTATGAAGCATTACAAATGACCTAAAGAGGATATAAATATCTCTAAGTAAACACGATGTGTGTTTCACTGATGAAATTGAATTTTAGGAATTCCTATTGTGGCGCAGCAGATTAAGAACTGGACTAGTATCAATGAGGATGCAGGTTTGACCCCTGGCTTCCCTCAGTGGGATAACGATCTGGCATTACTGCAAGCTGTGGCATTGGTCACAGATGTGGTAGAATCCCCCATTACTGTGGCTATGGCATAGGCTGGTGGCTGCAGCTCCAATTTGATTCCTAGCCTGGGAACTTCCATATGCCTCAGGTGCCCCCCTAAAAAGGGAAAAGACAAAAAGAACAGAAATTGAATTTTAATTATCAAAAGTTCTGATCAGTATTGTTGTTAATCCATTTAATTAGAGTTCAGGATATAAGAATAGGCAGGAACATTTTTGAGTGAATTTCACTGGGAATGCTATACACGTTTACTTTTTTTTTTTTTTTTTGTCTTTGTCTTTTTAGGGCCACACCTGCAGCATATGGAGGTTCCCTGGCTAGGAGTCTAATCACAGCTGGGGCTGCCAGCCTATGCCAGAGCCACAGCAACCCCAGATCTGAGCTGCGTTTGCGACCTGCACTGCAGCTCATGGCAATGCCAGGTCCTTAACCCACCGAGCGAGGCCAGGGAATTAACCCACAACCTCATGGTTCCAAGTCAGATTCTTTTCCGCTTCGCCACAACAGGAACTCCCAATACATATTTACTTTTGAACTAACTAAATTTCTCAGTCTCTGAGTTACCCATCTTTCCTTCCTTCTTCACAGACTAGTGTTCAGGCAAAATAAAAGTTGGCTAATGTAGTAAAACTTAATTCATATTTAGTTACTAACTCAACAGATACTTACTGAGCAGTCATTTTACCAGGCACTTGGAATATAATGATGAAGAAAACATTTTTTCATGAAGCTTCCTTTCTACTGAAGGAGAGTGAAAGTGATAAAGATTAATACATAAAATGCATAACCTGTTATACATTTATAAAAGCAAAGGAAACAAATAAAGCAGGGAAAGGAGAACAGGAGATGTTTGGGCGGTGATGCCGTAGCTCCAAATTTGGAACCTGAGCTACGGGAAGATCGGGTTTACCATTTACAAAAATGTAGAAAACCATGGAAAGAGCAGATGTGTGGGGAATAGCAAGAGATCAGCTCCAGGTGCATTACATTTCTCATGCTTGTTTGATATTCATTTGGACTCATGAGTCTGTTGTTTAAAGGAGAAGAGTTAGACTAGAAACCAAAATTTGTGAATAATTAATACGTGTGTATATGATATTTAACACCAAAGAAAATGGGAAAGGATGAAACTATATAATATCACCAAAGGAGTAAACATAGATAAGATACTCAGTTCAAGGACTGAACAGACTCCAGTATTAAAATATTGGCATATTCAGATGAGAGGAATCCAGCAGAGCTTACTAAGGAATATTATTAGCTAGAGATAGAAAGATAAAGAGTTCAGGTAATCAAAGATGAATATTCAGCAACCTATAATAGGTACAGAGGGGAGCCTGGAAAGAGAAACTGGATATAGCTTATATAGAAATTGGACACAGCTTATATAGAAATTTCTTTCATGGAGCCATGTAAAGGGGATTGGGGCTGTACATGCATAGACAGTGGAGTCAGTAATGAATTTATTTTTTTACTTTATTTTTTGTTGAGTAAGTGAAATTCGAGAATGTATGTTTATGGGAACAATCTAGAAGAAAAGAAATATTTGATAATACAAAATAAAGGAATAGCATGGTGAGGGTAGATACACATTGAAAGAAACTAATAATTTTTCCCCTTGAAAAAACAGAGACTCTCCATTTTTTTTAAGAGCATATTCTTTAGATAGCATTTTCTTTGGGTAATTGTAAATTCTTTCTCTGCCCCTTTGATATGTATGTAAGTCATTTTGAATGTAAATATAAATCATTTGCTGGCTTTAGAGCCCTAGAATGTTTTTGTCAAGGACCTGGGAGGCAACCTTTTGAAATGCAACCATCAAGGAATGTAAAGCCCTTAAATCCCCACTTTGTGAAGAAAGGTGGGAGCCTGACTTCAATATTTGCCACACTCCAAATTGCAAAACTACTTTGTGTCATAAAGATAAAAGTGTAAGTGTGTTTTCCTTTTCGTACAGGCAGATACAGGCAATTTAGCTAACATAGATGGTCACAATTACCAGGTAATTTAGGATGAACTGTGTGTAGCTAGTGGTGCCATCAAGTCCTTTTGAGGAATAGTTCGTCTTGAGAACACGTATGCAATGTGTTGTATCTGCTTGGTTTATATAAAAGGGTGAGATTTCTATTTTATTTAATGGACTGCCTTTGATGTACATCACATTCTGATTTAATGCATATTCAATAGCAAAACTGTTTTTTCTTCTTTCATGAAGTGATTTTCTAGATTGACAGAAACTGTTGTGTTTAATCATATTTCCCCAACAGTATCCAGTGACCAAATAGACAGGTTGACCTTAGTAGCCAAGGTGGTTTGTTGAGGAGAAGGTACAGTCTACAAATAAGCAGGTAGTGTTAAAAACAAGACAGCACCCCTCCCCCTCCTCAATTGCTAAGGCCCATATCACCAAACCTAAAAGTAACTTAGTTATAGTTTGAGGTCTCCCAGAAATGAAAGCTTAATTCAATCAATCCGTGATCTCCTAAACAATGCTAGTTAGGTCATCTGCTGGATAGAACCCTGCTATTTCCCAAAGGAAAGTAACTTTACAGTGACAAACCTGCTTTCTTTTCTTTTCATTTTTCTTTTCTTCCCCTCTTTCTTTTTAACTTAACATGACATCTTTGTTCCTGTTCTTTTCTGCCTTTATAGGAATTTTGTTTTATACAGCTCCTCGTTGCTTCTGTCTACTAAATTGAATATTGTTCTATTCAAATCAACTTTTGCTTAAATAAACTCTTAAATTTTTCCATATGCCTCAGTTTATCTTTTAACGATAAGGATGATGGTAGGAACTTAGGGAAACTCTCTTTTAACTCGTTCCTTAATGAAAAAGGGAAGTAAGGGTAACAGATGTGATGTTGGATGTGCACAATCTGAGATTGCAAATTGTCAACTAGGGGAGGACAAGGAATACAGTATTTTTTTTAGGCATTGCCAAGTTTCACACAACAGTTATGGTCTCAGTTAAACTGAGACCAGTCAGCATAGAGGAGGTTTTTTCTTCCAGTATCTTAAGGCACATTAGTTCTTGTACCAATGTGGTAGAGAGTTATTTGGTTATGTTGTAGACAATCAGCATAAAAACAGTGAATGGAAAAAGGGTAAAGTCATTGTGGCTTTAAAGGAAGTGAATGATTATAGTGATTGTTCATAGAGTATAAACTGATTCAAACATATTAGTTAAACATACCAATTGCCTACTAGAGACCAGGGACCAGAATAAAGTATATACAAGAGAATGTCTTTGGTAGTCCCTGAGAGAGAGTGCTGTAAACATATGTAAACATGTGTAAGTGAGCTGTCATTGGAAGCTTTAAGTGCAAGAGAAGGATATCAGAAAGGAAGCCATGATTGACCTGGAGCATGGGAGTGATCTTTGAGCCTAAGGCAGGTGGGCTTGACTTTAGAGAGCATATTTGAATTGAGACCTAAACCTCAAACTGGCCATCCTTGGAAAATTTAAGGGACTCATATTCTTAAAAAAAAAAAAAAAAAAAAGTGGCAGCAAGTACAAAGGTAGAAGGAGCTTGACACATTTAGAAACTTTCAGTGAGGGACTGGTGATCTGGGCAGGTAAGATTTGGAAGGTCAGGCAGGAGCCAGAGCAGGGAAGATTTTGTGCTGATTACAGTGGGAAGACTGTAAGCAGAAAAGAAATCATTTACAAACATACTCATTGAAAATATCACTATGGTCATTATTGTAGAGAATGGGGCCTGAGGTGGAGGCTAGGAAATCTGAGCAGGATTGTTATGGGGGTGCAGTTGTAAAACAATAGCGACTTAGAGTTTTAGGAGTATAGATTATTAAAATGATCATATTCAGATATATTCTGGAGAGTGGGCCCATAAATATTAATGAAGTATTGGAAATGGTGAAGCAAATAAAGGGGATGAGTCTCTGATGACAAATAAGTGTTTCCTTCAGCAAGTGGGTGCTTGTTAGTGCTATTTTCCTGAGTGCAGCAAAACTTCGGTCTCCAGAATAGTTGTGGGTTTTTTTTTTTTTTCTTTCAACCATATACTTAAGACTTAAAAAAAAAAAAAAAAAGATGTTGTTCACTTTGTCAAACCATCACCTGTGATTTCAGTTGCAGTTCTTGGTATGATGATAAAGTCTTAACTCCAGAATGCAAGTCTCTGAATTCCTTGCCAGTTTCCTGAAAACTTGACCCAAAGTTAAGAAGCACAGGAAACTGGCAAGGAATTCAGGAAACTGGCAAGGAATATGGAAGGGAGACAGCAAAGGAAAGAGACCCACTGTCAGGTGCATTATCAAGCAAGCAACTGCTGTGGGTAATTGGAGCTTAATCTTGATGGTGAATTCTGAGAACAAGCATAAAACAAGCACCTCAGAGTTACCCCTCCCAAGGGGCAAGGGAGCTGGAATGTTGGTACATTCATTGGTTGAGGGTTTTTCCTTGGGAACCTTAATCTTAGCACCTCTGGTTTTCTGTGTGTATGCCAAACATACCAGAAAAAGATCACAGGCAAAAGGAATCAAATGCTGGCATTTTGAAGCCCTGCTCAGATATAGTGAAGTAAGGATAAGGGATTAAGAAGAGCAAAAACAATGATTTTATCACAGAATCTACACATCCCTATTTTCTCAGTCTGCTTAATTTACTCATTTATATATGTTACAATATGGCCTTAATAGGCCTCTGAATTCACAGCTTCTGACATAACAACTCCTTGATAATCCTGAGTATAAATTTTGTACTTACTATCTTAAACATACTAGAAATGAGGTTTTTATAAGAGTTTTGAGGGGGAAATCACATCTAAATTAACTTCTGTCCAGTTAGCATTCTGTATCTGCATGCAATTCAAAATCGTGAGGGAGAAGCCATAGAAATGTTCTCTGAAAGATGAATGAATAGTTGATAACTTAGAAAAAAATTTTAAAAGCATTTCTCATGTTCTGACATTATGATGTTATTTGTCTAATTAATAGAGAGTCTTTATATTTTTCATATTCGAACTTTTATACCACCTGTAAAATGGAACCAAAATTACAGGTCACTCATAATGTTAATAGAAGAGATGAAGTAATTCGTATTTATGAATCCTTGCTTTGGTGATGAATTAATTTGGAACTCTGCAGAGCTATGAAAAGGATATAGTTCTGAATGCCTATGCTCATGTACTTGCACCTGATTCATTAATTGATCATCCACAAAAGAAATTTAAATCAAATTTAATTTTTACTGTCTTAAAAAATGGCAAAAATAACAAATCAAATCATCGATACAAGTAAATGCTAACTATGCTGTCACCAATTTCCAAATGTCCATTATTTGCCATCCATTCATTTATTCAAAACCCGTGCATATCTACAACATTATAGATCATAAGAATATTGCCTACACTTGTTATAACAATAGTGACAGAGTCTGGCACTTTCTTTGTCTAGGCCATCTAAGTGAAAGTACAAGCGTTTATACTGAAAATCTCTATGAATGACAAATGTTTTCTAGCATTAAAAAAAAAACCCTAGTAATCTACTTATTATTTTTTCATAATGTATATATATAATACTACAAATTTTAATGCATAAGTCAGAATGAATGACTGCATGATGGTATTTTCAGCCTTACTGCTTCTAATAACAGCTGAAAAAGATATTTAAAAGATGATCATTTGAAACTAAAATGTTCAGTAATAGTTTCTGATCTTAAACTTGATCAAAGAAGATAAATTATATTTAATTTATTCATACGGTGTTCTACAACATTTATTAAAGTACATTGAACATTGAAAGAAAAGATAATTAGATACAAATAACTCCCTTGACAGTATATATATATATTTTTTTGTCTTTTTTAGGGCCACACCCACGCAGTATGGAAGTTCCTAGGCTAGAGGTCCAGTCAGAGCTGTAGCTGCCAGCCAAGATCACAGCCACAGAAATGCCAGATCCAAGCTGCAGCTTACAGCAACGCCCGATCCTTAACCCACTGAGTGAGGCCAGGGATTCAACCTGCGTCCTCATGGAAACCATTTGGGTTTGTTACCACTGAGCACAATGGGAACTCCGACAGTATTAATTTTATGGATACAGGAGGTTATTGAGTTTTAGAATATGAATGGATTGTAAAAAAAAGCATTTGTTGAAATCATTCTTTTCGCAAGTTAAGAGAAACGGCACTCAGCTTATTGACATGCCCAAGCTAAAATAGTCGGTGAGACAGCACCAACCAGCATTTGAGCACACATGTATCATTCCTTCATTAAGAGTGGTGAGGGATCCACTGCTCTGCAAACACCCTTAGTTATGTTTGTCGCTCATGATAGAGCCAATAGCTTTATATTCCCGAAACTGTACAGCACTATGTAGATGTGATATGATCCAGCGTCTATAGTCCTGATTATAATCCTGTTGTAAATGGGGCAGGATATGTTAAATGTTTATTGCGATCACAGCAGGGATTTAAGCTGTTTGTGGATGTGTATGCTGTAGATTATAAATAAATCTCTGCATAGCATAACATGGCAATCTAACAATACTCAGCTCTCTTTAAATGAAAAACCCCAGGCATCCTTACTCAGCCGCTTACTCATTCCATTTGTTAAGATTTTGGCTGATAGAATGAAAGAGGCAAAAGCTCTAGCTGTATGGTTAGCTGAAGTGGTATAAATAAAAGTAGAGAAGCGTAACTGTACCAAGTGAGAAGTAATAGTGCATGATCCTTCCACTAAAAATAATGAATAAATAGTTTCTCTACCAAGAGAAAATTGTCTATTACGCTAAACTGTTAAAATCTTAATATAATATATAGAGTCAGCTTTTTCCTAAATTGCAGCTACTCACTGATTTTTTTAACCATCTCTTAAACTTATATTAACCAATTTAGGGTTCAATTTGTTGAATGAAGGCTTTATTAAATTTACATTTTGTTTATTGGCATACAAAACAGTAACTGTTTTACTACGCAGTCATTGCATCCTATATGTACAAGCATAAGAATTAAATGTATTATTATAACATTCATAAACATAAGACTTAAAGATAGTAGTATATAAAAGCCTTACGTATTAATAAGATAATTAAATGTTCCATTGAATTGCATTTAGGAGATTTTCAACTTTGTGCACGAAGCTAACTATCTAATACCTGATTTGAATTGTAAAAGTGCATTGTTAGTCATAAGCCTCAAATATTGAGACATTATTCAACAGGAAATAGCATATTGCGATGATTTTTTTTTTGAGAGGAGTTTGCCAGTAGCTGTAAGACACACTTTTTACCTAAAGATTTTGTAGTAAACAACAGTGCATATTTTACGTACATTATTTTTCAGCATATTGAATTTAACACCTGCAAAATTGAGTTAATCGTTGTTCACTTTAACTAAGAGGCTTATAGTAGAATATCATCAGATAAAATATGGGAGTGCATTTTGAAAATGACCAGTCTATAGATATTACTTCTAGTTAAGTATTTAAGACATAGATATTAAAATAGAATTCTAAGTGTAGATAGTCTAATAAGAAACTTCGTTGATAAAGATGTTTTTCAGCAAAGTAAATGAATTACTTTTTTTGACTGATTACTTTTTTCCACTGTAGTAACACAGTGGTGCTGTGCCCTGAGCCCTGAAAATGTTTTTCTTTCATTGACCTTGTTAGGACTTTTTGCCTATTAATATAACATCCTGTCATCACTGACTTGGAAAACCCTCAATTTTACCATGGTTTTGTGTATATCTGTAAACAAAGAAACACATAAATTAGTGCCATTTTAGTATTTTTACAGCATTTGATAGGACTTTCGAGATCATCAAACACAAAATTTCCACGTATGTTCAGGAAGTACAATTTCACATGATTTCCCCCCTATGTAAGATAAATAAGTTATAGCAAAATCAGATTAACAAAGAGAACCATCTGAGAAACATGATAGATGCTGGAGTCAGAAAATGAGTGTGATTCAAAGATTTGCCATTTACTGATTTAGGCTCTGGGCTATTTATTACCCTCCTCTTCAGATTCTACATGTGAGAAACTATGTAAATAAAAATGGTATCCAGTTTAAAGAATGGTATTACTAATCGCATGCTCCTGAAACAAACTGAAATTTCCAAATTCATTTGTAAAATTACTTGGATATAAACTTGTAGAAAATTATGTATCCCAATTCAAAGTAATTCATGTAGAATATGTGCATCTTATGTTAGCTTATTTAAAACCAAAACCAAAAAAATAATTCTCAAAGTTTTTTTCTAGAGATTTCACATTCTAGATAAAAAATTGGTCTTGTTTGCTGCCATAAAAGTCCCATTAGTCTAAATATGAAATTCATATGAACAATAAAGGAATGTTACCTTTTCACTGAGAAATTGTAAAGAATTGCTAAGTAGTTGATTGGTCAAATGACTAGGCAGTTTTCAAAACAACTTACTTAAACTGTAGCAGGGCAGGTAATTTTGTTGTATGAATGAAGAACACAGGATGTTTAGACATATTCTATGCATTTTAATTAAAATAAATCACAGGAGTTCCTATAGTGGCGCAGTGGAAATGAATCCAGCTAGGAACCATGAGGGTACAGGTTCAATTCCTGGCCTTGCTCAGTGGGTTAAGGATCCGGTGTTGCTGTGAGCTGTGGTGTAGTTTGCAGATGCAGCTTGGATCTGGCGTTGCTGTGGCTATGGCATAGGCTGGCAGCTACAGCTCCGATTCAGCCCCTAGCCTGGGAACATCCATATGCCATGGGTGTGGCTCTCAAAATATATTAAAAAAAAAAATTTGTGGATGAAACTTAAGAACTAACAGCATTTTTCATCATTTTAATTTTTGAGTCTCCAATTTTATTGCTTGCATACTTGAGTTTAAAGTTGAGAACTTAAAATTTTAACTCTTTTAATATCTGTAGGGTAGATGTTTCACTTCTTTTTTTTTTGTCTTTTTGCTATTTCTTCGGCCTCTCCCGCGGCGTGTGGAGGTTCCCAGGCTAGGGGTCAAATCGGAGCTGTAGCCTCCAGCCTACGCCAGAGCCACAGCAACGTGGGATCTGAGCCATGTCTGCGACCTACACCACAGCTCAGGGCCATGCCAGATCCAGATCATTAACCCACTGAGCAAGGGCAGGGACCAAACCCGCAACCTCATGGTTCCTAGTCGTATTCGTTAACCACTGCGCCACGACAGGAACTCTCTGTTTCACTTCTATTAATAAAAGTTGCTATTTGCTCTGCAGGTTATATTTTCTCAAGTATGGGGAAATGGATTAAAATAATTGTAAAATTAAAAAAATCCAGTTCTCACCATGTTCACCAACTGTCCGCTATAGATCTCACATCAAAATTTTTAGTTTATCTTCCAGTATTGAGAGCATTGTTTCTAACATAATTTCATTTCATTCATCTTTGAAATTTGCCATTTTTAATTTTCTACAAGTGTAGCCCAAAAGGAATGTCTATCTCAAGAGCACCTGTACAGGGAAAATTCTTTTAAATTACTAATAGTGGAATAAAACTGAGAATGCCATTCTGCATCACAATTGAAGTCACTATTATATAAGTACTGAAAAATCTGCTGATATAACTAAAATTTCATTGAAACTTCCTTTAATCTTTATTCATATTTTCATTTCAACATTCTTTCTCTTGAACATGGGTATGGGGGTGGAGGTGTGATAAATTCAGTGACACATATTCTACCCAAGAGCACCTTTTCCTGATAATGTTTATTATTTATGCTTATTATTCTTATTAATGTTCAAATCTAGAAAGTGGTGTTTCATTTGAGTTTATGAAAAAAGCACTGAAGTTCAGAAAAAATAGTTCAGATACATAGATTCAGTGAAGGGAGAAGTAACTTTATCTGCAAATCAATGTATGATTAATAGAAAAAAATTAGAAAAGGAATCAACTTACTGCTGTAATTTTGCCGAGTCACTCCAGAGGTCCTTCAAAGAGAAAAGCTGGAGGGGAAATATCCAGAGGGAAAAGAAGGAAGCAATTATATAACATTAGAAGAAAATGACAAACTTTAACTTGATTTACTTGATCTTAACAATTATGGTTAAAATATTATCTCTAATCAATATTCTAGAAAACAGTAAAGCATACCATTCAATTTTATACAAAACTGCTTGAAAAAATTGGAAAATGAGATAATAACAATTATATGTGGAAAGACTGCTAATCAGACATTATGGCTATTGCCACTGATGTATCAAAGCTATATTCCAGAAAACATGCCTAACAGAATCAATCTGTCTTTCACAGAATTGGAATATTGGGATTTTCTAGGTTTGTATAAACATCATTAAGGTTGTCAGAACAATACAAAACAAATGTGCATATGCAGTGACACCAAATACAGCATTTTGGTGCTAATTGCTGTATTTGCTTTTAGACCGTCATCAGAAAATGCTGCTTTTAGAAGCCAATAAAAGGTTTATGTGGAGACTTTTCCGTACAAAAATGCTTGGTGCAATATTCCTATGATTCTGAAGTCTGAATAAATTATAGCATATTTCCATTTGGGGAATTGCACACTTAAACAATATTATATGACTACCAATTTAGCTTACAGAGAGCCACCAGATGGTATTTGCATGATGTCTCCAATGCCATCCTAGTCATTTAATTCTGGTAAGCAAACCAATCAGGTAACAAGGATGGACAGTAAGCCAGAGAAGAGAAGAATGGTTTTGTTTCCTTACATGGCTCAATTCTCATCTTAATAAATGAAATACACATTATATCAGAATGATCACAAAGTTAATGACTCCCCATTTTTAATTCACTTTCAATTTTTTTGGAATATAGTTTTTAACATTATTTAAAATAAATGAAGAAACCCATTAATTTTAAAAAGTATTTTAAATACCTTTAATATTAATTTAAAATTTAAGGGAGTTCTCACTGTGGCACAGCAGGTTAAAAATCCAGCATCGTCTCTGTGGTGGCCTGGGTTTGAACCCCAGCCCAGCACAGTGGGTTAAGGATCCAACATTACTACAGCTGTGACATAGGTTACAGCTGCAGCTTGGCTTCTATTCCAGGCCCAGGAACTTCCATATGCTGTAGGAGCAGCCAAAAAGAAAATTTATGTTTCTTAATAAACTTGAATACTTTACTTTTTAATTAAATAAATTAAATCTGTTGATTAAAAATGAATAAAATTGGAAAAACTAGGAAATAGAGACATGGTATCAAAGATTTTCCTTTTCTACAGCTTACCCAATTAATATAAATTAGTTTTATAGCTATTCAGCTGGTAAATAAAATGGAAAAAAATCTAACACTTTTTAAAGAGTATACATAATCTGGTGGAGAAAGAAAAGTATGCCAAGTACCACACATCCACATGTACAGCATATATGTATAACACATGTAAAAAACTTGTATCTGATTTTGGCCAAATTGACCTGTTAAAACCTTAGTTATGGTAGGGTTTACAAAATGAAAGTAGAACAAAGTACTTTTTAAAAAAATTTAAATTCGTTTTGTGAATGCAAAAATGGGAATACAGTTTAAAAACCCTTTCATAATGTAACCCTTTCAAAATGTCATTAGTTCTTGGCATTCTGCCTCTCAACAGAGCGTATTCAGCAATGAAATAAATGAAGACAATGATCCCTTGCTACACATGTCCTGGAAAATTCCAATCCAGTAGAGTAAAAGTCTCATCCTCAAAATACTCATCTATATGTCTCTATTCATAATGTCAGTGACATATATCTTATTTGTAGTCCAGTTTTTATTAACTACAGAAACAGAAACTTTAGTATGTATGAAAGTTATCGTAGTAGAAAACACAGTTACATAAAAGGTGGTTTCATGAAATTTAAAAATACCACATGGAGTTCCCATCGTGGCGCAGTGGTTAACGAATCCGACTAGGAACCATGAGGTTGCTGGTTCGGTCCCTGCCCTTGCTCAGTGGGTTAAAGATCCGGCATTGCCGTGAGCTGTGGTGTAGGTTGCAGACGTGGCTCTGATCCCACGTTGCTGTGGCTCTGGCGTAGGCCGGTGGCTACAGCTCCGATTTGACCCCTAGCCTGGGAACCTCCATATGCTGCAGGAGCGGCCCAAGAAATAGCAACAACAACAACAACAAAAAAGACAAAAGACAAAAAAAAAAAAAAATACCACAAAGAGAAAGATGTGGGAAAGATCAAGTTTAAATCCTCGTATTGAGAGTAATAAAATTCAGATTATTTCATTTTAATTACATATCACATTTTATAAATTATTTAATGAAAGAGACATTGCTTATTGTCTATAATGTATCATGGATTTCCAATAGAATTACTCCCTTTTTTTCTGTATTACATTTGAATGATATATAATCATATTCCCTGTGAATTGTTGTTTTCTATTTCCCCTCCATAAAAAAACGAGTGACTTGTATGACTAGAGATTCATTAGATGGTAGGTATCACTTGAAGCATTTGAGCTCTACTATATTCACAAGTTTCCTAAAACATCAGTTCTGTTTTCTAAAAAAAACCTCAATGTAGCTGGAAGGCAGCACACTAGAGTGACTAAGAGCATGGTAATTAAAATCAGACATACACTCAACAGTTTGTTCTGATACTTTAAAAAAGTAATTTTATTTGCCAAACTTTAAATTTCATAATTTGTCAAGTGGGCATAATGATAACCCTTCCCCAATTTCTAAGATTTAAAATCATTTATAATCTAGAAAATAATTAAAAAATAACTATCGATAATTAGCATTAGAAAATATTAATGAGAGATGTTTGTGACAATGTGTATCAGATAGGTTTTTAAGAAGAAGATGGTCTCCCATATACACAAAATTTTTTTCAATGAAGTTTTAATTATTCACATTTAGTGTTTCCCTATTATGCCAGTTTAGGAAATGTCATGTTATGCTAATAAAATATACTACCAGTTTGTTAAATAATTTACAAGTTCTTAAAGTACTATGTGATTTTTTTACCACTTTTTATAACAGTTTATTTTTGTGCATTTATAATTGTTACAAATACCACAAATCTAGCAACCCCAAAAAATCAAATTTATTAATTGACACACAGCTATAGAATACATTTTTCTAAAATATCAGTGGCACATTTTATGACCACTTCTTCTTAGGACAGTGAGTTCACAATATAATTTTGAAGAAATTATAAAAACATGGTCTGCTCTTTCTTCTAACTTGCTGGATTAAAACTTTTATACTATTATTGTTAAAGAGAAATTTTTTTTAGAAAGAAATTCATTTAGGTTTGCAACCCAATTCTGGAAACATCATTCAGGATTATTGTTAAATTTGGCTAAATCATTACTAAGTTTCCTTCAGAATATAAAAGTACAGGACAGTGCAAGTTTTCATTTGCTGTGATGTCTTAATTATTAGTTGAATTAATGCTAGTAATTGATTTATCAGGGATGATCATATAGTGTTATAAGTGGAATTTATGATACCTTTGTCAGTATCAGTATTTTGTATCAAACCGGTAAGTAACAGATCCTTGGCCAATGATACAATGTTAACTTATGAAGAAAGAAAGATGTAAAATAAATTACCTAAGAGTCCATCTCAGGAAATTAGAAAAAGAGGAAAAAAGCAAGTTCAAAGTAAATAGAATGAAAAAAATAAAAAGATAAGTGCCACACCCCACTGCAAAACAATGAAATATAATGCAGAGTAACAAAACTAAAACTTGCTTCACTGAAAACTTCAAAAAAAAATCTCTTACTTGAATAAAGCACCAATCAATAATATGAGAAATTACAAATCCTACAGACCTTAAAAAGTAATAAATATGTTAAGAATATTAGGTCAATAAAACTTAGATGAAATGGGAAAATTCCTTTTAAGATATAAACATTTAAGTTCACTAAAGAAGGAGATAGCCTGAATATTTCTGTATCTATTAAATAATTTTAATTTATAGTTAAATTTTCATAAGAAAGAAAATTTCATATTTATTTTTAAAGGCCTCAGTCATGAATTCTATCAACTATTTAAGGAGGAAATCATTACAAATTCTTCAAAGAATACCAAATAAAAGATTCCTACATTTTCCAATTCATTTTATGAGAACAGTATTATCCTTATACCAAAACCAAATAATAACGTTATGAGGAAGAAAAATGATAAACTAGTGTTCCTTATGAGTACAGCTGAAAGATTAAAGAATTTAATCTAACAATATATAATCTCGGAAAAATGTCATAAACAAGTGGTTTTTGTTTCAAAAATAGAGATAATTGGAATTTAAAAAATGACAATTTACAATGAAGTAGTCAAGAAAATGAAAGGGAAAAAATTATTATTTGACAAAATCCCACATTAATTAATGATAAGTAAACTACTATAAAATGAAAGAATCTGATAATAAATATTTACAAAAAATTATATGGTGAACATCTAATTACAGTGTTAAATATTGTACAAGAGAGAATGCAACAGAGATGTATTCTCACAGTTCTGGAGGCCAGAAATCCAAAACCAGTTTTACTGAGCTGCAATCTAGGTGCCAGTAAAGCTGTGCTCCTTCTGGAGTCTTTTGGGGAGAATCCATTCCTTGTTTTGTCCATCTTCTGGGTAATTGCCAGCATTCCTTGTCTAGTGACCTCATTACTCCAACTTCTGCCTCCATGGTCACATGGCCTTCTTCTCTGTGTGTTTCTAATTGTTAACCACCCTATCAGATCAGGTGGACCCTGACTGGGTCTTTTCCTCTCCTGTTGCTGCCTGTGCCAATTGAAGGAGACCAAGTTCAGCAAAGTAGAGCAGAAACTTAATTCATCCATCAAGGAATGGGGGAGAGCTCTTCTTTAAAGATGACTTCCTCCTGAAGGAGGAAAGCCCAGAAAACTTTTAAGGGGTAAGAGGTATATTTACCACCAGAATTTGGGGAAGGAGGTGGAGAGTTCTAGAAACAGCCAGAACATGCACAGTCCTATTAGGGTTCTTCTCATGGAAAACTGATTGTGCCTAGCAAAGTACAAGCCCCCCATTTAGGAGGAGAGCCCAGCATGGTAATGAAGCAAAGACAACTTTCAGATACCTTCATGATCAGGCTGGAACTGGTTCAGGGCAGTTGACTGTTGCCCTCTTGGGAAATTCTAACTATGCTAGTGCTGCAGTTTTACCATTGTGGTCTTCTGCCTTAGATTCTGTTAAGTAAGCACAGCTGTGGGCATAGATTAATGAATTGTGGTGTGAGAAAAAGACAAGGCAGGTGTACAGGTGCAGTTATCTTCCTGATGCCATAATCTCCTGCTGGCTTTCTCTTTTATTAGGATAGAGAGGTATCATTTAGAGCCAATACAAGTCACACAGAATGATCTCCTCATCACAAGATCCTTAACTTAATCACACCTGCAAAGATCCATTTTGTAAATGTAAAATTTACAGGTTTCAGATGTTGGAAAGTGTGCATACTTTGGGGAGACATTTTTCGGTCTACTTCAGCACCTTAGCTAGTCTTGTAAAACCAGTAGTGAAAGACCTCTAGTTTTGATCTTTCTTTTCAAGAATATTTTGCTGTTACAGAGCTTTGTAGTTTAAGATTCACTTTAGGAGTTCCCTCGTGGCTCAGTGGGTTAAGGACCCAGAATTGTTATTTCTGTGGCTCTAGTCTTACCTATGGTGTGTGTTTGATTCCTAGCCCCAGAACTTCCACATGCCAGTGCAGCCAAAAAAAAAAAGAAAATGTTTTTAAAAGATTCATTTTAGAGTCAGCTTTAATTTTTCCAAAATAATTCACTGGAATTTTTATGGGGTCATCTTATATCTGTAGATTACTTTAGGACAAATTGTTACGTTAAAAATATTGATTCTTCAAATTCATGACTCTGTTATAGCTGTTGACTAAAGGAAAACACAACCTAAAAGTTTTGAGTAACATTTTTTTCAGGAACCTTACTGAAGACTATAGCCTAGGAGACGTGCTCTCAGATAGCTCTGAGGAATTATTCCAAAGGTTTGGGAGGGGCCAGCATATATAGGAGTTCTAGCTGAAAAAAAAATGTAGCTAAATATCAAAAGATTAATAATAACAAAACCCAGAAATCTCAAATTAATAATTTTAATGGTTTTTTTTAATGTACCAGAAGATGCAAG
Source organism: Phacochoerus africanus (assembly GCF_016906955.1). Taxonomy (NCBI): domain Eukaryota; kingdom Metazoa; phylum Chordata; class Mammalia; order Artiodactyla; family Suidae; genus Phacochoerus; species Phacochoerus africanus. The sequence continues at coordinate 59,449,463 of NC_062556.1, read as the reverse complement.
AGTATGGACTCACTGAAATTATTCATTAGATAAGCAACTTAATTATCTAGGGCCAGTATCCCATTTTTTTTTTTTTTCCATCCTGATTTCCCCTCTGGATGCCCTGTCTAGGGTGGCCACAGTGGCTGATGGCTTGATGGCAGGCAACATTTGCTGTCTACTGAAATGGTAGCTGACATTCTTTGTCCATGTAGTTCTCCATTAATTTTGGCCTTTAAACCTCTCTCAGCAATATTTTGCATTTGTCACTGAACAAGTATTGCATTTCACTGTGTTCTTGCTCATGTATTTTAGGATTCTTGATCTTATGGTAAATGATTTTTTTTTTTTAAAGAAAGCACTTTAAATTTCTTAATTTCTGTGCATTTAAAATTTTTAAAAATGTAATTTTTTTAAAAGTACATGTACATAACTGGGTAAATAAATAGTTGTATTGAAAAGTCTTGTAAAATAGCTGTTTAGGGAGTTCCCATCATGACTCAGTGGTTAGCAAATCTGACTAGGAGCCATGAGGTTGCAGGTTCAATCCCTGGCCTTGCTCAGTGGGTTAAGGATCCGGCGTTGTCGTGAGCTGTGGTGTAGGTTGCAGACACGGCTTGGATCCAGCGTTGCTGTGGCTGTGGTGTAGGCCGGCGGCTACAGCTCCAATTCAACCCCTAGCCTGGAAATCTCCATATCCCATGGGAGCGGCCCAAGAAATGGCAAAAAAAAAAAAAATAGCTGTTTAGCTATCTTGTAATATGGTAAATATTATGGAAGAGATGTAATGAAGACAGTTCTTGAATAATCCAATATTGGGGAGAAGTTGGAGGTGACTTTACCACATAAATGATGTTTAACGTGATACAGTTTTTCTAATGTTGGCTCTATTAATATATGTCTATTTATTTCAATCATTTTCTGATTAACTCAGATTCTCTATTTTTAACTTGTTTTATTTTAGTTGATTTACAATGTACTGTCAATTTCTGCTATACAGCAAAGTGGCGCAGTTACACACACACACACACACACACACACACACACATACACATACACATTACTTTTCTCATGTTATCTTCCATCATGTTCCATCACAAGTGATTGGATATAGTTCCCTATACTATACAGCAGGACCTCATTGCTTATCCACTCCAAATGCAATAGTTTGCATCTACCAACCTCAAACTCCCAGTTCATCCTACTCTCTCCTGATTCCCCTGGGCAACCACATGTCTATTCTCCATTTTCATGAGTTTGTTTCTTTTCTCTCTCCTTCCTTCCTTCCTTCCTTCCTTCCTTCCTTCCTTCCTTCCTTCCTTCCTTCCTTCCTTCTTCCTTCCTTCCTTCCTTCCTTCCTTTCTTTCTTCCTTTCTTCCTTCCTTTCTTTCTTTCTTCTTTCTTCCTTCCTTCCTTCCTTTCTTTCTCTTTCTTTCTTCCTTTCTTCCTTTCTTCCTTTCTTTCTTTCTTCCTTTCTTTCTTCCTTCCTTCCTTCCTTCCTTCCTTCCTTCCTTCCTTCCTTCCTTCCTTCCTTCCTTCCTTTCTCGCGCTCTCTCTCTCTCTCTCTCTCTCTCTCTCTGTTCTTTGTCTTTTTAGGGCCACGTCGGAGGCATATGGAAGTTCCCAGCCTAGGGATCCAATTGGAACTCTAGTCGCTGGCCTACACGACAGCCACAACAATGCCTGATCCGAGCGTGTCTGTGACCTATACCACAGCTCACAGCAACACCGGATCCATAACCCACTGATCAAGGCCAAGGATTGACCCTGTGTCCTCATGGATACTAGTCAGATTTGTTTTTACTGAGCTAAAGTGGGTTCCCCAGAATTTGTTTCTTTTCTGTAGATAGGTTCATTTATGCTATATATTAGATTCCAGATATAAGTGGTATTGTAATGGTATTTGTCTTTCTGACTTACTTCACTTAGTATAAGAATCTGTAGTTCCATCCATGTTGTTGCAAATGACATTATTTCATTTTTTTTTTATGGCTGAGTAATGTTCAATTTCGTGTATGTACCACTTCTTCTTAATTCATCTGTTGATGAACATTTAGGTTGTTTCCATGTCTCGGCTATTTTGAAAAGTGCTGCAGTGAACATAGACGTTCAGGTATCTTTTTAAATGACAGTTTTGTCTGGATATATGCCCAGGAGTGGGGTTGCTGGGTCATACAGTAGTTCTATATTTAGTTTTCTGAGGCACCTCAATACTATTTTCCATATTGTTTGTACCAATTTACATTCCCACCAACAATGTAGGAGGGTTCCCTTTTCTCCATACCCTCTCCAGCATCTGTTATTTGTAGACTTATTAAGTGGTAGCCATTCTGACTTGTGTGAGGTGGTACCTCATTGTAGTTTTGATTTGCATTTCTCTAATAATTAGTGATGTCAAGCATTTTTTCATGTTCCTGTTTGCCACTTGTATGTCTTCTTTGGAGAAATGTCGAGTCAGGTCTTCTGGCCATTTTTTAATTGGGTTGTTTGTACTTTTGCTGTTGAGTTGTAGGAGTTATTTGTAATTATTTTCTCCTATTCTGTGGGTTTTTGGGTTTTTGTTTGTTTTTGTATTTTTAGGGCCTCACCCATGACATATGAAAGTTACTAGGCTAGGGGCTGAATCAGAGCTGCAGCTGCCAGCCTATACCACAGCGACAGCAATGTGGGATCCAAGCCACTTCTGTGGCCTACACCATAGCTCATGGCACTGCCAGATCCTTAACCCACTGAGTGAGGCCAGGGATGGAACCTGGGTCCTCATGGATCCTAGTGGGCTTTGTTACCACTGAACCACGATGGGAACGTCATCTTTTTTTTTTTTTATTTTTTTATAATTCCCATTCTTATGCCAAAGTTATAAGTTCGATTAGGTCCCATTAGGCTATCTTTGCATTTCTTTCTTTCTTTTTTCTTTTTTGTCTTTTCTAGGGCTTCAACCATGGCATATGGAGGTTCCCAGGCTAGGGGTCTAATTGGAGCTGCAGCCGCTGGCCTATGCCACAACCACAGCAATGCATGATCTGAGCCACGTCTTCAACCTACACCACAGCTCATGGCAGCGCCAGATCCTTAATCCACTGGGCAAGGCCAGGGATCGAACCCGCAACCTCATGGTTCCTAGTTAGATTCCTCAACCACTGAGCCACAATAGGAACTCTGATTTTTGCTTTTATTTCTATTGGCTTGGGAGGCTGACCTAAGAAAATGTTTGTAATGTTGATATCAGAGAATGTTTTGCCTAGGTTCTGTCTTAGGATTTTCTAAAGTTTTCTCACTCACTGAATATACATGAATTTACTTATTTTTTTCTAAGACGTGTTGATCAGAACTGTGACCAAGATTCAGACGTACTATAACTGAGCCATAAACAAAAGATAGGAATAAATATGATGCATCCACTCTCCAAATGGGAAGGGGAGATTAATTTATACTTATTGGCTCTTTCTAAAGCAGTACATTAAAGATTTTGTTTATCCATTACCTCAAAAATGTTTTCAACCAAAACAAAATTTTATTGAATAACTAGATAATTCAGCCAAATGCCTTAACATGTGTCCCTTTGACTGAAATTTGGGTAATCAATGCATTTTTTTCCTTTTCCTTTTCCCATCTGGATAGTCTCCTGTATTAAAAAACGTAAAATTTTTTCAAACTATTTTTTTTTCAACAGAGAGAAAATAATAAAAAGTAATATTACTCCATGTTGGTCAATAACATATTTCTGAGGGGAAATAATCTTATGTCTTAGATACTAATATGGTATCAGGAGAAAGTAGATCTATTAGAGACTTAGTACTTCTATAATAATTTGATCACATTAGGAGATTGTAAGTATGCATTTTGGTAAATAAGAGGATTTGGCTCCAAAACCTGAAATCCATTATTGTGATGACAAATAGCAGACCTTGTATTCTGAATACCCACAGAGAATTCAGTTGCTTCAATTTCATTACTAAACAGTGATACTATTTTAAAAATATTTTGTTTAACCACACAGCTCGGTTGTGACTTTTATAACATTGTGATTTTGTACAGGGTTAAAGATGCACAATTTCACTGAAACAATTTCAAAAAATACTGGCCTATAATTATTTTCAGTTAGCCACCATTTAGAGAACCATGACAGTCACTCTAGGAGAATGTTTGAGGAATTGTTGCTGAATTTGGCGCTTAATAATTAGATTATGTTATTAGAAGAGTGCTAGGTTTCAGTCACTGAAATTTAGCAGATTTCTGAAACCTCTTGCTGAGGGTACTTGACTCTGTCCCCATGGAAACTGTTGCTGCCTTGACAAATAACCTGTAAGTAGCTTTTGAAAAACTGAATGTTAGCTTTTTAAGCCTTTGCTGTTGGTAAAAATTTTAAGCATAACAAAAGCCTTCAAGTGACATTCCCCTTTCCCGAATTTTTTTTTTGTATTTTAACTAGTAAAAACCAAACTTTATGTGAAAAATAATTATCAAAAAACTTAAGATTTATAAGTAAATACTTGGTATTTTACACTATGTGAAATGGTATACCACTTGTAGCTAGACTCTAATAAATAAAATATATTATTTTTTAAACCTTAGTGCAGTGAAATGGAGATATAAAAATAAATTTCAAATAATAACCCTAGAGTGTAGATAAAATGGAAAAACAGTAATATTGCATTAATGCAAAAGCAAGAAGAAAAATGGGAAAAAGGAGAACAAAGAAGTCTGACCAAATAAAAGTCAACTAGCAAGGTAATAGACATATATATATCAATATTCTCATTAAATTAAAAAATTCTAGGCAACTCAATTAAAAAAGATATATTGACTGTTTGGATACAAAGTCATTGTTTATGTCCCATGTAGAACAGTTTCACAAAAACAAATGTAGTTCATGTGCATTGTTAGTTCGATCCCTTATATGCTTAAGTTAGAGGACCTCTTCTGATAAGTGATAATGTTGGTTGGAGTGGGACAAATTCTCTAGTGGCTCCATTGTTTCCTCTGAAGGCACACCTGAAGTTTGGTGGTGTCAGCAGCCTAGAGAAATTTAGAGGAGCCTATGGAGTTTAGAAGCATGGTTTGCTGCTTTATATCACAGTTTGTAATATACGTGTATAGATGGGAATAGAGTTACTGTTGCTCTTTTGTCAAAAATAAGGTCATTTTTTTAACCACCCCATCTGGACATAACTTCTAGCTTCCTGGATTGTATTTTCTTGTTGCACCAGTTACATGATCTAGTAATATGTGATGCTCCTGAATCACATTATATGATCTAGATTAATCACAATTATTTTCTGCTTGTACATAGGTATATAGCTACCTCTTCATTCTGGAAAAAGTACATTTATATTCCATATTCCAAAATTTGTGAAAGATAACTGTGCTTAAGAGTCTCGCCTCAATCTTTATTGATAGATTTAGGTTTTTGTTTTGGGCTCTAAGGATAAATCCAGGTAGAATGGCTTAGGTGTTAGCAAGGTGTAAGTGTACTTCTCCTTTCCCTCCTTTCCCTTCTTCCCTCCCTTCCTTCCTTCACTCCTTCCTTCTTTCTTTCCTTCCTTCCTTTGCTCCCCCAGCTCTCCTCTTTTTCTCCCTTCCTTCCCTCCCCTATTTCTTCTTTCTATTACTACTAATTTAGAAATTATCCATTAAATTTTTATTTCTTCAACCCCATACTTTAGTGACCAAGTCCAAAATTCTTCATCTTTTATAGCTGTTCCTTGCTGACATAGTTTAGCATTCATTCCTTTAACTACAATTAATAACTATTGTTTGGCAGAAGGCTTAGTTTTCAATTTCCAAATTATATGTATATTCGTAACAAATAAGCTTTCCTTTATATCATACGTATCACTAAGCATCAAGAGTGCTTAGTGGTTGCAAAAATGAGTAGCCATCACCAAGATATAAGGTAATCTTGGAAAATGGCATTGATCTCATCTACGGTCACATTACTAGCTTTCTGGTTGAATTAAGTATCCATTTTTATACAGCAAATTATTTTGTTTGTTATGTCTCCCTGACTGGATTGGTCTTATTGATGAAGTCATTAGAGAAACCCCATTGATTGGATCATGCTTTCCTAAATGCGTTTGTACCCAGTAATAGAATGATGAAGTTCTTCCTACATTTTTTTTTTTTTAGTTGCAACCATATCAAAATGATCTTAAAGGAATGGATTTTGGAAGTGGGAAATAAACTTCTGAATTCTTCCTCTGAAAGCTATATTCAAATGACCCCTTCTGCCATGATTCATGTGTAGTCACAGGTTGCCTTAGATTTTTTTTCCTTTGTTGATATGAATTTGCGTCAATATTTTTTGGAGATAATTGTGGACCTTTCTCTACTTTTCACTTGCTCTGTACTCCATGTGGTCAGAGACACACTGGGCTTCAGGAAGCAACAGGAAATGGACAGAGCGTTGCTATATAAGCACCAACGTAAATGTCTACACGCTAGAGTTACTAGTCCCACTGTCTCCGTTCCCTTCAACCATCTGTACTTTTGGATCAGCTCATAAAGAAGTTTATGAGTTCTCTTCCTTAACCACAGACCTTGTTACCCTAGTGCCTTCAAGATCTAGCAAGGTGACAAAAATGGTATAAGACAAAGGAAGCTGTTGGATAAAGACAACGAATAGAACATCCGCTTTTACCCAATGCGTGTTCTTTCTGCCTTACTAGCCTACTCCTCGCATACCCTAAAACTAAGAGAAGCAACCAGCCTCCTCCGCTCTTTTCTTCTTAAAGAAAAGCCGGGAAGAGGATTCTGAGCTGCAGCTTGACTATGCCTTTCCTATTTTAATCCACTTTTCAAATCGCTCTAGGTTGTTTGGATTTCCTAATTGTTCCAGCTTATAGAGCTTTTGTCCCAAGGATAAGGCCACTGAGCTTTAGCAGCACACAAACATGTCATTACAATAATTGTAGCATGAGAAGTATAAATGTGCTCTCCGTTTTTTAAATCTCAGAATATTCAATAAAGTAGAAATCACATATATTTCAAGATGATGTTGCCAGTGCAAGCTGTTTTATTTTAGGTAAAGACACAAACTACAGGGTAATTTCAAACTATAAAGGTGAAAAAAATTACATTTCCTGTCAAATAGTATAAAATATTGCTTACTTATCAATCTTCCAGTTTTAACATTTATTAAAAGTCAGCTAAGTAACTGGCAATTTAGAAGGGTTAACCTCAATAATGTATATAATTTACAATACAATTTGTATATGTGTAAATTGAGATAAAATATATTGATGGTAAGCATTAAATAGGCATGTATTAATTTCACCTTCATTTTAAAAAATCTAGGCATCAATATTCTATAATGTCTTAAAGGTGGTATAGTTGACAGTTGCTTTCACAATCCTCTGGAAGAAAATTATTATTCTTACCATGTAATACAGGAGAAGAAACTTACAGATTTAATGCTTCAGCTAATTATATACAGAAAGACAGCTACGTCAAGGGTCAACAATCAGAATTTATTTGGAGATGTCACTTTCAAACTGCTGTTTCACATTGACCTCTGAAAGAAAATCAATTATATGGAGCTCACTGGCTTAGAGAATGTCAATGCAATGCAGTTTAATTCATCATTAAACCTGTACTGTCTATTTTACCAGCCTATTGTTTACTGTGAATAGTAATGCAGAATAAAAACCACATCTGGAGAATAAGGTAAGGTTTATTTATTGGGATGTCTTCTAGACATTAGTAACATTCCTACTGAAGTGCTTTCCCATCGCATTGAATGCATTTTTTAAGGTTTTAAATTTATGAATTCCACCAAAGCAGAAAGTGAAAGAAACCATTATTCTATCATACCAAATGTAGAGTGCTATTGTTATAACTTCTGGAATTGCATTAAAATACACAGGGAAGTGAGCTTTCTCAAGAATAATGCACTCAGTGGACAGCTGGAGTGGCAGAAAGAAGTAACTAATTTTCCCAATTCCAGACAATTTACTGTCTAACAAAAGAAGGCAAGTGTATTTTGGGGATGAGGAGAATTGTTTTCTTCTGGAACTGTATACAGAAAGGAAGTGGAATTCATCCAGTGAATCTTCTTATAAAGAAGAAAATATTCCAATAAACACAATCCAGTCAACTAAATATACTAAAGACCCAAAAATTGTTATCAAATGAACATTTTTTGAAGAATATTAACAAAATGGAAATCTTAATGTTAACTTGTAATTTACTTAAATAATTCCAGTGAGAACTAAAACCATCTAAGAGAATGGCTAAGAATTCTGATAAAGTTTTATGAATTTTTAAGCAGATACTTTGTATGAGCTGAATTGAAATCAATTCATAGTTTAACTTTTTTACTGCTTGTGAAAATGTATTATTTGGGTTAAAGTAGAATATTTTAGACATAGTATACAAAGGAGGGAATGGAAGCACATTCTCTACAGAAGATCATTTACATTATGCATTGCATGACCCCATGTGGCACCATTTATATATACTACAATATGGAATATGGCCCTAGAATTGTTTGTGTTATGGCCCTGGAAAGGTTACTATATTTTCTCTAATTAATTATAAAATTGGACTTTTATATGTAAGAGTTCTAGTATCATTATACTTAGTTAAATACCACAGAATCTTTCTGTGCTTTGCTCTAGCTGTTTCCTTTAGATGTTTTCTAGTGCTTCCAAAATCTCTCCTTTGCTCTAAAATTTGCTTAAGTTCTCCACTGAATTTTTGTTTTTTATTTATTTGCAAAATCATATTTTAAAATTCTGAACATTCTATTTGTTGCTTTAAAAAATTGTACTCCTTCATATTTTCCCTTTCCTTTGATTTTTTATGTATTAGTTTACACATTTGGGCAAATAATTTCATAGATTTTTTTGGCTTGTTCTCTCATCATAAGTTGTTTTGTTGCTCTTGATCCAATTTATTATTGTGTATCTCCTTATGGATGATTGATATCTGGTTTTTTTAAAATTTCAGATAATATAATCATCTTCAGAAGATAGGGATGTGTTTGTTTTGTTATTTTAGATGCTTGTAGCCCCAGAGTTCTTTCCAAAGCAATGACTACATTTATGGACTTTTTTGGGTGGGAAGTGGAGCCGCAGTAACTTGAATGTTAATGGACCAGATTTTGCATTCTCTTTTCTCTTCTCTGGATGTCTGCAACTTGCAGACAGAAGGAATTTGCATCCCTCATACATGTACGTGGAGTACATTCATGGATTACATTTTTTATAAAAGATATTTCTCCCATACCCAGCATCTAGACATAAGATAGACCTTCTGTAACTTTCTTAGGTCCATGTGCAGATTTTTTTCTAGTGTAAGTCTCATGAAAGAACAGTCTCTCTTGGATTATGTTTTGCAGCATTGACTTTGGGTCTAGTTTCTGACCCTATTTTAGCCCAAGGTCACACTTCTTGCCCTCTATGGGTACTTTATTAAACCCCAGTTCTAGCAGTTAGGTCATGGAGCTTACCTATCCTCTCTTCCAAATAAGTCTTATTGGGGTATCTTCTCCTGCTTTGAATTACATATTTTTATATTTTCTGTGGTTTATTTTTAGTTTGGAAGTATATTATGAAATAAGGATATGTATTTGTGTTCAGCATGTTTCCAATACATAAATAAGCTCGTAACTATTTTTTTGTGTTGTTAGGACAATATGTATGACTTCCTCCCTGAGTTACATATCCTTGTTTAGCCAATTGTATTTTCTCTTCCCTCTATGTCACAGTCACCTGGTTATTTGTTTGCATGTCTGTATTCATATTGAATATTTATAATGAAACTAAAGCATTATTGCCTCTTGTAGCAGGACTATTAGATATCCTGGCTTTTAACTTTTTTTTTTTAACTTTTTTCCATTGTTTAAAAGTAAAGAAACACAAACCTAGAAGAGTCAAGTCACTCCCATGGTGTTCAATATAATACACCTGACACAACCTCACAAAAACAGCTTCTGATTCTGCAAATGAAAAACTTGTGGATCATTTATAGTAAACCTTATATTTATAAAATTGGAAAAATTTTATATCACTTTATTGAAGTAGTTCCAGAATTACTGTGTTTTCCAAATATAGACCCTCATTAAATTGAAATAACCGTAGGAATAAGAAGCATTAAAATGTTTTAAACACTTTATAACAGTGACCTTGATTTCTGTTTCCATCCTTGGCTTTTATTAAGCACTATGAATGTCAGAAAATGGTTGCTTCAATTTTTAGTGTTTTCTTTAATATTCCTAACTGGTATTGGTTGTATTAACTTATAATGAAATGTATTTAATTTAGTTTTTAAGATATAAATATTTCAAAGGTTATTATAAAGACAGCTTAGTTTTAATATATGAACAAGCATATATCACAGTTTCTTTTTTCAACTTAAGAGTTGCTCAAAAAAGTAGATTCCTAGTTTCCATTGTCATCCTAGAACAATGAATTTTAGAAACTTTGAAAAAAATTCCCACATCCTAGACCAGTGAATTAGGAACTTTGAAAATGTCCACTACCATTTTCTATATATTACTTTTTTTTTAGAACTAGTGCCATTCAGAATGTAGCACAAAAATTAGTAGTGTGTCATAGTAAGTTTTTTAACTTTTGGGTCATGTTTGCCTATTATCCATATCTTCTGAAATCCTAAGCTAAAGGCACCAAACCCCACTACTTTATAAGGGAATTTTTTGGTATCTTATACATTCTGAAGATTCTGTATTATCGCACATTCTTCCATCTACACAATTAATTTTCTTCCCATGGAAGGTGCTTAGGGTTCTTCTGACAAAGTTTGACTTCTCTCTGAAACATCAATTCAATTCAGATATCATCTATGAAATTTTACAGACCCCATCCTTTGTGATGCTGATACCTCTGAAGAAAATGAAGCATATTTTTAGGCATTAAACTCTGTTAGAATCCTCATTTAATAAATACAACAGCAGTGTGAATGTGCATGGCTACCCTTAATTATGTAAAAGATAGCCAACTAGACTCCCCATTTCAGCGAGCTTCTGATCCTCTGAACTACTCACTCTATATCGGGTGACCTGACCTTTGAACTTTAACCCCTGAAATTTAGTGTCTCATTCACAAGATCTGAGGAGTTGTATACTCTCTGGATTATTCCTTATTCCATCATTAAGGAGTTGGTAAGGACAAGAATGTTTCACAAGTAATGAAACTTAGCTGTAGTAGAAAAAGTCTTTTGTTTGACTAATTAAGATAAAATGAAATTAAAAAATAAAAACAAAATGAAACAGAAAGTGTTTCTCCAACTCAGTAAGGAGTCAAACCTGAGCTGCAGCTGCCTGCCTATGCCACAGCCACAGCAGCGGCAGATCCAGGCTTCCAAGTTGCATTTGCTATAGCTCATGGCAATGCTGGATCTTGAACCCCTCTGAGCAATGCCAGGGATCAAACTCACATCTTCACAGACTCTAGTCAGGTTCTTAACCTGCTGAGGCACAATGGGAATTCTAAGGTAACTGTTTAATAGTTGCATATGTATTCATCCAATATTTATATCTATGAAAATATATTTTAACAGAGTTCCCACTGTGGAGCAACAGGATCCACAGTGTCTCTGCAGCATGAGGACCCAGATTAGATCCCTGGAGTAGGCCCAGGAACTCTATATTCCATGAGGCAGCCCCCAAAAAATATATTTTAACACAAAGGAATCATGTTATAAATATTACTTTATAACTCACTTTTTCATTTAACAGTACAATGTAAACTATACTTGTTGCTTTCTTGCTATTCTAATTTGTAGAGCTCAACTGTATTATTTTAACAGACATCATATTTAGCACATTATTTTATAAACTTTCAAAAGGTAACTTCATTTGTTATGATAGATTTAACTGTTGTTTTAAAATAATTTACTACTTCAAAAATATAGAAATGTTGAATACAGAAGCAATTCTAATATTTAGGTAAGCCTAAAACAAGAAAGGGGGATATTCTGGTTCTAACAAAATAGAGAACTCAAAGCCACAGTGGTAAGCTAAGCTGGAGTTAAAGTCATATTAGCCTTTGGATAACTTTGATTTGTTATGTGCTTAAAGGCTTGTGTTTTAAAACTAGTGTAAAAAATAATAAACAGAAATCTCAATTAAATAGAGTCAGGAGACCTGAAGGCAGAACTCTAAAGCCGTGTCATATTAGCAGAACCCAGTAAGAAGAAGCAAGACTCTTCTTTTCAGGAAAGCTCAGCCAATGTAAAGCCATGGATTCTTTGTTTATTATAGTCCTATTGACTTCCTTTTCCCCCTCTCTAAAAGAAGTCTCCTTCTTTCGCCATGCAGGGACTTGAACATGGCTCGCCATGTTGTTGACCCCAAATTTCAGTTCTTCCTGATTCTGAATAAACTCATCTTTGCTGGAGAAGTATTTGACAGTTTGTTTGTTTGAGTTCAACAGTACTATGGGGATGAGACTCATGCATGATTATAGCTAAAACTGATCAACTTCATAAACCTAGGAGCTGAGCACAGCTGTCATATCTATAAATGGAGAACCCTTGTTAATGACCTCACATTCTGCAGTCAAAAGCATGCACAGAAACTTATGGCCATCTGTCAATTAAAAGACAAATCCAGGGGTTTGCATTGTGGCTCAGCAGGTTAATCATTGACAGTCTATGTAAAGTAACAAGATCCAGTCCAATTTACAGGTTGGTAATAAAATTAGTTTTTCCACAGTGGAAGAGGAAATGTAAACTAGAAAAATATGTTATGATTTTATTTTTAAGATTTCTTTTTTGAGGTATAATTGATATACAATATTGTGTAGGTTTCAGGTGTACAACATAGTGATTCACAATTTTTATAAATTATACTCCATTTATGGTTGTTGTAAAATATTGGCTGTATTCTCTGTACTAAACAATGCACCATTGTAGCTTATTTATTTTTTTACATAGTTGTTTGTACCTCTTAATCCCCTATGATTTTTCTGCTAAAATTTATAAATATTATTCAATAGTCTCTACCCTTTTTATCAAAGATGATTTCAAATAATGATTATTTCTGATCACAAAATAGGGCTAGTCTCATTAGATCTGGCCTCATTATTTACGTATGTGCAACAAGAATGATAATTTACCCTGTAAAGTTTTGCTGTTAAGTTTGCTTTGCTGGAAGCTTAAGATCTCAGATTGCACTTCTATAATCCTCTTGAGGCTAAGAAGCTAAGCCAAGAGACCCTTTTTATTTTACTTGCAACACCTAGAGATTTAAGTGAATTCCTTTCTTCTCAGGGTCCCTAAATATCCCAAGTTTCTTGGGTTTAACAGGAAGTGACCTTCCTTACTCACTGAAAGGCTAGGGTCTTTTAAGACAGATATCAAGCCGTTTTCCTAAAAAAGCCTTGTAAGCATTAACTGTATTAAGTCATTCTTAGCTACTTAAAAGTGATGGTCATATTTGATTAAGAGAGCAGCATTTAAAATATGGCATTTCATTCAAATTGACTGCAGAATTAATGTGTTCAGTTAACAAGGACAGACTTTTACTGAGTCTCTACAAATTATATTGCCATGAAAATAAGAATACTCAAAAGAGATTTCTAATTCAAGGGGTAGCTAAGCAGAAAGAAAAGAAGAAATGTTTTATATATGTTTAAAAAAGAGTAGTCTACTAAATTTTATGTGTTATTTTTTGTGTAAGATAAGATAAAAGAACAAAGAAGGGAATTTGTTTTATGTCCGGAAAATAAAACATTAAAACATCAGCAATATTTCAAATAAAACCATAATTATTCTTAATTACTTTATTTAGTCCTATTAATTAATTTTCACTTTTCTTGATTTTGTGTTAGCATTTTCATAAGCTTATCTGCATTTTTTTTTTTATATATCAGAATTCTATGTCCACTGGCGTGGAATGTGGTCTCAAAAATATTTGTTGTTCCATCAGAAGTCTTCTCCAGGAGTGCCTGACGAGCATAGTCCTTTCTTACTGGTTTCTGAGACAGTTCTTTTCTTGTTGCAGTTCTGGCTTCTGGTTGACTTCAGAATGTTTTTAGCCAAACAGAAGTAAAACAAAACCTTGGTTTAGATGTTAAAAAGCTTAAAATGGCTGTGGTTAGCTTACTGATAACCTTTAAAAGTTAAGGCTAATGAGACTTAACTATAAAAATAATGTAACGCCAAAATTTGAAAAGCAAAATAAAGTTAATCTAGAAAATTTTAAATAAAGTATCTATTAAACATAATTATTTAAATTTGCAATTCAGTATTATTCCATCTTTTATTTTTTAATAAATTTTATTGGAGTATAGGCAACTTAACAATGTTGTGTTAGTTTCAGGTATACAGTGAAATTAATCAGCCATACATATACATATATATATCCATTCTTTTTCAGATTATTTCCCCATATAAGCTATCACAAAATACTGAATAGATTTTCCCAAGCCATATAGTAGGTCCTTGTTACCAAACAATTTTGCATATATTTGCATACAACTTGTATATAGTAGTATACATGATTATTAATCCTATTTTCAAAGAAGATTAGATATACATCTAATGTATGAAGATGGATGAACATAATTTCTACAGAAAAATCTTACAATATCAAAACATAACATATTATGAATGTTCCAATCACATATTTAGAATATAAGAAGAATATATGAAGATCATTAAGTAAAGACATTCAGTAAGTCTGGAGTTGGTCTAAACATCTTAACATTAACAAAACTCCATAAAAAAAAATGATGTGGGAATTCCCGTTGTGGCTCAGCAGGTTAAGAACCCAACATAGGGAGTTCCCATCATGGCTCAGTGGTTAACAAACATAACTAGTAACCATGAGGTTGCGGGTTCCATCCCTGGTCTTGCTTAGTGGGTTAAGGATTTGGTGTTGCCATGAGCTGTGGTGTAGGTCACAGATGCAGCTCAGATCCTGTATTGCTGTGGCTCTGGCATAGGCCGGCGGCTACAGCTCGGATTGGACTCCTAGCCTAGGAACCTGCATATGCGATGGATGCAGCCCTAGAAAAGACAAAAAGACAAAAAAAAAAAAAAGAACCCAGCATAATGTGTGATAAGACCTGAATTCAGAGTCAATCCCTGACTTCATTCAGTGGGTTAAGGATACAGTGTTGCCTTGAGCTATGATGTAGGTCACAGATGCCACTCAGATATGGTTTTGCTGTTACTGTAGTAGGCTGGCAGCTGCAGCTCTGATTCAGCCCCTAGCCTGGGAAATGCCAAATGCCACAGGTATGGCCATTAAAAAAAAATAAATAAATAAGTTATATGAATCTCCAATTTCAAACAACAAGCATGGAACATTCTGAATTTATTTTTATTTATTTTTTTATTTTTTGGTCTTTTTGTCTTTTTAGGGCCGCACCTATGGCATATGGAGGTTCCCAGGTTAGGGTTTCGTCGGAGCTAAAGCAGCCAGCTTATGCCACAGCCACAGCAGTGTGAGATCCGAGCCACGTATGTGACCTACACCAGAGTTCATGGCAACACTGGACCCTTAACCCACTGAGCAAGGTCAGGGGTTGAACCCAGGTCCTCATGGATGCTGCTTGGGTTTGCTAACCACTGAGCCATGATGGGAACTCCAAATACATTGAATTTAAACTAAAGAGGTTAAATAGTGTCCAAGTTGATATTTTTAAAAAATAACTGAAATTATGACTGGTAATAATATATCATTATTGTTTAATATCAGTACAAACATTACAGGATTCTAATTATAGAAATATACTGTGGGCAGGGAGGACATGAATGAATTTCTAGGACTCATATAATTTCTGAGATATTTATATTAATAACAATTTATTTACACAAAAATAACCTGGAGAAGGCTATCTCCTTAGATATGAGAACACCTCTCATGACTTCTATGATGTATCAAAAAGCCTAGTAATTTCTATCACCTTTCTTTATACAAAATGAAAGGAGAAATCCATTGAATTTTCCAGAAATCTAGAAAATGTCAAAGACAATCTTATGCACAAAATATATCATGTAGAACTTGCTTTGAAAAAGCCAAAATGTTAAAAGTTATCAGAAGTTCTGAACGTTTGACTAAATAAATCATAGGTCAGTGAGAAATACTTGGCTACTTATTTAGTCAAAGTAACAAAACATTTTAAAAGTAAACATAGCCAGATGCTTCTGGTATTAAAGCCTGAGGAGCTCTATGGACCTGCTCCTCAAAACAACTGGTGAAAATTATTTTTTTTAAGTGTCTTGAACTGCCTCTACCAGCATAAGCATTTATTCAGTAAGAACTACCTGAACCAGGCTCTCTATTCCTCTGCCATCTTTGTGAGATGAAAATTCTACTCCAGATTGTTACACCCCAAAACATAGGGTTCCTTCTTCTTTCACAGAACCCAGTCAGAGGGCTGTATTTCCAGGAGGGGTAAGACATTTCTCAGCCTACTCCCAGCTACTTGTTGCTGAGTTCCTGGTGAGTGTGCCTGAGAGAAGAAGGTCCCATTTTCCCGCTAAACTCATGAGACAGAGGATCTCCTTTGGGCGCAGTTGCCAGTAAGAATTCTGGGGTCCTGATCACATTTGCCCTGACTCACAGGGTGAGAGTACCACATAGTGATAGGCAAGCCAATGAGACCTGGGTCTTCTGACTTTTCTATCCACCAAGCACTCAAATTCTTAAAGTGGGGGTGTTTGAAAGAAGCACATCATTGTTCCCACCTCTTTCAACAGCACTATGGCTCAAGGATTTTTCCCTGGGAAAAACAGTTTATAGACAGAGCTCTAGTCTAGGAAGCTGACTTTCTTTGCAACTGAGTGTGGAGATTTTCAAGAAGCTCTTGAAACAGTGGAAGTTGTGGTAAAAGGCAGTTAGGAGGGATTGTTACGTTCACTTGAGAGATAGACTAAACTGTAAACTGATGAGTTTGCCGAAGACAAACAGGGAAGGACACCTGGAAGAGCCCTCTTAAGATCAGAACAAATCTAAAATACTGATCTCAGGCACTTTCCCTTCTACATGTTCAAATGTAATTGGACTATTCCCTGAGGTAATTTATGTCCCAAGGCATAAACTGGAACCTTTAGAGCAATCAGCCTTCAATTAGTGGAAATTTAACAGCTGGTGTGGTCAGGGAAAAATGATAGTCAAACAAACAAACAAAGAACAAAAATAAAAACAAACAGGACTGGAAGAAACTGTGTATGGTGAGCAGAGTATGATCAGGGCCGTTTAGCAGGAAGTGTTATCTCTAGTCAGCCAGTTCTGGGAATGAGCTGTTAAATGGTGATGTTTTGTACCGTACTGATTGCCAAAGCTTGGAGTTAAACCAAAAATCAGGAGCTTGGGGGAGGAAACTTCTAAAGATTCAGTAAGTTGTGGCAAGCCAAGTCATTGAGTAAGTTATTAGTAATTGTAAGCATATGGTCAAAACTGAGACAATTCATACATCAATGAGTTGGCAGATTCACACCTAGGAACTCAAGATAATAGAGGAATCTGAAAGAGACTTAATTCATTTATATTTAAATGTCCTCAGAGACATTTAAGAATGTAGAAATGAAAATACAAAAATATAGAATACCATGGCTAAAACTAATAGACACTGTAATGCAATAATTCATAATACCATAAGTAGAAGCTAGATTTGATAAAGGACCAAACATAATTATTATCAAATAAAACTCACAGTCACTACAATAAAAGAGGAACTTAAGTAAATTAAACAACAGGTAGAGAGAAGATTACTGAAATGTTTTAAAAATAATGATAATAACCAACTGGGAGAAAATAATTAGAACATATTTAACAAACAAAAGATTACTATTTATATTACCATTCTATTGTATGTTATTATACCATCTAGTAAACATCAGAGTTTTAAAAAGAAATGGTATAGGATAAATGTGACAACTTAAAAAAGAAAGTGTAAAAAACTAACAGATTTATGAAAATTTTAAGAAAAATTCAAACATATGCCATTTCTCAAGTTACTCTAATGGAATAAAAATTAACAACATTTTGTTAATTTTTATTAACATTTTAAACCATTTTTTTAACCATTAGTTAAAATTTAGGAAAATTAATCATGTGAAACACAACTTTTAATGATTGTTGCCACATTTGAGAAATAATTTGATATTTATTGAAATTTTATATGTTCATCTTTGCTGGTATGTCTGCAGAAGTTATCATTGTCTGTAACAGTATATGTCTATGATAACAAAAGCATTCAAATAATCTAAATTCTTACCCTTAAAATATACTTGGACAAGTTTCTTGATGGTCTAGTCATTAGGACTTAGCGCTTTCACTGTTGCAGCCTGTTTTCAATCCCTGGTCTGGGAACTGAGATCCCACATCAAGCATGCTACTGCCAAAAAAAGTATATACTTGGACAATAAAGTTTTAAAATCTGAAGATTTTCAATGTTATTTTTTTTCCTGTAATTTATATGCCTTCCTCTCTATGTACATGTAATTAAGAAAAAAAATAAGGGGGTTGTGCTACTATGATCTTTTTAAATAAAGGAGCCACAGAATGCATCTTAGCCTGGAAAATGTTAATAATTATAGTAATAAGATTATTAGTTCCCTTATTAAAGTTATCATATATCCATCTAAGTCCTTAAATATTAATGTAGAGAACAGTGTTTTATCTACCATGGTCAGTAAGTTGAAACACTCATTTTAAGATGTCTCTATCTAGTTATAAGACCTGGAGAAGCTAACTCTAAACCTGTAAAGCCCATAGAGCTGCAAAAAGTGGATTATTTGTCAGCATAAAATATGAAGGGCATATTTTAAATAATGCAAAAAAGTCAAATTGAAAGATTCAATGTGATATAAATGCTGGTAGGAAGATATTTTGGAATATTATCTGATTTATTTTTTGATATCTGCATCAAAATAACTATATTGTAAAGAAAGAATTTTTTGCCTCAGGAAATATACCTCAACAGATCTTAAAAAATTAAGAACAATATTTTTGTATTGAGGGAAATGGCAGTGCTGAAGAAATTTAAGTAATGAAATTTGCCTGGTGGATGCAATGCAACCTAAACTTTCCAGATCTGTTAATTCTTCTTCAAGTAGGTAGAGCTAGAGAATCAGAAGGAGAAAAATAAAATCTTCTGTATTAATAGGTCCCAGATGGGTAGAATTTTGAATATGTTACCCATTAGTTCTGGGAGGTTGAGAGAGGAGAAGAGATTTATGCCAACCCTCCAGGTTAAAACCTGATAGATGAAAAACAAATTGTACTAATATAAAATGTCTAAATTTGGCAATACAAGGTAGGGGGTGTCTTAAGTGCCTTAGACAGTCTCAGCAAGTTTCTTGTAGACAGTGAGATCCTAGAATAGCTAATAAGCCTGAGTTCCAAAATACCCACTGAATATAAAGAAAAACTAACATAATTAAATAAGCTAAAATGCATGAGGAGGCCTTGTTTTACAGAAGTCACAGTAACCTGCTAGTAGCTGTGATTGAGAACCCTAAGAAAAGATGGCCATATCTGGTGATGACACCACATAGATAGACAACCATCACTACCACATACCTCAGTACTGTATAACATGTAGGGTGGTATTTGTAAAGATAGCACCCATTCAACTATATGGAAATTATTTTTTAATTTGAACTGGGCAAGAAAAACAATGAACTCTTAAGAAGATACTTCAGAAGAATTGAAAGTGATAAAATCTTATCATTAGTGGTATTTTATAGATGGTAAAATTAAGTATGAAAAAAAAGGTTACTTCCTTTTTCCCCCAAAGAAGATAGATGGATCAAAAGACTCTAAATCTAGCTATCAATTAATCTATTGTTTATTGATCTATCTAAATTTATATATGTAATTTTAGATTATGTATATACAACATGCACACACACAGAGAACAAACAACAAGCAAGGTCATCTTCTCTTTCTGAATTCAGTATATTTTCTTCTTATATCATGCTGCTGCAAGTCCTGCTATACACCACAAGAGAAATTTGCATTTATTGCTTTGTAAGGTAAATAAACTAGTTTCTCACATACAGGGTTTTCTTATTCTTCTTAACACAATTCAGAGTTAATGATCCCAAATAATTGTTCACACTTGTTCAGGGACCATCTGCCAAATCAAAAGAAACATTTCTGTCTGGGAATCAAAATGTGTCTGCATGTTTGCTGTTGTATTTTTATGCCTCTTAAGGAAATGTTGCATGAGGGACTGGTAATAATGATCTTTAGTCATATTTTGCAATTCAAGGGTCTATTTTTTCTAATGATAATAATTATTGCCATCCTTTTAAGAGCACATTTTATTAGGTTCTGTGTCAGTGATTCAATGGGAAAATATAGTTAGCTTTTTCCTTTAGTAGAACAAATTGTATTTAAAGGCAATTACATCACTTGTTTAAGAACACTCAGCTAATACATGGCATAGGTAGAGTAAAAATCAGGAGGTTATCCTTAGCCTTTATGCAACACCATTTCAATGTAATATAATTCTATGTCCATAGTTCTATTTTTAAAGGTATATACCACTTTAATTCATTGATGTTCTCCATATTAGTTAAACAAACCCTAAGCTTCTAACTGCTTTCTTGAGAATAAACTGCAGAGGAGTAAGAATAGAAGAGGGATGACCAGGTGAAAGACTATGACAGAAATCAGAAATCAGGATAATTTTTAGTAGTCTATTATGGTGGTAGTGAAAGTGGTGGAAAGCATTCAGATTCCCTTGTAGTTTTCAATAGGATTTGATAATGAATCAGGGCTGGAATGAATAAGAAAAAAGTAATCAAGGATTTGTGGTGCAATTGCCTAAACAGATAAGGTTTCTACTAACTGTGCTGGGAATAGTTTGGAAGGAGCAGGTTTGGAGTCAGAAAAGAGCATGTTAAAGATGAGGTTCTTTTCAGGCTCTTAAATTGGTTTGCGTTCATTCAGGAAAACAGGAATTTGATTTAGAACTCCATTCATGGGGGGTTCCTGTCGTGGCTCAGAGGTTAGTGAATCCAACTAGGAGCCATGAGGTTGCGGGTTCAATCCCTGGCCTTGCTAAGTGGGTTAAGGATCCTGTGTTGCCATGAGCTGTGGTGTAGGTTGCAGACTTGGCTCAGATCTGGCATTGCTGTGGCTCTGGCATAGGCCGGTGGCTACAGCTCTGATTTGACCCCTAGCCTGGGAACCTCCATATGCCGCAGAAGTGGCCCAAGAAATGATAAAAAAAAAAAAAGAGAGAGAATTCCATTCAGTATAAAAACTAGAATGTATAATGTTGGATGAGATGGGAGTTAGGGTACAGTGGTCAAGTGGATCACTCCTGATTAGGAAGTTGTAGCTAGGTCAGACAAACAAGACATAAAGCACTGAAGCCCATAGTTTTCAAATATTCACTGGGAAAGTTTCAAATCTAATGACTTACCGATACACCTCCTGCTGTCACTGTCTATAGCAGTAAAGCAGGTAAATCTCAAGTGCTCCCTCACTTGCCTGGCTATGACTCTCTTGTCTGCCCATACATCTGGCTGTCACTCCCATGAGAGGATAATAACCTTCCTTTTTCTTCTACCATCTAAATATTCTGTGAGTTCTTCTCCTTACTAATCTTATCCCAGAACCATGGAAATAGATGCCAGAAATTGCAGTTCTTAGTGGTTCCCCATCATATAGAGGAGACCTTAGAAGGGAATCTTGGTAATGCTAAGTTGCAAATAAATAATCCATTATAAACATACCTCAGAGATACAGCCAGTCAGTTCCAGATTACTACAATAAAATAAATAGTGCAGTAAAACAAGTAGCAAGAAGTTTTTGGTTTTCCTGTGCTCATAAAAGTTATGTTTATACTATACTATAGTCTATTAAGTGTGCAATAATAGCAGCATTATATCTGAAAAAAGTACATGCCCTAATTAAAAATACTGCATTTCTAAAAAATGTGAACCATCATCTGAGCCTTCAGAAAATCATAGTAGTGGCAAAATGATTAGTGATCTCAGATTACCACAACAATGATAAGGATTGAAAATATGATATCAAAATGTGGTACAGAGACACAAAGAAAGCAAATGCTGTTGGGAAAAAATGGCACCTGTAGATTTGTTCAATGCAGAGTTGCTACAAACCTTCAATTAAAAAAAAAAAAAAAAGCAGTGTCTGGAAAGAACAATCAAATTGGTTATGCCCATGCAACTTCCTGATCAAATTGTCAGTAAGCACTTGGATGGAGGACACTGTTTTTCAGAGAATGCATTAGTACTAGAGTTATAAACGTGGTAGTTGTGTTAGTTTCTTAGGGCTACCACAACAAAGCACTACAAACTAAGAATCTTAAAAAAAGAAAAAAATATATTTATTGTCTCTGCAGGCTGAATGTCCAAGATCACCGTGTCATCAAAGCCATGCTCCTTCTGAGATTGGGTAGAATGCTTCCTTAATTCCTCTTAGTTTCTGCTAACAGCCTCAATTGGCATTCGTTGGTTTGTAGCTGCATCCTTCCAACCTCTGCCTCTGCCATCACATGATGTTCGCCCTGTGTTTCTCTGCCGCCTTGTGGTATTTTCCTCTTTTTGTGAGAATACCGTTCATATTGGATTAGGATCTGCCATATCATCACTTGATTACATCCACAGAGCCCCCATTTCTGAATAAGGTCATAATCACAGATATCATGGGTTAGGAGTTCATAATATTTTGGGGAAAGGAAACAATTCAATCCATAATGGTAGTTTACAGAATGTTGAGAGTATCCAAAGCCAAAGTCTGGATAAAAACAAGGTGGATAATGAAGAAGAGTGGTTCACAGGTTTTCGCTGGGTCACAGAATAGGAGGTAAGAAGGAATCACTGATGGAGATTAAGAAAGAGTAGTCATTAGGGAGGAGGGTCTATTTTCTGTTGTAGCTTTAACAAATTATTACAGCTTGGTATCTAAGACAGTACAATTTTATCATCGTAGAGTTTTGCAGGTAAGAAATTTAAAATGGGTCTTATGAACTAAAATCACCATGCCTGCAGGGCTGCATTCCTTTCTGGCAATTTTAGAGCAGATTGTTTCCTTGCCTATTCCTTTTAGAGGCTGCCTGAATCCCTTGGCTCATAGCCTTCTTCCAACTTAAAAGCCAGTAATGGTCAGTCAGGTTTTTCCCACAAGTTATTGCTCTGACCCTGAGTCTTCTGCCTTCCACTTCCACATTTAAAGGATCCTTGTGCTTACATTGGACTTACCTGGATAATCCTGAGTAATCTCTCAATTTTAAGGTCCACTTATTAACAAATAATCCCATTTCCAACCATAATCCCCCTTTGCCACATAATGTAAAGTATTCACAGGTTCTGAGAATTAGAATGTAGGTGTCCTTGGGGGGGGGGTGCATTATGCTGCTTACCACAGAGAGAACCTGGAGAGGATAGTGTTCTTAGGTCCAAATATTACAAAGAGGAGAAAATGATCAAGCATGGTTGAAATTTATTCAGGGCCTGATTAAGTTAATTAGGTTACTTGCCGATGCTTCCATTAGGTCATAAATTGAAAATTGAATTTGGATTTAGCATCTCAGTGGACATTAGTAAAATAATAATACAAGTTCATGTGTATTGTTTTGGATGAAAATTTGGTGCAAGTAATGCAAGCAACAATGATAACAGAAAATACAGATACAGCAAGTGCTGATAACTTTCTAATATTTATTGTAAGTTAACGATATATGTTATTGAGTGTTAAATATAATCCTAACAAAAACTGTATTTAATGAAAGGGACACTCCTGTTATTTACATCTCTCTGTAACATGCTATAGAAATACTAATCATGATATGTTTTATTTCCATTATTAATATATTTTAAAACATGTCAAAGTAATATTACAAGGAATAGTTGTATGATATTAAACTATTTAAAATAGTATAGTGATAGATCTGATATTTTAATTCTGTATATTTCTTGGTCTACTATATTTTAGGAATGGGGATTGAAGTATTAAACTTCCCTCATATTTTGGTGAGGATTTCTTAAACAGAGATTTTATTTATTTTCTTTAATAGAGTGTTAGGAGATGACTAAAAATATATTCATACTTTAAAGATGACCTGTTTTTGAAAGAGAGTATCAGTGAAATATAAAGATGGCGATGGAAGGTTCCTGATAATGCTACTAAACTGTAACATTGTTTCAGTATTTTATGGGCTTTATTATCTTAAATATTCATCATGTTTAAGTCATACTTCCTGATACCTGTACATTCTAAATTCATTTATACCAATTAGTTGCTCTTTGTCTTTTATAGTGTACCTTAGTAAAATTGTCTAAAGATTATTATGACATATTTTAGCAATAGCTGAGTGATTAAAAGCATTAGGAGTCTAGAAATTTTAGCAAGAATCTACACCAAAGTTGAGTTAGACTTATAGTAGTAACCCTAAAGGATTCTTAATTACTCCTCCCTTCTTCTGAATATAGAACTCCTTTGGTGATGAGCAACTGCAGAAAAATCTATCACTAAGGCACTTTTAAAGTTTATAACCATTACCAGTGACCTTTCCATGAACCTGAGCTAAGGACGTGTTAATCAAAAGACTATATAATATTTAAGAAACTAACTTAATTAAAATAGTAAACATTAAAATAATCAAATTTCTTGGCATAAACAGCAGTTCTTTCGATATAACCTGTCAGCATATGACAAGACAATTTTTGTTTTTGTTCCTAACCTTAACCTTCTCAACAGAGCCATTTATTTTTTATCCCAGATAATTTTATTTAAAGATAATTTTTTTTGTCTTTTTTTTGGGGGGGTCATACCTGCAGCATATGGAGGTTCCCAGGCTTGGGGTCTAATCGGAGCTACAGCTGCTGGCCTATGCCACAACCACAGCAACGCCAGATTCGAGCCACGTCTGCAACCTACACCACAGCTCAAGGCAACACCGGATCCTTAACCCACTGAGCGAGGCCAGGGATCGAACCCTCAACCTCAGGGTGGTTTCTAGTCAGATTCGTTTCCACTATGCCATGAGGGGAGCTCCTAAAGATACTTTTTAAAAGCAGTCACAATCAAAATAAATTTGTTTAGTTAGAAATCAACTTCTTAAAAATTTAAGATTTTAATATGAACATTTAATTTTTAAATTTTGATACTCTGACAAATATTTACAAACTTAGGCAAATTTAAACATGATTTAATTATCCTCACCGTAGCTCCTTTTGTATGTTAATTTCTAGAATGACTTTGATAAATGACAGTACAGTAATCTCTAAAAATGTTCAAATCATCAAATTGTAAGAAATTTGATATTGACCAGCCCAAGGCAACATTTAAGTCAAAATATTTTCTTTGCCTGTAATATTTTATCTGTCAGTAACTTTGTACTATCGCCTGTTTTGGAAACAATAATATTTCAGTCTTTTGTAAACCATGTAGGTGTTTTTAACTGTTATGAGCAATAAGTATAATAATTAGTGGGCATTCATCAGTTTATTCGCTATTTATCAAGGTTTCTGCTTTCTAAAATGTGTTCAGATTTCATCAAGTTTTTGGGTGATCCCAACTGGCCTTATCCTATTGAAGAGAATAAATAAGAAAAAAAAAAAGTGATCTATTTCCTTTTCAGAGAAAACAGGAACTCAATTTCTGATATTTTTCTTCTTGGTTCTCAGAGTGTCACTGAAACACTTTGTTTGCAAATGCCATGGTTTCACCTTTCCATCTTGTTTTTCCTGATTTCTCCTTTGGTGTCCCAAACTTACTGTGTTGAATCTTGAACTTGTGTAACTTTTCATGAGAACTTCTTTCCTATTTGTCAACTTCTGGTGCAGATACCAAAAAAGCAAAAACATTTTAACAAAACAAAAGGCATCAGGAGATTGAATGGCTCTGTTCAGTGAACCACTGAACCACCAAAAGAAGAGCTGGCTCTACTCACAATTGCTGTCAGGGATTTGAATATTGTGACACTCCATCTTTACATCATGTTTTCATTCCTCTCAGACTGTCAGATTCATTTTCTCAGAATATTTTCTCTACAAAACAAGAGATCTGACTGCTTGATATACCCTAGGCAGCTCTTTTCAAATAGAACTTCAAAAGACTCACCAGAGTCTAGATTTACAGTGGGTTCACAGCTCAATTCTTATCACTTACATACTTAAAGCTCAAATTATTTGTGTTGATAAAACAGATGATTATAGTAACAAGTTATTACAGTAACTCCTTAGTTCTGGCATTACCTTGCTTAAAAATTCACCCTAATCAGAGTAAATCTTTGAATTTGTCAGCTTGAGGCCTTATACGTTATAGCAAGACAAAATAAAACTGAAATGTATTCATGCCTAAACTGAAAAAAGGATTTTAGCTGTTAATTTTTCTTAAGACAAAGCATCCGTTTATATATCAACATATTACTGTAATTTCTCCTTTTCTTCAGCATAGCCACCAGCATTGCATTTAGTTCCTTGAAGCAGTCTTGTATAGGTTTTGTAAGAAATTGGGCCAGGTGTGATTATAGACCATAACTATAAATTTCAGTCCTCCTGGCACAAGTTAAGATTCTTATCCATCATGGGACCTAGAAAAGAATATATCTTATGACTAGATGATTTATTTTAATGAATAATTTAATTTATATGTATGTTTTAAGTCATTTTTACCTCTTATGTGTTATAATTATCAGTGGAAATATAACCCTAATGATGAAAGTCTGTTACTTGCTACTACATTTCAAATGGCATATTTGATTATTAATTTTTCAGAGAATTTGAAAATGCAGAACTAATATAGAAAAAAAACTCCATGGTATAAATGCTACACAGTTAACATTTTCCTGATTTTTTTCAGATAACAAAAAGCAGAACTGATATTACAAACAAAATTCTCTAGTATAAAGACTATGTGGTTAATACTTTTTTACTTCCCTAGATACAAAACCAAAAATAACTAAATGAAATAATTTAAACAATAAAAATAAATAAGAAGTGCAAACTCCAAAGATAACTTATTTTGACAAAAAGCATTGATATAAAAAATTATTTACAATGCTGACATCCTTTACAGATAGGCTAGAGGTGATATCCATCATCTAATCAAATTCTTCAATCTTTCTGTCAACATAATATCTGTTATTGCCATGACCGGACGATATTTTACATACTGTATATGTTCTGTTATCCACACTGACTACAATTCCTTTGCATATGGAACCATATTTTAAGTGTCCATATCATCAAGAATAATGAGCCCAAACTATATATTCTATCAGAACATCTCATTATTTTCCTTACTATGTTTTAAAATGAGACAAAGGGATCTCTTGAAATACACTTCAAATTAACATTCTTGTGTAATTCTTACCAATTGTCACGTGAAACGCAAATTATAAATTCCTCAGTGAGAGTATTAGAAGCAAAGTGTTATCTAAAAAATATTTTTTTGGAGACAATAGTAATCTTTAGAAACTGCATTTATAACTATAGTCTACAAAGAACAATAGTGTTGATACTAAAGGCTGAGACCAGGACTGGCAGGGAGTTAGATGTTTTGAGTAATATTAGGCAGCGCCATAAAAGATAAGTCTATTATGAATATGCATGCAAAATAAGTTTTATCACAGAGTGATTAAAAACCTTTCTTTCTGCATTATGATTTATTCATTGACTTATTCTTTCTATGGTGAATAATGTAGCAATTGGATTCTGCATAACGCATCAATTAATTCTCAGGATGCTCCTCTTGATAACTGATGTGATTGTTGAGACATTTAGTATGATTTTTCAGAAATACCATCTTGGAATTCCCATTGTTGCTCAGCGGCAGTGAACCCAACTAGTATCCATGAGGATGTGGGTTCAATCCTTGGCTTCACTCAGGGGGTTAAGGATTTGGCTTAGCCTTGGGCTGTGGTGTAGGTCACAGATGCAACTCAGATCCCGTGTTGCTGAGGAATGGGCTGGTAGCTACAGCTCCAATTCATCCCCTAGCCTGAGAACTTCTATATGTTGCAGGTGCGGCCCTAAAAATGCAAACAAAAAAAACAACAACAAAAAAAGGAAAATGAATACCACTTTTAGTGTATTTTATTCTTTAATTTGATTTGATGTTGTGTTTCCATTTAACCTTAGAATTAATCTAGCTTCCATGACCATTTTCTTGTAGTAATTTTGAAAATTCTTTCAGGTCCATATAGAAGATATATATCAAATAACTTTTCTATCCACAGGAGGCAATAGAGGGAAGCAGAAAATGTTTAATTTCACTCATCTCAATTCTTTCATTCATTCAGCAAACATACTGAGTACTTATTCTGGGTAAGGCATTTGGATAGACATTGAGGTATAAAGAAACTCTAAAATGGGGACATGAATTGTAAGATGCATATATTTTAGTAGAATAAATAGTTAAGGAAATCAATGATTATAAAACAATGCTTCATGTGTATTGGGGGCTATTACTGAATATGAAAATAGAGAACAATTTGATCAAAAGAACAGTCTGATACTGGAAGGTTTATTTAAGTTAGGAAGATGAAGCAAAAGGCTGAAAAACGTCAGGCGAAGGAAATAGCATTTAAAATGGCTGAGACATAAGACAATATGATATATAATCAGAAAAGAGTATAGACAAGACTTAAAACTTCTTGAGTCCCTGTTGAGCCTCAGTGGCAATGAACCCAACTAGTATCCACAGGGATGTGAGTTTGATCACTGGCCTCGTTCAGTGGGTTAAGGATCCGCATTGCTGTGGGTAGGGCTCTGGCTGGCAGCGGCAACTCTGATTCCACGGTTAGCCTGGGAACTTCCATATGCTGTGGGTGTGGCCCTAAAAAGAAAAAAAGACTTAAACTTCTAAAATTCTATTAATGATTGGATAAGATATGGCTGATTATCTGAAGAAAACTGCTGTAGAACTTGGATGTAAAATGAAGAAATAGACTTCGTGAAAAAAATAAGCAGATTTTGGTGGAGTTACAGGTTCATAGGAGTGGAATTGTACAAAGTAAATTCCAACATTTTCTTGGAATTTTATTTACCCTGAGGTCATGCATTGTTAGTGCAGTATATCATGGCGTAGTAGTAGTGGAGAGTCCATAGTTTTGTGCCCTGGAAAATTAAAGAACTAAATGTAGGGAGTCACTGGTTACCGAAAAGGAAAGGAACAATTGTGAAAGAAAAAGAACCAAATTATCCAATTCTGTACACCATATCTCCATTTGACTCATTAACCATACAAAAAAAAAGTCAAAAACTGCACAATCATCTCAAGAGATGCAGAAAAAGCATTTGACAAAAGCCAACATCCATTAATGCTAAAAACCCTTACCAAAGTTGGTATAGAGGGAACATATCTCAACATAATAAAAGCTAGTTATGAAAAAATCATTGTCAATGTAATACTCAATGGAGAAAAGTTGAAAGCCTTCCCATTAAAATCTGGAACAAAACAAGGATGCCTATTATCGCCATGTTTATTCAATATAGTATTGGAAATACTAACCACAGTAATCAGACAAATTAAAGAAATAAAAGTCATCCAAATTGGAAGAGAAGAGGTAAAACTGTCACTCTATCCAGATGACATGATACTATAGATAGAAAACCCTTGGAGTTTCCATCGTGGCGCAGTGGTTAACGAATCCGACTAGGAACCATGAGGTTGCGGGTTCGGTCCCTGGCCTTGCTCAGTGGGTTAAGGATCCGGCGTTGCCGTGAGCTGTGGTGTAGGTCGCAGATGTGGCTCAGATCCTGCGTTGCTGTGGCTCTGGCTTAGGCTGGGGGCTACAGCTCCAATTTGACCCCTAGCCTGGGAACCTCCATATGCTACGGGAGTGGCCCAAAGAAATAGCAAAAAGACAAAAGAAAAAAAAAAGAAAACCCTAAGGACCCCACACAAAAACTACTCAAACTGAACAAGGAATTCAGCAAAGTAGCAGGATACAAGATAAACTTTTAGAAATCAGTTGCATTTCGGATACTAGCAATGAAATATTAGAAAAAGAATATAAAAATACAATTCTTTTTAAAATAACACCCCCAAAATTAAATACCTAGGAATAAACCTGACCAAGGAGGTAGAAGATGTATATGCTGAGAACTATAAAACATTAATCAAAGAAGTAAAGATGATTCAAAGAAATGGAAAGATATTTCATGCTCCTGGATTGGAAGAATTAATATTGTGAAAGTGACCATACTACCCAAAGCAATCTACAGAATCAATGCAATCCCTATTAAATTACTTATGACATTTTTCACAGAACCACAACAAACAATCCAAAAATGTATGTGAAACTGGAAAAGACCCAGAATTGCCAAAACAATCCTGTGTGTGGCGGGGGAAACAAACAGGAGGCATAACTCTCCCAGACTTCAGACAGTATTACAAAGCAAAGCTGCAGTAAGCAAGACAGTGTGTTATTGGTACAAAAAACAGACATACAGAGTGATAGAACTGAATTGAGAGCCCAGAAATAAATCCAGACACTTACGGTCCATCAACTTTCAACAAAGAAAGCAGGAATATAAAATGAGAAAAAGACAATCTCTTCAGCAAGTATTGCTGGGAAAAATGAACAGCTGCATGTAAATCACTGAAACTAGAACACACCCTTATACCATACACAAAAATAAACTCAAAATGATTTAAAGACTTAAACATAAGACTGAACACCATGAAACTCATAGAAGAGAACATAGGCAAAACATTCTCTGACATCAACTGTCCAAATGTTTTCTTAGGTCAATCTCCCAAAGCAATAGAAATGAAAAAAATAAACAAATGTGACCTAATCAAACTGAAAAGCTTCTGTACAGCAAAATAAACCATATATATATACAACCTATGGAATGGGAGAAAATAATTTCAAATAATGTAATGGACAAGGGCTTAGTATCCAAAATATATAAACAACTCATACAACTAAACAGCAAAAATACAAACAACCTAGTTGAAAAATGGGCGGAAGAAATTAATAGACATTTCTCCAAAGAAGACATAGAGATGGAAAACAGGAACTTGAAAAACTGCTCAACATAAGGGAATTCCCATCATGGTGCAGTGGAAACAAATCTGACTAGGAATCATGAGGTTGCGGGTTTGATCCCTGGCTTCACTCAGTGGGTTAAGGATCTGGCATTGCCATGAGCTATTATATAGGTCAGAGACGTGGCTCGGATATGGTGTTGCTGTGGCTCTGGTGTAAGCCAGCAGCTGTAGCTCCCATTGTACCCCTAGGCTGGGAATCTCCCTATGCCACTGTTGCAGCCCTAAAAAGAAGTAAAAAATTGCTCAACATCACTAATTATTAGAAAAATGCAAATCAAAACAACTACAATGAGGTACTCCCTCACACAAGTGGAATGGCTATCATTAATAAGTTTACAAATAACAAATTATGGAAAGGGTGTGGAGAAAAGGGAACCCTCCTACACTGTTAGTGGGAATGTAAATTGGTAAACCACTATGGATAACAGTATGGGGGTACCTCAGAAAACTAAATATTAGAGTTCCCTTTGTGGCGCAGTGGTTAATGAATCCAACTAGGAACCAGTGGGTTAAGGATCCGGCGTTGCCGTGAGCTGTGGTGTAGGTCACAGACGTGGCTCGGATCTCGCGTTGCTGTGGCTCTGGTGTAGTCTGGCAGCTACAGCTCCGATTTGACCCCTAGCCTGGGAACCTCCATATGCTGTGGGAGCGGCCCAAGAAATGGCAAAAAGACCAAAAAAAAAAAAAAAAAAAGAGAGAAGAAAACTAAATATTGAATTACCATGTGATCCAGCAGTCCCACTCCTGGGCATATATCTGGATAAAACTTTCATTGAAAAAGATACATGCATCCCTGTGTTCATTGTAGCCCTCTTCACAATAGCCAAGACATGGAAACAACCTAAATATCC
Organism: Phacochoerus africanus; assembly: GCF_016906955.1. Classification (NCBI taxonomy): domain Eukaryota; kingdom Metazoa; phylum Chordata; class Mammalia; order Artiodactyla; family Suidae; genus Phacochoerus; species Phacochoerus africanus. Next base: position 59,417,672 of record NC_062556.1, on the reverse strand, counting down.
ATTGATGAATGAATGGTTTAAGAAGATGTGGTACATATACATAGTGGAATACTACTCAGCCATTTAAAAAGAACAAAATAATGCCATCTGCAACAACATGAATGGAATTACAGATTCTCATACTAAGTGAAGTAAGTCAGAAAGAGAAAGACAAATACCATATGATATCACTTATAACTGGAACCTAATATTTGGCACAGATGAGCCTATCCACAGGAAAGAAACAAACTCAGAGACATGAAGAACAGACTTGTGGTTGCCAAGAGGGAGTGAAGGGACTGGCAGGAACTGGGAGTTTGACATTAGTAGATGCAAAGTATTGCACTTGGAGAGTATAGCAATGAGATCCTGCTGTATAGTGCAGGGAACTATATGTAATCACTTGTGATATAGGAACATGATGGAGCATAAATGTGAGAAAAAGATTTATAAATGTATGCATGACTGGGTCATGTTACTGTACAGCAGAAATTGACAGAACATTGTAAATCAACTATAATAAAAATTTTTTTAAACATTGGAAAAAAAAATAAAATTTTCACATTTCAAAAAGTAAAAATAATGATATAAAATGTTATGATTCTCTAATTGTAAAGGAGACAGCATGCAAGAACAAGTAGGCTTTGTAAGCAGATAGATGGAACCCTAAGAACCAAAAATAAAACTTAGAGATCAAACACTCTGAAATTGAAGGGAAGGAAGCTATTGATGTGCTTATTAGCAGATGACAGCTGAGGAAAGAATCTCTGAGCTTGAGGATATCTCAATAGAAACTTTCAAAACTGAAAAGCAAAGAGAACAAAGACCGGGGGGAAAAAAAAAGAAAGAAAAGAAAAGAAAAAAGAACAAGGAGTCCCAGTCATGGCTCAGCGGTAATAAACCAGACTACAGTCTGTGAGGATGCTGGTTCCATCCTTGGCCTTGCTCAGTGGGTTAAGGATCTGGCATTGCCATGAGCTGTACGGTGGGTCACAGACATGACTCGGATCTGGCATTAATGTGGTGGTGGCTATGGTTGGCAGCTGCAGCTCTGATTTGAGCCCTAACCTGGTAACTTCCATATCCTGTGGGTGTGGCCCTAAAAAGAAAAACTAATAAAAAAAGAAAACAAAACAAAATATCCAAGGACTGTGGGACACCTATGAAAAGTGTAACATAGGTAGAAATTAAATACCAGAAGAGAAAAAGGAACAGAAGAAATATTTGAAGCTATAATGACTGAGAATTTTCTGAAATTATTTAATAGTTTCAGCATTAACCTTATAATGTTAATATATACATTATAAGAAAACAAAATGTAATGTATCAATATTGGATCATAAATTATGATAAATGCATGACAGTAATAAAAGATTTTAATCATTGGGGAAATTGGGTGTGAGCTATAAATGAGCTCTTTATTATGTTTGCATTTTTTCCTGTAAATCCAAAACTATTCTAAAATAAAAAGTTTATTAACAGTTCTACAGTTAACATATTTACTGGTCAATGACAGTACTCTTCCCCTGTTTGAGATCAAGGAATATATATCCTTCTTTTCCAGTTATTTTTACCATCAAACTAGAGTTTCTAGCTAGAACGGTAAGCAGACAAACAACACACAAGTCATACAGTTTAAGAAAGAAACAAAGCTCTCTGTACTGTCAAAAAATATTTTGGCCACGTTGGTGGCATGCAGAAGTTCCTGGGCCAGGGATCAAACCCATGCCACAGCAGTGACCCAAGTCATGCAGTGACAATGCCAGATCAACCTGCTGAGCCTTGAGGGAATTCCCCAAAGAATTCTCAATAAGCTACTAGAGCTAACAAGTGAATTTAATAATGTTTCAAGTTATAAGGCAAAATATATAAAATCCATTATATTTTGATATAACAGCAATAAATAAATATCTGATTATTGAGATTTTTAAAAATAATTATAACCACATCACAAAGCATGGAATATATAGGTATAAATATAACAAAATATGTTTCAGATTGAGACTAAATTCTACATAAAAACAGTAAGAGAAATTCAAGAAGACCCAAATGAAAAGAACTTTATATCATTGTCAATAGGAATGTATAACATTGTCCATTTCCCTCTAATTGATGTAATGATTTAACATAATTCTTTGAAAAGTCCCATTAGTATTTTGGGTAAAAATCAGCAAAGTGATTCAAAAATGCATATGGAAATGAAAATGAATTTCAATATCCAACACACTTTTGATAAGGAGGATTGGTGTTCCTTGATGCAGGTTGCAGAGTACAATACCTGTGACTTTGAATGTTTTCAACAAAATCTGTCCAGTTTGCTGCCCAACCTTGGGACAATTCTGAGCAAGACAAAATGAAGGGAAATCTTCACACTGATCCTGGAGGGGCCATTTGGCAGTCTTAGGCCACTACCACAGTTCTTTCACGGCACAGTTGGCTTCCTCCCCGGCACTTGCAGCTCAAACCGACTCCAGGCTCCCATCCCCAGCATCCTTAGCAGTGTCAACTCTGCTGCCATTCTTGTGCATGGGGACTGGAAGGCAGCCCATTTAAAACAATGCACCACATTTTTACCAAATTCATAGCTTCTTTTATCATCAAGTCTTCCCCTGCTTGTTACAAGATTTTGAATATATTTCCATTTTCGGCAAAACTCAGGTCTCTTAAAATTTAGATCATTAGTTGCTCTTGGGAAAGGATGAGCTCTGGAATTAGCCCACTCAATCCCTTACTGTTTTCCTTCTCTTCCTGCAAATACACTAAAAGTTCATTGATTTGTCTATTTCTTGCTTGTCTTACCATTCCTGCTCATTATCTTCAACTGTGTAGGGCAGTGGTCATAATCATTTATGCAGATCCAAAATAAAACAGAGGAACAAATAGGCAACGGAAGATGCTCATTGAAATGTTAGTATTAAATTTGCTTGATAATACAGAGAGAATATTCTTGTTAAGATGTGGCTTTCCTTTCTTCAGTACCAAGCTACCAAGTTTCCAAGTGATCCTAAATTCCCTGGGGACTTGTTACTACATCAATTCAGGGAGATGGAAAAGAAGAGGGATGTGGAAGGCACACAGCTTCTTAAAGTCTTGTTCCCAAAGTGGCACACATCACATTTACTCTCATTTCACATGTCTGAGAAATGTAGTTCAGAATAGAATTAATGGATATTGAAAAACAGCTAGCATTTTCTGCCATGGATAGTGAGAGTTGGTTCCATCCCTGGTCATTCGTGAAGAATGACAGCTAGGAAGAGTTGGCTGATGTGAACTCCTGAAAGAGAAAGTACATTTGCTAATGTCTAGAGATAGGAAAGAGCTTGGAATACTTCAACTATGAATACTGCTGTGCCCAACAGTAAACGTAGAGAAAAATCAGTGTTGGAAACATATGCAAGGGCTAGATCAAATTGACTAGCTGCACAATATTTTATAAGGGTTTTGCATTGCATTAGTGTTGCAATGAAAAGCTGTTTAATTGATGTTAACCAGACAGAAGGTGAATCAATTTTCCGTGTCTTAGAGATAACTATCCCTGTTGAATGATAAATTAGCATGAAGCTATGGTATATGCAAGGATAACTTGAAAACTTTCACTAAAAGAATAGCGGGGAAGATGAAAATAAGTGCTATATGGATTGCAGTGATGTTTACAAGTTGAAATCAATAGAAGATGGTTGACTCACTCTTGCAAGTTAGGCATGAATAAAGTAGGCATATGTCCTCAAATATTCGAAAACATGTCATGTGGTAACACTCTGTCTTATTATTTGGATTTTTTCTTTGTACATTTCCTTGCATAGAGTACGTCCTTGATAAATACACTGTAATGAATGAGTACTTTAAAGTATTGAAGAGTATAACACGGAGGACAGAAAAGGAAAGAATAGCTGCAGTGGATGGACTATATTGAGCTCAATGTAAGAAATAATTGTCTGAAAATAAGGTGCTCTTATTAATAAACCAGATGCCTTAAAAGTCAGTGCCTTCATAAAATCATCAGGTTGGATTATCTGAGGTTAGACCTTGAATCGCAGAGGAACAACTCCCTATGTAGTGAAAGAATTAGGAAGTTGGTTCAGATTTAAAGGGCATGGGAACTTTGCTGTAAAATGAGTATTTGAGGCAATACAAGCAAAGCCAGAGTCCAACAGGAAAGCAAGTACTTGCGAGCTGTCTTCCTCTCAATATTCACCTGGCCTTACATTCATTGAACAGTGGCTGTGGATTAGTATCAGCACAAAAGATAGCATGTGTATGTAATAACAGGTGGTGCACTTACAGCAAAAATAAAGACCATTTAAACTTCTCCTATACGTGTCATTCCATGTAATACTTGATTCAGAAGAGGCAGTGTTTAGATCCCTCGGATATGATTCACTTGATGAGCGATACATTTTACTTTAAAATTATGCATTTTGTGTGGCTAAATCAACCTGAAAATTGATACTTGGTATAAAAACACATTTATATTATAATTTTGGGAAAAAGTTATTAGAGTCTTGATTGAAACTATTGCCTACTGTGAAAATGAGGAAGATTTTTAATTAACTTTATTGAAGACATTTAGATAGTGATGAATGATGAAAACCCTTTTTACTTTTTCTTGTTTTTATTATTAAGATTTGTTTAATGGAAATTAGTATATAACCAGTTCACCTCAGTTATTTAATTTTTAAAGTACATTTTACTGAAATACCATTCATTAGAAAAATTCTACTTTCAAGATGGAAAATCCCTTCAAATCCAAATAACAATTAAATAAAATAGGTCAGGTTGATCCTTTGTCTCAAGAGAGGGGAAGAATGAGTCTGAATCAAAATATAATGGAAAAGGCAGGGATGTGACATAAAGTGAAGCATAAGAATGTGACATGTGCTGAGAAAGGTTTCATTAAAAACTCAAAAGTACACCTCTTTTAGTTGGGGCTCAGATAGCATTTGTTCAAACAGTAGATTTTACATTTTAGTAGCTGTATAAATCTGCTAAGGACACCAAACATTTTCTGTTACCCTTTTTCTTCTTTCTGTTGCAACAACATAAGTAAATTGAGTTGGACATTGGACATTCTTTCTTGGGATCAATAATGTGTGTGACAACAATCAAATCACATAGCCCAGGGTCTGAAGTTTTACTAAAGAGGCGACTGGACTGCAAAGTGAAATAGGGAGCCTCAGAAGTGATATTTTAGTATCTGTTGGTAATAGATCGGGAGGAAGCCTCCTCTAAATGTGTGTCTCCAATGAACCTCTACTGTCATCTTTCTCCCGATATATTTCCCCTTAAGTACAAAAACAAACAAACAAACAAAAAACAGAAAAAACCAAAAAACCATAGACTTAACCTATAAAAATTTTGGAACACTATGTTGTACACCTGAGACTAATAAAATATTTTAATCAACTGTACTTCAATCACAAAAAATACAGACTTGCAAGGATTCTTTTTTCCCTAGAACATTTAGAGAAAAGGGCTTTTGATTAGTTCTGGCCAGGTTCATGATGAGTTCTGAGTCAGCCCTTTGTAATGCCTAGTTCTCCTGTATTTTCTGGTTCTGATCAAGTTGTGTGGCTTACTTTTGACTTTGCTGTTGTAGAGATCAGTATATTGTGGTTACCTGTTCTCCATAGTTCTGAGAATTCCATCCATCTGCAAGCCATGTTAGAGAACTGATGTGGAAAATCCATACTCTAATTAACAAACTTTAGCTTCCCTAGAATGTCATCACTGTTAGTCTGTTTTAGGTAGTTGGCTTTCAAGAAAGGTTGAGCACAATTAATTCTAATGTCAGCATCATCCAGAATATGGTATACCACTCTTCTTTTCTAGTTAGTTACTCACATTTAGCTCTGCCATCCCAAGGCTGTTGGCCTACAACTGCATGTCTCCTAAATATTTAGATGACCTGCTGAACAGTTTGGGCTTTCAGCTTCTGTGTTCTACCCTGAACAATAAAATACAGAGATTTTGAATTTCAAGTTTTCTGAGCTACCAATCTCTCTGATATGTAGGTTCACTTTGGCTCATAACTAGAGAAATTACATGTATATTAAGCTTTCCATTTAAAGTAAGGACACATATTAAATGTATTAGCTTTGGATTTCAAATACTATAAAATAAAAATGTGTTTTCAGGTTTTATCCTGAAATCTTTAGCACTGTCTCACATAGAAGTCCATCTCTCTTTAGATGGCATAAGTAGTCTGCTATAGAAGCAAATGTCAATTGCTATTGTACTTTACACTATAACCAACAATATTCAGCTGAAGCTATCTAGGGGATAAAGGCCAGGAATGCTGCTAAACATCCTCCAATATGAAAGACACAACTACACATAAAGAATCATCCAGCCCAATATTGGACTGAATCCTCCAGTGTTGAGGATGAGAAACTTTGCTGCAGTTAGCAGATGGTCCTGTACTATAATTCTCTGTGTGAGATGCCCAGATGTTGATTCAGTGTAATTTATTTACAACCATTAAGTATTATTTATTAGTGTAAATTGATAGTGGATTTTTTTGTCAAATGATAATTATAAGAATTAAGAATACCCTGCACAAATTATAATAGAGACTAAATTATGCCTTTCAGATTTTTATCTTAAAACTTCATCAAAATAAAAGTTTAAAAGGATATTATTTTCTCTGTACTTAGACAAGGAGAATACTTAACTAGATGTGAGCTATAACTAAGCCTTTGCCAAAATCCACTCCATTCTCTCATTCTGCGGATTCAAGAACTAAAAATGAATATATTTCTCAGAATTACAGTACTAGGTAATATAAGAATAAGTATGTTTGTTTTTTGTTTGTTTGTTTGTTTTTGCGCCATACCTGTGGCATTTGGAGGTTCCCAGGCTAGCGTTCTAATCTAAGACCAAAGTGCTGGTGCTGGCCAGAGCCACAGCACCACCAGATCTGAGCTGCATCTACAGCCTATACCGCAGCTCATGGCACTGCTGGATCCTTAACCCACTGAGTGAGGTCAGGGATTGAACCTGCAACCTCATGGTTCCTATCCAGATTCATTTCTACTGTACCACGATGGGAACTCCAGAAGAATCACTTTTTAAAACAATGTTGGGGATTCTTCACATTTAATACTGTTAGATACCATTAAAGAATGAGTGTGTTAATTCCCAGTAGCTGTGAGAGTTAGACAATGTCCACTCTTTGCCATCCCCTTCCACTTTCCCCACCCAGACCAGCTTCTCCAGAAAATTCGCTATAATTTAGGAGAGCCTAGGGAGCTTCATTCACCCAACTCCTAGTCCTGGAGTTGCCAAGTAGCAAGTGGCTCACTAAAGTGTCTATATAAGATCTTAGTTCCCATTCCCTTTTTTTCATTCCCTCTGTGGCAGGATTTTCTAAGGCACTTTCTTAAGTTACATGCATCTGGATAATTTTCTCTTTTTTTGCTTAGAAACCCCAAACTGAAACATTTAGTACTTTCCTCTCCACTCTACCACACCATTATCTAGAGTTACATCTCCATATGAGACACAGGTGAAATTTAGGACTGCTATATGCCAATAGGATGTCAAAATCTATTTATCCTCTACAGGCAGGAATTGGAAGAGCAGGGTAGGAATGGCTCCCAAGACTGCTAGCTGAGGAAAGGAAAAACAGAATTGGCCCTCAAAGCAGACTGTGTGCTTGGGATTCTAGTATGGCATTTCTGAACAATGAACCCATGAACTCATGTCACAGCAGTGACCCAAACCTTAACCCACTGCACCCATAAGGGAACTCCATTTTTTAAATTTGATTTTTAACTCCATATAGCTTTTCCTTTTCATGGTTAGTTTATTTCCCTTGTATTTTTATTCTCTTGTAATCATTTTACAAATGTTCACATTGGTGTTTTATGTATGCACTTCTATTTATCAATGAAAATCATTCAATGTTTTTAATTTCCTCTTGATGAATTCATTTATAATCTGTTGCATATTCACTTTTGAATTTTATCATTAACCAAGAGCTATTTAGAAGAATGGTTTCTGTTTTCAAAAAATGGTAACACATATTTTGTAAAATTATATGCGTATATTTCATGATGAACTCATTTCACTGCATTCTAATTATACATTACTGCCTATATGATTTCTTTTTTGGTAATATTTGTAGTTTTTATATATTGTAAAGCTTAGTTCCTCTACATTGTTTCATATTTTGTTCTTTTTTTTTTTCTTTTTTTGCTGGTAGTGTGCAATATTTTTATAGCATAAAAATAATATTTAAGTAATACTGGTATATAAATTAAATCAGGTTTTTTTATGTATTTCATTTAAAACCCTGTACGCATTTTAAATTTTTAGATAATTAATAAATCAAGCTCTGAGAATAGTGGGTGTGGATTCTCCTATAACTAGTATCACTACACTTGGCCTTTATTAACTCATTAAACTATACATTCTTTCTCTTCCTTTCAGCCTTTGTGTGCCATTTTATTTTTAGGTTAATTTCTTCTATATAGCAAAAATATAAATTTAGCTTTGCTTAATTTGATTCCCAACAAGGAAAGTGAAGGCATTTCTTGTTTAAGTTGGTGATTTATATTTTCATTCTTATACCTACTGTCTCAAAAAATAGTTTATTCTTTTTTTTTTTTTTTTTTAAATAGCCACACCTGTGGCATATGGCAGTTCCCGAGCTAGGGGTCAAATCAGAGCTACACCTGGGGCTTATGCCACAGCCATGGCAACACTGGATCCAAGCCGCACTGGCAACCTACCCCAGATCTGAGCTGCATTGGCAACTTACACTGCAGCTTACTGCAATGCTGGATCATTAACCCAATGAGAGAGGCCAGGGATGGAAGCTGCCTCCTCACAAAGATAATGTCAAGTCCTTGACCTGCTGAGCCACAATGGGAATTCCAAAAATGGTTTATTCTTGCTAGCCATTTTTCGTTTATTGTAATTTTATTTTTGTATTAATTACATCGTATTATAACAGTATTATGTTTTCAGATACTCTAAAATGTTATATAGACATTTAAAATGTGCTGTTATCAATATCGACTTCAATATACTCTACAGTTCCACTTCTAAAAAGACACAGCCTTTGTTGTTTTTTATTAATTAGCCTAACTTTCATCTCCAGAGTGCTGTTGTAGTAAGTTAATGAGGTAATAATGAACCTTGTTAAATTGCAAATCTCTTGGAAGTAGAATTTTGCATTATTTCTGTTTCATTCTCTGATATCAGAACAGTTCATTCCACACAGGCTGAACTAAAGAGAATATAAATAGGTAGGTTATTTCCTAGATCCTGATTTTTAACCCTTTCCAAAGATCTTGTCTTCTTTAGTACCCATCTTTTACTCACCAATGCAAGGCTTCCTACTTTAGATGGTTCTGCTAGAAATATATCACCATGATTATTAATTCACTCACCAGCTAATCTTCATTGTTATAAAATTTTCCTATTCCAATGTTTAATTGAATTACCTGCCTTTCATCTAATGTATAGTTGTATTCTGCTTACCCATTGTCTAATTATTCCCTTCCTTTTTCAAATCTTTCTCAATCTATGTTTCCTCAGAATTTAATTAATGGTTTACTTTTTTTTTGTCTTTTTTTGCTATTTCTTGGGCTGCTCCCGTGGCATATGAAGGTGCCCAGGCTAGGGGTCTAATCGGAGTTGTAGCTGCCAGCCTACGCCAGAGCCACAGCAACGCGGGATCCGAGCCGCGTCTGCAACCTACACCACAGCTCATGGCAACGCCGGATCGTTAACCCACTGAGCAAGGGCAGGGACTGAACCCGCAACCTCATGGTTCCTAGTCGGATTCGTTAACCACTGCGCCACGACGGGAACTCCTAATGGTTTACTTGTAATTCCATTCAAGATGCCTATGAAAACATGAACATTTTGAAACTACATTTAGTAATCATCAAATACTTATTACTAAATAATAAAAATACAGAGGATTTAAGCAAGAGTTACATTTCCAAGGAACAAAGTTTAGAATTACCTTTGTTGAGACCAAATGTGTGCTTGGGCTGTTCTAAAAATGTGTTTTCACTTTGAACAATGTTAATTAAATATTGCGTCCATTCAAAGAATATAAAGTTCCACTTGACAAGATTAAATTCTCACAGCTTCATTTGTGTATTTATGGGCAAAAAATCCTAAAGGATCATTGATAAATTTGAGTATATCTGAAGGAGTATGGTAAGACAGTTAATCATGTATTTTCCAAAATATTTGAAGAATCTAGCAGTGTTCAAGCTGGAAAAGAGAAATACTTACTATAGAGCTTATAATAATTATGCTCAAATGTTTGAATTAATTTCCTTGAAAAATAGAATAGATTACCTTGATGGTAAGAACTCATAATAATAATTGAAATCATAAGGATATAGAAATTAATTCATCACATAGAAGGACTCTTAGTTGTCCATAATTGATATTGTCCAGCTTGGGAGCATTTGGATCATTCCTGTGGAAAGATTCAGAGGCTAGACAGTCATTTATTGAGATAATTCAAACATAAATGGGTAGTGTTGGATTGGGTGATAGATCCTTTCAGATTTTTTCTAAGACTAAGAATCTACAAAATATATTTTGTCTCTTCCTCTTATCACTAATATTCCCATGTATCATTTTTAATGTTGTTATATATTTATATAAGAATTATAGCATCCTAATAAAATTGGTTCCTCATAAAACAAATGAGTAACCTGTAGGTAGCATCGCAAGGTGATTTGCATAAAGAACGATAGAGTTTCAATAATGGAAAATATAGTAGGTTGTATGGATGGCCAGCAGAAAAATGCTCAACATGGAGTTCCTGTCGTGGTGCAGCGGAAAGAAATCCGACTAGGAACCATGAGGGTGCGGGTTTGATCCCTGGCCTCTCTCAGTGGATTAAGGATCTGGTGTTGCCATGAGCTATGGTGTAGATCACAGATGTGGCTTGGATCTGGCGTTGCTGTGGCTCTGGCGTAGGCCAGCAGCTTAGACCCCTAGCCTGGGAACCTCCATATGCTGCAGGTATGGCCCTAAAAAGACAAAAGACAAAAAAAAAAAAGAAAAATGCCCAACAACATTAATTATTAGAGAAACGAAATAAAAGCTCTAATGAGGTACCACCTCACACAAGTTAGAATGGCTGTCATTAATAAGTCTACAAATAACAAATTATGGAGAGGGTGTAGAGAAAAGGGAACCCTTCTACACTGTTTGTGGGAATATAAATTGGTACAATCACTATGGAAAACAGTATGGAGGCACCTCAGGAAACTAAATATAGAACTGCCATATAATCCAAACATCTCATTCCTGGGCATATATCTGGACAAAACTTTCATTGAAAAAGATACATGCACCCTATGTTCATTGCAGCACTCTTCACAATAGCCAAAACATGGAAACAACCTAAATGTCCATCAACAGATGAATGGATTAAGATGTAGTACATAAACACAATGGAAGATTATTCAGCCATGAAAAGAACAAAGTAACGTCATTTGTAGCAACATGGAAGGAACTAGAGATTCTCATGCTGAGTGAAATATGTCAGAAAAAGACAAATAACACATACCATATGATATCACTTACATCTGGAATCTAATATTCAGCACAAATGAACCTATCTACAGAAAGGAAACAAACTCATAGAAATGGAGGACAGACTTGTTTTTGCCAAAGGGGAGGGGGAGGGAGTGGGATGGACTGGAGTTTGGGGTTAGTAGACGCAAACTGTTGCATTTGGAGTAGACAAACAATGAGGTTCTGCTGTATAACACAGGGAACTATATCCAATCCCTTGTAATGGAACCTGATGAAAGATAATATGACAAAAGAGTATATATACATGTATATAAAACTGGGTCACATTGCTGTACAGCAGAAGTTGACAGAACATTATAAATCAACTATTATAATTTTTTAAAATTTAAACATAATCCCAAACAATAAAGTTCATTGGTATTTCACAAACTGAAATGTAAAATTCATATAATAGAAAGATTCTTGATGCATTGAATAAGCAGAAATTTCAATTTATGTAAAGGAAAGTAATTATGACAGGATAAAACATTTCCTGTCATTAAAGCCTCTAGCCAAAGGGCCACCATGCCTTGGCACCGTGTGAGATTATAATTCTAAATTAGGTTACTACTGTTTTAAAAAGAAGGGATTAAAGTTTAGTTTGGAGTTGTTTGTAAATAGACAAGTCAAATGTTTGGATGGATAAACACTTATTGATATCCATCTCTAAGTTTTATATTGATAATAGGGTACATTGCTTATCTTAACAATGCACTGAAGAAGGAATTGTTATGAAAATGAGCAAAACTCCATCAGAAAAGTCTATTAATGTTTTTATAAGAAAAGTAGTAAATGCAAGACAATACAGCATATCATATATAGAAAAAGGGATGCTGGGGGAAAATTACATTTGAGTCATTCCCATCAGACAGCAAGCAAAAGGAATTTAATCCCCATTTTGGACTATGGCTGTGGCATGGGAAGCTAAAGGAGGTAGTGAATGGCATAGAGGTATGACTAAAAGAGTCACAGGGATAAGAGAGATCAGGGGATGATAAATATCCTATTAAGTATGGGATTTGGGAAAGAGGAAAGAATGTCTATAGAGGAATTCTAAGAAGCTTTCTGAGAAATGTGCTCCGTCAGAATTTATGAGGGCCCTTTGAGGGGAGATTTTTTTTTTTTTAATATAGTTCTTCATTGATTCTGCAGTTGTATTTGTGTTTGCACTAACATATTAAATGCATATAAATTTACATTATATCACAGATACTGAACCAAAGAAGAATCCAGCATTTGTAATTGAATTTCTTCCAATATAAATCTAATTTCAAAATCCAAGTTATTTCCATGGACTTAATTTTATAATCTGTTTTCATTCAGATGTTCTTTTACATAATTGTCCCAAATAATTAACTTTAGGAAATAATTAGAAATTTTGTTTCTTTGTATCAGCGTAAACATATTCTACAACGTAAAAAATGTCCAATGATTAATTTACACTTGGTCACCAGATAAAATTACTAAAAATCTATTGTAATAAATACTAAAAAGTAACTAAGACTCATGGCCTATTATTGAACCCTTGAAAGCAACATAACTTGAAGCAATTGCAGGTAATCAGAGTCTCTTTGAGAACTGTCCCCTTATTCACACAAAGAAATGTGCAGAGCTTCTTTGTTTTTTGGTAGTTCACTGGCTCCCTGCTGTATACTTTCACCTGAAGTAGCATTTTAGAACAATTAGTAACTGTAGAGATGATTATAATGTCACAAATGTGGGGTTATGACTATAGCTAAAGAATAAACAGCAGAAGGAGAAAGGCTGTTAAGGAGTAAATATCCTATTTCCAGAGAAGTATAGTTTGTACTTAAGAAGAAATGGAAACGAAGAGAACAGAAAGGCTCAGTCATAAACACTTATGAATTTTTATATTGTTGTTAGTTTTTAACAGGAAGAGATTCCTATAAAGCAAACAATTCACTGGTAATAAAAATTAGAGCACTGTAATTTTGAAATGTTATCCTTTCTTTTGGGAAAGCGAAGCCAATATTTTTTGGAATGGCAAAAATGACAAGGATCAAAGAAGTAAGACCTTACTGAACAAGCTGGAAATATATTAGGTATATTTGTAACTATTAACTTGGAATAACTAAGTGTATTAGTTTAATAACTTAATTGAAAAGTTATGCTAAAATACATGGTACAAAGCAGAGATTAAGAATTGTGAAATATCCACCTCACCCATTTCATAACATAAACCAGATTAAATAAGGAATGAGTTAAGACTCAGATTGGGAAAAGATCTCTTTCTTAAAGTAGATAATTAATATTTTTTCTAAAAATGTTGACAGAAAAGGAGATTTATAGAAAATAGGTAGATACATACATACATACATACATACATAAATGCAAAAAGGTTGAGGGTGGAGTCAATTGAAGTCATAGATAATATTTTTGAGGAAATTTCATGCAAATACTCTTTTCTCCGAAAAGCTTTGTCTTTAATTTTCTAAAATATAAATTCCCAGTAGTTGAAAAAAAATTAATATATTTGAAGGACAAATAGAATTATTCATAGAAAAAGCAAAATAAAATCTGAAATTCCTAACTCCATGTCATTATAAGTAAATCTCACTTGCAATAAAAAGATTGTGGGCCAGTTTTCAGGAAAAAAATTATATTCTAAAAGAGAGGCGTATGGTACAGTAATGACCAAATTAAGAACCTGAACACCAGAGGGAAAAAAGCAACTGTTTCTAATTCAAAAATACAAAATCCAAGCCAGTGTGCCTACAGTGGACTGGGTGAGGGAGAGAGAAGTGGGAAGTGAGGTTGCAATTACACAGCCTGCAAAGACATATGAAAATGGGCAGTGCAGAGTGTGTAAACACATAGTAAGATACCTGTAAATGTTATAAGTCTACCTTCACCAGCGCGCTTTCTTTTGGAATAGGTCGATAACTGTATAAATGGACTCAATCATTACGAGGAGCTCAGTGACTACTTTAATGGGAACAAACATCACTACTGAAGTCACAGGAGACCTTGGTTTGTGTAGATGGTTGTTTGACGTTAACACTGTACTCCAATGTGACCCACACAGACTACCTTCAAAAGCTGGTTCCCATGGTGTAATTCAACTCGTTCTGTGTGGTTGGTTCCCTACTGAGTCCATCAGTAGCTTCTATCTTTGCTTTTGGAGACCTTTGGCTTCAGAAGGTACTCAAAAAAAAAAAAAAAAAAAACCACAAAGATTCTAAGAATTATACATGCTACATAACCTCTACTTTAAAAAAAAAGTACTTGTGATAATATTGCTAAGGTAGGACTCATTGATAATACACACTAAAGTAAGGGAAGTCTACATATAGAATGTCACAGTAAGTATTAGTTCAAGTCAGTAAAATTCTGTAATTTTAAAGATTTTGTTCAAAGCATGAATATAAGTCAAGTTATAAAACATGAATAAGAGTATCTTGTAAATTCTTTCTGTACTTAGTATAATTTTTAAGGATTATTTAGAAACCACAGTATTCTGAATACCTCTCACAAAGTCCATAGTTAAGTATTTTAACCTTTTCATTTTTATTTGTTTTGATTCAGATAATGCAATTCTCTCTCTCTCTCTCTCTCTCTCTCTTTTTTTGCTTTTTAGGGCCACACTTGTGGCATATGGATGTTCCCAAGCTATGGGGCAAATAGGAGCTTTAGCTGTTGGCCTACACCACAGCCACAGCAATGCAGAATCCGAGCTGTGCTTGTGACCTACACCACGGCTCACAGCAATGCTGAATCCCTGACCCACTGAGTGAGTCCAGGGATCAAACTCACATCCTCTTGGATGCTACTCAGATTTGTTTCCACTGCACCACAATGGAAACTCCAATAATGCAATTATCTTAATATTAATAGAGATAATAATTTCCTAATTTATCCAGAGATTTGCAATAGGAAGTTAAGAAAACTTTTCAAATGCTTTCAATTGTTTTCATAAAATAGTAGAGGTAGATTCATGTATTCACTCATGCAATTAAAAAATAACATGATATTTCCTGTTCTGTATCAGAAATACTTCTAGATGCTGGGAATAAAATGGTGAGCAAAAATAAATAAATAAATAAATAAAATCCCTGCTGCTGTGGAACTTCTCTAATTGATTGTATCTAAAAGGTTCAACAGCATTTAGAAAAAAAGGCCTAACAGTAAAAATACACAGCTACAGATTGAAGTATATTCTAAAAGCAGGAGTTCTGTGAAAAATGAGTAAGAAAAATATCCTGATTTTGAATGAGGGATGAGGAAAAGCATCTGAGGGAAATTTAAAGTTGCCTAAATTCTGATGTTTGAGTCAAGTTAGAAAGTATTGTGTTGGTTATCAAAGACATGGCTATATAAGGAAGAAATAACAGAGAAAGAAAGGAAACCTGCAAGAACCTGTGGTGCAAGTAAATGTGGGACATTGGTGGAACTGAAGTGAGATCAGTGTGATTTGAGCAGAAGAAACTAAGAAGAGATGAGTTGTTGATCAGAAAAGAGAGGTAGACAGTGACCAAAACATCACTGGCCTTTAAACCTTTTGAAGAAATAACTTCTTTATCCAGATACGAATGAAAATCTAATGGGAATGTTAAACAAATGAATAAATCATTGGTTTAAGAATCTTTTGGTCCTTCTTGTGGAGGATAGATTGGTCAGGACCACAGTCTATTCACAGAGACGAGCTTGAGGAACACAAGGAGGTCAGCCATAGGAATGCCGGGAACATCTAAGATTTGGGAGTTTGCACATTGACTACGGTTTGTGATGAGGAAGAATGGATGAAGGATGACTTTGAGTTGTCTGGCTTGTGCTTCAGAATGAATATTATTTCCAGTTTTGGGGGTTGGTACTTTTATAGGAATCATCAGAATTAAATTTTAGAAATTGTTTGAGATGTTGTTGAGACACTCAGATGGACATAAGTGGTACACTGATTAGGTATATGCTACTAACCTGGGAAGAGGTATCAGCAAATGTGAAAATGCGGAAATCATTCACCAATAAGAATCACTGAAGCTCTAAGGGATGAGTAGTTTTCCTAAAAGGAAAGAAGACAATCTGATAAGAGAGCCTAGGCAGATACTATTAGCATCAATGCTCAAATGCTAAAAAGGCAGACTTAGGGAGGTATTCAGATTTAGGAACACAATTTGCAGGGAGAAATTTAATTTTCAATGTTTGTTGAAGAGGAAAAGCAGTGTATTAAAAGTGGACTCTCTCTGCTGTAGAAGGGATAGGCTAATAAATTCCACCTCTAGGACTTTTAGAAATATTTTTCCCAATGTTCTCATTCTTGAAACTTGTCACATGTTCTTATTCAGTTTTGTTTTACTCTTAGTATTCTTCACCTTTGAACATACAGTATAATTTGCTTGTTTATAATATTAAATTTTATTTTCATCAACAGCAGTGTAAGCTCCAGAAAGGAAAGGTTTTTTTGTTCTGTGACAATACCTTGCATCTAGTCAGTGCTCAAGGAATATTAATTGAAGGAATGAATGAATAAGTAAATGAGTGAATGAATTGTAGGAAAACAGTGATATGTTTGAAGTCCTTTCGGGAATAAGGTAGTGAGATCCTTTGTGGAGAAGAGGTTGGAAATGGTGTCTGGGTTCAGGATATCATAGGCACCTCAAAGGCTGTTAGTATTTTCTAATTTGATCACCTGGGTGATTGGAAGCTACTAATGTTTAAAATTGCATAATAAGAGTAATATGCTAGAATGACATTTCTTATGACATTAAAACTTTATTGAATTATAGTAAAAGTTATAAATATGACTTACAGATCCCACATTCAAAAGGGCAATAGCAACTTCAGAAGTACAGAAAGAAAATATGTTAGGTCATACCATTGCAGTCTTGGTAAAACAAGTAACGGTTGAAGAGCAAACCAAGAATTAGGAAGCAACTCAGTACTGTGGGCAACATGAGGTGGTGGGGTGTGTGTGTGTGTGTGTGTGTGTAGCTGTCTGTCTGTCTATATGTGTACGTTTTAATGGAATTAGGAAGCAACTCAGTACTGTGGGCAACATGAGGTGGTGGGGTGTGTGTGTGTGTGTGTGTGTGTATCTGTCTGTCTGTCTATATGTGTACGTTTTAATGTGTCATGGACACAAGACTTCAGGAATTAGTATCTGGTATTCAGGTAGTTTTTATGGATTTCAAGTGCAAAATTCTGATTGTTTCCACCTAGCCTAGTTTATTACGTGTCCCCCAGAACTCAGCTTGTGAGTATGGAACATCCCTTTTTCATGCCCTTATGTATCATGAAGGTATATAAACAACTTTTGTCTCCTGTTCAGTCTAATATTTCTATCCTATAAACCCACTATTCACTATTTCTAGGAAATTAATGTCTTTCATATGTGATGCACATTTAAGTATATTTATTATTTGTCAATATATATCTTCTGCATTATTTCTCCTTATTTTGTGGCATTCCTTCAACTGTCTAGGTGGTTACATTTTCTGCAAATTCTCTGAACATATAATTGTAATATGTTATATATAATAGACATAAGATCTTAAAAATCATTTTGCTCATTTGTTTCCTAGCAAGAGGGTAGGAGGAACTAAAGAAAGGAGGAATAGTCAGCTTTGCTGTGAGAAAGGAGCAGTAAAGCATGCCCTTGAACAACGGCCTGTGGGAAAATATTTAAAAGGGACCCTAGTCATGTAGCCAAAAGACACTACAAAAAAGATAAGAGGAATAAACTCACAGGTTAGCCCTAGACAGGAACATGGACCTATCTCCAGTGGCAGATTCTTTGTAAATAAAAACAAAGAAACACGTAAGTTAGAACTAGATATCATGCAATTATTAATATTTCATAACTGTTTTACTCTATCAAATGTGAATCACAATCATTCTTGAATGACTGATAAGTCTCCATTATAAAATATCATACATTATAATCTACACAACAAACTCTAGTTTGAAAATTGCTTATGTCATTAGGTGTAGAATTACAAGAAATTTATTTGAACCATTTCATTTAAAGAAATGTTCATCAATAAGCAACATGTAATTACTGGAATGCCAACATTCAATAAAGAGTAAGTTCATTGTATACTCAGGAAATACAGAAACTGTAAGTGTTATATTCATGGTAAGTATAGACTCTATAGCATACTATTAAATAGTTTAATACAAACAAATCATTTAGAAGATGGAGAATGAAGATGGTTGAACTGAATGCAAACATTTGTTCTGCACATAAAGTGCAAATATGTATGCCATTGGGCT
Organism: Phacochoerus africanus; assembly: GCF_016906955.1. Lineage (NCBI taxonomy): Eukaryota > Metazoa > Chordata > Mammalia > Artiodactyla > Suidae > Phacochoerus > Phacochoerus africanus. Next base: position 59,398,907 of record NC_062556.1, on the reverse strand, counting down.
CAGATCATCTGGAAGTATATTTGTAATTTACTTTTTTATTTATATATATATCCATATTATTATTACCATTAATATTATTTAATGATACCTCAAAATAGTTTTACCTACTATAATGCAAATTAGTCAATATTAAATTTTAATTTCAGTATATTCTATAAAAGTTGGTTCTTCTATTTTCTTTTTACTCCATTTTATCACTTATTCTTTACTTAATAGCTTTTATGTCATATTGCTTCTTTTCTTGTTCTCCATATTTCCTATTTTCTTCCCTTTTCCTGAAAAAATGCTTTATTCTCTGCTTCATAATTCATTTTCTATAGATTAAAAGAGGAACAGGAAAACTGATTTTAAAAAATTGGAATATAAACATCATATTCATCCATGTGATTATAAAATTATCTCCTCTGGAGTTCCCTTGTGGCAAAGCAGGCTAAGGATCCAGCATTGTCAGTGCAGTGGCTTGGGTCACTTCTGTGATGCAGGTTCGATCCCTGGCCTAGGAGCTTCTAGATGCCATAGGCACAGCCAAAAAAAAAAAAAAAAATTATCTCCTCTGAAAAAGTCTTCATTAAGTCCCATTTAATGTAGCATCTCTCTATATTCTTTATTTTTACATGATTTATACTTACAAATCCTAACATTTTATATATATAAGAAACAGTTAAATATATGTGTATATTTTTCAGGTTATTTTTTAATTTACATAATTCTAATGAATGCTGATTATTTAAATAAATTGCTTTAGTCCCTCTTTACTACAACATATTTATATGTTCTTTACCAACTTATAAAACTACCATCTATAAGTAATGAAAATTGAAATAATAGAGGCTTAAACTATTCCAAGATTTATTATTCCACTTAACAGGATGTCAGGGGGATGGCTGTTAGTATCAGTTTGGACTCTCAATAAGTCATCTAGGATCTGTTCTTTTTCTTGTATTCTTGTCTACTTGTCTACAGTGCCCTAGCCTTTGATCTTTTGTCCTCCTTTTATCACCTCATTGTTGTAGTAGGATGACCACAACTTTCAGCATCAAACCTATATTTCAACTAAGATGACATAGCAACGGTAGCAAGATAAAGCTCCTTTCTCACACCTTTGTAAGGAAGGAAAAGTTTGGCCAAAAGGTTGCCAGCAAACCTGCCTTTAAGTTTGGTTGGCTGAAGTTGTGCAAATTGTTGCTCTGAACAAAATCCATGTGGGTGGAGAGGAGGGATAGGAGGGCAGGGAAGGGTTGTAAATCATTGTGACCAGATGGTGGACTGTGCCTACCATGGTGTCTTCTGTATTTCTAGTTCCTAGACTCTGTGAGGACTTTGGCCCTTTAACTAATTTATCATTATATGAGTATGCCTAGTCATATCGAAAAGTTTGAAATGGAATTACATTGGATCATCTTTTCTGTGCCTTATCTTAAAAATTATCCTCCTGTTGTGGTCTTAGGAGTTAACAATGATTGATTTAAAACAGAGAAACAAAAAAGCCACATCATCAGTCCTTCTTAAAAGTGGTTCTGGGAGTTCCCGCCGTGGCGCAGTGGTTAACAAATCCGACTAGGAACCATGAGGTTGCGGGTTCGATCCCTGCCCCTGCTCAGTGGGTTGACGATCTGGCATTTCCGTGAGCTGTGGTGTGGGTCGCAGATGCGGCTCGGATCCCGTGTCGCTGTGGCTCTGGCGTAGGCTGGCAGCTGCAGCTCCGATTGGACCCCTAGCCTGGAAACCTCCATATGCCGTGGGAGCGGCCCAAGAAATGTCAAAAAAAAAAAAAAAAAAAAAGACAAAAAGAAAAAAAAAGTGGTTCTGAATCATTGGTTGAGTTAAATGATATCTAACAACTGCTCTTTATCTGTGAGGCTTCCCTACCAGATGTAGACATTGATAGCAAAGTCTTTTTTATTATTCTTACCAGTGAAATCATATAGATTTTTAATACTGCCAAAGACACAAATAAAATACCAAATTTTTATCATTTTAAAAAGTGTTCAAAGTGATGAAGTACATGAAAACAACTTCTTTTGCAAAGACAATAATTATAGCACATCTGGTGTCATTCCTTCTGGTCCTTCCCTTGTGTTTTTTCTCAGCAGGACTTGGGCTCCAGATGTTGCCTATGCAGTTGGATGGTCACCCACAGTCTATCACCTCGAGGCACAAGAGCCAGAGCCAAAACTGAATCAAAATTCCTGAGGCCAAAAAATGCTCAGAACAGAAGTGCCTCAAAAACAAATGATCAGATCCTGAACTATCGAAAGTCAACTTTATAGAAACGATTTTATATATAAAAATATGCAAAGAGGTTATAAATTACTTATTTTGTTTCTATAACCTCTGTATAAAATTTTATTATAAAATTTCTTACCATTATAAACCACAATGTCATAAATATTGTCTCTTATTTTATCCTCTAGATTCAACAGAATGTTATTTTATTTAAAATGGACTCAGTGAGTTCCTGCTATAGCTTAGTGGTAATGAACCTGAGTATCCATGAGGACTTGGGTTTGATCCCTGTCCCTGCTCAGTGGGCTAAGGATCCAGCATTGCTGTGAGCTGTGGTGCAGGTCAGAGACTGGCTCAAATCCCACATTGCTGTAGTTGTGGGGTAGGCTGGCAGCTATAGCTCCAATTCAGTCCCCAGCCTGGGAACTTCCATATGCCATGGGTGTATCCCCCCCCCACCAAAAAAAAAAGACTAAAAAATTAAAAAAATGAAGTCCGTACCTATACTTCTGATACATATGTATGTTTAGGAAATGGTAATCCCATTGTGTCTCAGCCGATTAAGAACCCTACATAGTCTACATGAGGATGCTTTGATCCCTAGCCTCATTCAGTGGGTTAAGGCTCTGATGTTTCTGCAAGCCTTAGTGTAGGTCACAGATGTGGCTTGGATCCTGAGTTGCTGTGGCTGAGGTGTAGGCCTGCAGCTGCAACTTCAATTCAATCCCTAGCCTAGGGACTTCCATGTGCCACAGACTCAGCTTAAAAAAAAAAAAAGTAATATTGCTTAAAATATCACAAAACACATCTTACTTCTATCTTCTTTTTTTTTTAACCATATATGTAAAGGATATGGATTCCCAAAACAAACTCAATACTAATGTGAAACAAAAATGTAGAATTAGGAGTTCTCTCATGGCATAGAAGGTTAAGGATGTGGTGTTGTCTCTGCAGTGATTCTGGTTGCTGCTGTGGTGGCCTGTGTTTGATCCCTAGCCTGGGAACCTCCACATGTCTTGAGTGGAGCCACAATTAAAAAAAAAAAAAAAAAAAAGGAGAAAGAAAAAATAAACATAAAAAGTTGAAGTTACCATAAAAGTTCAAATTTATTTACCCATTTAAGAAATTCAACAGGGTGATTCACATTTGGGGAACATTTTTATACAAGTTTCTTCAGGTAAAATAATTATTTTGTTTGATATCAGAAGCACATGCTAACTGAAATGTTTATTTGCATAAAATATGGTACCAGTGACACCAAATGCAGTTTTTCTGTTACTAAAGTGGCAGCATTCTCTTGTGGATACTGAATCATTTGATAATGATTTCTTAATTTTTTACCTAAAAGAAGCATCTTATAGACAGTAAGCATTATGGAAAAACATATTTAAAATATGTTCATATAGTGGATCTTCAAACTTGAAGCTTGAGTGAGGTTTCTGGTTATACATAGGCTGAAGTTATACTTTTTTTGAGCTTTTAGGAATACACATATTTGACTAAGACAATATGTAAATTCTTTTCTAATCAATTATCATTCTTGCCTCAAATTATTAGTTATTATACTTTAAGACTTTAATTGCATACTGATTTATATATGTGTGTAGAAATAAATTAAGAATATGAAATGGGATATTTTATGAAGTTTTAGGTTTTTCTCAGCTCTAGAATTTATGGAATTTTCTTCTCTTGATAAATCAGTTGTGAACATTATTTTAAGTGTTGATTTCATATTGCATTTATACAGCTTGAGGTATATTTTTCCCATTTTCTCTTCCATGGTTCTCTACTTATCTTTCTCTATTTACTTTTGTTAGGAATTATGCTATGGAAAATTTAATTTGACTATATATTTTTCTGTCTTAGAAATTTGGATATAAATAATCAATCTTATAGTCCATTGTGTTGCCATGAATTAAATTAGTTGTCAAGTGAGACGAATACCAGTTCAAGTGCTGGATTGTGCAATGTGCACATTATAATAGAAGAATTACCTTAGTTGCTGCTCATCTATCATTTTCAAGCAGTCTTTTTAAAAGACATAAGCAGATGTCAGATATCTGGAAATTTCAGGTGACAGGTCATTTTGAAGGAAATAATTTAAAATTTGAAGGTAAAAAAAGAAATGCATGTTACCTTATACTATCATGGAATTCTAAAATAATATTAGAGTAAGAATTTACCTTCTTAAGACTTTTATATATTTTAGACATACTTCTCTAAGTTTTATATACTTCATATGCATGGCAGGGAGAAAAGGAGTGACTGAGAGAGAGAAAAGAAGTACAAACTACATGGATTTCAACCTTGTATATTATCCTCAATGACTATTCGAAATTCCCTAAAACTAGATTAGTAGATCAGATGCCATTGATTTAGGAAAAGCACTGCACATAAGCAAGCAGAATATTTTTCTCTTTCTGTAAGACATACTTAAGGACAATATTAAGCATTTCTGGGGTCAGAGACCAGGAAGAGGGGTTAAAGTAAAATAAGCTAACATTTATTAACTGAGATAAATACTTTACTTGGTTTATCTCAAATAATTCTTTTTTCAACCCTATGATATGAGGCTCTAGTATTATTTAAATTTCAGATGTGATATTATTGAGGTTATGCATGATAAGTAACATTTAAAAAGTCACGTAACTAGTAGGTGTGTTAAGCAGGTAACAGGACACTGTGGATACCAACAATGTCCTACCATCAATTGCACATTCTATAGGATGAATAATTGACAGTGATAAACAGATAGGCATCTTGCATATACCTAGAGGAAGAAAATTCCCTGCAGAGAAACTAGCATGTATAAGGCTTGTGTGTTCAAGAAAAAGCTAGGAGGCTCACTGGCCATCATTAAGACTCTGACGGTGATAAGCATATACATTGATTAGATGTGGCCCAAGATAATGAATGATCTGGTCTTACTGACCATAGTAGAGACTTGAATTATAGTCTGATATAGCAAGAAACTGAATAATTTTGATCTGAGAAGGGATGTGCCATAGCTTACATTTTAAAAGGATCATTCCACTGGCTGTTGGAAGATAGGATGAGAGTAGAGGAAGTGAGGCCAGCTAACTAACCATGTGAGAAACAAAATGTGTTTTCATGGACAAAAATAGCATTAAAGGAGGTATTTAAAACTTTTGCAACCATTTTGAAAATAATTTCTACATATTTTCTATTGTTTTGGCATTGATGAGAGGCAAATAGAGATGCCACATAAGAAGTTTGATGTTGAAGTCCAGCATATAAATCTTGATGTTAAGGATGGAGATTATGACTGGAAAGACCTCAGCTGTGGTTCAGAATGATATTGCCTGGAGAAAAAGTGGAGATATCGAATATAACTAAGCACAAAACATTACAGAATGCTGACATTTACGATCATATAGAAAAAGAAGAAAAGCTAGAAAAGGATATGAAAGTCAAGCTGGCAGTGAGTTCAACTGAAAATAATTTGGAAGTACTGCCTTAAAATCAAAGATGACAGAATTTAGTTATTTTACTTTAATATCATGAAATTAAATGGTGGGTTTTTTTGACTATAACATGAGCAGAATAGAAAAATGGGACAGTAAGGCAGTTTAAGGTGAGTTAGAGTGAATGGTGTGAAAACTATTAAATTTAGAAGGTCTACACAATGAAATCCTCCTGTATCACACAGGGAATTATATCCAGTCTCTTGGGATACACCATAATGGAAGATGATATGAGAAAAAGAATGTGTATATATATTTATGTATGACCGGGTCACTATACTGTACAGCATAAACTGAGTCAACACTGTAAATCAACCATACCCTAATAAAAATATTAAAAAAAAAGACATGCAGGGGGACTACAAAACAAAATTATGCAATACAGATAGGATTAAAATGGCAGAGTAGAAGGATTGGAGCTCACCTTCTCTCATGAAAACAACAAAATTACAACCACCTGCTGAACAACTATCAACAAAATAAGATTGCAAATGACCAAAAAAGATACTCTACACCAAAATACAAAGAGGAGGCCACATTGAGATTGTAGAAGGGGTGATTATGCAATGTAAGCAACCCTATACCCACCAAGTGGTCACCTCACAGACTGGAAAGTAACTGTATCACAGAGGCTCAGCCATAGGAGAGTTCTGAGCCCCATATCAGGTTTCCATACCTGGGGGTCTAGTATTGGGAGGAGGAGCCCTTGGAGCATTTGGCTTTCAGGATCACCAGGGCTTATGCACAGGAGCACCATAGGGCTGGGGGAAATGGAGACTCCACTCTTGAAAGGGGCACAGGTTTTTGTGTGCACTAGATCCCAGGGCAAAGCAGAGACTCCACAGGAATCTGGATCAGACCTGCCTGCAGTTCTTTGATGATCTTCTGCGGAAAAAAAGGGAGTGACCGTGACTCACTGCGGGGGGGAGGACATTGGAGGAAAAGGTCTTGGGATTAATAATTAATGTGAACTCCCCTGGCAGCTTCCATTTTGGAAAAACGTGGCACCATCCATCAGGACTGAGAAGCCTCAGGCCAAACAACAAACCAGGTGGCAGCACAGCCCCAACCATAAGTAAAAAGGCTGTCAAAAGACCTCTGAGGCACAGCTACTTCTAATCACATTCAGAGAAAAAGTCCCATCCACCAGAGGGATAAGAATCAGTTACACTTACCAGTGAGCAGACACCAGTCTCTCCCATCAGGAAGCCTACAGCAAGCCCCTATACCAACTTCAACCCCGAGGTGAGGAGACAACCCTACTGCCTGCAAAAAAAAAGACCAGACAAAAAGCTGTAAAAAATTAAAACACAGAGAATTATGTCAGATAAAGGAACAAAGGGAAAAAACCCCAGAAATACAGCTAAGTGATCTGAAGATTACCAACCTCCATGAAAAAGACTTTAGACTAGTGATAGTAAAGATGATTGAAGATCTTGGAAATAAACTGGAGACAAAGATTGATAAATTACAAGAAACATTGGATGAAGAAATAGAAGATTTAAGGATTAAGCAAGCAGAGATGCAAAATGCAATAACTGAAATTAAAAAAAAAATTCACTAGAAGGAACCAACAGTGGAATACAGGAGGCAGAAGAATAAATAAGCAAGAATAAATAAGCACTCCTATATCAAAACTTTGTGGTAAGTGAAAATCAAAAATGTACAATAGATACACAAATAAGAATAATCAATACAAACACAACACTAAAGATAGTCATCAAAAACAAGAGATGAAAAGAAGGGAAGAAAAAAGACCTATAAAAACAAATCCAAAACAATTAACAAAATGGCATTAAGAACACATATATCAGTAATTACCTTAAAAGTAAATGGAATCAGTGCCCCAACCAAAAAACATACTGGCAAAATGGGCACAAAAACAAGACCCATGTATGTGCCATCTTCAAGAGACCTACTTAATTTCTCATACAAATTGAAAGTGAGAAGATGGAAGAAAATATTCCATGCAAACAGAAATCAAAGCTGGAGTAGCAATATTCATATCACATAAAATAGACCTTAGGGAATGTTATAAGAGACAAGGACATTGCATAATGATCAAAGGATCAATCCAAGAAGACATAACAATTATAAATACATATGCACCTAACATAGGATCCAACACAATATATAAGGCAACTACTAACAGTCTTAAAAGGAGAGATTGACAATAATACAAAAATATCACAGGACATTAACACTCTATTTACAGCAAGAATGTCGATCATACAGACAGAAAATCAACAAGGAAACACAGGCCTTAAATGTTGCATTAGACCAGATGGACTTTACAGATATTTATAGAATATTCCATCCAAAAGCAGCAGAATACACATTCTTCTCAAGAGCACATGGAACTTTCTCTAGGATAAGCCACATTCTGGGCCACAAATCAGAACTATGTAAATTTTAGACAACTGATATGATATCACATTTTTTTATGTTTTTTTTTATCATTTATATATATATATTTTTTTCTACTGTACAGCATGGTGATTGTTTTCTTGCTGAAAAGACTGCATTTTTCCCATTTTATATGCTTACCTCCTTTGTTGAAGATTAATTGACCATAGGTGTCTGGGTTTATTTCTGGGTTCTCAATTCTGTTCCATTGCTCTGTATGTCTGTTTTGGTACCGGTTCCATCCTGTCTTGATGACTGTGGCTTTGTACTATTGCCTGAAGTCTGGGAGAGTTATGCCTCCTGCTTGGTTTTGGTTCCTCAGAATTAATTACTTTGGCAATTCTGGGTCTTTTGTGGTTCCATATAAATTTTTGGATTGTTTGTTCTAGTTCTGTGAAAAATGTCAGGGGTAATTTGATAAGGATTGCATTGAATCTGTACATTGCTTTGGGTAGCATGACCATTTTTACAATATTAATTTTTCCAATCCAGGAGCATGGAATATCTTTCCATTTCTTTGCATCCTCTTTAAATTTCTTGACTGGTGTTTTATAGGTCTCAGCATATAAGTCCCTCACCTCCTTGGTCAAGTTTATACCCAGGCATTTGATTTTTGGGGGGTCGAATTTTAAAAGATATTGTATTTTTGTATTCCTTTTCTAATATTTCATTGTTAGTATACAGAAATGTGACTGATTTCTGAATGTTAATCTTATATTTCCTGCTAATTTGCTGAATTTGTCGATCAGTTCAAGTAGTTTTTGGGTTGAGTCCTTAGGGTTTTCTATATGTATAGTATCATGTCATTTGCATCAGTGACAGTTTTACCTCTTTTCTTCCTATTTGGATGCCTTTTATTTCTTTTGTTTTCTGATTGCTGTGACTAGGACTTCCAATACTATGTTGAATAACAGTGGTGAGAGTGGGCATCCTTGTTTTGCTCCAGATTTTAGTGGGAAGGCTTTCAGCTTTTTTCCATTGAGTATTACATTTGCTATGTGTTTGTCATAAATGGCTTTGATTATGTTAAGGAATGCTCCCTCTATACCCACTTTGGTAAGAGTTATGATCATGCAGGGATGTTGGACTTTGTCAAATGCTTTTACTGCATCTATTGAGATGATCATGTAGTTTTTGACTTTTCTTTTGTTAATGTGGTGTATGACATTGATTGATTTGCATATGTTGAACCATCCTTGTGTACCTGGAATGAATCCGACCTGGTCAGGGTGTATGATCTTTTTGATATGTTGTTGGATTCGCTTGGCTAAAATTTTGTTGAGAATTTTTGTGTATAAATTCATCAAAAATATTGGTCAATAGTTTCTTTCTGGGTGGTATCTTTGTCTGGTTTTGGAATTAGGGTAATGGTGGAGTCATGTGGAGTCATAGAATGTCTTTGTTCCCTCTTCTTCAACCTTCTGAAAAAGTTTAAGGAGGATGGGTATAAGTTCCTCTTTGTATGTTTGGTAGAATTCGCCTGTGAAGCCATCTGGTCCTGGACTTTTACTTGTAGGGAGTGTCTTTATGACATACTCAATTTCATTTCTATTGATTGGTCTGTTCAGTTGATCTATTTCTTCTTGATTCAGGCTTGATTTGGCAGGCTGTAGGTGTCTAGAAAGATGTCCATTTCCTTTAGGTTGTTGAATTTGTTGGCATATCATTGTTGATAGTATTCTCTTACGGTTTTTTGTATTTCTGTAATATCCATTGTGACTTTTCCTTTTTCGTTTCTTATTTTGTTTATTTGGGCTTTTTCTCTTTTCTTGGTGAGTCTAGCCAGAGGTTTGTCTATCTTGTTTACCTTTTCAAAGAACCTGCTCTTGGTTCGATTGATTTCTTCAATTGCTTTTTAATCTCTATTTTATTGATTTCCTCTTTGATCTTTATGATTTCCTTCCTTTCATTGACTTTAGGTTTTGTTTGTTCTTCTTCTTCTAATTCATTTAGGTGGTGGGTTATGTTGTTGATTGGAGATTTTTCTTCTTTTTTGAGGAGGGCCTGTATTGCTGTGAACTTCCCTCTGAGCACTGCTTTTGCGGCATCCCATAGATTCTGAGTGGTTGTATCTTCATTATCATTTGTCTTGAGGTATTTTTTAATTTCCTTCTTGATTCCTCATTGACCCATTTACATTTTCCACAGAACTAGAGCAAACACTCCAAAAATTTATACAGAACCACAAAATACCCAGAATTCCCAAAGCAGATATACAAAGGGGTTAATATACTTAAAAAACAGTGCAACCACAAATCAAAGCCAAATGTTACATTCACAAAAACTGAAAAGTATTCAAGCATAAAATAAATGGAAATAATCCAACCAAAAATAGAAAGGAAGAAAAGAGAAACATAGAATCAACTGGAAAACAAGGTTTAAAATGACAATAAATACATATCTATCAATAATCACCTTAAATGTCAATTGACTGAAGGCTCCAATCAAAAGACAAAGAGTGGCAGATTGGATAAAAAGCAAAAACCTTCAATCTTTTATCTACAAGAAACTCACCTTAGGGCAAAGGACACTTATAGATTGAAAGTGAGGGGATGGGAAAAGGTATTTCATGCAATGGACCAAACAGGAAATCAGGAGTTGCAATACTCACATTAGACAAAATAGACTTTACAACGAAGGCCATAAAGAGAGACAAAGAAGGACACTATTTAATAATTGAAGGATCCATTCAAGAAGAGGATATTACTATCGTCAACATATATGCCCTAAATATAGAAGCACCCAGATACGTCCAACAAATACTAGCAGACATAAAAGGAGAAACTGATGGGAATACAATCATAGTAGGAGACTTTAACACCCCATTCACATCAATGGACAGATCCTCTAGACAGAAAATCAATAAAGCAACAGAGATTCTAAAGGAAACAATAGAAAAGTTAGACTTAATAGACATTTTCAGGACATTACATCCAAAAAGATCAGAATATACCTTCTTCTCAAGTGCACATAGAACATTCTCAAGAATAAATCACATACTGGGGCACAAAGCTATCCTCAAGAAAGTGAAGAGTATAGAAATTATTTAAAGTATCTTCTCTGACCACAATGGCACGAAACTAGAAATTAATCACAGGAAAAGAAGTGAGAAAAAAACCTACTACATGGAGACTAAACAACATGCTACTAAAAAACCAATGGGTCAATGAGGAAATCAAGAAGGAACCAAGAGCAGGTTCTTTCTAGACACCTACAGCCTGCCAAATCAAGCCTGAATCAAGAAGAAATAGATCAACTGAACAGACCAATCAATAGAAATGAAATTGAGTATGTCATAAAGACACTCCCTACAAGTAAAAGTCCAGGACCAGATGGCTTCACAGGCGAATTCTACCAAACATACAAAGAGGAACTTATACCCATCCTCCTTAAACTTTTTCAGAAGGTTGAAGAAGAGGGAACAAAGACATTCTGTGAATTTGGGGAAGCCAAACTGTAGTTTTGTAAGTCTATTTCTATCCCCAAATACCCCTTTGTATTTTTTTGGGGGGTTGCTATTTTTTTGGTGTGAGAGTTTGAATCTTTGCTGTCTCTTCCTTTGCTATGAACAGTCTGTTATCCCCAGGATGCCCAGTATGTTTTCAGGGAGAAGGGCGCAGTGGGTCTGCCAGCATTCAGTGCCTGATTGTTGAGCTCCCAATAGAAACAGAGACCTGCAGGAAGGTGGCACAGGTTACTCCTGTTTGCAGGGCCCTGGGCAGTGGTAATGAGCTCTAGAAGGATCTGCAAGGTGACCAGAGAATTTGGTGCTAGCTGCAGCAGGGTGCATGAGTTCCCAGGGGGTTGACAATAAAGGCTTGGGTTTGACTGCAATGCCCTCCTTTGAGGTGCTGGCAACCACAGATGTTGCAAGGACCATCTAGTGGGAGTGGGCCATGACCATCTCTAGCTTCTGTGATACTGCTGTGTTTGGCCTTCGCCACCTGTAGACCATGTGTGAGGTGATCTGTCTTACTTAGCCCACGTAGGAGGTGCTGCACAGACTGTTCCTAATTGTAGGATCCTGGGAAGTGACAGAGGTCCAGCATATGGGTACTGCCCTGAACATTCAGCAGTGGCAGCAGCAGGGCCGGTGTGTTCTCAAGGGTGCATGAGCACCAATAGTTGATTTGGTCACAATGCCTTCCTCTGTGATGCCCTTTAAGTGAATAGGGCTGCAAGTGGTGCCTGTTCACTGACCCCTAGTGGTGTCAGGCCACTGCCACCTCTGGAGGCAGAGATAACTGCAGCAGTTTGCCTCAGCTGCATGTAAATCATACAGGAAGGACCTTGTCCTGCTTAGCCCCCATAGGATGTGCTGAGCATGGCATTCTTAGTTGCAGCTTCCTAGGAAAGGACAGTGATCAAGCGTCTGGGCCCCTCCCAGAATTTTTGGCAGTGGCAGCTACAGAGTATGTGTGCTCCCGGGGGGAACAAGAGCAACATCAGGTGGTGTTCAGTTGTAGTGTCCTTCCCTGTAATGCTTCTGAAGTGGCTGGGGTTGCAAGTGATTTTTGTTCAGATATCTCTAGCTGTGGTAGCCCACGCTCACTTCTGGAGTCAGGGATAATTGCGGTGGTTTGCTCCCACCACCTGCAGGTCCAGTCCACTGGGGGCTAGCATGCAGCTTCCCACTGCTGGAGACACCAGGTCTCTGGTGGGCTAGCAAGTGACTTCTGGTCATGTCGGGCTGTCCCTGAGAGGCACAATCTAGGGTGGGTAGCGCAGCTTCCTGTGGGGCAGGGCATCCAGACCACTGAAGATGGCCAGAGTGCTGTGGGGCAGCACTCAGCTTCCCATGGTGCTGGGCAATGGGGCCTGGAGCTATGCGGAGTGGCTGGCGCAAGGCCTCCCCTGGTGGGGGCAGGCCCTGAGCAGGACTAAAGCACTATAAAGGGATGCGTGGCTTCTTGAGGGTTGCAGCAGGGCCCGGAGGACTGCAAAGCAGTGCAGCTTCCTGCGGGGTGGGGCGGGGTGAGGCAGCCTGGAGCCATGAGGAGCAGCACAGGGCTTCTCCCCCTGGGTCAGGGTGGGGCCTGGATCACTGCAAAGTGGTGTGCAGCTTCTCACAAGTGGGGCGAGATGGCCTGAAGTGATGCAGACCAGCGTGTGGTTTCTCGAAGGTCAGGGCGCTGCCTGGTGTGCGGCTTCTCCACTTACCATGGGTCGGGTGTTGTGCTGGGAATGCTGCTCCCTCTGCTATCCACTCCGGGGCAAGCACGTGCACGTTGCGGTGCAAGTAGTTTTCAGTGGCTGTGGCCCACCTCTTCTCTCCCCTCCCAAACAATGGCGCCTTATCTCTCCTGTGGGTCTGGACCTTCTCCTGGGTTCCCTCTGCCATGGCTTTCCGTTCCCCAGCCCCTAGTGTATGGCTTCCCCCACCTGCAGCACACTGCTCCCTCAACTCTTAGGCTGTCTCCACACCACCAACCCCAGCCCGCTGGAGTCTAAATCTCAGCGCCCAGCCCCCACACGAGTTTCTCAAGCTGTGGTGTCTAAGCCATTGTTTCAGATGATCTGTGCTTCTCTCACTCTGCTTTCGGTTCTCAGACCTGCTGCTGTACTTTCCTCAGCGTCTTAGAGATCCCTCTGACTTGGCGGATCTTTCCGTGGGTTAGGTGGCTTCCCAGGATGTGGGTTGCCTTTCTCCTTCACAGCTTCCTCTCGGGAATGCTTGTCTCATCCTCATTCCTTTTCTCTCTCTCTCTTTTTTTTTTCCTTTTGTTCTACCCAGTTATGTCAAGAGTATCTTGCTGTTTGGGGGGGTTTAAGTTCTTTTGCCAGCATTCAGTTGATGTCTTGTGTGTCATTTTACATGTAGATGAGTTTTTTGATGTGTTTGTGGGAGAGGGTGAGCATGTCCTCTTGCTCTCCTGCCATCTTGCCTCCTCCCCACTCAAGCACCTTTTCTAACTAGAATGCTATAAACTAGAAATCAAGAAGGAAAAAAAAAAACTGCAAAAAACACAAACATGTGGGGACTAAACCTGCTACACACAACCAATGGATCACTGAAGAAGTCTAAGAAGAAATTAAAAAACACCTACAAGCAAATCACAACAAAGACACAACAATCCAAAACTCAGGGGATGTAGCAAAAGCAGTTCTAAGAGGGAAGTTTATAGCAATACAGGCCTATCTCAGAAAACAGGAAAAATCTCAAATAACCAGCCTAACTTTATACCTAAAGCAGCTAGAGAAAGAAGAACAGACAAAACCCAAAGTTAGCAGAAGGAAATGAATCATAAATATCAGAGCAGAAATAACTGAAATAGAAACAAAGAATACCATGAAAAAGATCAATGAAATTGAAATGTGGTTTTTTAAGAAGAGCAACAAAATTTATAAACCATATCAAGACATATCAAGAAAAAAAAAGGTTTCAAATCAATAAAATTAGAAATGAAAAAGGAAAAATTACAGTGGACATCACAGAAATACAAAGGATTATAAGAGACTTGTACAAGCAAATATATGCAATTAAAAAGGACAACCTAGAAGAAATGTACAAATTCTTAGAAAAGTACAATCTTCTAAGACTAAGATGAAATAGAAAAGATGAATGGACCAGTCACTAGTGCTGAAATTGAAACTGTGACTTAAAAACTTCCAACAAACAAAAGTCCAGACCAGATGGCTTTACAGGCAAATTATGTAAACAATTTAGAGAACAGTTATCACCTATCTTTTTGATACTATTCCAAAAATGTGCAGAGGAAGGAACACTCTTTAACTCATTCTGTGAGGCCACTATCACCCTGATACCAAAATCAGACAAAGATACCACAAATAAAGAAAATTACTGGCCAATACCACTGGTGAACATAGATGCAAAAATCCTCAACAAAATACTAGCAAACCAAATCAACTATACATTAAAAGGATCATACACCATGATCACGTGGGATTTATCCCACGAATGCCTGGATTTTTCAATATTCATTAATCAGTGTGATACAACCACACTAACAAACCGAAGAATAAAAACAATATGATCCTCTCAATAGATGCAGAAAAAGCTTTTGACAAAATCCAACATAAATTTCTGATAAAAAAAAAAAAACCCTGCAGAAAGTGGGCATAGAGGGAACCTGTCTCAACATAATAAAAAACATATATGACAAACCCACACCTAACATCATTCTCAATGGTGAAAAGCTGAAAGAATTCCTGCCAAAATCAGCAACAAGAGAAGGATGTCCACTCATGCCACTGCTATTCAACATAGTTTTGGAAGTCCTAGCCATGATGGTCAGAGAATAAAAAGAAATAGAAGAAATCCAATTGGTGGAAAGGAAGAAGTACAACTGTCACTGTTTGCAAATGACATAAAAACTATAGCTAGAAAATCCTAAAGATGCTACTAGAAAATTGCTCATCAGTGACTCTGGTAAATTTGCAAAATACAAAATTAAAATGAGAGATCAACTGCATTTCTATCTACTAACAATGGAAAATTAGAAAATTAGGGAAACAGTTTCATTTTTCATCACATCAAATAAAATAATATAAAATAAAATACCTAGGAATAAACCTATCTATAGAGATAATAGACTTCTACTCTGATAACTATAAGATATTGATGAAAGAAATCTAAGATGACACAAACAGGTGGAAAGATACAACATGCTTTTAGATTGAAAGAATCAATATTGTCAATGGATTATACTACCCAAGGCAATCTATAGATTCAGTGCAATCTCTATCCAATTATCAATGACATTTTTCACAGAAGTAGAACAAAATATTTTATTTTATTTTTTTGGTCTTTTTATTGCTGTACCCACGGCATATGGTGGTTCCCAGGCCAGGGATCCAATTGGAGCTATAGCCACCAACTTACGCCACAGCCACAGCAACATGGGATATAAACCACATCTGCAACCGTTACACCACAGCTCACAGCAACACTGGATCCTTAACCCATTGAGTGAGACCAGGGATTGAACCCATGTCTTCATGGATACTAGTCAGGTTTGTTAACTGCTGAGCCATGATGGGAACTCCAAGAACAAATTATTTTGAAGTTTGTTTGGAAACACAAAGGACCAATAGGCAAAACAATCCTGAGAAAGAAAAGTGGAGCTGGAGGAAACAGATCTCCTCTCTTCAGACTATACTAAAAAACCACATTTATCAAAGCAGTATGGTACTGGCACACAAACAGGAATATAGTTCAATGAAATAGGATAGAAAGACCAGAAATAAATGGTCAACTAATCTGTGATAAAAAAGACAAGAATATACAGTGGAAGAAAGATAGTCTCTTCAGTAAGGTGCCGGGAAAACTGAAAAGCTCCATGTAAACGAATGAAATTAGAACATTCTCTAACACCATATGTAAACATAAATTCAAAATGGATTAAAGACCTAGGTATATGACCAGATACTCTAAAACTCTTAAAGAAAAGCATAGGCCAAACACTCTCTGACCTGAACCACAGCAATTACTTCTCAGATCCACCTCCTAGAGTAATGACAATGATAATAACAATTAAAAAAAAAATGGGACCTAATTAAACTTAAAAGTTTTTGCACAGCAAAGGAAACCCTAGACAAAACAAAAAAGACAATCCTCAGAATGGGAGAAAATATTTGCAAATGAAGCAACTGACAAGGGATTAATCTCCAAAATATATAACCACCTCCTGTAGCTCAATACCAAAAAAAAAAAAAAAACAAAAACAAAAAAACCACAACCCTGTCAAAAAAGAAAATGGGAAGAAGATCTAAATAGACGGTTCTCCAAAGAAGACACACAGATAGCAAAAAAACACATGAAAAGATGTTCAAACATCATTAATCATTAGAGAAATGCAAATCAAAACTACTCTGAGGTACCACCTTATACCAGTCAGAATAGCCATCATCAAAAAGTCTATAAACATTAAGTGCTGGAGAGGGTGTGGAGAAAATGGAACCCTGTTACACTGTTGGTGGGAAGGCACATTGATGCACCACTATGGAAAACGTTATAGAGATTCCTCAAAAAAATAAAAATAGATTTACTATATGATCCAGCAGTCCCACTCCTGGGCATCTATCTAGAGAAAATGATGACTCGAAAAGATTATGTACCCCAATGTTCATTGCAACACTATATACAATAGCCAAGACACAAAAGTAACCTAAATGTCCATCAACAGAGTAATGGATATATTTGATGTGGTACACATACACAATGGAATATTACTCAACCATAAAAAGGAATGAAATAATAGCATTTGCAGCAATGTGGATGGACCTAAGAGATTATAATGCTGAGCTAGACAGTGAGATACAAACCTCATATGCTATCACTTATATGTGGAATCTTAAAAAAAGGGTACACTGAAGTTATTTGCAGAATAGAAACAGACTTTGAAAAACGTATGGTTACTAAAGGAGACAGTTTTGGGTGGGAGGGATAGACTTGGGGTTTAGGATGGAAATGTTCTAAAATTAGGTTGTGATGGTGGTTGTACAACTATAAATTAAGTGAATTAAAAGTATATGCAATATATTATCTTAGATTGTGAATCTAAAAATCAATTTCCTCGCTTTTTGCTTTTTTTTTTTTTTTTTTTTTTTTTTTTTTTTTTTTTCAGGGCTGCACATGTAGCATATGGAAGTTCCAAGGCTAGGGGTTGAATCAGAGTTGCCATTGTTGGCCACAGCCACAGTCTTGCAGGATCTGAGCTGTGTCTGGAACCTACACCATGGCTCAGGGCAATGCTGGATACTTAACTCACTAAGGGAGGCCAAGAATCAAACCCACATACTCATGGATATAGTCAGGTTCATTATCGCTAAGCCACAATGGGAACTCCTTCAACTTCCTCTCTTTTGTTTACATTATACCTTAGTATTTTATGTCTTTTATGTTAGTCTCATATTGGAAAACAGTATCAATGCTGGAATAATATTTGTATTAATTCTTTCAAAAACTAATGGGAAATGAAGAGAACTTTTATGGTGTTGGCTTTTTGAGAGGGGGAGGATAATTTTAACGTCCAGTTTTGTAAGCAGTGGGCTAATTCTAGTTAAAATGAAGATTGGTGCTGTAAGGAAAATGAGAGTAAATTAAGGAGCAGTGTTTTAAAATCAGAAGAAGATGCAATTCAAAGAATAGAGTGCAAGTGGAGTGTTTTTTTTTTTTTTTGCTAAATGAAGGGACACTACTGTCTCTTATAATAAGAGGAAAGAGCGAGCAGTGGTAAGCATGTGGGTAGGATTGTAGGCACAGTGGGCTGAATGGTGCCCCCACAAAGGTTCCAGTGTTCTAATCCCTCAAACCTATGACTGTGTTACCTTACACATCAAAGGAATTTTGATTGTGTGATTAAGTTAAGATTTTAGAGGTGAGGAATTACTAACCTGGATTATTTTGGTGGGCCAAAACACCAAATGACAGAATCCATAGGCGGATGCAGTAGAATTAGTATAAAGAAGGAAATATGAAATGGAAGTTGAAGTCAGTGTAATGCCCTGGCCGGACCCACGAACCAAAGAAATACAGGTAACATCTCAAAGCTGAAAAACACAAGCAAACAGATTTTCCTCTCAGAGCTTCCAGAAGAATGCAGCCTGGCTAATACTTTCTTTTGTCTTTTTTTTTTGTTTGTTTGTTTTTTCTTTTGTCTTTTTAGGACCGGGCCCTTGGCATATGAAAGTTCCCAGGGTAGGGGTAGAATTGGAGCTGCAGACGCTGGCCTACACCACAGCCACAGCAGCACCAGATCCGAGCTGCCTCTGCAACCTACACCACAGCTCACAGCAGTGTTGGATCCTTAACCCACTGAGTGAGGCCAGAGATCGAACCTGTGTCCTCATGGATCCTAGTCAGGCTCATTTCTGCTGAACCACGATGGGAACTCCACTGCTAACACTTTAATTTGAGTACCTTAAGTCACGTTTTTGGAATTCTGACTTCCAGAAATGTTAAAGTATAAACCTGTTGTGTTAAGTCACTTGATGGTAATTTGTTAGCAGTAGGAAACTAATACACTAGGTTTGAGTGTAGGGAGTTAAGACATTTCAACCAGGCACTTTTCTTCGAGAAGACAGTATCTCCTGAGATGCATGTAGAGGATAGAGATTAAGACATAGTGGGACAGAAGAGAATGTATAAAAATTTCATATCGAAACTAGAAAATTTATCCAAAAAGGAAATAGAGTTTCTCTTAAAATCAAAGAGAAAACTGCCTTAACATTTTTGTGGGTTTGCCTAACCAATATTCAAAGGCTTAGATGCAGAACAGAGAGGCATTTGTCATAACTAATCAAGATTTTTTTTTCCATGTGGTAAAATGGAGTATAAGATGCACGAGTGGTTTGAGAGCATTGGCTGGAGAATAAGTTTTATTATGAGCAATGAATCAAGTCTAGACAAGAAGTGCTGAAGCCAGAAAGGGGTTGATGAATAGTGTTCAAAAAGGTGAAGTCAAATGGTTTCAAACTGAATAGGTTGACAGTTTGTAGAAAGGGGAGGAGTTGAAAGCACATTTAAAGAGAACAGTAAGCAGAGAGCTAAAGAAACAGAGTCCAGGATTTGGGATGATTTATTATGTTCATTTTACTTTTTGTAAAATCACTAATAATGATACAGAATTAGAAAAAAGAAAAAGAAACAGATATGAGTCAGGAGCAAAGGTCTTCATTCAAGGAGAGTAAATCACCTAAGATGTCAACTCATGGCAGCAAGAAGCCAGGTAGAAGGCGTGGCATTTCTTTCAGATGGAGATGACATTTTTGTAAAGGAGAAATTTTTCAAAAGGGAGGAGTCAGTGATTTAGAAATTCACAAAGAGCAGCAGTGCTGATATTATTGCTCCCATTTGGTTGAGACTGTATATGTAGGCTTAAAAAAGTACATGAAATCTGTTGTTTAAAAAAATCATTAGTAAGATAATGATTTTAAAAACCTCTTTCACAAACAGAGCCTACCCCAGAAATAAAGCAATAAGGATATAATGTTACACAAATTTCCTTTATTTTTGAATCATTTATTTTTATTAGAAATTTCTAAAGAAAAATGCAATGAGAAAATTATTCTTCATACTAATCCAATAAGGATCTGCTTTACTTTATTAAATATACGAAATTTCTAAAGGTGTGATTACAAATAGATGCTATAGTATGGTTTGATCATCTGTTTTGATCTATATATATATCTCATAAGGAAGCTCTGAGTACTTCTACTGGTTACAGCGCAGAAATTGATGCTAGACAAATAAAACACACTGTAAGGAATAAATTCAAGTCTGCAGTGGAGTCTTTTATCACACCCTTAGTTAGAAGAGCTTTGGACAGTCATGGACCCAGAAGAGTTGAAAGAATCCTCAGGTGGCTGACACACCAACCAAAAAATTTATTTCTATTGAATTTTGGCAGTCCAGAATTTGCAACTTGGGAATTTTTAGTAGACCATAAAATTCTTAATTAAATACATTAATTAAACTATTTTAATTAAAGTGATAATTAATCCTTGACTAAACATAAATCCATATCCCATTTCTAAACTCAGGTTATTTACAATAAGAGGAGAGCAGATAAAATTCATCAAATGAAATGGGGCAAATTTTAACAGCTCCTGTTTTGTTCTACAGCTGAAATGAGGCTACCTTAAATGTGCTGCATCTTTTGTGACTGTGTCTGTAGATATTCTCTTTCTTTAGTTCTCAAGATAAAAGTCATTTTCTCAGAACTGAGGTTTAAGAGAGTCCATTGGTTCACTACAATAAGATGGCACTCTTCCTAATACTAAAATAGTTTTGTTAGCACTGAAAAGTCAGGGACCTCTCAGATCTCTCACCAAAGTTCAATTTCTGTTATAAAGTCTAGTACAAACTCTAGCATGCAGTTAGTTACTCATAGCCAGCCTGCTTTACCATACTGTAAATTAAAAGAACTTTATGTGTTTTTCGTTGCAAAAATTTGTCTAATGTCAATATATATCCAGATACCTTTTCTCCTAAGTGTTGGTTTATGGTTAAAAAATTGACCAATGCTTTTCCATAGTAGAGATGATCCATTTGAGGTTTATGAGCCAATGTGCTAAAACCCTGAGCCACTGGCAACCTTGAGACAACATTTAACATTTAACTAGTGGCAGGACCAGAAACTGTTTATCAGTCTCTCCCTTTTATTTGCCTCCAGGTAAAACTCCTCTACTATTGCATATTGAACCAACCACTACTGGGACATCAGAGAATGAGACATTCTCTGACACTGCACATTACAAGAACATTACTAGTTTCTTATTTATTCTAGCCCTAGAGAAGATGCAATGTTTGTATAATGATGATGACACAGTGGGCTTCTGGTCTCTAGGTGATTTGTATTTTGGCAGCTGAAGCAGGTGGAATATCCAGACTAGGCTAAGCATATCTGGTATGCCCTTCATTTTTGCCTCCATGTAATATTAAAAACATATACTTAGACACAAAATTGAATCATAATTATATTATTTTTAAATGATTTTTCTTTTTTCCATTGTAGTTCGGTTACAGAGTTCTGTCAATTCTCTACTGTACAGCAAAGTGACCCAGTCACACTTACTTATATACGTTCTTTTTCTCACATTATTCTCCATCATGCTCTGTCATAAGTGACTAGCTCTAGTTCCCGGTGCTGTGCAGCAGGGTCTCATTTGCTAATTCATTCCAAAGGCAATAGTTTGTATCTGTTAACCCCAGATTCCCATAATTATTTTCAAGTTCCTCCTACAGTAAGCATTCTTAGCTTGCTTTAAAACACTCTCTAACAGTGCATAGTCCCTAAGCATGTGCTTTGTGTACCACATGTGTACACACAAGAACAGTTACCCCCAAGTCAACTAAATGCATCTAAAAGAAGATTCTAAAAATGTCTTCAAACTGTACTTCAAATTGTGTTGTCAAATTGAAATCTCTACCCAGGCTCTCTTCAGCATCTCTCTTTCTTCATACCCTGTGGTTCTGCACACATCCAAATTCTTGACCTTTCCTCTGGTATCTCACATAATTTCCCCAAATGATACACATTTGTTTGTTGTAGCACAGTTTAACACCACGTTTTAAGATCATGAAAACCTCTCCAAATTATCTTTTAATGGAATTAGTTGTATTAAAAAATCACATACTTTTATTCCTGTGTTGTGACTAGATTTTTGGCATAAATCACATGATTTTATTAATCATTTGGTTTGCTGCCATGTTTAATTTAGTAGTATTTTGTTTATTTGGTAGTATTTATTACCATATCTCTTTGTGAACTAGGTTCATAACTATGTGTGAGATTATTTATATGTAGCTTCAGTCCCAGATTTTTATAATCCCAGCATGATTTTTCTCTTTCTCCCGCTTTCAGTCTCACATGAATGCGGAATTAACTAGAAACTAACTGTAGAATATAGAAAGAAGCATGTGAACCTGAGACTCACAGAGCAAGTGAAAAAATATGGGTAGCTATTGCTCTTTTTTATTTTTTTTAAGTTTATTGGCAATTAAAATGGGCAAAAACCTTCTTCCATTAAACTTATATTCTCTTTTCCGATTTTTATAATTCTCTTGTCCTCACTCATTCTAGTTAATTACCTGACTGCATTTTTGGTGGCCAATGTTTTTACCTTGTAGCATGGCTCAAATCTTCATTCAGAAGTGATCTTAGCCTTCAGTGGCCCTGCTTGCCTTGGGTGGCTGTGTTTTTTTTACTTAACCTTATGACTGAGATGGCAGTACTGTGAGGCCGAGCAGAATACCCCACAAATTCCAGGCGTAATCTTCCTTACACACATAATGTACAAATTTGGATAACAAAAATAACTGCTTCAGTCTATACCATACTTCTCTTTTTTGCCTATTTGTCCCATGGCATTTTAAAACTATAATGGCTGGTAGTTGACATGGCTTCTAGAAAAATAGAAGCATTATTAAATCTCTTGTCAAAGTAAACATTGGAATAAAGTTAAACACCAAGGCATATTTTATTCAAGATGATTGCAGTAGGGAACAAAGGTCAGAAATCAGCCTCAGCTTAACACTACTGAATACAAAGGGTCAGAGAGATTTTAAGAGCTGGAAAGGGAGGATCACAGGCCATCTATATTTGTTAATTGGCTTTAATGTAAGAGAAAAGTAAAAGTAAACTATGTGGTATCTTCACGATGGGGGTAGTTTTACAACTTGGAGCAAGGTGCCTGCTTTGCCCTCCCACAGAGGCTGGAAGAAAAGAGCCCTATTTCTTTTGAGGACTACATTTCAAAGAGATGGCTCCCAGGTCCTACTCCCAGTGGAATTATTTTTGCATTAAATACTAAGACCATAAATAGAAAACAAAATTTTTGTACCTTTCCTATATCTACTCTTTGATATTTAAACCTTATAGATGTGAAAACAATAGAAATATTTGTTAGTGACTGGTTTAGAATAAATGCTGTATCCTACACTAGAGCCCAATAGTATCATGAGACTGCAATCCTCGCTCTGGCCTTGTGTCCATTATAATACGTGGGAGAACTGACCAGCGATGTGTAAAAGCTGAATTCTACCCTTCCCATTGAGGACTCAGGTCTAATTCAATGGCTCCAATTCCCCAGCTATACTAAGGAATTTAAATATGTTCATTTTTGCACTTTTTAAGAATTTTGTCTCTCTCCTCACCAAAGAACTATGAGAGTGACTTCTGAGCCCTGTTGGGGGTCTTAGTAAATAGTTGTATATATCAGACATACATTATAAATTTATGTTTCAACACCCCAATCTCTCTAAATCTTTAGGTTCTTTCTTCTAGATGTATAAGAATGAATACAAATACAGTGTTAGCCACATGTGTAATTTTAAATGTTCTAGTATTCACATTAAAAAGAAACAGGTAAAATAATTTAATAATAAATTTTAATTAATCTATCTGAAATATCATTTCATGATGTATTCAATTTAAAGTGCATTAATGATACTTTTAAGATTAGTATAAATCAAGTCAATTTGTAAGCTTTTTAAGTCTTCAAAATCTAGTGTGTGTTTTTTACACTTAAAACACATCTTCATTTGGAAAGCCACATTTCAATTGCTTGGTAGGCACTTTTGGCTTCTAGACACTTTATCAGACACAATTCTTGATTATACCTAGAAATTTCTGGTACTTTAATCTCGTTCTGTGTATCCTACCACTGAGTCTGTTTCCGAGATCTAATTAAAAGAGGGAAAGAAAAAGAGGAGAGAGAGAGATATATTCCTAGCTACTAGATGTAATATTTTTAACTTAAACATTTTTCCTCTCATCTTGGGTTAGCAAGTGTTTTCACAAATAACCTATGGTTTTGAAGACATGAATTTGAAATCCATGCACACTATTGCCATCCCAGCTTCATTTTCTTAACTGGCATCCTGGGATAGGCTGGAATATGAATATAATTATTCAATTCAAGATTCACTGAAGAGTGGGAAGAATGAAGAAAATTGACAAGCTCTTGAAAGATAGGTACCTAAATTAAGGTCTTAATGGATTTTCAATTAATGCAAGACAGATTTCATCAGATAGTGGAGGAGGAGCTGTCTCTGCTGACTAGAAAGAGTCAGTGGAATTTGGAATTTGTGATCCTCAGAATTATCTAGATGTCATCATTACAACTTTCAGGTCTCATTTTTTTTCCCAAATGAATAACGAAAGAAATCTGGGAAGTTTATGAATTCAACCTACACAATAAGTTATAACCCACGAGTAACAAATTCTTTGTATAGTTTTTGGTGGTCTGATATATTTTTATGGCTCTCTGTACACCTTGAGCATTGAGTTGAAAAGAAGCCTGTTGGTTTCTTTCTTTAATTTTTCAGTGCTTGAGAAACATTTAACCCACTCCATAACCTTTGGCTTTGGCATATCCAGCACGAGTGTTATGTTGGCCAGTACTTAGTCCTCCTTCAGCTGTGCCTTCAGTAGGCATTTTATTCTAGGCAACTGCAGGTGATGATTTAAGTGACAGTTTTGACACTATGTACCTTAGACTACTACAGTTCCATTCTCTAGTGTTAGATTCATCCTCATTGTCTTTAAATGTAAAACAGATCAGAAAGGCAGTCCCAAAATCTCATCCTTGAAGGTTAGCTATTTGCAAACATGTCTGGTACTGATTATTACTGAGTCACTCAGGTTTCAGCTGCAATTCAATGCGTTTTAATAAAAAAATACAATGGAAGCTTAAAAAAAAGAACCTTAAATATTTGAGCTACTCAAGAGTATAGAAACTTACTATATATAGCATAGTACAATTTTGAATTAAGTAGATTTCCATTGATATTTCTATTTATTGCTTTTCTTATTTTATTATGAATGATACATTATTAAATTAATGTAATTATGTTTATTGTTTTCAATGTGCTATGAATCTTGAGATTGAGATGCACTTTATTTGCATTATTGCATTGATCAACAGGAACTATACAAGATTAGTGCTAGTACAGTGACTTCTTTGTCAATAAAGACATGAGGCACACGGTGGTAAAGCAACCTGGCCAAGATCAAATAATTTGAAGTTGAGTCTCCAGCCCTGACTGAAAACCCCATGTTTTCAACTATTATGTAACACAGCCTCTAAAAATAGAAACTTGCTTGATTTAGAACTTTATATAAAGGAATTATATAATAGACATTCTTTTGAATTTGGCTTCATTGGTGAAGCACTATCTTAGTTCATTATTTATGTTTCTTACATCTATAGTTTGTTAATTTTCTCTGTTGGATAGCATTCTATAACATTAATACCATTATTTACCCATTCTACTGTTGAACATTGGAATATTTTCAATCTCTGATAAGCATTAATAGTGTTGGAACAAGAATTCTAATTTATATCTTTTGATGAACATTTCTATAGGGTGTATATACATATTTCTATAGGGTATATATACATATTCAACTTAACAAAACTATTTTAAAGGATTTTACCAACTGGCAGATTTTTCACTATCATCAACAATACACGAGAGTTCCTGTAGAACTATGTCTTTATCAACACTTTTCCAGTCTTTTATTTCTAATCACTGTTCAAATGAGTATGTGACAATAAACATTGTTTCAGACTGTGCATTCACATGATTGTTAAAGTAATTGAACGTCTTTTGTATGTTCCTTGGTTAAGTATCTCTTCAAGTCTCTTGCCTATTTTTTAGTTAAGTTGTTTGACTTTCTGATTTATACACAATAAATCACATATATTTTGGATATCATCCTTTTATCAGTTGATGTTTTTCAAATACTGTCTCACATTTTAGTGGATTAAATGTATCTTTTGAAGAAAGAAACTCTAATAAACATTTAGAGTTGTGCTATTATCTAGTGAGAAAGCAAATGTGATTTTGAAAGAATACTTTTTGTGAATGGCTTGCCTAATAAGTATTCTGACTTTGACATTTTCTTTTTATATAAGAAAATTATCTACTAACTTCCCAAAGTGGCTCAGTTTCTTGACTGTAATTGAGAAGTCTCAAGGTTTTAAGCTGCAACACTTATAAAATCCAAATTGAAAAGAAATTCCTTCAAATGAATACCTATATCTAGCTAATTCTCTCTCACTTTGAAGATTATAGTTATTCATATATTAGCAATTCCAGTAAATTTTTCTTTAAAAAAAATCCATCACATCCAAGAGGGCCTTGTTCACATAGCAACAGCATAGTATATTGTGTTTATTCTTTTAAGCTGATAGCAAGCACTGCAGACTTTAGGCTCTGACTGGTATTGATCTATTTTAATTTTCTTTGCAAGCTGAGAAATATGCATTACTCAACTTCACTGGAGACTAGACCCTATCAATTTCCACTACTTTCAACATTTCTAACACTTCCATGGGATGTTTTGCAAATTGTGTCTCATTTCAGATTACGTCTGAGAAGTTGAAACTTTCTCTTTTCTTATAGACTAAAGCTCTTTGTGGTAGTGTTATAAAGTATATTTAATTTTATTCTTTCCTTTGCAGAAAACAAGTATTGAGAAATTTTCTTGTCTCTTAATTCGCTTTAAATCAGGCCCTAATAATAGGCATACTATGCTTTTCCTAATAGTATCATGTTTTCTTTTAAAATTTAATATTTTAAAGAGATACATGTGTATGAATCTCACTCCTGTGTGTATGTGAGAGAGAATTAGCTGTTAATTCTAAAGCTTTTCTCTGACGGTAGAAGTGAAATGCTATTTTACAGTTTTTTTAAGGTGACCTCAGATAATCGGAGCACATTACACAGTCCCATTATTCCTTCCAGTTTAGTCACTGCAAACTGCCAGTGTTACAGCATTAATTAACCAGAATCATGAATCAGAATCTAAGAAACAGAAACATAACACAAAGTAAATATCAATCACAGCATAATTATTTCATTCTCTGGCAGGGTTTTCAATTTCTTAAATTGTAAATCAATCACAGGTATTTGAAATGAATTATGAAGGAGGTAGAAGATTGTTGAAATACATTGCATATTTTGACAAAAATTCAACTATTCTTAATATTACAAATAAGCCTCACTCAAATGAGATAATTATGGTGCGGTGTTACAAAACAAAGGAGATGGAGAGTTAGACTTCAAATACCGTCTTGTAAGACAACAGATTCCACACGTGTTATGATCAATCCTCTATAAGCCTTCATAGGTAGTTTTGAAGTTGATGGTATTTGACCGGTTTAAAAAAAAAAATTAGGAATTTTTTAGAGAATATAGTCTGTCCTCACTATGACTAGTATCTGACATTTCTACATACTCTTGTGGGAACATACATTATACACATGTGTTTGGGAACTTAATAGTACATCAAAATTTTACTAGTTAGCTTAAAAATAAACTTAATATTAGGACCAGGCAGAGGTAGGTCATGAATTTCCCCCTTTTAAGACATTTTTTAAAGGTTGTTTTCCTTTCACAGCAAAACCGAGAGGAAGGAAGGTACAGAGATTTCACCTAAACCTCCTGCCCCCTCAAATGTATAGCCTTTCCCATTATCAATATCCCTAGAGTGATATATTTGTTAAAGTTGATGAACCAAATTGATACATCATAATCACCCAAGGTTCATAGTTTACCTCATGAATCACTCTTGGTGTTCTGCATTCTTTGTTTTTGAACAAATGTATAGTGACAAGTATCCATCATTATAAGTAATATCATATACATTTTTACTGCCCTAAAAATCCTCCGTGCTTTGCCTCTTCATCTCCCCTTACCTCCAGCAACCACTGAACTTTTTACTGTCTGCGTAGTTTGCCTTTTCCAGAACATCGTGCAGCTGGAATCATACAGTATGCAGCATTTGCAGAATTGCCTTTTTCACTTAGTAATATGCATATAAATTTCTTCCTTGTCTTTCCATAGCTCAGTAGCTCACTTCTTTCTGGCACTGGATAATATTCCATCATTTGGGTGTATCACAGTTTATTTATCCATTCACCTACTGAAGAATCTTATGGTTGCTTCCAAGTTTCGGAAATAATGAATAAAGCTTCTACAAACATCTGTGTGCAAGTTTTTGTGTAGACATAGCAATCTCCTTTTTAAATACTTGCTGTAGCCTATGATCTAACTTAAAGTGCTTTGTTTTGGGTAGAAGGGGGAGAGAAGTGTTCGTATGTAGTATTGGTGAGACAAAGAAAGTGATGGAGAAATGAGGGATTGGTGAGTATGAATCAATTAAGAGTGAAGTTAATCTTACCATCATCTAATCAGGTAGCCATTATGAGCATCAACTGTTCTAAAATTTTAACTTCAATATGGTTGAAATCCTACTTTTCCAAGAAGTGGGCACAGTACAAATTACTCAATTAAAAATTAGTAGGTGTGGAGTTCTCTCGAAGTATAGCGGACTAGGGACTCGGTGTTGTCTGCTTCAGTGGCTTGGGTCACTGCTCTTGCAGTTCCCCAGCCCAGGAAATTTCACATGCCACAGACAAGCCAAAATATAAAAATAAATAAACAAACAAACAAACAAACAAATAAATAATAAGAGTAGATGTGGCAGTAGAATTTTAAGGTGATCTCTGCCACCTTGTATTATCCCTGTGCTTCTTTGTATTGTATGGCAAAAAGTAAATGTTCTCAGTCAGCCTAATTTAATCGTGTTATTCCTTTAGGAGCAGAGAGTTTTCTCTGGCAGGTGACAGAAGTTAGGTCAGAAGTATGAAAAGGATTCAGTGATCCTTGCTGTTTTGAAGACAGAGGTGGTCTGACAATAACCAAAACAGGCAGTTTGTAGACATAGAGAACTCATCTCAACTGACAGCCAACAAAGGAATGGGCATTACAGACCTACTGCCTCAAAGAACTGGATTACTCCATCAACCATAATGATCTCTGAGGAGGATTCTTCCACAGAGTGTCCAGAGAAGAGCCCAGTCCAGTTGATAATTTGACTTTAGCCTTCAGTGTCTAGTAAGCACAGAATCCAGCCAACCCACCAGATTTGTGACCTACAAAACTGTAGGATAATGGATAAGTGTTGTCGCAAGCTGCCACGTTGTGGGAATTTGTTGTCCAGGAGTAGAAAATTCACACAGGTTATGGTACCTGGAAATGGGGTACTATTAAGTATTAACAAATACCTCAAATATGGCAGTGTCTTTGGGAATGGTCAGTGAGTGACAATCAGAAGAGCTAATGTTAAGGAATATGGTGAAAAGCCTAGATTTTCTTAAACAAACTTTTAGTAGAAATATGAGCATTAAAGACTTTTTGAGGCTTAAAAGGAAGTGAGAGGCATGATATTGGAAATTGGAGGAAAGGAGATCCTTGTAGAAAGATCCTTGTAAGTGTATCATCCCTCTGTAGAAAAAAAAATCATTTATAAATGATTACATTGGATATTTAGCTGAGGAGATTTCCGAGCAAAATGTGTTGGTGTGACCTGGTTTCTTGATGCTTATAGTGAAATATGAGAAGGACAGAGAAATTGAGGGAAGAACTGAGAACTGAGAATTTATTTTATTTAGGCAAAATAAATAAATAAATAAATAAATAAATAAATAAATAAATAAAAGGGTGTTCTTGTGGTGCAGCAGGAATAGATCCAACTATTATCCATGAGGATGCAGGTTCGATCCCTGGCCTTGCTCAGTGTGTCAGCGATCTGGGGTTGCAGTGAGGTGTGGTGTAGGCTGCACGTGCTGCAGCTTGGATCACGAGTTGCTGTAGCTGTGGTGTAGGCTGGCAGCTACAGCTCCAATTCTACCCCTAGCCTGGGAACTTCCATATACCACACCTTAAAAAAAAAAAAAAAAAAGGGGATTTAAGGATTCAGGATATTCTCAGCTTACCCACTTAGATAGTTAAAGGATAAAATTAAAAAAACAAAAACTGTTTCTGAAAGTGCAGGGTAGAAAGAGTGTATTCCTATAAAAACGAATGAAAGAAAGAAACCATCACAATACACTCACAACAGATGAAGTATGTGCCTCATCACTCAAACCAGAGGACTTCTAGGAACTGTCCCTTGTCCATCTAGATGAGGAAGCCAAAAACAGAGAAGGTATATTTAGGTAAGATTTTTTCCCAAAGGGAGTAAACCCAGGCAAACTTCACAAGATTCTTGTAAAAACGGTATCAGTATAAACCAGCTGAAAAGGTCAGAGTGAGTATTAAATAAAAGATGCTTTCAAGCTCCCACACCTTAATCTACTGACAGGATGCAGGCAGTATAATTTCTCATTCCTGTTGTAACAAGTTACCACAAAATTAGTAGCTTAAAACAACACATGATTTTTTTACCTTGTAGTTCTGTATGTCAGAAAACTTAATTCAACATATAGACAGAGCTTTTTTCCTTCTGGAGGCACTAAGGATTAATCTGATTCCCTGCCTTTTTCAGTCTAGA
The DNA here is from genome assembly GCF_016906955.1 of Phacochoerus africanus. NCBI lineage: Eukaryota > Metazoa > Chordata > Mammalia > Artiodactyla > Suidae > Phacochoerus > Phacochoerus africanus. The sequence continues at coordinate 59,367,982 of NC_062556.1, read as the reverse complement.
AGTCACCTGCGTGCCTTGGCCCAGGGAGCCTTCCTCTACCTTCAAAGCTAGTAATGTAGTATTTCAAGTGACACTCCCTCTCTCTGACGCTGCCCCCTGCTTCAGATATCACATCACCTCCTCTCTCTCACCCCTGCAGCTCTTGCGGACCTTGTGATCATGTTGGACCCATCGGATTATCCAGATAATCTCTCCATAAAATACCCTTACCTTAATAAAATTTGCATAGTCCCTTTCTGTACCTAAGGTATTTTCCAAAGATTAAAACATGGACATATTTTGTGGATAAGAGGACATTATTCAGCTACAATAGTCTACCTTCCGACCCCTAAAAATTTATATCCATCCCAAATACATTCAGTCCATCCCAAAAGCTCTCAAAAGTTTCAACCCATCAATTCAACATCCCAAACCTTGTCTAAATCTTAGCAGCTCCAAAGTCCCAAATCTCATCACCTAAACACATTAATTTAGGTTTGTGGAAAGTTCTGGATGTAATCCATCCTGGGGAACAATACTTGTATGTCTCTTTACCTGTGAATCTAGAATATAAGTCATTAGCTTCAAAAATACAGTAGTTGGAACAGGCATAGGACAATAATTATAGAAATATTTATTCAAAATAAAAATGGAAGGAAAAAAAGAGCCACCAGTGCTGAGCAATTTTGTAACCCAGCCAGACAAAATATATTAGGATTCTTTTATTTTCCCAACTTTATGAATGTGTAATTGATAAATAAAATTCTTCTCAACCACAGAATAGAGCCCAGCCTAGCTCTAGAGATACCTTGGCTTTAACCTTGTGAGATCCTAAGCAGAGCACTTAGTTAAGGCCACTAGAATTCTGATCTATAGAGTGGTTAGAAAATAAAATGTTATTGTTTGAGACTACTCGTTTTGTGTTAATATTGTTATGCAGAAATTAAAAACTAATACATGAGCACTAAACCACTTGGTTTAATGACATCTAAAGTTCCATGGTCATACAGTACTCACTTTGTTTTTCTCCTGGAAGAGTATCATTTTGTAAATCAGAATCTAGTATAAGTAGTCACATGAAAATTTGGCCTCAAAAATTTTTAGATTGCCTCAAATTTACTATCTGCCATTTTTATAGTCCATTATGATGGTGAGAAGCAAGGTATAAGATGTCATTGAATTTGGTAGCATATTCAAATCTTTTTCAAAGTAGCACATTCGGAGTTCCCGTCGTGGCGCAGTGGTTAACAAATCCGACTAGGAACCATGAGGTTGCGGGTTCGGTCCCTGCCCTTGCTCAGTGGGTTAACGATCCGGCGTTGCCGTGAGCTGTGGTGTAGGTTGCGGACGTGGCTCAGATCCTGCGTTGCTGTGGCTCTGGCTTAGGCCAGCAGCTACAGCTCCGATTAGACCCCTAGCCTGGGAACCTCCATATGCCGTGGGAGTGGCCCAAGAAATAGCAACAACAACAACAATAACAACAACAACAACAAAAGACAAAAAAAAAAAACAAAGTAGCATATTCAAGCATAGCATGGCAAGCATTTTCAAGCTTCAAACATCGACCTTTCAGAACTATTTCCTTCCGCTACATGAGTGGTCACTGTTTTTAATGCATTTGTTCTAAACTGCCGTCAAAAATTTCAGTTATTTAAAGGTTTCATCTGTATTTACTGTAGAAAATTGGTTATGTGAATGTTGAAATATGATGTTTGTTAGAGGAGTCAAAGCAAAAAAAGTGTGGTTAAAAAAATAGAATGGAGGAAGAGCTACCTTGTCTCAAACATGATTTTCATTTGGCCCTGATACTCTGGATACTCTGCTTCTTGCAGTAGTTCCATCGAACCAGCTCTGCTGCCAAGTAGGAAACTAGTAGGCTCACTACTCTGATGTTGCTGAAAAACCATTGCAGCCTCTGCCTGATGCTATACTTGCTGGAGGATCCATCAGGAGAAGGACTTTGAAAGGGAAGGGGAGGAGGAAGGAGGAGAGGGAAGGAAAAGGAAGGAAACTTTGTATTTATTAAAAGAATACACTTGTTTTTTCATATATTAATTCCATTTCCAATTTAGTTCATGTTTTTCTTTTTTTATTTAGAATTCTGTGAATGCTTCTCATGTTTTATTAATAACTGCCTGTCTTTTATGTAATGATCACATGTCTAGGCTTTGAGAACATAGATTTCATTAACTAGACCATTCCCTGCCATCTTAGGAAGTCTCTACATATACCCTTATATAAGGCATCAAATAACCAAATATAAATGTAGAGAAGAAAAATATCTCCTTGGTAGTAAGTACCATATAGAAAATTAAAATGAAGATGAAATATTTAGTGACTCATTAGCTATTCTAGGTGGAGCAAAGAAGAAGTTCCCTCCAAGGAGGCAATATTTTATCTACTGTTTGAATGACAGGAAGAGTCCAGATATCTGAAGTCAGAGACAAAGATAATCTTAGAGTAATAGAGGAACTATGGAAATGTCAAAAAACAAGGGGAAAAAAAATCCTGTTATTTTCAAGTAACCAAAAGAAGTTTGGTGCACCTGTGTAGGAGTTCGATGACTTTAGCACTTTAGTCAGTCTCAAGAATCTCAATCTAAGCATAATGAAAATTTATTGTATTTTTTTAAGGAGAGAAATTACCCAAACAAACAAGAGATGTGAGTTTCCACTGATTTTGAATACAGTAGAACTAATGAGACATCACTTCCAATATTAGATTATAAAAAGACTGATATTATCTCAGGAGCTCTCTCCTTTGCTTTTAGATGAGATAGCTTCCAAGTTGAGAGCTGCGATATGGAAAATCCTAAGTCTCATGGAAAAGATATAGCCCTCTGGCCAATAGTGATGAACTGAGGCCCTCAGTCCAACATCCTGAACAGACTGTTCACAGTAATGACCTAAATGATCTAAATTTCCCAAGCTTTGTGTAAAAATATGAAAAGTTCAATATCATAAGGTATAGTTAAGTCAAACAAGGTTACCATATCTTTATAAAATCTTAATGTATCTAGTGGCCAGGAACTTCTGATGTTCCCTGTTGTTAGAAGGCATTGCTGTATTAATCAGTTTAAAATGTCCTTTTTAGAAACTTAAAAAAATTGCAAGTATTTCAAAATTGGCAGTGAGGTCAGATGTTAAAGTAGAAAGAGATGTTAAAGTGGTTTTTTCTTATGCATGCAAAAATGAGAGGAATGTTATGTGAATGGAGAAACGAGAAGGGGAAGGAGAATTTTGAAAATGTAGGAAAGAGTTTATAGCATCATAACAAAAAGGAGACATATAGCAATAGTGGCATACTAGTGGAGAGATTTATTAACTGCTACAGTTACTTATTGGTCTAGAACTGCCTTAAATCTTCCAGGGCCCATAACTTGTATGTACTATCTATGGACATTGAAAATGTCATCCCCTAAAGGAGTTTTGCACTAGAAATAAAATGTGAGATACATGTACAATTTTAATATTTCCTAGTAGCCACAGTATATGAAGTAAATGGAAACAAGTATATTATTTAACATATTTGTCCAAAATATTGTCATATTAATATATAATCAACGTAAAATTTATTAATTGTTATTTTATATTTCTTTTTTTCTGAAAAATAATTGTATAGCACATTTCAACGCAGACTAGCCATACTTGAAGTGTTCAACGGTTTCATGTGGCTGGCTAGTGGCTACCACAGCTTAGTCTCTGTACCATTCCACATATACTCTTTCAATAAAAATGAAAAATTATTTATTATTTGTTTCTTGTTTTGAGGACTCAAGCCACATTTGAAGAGAAATAAATGCAGAAACTATAGATATTCTGGCTGAAGAAGAGTAGGCAGTGGGTGTGTTCATTGGTAGGGTACAAAGGGGGTTGGCAGTCCATTGATGAGCTGGAAAGAATTGAGAATTTCTGTTCTCTTCAAATATTTGAATTGTTTATATTTGAAAGAAGGAATATGTGTAATACACTATAGAATATATGTAATACAGCATAGAAGAAGGGACCAATTGGACAGATATCTGGCCATATTTTAGACCTACTCCTATAAAGTATTTTGGTCTTTCAAAGCAGTGATTATCTGGTTATTGTAATTGTTATGGCAAAACATAGATGATTCTTGGGCTAGATTTATACACGATCCCTTTTATTTCTAAAAATTGTTACTCTTTAAAAGCTTTTGCCTTCTGATAATTGACAACAATAGGAGAAATTTAAACAAAACAATTCAAATATTTATAAAGTATATATTTAATACTCAAATAAAATTTGACATGATTTTGGTTCCTAAATGTTTACTCTTACTATTATTTTTATATATTTATATGCATATATAAATATGCATGTTTGTATGCAATCTTTTTTAATAAAAGAGAACCATACTACACGTATTTCTTATGTTACCCTTTTTAGTTTAGAACTATTACTTCTTTGCAAATCAGTATGTATACGTCTAATTTGAATAGGTAAAAATTATTTAAAAATATAAAAGTGCCACAACATATTTGTGTCACTATTGACAGAATTTATACTTAATCAGTTTTTATTAACTGTAAAGAAATATCCTTTCCTACCTATAAAAGGTAATAATACTAAAAGTGGAATTGTCCTGTCAAAAGATAAAATATCAATATTATTGATGTAATATATTTACTTAAAAATGCAAGTTATATATTTACTGAATGATTTTCATGTAGGAAGCCCCTGCATAAAAAAGAAACAAACACCAGACAAATCCCAAAATGTTAGATTTCTAAGAACCTGAGTGACTCTGAACTCTAGCCCCCAAGAAATATAGATATTTCCTTCATAATAATAAATAAATAGCAGTTAAGTCTTTGTTTGAATATATCAATGAACTTAATCCAATGTATTAGCAAAATACTGGCAGCAACAGAACAACAATTAAATTGGGACTATTATTTTTTGCATGTTACATGTTTTAACACAATTTTGTTAATATTTATTTTCCTTAATTGAAAAATTACGACTTATCAAATATATACACACATACATACCCATAGGTGTTGACTCTTATATTTAGATTTCAAATTAAAAAAAAATAATTGTGAACACTTCAAACCTTTATTCAAAATAAAAAGAATAAAAACTCTGCCTTAGACATGCTAATTAATATTACATTTATTTGCACTGAAAAATTCAAGTACGTAAAACTAGTTTCAGAAGAAAACTACCTTTTCTTTAAAACATATTTCCACCTTTTTTTTAATGTAAAAAATACTACTACTTTAGATTGAACATGAATACATTGAGTGTAACAATTTAAAATAAAACAAAATTGAATAAGCATTTGCTCATAAATATATTTAATATACAAATTACGTAATAGTAAAATTTTGAATCAATGTTTAAATATGTCTTTTTAGAGTATCTTACATTTCTGCTATGGTTTTTTCTTATTTTCATTACATTAGCAGTTACTTTTAGATATCAAAAAAGTGCTATTCTCCTGTATTTTATTCCATATAGATTTTAGTACAAGTCAATTCCAATCAGGATTGCTTCACAATCCCTTAGCTCCCATATACTATAGCATTATCCTTCTAAGTAGTCTCTGCTGTCTCATTCAGAAGCATTTTAAATTATGTAAGACCTGTTTCAATTACTCAGAACATCCTAAAAATGCTTTCTGGACTCAATTTTATGATATTAAAATGCAAGGCATTTCTATTTGAACAGTTTAAATTCTGTATCTACGTATTAAACTACTAAGCTTACACATTGATATACAAAACTCTCAATATACAAAATTGCTAATCCTTTAAATGTGCAACCTAATTTAGCATGTTCAAAGATAAGCATATCTGGGCAGCTTGCAAAGATTGGGATTGAGCTTGTTTGATAATTTAAGAACAACATTTAGCATAAGCCTATACTTCGTTTTTAAAATAAAACAGTATTTATCTAAAATATTCAGATAATTGTGGTATCCTCCATTCAGAAATGTATTTTTATTTAAAATAAAATGTTACTTTTTTTTTTTTGGCTACATCCATTGCGTGCGGAAATTCCTGGGCCAGGGATCCAACCCACCCCACAATAGTGACAAGCTGAATCCCCTTCCACCATATCACTAGGACACCAGGGAAATATTTAATGTTATAAATATTTGAGAGTAAAGCTTAAGGAGATTTTTGCATTATAAATATTATTGTAAATATCTGGTCTATTTAAATTGTTACTGTTTGCAATTTGTCTCCTCCCCCTGCCCCCACTCATTTTCAAAGAAGAAGCATTAAATAGAAAACACTGGAATGCTTGAGGCTAAATTATTTATAGCATTTTAAATATTTTTCATATCATATAAATATGAAATATTGAGCTATTTGTCAAGTCATTTCAAACCAAGTGTAAAAATTGAATAATTAGGAATAATCAGTATAGTTACAGAGTTAATGATTATACATGCTATCATTTCTCCCATTCATTCATTGAAAAAAATCTGTTGATTCCAAACACAGATGTTGGTATTAGAGATGTAATTAAAAGTGAGGAGTAGTCCCGGTTCTCTTATATATTGTATTGTAGCAGAAAGAAAAAAAACAAAATAAGAGATTAGCCAGGTAAACTCCGTTTGCAGTGACTTTTTAGATACAGCACCAAAGGTATGATCCATGAAAGGAAAAATTGATAAGCTGGATCTCATTTAAAAAAAAATGCTCTGGGAAAAATACAGTGAAGATAATTTAAAGGTAAGCTATAAACTGGTAGAAAATTTTGGCAATGGGTAAAATATGTGAATGAACATCTCACCAATGATAATTTACTGATAGTAGATTAGTGTTTGAAAAGATGTTTAACATCATAATATCATGAATTAATTATAAATTAAGGCAATGAGATACCTGTATTAGAATTACTAAAGTCCAAAACCCCTGGTAACACCAAATGCTGGCAAGGATGTGGAACCACAGAACTCTCTTTCATTGTTGGTAGAAATGCAACAATCACTCTGAAAGTTAGTCTTCCAGTTTCTTCCAAGCTGAGTTTAGACTTACTGTATGATCCAGTAATCACATACCTAGACATTTCTAGAAATCTTGAACAAATGAGTTAAAAACATATGCTTGCATAGAACTTGCACACGAATGTTTATAACAGCTTTGTTTACACCTTGCTAAAACTGGAAGCAATCAGCAGGCAAATGGATAAACAACCTGTGATCACTTGGATGGTGGAATATTATTCAGCAATTAAAAGAAATAAGCTATTAAGTCACAAAAAAAGAAAACATGGAAGAACATTACATACATATTGCTGTGAAAGAAGCCAGTAGGAAAAGGTACATATTACATGATTCCAACTACATAACATTCTAGAATAAGATAAAACTATGGATACCATTTCAAAAATCAGTGGTTGCCAGGATTTGGGTAGGGGGGCAAATAGAAAAGATCAACATATGGAAGACAGGACATGTTCAGGGCAGTGAAACCCTTCTGCATGGTACTGTAGTGATGGATATGCTTCTGTCAAAGCTGAAAGAACAAAAGACAACATGTTAACTCTAAACTGTAGACTTTAGTTAATAATAATGTATCAACATTGTGTCCTCAGTTTTAGCAAGTGTGCCCATTAATGCAGGATGTTAATGATGGAGGAAGCTGTGTAGAGGAGATGGAGTGGAAGTGGGATTATATGGGACCTCTCTCTACTTTCTGGACATTTTTTGAAAACTTACACTTCTCTGAAAAGTAAAAGTCTATTTTTTTAATGGCACATCCGTAGTATAGTTTTGACCATTTTAGAGTGGATATTCACAGGAGAGGAAGTAACATATTATGTGTAGAAAATAATTTTCTCATTTAAAAATAAAAAATGAATAAAAATAGTATTTCACATCAGACTTTGTGGTCTCTCCTGAAAAATACTGAGTAAAAATAGAAAAATCCTGCACAAGATTTCCTTTTCATTCCAGAAGAGGTTTTTGAAAAATAAAGCTTCTCATTATTCACTCTTTTCACCATACCTCAGGAAAATTTTAGGGAACTTTGGGGTAAAGGATTAGGGATAGGCAAACAGCAAAATAAGTGAAATATTTTTGTTTTATTTTATTTCATGTTTCTGGAATCATCTTAATGACTCTCAAAACTATGGCTTCCTCAGTTTCTCTGAAGCGGATAGTATTTTATTTACTATAAACATTAAAAATTAGAAGTTTCAGAATACCCGAAAATAAAAGTCAATAATTTATTTTCATGTGCTCTTTATAGTCTACCAAATGACTAAACTGTATGCTGAATAGAGTCCAACCATGGCAATCATTGCTCTGCCAGAGGGCAGAAATGTAGCTAGTGAAGCAGCCCCAGGCCAAAGTGTGTATAGTTGATGCTCTGTGGGTGACTGGGAGTGATGGGTGATGCATCTGCCTGCAGACTAATAGCAACTTTAGGGACTGTCAGACAAGAGTTTCAGTAAAGAGAGATCTTCAAACACATTTGAGTCTTTTCCTTGTTTAAAATTTATAGTAACATGATAAAACAGTGACAATTCCCTTTTTCCTTATTTGAGATTAAATTTAGGGCAGGTTTCATCCTAAACTATAGAAATAGTTATGAGATTTTGTTATTTCTGTTGTGTCCTGGCACTTTCCTTTCTCTTTTTTTTCTCCTTCTCCCCATACCATGCCCTTAGGAAAGTACTTGCCTCTCTGTTCACCTGCAGCATCCATCCAGGGCCAGAGCTCAGGCCTACAGACTGGGTAGGTTCCTCTGTAATCAAGCAGGACCCTCTGGGACTTTCCTAAGACAGACCCCCTCCCATCCTTGGCCTGCCTCTTATTTGCAGAAAATCATTAGTCTCCCAGGCCTTCCTTAAATCACAAAAGGCTGGCTCAAGGAGTAATGATTGGAAGAATGTGAACAGGTAGTAACAAAAGAAGGCAGTTAGGTCAGAAGAACTTGTAACAATTTAAACAATAGATCAGCCATATTTTTAGAGTCACATACTTTTTTTTTTCTTTCTTTTGCCTTTTTTTTTAGGGCCACACCCACAGCATATGGAGGTTCCCATGCTAGGGGTTGAATTGGAGCTGTAGCTGCTGGCCTATACCACAGCCACATCAATGCAGGAATGGATCCATGTCTGCAACCTACAGCACAGCTTGCAGCAGCGTTAGATCCTTAACTCACTGAGCAAGGCCAGGGATCAAACCCATGTCCTTGTGTATACTAGTTTGGTTCATACTCTGCTGAGCCATGATGGGAACTCCCTAGAGTCACAGAATCTTTAGTTCCTTCCTGAAAGACGATTATCAGTGGCTGTTAAACATTCCTGGGTTGTTTTACAAATATTAAACCCTCCCACCAGACGGAAGAAGCTAACTGCATGATAATGATGAGCATGTAGCCCCCAGATTGGCTGGTGCCTGAGGACTGATGATGTTAACACCCATGGCATCAATGTTACCTTATCATCAACCAATCAGAGAATTGTGCGGGGCGCCTATCACACAGCCTGTGACTTTCTCCCTCATCTTGCCTTTAAAACCCTTCCCTGAGAGCCATGGAGGAGTTGAGTTCTTTTCAGCATTAGCTGCTTGCAGTAAACACTGCACTTTCCTTTACCACAACTTGGAGTCAGTAGATTAGCTTTACCACAAGCAGCCAAATGGACCCAAGTTTGGTTTGGTAATACCCCCTCCACCTCAGCTGTATAGGAGCTGGGGAAGGGACCATTAAAAATAATAACTAAAGGAGAACAAAAAAAATTAAGTCTTTGGTAGTTTCTATCTGCTCAGATTCTTTGAAGGCTATAAAATATTGTTGATCTTGATTCATTAGGAATGTCTCCTTGCCAGCCAGGGCCTAGATGCTGGCCTGTTGGAAGTAGAAGCCCTCCTAGTCCCCAGGCTACCACCCCACAGGGGTTCTTGTCTTACAGAGGTCTAATCCTGGGGCTGCAAAGATCTAGGGCAGCACTGTAAAGAAGCACTTCTTAGGGGTCCAAATTTCTTCACCAGTATGGATTCCTCAGATTAGAGCTGCATGACTAAAGTAATTGCAGATTTATTTTATTTTAACTTTTTTTTTTCTTCCCCAAAATGAGTCAGAGTTGTTTGTTCAGCACTTCTCCCTGATTTGTGTGCTTTATAGGAAAAAGCAAATCTAATATGTTTTGGGTGAAAGAAAAGAAGCTAGAATTTCTGCCCCCAAAAGGAGTGACAGACATTTGAAGCAATGGGTTTGTATATTAAATATTCTTTTAGAGCACAGATAAATTGAATTTATAGACTTTTGGTTAATTGCTTAAAAATACTCATGTTTACATTTAAGAAGCAAAACTTTTTATGCAGATATGTCATACCATCTCATAACAGTGTTTTTTCCAAAAAATGCATGAAAATGAGGATGTAGGCACTCACCTTCATTATGATGCTGAGTAAATTTGGAAATTTACATAAATATTAATAATTTAGCTATCCAAAGCTGAAATACTCAAGCGAGTTTACCAAAGAAGGTGAATACGTTACATTTACAATAGAAAAATAGAAAATAAATCAACTAATTCCATTTTATCCCTAATATATGACTCAGTTTTATACTTTTAATTTTTTTAAAAATTGTTTTTATTATATTTAAGAAAATAATTAAATCACTGCAAATAGGAAAGGAATATTTTGTTGCCTTCCAGAATAGGAGAAAAATAACTATTTAATCATTAATCTAATTTTTACACCATTAAATTATCATAGTTAATTTGAGCCCAACTCCAGAATCAAAACAGAATAATCATCATACGTTAAGGTGTTGGTCAGGTTCCTTGATTTTCACATCAAAAAATGGATTTCATGAATTACCGAAGAGTAGACAGTTTCTCTGTTCTTGGGAGTCTGGGATTTATTACTCAGTTGTGACATGAGAAACTTTTTACTTTGATCAAATTATCTTGATGTACCAAAGAACTGCTTTCATTAAAAAGTGACTTGAGGAGTTTCCATCGTGGCACAGCTGAAAAGAATCCAACTAGGAACCATGAGGTTGCAGGTTCAATCCCTGGCCTTGTGCGGTAGGTTAAAGATCCCGCGTTGCTGGGATCTGTGGTGTAGGTCACAGGTGCGGTTTGGATCTGGCATGGCTGTGGCGTAGGCATAGGCCTGCAGCTACAGCTCCAATTAGACCCCTAGCCTGGGAACCTCCATATGGCATGGATGTGGCCCTAAAAAGGCAAAAGACAAAAAACAAAAAACAACAACAAAAAAAAGAGAAAGTGATTGGAGGCCATTCTCTTAGAGTTCCGTGATGTAGTTTACTATAAGAAAATTTTTTTTTTATGAAAAATACTGTACCTTTACTTTAGAGATGTATTTTTTATATCAGTTTGCACACTCAGTGAACCCAATGTGAAGGTCTGCTCAAGAAATGATTTTCACAACTAGAATATCTTATAAATGTTTGTTCTTTAAGACAATGTTGTGATATATTTGTCCAAATGATACCTAATGTCAACTGTTGACAGTTGACATTTTATTTGTGGGAGCAACACATTAGGAACTTATAGGATATGGAGAAAATTAGTCAGAAAATATTAAAAATAAATTATTTTGCAGTGTTATCAACAGAGCGAATATTTTGCCTGACTCTCTTTGTGAAGGAGGGATACTGAAATGTGAGGATACCTTTTTGCTTGCTGACTTAGAATAATTGAAAGAAAATCTCCTGAATAGTCAAAATAAAGTTGTTCTTATATTTTTGAGTGGAGTACAAAACTTTGAGTGTTCTGTCCTATCCTGCAATAACTGTGGCAAAACCAGTTCAATATAGATGGAGGTCTTTTGATAGCCTAGGGTTAATGGAAATTAGTTTTTACACTTATGACCCAAAAAATATAATTTGCAAACTGAGCTGTATTGAAATGTTGAGGTCAAAAAGCTAGCAATTCATAGTGGAGTACTTAAAACTGAAAAAAGCGATTGTTTCTTTTGCTGTGAAAAAGCTTTTTAGTTTGGTGTTGTCCCATTTGTCAGTTTTACTTTTGTTATCTGTACTTTTTCTGTCATATCTAAGAAATCATTGACAAGACCAACCATCAATAAACTTTTCTTCTATGTTTTGTTTGAGTAGTTCTATAGTTTCAGTTATGTTTGAATTATTGATTCCTCTTGAATTGAGTTTTGTGTATAGTGTAAGACAGAGGTTCAGTTTCATTTTTTGCACATTAATATTCAGTTTTCCCAACATCATTTTTTAAAAAGACTTCTTTCCCTATTGTGTAAGCTTGGAATCCTTGTCAAAGATCAGTTGACTGTATATGTTTGAGTTTACTTTTGGAATCTCTGTTCTATTTGATTGGTCTGTATGGCTATCTTTATTTCAGTGCCACACTCTTTTAATTACTATAACTTTGTAATACATTTTGAAATCAGGACATGTGATGCCTTTAGCTTTCTTCTTTCTCAAAATTATTTTAGCAATTTTGGGTCTGTTGAGGTTTCATAGAAATTCAGGGGTTTTTTTTTTTCCTCTTTCTTTACTAAGTGCCATCTGGATTTTGATGGGGGTAACATGAGTGTATGGGTGACTCTGGGTACCATGGACCTTTTAAAAATATTAAGTTTCCCAATTCATGAATGTGGGTGGGGTATCTTTCCAATTATTTGTGTTTTCTTTCATTTTTTCATCAATATTTTGTAGTTTTTAGTTTATAAGTCTTTTTCCCATTTGGTTAAGTTTATTTCTACATATTTTATTATTTTTTGGTTCTACTGTAAATAGGATCATTTTCTTTATTTTTTAGGTAGCTTATTGTTAGTGTATAGAAATGCAACTCATTTTTATATATTGATTTTTATATCTTGCAACTTCAAAAATTTTAGTTCTCATATTTTTATCTAAAATCTAATAGCTTTTTGTGGAATCTTTAAGGCTTACTATATATAGGATCATGTCATCTTCAACAGATGTGATTTTACTTCTTACTTTTTGATTTGGATGCCTTTTAATTCTTTAACTTCCCTAATTGCCCTGGATAGAATTTCCATTACTATGTTGAATGGAAGTGGTAAGTCTTATTCCTGGCCTCAGCGAAAAAAGCTTTTGGTTTTCACTGTTAAGCATGATATTTATCTGTGAGCATGTCATATTTTACCATATTAGGGTACACTATTTTTATACCTAATTTGTTAAGAATTTTTTGTTTTGTATGTGCTTAATTTTTACACAATTTTTTAAAGGTTACACTCCATTTATAGTTATCACAAAATATTGGCTATGTTCCCTGTGTTATACAATACATCTATGTAGCCTGTCTTATACCCAGTAATTTGTATCTCCTACTCCCTCACCCTGTATAAGCCCTGCCCTCCCTCTCCATACTGGTAACCACTAGTTAGTTTGTTCTCTGTATCTGTGTGCTTCTTCTTTTGTTTTATTCAGTAGTTTGCTGTGTTTTTAGAGTCCACATATAAGTAATATCATAAAAGTATTGATCTTTCTTTGACTTATTTCACTTAGCATAATGCCCCCCAAGTCCATCCATGTTGTTCCAAATGGCAAAATTTTGTACTTTTTATGGCTGAGTAGTATTCCATTATATATGTGTACCACATCTTCTTTACCCATTTATCTATTGATGGCTGCTTTCATATCTTGGCATTTGTAGATAATGCTGCTTATGAACATTGAAGTGCATGTATCTTTTTGAATTAGTGTTTTTGTTTTTCTTCTGATATATACCCAGGAGTGGGATTACTGGATCCCATAATTCTATTTTTAGTTTTTTGAGAAACCTCCATACTGTTTTCCATAGTGGCCACATCAGTTGACATTCCTACCAATTATGTAGGAGAATTCCCTTTTCTCCACACCATCTCTAGCATTTGTTATTCATGTTCTTTCTGGTGCTAGCCATTCTGACAGCTATGAGATGATACCTCATTGTGGTTTTGATTTGCATTTCCATGATTATTAGCATTTTTATCATGAAAATATGTTTAATTTTGTCAAATACTTTTATCTGTATCTATTGAGATGATCATGTGATTTTTAGGAAACAATAGAATGAAAAAGCAACCTAGAAAATATTCACAAGTTATATATCAGGCAAAAGGTTAATATCAGAGTTCCCTTCTGGCCTAGCAGTTAAGGATTTGGTGTTATCACTGCTGTGGTTCAGGTCACTACTGTGGCACAGGCTCAATCCCTGGCCTGGAAATTTCTGCATGCCATGGGTGCGGGCAAAAAAAAAAAAAAAAGGAGGTTAATATCCAAAATAAATAAGCAGATCTTGCACCTCAATAGCAAAGAAAAAAATAACCTTATTTTAAAAATGGACAAAGGACCTGATTAGCTATTTCTCAAAAGAAGATATACGCATGGCCAACATGTATATATATATATACACCACTCACTCTTTATCAGGGATATAAAGGCCACTCTTTCTTTATCAAGGAAATACAAATCAAAACTATAATGAGATATAACTTCACTGTTATTAAGATTGCTACTATAGGAGTTCCTGTCATGGTTCAGCAGAAATGAATCTGACTAGCGTCCATGAGGACACAGGTTCAATCCCTGGAGGTGAAGAAAACGAGAAGTTGTTCAGTGGGCATAAAGTTCCAGTAAAGTATAATTAATAAGTTCTAGAGATCTTCTCTGTAACCACAGTGCCTATAATTAACATTACTGTATTGTGTGGGTAAACATTTGTTAAGAGGGTAGATTTCATCTTAAGTATTCTTACCACACACACACACAAAAAAATAACATAAAATACAATTAAAAAACAAACAAACAAAAAAAAGGATAAGAAAAAAACTTTGGAATTGATGATTATGTCTATTACCTTGATTGTGGCTATAGTGTCATAGGCCACATATCCTAACTCATAAAATTGTTTACATTAAATATGTGCAGTTTTGGATACCAATTATACCTCAATAAAACTTTTTTTTTAAAGTTTAAAAAAACTGAGGGTGAATGTAATAATGTAGTGAAATGTGTGTGCACAACTCGGAATTGCAAGGAACACCAAATAGCACAAGTTGAGAGTAAGAAAAGTTATGGATAAGAATTCTTTTTTTTCTTTTTAGGGCTGCACCCATGGCATGTGGAAGTTCCCAGGCTAGGAGTCTAATCGGAACTATAGCTGCCGGCCTATGCCACAGCCACAGCAATGCCAGATCCAAGCCCCGTCTGTGACCTACACCGCAGCTCATGGCAACGCGGGATCCTTAACCCACTGAGTGAGGCCAGGGATCAAACCCACAACCTCATGTTTCCTAGTCAGATTCATTTCCACTGTGCCATGATGGGAACTCTCAGATAAGAATTCTTTACTTTTGTTCTAGCAGCGATCAATATGGCATCCTATATTGTTTTGCATTGCTTAGCAGAAAGTTTGATCTGATTTGATCAACACAAAGACCTCTTGTGGTTTCCATTGCAGCTCAGTGAGTTAAGAATCCAACTGCAGCAGCTCAGATCACTGTGGAAGTGCAGGTTCAGTCCATGGCCAAGTGCAGTGGATTAAAGGATCAGGGGTTCATTCACCACAACTGTGGCTTGGATTCAATCCCTAGCCTGAGAACTTCATATGCCACAGTGTGGCCAAAAAAGTATATTTTTTAAAGACCTCTTATTTTAGATTTTGGTGATTGTGTTTATTTGGTTCTTAACATCTATTTTTTAAGAAGTTGTATACTCCCCTTTAACAGAACCTTTAAGCCTATTTCATATATCACGTAACACCTTCACATTTTACTGATATGCATGGATCTTAGAAGAATCTGAAGGTTTAGCTAGTGACCCAGGACTTGAAATAACATTTTGGCAGAGAGCCAGGTAGCAATGATACTTTAGCACGAATTCAAGTTTGAATGGCCCAACATCAGTACTGTTATTTTCAGTACTCTAAATTATAACAATGTGGAGTTCCCGTCGTGGCGCAGTGGTTAACGAATCCGACTAGGAACCATGAGGTTGCAGGTTCGGTCCCTGCCCTTGCTCAGTGGGTTAACGATCCGGCGTTGCCGTGAGCTGTGGTGTAGGTTGCAGACGCGGCTCGGATCCTGCGTTGCTGTGGCTCTGGTGTAGGCCGGTGGCTACAGCTCCGATCCGACCCCTAGCCTGGGAACCTCCATATGCCGCGGAAGCGGGCCAAAGAAATAGCAAAAAGACAATAAATAAATAAATAAATAAATAAATTACAACAATGTCTTTATTTAAATGTTCAGTCTTTCCAATGTTGTGGTCAACATTATACTGTTACATGTGGGACTTGTGGAGACTATGGACTGCTATCCAACATAACTAGATATTGTTCCCAGCCAGAGAGGAGTCAAGTCTGCTGCCTATATTCTCTGAATGAATTTTTTAAGATATGTACATTTTATAAAATTATATGTAACATATACTGTTGTAATAAATATGTAGACATTAAGTTCATAATTCAGGGATAGGAAGGTACCATATTGACAACATCCTGTTTGGAGAGGAAAGGCAGTCATTTTAAAATTGATGATCTTGTCTTCCAGACTGCAGACACATCTGAACTTACCATTCCATTTACTCATTCAGTAAATCAGTTGTTGATAATTGAGTGATTTTTTTATTGAGTATATTATGCACAATATCATTTGTTAATTGAGGATAGATTGCTGAATAAAATACAATTTCTGCCTTCAAGGAGCTCAAAATATAGGATAACAGCCAAATAAATAAGTTAAATAATTTTATAGATACAGATATACAGATTAAGATGTATATCACTAGAACCATAGGCAGAATATAAAAGGCATGTAGTAAAGTGAAAACAACAAAGGTTTGTAGAAAACATAACATGATCTACGTTAAGAGCCTAAATGGGAGGTCATTAGGTTGAAAAGACTAAGAAGAGTTCCTGATTAAGTGGAAAAGTAAATGTATATGCCTAGATATGTGAAACTTCACGATGCCTCTGGGCAAGTATTAACAACCCAATAATCCAAGAATGCAAGTGTCTGTGAAAGGATGGGTAGAAGCTGGTAAAAACAGCGAAATAAGAAGCTGGAGTAATAGGTAGGGGCCATACTATGACTATTCCATTCCACATTTCTTCAAATTAGACATCATTATTTTAAAGACATAATGAACCCTGACTGCTCGGCCATTTCTTATTTTTAAATGCCTACAGAAAGAGATTGACCCTCACTGAGATGCCTTAATTCTTCGCAGTCTTCCAGATCCACCCCAACACAGGACTCCTACGCAACACCTGGACACAAATCACATAGTGCAATCAAGGGTTCTTTTAACATGCGCCAAATAAAGTAGATTAAAGGATAAAAGAAGAAAGAGAAATGGAACTGGTAAATTTGGGTGGGGCGGGGATTTTTAGTAACATATTCCTTTAAGTACGAAGTATTTTATATTACTTGTAGAGTTCACAAAAACTAATGTAAATCATTAGGGGCATTTAAAAAAAAAAAAGTTTATAGGTCTCCTATTCTCTTTGGCTTGTTTAGAATGATCCCTTACAGACCATCCAGAAAGACAGAATTGTAGGATTGGGCTGAGAACCAGGGATAGTTCTGGCTTGGGCATTATAGACAAGCAAGCACCAGATACACATGGCTGCTCAGTAAGAATAAAGGAGCTGCAGGAAGCAATAGGTCAAATGCATGTAAATTATGCATAGGTGGCCATGGAAGGGAATTATGTGCTAATGAACAGAATTAGGAAATACAATAGGACTTCAGTTTTAGCCTTTGAAAAACACCAGTGTGCCCTTATTTGATGCTAGCTGTTACATAGGACAGATATTTTAAAGATCAATTCTTGCCTGATAGATATAAGAGGCATTGGGGAAGTACATATTTATTAAATTATGGGCTCCATAGGCAGGGATTCTATGTTATTTATCATTTTAATTATTTTTGTCTCACAATGTTTAGCATGACTATTGCATGTGGTAAAAATATATATTAACTAATTACCTTAGCAGTAATCAGTGCATTTTAAGCTTGGAAATATAAGAACTAGATATTTTCTAAGTACAAACAATGATTTCTATAAGTTCTAACAACTTCTAATAAGAGAAAACAGAAAAAAATATCCTACTCTATGTTAATAATTATTCTTGCAGTGAGACTTTTATCATATCAAATGAGATATTTACAGAGATTAACCACATGTTATATCCTAGAGGAGGACCTTTTGCATCTAACCCCAGTTCTACTCACCTACCAAATGTGATGTATCACAAATAATCATTTTAGTTCAAGGCTCTTGGCCTTGAACTAAAATGAATGGTCATTGAGGGATCCCTTTTAATGGGGCATAAGTACAAGAAGATTTGCCTGAGCGCGTTTTGGAGCTCTGGAAAAATATAAACTATTTTTATTTTTCAGTGTTGTGGCTGACAACATCTCATGGTTGACAAGTCAATCCTAATAAAGCTATATATCTGACAATCGAGATGGCAGGCAGAAGATAGAGATCAATCTTTACCTAGAAAAGTTGATGGGATATGTCATAAACTAAGAGGACACAATAATTTTGTGACCTTGTATTTAATGAGTAAATGACTCTAACATTTTAGTAACTTGAATCATGTCCATGATATTAAATATATTCTGTATATTGGATGAAATTTTTTGAAAGTATTTAAGTGTACCAGAATAAAAAGCCCAGAAACTATAAACATTCTGTTTCAAGGACAAGAAAAATAGCAAAGGATTATTTATATTATATACATTGTATTTAATATATGCAATTATAAGGGAGTCTCAGGGAATGTTTGTATCACCTTAAAACTTAAATCATCAAAAAATTATGTGGTAATATATAAATGAGATTACAATTAAAATTATTTTCTACTCAAATTAAAACAACTTAGGTGAGATTTTGTTGCTGTTTTGTTTTTTAGGAAGCAGTATTTCATTGGCCTCATATTGTTGTTATAACTCAACATATTATTTCCTAATAATTACAGTCAATACTTTTCCATATCAACATTGATTCTTTGTTTGCATTTGCCCCTGTCAGATGTCACGAAAATATTGATGTTGATAATCAACTGATCATATCTTCTCATCTGCAGTGCTTTCTGTGTTTAGTCAGGGTTTGCAGTAACATTTTTCACTTAAAACATGAAGAAAGGTTACAGGAAAACTACCTAGGGGTTTAAAAATTAAATGAACATTTATCTAGTTACTTCTAACTATGAAATAATTATTATGTTTGTAAATATTAGTTATAAAAATTAGTAAAAATATTATTAAAATGTTCTTATGTTTTTCTAAGTAATTGACAGTATGAATAAAAAGCTTAGACATATTTTTCCAATATTTATATATTCGATTATTTGATTTTTTTAGATGAACTTATAATCTGAAGATAAAATAACATTTAAACTTCAAGAATGGTTTTCTGTTCTAAGAATGGCAAAGTAACATATATTGAACTAATACTCTTTTAGATAATTATAAACCCTTAGAAAAAAAAAAAGCAATTAAAAGGGAGTTTACTTTGTGGCACAGGGCAAATGAATCTGACTAGTATCCATGAGGATGCAGGTTTGATCCCTGGCCTTGCTCAGTGGCTCAGTGGGTCTGGGATCCAGCTTTGTGGTGACCTGTGGTGCAGATCGCAGGCATGGCTCAGATCCCTGGTTGCTATTACTGTGGTATAGGCCTGCAGCTCTACTCTGATTTGACCCCTAGCCTGGGAACTTCCATATGTCCCAACTGCAGCCCTAAAAAGCCAAAAAAAAAAAAACCCTTTTTTTTGAAGAATCTCCAGTGCCACTGTAAGCAAGCAAAAATCTGTTCATTCTTTTCTTTTTTCTTCTTTTTTTGCCTTTTCTAGCACCTCACCTGCAGCATGTGGAGGTTCCCAGGCTAAGGGTCTAATTGGAGCTGTAGTCATCAGCTACAGCCACAGCACCATCAGACCCAGCAGCATCTGCAACCTACACCACACTACACCACAGCTCACGGCAACTGTCCACCGTTAACCCACTGAGTGAGGCCAGGGATCAAACCAACACCCTCATGGTTCCTAGTCGGATTCTTATCTGCTGCGCCACAATGGGAACTCCGATTCCTTTCTCATTTATTAGAGAAAAATCAGCAAACCTTTTAAGTAAAAATAAAAATATTTATTCATTTGATAAAAATAACCATTCAGATCTTTTAAAAGCTTTATTATTTTTTACCCTAAGATTGTCTATAAAGTGTTCTCTCGGTAGCATGATTTTCAGTAAGTGCTCAGGAAGTATTAATTCCTATTCATTCCCTAGAAATATTTACATTTTTTTTCACGAAAGTGAAAAAGTTTAAAATAAAAATTGCATGTTATGGGAGTATTTTGCTGATCTCCAGCTAGATGGAAGAATTGATTGGTTTTGGGTTTTTTGACAGAATCTGAAACCACAGAGAAGTATTTGTCCACATGCTTCAATACCAAAGAGCAATGGCTGACTTAGTTAAATGAGAGAGTTTGATCAAATGTAACTTTATTTTCAATCCCTAAGAAGCATGTAAGAATAATATTTGAATTAGTTTATAGGTTTGCTTATGTCCAAAAAGATGAATCTTTTGATCTAAGAGAAAAAAAATGTAGATATTGGTAGTGGTAATCTTGATATCTTAGATTTCAGGAAAGCCCAATGAAAAAACACATGAAGATTTTATGAGAAAAAAATTAAATACAAATGATTATCAAAATTAATTTCAAACATCACAAATAAAGCATATTTATGCCACCTGTGACCAACATTTAAATACATTGTGTATTTAAATGTCTGAAATTCTGAAAGCTAAATTACTCATACTATGATTGAGAAAGTTTTATTGAGAAAAAAGTAAATTTATAGTAATGGTTATAACATGAGAAATGTAGGAATATATCTAAATAAATAAGTCAATTAAGATTAACTTGGAGTAAGTCAAGAAAGAATGAACTATAATGAAACACTACAATCTGGACATATCTACTATATGTAATTTTTTCATGAAAAATTTACATAAATACTTGAATGTTTATAAAAAGTTTAAAAATAATCTAAGCTATACATTATATTGTGTGGGGATGTTAGTAAATATACAAATTCAGTACCTTGGTTGCTTCTTATGTCAGAAGAAAGGATCAATGAAGTACAGGACATAATTAAATACCACGGTTTTTATAATGTAATTCTTAAGCTAAGCAGTGGTTTCATGGCTAATGTTTCCAAGGTTTTATTGTTATGCTTCATAAAATACATATATATTACACATATGTTTTGGTATGCATATTGCAGAATTCAATTATTTTAAATGTGCAGTTGATTTATAATGTATAAGATTTTTATGATCTGATTGTCATGAGAATAGTGCAAATATTCAGTTGGTTAAAGGTTGTGAGCAAATTTATGTGGAGAGAATGAAGAAAGATAACCAGACAACAAAAAAGTAGATTAGCATGCAATTGTTCATTTAGCTTTTGAGAAAAGCATAGAAAAAAATTAAGACATGCATTTTATGCAAATAATACTTCTGACCAAGCAGACCAAGCACTCTTATTTGAGTGCTTAGAATGCTATTATCTTTCCTGGCATTCAGATTTATTAAGAATAAAGATACACATTCTATTTCTCTACCTTTAAAAATGTTAAGCTTTATGCTTGTTAAGACAGCTTTGGTTACTAATGTGTTACTTAGAACTCCTAAAATAGATTTGATTATATCTTAGACAAAACAGATCTTTCCAAAAATAAAATCAAGAACACTCTTCAGATAAACTTACTTTCAAGTCACTTATTTTTATTTCACATTCCACTTTTTAATGACTTTCAAAATATATAATCACTTTGGTAATACTTCTCATAAGCCAATTTCAAATCTTTATTTCATTTTGACTTTTATTTTGTATAGCAACTTTCATCAGTTCCAGTTGAATTATGGAAATAAAACAAAAGGAAGAAAATTTGCTCAGCCATTGATAATTTTCTTATATTATTGTTGTTTTGTTTTATTTATATTACCTTATTTACTCAGTGATAAATGATAAACTTCAATACCTTTGCCAGGGATTGTGACAAAACTGGAACTGGGATAGAAAATTATTAATTCTTTCTAAGTTAATTAGATGAACAAGACAAATTAGTTTAAATCATATAGGATTTTTGATAATTTGAGTCAAAGAAAGTATTTGATATTAAAAACATTTAAAAATATTTTTACCCAGATATAAAGACAATAGAATTGTCTCCTGAATATTAATGCATGACCCCAAAAGACTTTTGAATCCATAGAACTAAAAAGAGACCAAATATCAAAGGGATATCAAATAAGATGGCAGCTTTCTGCAATTGCTTAGGACAACTTCCAAATCCTTTCAGCACTAAAGCTTTTGAGATCAAAGAGCATCATGAAGTCTCCTGGCACCTAAATGTGATCTCTTTAAATATTATTCTAATCCAGGAAAGAAATATACATTGCCATAATCTGTGTTCTTATAATCAGTGTTATTTGGTAGATATACTTGCTTATTTAATTTGCATCATAAATAATTTCCAAATATTCCCTGTACTTTTTAACTAATTTGATTCACATTTAATATCACATTTAAAAAGAAAAATATAACATCACTTTTGAGTAGCTTATATACAAAATCACTTTCACATCTTTTTGTCCTTGTATCATATTTTGGTAAATGTAACTTGGGGTTAACAATCATACTATTATTAATAATTTTAGTATAGTATATGTGTTAAATGATATTTTTGTTATATGTTACTTTTACTTCCTAATTTACAAATATTATTTGCCCAAATTCCATGTTTACTTATATTAATGCCCAATTCTAGTCCCTTTTACCATTGACTTTCTCAGTGCTTTAAATTTACCAGCAAAAAGTGGATAATTATGAGTAACTACTAAAAAGAAAATAAGACAAAATAATATACTCAGGACAAAAGTATTAAAAGAATATTAGGATATCTAGTTTAAGATTAAAATTTTGAAAAAATTAAAATATTTAGCAATCTATGCATTTATGTATATGTATATGAGTATAATTAGAAAAGAGAAACTTAGAATAGACCAAAAAAAAAAAAGAGAGAGAGAGAAAGAAGGAGTTTCCATCATGGCTCAGCAGCAATGAACCCAACTAGTATTCATGAAGACATGGGTTTGATCCCTGGCCTCGCTCAGTGGGTTGAGGATCTGGCATTGCCATGAGCTGTAGAGTAGGTCACAGACACAGCTTGGATCTGCTGTGGCTATGGCATATGTTGGCATATGTTGGCAGCTGAAGCTCCTAGCCCAGGAACTTCCATATGCCATAGGTGCTGCCCTAAAAAGACAAAAAAAAAAAAAAACCAAAAAACAAAAGAGAGAGGGAAGAGGAAGAAGTGGAAAAAAGATAGATGGAAATGGCGTTATTATTATAGAAACTGACCCAAATCAACATCTTTATTTATAATTCTACATAGTACAATCGTTCCCATTTACTTTTTCATTTTAAGATTAACTTTCCATGAATATAAAATAATGAGGTATTTTACAAAATAATTCAGAATTCCGCTGTATTTTTTTTTATTGCAATGGTATTTGAATATTTTAGGGAATTTCAAGATGTTGATTTATGTAGGTTCAATATTGTTAAATAGTAATTAAACATGTTGGGGTTCCTGTTGTGACTCAGCAGTAATGGACCTGACTAGGATCCATGAGGATGCAGGTTTGATCCCTGGCCCCACTTAGTGGGTTAAGAATCCCACATTGCCCTGAGCTGTAGGATAGGTTGCACATGTGGATCAGATCTGGTATTGCTGTGGCTGTGGTGTAGGCAAGCAGCTGCAGCCCCAATTCTACCCTTAGCCTGGGAACTTTCATATGCCACAAGAAAAAAAAGTAATTAAACATGTTTAATGTTACTAGATCTTAAAAAGTTTAAAACTTGACATAGCAGTCAATCATGTATCAACACAACTTACTTAATAGATCATTTGTTATTATGTATATTTAACTTCCAAAGGCCAATGAGGGTACAACTTGAGTAATAAAATAAAATCATGATAATACTGAATTATAACTCATAGAATGAAATAAATGTCTATCAGTTTATTCTGATTGAAATACATGGATGGTAAAATTATTGAGCAGAAATTTTAAGGAAAAATAGGATTTTAGCCTATTCTCAAATTATTCCCCCCAAGATATTTATTAATCATGAAAGAAAAAAATAATACCTTTAGTGCGAGGAAGTCTTTTAGAAGCCATCTTAACCAATTGAACAAGGCAAAGGGTACCAATAATAAGAAATATCAGCATCATGTTTTCCCTAATGTAATCCACTGAGAAGGAACATTATTTCTTTTTTTTTTAATTTTTTTTTTTGTCTTTTTGTCTTTTTTGTTGTTGTTGTTGCTATTTCTTGGGCCGCTCCCGCGGCATATGGAGGTTCCCAGGCTAGGGGTCAAATCGGAGCTGTAGCCACCGGCCTACGCCAGAGCCACAGCAACGCAGGATCCGAGCCGCATCTGCAACCTACACCACAGCTCACGGCAATGCCGGATCGTTAACCCACTGAGCAAGGGCAGGGACCGAACCCGCAACCTCATGGTTCCTAGTCGGATTCGTTAACCACTGCGCCACGACGGGAACTCCAGCAACATTATTTCTGTGGTGTTCTAGCCAAAAATGCATAATCTAAATCAATCTAATTCAGAGAAAATATCTGATATACCTAAATGGAGGGCCATTCTATAAAAAAAAAATAACAGCATTCTTCAAGTGTCAAGGTCATGAAATACAAGGAACAACTGAAAAAGGGAACAGATTGGAAGAGACTAAGAAATAATAACTGAATGCAATGTGCAGCCTATACTGAATCTTAGAGCAAAAATAGGAGCATATGAGTGAAAACCTTGATAAAATGTGAATAGCTTTAAATAACAGTATGATGCAAATATTAATTTCTTTGTTTTCAAAACTTATAGCACAATTAGGTAAAATGTTCATATTAGGGTGGCATGGCATGCATATGAATTCCTAATATTTGGCAACCTTTTTTAAGCCTAAAATTATGTATATATAATCATGTATATAACCAAAATGAATATCTATATATAACAGCTAAAAGCCATCTATATCTATTTAAAGTTAATTTTAGGAGTTCCTGTTGTGGCTCAGCAGTAACAAACCCGACTAGTATCCATGAGGATGCGAGTTTGACTGGCCTTGCTCAGTGGGTTAAGGACCGGTGTTGCCTTCAGCTGTGGTTTAGGCTATATACATGGCTCAGATCTGGAGTTGCTGTGGCTGTGATGCAGACATGCAACTGTAGCTCCAATTTGACCCATAGCCTGGGAAGTTCCATATGCTGTGAGTGTGACCCTAAAAGAAAAATTAATTAATTAATTAATATGAACTAAATAAAGTTTAAAATTCAGTTTTCAGTCACATAAGTCAAGTTTTAAGAGCTCAGTATCTTAATATGTCTAGTGATTACCGTACTGGATAGCACAGAGTATGTAATATTTCCACTAATGCAAAAAATTCTACTGGTCAGAGATATTTTTAGATACAAGATTATGCATAGGCTTCTGCATCTTCTAATAGTGAATTAAATAAGGTGATTTTATAGAATATCAAAATTCTGCATACAGTCCTTTTTAACTTTCTAATTCCCCAGCTGAGTCTCCAAGAAAAATTGACTTCGGTAAAGTGATTCCCCCACTACTATTTTAAGAATGGACCATGTCTGCTTTAACACCATTACATACATGTCATTTATACTGTGTTACACTATTGCAGAATAACCTTTAGCTAGAAAATATGTATTATCCAAATCATGTTGAGAAAGAGCAGCAGCATACACTTCAGAGAAGTAAGTATGTTTGGGTTGGAGGGGAGGGGTTAAGGGATGAAGGTGAAAGGTAATAATACTACTTAAATAATATAATTGACAAGGAAGAGATGAATAAGTGGTGCCAACTGTCTCATTCCTTTCATGTGTTCTTTCTCTCTGGTCTGTTTCCCATTGGGTAGGAATGTGCTTAATGAAGAACAGGGTTATTAATAACTCCCTATATAATTTATTGCTTACATTAAGCCATTGAATACCTCACCTCCTATTCAGAAGGGCAGTCTGAAAATAAACTTCAGGTGTTCTCTGAACAGGATAAATAAACAACAACCGTAGCAGCCTTTATTTTGTGATGATAACTCAGAATTGTTATCATCTGCTTCTTCCAGAGTCTTATCTCTGAAAACTTTCTGACAATTTTTATTTTTTAACTCCCCCAATACATTATTTTTTTCCTACTGTATAGCATGGTGACCAAGTTACACATACATGTATACATTCTTTTTTCTCACATTTTCATGCTCCATCATAAATGACTAGGCATAGTTCCCAGTGCTACACAGCAGGATCTCATTGCTAATCCATTCCAAAGGCAATAGTCTGCAACTATTAACCCCAAACTCCCAATCCATCCCACTCCCTGCCTCTCCCCCTGGCAGCCACAAGTCTATTCTCCAAGTCCATGATTTTCTTTTCTGTGGAAAGGTTCATTTGTGCCATATATTAGATTGCAGATATAAGTGATATCATATGGTATTTGTCTTTCTCTTTCTGGCTTACTTCACTCAGGATGAGAGTCTCTAGTTCCATCCATGTTGCTGCAAATGGCATTATTTTGTTCTTTTTGATGGCTGAGTAGTATTCATTGTGTGTATGTACCACATCTTCCTAATCCAATCGTCTGTCAATGGACATTTGGGTTGTTTCTGTGTCTTGGCTATTCTGAATAGTGCTGCACTGAACATGTGGGTGCATGTGTCTTTTTTAAGGAAAGTTTTGTCCAGATATATGCCCAAGAGTGGGATTTCTGGGTCATGTGGCCATTCTATGTATAGTTTTCTAGGATACCTCCATACTGTTCTCCACAGTGGTTGTACCAGCTTACATTCCCACCAACAGTGCAGGAGGGTTCCCTTTTCTCCACAGCCCCTCCAGCATTTGTTCTTTGTGGACTTATTAATGATGGCCATTCTGACTGGTATGAGGTGGCCATCACCAGTCAGACTACCATGGTAGTTTTGATTTGCATTTCTCTAATAATCAGGGATGCTGGGCATTTTTTTCATGTGCTTGTTGGCCATCTGTCTATCTTCCTTGGAGAAATGTCTTTTCAGGTCTTTTGCCCATTTTTCCATTGGGTTGTTGGCTTTTTTGCTGTTGAGTTATATAAGTTGTTTGTATATTTTTGAAAACTTTTTAAAGTCTACCATGATCAAATTCTCCCAAGACTATTATTTATTATTTCAGAATGAGCTGGCAACTCATTGTTTTCTCTTTCAAGGAATTATTTACAGGATTGACACATAACTATTACCATTTCCATTAGTTTTCCATTCTTCAGGCAGTTGGTAGAAATCAAAGAATTTCAAAGAAATTTTTTAAGCAAAGTACAGACAAGTCTTGACCACTATAGCCAACCATTCTAATCGTTCATAATGATCAACCTTTAAACACTTTTTATCTCCCTAATTCTCTCATTAGGGGATGAAACATAACTTATGTGGGAAATTCCCCAGGAATAGATTAACAGTTAGCTCTTAATGCTTCATCCTCTAAATGAGAAAATAACAGAACTTTAAAAATCCCAAATACACCAGCAAATTTTATGTGTTCTTTGTCAAGTGAATGAATGACAACACACTGATCTAATTAGTAAGAACTACTTGAATAGGAATTTATTTAAAATAAATATATCTATAATGCATTTTCTGGTTTTATTTCTTTTATATAATGTAGTAGAAACCTAAATAATTTTTGCTAGGATGTAAATATGCATAAACCTATATTTCATTGATTTTGTCAGTAATTTCTTATTTATTCGTGGGACTTAAATACCTTGGGAGTCATTCAATAAGTATTTAAATATTTATATAAACTTAGACGTAAACAAACTGTATATTTCATCTGACAACCACATTTTAATTATTCAGACTATCCTAGTAAGGTATTGATTTTATTTGGTTTGTAATAATTTATTTTTCCTCTTTAAATGTATAATTTAATCATTGTATCTGTATATTTTCCATTTCTGATTAACTTAAAAGGAAAAAGAGCATAAACTCTTACATATTCCAGTCACAATTCTTTGCTGACGTGATCCATTTATGTTCAATAATTCACCTCTCTCATGTCATTCAGACCAACGTGGTATTCATATCTCTGAGTTACTTGACATTCATCAGGGTCTTGTTCTCTTCTTGGTCAGAGATTGAGGAAAGAAAAATAATCGTAAATACACGAGGCTCTGGCATGAATACACAAAGAATACCATTCATAGCAAAACTGCTCAGCGTCTGAATGTCAGATGCAAGGTCCCTGTGAAAAACATGGAGCGAGAGAATGAGCAAGTGAGCAAGGGGAAGTGTTTAATGTGAAACTGTTCAATTTGAGGGTGAAAAATGGACCTGAAGTGGCTTTGACTAGAGGCTAGTGACAAATGTGGATCCATGAAGGTGCCATGTGACTAAGGAGTCATTTTCCTTCCACTTCTCTTCTCACAGTCTTCTCCATCTCTTCTCACATAATCAGAGGGAAGTGAACGCATGTGTTTCTCTATCATGTACAAAGGATCCTCACATTTCCTCCTTGGCCTAAGACCGTTGCTACACAGGCAGTAGATAATGTTCACCACTTTCATCCTCGCTTCCAAATGAAATTTTTAAAATGACAATTAGGCTATCCTACAGCAAAAAAGAAATATTATCTTTCACTTAACAACTATATATTCTAATAACGCAAATTGATTTCCAATAAGAAAAAGAAAGAAGGGGAAGATAACATTTAAATTATACTTATTTTCAATAATACATATGAAAACAGTGTCATTTATTAAAAATTATTTAGCCTTGTGAACCATTACTGAGATAAGAATTTTCAATATTTCATTAAATCTTCAAGACATTCTTATGAATAAGATATTATTATTATACATTTTAGAGATAAGGAAACTGAAGTCAAAGTAGCATAGCTAATAAGTGATAAAGGCAGCTTTCAGTATATTTCTGTCTGATCTCAGAACTCAATTTAGATTGCGCCACTGCTTTCAGTATCTTTTAAAAATGGTATCACTATTTTTATCTCCTCTCATAAGAACATAATAAAAATGAAAAAAAGACTTATTAGAATCAATTTCAAATCATGAATTACCTGGAGAAAATGTTTTGTGTAATTCATGAAGTTCTTATATTGTAATACATTCCATAATACATTTTAGGGGGAAATATGTAAACAGTAGATCTGAATAAAATTCAGCACAACTCATTGAGGCCATTATTATTTTGGGCAGGTTAATAAAATGGGAATTCACTGATAAGCCACACCTCACTGTGTTGTGAAATTCTTTGTTACAATGAACATTTATATTTGGGAGAAGTAAAAAGCCTAATATAGGAACACGCATGCTTGTTTGTGAAATATATTTTTATGAACCAATTACAATTTTTACTTTTATACAGTAAAATTGAATTTTAAATGTTATTTTCAAAATGTTAATGTCTATCCTCCATGTATCTCTAC
Source organism: Phacochoerus africanus (assembly GCF_016906955.1). Lineage (NCBI taxonomy): Eukaryota > Metazoa > Chordata > Mammalia > Artiodactyla > Suidae > Phacochoerus > Phacochoerus africanus. The sequence goes on along the minus strand of NC_062556.1, from coordinate 59,338,473 downwards.
ATAAGATGAATTATTTTATAAAAGGTTTCATTTTCAAAATTTTATTGGTCATCTAAGTTTCACCTTATCTTGATCAGGTTATATTTTACATTCTTATTTTGGAAATTGGCATTATTTAACCTGCTCTTCTTATCAGTTAATGTGCCTTGTCTTTAAGTTTGTTTTATGAGATATGCATCAGTAAATGATATAAAGTTCCTTATCTCTAAACACATACAGATGCGCGCACACACACACACACACACACACATTTAACTATTAATACTTAACTGTAGATTTGGAGTTCCCATGGTGGCTCAGCAGTTAACGAACCTAACTAGCATCCATAAGGATGCAGGTTTGATCCCTGGCCTTGCTCAGTGGGTTGAGGATCCAGCATTGCCGTGAGCGGCGGTGGTGTTGGTCGCAGATACAACTCGGATCCCACATTGCTGTGCCTCTGGCTAGGCCAGCAGCTACAGCTCTGGTTGGACCCTTAGCCTGAGAAACTCCATATGCCATGGGTGCAGTCCTAAAGAGACAAAAAGCCAAAAAAATAAAAATAAAAATTCATATTTGAAATAAGAAAAAAATTGAAAAGCTACTTATATTTTCCATAGAACATGCTTCAGGGATGTAAAAGATGATCAAAGAGTAAAGAATAAGTTGCATGCAAGAGGAAAGAATCAGTTTAAGAATTTTAAAATAATATATGGTAAATTATATGTGGTGGAAGAGCCTAGCTGAAGAGAGAGATAAAGTAATATTTTTCCATTGAAATATACAAAAGATTTCCATATATTTCTGAATTTCATAATAAATTGTGAGGGTGACAGAGAAATCGTCTTTATGGATAGAAAGAGATTCAGAACAGAACAGCCTTATAGACACTTCCAAAATGTAAAGTCAGTGATTATGGTTACATTTCAAAAAGAACATAATTGTTTGTCCTTTAGTTATTCAAAACTGTGAAAATAAATGCCCAAGTGATTCCCAAATAACTAATAGGGACAGTTCATAAAAGCTCATATGCCTCAACAGTAGGTTTAGTGCATGGTAGAAAAGAATTTATTATGGAGATACTTACCTTGATTCTTTACGCCCTAAATGTGGAAGTTAATCAATTAAATGAGTTTACTTAATCTAATACAGTAATGTGAGCAATCACTAAAGAAAGAAAGAGGTGAGAGAATAAAGTAAACCACCTGGTCTACATGGTAAAATTATTTATTAAGTAAATTACTTACACCCATATAAAGTATTAATTAATCTGTTATGAAGTACTTGCTGGTTTTTTTTTTTTTTTAGATGCTCTACACGGTTATATTTTGGGTTGCATGATTTATATATACAGGAAAATATATACTCTACTGCAATCTACATTTGTTAGGATGTATGTCTTGACTTAATCTTACATTTGTCACTAACAATTGCCTTAGAAATGAAGAATTCTACTTTTTTTTTTTTGTCTTTTCTAGGGCCGCACCTGTGGCATATGGAGGTTCCCAGGCTAGGCGTCGAATCAGAGCTGTAGCCACCGGCCTCCACCACAGCCACAGCAATGCCAGATCCAAGAGTTGTCTGCAACCTACACCACAGCTCGCAGCAACACCAGATCCTTAACCCACTGAGCGAGGCCAGGGATCGGACCCGCAATCTCATGGTTCCTCGTCGGATTCGTTAACCACTGTACCACAACAAGAACTCCTAAAATGATTTTTTAATGACCATTTGATGGACGATCTTTACATATTTTAATCTGAAACTTAATTTTTTTAATATTGTAATGCATTTTTGTTGTTGATTATTAAGTCCATTCGGCACTAAACATTTCCTTTATTATTTACCTTATTGTGTTGGAATGTCAGATATTTGAGGGGAAAATGGTTATAATTAAGGAGTGCAGTAAGAACATTTCTTCCAAAAGGAATGCCTGTATCTTCTGCATGATAATAATTTCGGTGGCAGGGACTATTGATTTTCCAATTGTGAAACTTTTTAATTAAAATATGTATTCGAATACCTCAAAGAGAATGTCATCACTTGTGAAGCAATGCATTTTCTGTGTTTCTAATAAAAGCTCCACCTAATCCTTTAATTCAATAGTTTAAATGTTATATACCTAGAGAGATTCAATGCCTTCACAAAAAATACTGGTTTATATCTTCATGTTTCACAGCTTAACACATTTTCCAAATGGCCCCAAACCTTTCTTCACTATTTAGGATCTTTGAAATATAAGTGCAGTTTTTTTCATTTCATTTCGATCTTACCATGTACCTGATAGACACTTTCCTCCACTGCTATTTTCTTAATGAAAACCATCTTGCCATCCTTATTTCAAACCCAGCTCAGATAATCCTCTCACACTCCCCACCTACTGCCTGCCTCCAGTCTCATTATGAAAGGGTTACAGACACATGGAGTGGTCTGCGGAGAATGTCATGCCTAACCCAGACTTTTTCTAGGCAGCCTTGGCAGATTTGGCTGCTTGACTTTACCATCCTTGTCTTCTCAACCTGGACTTCTGGTGATGGGTCTCTAGACTCCTTTCCCTCCATGCTTCAAAACTCTCCTAATTTTTATTTATTGGCATTCTCACCCATCCCCCCATTTGCTATGCGTGTTGATCCTTTTATGAATTTGCCTGGTGCTTGGCTTAGCCAGTAGAACTAAATCCCACGCCATTGTGTACAGGCAGAGTCACCAACTTGTTCTGTAAAGGGTCAGATAGTAAATATTTTGGGCTTTGTGGTCTCTTTATGGTTCACAGCTTTGCTTATTTGGCAGGAAAGCAGCCACAGGCAATACTTAAAGGAATAAATGTGGCACTATTCCAATACAACATTATTTATTAACATTGAAATTTGAATTTCACGTGTCAGAAAATATTCTTCGTTTAATTTTTTTCAACCATTTAAATCTAATAGAATGTATTACAATCCTAGTGTTAAATACGATACCCAGAAAGAATATAGTATTCCAGGTGTAGTTTTTATTTAGCATGCAGTGAAATGAAACCATTTCTTTTCAACCTCTGGGGATAGGTATGATTTAGTATGACTTAAGGTTTTTCATCAGGAAACCACTTATACTCTGGAGGCTTGAAACCAGCAACTTCATTTTGTGTTTTATCTTCTCTGCCTTTAAGCCACATGCATGGCCCCCAGATCCTTGAAGGGGAGATTTTCACTCTCCTACACTAAAAGGGACACTGTGGGGGAGGCAGTAGGCCATGGGTTCTGAGCATCCTACATGTTCATGCTAAGGATGCCAAGAATGCAAGGTCCTAACAGACCTTTACCTGGACCATTTTTTTTTATAGAAAGCAATTATACAACGCAGGTTCTCTGTGGGACAAAGAACATTCCTCCTTACCATTACTCTAAGAACAGTGATTTCCCCAAGCTCATTGTTGCTACATATAACACATCCCTCTGTTTGTGCTGGGGTCCATATGGGCTCAGATGGGTCACCCTCTTGGGGGGTGGAGGAAGGGAGCCAAGGGTAATTGGTTCAGATGTGACGTCTGTCTTCTGCTTGTGCAATAACTCCCTTGTCTATGATAAATAGATAAAAGTGAGCCGCTTAAAGTTTGAGATCATTGAAAACACATATTCCTCTAAATGAGACATCCTAATGAAATGGGAGGGGACAAAATAACTACAAAAGTATCTTTCAATGATCTTACAAAATATGTGGCATAACTATATGGGACGTTTTAGAATATTAAGCTCTGTTAGTTTGCTAGGGCTCCCATAATGTAGCACCGCACACTGGTTGACTTAAGAGAAGTTTATTCTTTCATAGTTTTGGAGGCCAGAAGTCTATAATCAAGTTGTTGGCAAGATCATGTTTCTTTAGACTCTAGGCAAGGAAGCTTTCCTTGCCACTTTCAGCTTATGGTGGTTGCCCACAAACTTTGTCATTCCTTTGATTGTAGATGCATTAGCCAATGTCTGCCTCCATCTTCACATGGCTTTCTCACCTGTGTGTCAATGTACAGATTTTCCTTTTTTCATAAGGACAGCAATCACTGGAATAGGGCCTACCCTAAACTAGTATGACCTCATCCTAACTGGATTACATCTGCAGATATCCCGTTTTCAAATAAAGTCACCATCACATGTTCTAAGAGTTAAGATTTCTATATTTTGCAGGGAGTTTTGAGTTCTGAGACAGAATTCATTGTGTAAAATGGTCTATGAATCAATGTGAGTAATTTCTTCTGTGAGAGAGTTTTTAAATATATCAAAAATGTAGACTTACCACTCTTTTAATCTGTCCAGTGTCTCTTTCTCTGTTTGTAGAGGTTGATTGGTATGGGCTTAAAGTGAGAGAGGGGAAAAAGAAGACAAATTTGAGCATTCAGGCTAATGTTTGGTTCTGTTGCTGGAATCTCAGGTAGGTTAGTCATTGCCCAGAAAAGATATAAGCTAACAAAATTCAAGGCTATGTTTAAAGCAATGAGTGGGGCAATTGCTAATGTTCAGAATCAGTGAATATTTTCAGTTGTCCAAGAGTAAGCTTATGGGATGGAAAAGGGGAAACAAAGCCTCATGTTGGCAAGTGGGAAAAATGGATGTAATTTTAGAAAATAGTGTCCTTGTCTAGATAATGTGGTTCTGTTTGTGACCTATGCTGTCAGGCTCTTGTTTGACCAGATGTGTTCATGTACTTTTTGGTCATCAAGGTTCAACATTTAAATCAGGCAACTCTCAGAATATGTTTTCAATGTGTGAATAATTTACCTACTGTATGAACACACTGGCATCTGAGTACCAACTTATCAAAGTGAATGTCACAACTACGATTTAAACACAAAAACATTTGAGAAGTGAATTTCCATTTTTCACTTAAAAATAAAACCATACTTTCTTTTACTCTCTTTTCTAATCCTCTTTTTTCCAGTCAGTTGTTATTTGGTTCCCTGTATGCCCTACCTTTCTTTTTTTCCTTTCCCATTGTCACCCTCCTAAATCAGCTTTTCTGTATCTCTCACTTTGACTCTTGAAAAGGCTTGATAATTTGCTTGCCAAAATTATTATTATTATTCCTCATTTAGAGTTCCACTTACAGACCGAGCTCCCTAAAACACATCTCTGATCAAAATCCCCTAATCCAATTAGTGAAAAAGAAAACTCTTTAGAGTGTTTCAAAATGTGACCCAAGCCACTTTCCAGTCATAGAATCCACTTAGTCTTTACAACCTTTGTGGAAATAAACATGTCCCTGCTTTCTCCTCCTAATGTGTTTTCTCCTATAAATATCTCACTTGAAATAATGTGTCTTTCTACATTTCCATTTGTTAAAATCCTTCCTGTTTTCCAGGGTTTGGCCTAAGAATCATAATGTTTTATAACTCACTGAAATGCAGAGGAAAATTCCATCAAGACCTGCCTATGTATCAATCTATCCTTTTAAATAAGTTCAGTTTATTCCAGCTACCAAAATCAAACTATGGTACTCTGTCATTTCACATGCAGACTACATAGACAATGCTGTGTGGTCATGAACTTCTAATCTCATGCTTGTGCAATTGTAGATGTAACTCAGTCTCCACTATTAGGTTTAATACACTGGGTTTTTCAAAGCATGGAAATTATGTCTTCTAATTGTTAAATATAATAAAATTCCTCATACTAAACCTCACAGAAGTAGTTCTCAGACAAAAAGGTGAGCCACAACCTCTTGATTTTATACCTTGAAGTGAATGTGAGAAAAAAGAATGTATACCTATATGTGTAACTGGGTCACCATGCTTTGCAGTAGAAAATTGACAGAACATTGTAAACCAGCTATAATGGAAAAAAATAAAAAATTATTATATAAAAATAAAAAATAATAAAAACAAAGATTTGACTAATATTTGGGCAGCCACTATCTAACATTAGGGAGACATTTATGTAACTAAACAATGACAGTGACAAGTGAGTGAAGATATATTAGTGAGTGAGCATGAATCTCAATATTATTTAGGGAATAAGGGATTGGAATAATTTGGAACAGTATTTGGAAGCAAGGAAATGCTTACTACATTGAGTTAATAAATAGGATTTACTTGAGTGGTTACGGGAAAGGCTAAGGTGTAGATGGAGTCTTTCTTGAAGATGTTCATGGACTTAGAAATGCAGGGGGTATAGACAGAAGATTGCTGCAGGGTGTGTGGAAGGACAGGAAATTTGGTTGCAGATGAAGACATGCAGTCAATTTTGAAATGAGAGGTGTGATCATGAATGATTACTATAAAGGCTTTATTATCTGATAAGCAAGGAAAATAAAGATTATCTCCATAGTGAAATCATTAGATTCAGAGTGTAGCATCATAGGTAGTATAACAAGAGTGAGCTTTTTGGAAACTGAAAGAACACCTATTTGTTAATCAGTGATAGGGAAGACACTCAAAGATCAGCATTTGTCGGTTGTTGCTCATCCCAACCCCTCACATTCTTTCAAATAACCTTCAATATTCTTTTTTGTTGTTGTTTTCAACCACAATTCCTCATCTGGTCACTATCACATGGTAAGATTTGAAAAAATATTTAGCATTACTCCACCCACTAGTTGTATCCTCACCTTTTTCAAATGCATTACACTCAGATCAGCAGAAAGGTACGAGTTGAAAGTGATAAAAAGGAACAAAATTCATGCACAAGGTATATAAATAATGCAGAAATCAAATTGAGTCCATATTTAATAAATATGTGTTTAAAGAGTATTTTTCAAGAAGACCTAGAAAACATGTCCTTTTAAAAAATATCCAAACAATTCTTTCAGCCTTTTCTTCATCCTTCACAACACCATTGTCCTCACATACCAAGAATACAATTTTTAGCTAACATGTTCTATTCAAATATAGTCATGAAGGGGAGAAAGCAGCAACCATAACATCATTACCACTAATTAACTTTCATTTGCATATTTAAAACTCAATCTCAGTTTTAATTTATCACAAAATATTGTTTCAAACAATGTGGAGGTTCCTCGAGGACACTAAAAACTGAACTCCCATGTGCTCCAGCAGTTGCACTCCTGGGTATTTAAAAAAGAAAAAAAGAAAGAAAAGACATATCACCACAACATGCCTGCAGCATTCTTTACAGTAGGCAAGATATGGAAGGAACCTAAGTGCTCATCAACCTATTAAAAGTAAAGGAGATGCATGCATGTATGTACACACACACACACACACACACACACACACACACAATGGAATATTACTCATAGTCCATTTCATAAAAAACATGAAATTCCATTTGCAACCATGTGAATGGATCTAGAGAGTATTATGCTTTGTGAAATAAGTCAGAGAAAGACAAATACTCTGTGTTATCACTTATATGGGAAATATAAAAAATAAATTATATAATGAAACAGAAACAGACTCAGGGATATAGAGAACAAACTATGTGGTTTACCAGGGATTATCAGTGGGTGGAGGAAGAGGAGAAGTAGGGATATGAGATTAAGAAACACAACCTAGCGAAGTTCCTGTTGTGGCTCAGTGGTTGATGAATCTGACTAGGAACTGTGAGGTTGCAGGTTCGATCCCTGGCCTCCCTCAGTGGGTTAAGGATTTGGCGTTGCCATGAGCTGTGGTGTAGGTCGCAGACACAGCTCAGATCTGGTGTTGCTGTGGCTGTGGTGTAGGCTGACAGCTACACCTCCTTTGGGACCCTAGTCTGGGAACCTCCATTCCTGCGTGTGCAACCCTGAAAAAAAAAAAAAAAAAAAGAAAAGACCAAAAAACTAAGAAGTTTAAAATCACCTATTATTTGGTTTCTCAAAACAAAACATAGAACAGTTACTCTGTATTTTCAGTTGATTCCTGACCCAAAGCACCAAACCAATCTGTTGATTTTATTTAAAGTAATGTAGTAAGGAAGAACTTAGAGGGTAGAATAGTAACAGATGTAGGCCGGAAGCAACAGCTCCAATTAGACCCCTAGCCTGGAAACCTCCATATCCTGTGGGTGTGGCCCTAAAAAGGCAAAAAACAAACAAAAAAAAAATAAGAAAAAGAAATAGGCTGCATGGTTTTATAGTGGTTTTATAAGATGAAAAACTGGTTGGTATTGAGCTGAAGTTGTGAGATGCTAACTTTAGACTGGTGGAAGCAAGAGGAGGGGAATTTGATGGGCAACTTAGAAGTCCTGATAAATATCTATTTCATTTGGTTCAAAATCTTATTTTCAAGAAGCAGAGATATTCTGGAGCTAACAGCTAAGTTATTTTTGCTTGTTCTCAGTTTTGCTTATTGAAGGAATAGAAAGTAATATTTGTTTAAGTTTCCAGTATGCAGAACAAATCAGACTTAAGAACTCCGTCATTTATTATTTATGGAAAACAGTAGACAATATTCCCTTATGTAAAATGAACATAAAACTATCTAATGGACAGTTGTAAAGAGTAAAAGAAATAAAATACATAAAATTCCTGGAAAAATAGTGCTTACTAAATAGTGTTATATATATGCATAAGATACATACATATATAGTGTATCTTATAGAATTCTAAATTTATTAGATGTGGATTATTTGATAACAAACATTTTAATAATCAGAATAACAAGTTGGTTTGTAAAAAAATATATATCATAATAACTTATTGGTTTCCCTATGCAAATAATCATTTAACAATTGGTTAGGAATTCTCCTCTACATCTGTATCTAAATCTATCTATAACGTCTCTATCAATATTTATATAAATATTATTTTTGTATTTTGTTTCATCATTCTTTTTCCACTAAATTTCTTTTCTCTTCTGCTATGTATTTGAGATTCATTTGAGTTTATTTTTTAGGTCCATTCATTATCACTGATGATGAGACTTAAGGTTTTTCTTTCTTTCATAAAATATAAACACTTTTGTTTAAACTATTATTTTGCCTTTTTTTTGGTAGAGATTCTAAAAAAAAAATAATCTGAAGTAAAGTGAGTCATAGAGAATGCATGACGTCAAAAAATTTGTCAAATTCTTCCGAAGAATTTTATCAGTATACCTCCTCTCAGACTGTATTAAAGTTCCTGTTGTTCCGGTTGTCGAGATCTGGTGTGGTAACCTTTTTAAACTCTTCTGTTTCTGATGGAGATAAAATCATAATCCTGTTCTGGAGTTTCCATCATGGCTCAGTGAAAATGAATCTGACTAGCATCCATGAGGACTTAGGTTAGATCCCTGGTCTTGCTCTGTAGGTTAGGGATCTGGCATTGCCACGAGCTGTGGTGTAGGTTGCAGATGCAGCTTGGATCCCACATTGCTGTGTCTGTGGTGTAGGCCAGCAGCTGCAGCTCTGATTTGTCCCCTGGCCTAGGAACCTCCAAATGCTTCGGGTGTGGCCCTAAAAAGACAAAAAAAAAAATCATAATCTTGTTCTAATTTTTTTTTTGTCTTTTTGCTATTTCTTTGGGCCGCTCCCACGGCATATGGAGGTTCCCAGGCTAGGGGTCAAATCGGAGCTGTAGCCACCGGCCTACGCCAGAGCCACAGCAACATGGGATCCGAGCCGCGTCTGCAACCTACACCACAGCTCACAGCAACGCCGGATCGTTAACCCACTGAGCAAGGGCAGGGACCAAACCCGCAACCTCATGGTTCCTAGTCGGATTCGTTAACCACTGTGCCACGACAGGAACTCCATTGTTCTAATTTTAATTGAATTTTATTGCTTCAAATGAAGTTGAGCATCAATTAAAGTTTATTTTCCATTTTATTTTTATTCTGCTGATTGCTTGTTTTTAACTTGTGCCAGTTTTTCCATTGGGTTGTTAGTGTTTTGATACTAATTTGTAGAAGTTCTTTATACATTTTAGATACTAATAATTATTGTTTATATGTGTGCAAATATCTTCTCAGTGAGTAGCTTATTTCCTTTTTGTATGGTGCTTGAGAAGTTTTGTTTCAATATTAAAACACTATGTTTTAAAGGTTGATCCTGCTTTTTGTATTACTTAGAGAATGTATACCTAACCTGTCTGGTCATGCAGATATTCATGAAAGTTCTAGCTTTATGATTTTGATGTCGTTCTTTAATCTCTAGTAATTGAATTTTTGTATTTGGAGAAACTACTGTGCTGCCTATTAAAAAATAGATAACTGACCAGCACCATTTTTTAAGACATCATGATTTTCCTAATGAGGGCTTGTTAATAATGTCTCAAGTATGTTACATTGGTTTATTTATCTATCCTGTGTCAGTACCAACCATAGTTTGTTGTTGCTGTACTTTAATATTACCTATAGCTGTCTGGTAAGGCAAATTCCATAACCGTGGACTTCTTTAAAGCATGGTTATTTTTTCTTGTTCTGATTTTCCTACACATTTCAGAATCAACATTTCCAGTTCCAGGAAAAACTCTTTCATCATTTTGATTGAAATTGCTCCAATTTCATAGATTATTTTGTGGAAAAAGTGGAAATTGTACCATATTAGTTCTTTCTAAGCATGAACATGATTTTTATTTCACTAATGTAGACTATTGCTAAATTTTTGCAAAATTTTTGTGAATATTGTGGAAGTACTTGGCAGTTTATATTTTTTGATTATGTTTAAATGATGTAATTTCATACACTACATATTCTGATGCTTTAAGACATACAGAGCCATGCAGTTTTTAAATGTATTCAAATTAAGCAAAAATACTTGCTGGACTCTCTTTTTTATATCTACTTCTTTATACCCTTCTCTTGAGTTATCAGTAGACAATCGGTAAGAATAATGATAATCACAGGCAGTTATTGCCCTACTATGCCAAGTGACCCTGACCTGTGTACTTTGCAGTATAACAGTTAAAACTTTTTGACAAATGATGTATCCATATAATTCAACTTAATTAAATTTAATTCAACCCAAATATTAACAGATTTCCAAAGAAATGTCCAAACAAATGCTAGAGATTGCCACTTCTAGGTGAACTTAGTGAAGTAAATGACATTTATTTCAGTCATTGAAGATGTGCTCAGTTTTTCCACTCCATGTAAGTATGTCTGTGCCCGTTTCTTATTGTGAGATTTAAATTTTTATGGTAAGGTTTAGATTATTATAGTGATTAAAAAATAAATTGAATTTAAAGATTATGGTCAATGATAGTACAGTGTAGACAGGTACTCAATAGATACTTATTTTTATGAAAAAAATTCACTGAGTTAGTCTTGAGTTATTTTTTTGCTAGTGAGTGGGAATCAACAATTGCTACAATTTGAAAATTAGACAGTAGAAATATTGCCCTAGATAATTTATTCCAATGACTTATACCAGGAATGCCGAGTTTGGGGACGGAGGGATGCAGGATGCTGATAGAACTGTCAAATATTAATAGTGTCCAGGTAATTTAGAGAGTATATGTCACAGAATCATGAAGACCATTTGTTCTGTGTAACCTCTGTGATCCTCCGTTCTCTCGACTCTAAAATTAGGATGCTTCTATATGTGCTTTATTGTAAAGATTAAATAATATCATACGAAAAACTAACTAAATAAATAATATGGAGATGATCTTAGAACCTGATACATAATAAACACCAGAGATGGTAGAAATTTAATCATATTACAATTTATAGGGCAGAAAACCTTAACATGGACAATTCATTACTAGAGCTAAAACCTAAGTGAAAAATAAATGTAAAAAATCATCATGGTTATCTTGAAATGACAAATTTGCAAGCTGCTATGGAATTGAACTTGCTAAAGTTAAAGATGCACAGAGAATATGTGGGATTACCTAATGTTATTAATGTGCTCATTTTGTTGGTTTCTCCTGCTCACACTTCAGTCTTATCTTCACCCTCTTTATTCTTTCCTCACCAGCCACCAGCCACTTCCCTGCACCTTGATCATTTTGACAACAGGTATACTACATATTTTGTCATACTTCAAATGCACACTTAAATGCTCATTTCTCTGCTATAATATTACTTAAAGCCTTCTTATCTTCAGGCCCCAGTTATTTACCACCTTCTCACTGAGGCCTTCCCTGATATCTATGTCTAATGTAAACCTTTCGCACCTACGTAGTTTTCTACTGCATGACGCTGTTTATTTCCTTCATAACGTATCGCAGTCTAAAAATTCTTAACTTACACATTGCATTTCCCTACCTCAATGAAATGTGAACTTTTCTTATTCATTCTGTATTTCCAGTGTCAAAAATGCACGTGAAAGTAGACATTTAGTAATCATGCCTTTAAGCCTATTTAACATTAGACTGATCATACAGGACTGTACTAGAATTCGGCTAGCATTTTTGATCTTGACCTCTAAGAGACTACTTATTTGTTAAAAATAGATGCAACATCCGTCTATTTCAATATAGGGATATACTTATATATTTTGTGTAGAAATAACTCACACTATGATATGTTTCTCGACAGTCTTTTCATGATTCTGACTTAAGTAACACATGAAGTTAAAGATAAAATTTAAAAGATACATTGCCTAAAATATCATTCCTATATTCTTATTTATAATCTTGTGTATGTGTTAATTAATGGACTTTTATAATGTTTGCTATCTCAGACCACAGAATTCAACAACAGCTTTTCAAAGTGGGATGCACAGGGCAATCTGACTTTTTAAAAAGTGCTATTGAGTTTGCTTAAACCATCTGGAATCAGACTGTTTATCTGGCACATAATTGTCTAAATATATTCATTTTAAAATTGAACTCCCAACACCTTGCTGGAAATATGCAATAAAATTACATCTAGCACATTGTGGTTTCTCGCTATGCAAAATTAGGGCATTTGACTTAAGAAATATCTAAGGGAAGGAAAAACAGATAGCAAAGTTTGGCAGGTAGATTGCAAAAAAATGAGTGAGAAAAAAAACAGTGCCAAACAGATAAATTAGTTCATAGCTTACTATTTAGAGATTATAAAATCATTAAAACATTGAACTTAACTACAGGATTCTTAGTATAACTCTGCATCTTCTCAAATGTTAGACATTATATTATTTCTGATTGATTTCAAGGTAAATAATTCTAAAACTTGAAGTGGCATCCCAGTAGGTATCTTCTACATATGGAAGCTCTTTTTCATATCTAACCTAAATCTCACCTCCAGTGATTCAATCAATCCCTTTGCATTTTGTTGGTGGGAGAGTTGAATAACAGATCACTATCTTTCTATAAAATAATTGGACCTGAAGTTAGATGTGATCTTAAGATCATTACAAAATTGAGCTGTTGAGAGTAAAGAAATTCTCCTTGATGTGTATAAAATCTAAAGTTTCTGCATCAATATGGATTTATCTGAAGATATAATAACAGAGAAATAAAAAGTAAATGAGGGGCAGCCGATTCCTGGTGCAGTGCAAAGGCCTCTGAGAAACTCCCCAAATTTGTCACCTTGAATATTAGCCTTCAAAACTCATGAAAAGCAACTGAGTCCATAGTTTGGTAATAATAACACCACTTTTGACAGTAAAGTGTCTACATCTGATGCATGGATAAGGTTATTCTGGATTGTGTCTCTGTTTAATAGTAACCATTATAAAATTGGGCATTGATAGTACATGATCTGCCAATGAAAACTTCAGAACTGAAGGTACCAATTTTCCAAAGCTGAAATTGTTATTTTCCATTCTGTTAAAAGGTTTTAAGAAAGGATGAAATATCAGTTTAGCTCTATTAAGTACTAACAGATTAATAGATTTATCTACTAATTCCGTTAAACAATAACAGTGCCTGTATTATAATACGGTTGTCACATCTAGATTTTTAGATGTCAAGGAAAAAAACATTTTTCACTCTATTTTAATGCCCTTTAATGAAAAAGCTGGAGATCCCATTGTGACTCAGCAGTAATGAACCCAACTAGTATCCATGAGGGTGCAGGTTTGATCTCTGGCACTGCTCAGGTCTGGCATTGCAATGAGCTGTGGTGTAGGTGGCAGACCTGGCTTGGATCTGGCATTACTGTGGCTGTGGCATAGGTTGGCAGCTACAGCTCCGATTAGACCCGTACCCTGGAAACTTTCATCTGCTGCAACTGTGGCCCTAAACAATAGGAAAAATTTGTTTCAGCTGTTGAGGGAAACACTATTCATTCTTTTTATTGCTAAATTGCTGCTCTGTATGGAAGGGGGAATGAATTCACTGGGTCTTTTAATAGGTCAGTTCTTGAAGATACTACTCATAATCATCTGTCATACCAGTCTTATTTTTCTCTGTTCTCCTTTCTATCTGTAGAATAGAGAAGCCACCTTGGCCCTGGGTCCAAGCAGCACTCTCCAAATCAAACCTGATAATAATAACATCAATCCTTTAACCCAATATATGTCTTAAAACATTCATGTTTTATTGAATGTTTGTCAGGAAGTCTCTAAGATGTCATCACCAACTCCAAATAATCCCTTATAAAAATTCCTCCTCTGTGTAACTTGTCTCTAATTGGTAGAATAGGGCAATATTGAAATAATTTCACTCCCAAGGTATATTACATCAGTTTGACTTTCATATTTTTAGCCAACACTCTCCTGAGAACAATTTAAGAATATATTATAACTTCCTATTGTGGTTAATTACTTGCAGAACTTGTAGGTTCTAAAGGAATGTAAAATGTCTCAAATGTCATGCAGGTTTTTAGTTTGGATCACTGGATTGTTTTTAGTTCCATTATTAGAGATAGGGAATGCAGGAAACAGATCAAATTTGGGGAAACATTAGTAATTTTTATCCTAAAATCAAGAAGTGTAATGTGGCTACAGGCATGTAAATGAAGTTATCCAGCAGGGAGACTGATATTTAAGCTTGGATTTTTAAGTCTGAACATCAAAGCTAGAGATATGTATTCTTAAGGTACAGCATGTTGAAATGATGAGAATATGTGGGATCTCTATAGGAGAGTGAAAACAGTGAGAAGCAGGAGAACAAATATGAAAGGCTTGGCACTAAAGAATAGATTTACATATATACTTAATATGCTGATAGTTGTTTTAATGAAGAAAGATTAGTACCATGGAAGAGAAAAGAGAAAAGAGCAAGTTAGCATTACTCAAGTTGTGATTTAAAAAAAAAAAGTCTTTCAAATTCATAAACTCGATGCAATTAATTAAATTTGTTACACAAACCAAATATTCATATGATACACATTCAGACATATAACGTATAAGAAATGGTGTTACAATAAGCAAATACTGCATAAAAAATGCTACTGATTTAGGAGAAAGTTTAAAAATTATTTTTAATTTTCAAATGCAAGAATCCATAGAAATAAAACCATTTAAGCCTGGTGTCTCTGAATTATAACAGGGGCATTTAATAGTCTCCTTTTCTCAGCAAAGGAAAAACAAACAAAAACCTGTGAATGGCCCTAATTACCTGTCAAAAGAGAGATGAAGATATACAGATAGGAATGAAATGTAACTTTATTTCCAACCTTATTCTTTCATTCAGTTGACAAGTGAAGAGGTTGTTCACAATGATTTGATTTCAGTTGAAGCTGACTTGTCACTATTGATTCAAATTAACCAACCCATGTTTGAAGTCAAAGTAATATTAATCAGGAGCTAAATTTCCTCCTACTTTCTTTTTAGCCACATATCTGTATCTATATTATCTACAGCATTTTTTCTGGAATATTAAAAGTAATAAATCCTTTAAGAAAAATTGGTTTTTCTATTGATCAAATAGAAACATGAAGATAATAGTGGTGCCTAACTCAGTGAGATTGACTTAAGTGTTCAATAAATGTTAGAAGACTTCTGTTTCTAGTTAAGATTTAGAAACAGGGACTCATGTAGTCTTCCACTTTAATCAAATAAAAACATGAGCAAAAACAATATTTTTTAAGATATTGGGTATCAGGCAACAAAGGAAAATGACTCTTAAGAAACAGAAAAAAAAAAAAAGAGATAATAAGCTCTAAAATTATACCAGGAATTTCTGGGCCATGGCTTAGGTATGAGAAACCCAAGGGCAGTCCTCTAGGCTTTGTGATGTAAAAGGGATGTATACATAATAAACCATAATATATGCACAAACAAAACAAAGAATTACTCTGAAAAGTCAACAAAGTAAATAATAGAATTAGAAAATAGCAAATATTAAGGTGATGGAATGAAAATTATATTAACTTCAAATCATTAAAACACCCTAATAAAACATAGAGATTTTCAAAAGAAGAAAAAGAATTCTAACAATAATTTTCTTATTGTAATTATATGCTAAATATCTAATGACTCCAATAGATTCAAGTGGAAAAATATTAAAAGATATACCATATTAACTCTAGTTAAAGATAGCTGAATGTCAGAAAAATACATTTAGAAGTAAAAATGTCAGGTATTAAAATAATTTCTTAATAAATTTTAGTTTACTAATCACATAATTTTTTTAGATTTCATAATCAAAAAGCCCTTTTTAAAATGATTTTTATTTTTTCCATTATAGCTGGTTTACAGTGTTCTGTCAATTTTCTACTGTACAGCGAGGAGACTCAGTCACACATACATATATGCATTCTCTTTCTCACATTATCATGGTCCATCATAAGTGACTAGATATAGTTCCCAGTGCTATACAGCAGGATCTCATTGCTTATCCATTCCTAAGGCAATAGCTTGCATCTATTTACCCCAAATTCCGAGTCCATCCCACTCCTTCCCCCTCCCCCTTAGCAACCACAAGTCTGTTTTCCAAGTCCATGATTTTCTTTTCTGTGGAAAGGTTCATTTGTGCAATATATTGGTTCCAGATGTAGGTGATATTGTGTGATATTTATCTTTCTCTTTCTGACTTACTTCACTTAGTATGAGAATCTCTAGTTCCATCCATGTTGCTGCAAGTGGCATTATTTTGTTCTTTTTGATGGCTGAGTAATATTCCAATGTGTACACCACATCTTAATCCATTCATCTGTTGATGGACAGCTAGGTTGTCTCCATGCCTTGGCTATTGTGAATAGTGCTGCAGTGAACTTTCAGGTGCATGTGTCTTTTTCAAGGAAAGTTTTGTCCAGATATATGCCCAAGAGTGGGATTGCTGGGTCATATGGTAGTTCTATATTTAGTTTTCTGAGGTACCTCCATACTGTTTTCCATAGTAGTTGTACCTTAATCATGTATAATAATCTTAAATAATATACACCTAATAAGAGACCTTAAAAATATTGATAGAAATTCAAGGAAAAGAAATCCAAAATTGTATTAGAGATTTCAACACTCTTTTCTCAATAATTGGTAGACAAATATAGTAAAAAATCAGCAAAAATATAATGTACTTGAAAATTATTAATCATAAACATACTGATGTTTATATAACACTCTACCTACCAATGGCAAAATACATACAATTTTCAATTACTCATAAAACATTTATGCAGGTAGACTAAATTCTGGGCCATAAATAAAATAGTAAATTTGAAATTTGTCAAATTATATAAGGTATGTTGTTTGACCACAATAAAATTAAACTAGAAAGCAGTTTAAAAATATCCTCCAAAATACCCTGAAATATGTAGAAAATAATCAACTTTGAAATAACCCATATGTCAATATTATATGTCAATAAAAATAATTAAAACCATTTTCACAAATATAAGGGAATGTTAAGTTCTTAATTTATTAAAAGAATATAAAAACATAAGGAAACATTGACCAGCAAAATTTTTAAATGAACAAATGTGAGTAATTAATTTCCAGAACTAAAAATTGCTAAAAACAGAGATACCAATCAATGAGCAGAACAAAGAACAAAAATATACCAATGCAAATATAATCAACTGATCAAATTTTCAAATGCAATTCAGTGAAAAAAAAAAAAAGTCTTTTCAGCAAATAGTACTGAAACCATTGGAAGTTCATAGGAAAAATAGACTATAGCATGTATCATACTTCACACTTTATTAAAAAAAAATAGACTCAGAAAGGATGAGACAATATAAACTGCAAAGCTAGACAACTTCCCGCAGAAAACAAAGGTAAGCCTTTGTGATATTGAAAGATTTCAGATTTTCTCATATATAAATCAGAAGCCTGACCCATAAAAAATATTTTGATACAGTATAGTTCATCAAAATCAAAGCTCTGGAGTTCCTTTTTGTGCAGTGGGTTAAGAACCCAGTAAGTATACCCTGAAACTAAAAAAGATGCACCAGGAGTTAAAATGCATCATTTTCACTGAGTGGCTCTGGTCACTCCTGTGGTGCAGATTTGATCCCTGGCCTGGTAACTTCCACATGCTGCGGATATGGCCAAAACAAAACAAAAAAGCAAAAATGAAAGCTTCTACTCATCAAAAAAGAGTGCTAAAAGGTTGTTAAGCTGCACACTGGGAGAAAATATTTGCAAAATATATATCTGATAAAGAAATATTCCACAGAATATAAAATGAATACTCAAAAATCAGTACTTTTAAAATTCTGTTTTATAAAGGAACAAGAGTTTTAACAAACAATTCATCAAAGAGCATGTATGGATGGCAAATAAAAGATAGCCAAAGTCTTTAGCACTTAGAAATACAGAAGCACAGTGAAAC
The DNA here is from genome assembly GCF_016906955.1 of Phacochoerus africanus. NCBI lineage: Eukaryota > Metazoa > Chordata > Mammalia > Artiodactyla > Suidae > Phacochoerus > Phacochoerus africanus. Next base: position 59,320,017 of record NC_062556.1, on the reverse strand, counting down.
ACTGCTACAAACTTATTAGAATATATAAGATTTTGGCAACAATATGGCAGAACTGGAACTCTCATGCACTTCTGGTAGGATTGTACAATGGCAGATATTTTGGAAACAGTGTAGCCTTTATTAAAAAGTTATGCATAAATATAAGCTCTGTTGGCTCAGGGACCATGTCTGTCCTGTTTATACACATTGTCATATCCATATTCATGGACTATCTATCCACACCGACTCTTAATATACTGTCACATGCCAAGTTTCTGTTTATGGATGTGACATTTCTGGGCTTTTCATCTTTTTCCTTTGATACACTGTGAATAACAACCAAACTTCTATATTAAGCACTGATAAGAAGGAGAGTATGTTATCCTACGCTTCATAGATTATCTCCTTGAAAAATGTTCTCCTTTATTCTTACCAATTTATATTTAATTGTGATTTTGCAAATAAATTCTGGGGGAAATGCTGTAAGAAAAAATTTTGCATGGATTTATATGTCAAATCATGGAGATTTACATCATTACAGTACTGAAATCACCCAAGACAGGCACACTTTTCTAAATATTTCAATCTTCTATACCTTTTTAGGGTAAAGCTATTTTAGTTCTAAGTGATTTTGCATTTGTGTCTTTAATTTACCCTAATCCATTACTGCACACACGCATTTCATGTTTACCATTCTTTGTTTTTTCCTGTTTAACATAATGTTGAATTTTATTCATATGCTTGACTTACTATTATCTGTATCCTCCAGTAAAATGAAAACATGTAGATTTTGTTTGTTTTGGTGAGTAGTCTTCCTTAATGGTCAAGAGGTTTCAAAGCATATTTGCTGTGTTCAATGTTTTGGCCTTTAATCTCTTAATAGGGAAAATTATCTGAGTAGCAAATTTAGTGTTAAGCCATACTAGCACTTTAAGAACAAGCCCTACACTTACATGATTTAGTTTTTAATACACTGTTAGGTTGTTTTATGTCAATATATTACTTTAGAAACAGGATGCATGTCTGTTGGTAGCTGCAGCTCTTTTTTATCTTCTGTGGTCTTTTTCAAGTATTAGAATTTGCCTCTTTGGTGATTCCTTGGAAGTATATTTAACACACTGAATTGATATTTTCAGTAATTATTAATCAATTTTGTTTATTTTAGTATTTTTTATTTATACTTTAATGGAGAATTATCTATTTAATTAAAAATGTTTAAAGTATTGCCTTAATTCTGATCACTTCTATTCATCTTACATGATATTGCTATGAGATCTTTTGAGGTTCACTTTGATTTTAAGTTTGTTGTTTCACTTGTGAAATTTAGATTCAATATTAGTTTAAATTACCGAAATATGTTTAAATGTGTTTGCTTTTACTTTGATTGTTATTTTTCCTACTGGGATCAATTCACATTTTAATGAAGTATCTATCAGTTATCTTATAACACTGTACAGATCTAAAGTGCCTCAATCTTTTGTATAGAAAATTTCCTAATTCCTTAGTCTTAAACTGATAATTATCTGGGTCAACCATTATTCATTGTAAGTTATTTTCACACAACACTTGAAAGGTAATATCCTTTGCTCTTAATGATCCTTTCGTGAAAAAATGTTCTTTCTTCGTATGTAATGTATCTTTTTCTCTGATGAATTTAAAAATTTTCTCCGTGCTTTGTTCAAAGGAGGAGGATGGGAGGTACAGTTTCATTTTTTACATAATTGCATTTGGGTTTATTTTAGTTTATTATTTCTTGGTGTCATTTTGCACTTCTTGAACCATTTTCTAAAAATATATTCCTCAGTCATTATCATATAGAATAATACTTATTTTCTTCTTTATTCCTTATAACCAAACTATCTTAGATTTATTTTGAATATGTCCTAAACTTGCATTCGTATTTTGCAACTTTGCATCTTTCTCAGCTCTACCTTTTGACATACCCTAAAAGTACCTTTCAGTTTATGAATTTCATATGTAGCTTTGTTAAATTTAATATTTGGTCTCTCCATTAGTTTCAAAATTTATCAAGTATATATTTTTACATCTAAATGTTCACTTTGTTTTCAAATTTGACAATCATTCATTTCATAAACCTTGATCTTCCCCTTTGGTTTTATATTTATTTATGTCTTTTATTGTTGTAAACCTATTTATTTTACTTTCCTTTTTTCAAAAAATTTTGTTCTGTTATCTCTAGTAATTTATGTGTGATTTATCCTGTTCAAAATACTAGTTGTCCCTCATTGTTAAATACTTCCTCATGAATTTTAAGTTTTTTGTTTTGAATCCATCTTCACTGAAGATATTTCTTAGGTCTATATCCAGCCCACGCTGCCTGAGTTGTGAGATTGTCTATTCATATAGCATTTTGTGCTCTTTCCTTGAAGACATGCCAGTGTTTGTGGTAGTGGTGGTTGTTAATTTCTCAAGTTACATACCCTGCAGCATATACAACTTCAAACTATAAATAGATGCAAAGCACAGACTCAAGATTATCTTAGAAGTTATATTTAGTCTTTTCCCAAAGTCCAAGCACAAACAACTCTGCTTTTCACATCCCTCTGCTAATAGCCAGAAACAATTTGATTCTCCCTTTTATAGGCTGATTCTCCCTGTTGAAAGGCTCATTTTCAAATTCAAATCTTGTAATACTTACAGAATTTAGCTTTCTTTCCATTTCCCTCATCGTAGTCAATACCCAGGGCCCTCATTGTTACCAGTTTCAATAATTCCACTTTCAGTGCTCTACCAACATTAGTTTACATGCTAAAAATATTTTATTTCTCATATGTGAATTTCCTTTAGTTTCTGTGAGTCCAGTTCAGCATGACATTTTTCACCTTTATTATACTTAGGATTTGTTAATTTTAATTAGATAAAGTGTGTATTCGTGGTTATCCATTTTTCCAGATCTAGAAGATAAGGGATTTTAAATCCCCCAGAATTTTATTTCTGTGCAGATAACTTGCATGTCAAGTCTAGTGTGTCATACCTCTGAGGGCAGGCTTCCTCCTCTCTGTGCTTTGTAGGCACTGGGGCACAAGCTACCTGTTTCTTCCAATAAGATATTCAGTTCCCATTTTCCTCTTTCACATATTTCTGTGTTTGTATTCTAGCCTGTTATTTTTCTTCTAGAAATGAAAGCTATGCATAATGAAGCATTGTGTTGGAGATTATTAACATGCTGGTCTTAAAAGGGAATTTAGAGTAAAAATGTTTTAGAGAATTTACAGTAAAAATTCACATTGTGTTTGCCTCTACCAGGTGTGGTGATTTTCTTTTCCTCTTACTCCAGGTGAGAAAGAGGCCTTGATTTTTTTACTGGTGGCCTGTGTTATTCAAAAAATATTGAGCCAGATGTTATCAAAATGAATGTATAAATCAGGTTCTGAAATAGGACATGACCACCATAAGGGAATGAACCCCTAACAGGCTCCAAAAAGACAACTTAAACTGTGATTTTTCAATTTGTACCACATCTTGTTTCACAAGGCCAAAGTTTGGCTGTTAATTATCCAGTCATATTTACAGAAAAAAATTCACATTTTCCTGACACTGTGCATAATAGTGTTGAATAAAATAACTCATTTTTTTTTGTAACCTATTTAATTTAGGTTATAATGTTTAAAGAATTGTGGTCTGGAAAGAGTGAGAGATTTTTCAAAAAGAGTGAGACGTGGACTAATGTCTCAAGCCATTCCATGTCCCATTTAATTTGTGGTACGTTGGATTGATTCCCAATCAGTTCCAAGTGTGGATGCATATTCGATGGCTACTTCTGTTTGGAATTGTTTCCTTTCCTAACCAATCTATGAAAAAATGTTGGGACTTTCATGAAGGTCATGGTACTAACAGCGGTCTTGGAAAGCAGTCTGTCGAGGAAGCTTTAGTTTCCAGGAAGGAGAATATTATCTTCTCAAGTGGGATTTTTGTAGATAGTTACTAAATTGTAGTTTTAAATAGTTACAAGAGCTCTAACTCCACCTCCTACCTGCATATTTGTATCTTAAATTTAGTGTTTGATTGATCTTCACAATTTTCCAAGTCTATTTTGATGGCAGAACAATTGAACCATTCTTTTTATTAATTTGCTGCAGATGACAACATGATTTTGTAGTGGTGTCTGAGTATAGTCAAGGTCCTAGATATTTTGACTCTGATAGCCTTGCTCATGAAAATCTGTCATTAATTCTGTTTCCTCAGACTTTCTTCATGATTTTACCCTCTTATATAACTTTAATCTTGTCAGGAGTTCCATGTTTCTTCCCTTAAAATGAGAGGCACGAGCCTTGAAACCATAACTTCCATTTTTTTGGAGATCAAGATGGATTTTTCTAAAGGTACAATCCAAATTAAAAGGCTGAGGGTCCCTGTATAGGATTTCTCTTCTTTCTTTCTTTCTTTTTTCTTTTCTTTTTTTTTTTTTTAAGTGTCCACCTCTTCTTCAGGAAATGTTTTCTGTAATACAAACCTTCCACCAAGCTCTCTAAAATTTTATTTCAGTCCAGATGAAGATTAGCTTTCAAAGAAAGCCATTCTATTCTTTTGCCCTTCCCATAACTTTCAGAGAGCAAGTGGGGTTAAAAAGTCACTAACCTTTTGAGCTCTATCTAGGACTCCTATGGCTCTAACTTGATTACTTAATTATGCACCATAGAGAAAGTGACTTCTTTGTATTTCAAAAAATAGCACCACAAATGTGAGATTTCAAAAGCTTTCTTTTGAAATAGAGACTACTGCAATTTGTGGAAATATTTGCTTGGAAATTTCATATTTACATTCCTTATATAATGCAAGGGGCTTATTTATTCTACTTATCGATCATGTCTTAGGCAGACCGACCATCCATGTGTACCACAGTTTGAAGATCATTTTGATCAGCCCAAAGATATAAACTCAAAATAGTCAATTGTCAGAACCACATCAGTGTCTTGGACTCATTTTTTGAGAAGCATCCTGTCCATGTCCTACTTTGTTAATGAAGCTCTTGTTATGCCTATGCTGTCTAATGACTATCAGGTCTTATAAAAGTTTCTACTTAGCTGTTATTTGAGCTAAATTATAATTGTCAGAAAAAATAATTAGCCCTTTATTAGAGGAAAAGAGAAAAAGAATGAAAGATAAATGGAGAGAGAGAAGTAGAAGGGACTGATTCTGTATCAAAATTTAGATGATGTGAAATTTATCTGATTTTGGGGATTTGGTTATTCTCTTTTTAATGTTGAACATATTTCACTTACTGGTATGCCAGTGACCAGTAATCTTATAATTTAATTAGCAATGTGTTTTTTTTTGTTTTTTGTTTTTTGTCTTTTGTCCTTTTTTAGGGCCACACCGTGACATATAGAGGTTCCCACGCTAGAGGGCTAATTGGAGCTAGCTAGAGCTGCCCGGCCTAGGTCAGAGCCACAGCAATGCCAGATCCTAGCTGCGTCTGTGACCTACACCACAGCTCATGGCAACGCTGGATCCTTAACCCACTGAGCAAGGCCAGAGATTGAACCCACAACCTCATGGTTCCTAGTTGGATTCATTTCCGCTGCACCATGATGGGAACTCTGTTAATTAGCAATGTTTTGTATCCTAGGAAAGTGTGTTAATAAGTCCTGAGTTATGTCTCAGTTTTGCCACCATAATAATTTCTCCCTTCTCTCTCTGGTCTCATAGTGGTGTCACTGATAGGGTACATGGTCATAACCTCACACTGTTTTCTTAAGGGTAGAAAGTTTAATGAGATATTCTCAAGCCATTTATTACACCACAAACACTAGCATACAAATGGATTTAGGGTCTATAAAGCTAATATAACACCATGAAAGAATATGACCAACTCTATAGTCAGGTCTTCCACATAATATATAACCATTTATACATGCAGAAATGAAACCCCTGAAGCACCAACCTTGAGTCTTAGCAAACTGTTTTTGCTTTGCTGTACCATGTCTTATGTTGTAGAGATTCAAGGATGGCATTATGATAAGCTTATAGTAGTTATGATTTTTTGGAAATTGAGTGCCTTTCTATAATTCACCCAAAAGAACCCAAACTTCCCTCTGAGCAGAGCGGCGAGCACCAGGGTTTTAATAATTCTATTATAAAATCTTGAAATTGTTGAGCAGGAATCAAACTTCCTGAACTTACATATTCAGCAGAAAATAGAGCCTTAATACAACTTTGTGGTTTTGATATGTGTTAGTTTATTCTGTGGGAAGGCACAGTTTCTAACATCAAAGCATGGAGCATGACTGAATATAATTTGAAGCCTGTGCTTTTAGTTAGTAAGAAAAGGAACATGCAAAAAACACTTTTAGTTAGTAAGAAAAGGAACATGCAAAAATATCATTCCCTAATACCTCTTATCTCCATGAATATCATGGATTTGGTGCAAAACTGCTTTCCTTAATATATTCCATTAGCATAAAATCATGTTGTGTCAACATATTTCCTCAAGAAGGTACCACTATTTCTCTTTAAATGTACCATGAGCATGCGCATAGAGAACAACTGACAGTCCTGTTCTCACTCAGCTGCTGTTATTCCCATACTCTTTATTTCACTTAAAACAATCAAATGTAGACAAGCATAAAGCTCTGATAAACTATCCAAATTGTCTTTTGGATATGCACAGCATTAAGTAGATTTTCTACTCTTTAATGTCTCTAAGTACACACTGAGTGTTTTTAAGCATTTCTATTATTCAGATAAAGATAAACATTTGTCATGGTCATAGTAAAGGGATGTTGTCTTACATGTGTAGTATTTTTAACTTTTTTAAAAAAAATTTTGACCCATTATTTATCATTTCTAAAAGTCCAGTAGAATATTTTTGGGAGGTAAATAATTTAATACAATGCATCAGAATAAGACTGATAGAGGTATTAAATAATTTGATAAATCTCCTTTTTTTTTTCCCTAATCCTCTCTGTGATTACAACTGTGCAGCCTAGATCAGAGGCATCTTTAAGGTTCTTTCAGAGTTCTAGATCAGGAACCTCAGAAAGTAGAGTCCTTCAGTGATGGCTCTAAAATGTAAGCATCCATCACATCAGCTATTTGTTTCACTGGCCCTTTTAAAGCCTTTATTTTCACTGCCTTAAATACAGAATTTAAAAATATAAAATTTTAATTTAATTTTATTTATTTAAAATCTTAATGAGAGAAGCTATTGTGTTCAAATATATTTTTTTTAATTTTAAATGTAGTGGAATTCTAGCTTATATGAATCTTTTCAGTTTTCTTAGAGACCATGTTTTGTACAGTTTATTATCCTGTAGTAATCTAATACCAAATTAATCTATATTATATGGTAAATTTTGACAAACTAACCATTTCAGTTGACTACTGGACTCAAATATGAATGAAGAAGAACATGTTTTGGTGATTTTTTAAATTTAGAACACACTTGCTGAGGGCAGTTTAAATAATGAGTAAACTGTGGTAACCACACTCAAAAGTCCTACAGTGTAGTGAGAAAGATAAACACATGAATAAATTAGGATGAAAAATACAGTTTGGGGATTTCCCATTGTGGCTCAAGTGGATTCAGAACCTGACAGAGTGTCCTTGAGGATTCAGGTTCCACCCCTGACCTCTATCAGTGGGTTAAGAATTCTGGCATTGAAGCAAGCTGTGGTATAGGTCACATATGCAGCTAGGATCCAATTTTGCTGTGGCTGTGTCATACAGGCCTGCAGCTATAGCTCTGATTTGACCCCTAGCCTGAGAACCTCCATATGCCAAAGGTAAGCCTTAAAAGAGAAAGGAAAGAAAGAAAGGAAAAGAAAGAAAGAAAGAAGGAAGGAAAGACAGAAAGACAGACGGAAAAGAGAGAAATGAGTGAATGTTTGCACCAGTCATTGTAACCATGTTGCTATAGAAAGAATCATCTTTCGCCTTCTAGTTACTCATGTTACTATATAAATAATGGTATAGAATACATTACATCCTTTTATGGAGTCTACTTAATACCATTTTAATATTCAATATTTTCAGCTGAATAAAAGTATTATTTGTATATAGAAACATCAAATTAGTTATCTCTGAGGGGCAAAATTAAGTAAAAATTTTATTTTCTTATTCAAAATTTTCTCTTTTGAGGGAAAGAAAAAAAAACTTCTTTTCCTCAGAATTATGTTGGTATGTAAATCAATTAATTGCCCTGTCTTGATTGACACATGTGCTAGAAATGATTTCATGCCTTCATAATGTAACTATCATATCAATAACCCTTTCTTGAAAAAAGAATATTAACTGAATTAGGTGCAGAGATTGTCATCAGTGTTTTGTATAAAAATGAAACACCCAAACCAAACTGGGATTTATTAAAAGATTAAGTAAATAAATAAACTTATAAAATGGAGACCCAACCACCTATTAAATCCATTTTTAAATATTACTTAATATCACAGAATATATATATAGCACAATACTGAGTTAAATTTATAAGAAAGCATAATTCAGCCAAATATCATAGGCTATCTATTGTTAGATTAAGTGTATGTTTGATTTACTTAAACTTTTATCTTTCAAATTCTCTGTATTTTTAATAATTAGAAATGAAAAAAAAATCAGTTGCAAATGTAATGATCATATAATCCAAGTGGTTTTCTTTTTGAAATTTTTGACTTTTCTTCCTGAAAATAGACTTTTTTTCCTCCTTCCTCTTTGTCTTTTCTGCAAGGTAATTTATTTGGTTCACAACTGCCAATACTGTATAAAGAAAGTTATTGAAAATTTACATGATAGAAATATAAACAGTAAGAGAGGTGAAACAGTCATGTTAAAAAATTTCAAGACAAAAATATCAGAATTAGATTTTCACAGGAAATTGTGACAATTTTAAATCAGTTTTGAACTGTGTTTCTTTTCACACTGTTTCTTTAAGAATGACTCACAAAATTAAAAAAAAATTAACTCTCTGTCTTTGAAACGAAATTTTATGGACAAATGTGTTACCATGGTACCTTATTTCCCCCATCATATCATTTCTTCACAGATGTAAATAAATAAGAAAAACACCTTTTCTTAAGCGCATTTGGTATTTCATTATCATCTGGAATGTAGGCATTAATGACTCTCCCAATCCTTTTCTCTAAATTATTTCTCTTGTCTTTGTTGTTAATGTAGTCCTTTTTTTAAATGAAACTTTCACTTTTATTCAGTGTTACAGTTAGATTCTTTTATTATTTTTGCTCTCTTGAACTTACTTCAATGGTCAATAAACAAAAACTACATGATTATTTATTTATTTGTTTATTTATTTTTAGGGCCACACCTGCAGCATATGGAAGTTCCCAGGCTAGGGGTCAAATCCAAGCTGCAGCTGCTGGCCTGCACCACAGCAATGCAGGATCCAACCTGCTCTGCCACATGTACCACAACTCATGTCAATATTGGATCCTTAACCACTGATCCCACTCTTATCCTCATGGATCCTTGTAAGGTTCGTTTCCACTGAGCCAGAACAGGAACTCAAAAAAACCCTACAGGATTATTATTTGTTTTCATTAAATGACAGTATTACTTTCTAAAGCAAGAGATAAATGTCTAAATCATATAATTGTCTTTACCATATAATTTTCTAGTCCAAAATAAAGTGTATTTTTATAGTTTGGGAACAAAATTTCAACTAAATGTTTGAAGTGAAGTGCACCATTGAGCAAATTCATCTGCTCCATTCTTCATGATATTTTAGTCATTCTGATAAAATATTCTAAGTATATACACTTTACCAGCATCTCGTCCATTTTCCAGATAAGCCAATACTCCACCATGGTAGTTTTTTTCTGTAGATCACACATTTAACTTGATAATTCTTGTCTTCATAAAGCTTTGGAAATCCCAATCCATATGTAATTTGGCTTCCAAATGAAAACTAATAATCATATCACTTATCTGAGAAGAGACATTCTAAGTAAAGATAGAAGAAGGATGTGGAATCTAGTCTTCTTTAAGTTGCTTGATAGCACATCCAATCTCTGTTGTGATGGCATGTCATAATGAAAATCAAAACTTAGGGAGGTGTTATGCCCACTCCATTAATGGGTGATGTCTCTGTGAGTCCTCCCTTACCTCCTAGATACTGATAGGTTTCAGTCTATGCCAAATAATGCTAATTGCTCATTCAATGGCTCTATCAGCAGCAATAAAGACTAGTAATCAAAGGATTTTAGATATATTTACACACATTAACACTTGGAATTCTTTCCTCTTTGGTCAAGCTGTGGAAACTACAGGCTTAACCCTGCTTACTCCAGTGTTCACAAACTATTTACTCAGCACTTGCAATGTGACAGTCATGGTTTTAGGCATTGAGCGCTCAGAGTCAATAAGAAACACAAGTTTCTGCTTTTCTGGTCATTATATATCATCTAAGAGAGAGCGAGAGCAAGCAACCAAGAAAAAATGTTTTAATAAGCATTAAAAATTAAATAAATAGTGTCATTTACCTGAACAAGAGAGAGATTCTGCCTCATGAACTTATTTGCAGAAGAGAAACAGACACAGACTTTGAAGAATTTATGGTTACCAAAGAGGACAGGTAGGAGCAAGGAGGAATAGACTGGGGGTTTGAGACTGGTATATGCACACTGAGGTATATGGAATGATTGACGTACAGGGACCTGCTGAATAACACAGAGAACCCTACCCAATAAACTGTGATAATCTGTGTTGGAAAATAATATGAAAGAATATAGATGTGTGTACATGTGTAACTGATTCACTTTGTACAGCAGAAATTATCACAACCTTGTAAATCAACTACACTTCAATAAAACTATTTTAAGAAATGATTGTTAAAGAAGCCTTTATTAGGAGACCTTTCAGTTGAGCTCTGAAATGAGAGCTGTATTAGTGGAGAGGAATATTCTTATAATAGCAATACTATTGGTGATACTGATGACAATAATAGTACCAACAGAGGTATTTCAATATTTTTTTGTTTTTAATACATTATTATTCCATATTACGACTGAAGAATGAAGTTCAGAAAGTGTAAATGAATTCTTAAAACCATATTGTAGGTAAAAGGCATATTTGGGAAAATGGGCACAGATTTATTTGCTTTGAAACTCAGGCTCTTACTTGGTGCTTCTCAACCCCGAATAGAAATTAAAAATACCTAGGAAGCATAAAAAAATACCAGTGCCCTTGTTCCATCCCTGACAATTGAATGAGAGCCTCTCAAAGTAGGTCCTGGTCAATTGTATGTTATAAAAATTTCCCAAACAATTTTAATGCATAGGAAAAAATTGAAAACCGCTGCTTTGCTCATTACAATGACCTGACATTACATTTTAAATTAATATGAAATATATATTGATCTTAAGTCACATACATAATACAGCACTAAGAACATTAAAATTGACCTAACACTTACACTCATACTCATTCCTAAATATTTAACATGATCTATTTCCCAGGTTCCAGTGGGATCTGGTAAATATGTAAATAAGTATGTAAATAAAATATAGTCTTTGCTTATTTCCCCATTTTAATGGTAACTCTTGCTATAAGAATGAATCAGTGGTTCAATTTCAAATATTATAACTGACAATAATTTGGGTTATATGAATAAAAATTATTTTCTCTACCATCAGACATTTTTGGAAGTACAGTCTATAGCTCTATTATTACTGTATAGTTAATTGCTTAAAATTAAGGAAGATGGTGTTTGTTTCTAGTTACCTTGATGATATTATCTTCCTCATCAAAATTCCAATATAATTTTATATTTTGTCCTATTACAAGAACATCTATGAAAACTGAGTAGTTCTAAGAAATGATTTTGAACTGTATTGGAACTTTTCCCTGCCTTAAGTGTATTAATCCCTATATTGACTTAGCATTTTTATTAAGATGGATCACGAAGCACACAACCTGTGGGGGATATATTTCCCTTAATCCTCCTACTTTAATCCCCACAAATACTATTTTCCTGGGTACTTATATCTAGTTTCAAATATTATTGATTTTGTCAACTTTCCCTTTTGGGTTTCAAAACATAATTTATTTTCTGTGTTTGGTGTTTCTAACTTAACACCTTTCTGGCATACATGGCAGAGCAATGATCTGAAGGAAATACTCTGCCAGCAGCATTAATTTTCAAAGTAAACAAAAAATGAATTATAATTTGATTCAATAAATAATTGCCCTGTTAACATCTCTTAACTACGAACTTGATACCATAAGCAGTGTCTCATTATTGACCTCACTTTCATTGGGAAAATGTAAGAATTCGTGAAACTGGCTTCCAATCCTTGAATTAAAGTAGGCATTGGGTATGAAATGGCCCAACATTTCTCTGGAAAAGATCACACTTCCAAAACATTGTCTTCATCCACTGGAGTTCACAGGTATATGGTTATGAAAAAAAAGAAAAAAAGCTATAGTATAAGTAAGCGTTCAGGGGGGCATAAGACCATAAAGGAAGGATTTAAATATTTGATAGTTAATCATGATATCATATTAGATTAACATCTCTAGATCTTTGTTTTCACTGCACTGTGTAGGAGTTTCTGATTCATAGCTTGAATGCTTATTACAGGATGATTTAAGAAGAAACTATGTTGTCTGGTACAGAAATCACGTAATCATATTTTCATTTGGATCATTCTGGTTGCAAGTGACAGAAACTAATCTCAAACTAGCATGGAAAAAACGTAACAGGAAGCAAATAAAGGTCTAAAAACAAAACCATGGGAAGGGCAGGCATTTGTTTTTTTCTTCAAGAGCAACAAATATCCCTTTCTCAGTCTTCTCATCTTTGTTACGGTCTGATTTTTGCTTGTCTCTTTGTTTTATCTTCTGTGCTACAATGGCTTCATTTTCTTTTGCTGAAAGTTGCCTTTGTCCTTGTAAGCTGACAAGGCTACATTTTACTCTTTAGCTACCAGAGAGCAATTGTCTTCTAGCTCTTTCTGTCTGACACTGGCAAATGAACTTTTGATCTGACCTATACCAGGAGCCAGCATTTAGAGAATTATGATGGCTCTCACATTCATAGGCAAATCATAATCCAGTTTTGCCTAGCATCATAAAGTCTGTGCTTCTTCCATCATGTAATTATTAAAAGCACTTTTTCTCCAAAATGTTGAATATGAATGATAAAATATAAGGTCACCCTACGTATTTACCATGTTTTTGGAAAGAAAAACCTCTTCAAACAAGGGTGCTGGGTTGACAACTTCAAGAATCCACTAGGATAATTTAATGTAACAAGCAACTGTTAAGCGCCTACTGTATTTGATGCTTTTTTCTTTTGACTTTTTCTCTCAATGGGGAGCAGTAACCTATTTTATTTTGCAGATTCTTTTAAATAACACCTTTCACTATATCCAACTTTTCACATCACTCACTTGTCACTTTCACAGAGTATGAAAAAGTCAAATGTGAAGGACTAGCAGAACTTTTACTTTAATTAATGAAAAGTACCAGATTCCACAGAACTTTCTTTTTCTGAAGGTATTGTCGTTCTTTAACATAAATTAGGACAGGAAATGAAATCATCTGACATAAATCCTGCTGCAGCTTATTGGGGGGAAGCCTAAGGAAAAAATAAATAACGGATAAAAATTCTTATAAAAAGTATTTGCTAAAGTGAGTATGAAATAAGAGAGGCAAGATGCTAATAACAAATGTCATTTTAAAAGCAATACAGTGATAGAGTTGCTTAGGCGTTCTTGATATTTGACTGGAATACTGGCTGAAATTCTTTATTCTGTAGCTACAAATTACTTACTCTAATTTCCTCCCTATTTATAATTGTCGTTCTTTTGCCTGTAAGGGATAGTAGTTATAGCCCCAAATGTCTCTGAGTGGCAAGAATATGTGTGCATCCAGGCAATGGAAGAGCTTTTTAAAAGGGTCAGTAACTGCAGTTTATTTAACAATTCTAATGGCTGAAAGTGAAATGATGGAAGTCACACAGGAAATGAGTTAGGAGGTTGATCAAGTTTCTTGTAGGAATGAACTTACATTACAGCCGCTCAAGGCTAACTTCTAAAATGTCTAAAGAGCAATTGGATAACGAGGGGTAATTATAGATTAAAATTGCCAGTATCATTGCGCCATCATGAATATGTCAGCAAGTAAAATACATAAAGAGCAAAAATACTGCACAGGCAGCAAATAGACAGCTTTTAACCCAATTCGTAACCTCTGGGAGAATTTTTCCAACAGCGTATAGAAATACTTTTCAAGTTAACAAACTAAAACCCTGTGGGAACATTATATAATTGTGTGTAGAAGGCTGGACATCATCAGGCAAGAATTATTAGTTGCTCATGTTGTGTCTAGGCCTTGTGAAAAACTGCCTTGGGCAAAAGTGCTCTGAGAACTTTCTATAACAAACAAAATATACCACTGATGGTCAACCGTAAAATGGTTGCAAATCCATCCCATCTTTTTGCACCCACCCATCCCCTTTGCATTGTGACTTTGCAGCTCCTCTCATCAAGAGATGGAGTTGCTGGCCAAACCCCTTGAATATGTTTTGACTAATGGAACATTAGGCTATGTGACATAAGCTGAGACTTGGCATTGCTTGTGTATTGTGGCTGTCCCTCTTCCACTGAGCTCAGAAATCTGAGGCTACCCTTTGTACTGCACTGGTTAATATGCTGAAAGACGAGAGGTGAGATAGAAAAGATAGGAAAGACTCAAGCTCCCAAGATGACAGTTTCTAGCCACCAGACAAACAAATGAGGCCACCCTAGATAAGAAGGTCTAGAAAGACCGGAATGTGGAACTAAATAATGACTGTTGTTTCAAGCAAGTAGAACTGGAGGTATTTGTTGAATAGGAAAAGCTAACTTACACATCATTTCTCATTAAATTATTAGTGAACCATATTGAATTTTTATTATGGTGTAGATTCAACCTTTTCAACTCAACTTTTATTTGTTCATTTGGAATTTAATGGCAAAAGACATTTTACTTTACCTTTAGATAAATATGTATATATGAATTAATTGATTCATTCAATACTAAAATCAAATTGGATTTTATTTGCATAGCTTTTTGGGTGCTATAAAAAAAAAGATTTCCTTAACTAATAGTATTATTCATAGGACAAACTGTTTTCTCAATCCAGTAGCACATAATGAAGTACCCAGATTAGAAGTGGGGGTTATAAAAGTGTTACCTAGGAGAGCTTATCCCTCTTCTTGTTTTATTAGGAAATAACTAATCTTTTAGTAGCATAAGCATGTAAGAATACAATGTTAATGTTGACTCCATTAGATTAAGTTTTTATGTTATTATCTTTGTTCTTTCTCTTCTTTGAAATTGAAAACCAAGATTCTCAAAGAAGTGGTACTGGTGATAAACCAGATAATAAGTTATGGTGCTTTATCCAATGTTCTTGAAATATGACATTTTAAATAACATGTTTAACTCCATGATGAATTTTTAGATGATAAATGGAGATAAATTGATTTGTGCCACCCATGATCTCAAGAACTTGACAACAACAAATATGATTTTCAGAGTTGAACTTAAAACTATACACATTTGGGATCAGAGTGGTAATATATCAAGCCATTGTAAACCTTAAGACTTATAGACTCAGAAGACCTGACTATATTCTAATGTGAAGGTATTAATATTTTTAAAATCTCACTTGGAAAAGGGACTGTTCTGTAAAAAAGGAAAATAGAACTGCACAGGGAAATATCAGGCATCCCATGCAGACATTCAGAGAAGCCTGAGTACAAAGACTTTCATTCTACAGTGGAGGATGTGTTGATAATGTGGAGATGGTTGTGTGAGGTTGCCTTAGCCAGATGTTAGAAAACAGCACACCATTCTTAGCACTGCCAGTTTTCATATCATCCTGAAATAGCTCTGATGATAATACTACTTCTCATGTAGCATGCACACAGCAAGAGATGCTACTCTCCAGATGGTATCAGTATCCTGGCTTCGGGGCAGTATTATTTACCACTTAAATTAGTAAACATTTGTTCTGATGATAACTGAACTTTTGATAGAAACCTTCTGTCATTTATATGAGAGAATACTAACTTGAGAGGTTTATTTAGCACTGTAGGTAGGTAGGTAGGTAGATAAATATTCTGATATTTATACTTGATATAATATAGATATTTATACTTGCTGCCTTTGAGCTTAATTGCTCTCAGTTATCCCCTGAGAGATGAGTAGATGTTGAGTTTGCAGTCACATTGTATTTCAGACCACATATGATTGCCATCTTGGGCTATGCTGGTTCTCCACAGTAATCCCACACTGTGGAGACATGACTGACCTTCTGCATTTCATGCTAAAAAACGTCTTCATAGGCTGTCTTTGCCTTTTCCCTTCGAACTGTTATATAAATGAATTAATATAATTTTGAACATGGATTATAAAAAATAATTTTACTGTTAACTACATAAAGTCTCTAAATATCTACCTGAAGAGACTCTGATTCAGGAGTAGGACATAGGAGGTGTCTACATTTTCAAATGCCTCATAGGTTGTTCTAAATAATAGGCGGAATAAAGATTAGTGGTCTATTAACTATTGAGTAGAGTAAATAAGAACTATTAAATGTTTTATCATGAATATCTTATTTAAAATTTACAAACTGATCTATATTCACAGGTAAATCCTCTGAAACTCTTATGAGAGTGGCATGCTAGAAGCCAAATACTGGCTTCAGGGGAAAGGAAAGTAGCTTATGCTCATACTTTTGGTTTCCTCTAAGAGCTACTTTCACAACATGTTTACCAAGATTCTGTATCCAGTGCTGCAAGTGGTTGTATCACCTGGAAACATTTTCAGTATAAAAATGTTCAACTATCAGGATGTCGCATCTTTGTTCCCCTGAGAAGCAGCAGTAGCAAAGCTAGACATCTACTTAAAATAAGCTTTAGAGAAAACTTCTGGGAGAGGTGATCTTTGGGGGCAAAACAATTTTGTTATGGTTTGATTTTTTTTACCTTTGTCCTAATTTAAAATGCAAACTTCTAAAAATGCAGCTGAAAATTTCCTAAATCTTTATCATAGCTCCTTTTCATTTTGTTTAAGAATCTGAGCTTCTGTCTCTTTTAATTCAATCTTGAAAAGACTATAGTCTTATTAAAATTAATTTTAGCATAAATTATGAAAGTATTCAAATTTTTGGTATTTAGGATATTGAAACTGGAGTATATAAAACCATAAGATACTGATGTAAAGGAATAAATGAGTGCCTTTCCTTATTATGCATGCAGATTTTTAACTCAGTACATATAATGTGGCAAGTGCTGTATTAGCTGTGGAGATGAGCATGGTGGGGAGGCACAGAGACTCATAGGGTGTTACTGTAATGTAAGAGTAAAGCTCTTTGGCTCTGAAGTCAATCCACGTGGTCCAAATACTACATTTCGCATCTGTTGCTTGTGTGATCTTGGGTAATTTACTTAACCTTATAGCCTTTGTTCCCTGTATTTGTAATTTGGAGATAATAATAGTACATACCCTAATAAGGTTATTGTGGGAATTAAATGCAATAAATTTTTATACAGCACTTAGCTTGATATATGACACAAAGTTAATGGACCTCAAAATGGCCTATTATTATTATTATTATTATTGCTACAAGATAGAAAAGTGAGCGTATATGCAAAAGTAAATGGAAAATCAATGTACACCAAGTTTTGAGGCATTTATACTTTATGATGAAGGGAAGGAGGAACCATTTTTTTTTTTTGATGGAATCATGGGTGGGTTGATCAAACTTTTGAGATAGATAGATCACTCTGTTAGTTCTAGTTAAGATGACATCATGAGCCATATAAGCACTAGTGTGTCAGTCTCCACCCCACACCCAATAAATCCACACAGTGTTAAGATTCCTGTTTAGAATGACAGAAGGAATGTAAAATTAGGAATATGTTTGCATCAATAATGGTAATAAGCATTGATCTTAGCCATATGCCAGAAAATCTGAGAAATCCATTTACAAAAGAGAATCATAGACTTGGGGAATACACTTGTGGCTACCCTGGGGGAGAGGGAGAGAGTGGGAGGGATGGGGAGCTTGGGGTTAACCGATGCAGACTATTGCTCTTGGAATGGATTTACAATGAGATCCTGCTGTGTGGCATTGAGAACTATGTCTAGATATGTACATCACAACACAACAATGGGAGGAAAAGTATGTATACATGTATGTAAACTTGGTCCCCAGGCTGTACAGCGGGGGAAAAAAAAAAAGAAAAGAAATCAGAGGGCGATTCAAATTGAAAGAAAGCAACAGTGTCTCTTCTAAACACCCTTTTTCTTCCAAAAGCAGAGAAGCCAGGTGGGTACTGTTGCAACCATGAGTGATCCAGTGGCAAGTTTAAAATGAACCATAATTTATCAGTGGAAAGAAGCCTAAAAACATAAGTATTCTGTAAAGACCATAATGTGATAGAACATTATCATGATTTCTGTTTGGGACAGAGTCACAGATACTAACAGACTCCACTTTGTTGCCTACATTAATAATCGAAGGAAATGTTAAATTTTATGTGGAGGATTTTGAAAATTACAAATGCATTTTTCTTATTCAAGCCTATTGATCCATGGAATTTTATACTCAGAATCCTTCATGAGATGAACAGAGGCCAGGCTGCAGTACTATGTGGAGCAGACTGATTGCAGTGTTGTCAAGGAACAGATTTTTATTTTTTGAAACTCCACTACTTTTTTTTTTTTTTGGTCTTTTTAGGGCCGCACCCTCAGCATAAGGAGGTTCTGAGGCTAACGAATCCATGTCCTCATGGATGCTGGTCGGGTTTGTTAACCACTGAGCCACGACGGGAACTCCCCAGGTCCATTTAATTTTGGAATTATTTCAGAGTTCCCGTTGTGGCTCAGAGGTTAATAAATCTGACTGAGGACACAGGTTCCACCCCTGCCCTCACTCACCGGGCTAAGGATCCGGTGTTGCCGTGAGCTGTGGTGTAGGTCACAGACGCAACTTGGATCCTGTGTTGCTGTGGCTGTGGCTGTGGCATAGGCCAGCAGCTCTAGTTCTGATGTGACCCCTAGTCTAGGAACCTCCATATGCCTGCAAGTGCTGCCCTAAAAAGCAAAAAAAGCAAAAAAAAAAAAAGAATTATTTCAATGGTTTGGGCATACCTAATTTTTTTCACTCATTATCTATTTATTTTTCTTCCTCTCATTGATGTTACAGGGAAATAAGCGGGAAAGGGATGAGGTGTTTTACTATTATTTTACATAGAATCGACACTAAATATTTTCCTATTATGTAAACAGGAACATGATAGAAATGAGAGGCGCTGAAATAAAGATATCTGGATAATATAATTTTAGTAAGAGGGACTAGGATGTGCAGAGGACATGTGGCACGATTATAATGACTGTGTTTTAGAAATACCGTAGATACCAGACAGCCTAGAGCATGATTTTCAAAGTGGAAATAGTGGAAGATGAAGGTAAGAGAAGTACTTTGTGGCTGTGTGTGTGTGTGTCTGGGGTTGGTGGTGAGGTGATAGTGAACATTATATTTAGAGCCTCAATGGTCATGGCAAAAAAAAAACCACTATCAATAAAATTCTTAATAAATCGGGAAGAGCTATTCATAAATTTGATACAGAGGAGTGCCATACTTTGTTTTACATTTTAATCACTTTAGCTATTTTATGGAGAAGAGAAAAGGGAGAAACAAGGAGAAGTGTGTGAAAGCAATTCAGATGAGTGATGGTAGCTTAAGCCTTAGTTGTGGAGTTTGTAGCTGGAGGAGAAAAGTTTCCATTTACAGAGGTGGAGAAACGTGAAAGCAGAGGAGTGGATCTATAAACAGAAGTTAGGTTTTAGACAATTATATCTTAGATGCTGTTTGAAACCAACAAAGACTGTTTCCTCTGTTTCATTAGTTTGTTCTAGGAGTAGAGTGTAACTTTCTAATAATGTGAAGGATGTGAGGCTGCATTCACTATAACATTCCCTACAGAGAGTGTGTTGCAAAGGGTAAAATTGTCAACAAGGATTCTGCCACAGACACAAATATTTACTAGTAGATGTCAAAATATCAAAGAGTTTCAACTCAATTCGCTGGGAGTTTTTGTTTTTGGTTTTTGTTTGTTTGTTTGTTTTTATCTCTAACCTTACCTTAAATGAAATGTTTATTCACGACGAATAGAAAAATATTCCAGATGCAAAATTCAGCAAAACTTCTGTCAATGTTAGGTAACTATACTTTAATCAATTTTCAGTAAAAATTCAATCAATTTTTAATAAACACAGACTCTATTACCACTTTCAAGAATGGGTAAGAGAACACATACACTTATCTTGAATACCATTAATTTTATCACAGAAAAATATTTCCATGACCCATTCTATTTCTAAAAATCCTCATTCAGTCTTGGTCAGACACATCAATAAATTAATTCATGTCACAGAACAGAATGGACACAACTTCTTAATTGCATAGGGTATTTTCTTTTCAAGGCTGCACCTGCAGCATTTGGAAGTTCCTCGGCTAGGGGCCGAATTGGAGCTGCAGCTGCCAGCCTACACTACAGCCACAGCAATGTGGGATCCTAGCTGCATCTGTGACCTACACCACAGCTTGCAACAATGCCAGACACTTAACCCACTGAGCAATCAAAGCCAGGGATTGAACCCACATTCTCATGGATATTGAACCCATGTTCTCATGGATACTAGTAGGGTTTTTAACCTGCTGAACTGCAATAGGAACTCCTCACATAGGATATTGAATTGAAGAATTCTCTTAGAATGAGCTGCACACCAGCAAAGACATATGAAATATGTCAGAATTTAACCAATAAACTAAGTTCAGAATTTCTAAGGTATATCTAACATGAATTGCAGAAGAGTAATTTGGAGATGAGGGAAAAATCATATAAAAGAAACACAAAGAGTATGTGGAGAATTTAATTCTTTCAAAGAGGAGATGCACAGATTATTTTTGCATGCATAAATTAATTTTGGTATCTTTATTGGTGCTTTAGAAGACAGTAGATAAACAACCAAGGGAGTAATATAATTTTTGGAATTCACTTACTCCAGTTACTTAATACCTATAAACCTTTTCTTAAAATTAAAAATGATTTTAAAAGAGCAAAATTGATGGCATTTGCAGATATATTGTCAACCAAAATATGAAACAAAATCACCTGGAAAACTTATAGTCAGTAGTTAGAAGATCAACATTAAAACCATGGCTTATCCATATGTCAACATTAACAACTTAGAATATTTAATGATTAAATCACCTGTTTCATGAAAGCAATACTATCTACAAAAAGTAGAACAGACCTAAGAAAACTATTCAAGACCCACATTTCAAAAGCTAAAAATGTACTGGGAAATAATAAAAGAGTCTTGGATAAAATAAGATATACACTCTATTTCTGGAATAAGAAAGTAAGTATTTTAAATATGTTAAATACCCTTTAAGTTTATCTAGAGGAAGAAAAAATGTGGAAGAATAGCCAGAAACCAATAGAGGAGCAAGGGGAGGCTGGGGACAGGAGAAGAGAAATATCAGATATCAAGCTTCATTTTAAACAATCATTACTTATATAATTTGGATAAAAATAGATGACAATCAAAATTGGTCTAAAAAACTACTCTTAAAAAGTATTATTTCAATTATAGATATAAATTTAATTGTTTGGCCCAAATATTTAATTAACTATATGCATCATTTGCAGTAACTGAGGAGAAAAAAATTGAAAATTCTATAAAGGATTAATGGGTTAATATTATTAATATTTCCTTCATTATTTTTCTTTAGTTTCCAAATTATCATAACCATCAAAGCACTCACAAAAAACTAATATTCATTGATAATTTACTGATTCTATTCAATATGAGAAGCACTTTTCATGTAATCGTATTTAACCCTCTATTATCTAAATTCTACTCGGTAGTTATCATCAAACAACATTTATATAATGGGTGAGAATAGAGTTTGAATGTCTCAATAACTTACATCATTTACAGATAATATCAAGTCTGAATTTGAACTCCACCTGAATTCAAAAGCCTACCATACTTTTATAAGCACATAAAAGTTTTAAAACAAACAACCCAAAAATCTTTCTGGTGATACTTTGGAGAATGATAAAGGTAGATTCTAGGTTCTCTGTTAGGAAGATATTGCAGTTTTTAAGGGAGATATAAAAGATTGAGCTAGGGCAGTGGTAGCAATACAAAGCTAAATTTAAGAGCTATTTAGGAGGTAGATAAATGGAACTGTTATCATTGTAGGTATTGCTTATTTACTGTTGAACGGGAATCCCCTGACATTTCTGCCATCACCAGAATGAGATATCAGCAGCCTCACAGAATGATACACAAGTAAAACTTTTGTACTTCAAGGACTTTTTTAACGTCTTAAGGTGCAACAGAACAAGTGCAGAGGATTTTTGTTTTTTGTTTGGGGAAAGTGAGAGGAAGTTCCTTTTGAATTACTGTACTTATATAATTTAGATTGGTATTGGAAAATTTCTTGATTTTTCTTTTGCTTGAGGGACAATATCAGGTGTTTGCTGGAACACCAATTCTATTGGCAAGTAACTTGATTGTTTTTCTCTGTTTCTTTCTCTTTCTATCTGTCTCTCTTACACACACACATGCAGACACAAACACACACAGAATATATTCTATTTCTATGGTACAGAAAGGTTTTTTAAAGACTTTTTAAATTCTTAAGGCAAATTTTTAGGAACTATTTCTTTTTTTTTTGTCTTTTTGTTGTTGTTATTGTTGTTGTTGTTGTTGCTATTTCTTGGGCCGCTCCCGCGGCATATGGAGGTTCCCAGGCTAGGGGTTGAATCGGAGCTGTAGCCACCGGCCTATGCCAGAGCCACAGCAACGCGGGATCCGAGCCGCGTCTGCAACCTACACCACAGCTCACAGCAACGCCGGATCGTTAACCCACTGAGCAAGGGCAGGGACCGAACCCTCAACCTCATGGTTCCTAGTCGGATTCGTTAACCACTGCGCCACAACGGGAACTCCAGGAACTATTTCTTAAAACAAATAGCCCGTATCAAATAAAATTGGTGTTCTTAGAAAATCAAAGATATTTTTATTGAAAACATCTTTTAGAATATTCAGTTTTAGAATTTAATGTATTGACGTGGATTAGTTAACACCATAACTCTTGGTTTCACCCCTGCCTTTTTTGATAGAATAAAAACATTGTTCTCTGGCAGATTCTGTTTTGTGAGGAAGATTATTTCATCACATTGCTTTACCTTATTCTTCAGAATTTAATGTAACACTTAGCACATAGTATGTGATTATTGACTTATAAAAAAATTGTTAATATTGTGTTTTAGATTTCATTAGGGTAATATTGTATTTTTAGAGAAGAGGAGAGCACAGAGGAAAGGAAGATAAAAGAAGGGAAAGGGAAATAGGAGAGGGGAAGAAAAGGAAAAAGGAGGAAGAAAAAGAGAAAGAAATGGAGAAGAGAGATCAATAGGGAGAGAAGGGGTGATAGAGAAAGAGAAGAAATGGCGATAAGGAAGAGGAGAAGCGAGGGAGTAGAAATTAACAAGAGACAGGAGGAAAAAGACAGAAAGAATGGCACAATGAAAGGGAGAATGACTAAGCCAAGAAAACAATTGTCAGTTCAGCAACTTAACAGGTGACCAACTACATAACTCAAATTTCAAAATAATGTAAATAAAATGCTTCATTTTCCAAATCCATAAATGAAACAAAACAAAAGTAGAAAAATGGGGAAATACAATATTTTACCCAAACTGACTCAAAACTAAACATTGCCAGAATGATGTTTAGGCATGTTTGCTGTTTAACCGTCCTGCCATTGGAATGTGAAAGAGAAGTTCTCAGGATTCATGGACCACCTTCAGGTAGGAACATTCTGCATGGATTGAATCATTTACTAAGCTCCTTCCTTCATTCAGAAAATAACAGTGCCTACTCTAGGCCAACCTCTCTCTAGGTCAGGAGAAAACAATGGAAATATGCTCTTGTAGGATTTTTATACTATATGTGAAGTTACATAGTATCATTTGAAGGTAAACTGTAAAAAATTAAAGATGTATTCTCTTAATTCTAAAGTAACTAATAGTGGGAGTTCCCATTGTGGCTCAGCAGAAATGAACCTGACTAGGATCCATGAGGATGTGGGTTTGATCCATGGCCTCACTCAGTGCATTAAGGATCCAGAATTACCGTGAGCTGCGGTGTAGTTCACAGATGTGGCTCAGATCCTGTGTTGCTGTGGCTCTGTGGTAGGCTGGTAGCTGCAGCTTGGATTCAACCCCTAGCCTGGAAACTTCCATATGCCACAGGTGTGGGCCTAAAAAATAAATATAATAATAATAATAAACTAGTAGAATGCCAAAATAAAGGAACAATAGGAAAATGGAAAATACATGGCAAGATGAAATACTAAAACCTAACTGTATCAATAAAAACATGTTAATGTTTTAACCATCCTAATTAGAAAAGGCTTGACCCAGCTATATGCTACCTACAAGAACTGCATTTAAAAATAAATACAAGATTTTTAAAAGAATGTAAAAGTATAGACCATGCTGTCGTAAGTTTAAAAAAAAAAAGATGCTTAAGTGGCTATTTTAACATCAGTAAAGTAAATTTCAGAGCAAAGAATATTATTAGAGACAATGGTGTTATTCCACAAGGATAAAAAAGTCAATTCAGCAGGAGGGGGTCCCAATTATAAATTTGTATTTATTTACCTAACAACAGATCTACAAAATATATGGGGGAAAAAAAAACTGAAAGAAATACAAAGGAAGAGACAAATCTGCCTTTTGCAGTGAGGAGATCCAGCCTTAATAATTAGAAAAGATACAGATTTTAACAGCTTTGTCAATCTACTTGAGCTAGTGAACAGTTAAAAGGGGAATTAAAAAGTATTATGAGGAGTTCCCATCGTGGCACGGTGGTTAACAAATCTGACTAGGAACCATGAGGTTGCAGGTTCCGTCCCTGCCCTTGCTCAGTGGGTTAACGATCCAGCGTTTCCGTGAGCTGTGGTGTGGGTCACAGACGCGGCTCGGATCCCTAGTTGCTGTGGCTCTGGTGTAGGCTGGCAGCTACAGCTCTGATTCGACCCCTAGCCTGGGAATCTCCATATGCCGCAGGAGTGGCCCAAAGAAATAGCAAAAAGACCAAAAAAAAAAAAAAAAAAAGTATTATGAGGAGTTCCCTTGCTGGCTCACTGGAAATGAATCTGACTAGCATCCATGAGGACGCAGGTTCGATTCCCAGCCTTGCTCAGTGGGTTAAGGATCTGGCATTGCCATGAGCAGTGGTATAGGTGGCAGATGCAGCTTGCATCCCATGTTGCTGTGGCTGTGGTGTAGGCCACCGGCTACAGCTCTGATTCCACCCTTAGCTTGGGAACCTCCATAGGCCATGGGTGCAGCCCTAAAAAAAAGAAAAAGTATTAAGAATTGAATAAAAATGAGAACACTATAAGAATTTGTAGGATGTCTCTAAAGTAATACTTAGGCTAAAATTTATAACACTAAATATTTATAACAGGAGAAAATTGTATAATCGTGACCTCACCTTAAGACACTGGATTTTAAAAAGCATATTATACGTGAACTAAGCAGAAGAAACAGAATAATAATGATTAAAGCAGAAATGAATAATGCAATAGAAGCCACAAAATGAGAAATTCCAAATATCTGTAGTGTCCTGTAATCTTTTTATAAAGTGAAGGTGGACTGAATATTCAGTATGAGGACTTCCTCTTAATTCCCCGAGTTTAGAATGGTACCCCCTTTACCACTGGCCACAACATTGGCACCTTGGGTGTCTTGTGTCTAAGAAAAGTATTGTTTAATTTCTCTAGATACTATATGCCAGGTATCCTGCTGGGTAATGGTGCATGTACCAAGGTCTTTGGAAGACTTACAAACAATTATTTTCACATTCTACCCTGTAGCCACCTGCTATGGTAGCAAGTGCAGCCAATTCCAGAAAAATTATGAGTTCTTTGAACTGAACAGCTTGACTCCTCTTCCTTCTTTCTGTGGACTTGTAGGTTTTTAGTTCCCCAGTCTACAAATTAATTACCACTCCTCCATTTGATTTTTATTTTAATTTTTCAGATGTCTCCCAGCTTCATGAAATATGAAATTTATGATTCACTTCTTTGTACTCATTAATTATTTGCATAGTTTTGAGGTGGTTTGCAATAGTCCTGATAATGCCACTTGCAGAATTTTCCAAATTTCACCTTTTTAATTTAATATGTTCTTTAGTCTAATTTAATCCAGAAACTGTTCAGCAACCTTTCTTTGCTTTTCTTAACAGTATTTTTTGCTTGTTTATTGTTTGTTCGTTGAAGACTATAATAGCCAGTTATTCTGTAGATAGTTAATTTGGGTTTTCTGAAGTTTCTTCATGATTAGATTCAAGCTATTTAGCAACAATACTGCAAAAAAGAAGCTGTGTACTTTTTGGCGTACCATAGTCCAAGGCACATGATGTCAATCCATTGTTTCTGATATAAACTTTGATCTCTTGATTGAGGTACTGTCTGAGTTTCTCCAAATTTCATTTAAACCTTGATGAGGAAATAATGTTAACTATCTAATTAGCCTGTGTCCATAAAATATTCGCTCACTGCTTTTGCACTCATTGATATTTGCCTCAATTTATCATTATAATGGTTTTGGAAGTTTTTACTCTGCCAACTTTATCATTCCTTTAATATTTGTTAATTGGTGTTTTCTGTATATGTGTCAATGTATATATGTGTTTATGCAATGTTTTTGGGAAATTAAATTTTTTAGCCTGTTATGATCCATTATTGTCATTATTCATTTTAATGCTCTAAATTGTTACAAATTGGCCAGTGAAATTCTCACCTAGCTGCCTTTTGTGTCTTTTGTTATGATCTTAGGATTGTTAGTGTATTTCCTTATTCTTCAGGCACAAGAAATTGTTCCTAGCTCATCCAAAACTCTCTCTGCCTTAGTTCTAGAATCAACTATTTCTCCAAGGAGCACTGGGTTCATTCAGTTTAGTGAGGTATGTTGAAACAATGATTGGAATTTTTATCCTTATTACTACAGAAATAGCTAAAAATATATGTTCATATATGCAGATGTATATGTGTATGTGCACATTGAGTGATGAGTTTCTACTGATACCTGTACATTTTAAATTCAGTAGCCCAAGGCTCTTCCTTGCCTTCCCCATCTGCCCAACTGCTTTTCACTTCTCACACTGCTTAGAACCCCGTCTCTTAACAACTTCAAACATTAATTCATTTTCTAGTTTTACAATACTCACAAAGGCACGGGGTTGCTAAACCAATACAACTAGAAAACAAAAACAAAAACCAATTATTAGATTTCAAGATTTATTTGTCATTGTATTTACATTTAGCCTGAAAGTATGTAATCAAATATTTGTCCTATGTTCAAAATCTACTTGGATTAGTATCTCTTTTTTCCTTCTATGCTTTTATTTTATTCCCTTGACACACACGGAGGTCCATTTGATTCTCTTTGTTTTCAGAATATAAATTTTATGTCTGATGATTCTAATTCAAGATAAAATATTAGGATGATCATCAGTTAACAAATATTTTTAAATACCTTTATATACAAGGCATATTAATATAAAGTTTATAGTCTAGATGATATTAATGACAGTCAAATCAAATAAATATTTAGTGTAACTAAGATCAGTTTTCATAGTTCTCTGAGATGAATTAGTCCTACAATGATGCCTGCAAAATTTTGAATAGTTTTGAAACCCCCCCTTGGGGGGCAGGCGATGGACAAGGGTAACAAGGGCTGGGCAGCACTGGGGTGCCAGACAGACAAGCACAAACTCTCTATCTCTCTATATAATGTACACATAGACAGTCTTTCCCTCTCCGCCTGCCAGCCTTCCTTGGCTTGGCCTTCTTGACTTCCCCTTCCAGCTTCAGACCCTCACCAGCAGGCTAAACACCCCACAGTGGAACCTTTGGCCCCTCTTTTGTCTTCTTGAGACAGGACCTATGTACTGTACAGACATTTTTGGAGATCCTGAGACAATGCCCCCTCCCATCTAGCACTAAGTCAGGACTTTACTCTGCCTTTTTCTGTGTGCCCCACCCATATTCCTGGGCCTTTCCCAGTGCTTCAGCTATAACTTTCATACTCTCCTCTTAGCCTATAAGAAATAACTAGAAATAGGTTTTTCAGTGAATTTTTTATTAGAGTGATTTGGATCCCCCTTACCCAGCTAGCTGTTTTAAAAATTTCATCTCAAAGATAGAATCTTACTTTGGTAATTTGTTACTCTTTGATCTTAGCATAGGTTTCAGGAAAAGGAGGTTTTTAATGTACAAAATTGATTTTTTGCAATATTTTGATGTGTAAATTAAGATAAAGTGTTTCCTTATAGCTGAATAAGAACAGATGCATGTAATGAAAATAACAAAAACAGAAGCAGATGGTATACTGCATGTAACACATCTTAATTCATCCCTTTTTATGTAATACGATTACCACAGCAAGTATGCTATATTTAAAGGGTTTTCTTAGAATCTCCTAGTTCTCTAAAGAAACAAAATGGCTTTTTAAAATGTGCCACATGCATATACATATACACAGTGTTTTATTGTTGTTGTTGAGACATTTTAACCTTCCTAAATAAAAACAAACAAAAAAGTACACACATCCATATGATATTTTCCAAATTTCCAGAAGGCAGTGTAGTTACTGATCTTCCACTAATTGGTGCAAGTACTAAATAAATACATTTCAGGCAAAATATTTTATTTTGCAAGCAGAAAAGGAAAGATACATGTCCTTATCATTCCAAAAGGAACATATGTAAAATCCCTTTGCTTTTCTATGATCTACTTTTATGGACATATTTTAAAAGTATTCATTTTACCACTTATTCCAAGTCCAGACCAGTTTGTTGCATATGCTTGTAAAGCAAATTTCAGTGAAGAAAAAGTTAAAGAATTAAGGCAATTATATAAAAAATACAGATGTCTGGAATCCTCTCAGGCTCTTCAAGATCAAGAAGGATTTAGCCTTGGATTATCTAGATTGATAAAATTGACTAAATAATTCCTTAATTCTCCATTTGATTATTATTGCGTGATTACAGACTTAAATTCAATCAATGTTCATGACAAGTCTGGACAGTTTGGGTTACTGAATCCTCTTTTATGAATACATATCTTTTCAGTTTCTTCAAGTTGCTTTTCAATTTCTCTCATTCTAAATAATAAATGGGTGGATGATTTTGTAATGTGCTCTAATAACAACATTTTCCATACAATATAAAGTATATGCAGCCTTGGTAACACCTAAAATAATTTCAACTTTTCATCTAGTTCATTGTCATATTATTGACTAATAGTCCCAACATTTAAGCCATTAAGTAAAACTAATATTCATAAAATTAACATCCCTGAGATTATACTTAAAGCATCTAGATATGTTAAGTGGTCTCATGATTCAGAATCTCACTGTAGTAGAAGATGTGAAAATAAGCTCTTTTAACCTGCTATATATATCTGCTTCTAGGTCCACGTATATAAGTTCATAATTCTTTTTACTATAAATGGATGAATCTATGTAAGTAATATATACGTAGACGAACACCTAAGAAATAGAGGGACATATCAGTAAATGAACATACAATAAAATATCTTTTAGTACAAATTAGTTAGTACAGTGTGTTTTCCTGGAAATATTATGGATTGAGTTTTTAATAAAAGAAAAAATTGAGTAGTAAGAGATACTTTTTTTAGATTTATAGAAATACAAAGTGACTCTAACTATAAAATAATATATTTTTAAGGCCAGGCTATATCCAATCAACTTAAAGCCCAATATTGGGAATATTTTTGTGTTGTTAAACTTACTGCTTGGGGAGTATATTGAATTTTTGGTCATTTTAGTTAAAATTTATCACAAGAATGCAGATTATGATAAACACTGAAGCAGAAAGCTGATGAGCCAGATTAAAAAGCAGTCAAATGGTTAAATTATCTGCCTAATATTATCTCTTCCTGTATGCATATTTCTTCAAATGTTCACTGCATAATGGTAATAGCTTTCCTACTACCGTGACAGTTGCAATTACTGATAAGGTATGCAAACATATTTGGACTTTACTAAGGTCTTTAACAAGAAAATAATGTCGTACTAATATCATTTTGTTTAAGAATAAGGGGTGTCATTAATTTGGCATTCATTTTAAGGTGTAAAAGTGATTGATTAATTAATCATGACAACCTGGTATATGAAACAATTATAGTCTTCCAGCAAGCCAGTCTTTTTCATGTTTATATAATGCTTTCCTAAATTAAAATACTATGGGGTTTGTAACATAATTAAGATAACTCAAGGCCAATCACACAAATACACACACCTAAAGAAATAGTACTCTTTGTGGATAAAGAATTTTTAGTTTAGAAAATTACAGAATATAATTATATTTGTAGAAACATATGCCTCATATGCCTTCTGTGCTCATGGCAGAGTTGGAGATTAAGCCATGTAAAATAGATTTCTCTGAGATACAAAAAAGCACATTTGAATAAATGATTTAACCATACAAATTCAAATCAAATTATATTTCATTTTGAGAATTAAATAGAATCAGGGATTATGTGGGTACTCTGATATATATTATCTAATTAAATGGGGGAATTCAGTCAACATGGGAATGCAAATGAGCATAACAGTGGGAAAGAAAATAATGATATTTATTTACTCATCAAATATGCATTAGGCCCTCTAGGTGTGAGGCATGGAGCTCCATACCATGTACATGATGGTTAAATTCGAAGATAATTAAAACTGAAATCTGTCACTGGGAAAACTTTTATAAGTGACAAAAATAAGGAACACGTGAAGTACTTTGGGAAAACAGAGGAGGGAAGTGTAATTAAGGATTGAGAATGGTGAAGAAGTCAGAGGGGAAGCAAGCAGGAAGACCTGTATTAAGGGGAGGGCATTTTTCTGCGTCTTTGAGAACAGGAGATGTGGTATATATAAGGGAAGTTAAAGGAGAAATGGGAACATATACCCCAGAAATATGGAAGTTAAGCTGCCGAAGTAAAGAAGCATAATGTTTATAAAAGGAAGTGGGTTTCATATTTTCTGTTATCATTGATTCAAGTTTGTTTTTGAAAGTGTAAGAATTTTCAAAAACACAACACCATTCGTTAAAATTATAGTGGCTGAGTAAAAGCTTTCATTAAATTCTGTTTTGGACATACACTATTTTTTTTTTTTTCACCAAAAATCTGTTCCCCTTTCTTCTGGTGAAACAATACATTAGGGGGCTTCATGAACCTGCAGCCTTTGGAATAGCTCAGGGCCTCATTCTTTAAAGGGCTTCATGCTTGATTTAATGGTCTTGTAACTGTCTTGGAATCCTTAATGTTTTTTAACAAGGGTTCCTGAAATGTCCTTTTGTACTGAACCCCCAAATTGTGAAAGTGTTCCAGATAGTACACTTAACTTTCAGATGGGGAAACATGCAGCTCCTCTCTGTTTGAGTAGCTCCTGACTTACCCGGGATATGTTAGCATAAACATACCCCCTTTGAGGTGGAGATTCATAGGAATGAATATCAGCATAAATCAGGGCTGTGAAAGTCAAGCTTAAACTGCCTTAAAAAAAAAAACAAAATAAACAAACCAAAAAACTCTTTAGTGTTTTGAGACTTCTAAGGTTTCTTTTCTTCATTGAATGAGAAAGTTCAGGGATGTTAGTTTGATTTGGAACTAATGCGGTCATTTCCAGGCAAGGATGCAAAAGCCCATAATGAGATGCAACCCTACACACAGTGGAAAGGGATATCTGAGCCTGGTCTACACCCCAGGTTCCTGAGGTAGTCTTTGACATCCTAGAAGGTGCAGCATGTGAAGCCTGTCCCATTGCTGAACGTCTGACAGTGAATTCCCCACTCACTTCAGCCAAGTTTGATTCATTTCGCTAACCCTTGCAATGGAAAAAATCCTTATAAAAATGCGCTTGACAGAGACGTAACAGAGAAAAAGTTTCCTTTTATCATAATTTTTTAAAAATAGAATCTCATATAAATACTAGGATTTTGGTCATATAAATTGTAACTCAAATGAATCCACTGATAAATATATAACATAAAAAAGGGCTACTCTGCACACTGCGTCTTCTTTTTTTTTTTTTTTTTTTTTTTTTGTTGTTGCTATTTCTTGGGCCACCCCTGTGGCATATGGAGGTTCCCAGGCTAGGGGTTGAATCGGAGCCATAGCCACCGGCCTACGCCAGAGCCACAGCAACACGGGAACCGAGCCGTGTCTGCAACCTACACCACAGCTCACGGCAACGCCGGATCCTTAACCCACTGAGTAAGGGCAGGGACCGAACCCGCAACCTCATGGTTACCAGTCGGATTCGTTAAGCACTGCGCCACAATCGGAGCTCCCACACTGCGTCTTCTTGGGAGGCCCTTGAGAGTGTACCCTGGCTGGGTTAGGCAACTGTAGAGGACAGTTATAAAAATTTCCATTTATCCATTCTTTTTGTATCAAGTATGGTAGGTAAAATTTCTCAGGCAAAAATAATCTATTCAAATTTTCTCTCTACCTTTCTTTACTTATATTTAGTAACGTAATTTATTTTCAGTTCTGACAGGAAAAGGGGATTTTTTAAAATGTTTTAATTATCTGTGTGCTTTCTCCTTACAAAATACATTTATTATATCCCTGCCAGGTTGATGGTAAGTTATTAAGAGACTATCTTTACTAGCACTTTACTAGCGTGAGTACCCATTCACTAACTGCTTTAGCTAGACTAAATATAACTGATTTCTTGATTAATGTCATGAAAATATAAAAGAAAAAAATGGTTTCCTACAATGGCATGATAACATCCCTCATTTTTATAGTGTGTCTGTCATTCTTGAAGGGAAGGTTTCGTTTTTTGGGGTTTTTTTTTTTTTTAGCTTCCACGTCATGCTAATATTTCTCTTATTCTAGTTACATTTTTACCAGTAATACTAATGCAACGAGGCAAAAGTGGCATGTACAAGACTTTATTTCACAAGGCTATGAACCTGGAAGTAGAAATTCTGTGACATACAGCTCACATATCTTCAAATCTGTTGCCATATTTTTTCACATCTTAAGATGTCATTGATTGTAAGATGCAGCATTATTTTATATAACGCAAGTGAAAAATATGCTGTGGAATAAAATGAATCACTTGTAAAACTCATTAAATATGAACAGTATACACAACATTGTCAAGGAAGTATCATTAAAATGGCAAATTGTTTTTCAATAAATATTTTCAATAGCATTATATATGCGATCAGTTTCTGTTTGTTCGATCCATTACCACACGCTGTCTGACTAACTTTTGCTCTATTTATATTGCTTTCCATACTGAGGAATTAGAGCATATTTTCCTATATTTATTATTGCTTATGTTTCCACTCCTGTGTGTTGCTGATTATCTTCTATGTATTTTTGTTGACATTTTTTTCTTCTTCTTTTGTTGGAATATTTTTTAATTTTTATTTATATGTGTTGTAATTATTATTGCCCAGTTTCTGGCTGACGTGCTCAATCTCTCTTGGAAACCTAAGTTCATTATTTTCTTAGTTTTAAGTTTCCAACAAAACTGAGAGGTTGGTGCATTGATTTATCATGTATTCCTTGCCTCTATTCACACATTGCCTCCACCATTATCAACATCACTCACAAATATATTTTTTTTTAACCAAGGATAACTCTGCACTGATGTACAATCACACTAACTCCATAATTTCCTTAGTTAGGCTTTACTCTTGGTGTTACATTTTACATTTAGGTCTATGTTCCTTTGCATTAATTTAGTAAGGGATATAAAGGCTGGGTCTAGATTCTCATTTTGGCATGTTGTCCAGTTGTTCAGCTTCATTTGTTGAAGTGACTGTTATATTATTGCTCTATTATGTCACCTTCCATTTTTTGGTTGATATTTATTTTTATTAAGGTAACATTGGTTTCATGTGTACAACATTCTATTTCTGCTTCTGAATGTAGTGTAGCACATTTGCCACCAAAAATTTATATTTGTCATCATAAAATTGACCCACTTTACCCATTTCCTTCTTTCCCAACATCTTCCTCTCTAGTATCCACTCTCTGTTCTCTGTATCCATGTGTCTCTGTTTGCTTGGTTTATTCATTTATTTTGTTTGTTTTTCATGTTTCACATATGAGTGAAATCATAAGGTCTTTATCTTTATCAATCCAGTTTATTTAACCTAGCATAATACCCTCAGGACTGATATCAAAGAACGTACTGAATTTGTTTTCTTCTAAGTGTTTTATGGTTTCAGGTCTTACATTCAAGTCTTTAATTCATTTTTAATTGCTTTGGGGGTATGATGTGAGATAGCAGTCTATTTTCATTTTTTTGCATGTGTCTGTCTAGTTTTCCCAACAGCACTATTGAAAAGATTATCGTTTCTCCATTGTATGTTCTTTGCTACTTTATCATAAAGGAGTTATCCATATATGGGTGAGTTTATTTCTGGGCTCTTGATACTGTTCCATTGACCTATGCATCTGTTTTTCTGCCAATACTTCTGTGCTTTTCATTACAACCGATTTATAGTACAGTTTGATGTCAGGGAATGTGATACCTCCCAGTTTGTTCTTTTTATCCAGAATTATTTTGGCTAGTCAGGGTTTTTCTGTGGTTATCTATATAAATTTCAGATTTTTAAAAATATTTCTGTGAAAAATGCCATTCAGATTTTGCTAGAGATTATGTTCAATCTGTAGGTTGCTTTAGGTAACATGGATGTTTTAACAATGTTCATTCTTCTAATCTATGAGCATGGGTCAGCTTTACATTCATTTACGTATTCAAATTCTTCTGAAAATGTCTTATTTTCAGTGTACAAATTTTTCACCTCCATGGTGAAATTTATTTCCAGGTTATTTTATTCATTTTGTTGTGATTATAAATGAGATTGTTTTCTGAATTGCTCTTTCAGCTAGCTTATAATTACTATATAAAAAAGCAACAGATTTTTGAAGTTGAATTTGTGCTCTTCAACTTTACTGTTTTTGTTTATTATTTATAGTAGTTTTTGGTGGAATATTTAGGCATTTTTTTGTATAAAATTATGTTACCCACAAAGGGTGGCAGTTTTCCTACTTCCTTTCCCATTCAGCTGCCTTTTATTTCTTTTTCTTGCCTAATTTCTCTGGCTAGGACTTCCAACTCTTTGTTGAACAAGAGTGTCAGGAATGGACATCCCTGTCTTGTTCCTGATCTGAGAGGGACAGATTTCGGTTTTTCACTATTGAATATGATGTTAGCTGTGGGTCTGTCATACATAGCCTTGATTGTGTTGAGGTATATTCCTTCTGTACCCATTTTATTGAAAGTTTTTATCATAAATAGATGTTGAATCTTGTGAAATGATTTCCCTGCATCTATTGAGATGATGATATATGACTTTTATACTTCATTTGGTTAATGTGGTATATCATGCTGATTGACTTGTGGATGTTGAGCCCTCCTTGCATCTTTGGAATAAATTCTACTTGTTCATGGTGTATGATCCTTTTAATGTATTCAGTTTGGTAATATTTTGTTAACGTTTGCCTCTACATTCATCAGAAATTAGCATTTAATTTTCTTTTCTGTGTTGTCCTTGTCTGGTTGGGTATCAGGGTAATGTTGGCCTTCTAAAATTAGCACTAAAGAAGGAATTCATGCTAAAGAAGCACTTCCTCCTCTTCCATTTTTTGGAAGAGTTTAAGGATTAGGTATTAAATTATTTTAAATGTTAAGTAAAAAACTCACCTGTGAAGCCATCACACTTTTGCTTGAGGAAGGTTTTTTGATTACTGTTTCAATCGCTGTACTACTAATTAATCTGTTCATATTTCTGTTTCTTCCTGATTCAGTCTTGAAAGTTTGTATGATTCTAAAAATGTCCATTCCATCTAATTTGTCCAATGTGTGGGTGTGAAGCTGTTTCTACTACTCTCTTATAATCCTTTGTATTTTTGTGATATTTATTGTTATTTCTCCTCTTTCATTTCTGATTTTATTTACCAGAGTCTTCTCTTTTTCTTAGTGAGTCTAGCTAAAAGTTTGTTAATTTTGTTTATCTTTTTCAGGAACCAACTCTTAGTTTCATTGATCTTTTCTATTGACTTTTTAGTTTTTTATTTTCCATTCTTATCCTTATTATTTCCTCCTTTCTATTGACTGTGGATTTATTTGTTCTCTTTTCTATTTCCTTTGGGTGTAAGCTTAAGCTTAGATTCTTTGATTTTTTTTTTTTTAGGGCCACAGGTGTGGCATATGGAAGTTCCCAGGCTAGCTAGGGAATCAGAGCTGTAGCTGATGGCCTATGCCATAGCCATAGCAATGCCAGTCCAAGCCACATCTGTGGTCTACACCATAGCTAATGGCAATGCTATATCCTTAACTCACTGAGTGGGGCCAGGGATCAAACCCACATCTTCATGGATACTAGTTGGGTTTCTTTCTGCTGAGCCACAATGGGAACTCCTGTTTGAGATATTATTGTTTGTTTGTTTTTTGAGATAGGCCTGTATTGCTATAAACTTCCATAGTATCACTTTTGCTGTCTACCATAGGGTTTTTTTACGTAGTGTTTTTATTTTCATTTGGCTTCAGGTATTTTTTAAAATTTCTTCTTTGATGTATTCATTGACCCAAAAGTTGTTCAGCAGCATGTTGGGCAGTTTTCACATATTAGGGATTTTTCCTGCTTTCTTCTTGTAGCTGATTTCTAGTTTCATACTGTTATGTAGAAAAAGATGCCTGCTATGATTTGTCTTCTTAAATTTATTGATATTATTTTGTGTGTCAGTATATAGTCTGTTCTTGAGAATGTTCCATGTGAACTGAAGAATTTGTATTCTACTGTTATTTTGATATAATGTTCTCTAGAAATCTATCAGATTCATCTGGTCTAATGTTTCCTTGTTGACTTTCTGTCTGGATGATCTATCCACTGATGTAAGTGAGTATGTTAAAGTTCCCTGTAGGATTTATGAATTCCTATATCAAACTGTATTATTTTGTAGCTTTATGGTTAGTGCATTGTCACTTTCTGCCTTTAGATCTGTAAATGATCCCTTTATATATTTTGCTGACCCTGTGTTGAAAGACTATATATGAATAACTGTTATGTCTTAATAATGAATTGTTCCCTTTATCATTATGCCCATCTTTGTCTCTTATCACCTTTTTTGCCTTGAAATCAATTTTTTTCTGTTATGGGTGTGGCTATACCTGCTTTATTTTGGCTCCCATTCATTTGGAGTATCATTTTCCATCCCTTCACTTGAGAGTATATTTTTCTTTAGAGCCAAAGTGAGTCTCTTGTAGACACATATAGTCGAGTCTTGCTTTTGAATCCATCAAGGCACTCAGTATCCTCTGATTGATGAATTGCTTTTTCATTTTTTTCCTTAGGTGGGTAAATTACCAAATCACTATATCTTGATTAAATCATCATTCTCAGTGATATGCCATTCTACCACATCATAAATCAAGGTTTTTATATATGTTTCTATCTGCTGTTTTCATTTTATTCCTTTCTATTCCATTGTCCTAATTATGCATTTCTGTGTCAAACTATATTATTTTGTAATTTTACAGTTAATTGTGATATCTTTTGGGCAAATATGCTCATATTGATCATTTTCAGAAACATATTTTGGCCTTTTTTAGCTCTTTGCACATCCATATATATTTCAAGTTCAATGAAGAGTGATTTTTTAACTATCATTGAAATTTGAAGAGATTGGTTATTTTTTAAGATATTGCATTTTCTAATATCAGTATTATTTCCACATTGATTTGCTGTTTTTGATGAATTACATTTCTCTCCAAAAATAACTTTTTTTTTTTTTTGCTTTTTTGGTCTATAGCTGCAGCATATGGAGGTTCCCAGATTAGAGATTGAATTGGAGCTGTAGTTTGCTAGCCTGTGCAAAGGCCACAGCAATGCCAGATCCAAGCCATGTCTGCAACCTACACCACAGCTCATGGCAACACTGGATCCTTAACCCTCTGAGCATTTCCAGGGATCAAACCCACATCCTCATGGATCCTAGTCAGGTTTGTTAACTGCTGATCCAGGAAGGGGGAAGTCTACCAAAAATAACTTATTCCTTGTTTGTAAAACTCTTTCCTATATATCTTGACTGTTTTTGTTCTATTGTAAATTTTTTGTATTTATCTAACAATTCTATAAGCACTTCTTTAGATAAGGCATTTCTGGTGTGTAGAAATTCAGTTAAATTGTGCTGTCATTCTGAGTCCATTAGCCATGCTGAATTCCGCTATTCATTTTAATAATTTATAAGTTATTATCTGTTCTATACATGGACAACCTTATTTCATAAGAAAAGGCATGCAAAAATTATTTTTTCCATTATTTTAAACAAATAATAACCCCAGCTTCTATTCCAAACAACTAAGAGGAAATTATATCTCAGCCATTCCCATGGTTCACAAACATTCTCTCAACCTGCACAAAGTCAGGAAAGTTTATATGATTTCCAGAAAAGAAGAATCCAAGTCCCTTATCCATTATAAATACCACCTTTATTGTCCCAGCCCTCATGGATCCTCGAAATCTTCTGTTCAGCCTACAAACAGTATTGGAAAGCTGCCAAGCCTCAAAATACTGTCACTACATTCTATAAAAATATACCACGTAGTCTTTGCCTGTGGGCAATTTTTCCCTTCTCAACCTGCTTTAGAGAACCAGGTGAATGCTTCCTGACATTCTTGAATACTTTCTGTGTCTGTTGAAATCCACAATCTCTCCTCTCCTCTTTGTTGTCTTAAAGCCCTATATTTTCTGTCTTGTAACTAGTATCCCCACCTCTACACATCATCCTAGTATAATTTCTTTAATGAGGCTAATTTTGGAGGAAGAATTTTAAAAGCTCCTGATTTCTAGTAATTTCCAGTTTTATTTTGTTGTGGTGGTTGTCATCGTCATTGTTGTTGTTTGCATAAGGAAAGGGGTGTCATACTGGAGAAGTAGACCTGAGAGCAGATTTATTGCTCATAAATTGTATGGGTTTGTTTGAACATAAATTTGTATCTTAAACTGTATGACCACACTTGCAGTGGGGATTTGTTGGTGAAGCTGTAGGAAGGTTAGGTTATGAGTCATTCATACCTCTTAACTTCCAGAACCCTCTGCTATATTAATTTCCTGTTGCTAATGTGACAAATTAGTAGGTTTGAAGTTTATTACCTTATACTTCTAGATGTCGGAAGTCCAAAACCTATTTCAATGGGCTAAGTTCAAGGTGTTGCCAGAGCAGGTCCCTTTTGGATTCCTTGACTCATGGCTCTTCACATTACACAAACCTTTTGCTTCTGTTATCACATCTCTTACTACTTTGATCTCTTGTCCCCTTTGTGTAAGGACATGTGAGATTATATCAGGACTCCCCAGGTAATCCAGGATGATCTCCCCATCTCAAGATCTTTAACATAATTCCATCTCCAAATTCCCTTTTGCCATAGAAATTATCTTTCATATGTTCTGGGGGTTAGGACACAGCTATATTGGGGGGGGTATGTATTTTACTTACCACGTCTGACTATTATGTGTCACTATTTTCATGCTTCCTAGGGATTTAAATTAGGAAAAAATACAATGTTTAATATTAATATTCTTATGATTTTTCCTTCCATATATCTCAGTTGATGAAAGAAACTCCTCAAGTATTTGCCTAGTCATCATCCTGATTTCTCTTCTCCACATCCAATAATTTTCTAAATCAGTGGTTACTTTCTAAAAAAAATATTTGATCAATGCATCCCCTTTTTAAATTCTCATATTTATTTTTATTTTTTGTCTCACATCTTACTCATTTGTCATAACTTTTTTGCAGTCTTCCTGCCATCAGATTCACATTCCAGTCATTATCTAGAGTAATCAACTTTTTCTAAAACATAATCTGACCATGTCAGCTTGCTTCCCAACACAGAATACTAAGATCTAAAGTTGAATTGTGCAATAGCTTCCTATCGTTTATAGCATAAAAGCTAAATGCCTGAAACTGGTTGAAAAAGCTTTGTCTAGACTGGGTAGATTTCGATAGTACTTCCAACAATGATTGTGTGATTAAACTTCAGGTCCCCACTGGGCTGAATGTCCACAACGTGGACACCATAGCTCCTTATAGTTCCTATTGAATTTCCAGCGACTGGCACAATAGGCAACAAATACATCCTCAATTTGTTTCATAAAGGATTTGAAGGGCTTTTAAAGTCTGGCTTTTCTCTTTTTCACTTTTCCTTTCGCATTTACACATGCACACACACATCCACAAATCATATTGTACTGAATTTCTGTTTCACATCAAATTTGCCATTGCTTTTCTGGTTCCTTCATTTCTTTTCCTCCTGTATTCAGTGGGCTTTTAGCAATTTTAGTCTGAACTATCATCTTCTAAATAAAGATAAAATTTAAAAAATGAGTATTGAAAAATTATATGTCCATTGAAATAATCCTCTGCCATCTGAAGGCAACCTCCTGTCTTGTTAAGTGAATGAGCAATTATGTATGAATCTGTGAATACTAAATTAAATGTTTCTAATTCACTCTTTGTGTGTGTGTGAGAGAGAGAGAGAGATACTTAAGGATGCACAGCTAAGGGGCTCAGTTTACAGATAATTAAGTGTAGGACTTCGACACTTGTATTAGATTTCCATTGCAAAAAGAAACATTTGCCACAGATTTATTGGCTTCAAATAACAAAAAAAAAAATGTCATAATTCTTTCAGTCAGACGGTTAGGATGCCATAATTGGTTTATCTGCTCTTGGTTTCCTGAAGCCAGAATCAAGGGATCAGCAAGCTACTCCTATCAGAAGACATTGAAGGGAACCTGTTCCTAAATTCTTTCAGGTTATTGACCAGATTGTTGTTGACCTTGCAAGTTATGAGACTGAGGTTTCCATTTCTAGCTAATGTTGTTTCAAAAGTACTGCCTCCTGTTCTTCTCATGCTTTCCCTGTGGGCCTCTTCACCAACTGTGGCTTCTCCGTCTGTATTGTCTCTCCTAATTTCTGTAATTGCATCTTGAGCTGACTCTTCTGTCTTGCTGTTCTGCTTTTCAGAGTCTTCTGTGATTGCAACAGGTCCACCTAGATTATCTGAGATAATCTTAGTTTTATTGTCAACTGACTAATAACCCTAGTTGTATCAGCAGAGTTACTTCCCAACAGCACCTAGATTAGTGTTTGATCGAAAAACAAAGGCAAAGCAATTTTCTGGAGAGAGGAGTATCTTTAGAATTCTGTCGACACAGTATTGAAGAGGGAGAAAGAAATTCTATCCTGTTATTATAGAGTAGCATGAAGAAATCTTTGAAACTTTCAGCATATAGTCTATAAAAGTGAGATAGGAACTAGAGGCTCTGGAGAGAAAAACATGAGGATTTGGTTATGTATTAAGGGCTTTTAAAATTTCCTTTTGTATTTTTCATATTTTAAGATATTTTTTGTTGTTGTTTTTCTCCTTTATCCCCTCTTGGGAATTACTAGTAAACTGGTTTAAACTGGAATGAATCCCTGTGTTATCTCTACAAACTCAGAAAAAAATAGAAAAGCTGAAGACACAGGATTCTAGTCTGCTGCAGGCTCGAGCGAAACAGGAAGCCAGGTGGGAGCAATATTTGTTGGGGACTAGTGAGAAAAGAGCAGATTGTGTGCCTGAGGCCTGCAGGAACAAAGTGAAAGCTTGACTGGCGGCCTAGCCATGAAAAGTTATTCAATATTAGGAGGAATGTTTTGTTTTTAAGATTTAATTACCTCAAACCAAAATTTTACACTTTTTATATTGGTTCTTTAATATTTTCGATAGTCTGATTTGTTTCTTCATAAGTTCACTGTAGAGATGATCCAAGGAAAGATGCTGGCTGCTTGTTTTTTATAAGGCGAATGGATTTAGACAGCAATGTAGATTGTAGCGTTATTTTTAAAATGTATTCTGAAATTTGGTATTTACGTATGAAAAGAATACAGATATTATTTAGTTTCTTTTAAAATTACTTTAAGGTTTGTAAGTTTTCCTAAGTATTTCTTATAGTAAATAGTAATAAAATAAATATTATCTTAAATTTGAAATTAAATAACTGCTAAAAAGTTACCATTTTTGCATTATTTTTAGCATCTATAATTATTTTCCTCTTTCTACTTCCTGTCATACTTTATTCTTTCATTCAGTGGAAAGTATATCTGGAGGCTCTAAAATTTGCCACAAGCTGCAATAAAAAAATGAATGAGGCATTCCTAGGCTTTGATCAGATTCGTTTGTGATGAAAAGACAGGCCAAAAAAAAAAAAAAAAAATCCAATTCACTGAGTAGAGAAAA
Organism: Phacochoerus africanus; assembly: GCF_016906955.1. NCBI lineage: Eukaryota > Metazoa > Chordata > Mammalia > Artiodactyla > Suidae > Phacochoerus > Phacochoerus africanus. The sequence continues at coordinate 59,277,643 of NC_062556.1, read as the reverse complement.
TGTGACAAATGAAGAAGCTTCTAAAATCAGCATAAAAAGATAAGGCCTATACAGACTATAAAGCAACCACCCAGCCATTGGACTGGATTGCGGAAAAGGTTTATTTTATAAATCACCTCTTGATGGATGATTTATGTATATATTTTTGAGGTTAAATATTGATACATTTTATTTTGTTAGATACATTCTGATATCAGATACTTCCCTCCTGCCACCGCTAAGAAGGTTCCCACTGGTGAGGATAAGTAAGTTACTTATCCAACTGGTCATGAATATCCAATTGTCCTAGGATACCTTTCCTCAGTGTCTGTTCTGTTTTTCTTCTCATGATAACAGTGGTCAAAAAAGAGCCTAGATTAGAAAATTCCCAACCTAAGGAAAAAATCATGAAATAGCATGAAAAGTTTCATCCATTAACTACTTTTGACACATGCATGTTTTATAAAAATTGTTTAACCAATTATTCAGAGTGAGATTCTTGGAAAAGAAAGTTCTGAGTGATATTACTTTAAAAATGCTGAAGTTAAAACTATAGTAATTTATGATACAAATTCTATAATTTAAAAGATACAATCATTGTGTTAGATGAATTGTTTCATCATTAATTGAGGGGGCTTTTATCATAAAAAAAAATACAAAATGAACACATATCCTAAAAGCAAATTGAACCAAAACCAGCATCAACCAGTATCAATGCCTATGAGTAAATGTGATTATCTTTTGCACACGTACATATATACACTTAGAAGATATATGTACACTAAGTGTATGTGTGTGTATATGTGTGTATATATATATTTATTATATGGCAGAAGTGAATCTGTAATATTCTTTTTAAGTTAATGACAGTGGGAAGAAAGTAACTTTTTTTTTTTTTTTTTTTGCTATTTGGGCCACACTTGTGGTATATGGAAGTTCCTAGGCTAGGGGTCTAATTGGAGCTGTAGCCACAGGCCTACGCCACAGCCACAACAATGCCAGATCCGAGCCGAGTCTGCAACCTACAGCACAGCTAACAGCAACTCCAGATCCTTAACCCACTGTGCGAGGCCAGGGATTGAACCCACGTCCTCATGGATACTAGTTGGATTTGTTAACCACTGAGCCACGACGGGAATTCTAAGAGTAACATTTTCTAAATTTTATTTTTCCTTTAAATGAAGGAAAACAAGCTTATACTTGTTCATTCAGATGGTTGATTTTAAAGGCAGTACCTAGTCAGAGTTTTAGAACTGCACCTTGGATTTTCAACATTTATGAGTAAAAATAATTATTGAGCCTTTCAGGAACAAGTTAAGAGACATATTTCACTGTTGGTGAAGAGAAATGGGAAAGCCATTAAATATATTGAGAGAGAAGTGATTTAAATGAAGTGTGACGAATTGGGGGTTGAGAGAAAGAAGAGGCTGTGAGACAACTTAGAAGACTCGTATAGTTCAGGCTAGAGATGAGAGTGACTTGGAATATGGTAATTGTAGAAAAGATGAAGATAAATGAATGTGTTGGAGGTATAATTTGGAGCTTGAAATGTCAAGATTTGTTTATGTACAAGCTGAAGGACAAGGAAAATTAATCAATTGAGATTACTTGACTGTGAAACTTGAGATAATGAAGACTCCTAACAAATATGAATGGTAGGAGTAGCAATCAAATATACCACTTGAATTTATGCTTGAAATGCCTGTGCAAATCTAACTTAAGATGTCGGCAGTATACTGATAAAAGGACCACGACTGAATCTTGAACACTCCAATACCTAGAGGTAGATGAAACTAGGAGGATCCATTAAGTAGAAAGAAGAGAAAAATAATTTTTAGGAGCAACAAATGACTGAAAAGTAAGATCAGTAACTATGTCAGAACACAATGGGGAGCCAGTTATGTAGAAAGAAATTGGTGAGACCAACAATATGATCAGAGAGAATGTCATGGATATTGAAAATATAGTTATTGGTGATGAGAATGGAAAGAGAAAAATTGGTAGCATGATGAAAACAAAAAATACAAATAGAATTAATTGAATATTTAAAATAAAAACATCATTAAATTTATATTAAATTCAATAAATATAATAGGAACATAAATCACTTTTGGAAAATCTGTTATATATTAAATTTAGCAGACAAAGAGCAATTTCTGAAATTAAATATTAAATATTGGTAGTCAAATAGGTAGTCAAATGCTTGAGGTTGCTGGAGTCCTAGGCTTTTCTCAAGTAGTAATAAAGATTTCCCCATAAATCTTCAATAAATTAATTTGTTCAGAGTCACATATTTAAGATAAATTGCAAACTTTAATAATGTAGAGCAATTTATTCTTCTTCTGCCTCAAATCACCACAGATATTGTAGAAATGGCTATCAATTATTCTTTGTGTTATTTCTTCTCAAAAGATCTGCAAAGTGTAGACTTGACTATGTATGTCTCCTCAATGTCACTTATTATTATTTTTTTATTATTTTGTGTATTTTTAGACCACAGATACAGAGATTTGTGTATATGATACAGTATCAGTACTGGTCTACACAAGTCCCTCATTTATTTTATCATTCATTTATTCCATTTTATTCCCTTTCGCTACTTTCATTCTCTCCTTTTGCTGTAAAAACCATCTTAATGTGTTTGATCAGAATCACTTTACCTGGGTGTATCCCTGTAAAATCTGTAGTCTTGTTTTGTGGTTATAGATTTTAATACACAAAATAAAATGGTAATGTGATAGCGACTTTATTCTCATTCTAGTTTTTTTCATTAAGAACTGCGATTATAAGCTCTACTCATGTTCCCAACTGTTCCTTTGTATGTTGCTGCTAAATATACCTTATTCATTAGTGTGTATCTACCAAATAAATACTGCTTATTCACTCTACTGCTGATGAATACCCCATTGCCTCTACAAACACACACCAACAGATAGAAAAATAGTGAAAATCTTAGTAACTCTTCTTTTAGAGACATGTGTACAAATTTATTTTGGATATTAACCTAGGAAAAGGACTTCTGGGTATAGGATGAACATATTTAATTTGACTTACTACCACCATCCTGAAATCCAGAATACTGGCATTAGTCTGCATCAATGTCAGAAGATGATGGGGATTCTGTATCCTATATTCTCACAAAAAAATATGAAATTTTACTTTTTATCATTCTGGTGTGCCTTAAAACTTCTATAATTTATTGTTTTTCTAACAGGAGAGTCAGCATTTTCAAATTGTGTTAAAAAAAATGCTTCAATATGAATACTAACAGTTATTTAGAAACGGTGTATTCCATTGAAAACATATGTAATTAGATATGAAAAGGCTCCAAAACATATTTAATTGTTTATTGATCATTTAAAACAAGTCAAACATTTATTCTCTGTGCTGGAGAACAGTAGTGATAAGATTAAAATCCCAACAAAGCAAAACAAAAACTTGTCACAAACCTTGTAACAATAGGCATTTGTATTGCTCACAAGTCCTGTGGGTCATGTAGGTATCTTTTCTAGTTTTGACTGGACTCACTCATGTGTTTTCATTTGGCTGAATATCAAGAAGGCCAACCTGTTAAATTTGTCTGGATTTTTTTTGTGTTTGTGTCTATTTGTTTTTCATCTAGTTGGGGCTTGGCTGACTATAGGCTGGTCTAGAATGACCTTGAATGAGATAAGTGAGCTCTTCTTCAAATGATCTCTACATTCCATGAGATGTGATCAGTTTCTTCTCCCAAGGGAGGCAGGTACCCCAACAGAGATAATGGAATTGGGAAAGGCACTTGAGGCATGGCCTTGAAAGTTGCATTCCATCAGTTCAGACACAGTTTATTAAGCTAAAAGAAATCATAGGACCAGTCCAGATGTAGGGCATGGACAAACAGGCTTTGTCTCTTCAAAAGAGAAGCTGCAAAATCACTTTTAAATTTGCTGGGAATACACATAATCTGCTAAAATTTTAAACTTACATTTTTTTTCACTTACATAACAGTGGTTATTAGAAAAACAATAAATTTTAATCTTGACTCCTTTTTGCTGTGTTGTAACATAGTTTATTTGAGTATTGCATCTCTTTTTTCCCCTTTGGCATTTCTAGTTTCTCCTCCAGTCCTGGACAAGTTCTCACCTACATGAATGCTGAAGACACCAACCAATGAAGTGTTTTACTTTTATTAAAAATATATAGACAAATAAACAAATGCATGCAATTGCAGGTGAGTCAGTGTAGAACTTAAAAAAAAAAAAAAGCAAAAACTATGGCTTACTTCCAACCGTAAAGGTGTGTGATTGTGTTCTTTCTATATTTCTAGAAATTTCACACAATTGGTCCAATTAACTTGACATCTGTTGAAAACAGAGCATAACAACATACAATCTGTTTCAAATATTTTTGCATAATGTAGCTGACAGACAGTTTAATAAAGTAAACAATAAGGGGAATAGGTTAGTAATTTATTGACAATTAAGGCTGAGTAGATGATACTTGTAAGAAAAGGCAATTCAGAAAATCAATCATAAACAAGCAGAAAATAGGAATTTAGAGTTTTAAGGAAAAAGCACAGAAAATAATAATTTTCTAATAACACTGAGAAAGATTTATTCAATGCATAATGTGAGAGAGTTGCAAAAAGTATACCGTAATGGTTATTAAAAATTGACAAAGAAAAATGAAAACACTATGGGAATATTTTATATATATGTATATATATATATATATTTCACTACACATCAAATGCATACAAGATGTATTCAGCAATAAAATAAAATAACTTATACTGATCATATTTAATATATTCCTATGATTTGTATAGCCTTGTATTTTGCTTTCCTTATGAAAATGCAAGAATCTTTTACTTGAGAGGCACTTAAATGAGACATTTATAAATGAGTCTTCTTTGATGAGGTAATTCTAAAGTTCCTTGGCAAAGATTCTGGCAGCCCCAGAATTTTCAGATGTTGTGCTAAAAGGTAATAGGTGACTATATTCAAACTACTAAGCAGTCCACTTGACTCATTATTAATAATAACATCTCATTTTTTAGGTTTCAGTCATGAAGGATGAATAAATTCTGGAGATCTAACATATAACATGGTTACTATAGTTAAGAATATTGCATTTTATACTTGAAATTTAACAAGATAGCACAGCTGAGTGATATGTAAAGCCACTGAACATATCACTGAAATTATATGTGAAGATTTTAATGGCTATATGATATATTCTGAATTATTTTGTTGTCTTCAATAGCTTATTCAAAGTTTAATATACATATGTATATGTACCATAAAATAAGCCCATTTAAGTGTGGTGTAACTATCACCACAATACAATCTATATTTGGAATACATAAAGAATACGTCCATCACCACTAAACATTACCTGCCACCCATTTTCAATCAAATCCTTGCTCCCATCTCTTTCCCCAGGAAACTGCTATCTAATTTTTCAATTTTGTAAGGCTTGTTGTTTTTAGAAATTTCATATAAATGGATCCTACAATAATAGTATTTTGTGTGTGGCTTCTCTCTCTAACATGATGTTTTGAGATTTATCCATGTAATAATATTTAACTCCTTTTTTATTGTTGAGTAGTATTCCATTTTTTTCATAGATATGTAGCAAGAATCAGATACATTGAAAAATACGACCAATAAACCTTACTTTCTGATTTTTCAAATAAGGTATTTGAATATTCAAAAAAGTTAAGTGTCCAGTCACAATGCCCAGGAATAGTTAGTGGCCAAGCCCTGTGTCACTAGTTCCCGTTCTCCTAACTTTTTTTGTTTTAATAAATTTTTATTTATTTTACCTTCTTTTTTTTTTGGTCTTTTTGCCTTTTTCTAGGACTGCTCCCATGGCATATGGAGGTTCCCAGGCTAGCAGTCTAATCAGAGCTGTATACGCCGGCCTATGCCACAGCCACAGCAATGCAGGATCCGAGCCCTGTGTGTGACCTATACCACAGCTCATGGCAACGCCGGATCCTTAACCCACTGAGCTAGTCCAGGGATGGAACACGCAATCTCATGGTTCCTAGTTGGATTCGTTAACCACTGTGCCACAACGGGAACTCCTCCTAACTTTTTGTTTTTTGCTTTTTTTTTAGGCCGAATCCATGGCATATGGAAGTTCCCAGACTAAGGGTTGAATTGGAACTAGAGCTCCCAGCCTACGCCACAGCCATAGCAAAGCCAGATCCCAGCCGCTTCTGCAACCTACAATACATCTCATGGCAATGCCAGATCCTTAACCTGTTGAGCGAGGCCAGGGATCAAACCCACATCCTCATAGAACCTAGTTGGGATCGTTAACCGCTGAACCATGAAGGGAACTCAAGACCAGTCATTTCTTGATATACTTTCACTTTCTTTCCGTGAATCTAGACTTATTAATTGAAGATACATTTATTGAAATTAAATCACATCTACATTTATAGTAAAGTCATATCCTTCTTCCTGCTTCACCCATGTTTCATCTATTTCTTATTTTCATCAGCCCAGAAGTTCTCTTTAAGATATTGAACTCACCAAACTATGATTGTTTTTATTATATATTTTACGTGATTTGCATTTATATATCTGATTTATTTTGCTCTCGTATTAATATTTTCATTTTAATAGTGCTGTCACTCCCCTTGTTGAGGAAATTTCTCATAACCTATTTAATTTGACCTGCCACTGTCCATCATATAAACCCTCTACTTTACCTTCATATTCTTCATTTTACAGACTAAATTTGTTTCCTCAAGGTATCTACTTTATTAAAATTTCTACTCATGTAAATAACTCTCAATGTATCAATAATACACATATTGCAAAGCGGCAACGAGTAGTTTGGATAAGGATGCTGACAGGTTTGATTCGTCTATGGAGTTTTCTCATTTTATTAAAGTGATATATAAAGACTGATAGATTTTCTGTGTTAATAACAAATCTGACATAACAAATGTAACAGAATCTGACATCAATTTTTAATGTTTGAGTGCTGTCAGATTCAAGCTTCACCATCCTTCCTCCCCTTCTCCTGGCCCACATTTGGACGGGCAGAGAACCTGTGCCCCTCTTCTATGTACTGTCAGGAAGGTTCAAACCCACCATCCTTTGCCCACAATTAAAATTGTTATGCCCAGCCTTGCCCCTGCATCGCAATAAAACCAGTTTCCTTTCCCATCTCTCAAACCATTTCAGACCAACTTGGGAAGACTACTCTGTTCTCCTCTGAAACACTTATTTTGCAAGTATGGGCATACTTTGTTTTATTGCATTTTGCCTTATCGTACTTTGCAAATACTAAGTTTTTTTACAAATTGAAGATTTGTGGAAACCTGACCCCAAGCAACTATAGGGGCACCATTTTTTTCCAATAGCATTTGATAACTTTGGGTCTCTGTGTCACATTTGGGTTATTCTCCCAATATTGCAAATATTTTCATTATTTTTATAGTAGTTATGGGGATCTGTGAGCAATGATTTTTTGATATTACTGTTGTAATTTGGGGGGGGCATGAACTGAACCCATTAAAATATAGTGATCTTAACTGATAAATGTTATATTTGTTCTGACTGCTCCACCAAATGACCATTTCCCCCCCACCTTCTCCCTTTCCTCAGGCTTTCCTGTTCTCTGAGACACAACCATATTGAAATTAGGTCAGTTAATAACCCTACCATGGCCTCTAAGTGTTCAAGTGAAAGGGTCAATAGATGCAGCAAACTTCATAGTCGCCTTATTTTAAGAAATTACCACAGCCACCCCAGCCTTCAGCAAACCCCACCCTAATCAGTCAATGGCCATCCAGATGGAGGAAAAACCCATTACCAGCAAAAGGATTATAACTCACTGAAGGCTCAGATGATGGTTAGCATTTGTTTCCAATAAATTATTTTACAGTTAAGGTAGAGTCATTGTTTTTTAGATATAAAACTATTGCAAACTTAATAGACCATAGTATTGTGTAAATTTAAGGTAGAGTCATTGTTTTTTAGATATAAAACTATTGCAAACTTAATAGACCATAGTATTGTGTAAATTTAAGGTAGAGTCATTGTTTTTTAGATATAAAACTATTGCAAACTTAATAGACCATAGTATTGTGTAAATTTTTATATGCACTGGGAAACCAAAAAATCTGTGTACCTTGCTTCATTGTATTGGTTAGGAACCAAATCCACAGTACCTTGAGGTGCCTATAATAAACTTTCCATTCTTTCTTGGTTTGTGTTTGACATCATAATTCCTGTCAAACATACCAGATTCTGTATAGGTTCTGTTCTGCCTCTGTAGGATATCCAAAAGAGGAAGAATCTGCAGAAACCAGAAGACTGCTCCCTTAGTGCAGTATACACATAGGTACTTATAGGTCTTCTCATTGATTCATTGTGTGCAGGTCTCAGTGGACACTGAATTTTGCAGCAGATAACCATGAAACATATGGTAGGTAGCTTTTTTTATATCTCTCATGATTACTGAAAATAATCTATATATTTTCCAGTGATATCAAATGAAAACACAAATCATTAACCAAAAAGGAGTGTGTGGGATACAGGATAATGGTAATGATAAAAGTGAAGAAATTTGTTCCCTAACAAGATAACTATTTAATTTATATTTTTCTTTTAGAAAACAAAATGTCTCTCTTTAGGTAACATTTTAATTTGTAATAACTTTAATTGCATTTTTGGACACTTAAAAGTATCAGAAATTTTTGAAACTCAGTACTCCAATCCTGCAAGAAAAACAGAAATTGTTTCATAGAAACATGTACTTCCAAATCCAGGATCAAGTAACCCGATGTTCTAGTATCTTGAAGTCATTAAAAGAGTAACATATTTGAAAGGTTGGATAAATTTAATGTCCAAGGAAATTCCTGGAAAAAGAATATAGAAATTTCAGGATTATCTAATCACTGAGTTATTGAAAATATTTGTTTTTTATGAAGTGTTATAAGTATATTCCATTGACAGAGATAATAAATCATGATTATGAAGAAAAACATTTGTATAAGAACAGGATGAAATATGTGGACTAAATAAAAATCTTGTCGTATTCTAAGTTACTTTGAAAATAAATCAATTAAATAATACATATAAAGGGTACAGAATAATATCTGGTGCTTGAAAAGCACTCATTGGTGCCTAATGTTATTAGTATTTTTATTGATGTTATTGCAATAAGCATGGAGATAGGCATCAGACACTTAGTATTCCAGTCCTATTGTTTAGTTGTATTTCAATTATGAAGAATGTCTTTCACAATTTCTGTACATAATTTCAGTTCAATTCAAATTTTAACAAGTTGTTCACCACAAAATTGGCCTTATAATACTTATTTTTTTGTATTGTATTTTAGCTATTTATTTTTTGTCTTTTTATGGCTGCACCCGTGGCATGTGGAGGTTCCCACGTTAAGGGTCGAATTGGAGCTGTAGCCACTGGCCTATACCACAGCCACAGCAACACTAGATGTGAGCCATGTCTGAGACCTAGACCACCGCTCACAGCAATGCTGGATCCTTAACCCACTGATTGAGGCCAGGGATCAAACTTGCATCCTCATGGACACCAGTCAAATTAGTTTCTGCTGAGCCACAATAGGAACTGCACTAATTTTTATTATATATGAACTCTCTTCACTCTTTTCTCCTTCCTTTTTTTCCTCTTTAATTAAAGTGCAGCAATTCCTTAGATGATGCAGTGGCTTTGACAGTATTGCTGAAACTCCCAGTTTTGAGGTAGTTAGATCATACAGTATTTTTGTTTTGTTTTGTTTTGTTTGTCTTTTTAGGGCCTCTCCCTCAACATACAGAAGTTCCTAGGCTAGCCTACACTACAGTCACAGCATCGCATGATCCAAGCTGTGTCTGAAACCTACACCACAGGTCATGGCAATGCCAGATCCCTTACTCACTGAGCCAGGGACCAAACTGTCTCCTCATGCATGCTATTCAGGTTCGTTACCACTGAGCCACAATGGGAACTCCCATTATTTGTCTCTTGCACCTGATTTATTCCACTTAGCACAAGGCCCTCCAGATTCATCTATGTTGTAGCAAATGACAGAACTTTCCTCTTTCATCATAGTTGAATAGTATTTCATTGTAAATCCCTGCCTTGTAGCAAGTTGATATTGTTAACATAACTGTGTTTTTTGTTTGTTTGTTTTTTCTTGATTCTTAACTCAGATTCTTATGTTAGGAAGATTCAAATGATTCCATGTGGTATGAATCTAAGTAACTATCATTATTCTTCCAGTTTATTCCTTTTCTCAAAAGAGAAAATTCAGAAAATAGATCACCATTTTCTACTTTCTAATTCTCAAATAGAGGCTTAACATCTCCTAATGTACGGATTTTCTACCAGGATAACACTAAAACCTGCCAGCTGAATCCTTTACTGTTTTATTTACAATCATAAAGCTCATTATTTGTCTTTGAATAGTTTCCCACATTTTTTCTCATCAGTTGAAAGAATAATTATAAAAAGTATAATTAGAATAGATTATGATCCCTCTATAGTTATAGGTGAAATATTTAGCAAATTCAGAAGTAAATTTATATAAATGAATACCTAATCACTGAAATCAAGCAAAGTAATTCATAGTGTTCAAAGACCTGGGATCATATAAAGTCTTAGGAAAAATTATTTTGCACATTTTATGGACTGAATATTTGTGTTGCTTGAAAATGCATGTGTTGAAGCCCTAACCCCAGTGTGATGGTATTTTGAAGTGAGGACTTTGGGAGGAAGTAGATTTAAATGAGATCATGAAAGTAGGGCCTCATGATGGGATAAGTTGTTCTTATAGGGAGAGATTAAAGCTCTTTCTCTTTCAACAATATAAGGATACAGCAAGAATGTGGCAGTCTGTAAACCAGGAAGAAATCCCTTACAGGGGAACCAAATTGGCCATCACCTTGATCTTGGACTTCCTTGCCTCGAGAAAAGTAAGTAAGATTTAAATTTCTGTTTAAACCACCCAGTTGATGGATTCTGTTATGGCAGCCAGAACCAGAGAAAATAATATAGAAGGAATAAATCCAAAAATTAAAAGCAATGTTGTTTTAATATATGTAATTTATTATTGAAAAGATGATGTTTTACCATCCCAACAAAAACAAAAATCAAAAAGAAGAGATTCACCGCAATCTTACAAGATAAAAAGTTTGAACTGATATTGCATATTATGCTGCTTTATAATTAGTCAAAAGGAAAATACACTTACTAGATATTTCTAAGCTACAATCTAGAATCAGGAATAACTAGAATATATGAAAATTTCTTGAATAACTAACTTAACAAATATGTTTTAAAATTAAATATATATATATATTGCTTTCTTACATTAATTTAAAAAAATTTTATTATAGTTGATTTACAATTTTCTGTCAATTTCTGCTGTACATCTTACATTAATTTTCTGATTACTAAATATATGCTACTATAGAAAACTAAAATAAAAGAGGAAAGGTGACAATAGTCTCTACATTTCTTTAATTCTATATATCCTTTTATATATATTAAAAAAATTATATTTAATATTTTATTTAAATAAATCTGAAAATGCCCCAAATTAAGAAATAGTATATTTTTAAAAGATCAACTAATTGAAATTTTAAAAATTGATATTTCATTGTCTTAAATTTCTCATTAGTAAATTGAAAGTATGTGAATATAGAACTTGTCTACATGGCTAATACTTCTGTTCATTACCTAGTTTTATTCTTATCCATCTCTCTCACAGATAAGAGAGATTGCGTATGCAATTTTTAGCAAATTATAAGAAATTTTCATATATTAAATGACACATCTGAATACATATAGCAACATTTTTCCAAATTTACATATGTATCTTTTAAAATTTTATTTATGGTACACTGTTTATGATTTTTAGAAGTCAAATTGATATAAGCAAATCTATGTTCTTAAAGCTTTCAGAGATTCCTTTTATTTTGATAATTTTATTGATTTGAAATATGTGTAAATATTAGTTATATAATTTACTTTTGATGATACACCCTACCCCCTAACACACACACTCACACACACACACAAATACATATTGAAATTGATGCAAAAGATGTCTTCAATTTCATCATTGGTATATTTCGTTGATCTTTTCTTTTTTCTTCTGAATTCATGTTTCTTTACCAAACTCCCTTATTCCTTTGTTCTCGGGTAGGATGTTAAAAGTAGGGTTTTTTCGTAAATGTCTCGCTATTGTTAATGCCAGCCTGACTTAGAAATTAATCCTTAATTTATACTCAGTCTCTTTTAGTTGTGAATTAGTTCCATATGCTCCTAAATCAAATCCTGTGTCCCAAAACTCCAGACTGAATCATAGTCCATATAGCTTATCAAGGAATTTTATTTAATGACCAGTTTAGGGAGGGTTCTCTATAAAAACAAGAGATTCCAGGTATTGCTTAAATAAAAATGGTGTGTGTGTGTGTGTGTGTGTGTGTGTGTAATCAATGAGGAGTTTTTAATTTATCGTTATTTTAAATGTTTAACTAAAAGAAGAACATTGTGATAGGATTTGTGATATGCACATAAGATGCTAGTTGGAGGTGTCAAGGGATGGGAGTTGATGGCATTATCACAGAATGTTGTTTGAGGTCTTTGACTGAGTGGTTACAGGGAAACAAAAAAGCAGCTACTTCCCTTCAGGCAACTAGAATTCTTTGCACACATGGTGCTGCTTTCAAGATGCGCAAAAACGAAAAAGGGCTACAGGGAGAGAGAAGAAACTCTTTATTTCTGATACAAGAGTAAAGTTCTCTGTTAGCTATGATGGTTGGAGAGAAAGCAGCGTTTTTGTCATATTTTGAATGTTGTACCACTGGAAGACCCACAGTAGTAACTATTCCAAAGGGTAATAGTGATAGAAGCTATGGAAGAATACCAGTTGGAGAAGCCAGTACTCAGCACAGGGGAATTAGAAGAGCAAAACTAGCCATTGGGGAGGATGTATGTTGTTAAAACAAGGAAGAAATCTGTTGAAAATTCCCAGTGGATTGCAACGGATAAGAGGAGGAAAATATTTTTTGTTTGAGAAATATCGGTTATGTAGTTGAGTGATACAAAAGTGGTGAAAGTTTGTGTTCCCTAAAATGTTCCTGGTATTTTTTGAGTTCATATGATGTATTATGGTAGTAATAGAATTGTTCAAAGAATATAGAGATTAATACATGATTGGATTTGCTGATTTACTTCTATTTTTAAGTTCAACATAAATATGAAATATGTAATTTCATTATTTCACTTCTTTCAAAACCTACATATTTCTATTTCCTATTACCAGTCTTGAAAATGAATTCCAAACCACATTTATTTTTAAGAGAAGACAGAAAGAATAGGGAGAAAAAAAAATCACTTTTAAAAAGAGATGAAAAGAAAGCATTGAGGAAAATAATAAAGAATGACCAGGAACATGAATAAATAAAATAATATTTTGACTAATATCTAAGTAATGTTTAGGTTGAATTTCACACAAGATCAGCCATTATTTCTGTTGTATCTGTCCAGTACTCATTCTTTTTCTTCTCAGTTCTTTTGCTCTTTAAAAAAGTTCTTACTTTTCAAATATTAGGTTACAAAAAACAGAAATTGATATTTTGCAAATGCTGATTTGGGGGGAATAAGATTTATGTTCTCCACAGTTCTAATTTCTTGCATTTCCTTTTGGTTTTAATCAATGAATTACAAATTAAAAAAAAATACTAAGATCAGTGTGTGTGTCCACACATGTGTGTCTTTGGCAGGAAATAATTCCCTACACATCACCCAACATGTGCAATCCTATATATTACCTCAAAAAACACTTTCAATTTAAAAGTTCTTTGTCAAGATGGACCTTGAGCAAAATTAATTTTTAAACATCTGATCACAGCGAGGGAAACATTGACAGTCAAAGGCTGTGATAAGAATGTACAAGGAACTGAGTGAAGGGTTCATAAGGAATAAAGGTGGTAGAAGCATGGACTTTATCTTCCTGTTTATTTATCTTGATACTGAGAAAAGTAATGGCCACAGAAAAAATAAAAGAAGCCATGCTACGTGGAATAGAATGAATGGACTTAGATTTAGAGATGATATTGATCACTGTCTTAAGACATTGAAGAAACTGTAAGGGTGGAGGCAATGGGGAGGAAGAGAGGAAAACAGATTATTCTCTTAGAACTTCAGTTCGTCTGAAATAATCACAAAGTAGGGAGGGAAATGGCAATGACTTCTAGTGATATTCAAAACAGATGTAAAAAGCAGACCAAAAAGAGTCGAAGGTTTAAAATGATGTAAGAGTTATTGCTTCTCAATCTGAGGAGTTCAGAAATCCAATTTTATTCAAAGTCTAGGTACTGGCAATTCTTTTAATATTAAATATTTACAGTTATATTAAAATGTGTAAATGATAGATGGAAGATAATTTTTTTAAAGTTAGGTTTAAAATGAAAAGTAAATTTGTGGTGCTATTGAATCACTTTATTAAAATAAGATTAAAGGGGATTTCACATTTGCATATTTATTGAAAATGTATAAGAAAGATTTATAAAAACATATATAAAATACTGAGAAGTGGTCAAGAGATACATACAGAATGTGGAAGTAGCATTGTATCACAGCCTATACATGTGAAGTCAGTTTCAATAAAAATAATATTTTTAAATATATCATTGTTCTCAGCATGGAAAGATTTTACTCACTTTTGTGGCCAGTTTCAATGCCTGTCATCTCTCTGAGAATTTCCCCAATACATCTCCTTCCCAGGTAGAATTACAAACTCCTTAAGGGGGGGAAAAAAAAAAAAAAAACTCCTTACACAATACTATTTACAAAGATAGCATAATTCAGCCTTGAATACCAAAATGCATCAATTTTAATTAATTTGGTAAGCAACAGAGGAACAAATGATGGTAACTGAGCAGAAGAATAACATGAACAGAATTTAGGTTTAGAGGAGATTAATTGGGCAGCTGTTGTGAAGTCTCCTTTGAATATTTGATATCAATATTTCACTGCTTGTAATTAGCTATCATTGTTAAAGAGCATCATGTTCACTTTGACATCTTTTTCTTGCCAAAAAAAAATTTAAAAAAAGAAATAACAATGGCATATTGATTTTGTTTCTGATCACAGATTTATTGTTTTCAAAAAAAAGATGAATGAAAAAAATAAGAGCAGGCAATGTGTGTTGAAGATTTATGGGAATGTGATTTTACAAAACCATAAAATGATAAGCATAGTATACACCTATATAAAATATGAATCTTTATTATGGAATTGTTTCAAGAGCTCATAAATCATATATTAGTAAAATATATGTTGATAATTTATCATAGATTACGTCTTTACCTAATCATTAGCCAGTGAATATACTTTTTTTGTCTTTTTAGGGCTGTACCCGCAGCATATGTATGTTCCCAGGCTAGGGGTTGAATCAGAGCTGTAGCTGCCAGCCTGCAAACAGCCACAGCAACGTGGGGATCCGAGCCACATCTTGGACGTACACCACTGCTCATGGCAACGCTGGACCCTTAACCCACTGAGCAAGGCCGGGTATTGAACCTGCTTCCTCCTGGATACTAGTCACATTCGTTTCCATTGAGCCGCAACAGGAACTCCTACATTTATTATTATTTTTTAACAGCATGAGGTATAGTTAACAATTTTAAAATGTCTATGTTTAAGGTGTACAACATGATTTGATATTGTATATATTGTGAAATATTCCTCACAAACTAATTAACATAGCCATCACCTCGCATAGCCACCATTTTTGTATGTATAGTTGAGAACACTTAAGATATGCCCTTTTAATTTTAGGTATATGATATAATATTGGTAACTGTAGTCACGTTGTTGTACATGATATCTCCAGAATTTATCTTGCGTAACTGAAATTTTGTACCCCTTGATCAACATCTACCCGTATTCCTCTCCTATCAGCTGCTGGTAAACGCTATTCTACTCCTTGTTTTTATTAATTTTGACATTTTTAGATTCCATAAAAGTGAGATAATGCAGTATTTGTCCTTCTACAAATGTCTTATCTCACGTAGGATAACATCCTCAAAGTATATACCTGTCATTACCTATGGCAGAATTTCTTTCTTTTTCAAGGTTGAAAAATGTTTCTGTGTGTTATATTTTCCTTTATCCATTCATGCACTGACAGACTTTTAAGTTGGTTCCATGTCATGACTATTGTGAACAATGCTGAAATGATCATGGAAGTGCAGGTATGTATTCAAGATACTGATTTCCTTTTCTTCGGATATATATACAGAAGTATGATTGCTATATTATAGGGTAGATCTATTTTAATTTTTGAGGAACTTCTATATTTTTTCCCTAATAACTGTACCATTATATATTTCTACCCATGGTGTACAAGAATTTTCTTTTGTCTATATCCTCACCAACAGTTATTATTGCTTGTCTTTTTCAAAATAGCCATCGTAACACTTGTAAGGTGATATCTCATTGTTTGGATTTTCATTTCTTTGTTAGAGAAGTTGAGCACCTTTTGATATAACTGTTGGGTGATTTTTATGTCTTCTTTTAAAAAAATATCTGAGTCCTCTGCCCATTTTTAATTGGATTGCTTGGTATTTGGGCTATTGAGTTGCATTAATTCTGTACATATTTTGAATATTAATCCCTTTTCAGACCTATTTTCTCCAGTTCTGTAGGTTACTTTTTCACTCTGTTGATTATTTCATTTGCTGAGCAGAAACATTTTAAGTTTGACCCAATTCATTTTGTCTATTTTTGCTTTTGTTAACTAACTGTACTTTGCTGTTATTGCAAAAAAAAAATATAGCCCAGATCAATATCAAGAAGCTTTTTCCCTATATTTTCATAGGAGTTTTATATTTTCAGGTCTTACATTTAAGTATTTAATTCATTTTGAGTTTTTTGTGTGTGTGTGTCTGGTGTGAGATAGAAGTTTTATTTCATTCTTTTCCATGTGAATATCCAGTTCTCCTAGCACCATTTATTGGAGAGACTTTCCTTCACTGTGTGTTCTTTGCAGCCTAGAAGATCAGTTGGCCATAGATTCATGAATCTATCCTTGGGCTCTATATTCTGTTCCCTATTGGCATACCTGTTTTTATACTAGCACCATATTCTCTGGAGAGTGGGCAAAGAGCATTCTTTCTCTAAAAGATTTGAGCAACTTATTTCCAGTCTACTGGAATGTTAATGAACAGAGGAAGAATTCAAAATTTTGTGTCATTTTATAACATTGGGCTTCCATTTGGGGCCGTTAGCTGTACAAGAAATTTGCAGTAGTGCAGCTTGGTCTCCATGTTAAGATGCCAAAAAAATCCATAATTAATGGGTCACTGAATCCGTAACTATTGATAGACAGCTCTCTTGGACATATCTCAAGGAAAGAGTTAAAGCTTTTTGAAGTATAATCCCCAACCAGAAAGGAGGGAAAAGTATATTTTTGCAGCTTTTTATATTTTATTATATATTAAATATTAGATTCCACATTACAAATATTGCATACTGTGTATTATACATTTTATGTGACGTTATATTTTATGTATTTACACATGGGGTATATACTATATATCATGCTATTTTGTATATACAGCATATTTTATACCACATAAATGCTATATATTAAAATTTCAAACTATATGTATACTAGATCCTTATATAAGTGCTTTTATTTAATTATTGCAACAATCTTATGAGTTGGGAATATTTATTGCCCAGATCCTATAGATGAAGATTGAAACAGCTATGCAAAGCATATTATTATCCTTTTCTATTAAAAATCAGAAATAAGCCGTATTCAAAGGGAAAATGTTATTAAATCACTCGTGAAGTCCTGTTATATTATTTATGGCAAGAACAACTACTGCCTGTGTTCTAGTGACGTTCAGGTGACCTTGGCATGCCCTTTAGTTTCAGTTCTATGCAAAGTACCTTAATTTTCTGCCACTTGGAGTCACCCTTGCACCATAGGACAGAATCTTCTGGCTTTGAACTTGGCTTCTCAAGAACCTCAAAGGTTTAAGACTGAGGTTTAAACCACAATCCATAAAATCTGCACATATTAATCAATAAAGTTGGTTATCAAAACCTGACTTTACTGGATTGGTGTTACTATTTCAGCCATGTTGTGAACACAGAAAGATCCCATATTCTTTAAGTTATGGGAATCTACCCATCCTTCCCTTCCAGATGGGTATTGGGCGGCCTAGAATATTCCAGGCTCTGCTAAGACTTGCCTTCAGACTGCAGAGCCTAGAGATGAATGCTTGCTAGTATGAGGCAAAGTGGGTAGAAGACCAAACAAGGAATCAATCAGAAGGTCCTGGGCTTAAATGGAGAAAGCATACCTAATATGAGGTCAGAAAAACATCAATTTTCAGGGAGTTTGACTTGAGCATGAGGAATCCCATCTGGCTAGCCTCTTTGAAGGACTGAAGCTACAAGACATTTTTTCGGGTCTCCCTGGCTACTGATGGGGAAGTAGCAGTTAAGGGAGCTAATCTAGCTTAAAATGAATTAGAACTATGTTAAGAACTGGGAAAATGATTCAAGTTTTAGTGTTATTTACAATGCTATCTATGTGTATAGTATGTATACAAATTTATATAAAATATTTGTTATACGGAATAATTTTTAGAATAATATACATTAAAAATCAGTAATACACTAAGATGCACTCTAAATTTTTAGTAAAAACTTTTCTTGTTGAAATTAATGTGAAACACCCAGGTGCAATGTAAAAAAAAAATTGAACAATGTTCTGTTCCGTATCTGCCTGTGTAACCCTGAGTAGCCCAGTTTGCCTCACTGAAAAACTTTTTTTCATAATACTATAACTATGAAATGCACTCAAGGATCTCTAATATCCCTGTAGCTTTAAATTCTTTGGTTTCTAAAAACACCAATCACACCCACCAAATACGCTTTTTAATTGAAGTGCAATTCTATCTCCTCTAAGTAAAATACAAGAAAGGGTACTGTTCTTACATGTTTGATGTGGTGATTTCTCTTGTTTTTCCTCCTCCTGCAAGAACATGGCTTAACAACTGATGTTTGATGAAAACTAAAGTCTTTTTTAAGTCAAAAATAAATAAATTGGAGTGCTTACTCAGAACTGCACCAGCTGGGTTTCAGTGTTTACAGCCACAGATGTTAGATGTTTCCAGATGGAAACAAGGTTGTCAGTCTTCAATTTCCTCGAGAAAGAGCTATCAAATGATGGGTAGTTAAAAACCAGTTTCATAGTTTTTCTGCGATGGTAGTCATGAAATTCTAGTTTGCTTTCATCCAGTTTTACACATTTAGTTCAAATGTTTAAAGTAGTGTTCATTTAATTTTATTCCACATCAAATACTGACAAGAATGTTCACAACAGTATTTTGATTAAGGTTACCTTTTTTTTTTTTAAATTTTGAGTATTACCTAGCTTTTCAGTTATGGCTAGGGACTCAAAATATTAACAAATATAGAATGGTAAAACAAAAAAAAAATGCTTTTGATGTATCTATCTCTGCCTAGACTGTGTTTCATAAATAACTGTTGTATTTTCACTCTATACCCAGCACTGTATTAAATATTTTACATATAAATTTATTTCATATGAAAATCATTGCAAAAATTTATGAGCAAATTGCTGTTATTATCCTCATTTTACAGATGAATCATTGAGGCTTAGAAAGGTTATATAACTTGCTAAACGTCATACTACCAAGCAAGTCATAAAGCTGAGGTTCAGATCCAGAAATCCTGATTCTACAAGCCCAAGTTCTTAACCAATATACCCTACAACCTCCAAATATGCCATACTTGTGCCATATATGATCTTATCTCAATCATCACAATTGTATAATGTAAATAATGGTTTTCTAAATTGTTAAAGAGAAGAAACTGAAACATGAAAAATTAAATTAAATTTAGATCAACAAAGAGCCCTTCAGTGCTTCAGCTCCAAAAGATTTTAGAAGCCTTGCTGCAAGCACACTAAAACTGCAAATTAAGAGGAGACCTAGAGGGTTTCCACCATTTCTTACTACTCAGTAAAAATTAAAAACCTCTTCCCAACATAATAGCTGGCCAGACATGCTTATCCTCCTCTGATCCACCTTTTAATTTATGCTTATAAACTAAATGATTGATTGAATATTAGAGTGAAAACATTTTAGATAAAAGTTCTCAAATTTATATACCATGAATGTTTTCTTTTTGGCTGTTTAGTTTCCTCATTTTTCTCAGCTTTCTTGAGGTGTAATTGACAAATAAATTTGTAGTATATTTGAAGTTTACAATGTGATGGTTTGAATACACTTACATTATGAAAGTTTTATCTCTGTCTTTATCCAGTTAATTAACACATTCATCACCTTACATATTTACTTTTTTTTAAAGATTTCACATTTAGGTGATACCATGCAGTGTTTGTTTTCTTTGTCTGGCATAAAGCCTCCAGGTTAAACTATGCTGTCAAAAGTGGCAGATTTTCTTTCTTTTTAAAAGTTGAATATAATATCCCTTGCTTATATGTACCATATTGTTTTCATCTGTAAACAGACACTTAGGTTGTTTCCATAACTTGGCTATTGTAAATATTGCTACAAGGCGCATGGAAATATAGATATCTCTTTGAGATAATGATTTTGTTTTCTTCAGTTATACCTGTAAGTGAGATTGCCAGATCACAGGGCAATTCTGTTCCCAATTTTTTGTTAAACCACTGAGTGAGATGCTAATTCATTGTGGTTTTAATTTGCATTTCCATGATTATGAGTGATATTGAGTACCTTTTCATGTACCTGTTGACTTTTGCCAACATTTGAAATTTTTGGAGAGGCTAATACCTTCAAATAAATATTAAAGAAATATGAGATTTTTAGATCATAAGCCTTTATACAGTATGTTATGTTTGAAGGCCAAATATAAAACTTTCGTGAATAACTAAATCGTACACATCTTCACTACATACTAAGTACTAGAAGCTGAAGTAACTGCTAAGTAGGAAAATAATAGTAACAGAGACAATCAGTAACCAGGAACAGATGTATTCTTTTCATTATTTATTGGCTTTAGAATGCCAGTGAACAGTATTGAGGCTGCTAATAATGCCAACCAAAACAACATTATCACATAGGCTTGAATTAGCTGGGCTGCATTGAGTATGTAAACATACAGAGAATATGAACTTAGCCTTGGTAGAATTTCCTGATGATCTTAGTTATTCTTTGATCCCATAAAAAATAATGAAAAACTGGGAAGATATTTTTACTTCTTCATACTTCTAAGGTTAATTTCTACAATGTTTATATCTGTTAACAGATGTCATCTAAGAACTTGAATGTGAGGACCTTAAACTTGGGTTTGTTGTAAGAATCGGAGACCCAATGCTGAACAATAAAGTAAAGTGATGTTTGAGTTACATGAGAAACTTCAATGTGTTCTAGGGAAAGCTTCAATATCCAACATTTAAAGTTAATTTTATTCTTATAGTATACGCATTTTCTGTTAACAATGGACAACTATTTGAGAATATTTGAACTCATGGGGAAAGTAGTCACTTCATAGTCTAGGTGAGCAGCATTTCCTACAATTGTGACATTTCTAACTTGCACAGCTATATGTGCCAACTTTTCATGTAGGAATGTCAAAATAAAGTAGGTCTTTGTTCTTGCCCTCACCACAAATAAGAGAGTAGGGGAAAAAAGGAATTCCTTCTTGTATTGAAGTAGAAGACACTGCAGTAGAAGATAGGATAAAAGAGAAAGTTCAAGGAAGTATTAATATTGAGAGCAGTGCTTCTGAAAAGCACACTTTAATAAAAACAAAGCTCGAACAGTCTTCCTGCTGTCCTTATTATCCTACACAAAACATAAAAAGATGAAAACCAAGTTAGAGAAGATATATAGGCTCTGGTAACTTCAACACACATGGAGCCAGTGACAGTATTTCCTGTGTAGATGTGAGTGCACATGTGTGTGCATTTGAGTGTATTCGTGTGGTTTATCCCACATTTCTTCCATTTCTTATTCTCTCAAAGAATACAAACCCAGGTAATAAACATGACCCAAACCAGGACCCCTAATTCATTCTCCAACATTTTTTTCTTTTTTGCCTTTTCAGGGCCACACTTGCAGCATATGGAAGTTCCTAGGCTAGGGGTCGAATTGGAGCTGTAGCTCCCCCGCCTACACCACAGCCACAGCAACATGGGATCTGAGCCATGTCTGTAACCTACATCACAGCTCATGGCAATACCAGATTCTTAACCCACTCAGTGAGGCCAGGGATCGTACCCTCAACCTCATGGTTCCTAGTCAGATTCATTTCCGCTGCGCCATGATGGGGACTCCCTCCAACATTTTTTTTAACTACAAACTAGTGGGGAATAATTTACCTGGCAGGCCACGGAAATGTAAATGTGAATCTAGACCTCCCAGCCCATGTCCCTCGTGTAGATAGTCCTGACTGCCCTAGAATCTAGCCAAAATAATTTAGGAAGAAAATCAGAAGAGACTGATATAGAGAGAATCCTGAAGACATTTAATTTCCTGGCTCTACTCAACATCAGTTTCACCTTTGCCCTTCCTGGCAATGTGGACCAATATATCTCATTTTGAAGTTGAGCTAGTTTGCATTGATTTTCTGGCATGCACCACTCTTGACATTTATATTCATAATAGTGACTACTGCAGAGGAATTAATACAGCAGTTTGAAACTATGACCATGGCTCTATAGGCTTTCAAGTAAAATACATGAGTACATGTGCGTGGTATGGGTGGGTGGGGAGGTGCTGCCTTTTGCCAGTTCCAAGTCACAGAGAGCTAAGAAAAATATAAGTGACCCAGATAACCAAAAGACTTTATGCAAAAAAAATATTGGCACTAAAAAGGAAACCATGCCAGGCTTCCTGGATTGCAGAAAATTTCAGAAAGCTCAGGAAATGGTGAAGAGGCCTGATGCTCACAAGAACAAATTCATGCCAGGCAAATGTTCCAACTCTTAGGCCACATGGTTCGTTGAAGAACATGGCAATGGTGTTGTGTAGTGCTGCTAGTGGATGTCAGATAATTGTACTTGGAAACTCTTTTTATGGCTACCTAAACATATTCCATTACAAAAATTGTGTGAGATGGTGTTATTCATTTCAATCAAGTAGAAAAATATGTATATATCTTATGTTGAATTTGTAAGTTTGGAATTTTGTGAATTACTATTATAAATATAAATATATGGCTATAGAGAAATCCACACACTTAGCCTTGGACCGGGGCTGGGCTTAGTCTCAGACCCAAGTAGAATAAAATGTATGACCACACTTATAGCACACCTTCAAGCTGACGTGAAGTTGAGACAGTCTTAATCCACATCCTACATATTGAAGCAAAAATAGTAGTAGGACACATAACCATGAAATTGTTCTAATTCAATCTGTAATGAAAGTTAGAAAAGCAATACTTCTAGAAAGCTCTCCAAATTATATGGCATCTAAAAATGTCCTACAGAGGAGGAAGAATAAGCCTGAAAATATCCACTACTCTCAAGTATTGCAGGTTGATAATTAGAAAAATTTTCTGGAGTTCAGTGCTTATCATAGTATATTCAGGAAAATCTACTGCAGCATTAGGAAGCCTTATAATAACTGTTAAATATTTGTTGTGCAGAATTCCATTCTGAGAGAATGAAAGGAATACAGACATTCTAAGAGTGAAAGGCTGAGAGGTTTTCAGAACTAAACAAAGACATGACTGCTTATGTTGATGTAACACATAGAATTCTGAGCAGGAACACTGAGCTAGGGCTACTGCAAGAGCAACACAAATACTAGAATATAAAATTTAAAACATGATTTAATATATTGTAATCATTATATTATTATTTAACATATACTAATTAATATATAATAATTATTATAGACATAAATATAATATATAGAGCTGTATAGACAATCTCCTGAACCTGGACAATTCTACCCTTCCAAAATACATCCACATGTCTAGTTTACAAATCCTTCTTTCTTTTATCTTCATTCAGATTATCATCAACTCTGATGCGATTTTCTGGGCTGGTCTCCCTGCTTACATTCTTGCTAACTATAAATCTGTTTTCTACTCCACAACAAGAGTGATCCAGCTAATACCCAAATATCATAGAGCTGACTTCTGTGATTCTGCCTATCCTTGGAAAGAAGGAAGTCCAAAATCTTTACACATTATGCTAGATCCTTCTTGCCTGTCCGTACTCATGTCCTTGTCTGTACTATATATACTTCAGCTATACTCATGTCCTATTGTTTCATGATATCTGAGCCATGTGATCTCTAGCCTCTTTACTGTTTTCAGATAATCTTGCCTTTTCCAGGGACATACATCTCTAGTTCCCTCTACACACACAAAGCTGACTCAGCTCAGATACATAAAATAACCAAGATGTCCATGGCAGGTATAGAACAGGCCCACTGTCATTGTTCTAATGCTACCATAGGAATGCCTCTTTCATAACAGAATGTAAAACATGGCAGTGCTCATATCTTTGTCTATTTACCTGTCTACACTGAGGACCTCTTTGGAAATGGGATTTTATCATATATATTCAAAAGTCATTCACTGCATGGAGAAAAAAATGAGCATATTCTGTATGTTTATACACCAATACCTATATCATATCTTAATGAATTCAGGAGACACTGAAACCAATCTGTATTAATGTTAAACCTGTTACTGCAACACGAAACTCTTCTAATGATGTGAGAAAAACGTATATTGAAGCTCTTCTAATTTCATTGATGTTTTTACTGATAAAATATTACATATGGATGACAACATTTCTGAGTCTCTACTGACATGTGAAATGCATATACTCATAGATATCTCACTTATTATTTTGAGAATTACATGTGAAACATATGTAAAAGTTCTATTGACTGCTAAATTATAGGTGCTGATAAACATTATTCTCCTTTTTTGATTGAGACATTATTATCAGCATCTCTCTCATCTTGCAGAAATAAACTTGTGAAAGAACATGATGGAGTGATAGGGTTGAACATTCCTACCATAGCCTATCATGCCAGATCAGCTTTAGTGATCCTTAAATTTTGACTTAGAATTACTTTTATTCATATTTTATATTATTCCCAGGGACAATAGAAGAATATATGTGTCACTAATATTTAGCATAGAAATCCATATGTTTCCTCTAAGCTTATTCATTTGTGGTAAAACTGCTCTCTCTTCTTTGCCAACAAAACCCCAGTCTAGTTTAGGGATGCTCAATGCGTGGTTACAGGGATATATCCTGATTAATCTTAGCCAGTCCTTGTTAAGCCCACTCTGCTCTGCCAGATAGCCACCTGATACCCATGATTCCAGTTTTCCTAATGCCCAAGGCTGGCCATGTGACAGAGTTTTAGCCAGCATAGCATATAAGGAAATCTGCAGGGCAAAGGGAGTCTTTGGTAGGGAAGCGTTTGCTTTCTGAGAGCAGACGTATCATGAGGATAACTGACTTCTGCAGCCCACTTTGCTTCTCCTCTTTGACTACAAGGTAAGGAATGTGATACCAGAAGATGACAGCCTTCTTGTGATCCTGAAGTAACAGGATAAAATGCCAAGTCTCTCATGATTTCAGAATAAATACTTCAAGGGAGTCTAGTACCTTCACTGCCTCATGAAGCGGCTACATTCAAACTAGTAATACCTGCTGGTAAACCTCATGTGAGTGAAAGGTAGTAGACTATCCCATCCCCACAGTGTGCCATTTTGTCGTGTTGATTATTTTGAGCTATAGGTACTTGAAAAATAGCAAATGCAGGCAGGGATTTTCTCTGAGCTCCCCTTATCTGCCTAAATATATATCCTCTGAAAGGCAATCAGTTGTCATAAATCCCTTCCCCAGAAGTTTCAGCAACCAGGCCAGGTTGACTCTTATTAAAGGAGAAGAGACTAGAAGTCTATATACCACACCCAGGCATGCTTTGTCACAATCTATCACCCTTCCCGAGTGTTCTTCAAAAAACCGATTTATCTTTCCTAAAAATCATTTACTTTCACCTAACAAGCCTTTACCCTTTCTCCTCTTTCATTCTTAAGATGATATTTAAGCTTGAATTCTAAGCCAACTGGGAAAGTTACTCATTTTTCCCTAAGTCCCTTGTATTCATGAGGTGTACATGTTAACAAAATTCAGATTTTTTTTTTCCTGTTGTCAAACTATCTTTTATTATAAGGGGCTAAGCTAAGAACTCAGAATGGTAGGGAGAAAATTATTTTTTCCTCATCTACATGTGAAAAGCTTAAGTTTCTATTAATTCATTTTCCTGTGACTTATGATTAAAAGCCTTCCTGCCTGATATAACACCAAAGGCAAGACTGAAATAGAAAAATAACTGACTCTGACACCAGTCTTACAGTACTGTCCTGAAGAACCTTTGACCTCTCAAAAATACTCAGTATATATGAATTGATTTGGCAAGTTATATAAAGTTAATATAGACCTATTGGGTTCATCCAATGTTTGTTGTATTTTTGCCTTTCTGCTTTTTTCTGTAGTACTGATTTTGCTGCTTGCTCTTTTAAAATGAATTAGAGTTTAAGGGAACTAAGAAAACAATCCTTAAAAATGTTGTCAAGATTATTAAAATGGTATTCCCTATTTCTTCATATTTTTGGTTATTTCATGAGCCATGCAAATTAATTTCTCATGGGTTATTTTGGTGGTTGATTGATACAGCATAGCTTTCAGAAACACATCTGATCTTAAAATAACTTCTAACGCCATTCCCCACGTATTCAGGGCCTTCTAATCCTTATAAATGATACTTTTTCAGGGAAAAAAGATCCGCTCTTTCATGCCAGTGGATAAATGACTTATAAATGTGTCCATCAGTCTTCATTTTTAGTGGTGTGTAATTTGAGTAAATGATTTAGTGGAATCCAAGCATTTGTCACAAGAAATAGGGAGGCTTTTGTTTTTAAATGAAGGTGGCCTGCCTGTTACCTTTCAAATAATTCTTAGGTGGCAGCTTACTCCTGAGGAAAGCTGTGCCTGGAGCAGGTGTCTAACTATGTGATAAAGGAACTGTCATGGCAAGAGGATGAAAGATGAAGACCACTAAACATTTTGGATAATGATTCAAAAAATCTGAAAAACAGATAACCCCAAAGCATGAATATGTCTGAAAATAGTTTAAAAATGTATGAAAACTGTTGTTTCTGCATAATTTCAACACCTTTTGAAGTAACACAATCAAAGGGGCATAGTTCTTCCAGATTAAACATATTTTATTGATTTTTATCTTCAATGGAGTGAATGCTATTGAGGTTTCATTTGTACAAGTTTGAAATACCTGATTTAAAGTTCTATTTCGGCACTGTGAACTTCTCCCAAGTGTACTCTGATCAAATAACACTTTTTTTCCCCCTTTCGATTTGCTCTGCTTTATCAAAGAAGCAGTCTGTTCATATGGGTACTGCCAAAAAAATAGACTATTATTTTGGCATTCACCCTCAATAGTGAAGGTTACTGTCAATTTAAGTAAGTTGAATTAAACCAAAAAAAAATTTGAATGATTGAGAATCTGACTGTAATAACAGGATGAGGGCTGGAGTAACATAAGCTAGAAACTAATAGCCACATGACCTGTGTTTTATTTCTGGTTGTATATTACTCATCTATATCCTGAATAAGTTCCTAAACTCCTCTGAAATTCCACTTTCCCATATGTAAAGTGAGAATAATCTTATCAAAATTGAACTATTTCAGAACCATAATAAGTGACTAAAGTGATATGTCTTAAATATGTCATAATATAACTTCTATTTTTAAATCCCTCTCAACAAGTCTTCTCTTCTTTGGCTGAAATTGCTTTAAATTTCAAAAATAACCTTTGAATGACTAGATTCATCTGAAAGTTTGAGGTAGTTGCTACAACTAATCATATCTTATTTAAAACTTTTATCCTATTTCTGCCTTCTAATATTGTTTACTTTTTTTGACCCTCCCTTCTTGCCTGCCTTCCTTCTTTCCTCCTACTTTGTAAATTTTGGGTCACAGAAGTTCTTTGAGAAAGATATAAAATACTTGTATCCTCTTCCCGGTAAAGTATTTGTATTCATCTGTGTGTATCTTTCAAAATGTTCTTAGTCTATCTATGTATCTATAGCCTGTTTATGGTGACAAGATAAAGAACACTTGTCCTCAAAATGTATTTTATTTTTATTTTATTTTTGTCTTTTGTCTTTTTAGGGCCACACCCGTGGCATATGGAGATTCCCAGGCTAGGGATCTTATTCTAGCTACAGCTGCTGGCCTACACCACAGCCACAGCAACACCAGATCTGAGCAGTGTCTGTGACCTCCACCACAGCTCATGGCAACGCTGGATCCTTAACCCACTGAGCGAGGCCAGAGACTGAACTGGCAACCTCATGGTTCCTAGTTGGATTTGTTTCCACTGAGCCACCATGGAAACTCCTCAAAATATATTTTACAAGGGGAGACAAATACCATATGATATCACTCATATCTGGTATCTAATATACAGCACAAATGAACCTTTCCACAGAAAAGGAAACCACGACTTGGAGAATAGACTTGTGTTTGCCCGGGGTGGGGGGAGGGAGTGGGAGGGATGGGGAGCTTTGGGTCAACAGATGCAAACTATTGCTCATGGAATGGATTTACAATGAGATTCTGCTGTGTAGCACTGAAAACTATGTCTAGATACAACACAGCACGACAATGGGAGAAAAAATTATGTATACATATATGTTTAACTGGGTCCCTCATGCTGTACAGTGGAAAAAAAAAAGTGTGTTGGGGGAAATAACAATAAAAAGTAAATTAAAAAATAAAAATAAAAGGAGAAGGTCTAAGATCAAAGGGGATGCAAAGGAACATCTGATTTCCAATTGTATTTCTCCCAGTAGTTCTGACTCTGTCGCTTCTCTTTTCTCTGGCATCCCCAGTAGCATTTTCCAGAGCAATTGAACTTAATAAGAATAAGAAAAGAAAAAAAAAGCCTTGGTAAAATTGTGATATTGGTAGAAAATTAACATTTTTAGAAAATATATTAGAATACATAGCCAAACATGGTGATAAAGTGGTACTGCCAAACTATGAAGAAAAGCTATCAGCCCCAAGCTATGAGCAACTCCAGGGTTTAGGAATACTATTTCCAAAGAACATTTCCTACTATTTTTCTTGAATGGTTCATGACACGTTTGACACTTCATATCCTTTAAGATCCCATGTAGAATTTATATGCTTTAATTATGAAGATGGAAATATTCTCTATTTCATAAAAACACTCCCTACAAATAAAAGTCCAGGACCAGATGACTTCACAGGCAAATTATTCCAAACATACAAAGAAGAATTTATATACATCCTTCTTAAACTTTACCAAAAGGTTGAAGAAGAAGTAATACTCCTAAAGATATTCTGTGAAGACACCATCACCTAATACCAAAACCAGACAAAGATACCACCAAAAAAAGAAAATGCAGGTCAATATCTTTGAAGAATATAGATGCAAACATTCTCAACAAAATTTTAGCCAACCAAATCTAATGGCATATAGGTTTGATTCATCCCAAATTCACGTGGATAGAAATAGCAGAAAATGTTCTTTGCAAATAGTATTCCTAAAAGGAGCACATAAATGGATACATGCACAAGTTTCGGGAACTAGAGTTAGTTTCAGAGATAAAGGAAAATTATTTCTTATTTGAACATAAAATTAATGCACAGCTTAAATAAATGAGTCAATTACTGAATAAATAAGGTTTATCTATTGATTATTATCATGGAGTTATTGTGTTAGTGATCTAGATTCACAACCAGGAATAAATATCCAAAGTCTGCTCCTATAGTGAAATACCAAATCTTGATCGTTTTGGGTTTATTTGATTTTATTTTTTGCCCCTGAGAATGGAGTTTGTAGTAATTTGTGAAATGTCATATATTTTTAAAGGCTTGCATAAAAAACAGTATTTTAAATACATTACTTTTACTGAATATGGATAAAGAGATTCCAGTTAAGACTGAGCAAAACAATTCAGTATTGCTTTAAAGGAAATATTTGTGATAATTTGCATCACAACATAAAAATCAATGGAAAACTTAATTTATATGTACTGTTCTAGGGGAAACTTCCTTGCCACTAAGAATGACTAGGCCAGGTGTTCCTGATATACATGTTCTAAGCATCTCATATCTGCCTTTTCTAGAATTTATTACAGTTACAACAAATTTTTGAATTATTTATCATACTTGTCTTTCATTGGAAACTATGGGCTACCATTTAGGGCAGGGAAAAAGTTTCTTTCATTCATTGCTCTCTCTCTAGCAGCTAGCACTGTGCTTAGCTTAGAGGACATATTCAACAAATATATTTAAGTGAATTATTATTAATTGAACTCAGTATTTTAGCTAGCACTCCAGTATTGAAACCCCTTCCTACTCTCCAACAGCTCCACCATTAACAGAGGAAGGGGGCAGGTGCAAGTGTTTAGAGTCTGTGGATTCAAAGGGATATTAATAAGTTTGTCCTTATGATGCAGATGTTCGTTTTTCCTTCCTTTGAACTCTCGCATAAGCAAGCTTAAATTTTGAAACAAATAAGTTTAAGAAGTCTGACATCCTCTTACATTCAAAAAGAGTAGTAGTCATAGAAGAAGATTGCAGTGCTGTGGACAGAACACCATTAGTAATTATCTTAGATGCAAATCTTTATAAAGAAAATTAATGAGTGCTTATCTCTATCAAACTCATACTTGTAAAAAAAAACACGTAAACAAACTTAGGAGTATAAAAGTGAATTTTTCCAGAAAGCAAATTGTTTATAAAATGTACTAAATATCAACTTGGCCTGGTAATAATTATAAAATTGATATGGCATTATTTCTTCAAACTGTTGACACTGCTATCAAAAACATCTGGGCCATGATGATGAGGAATGCGGGAAATGATATAAAATTATTTAGTTTAAAACTGCCTTGAACCTCAGGCAATCATTAAAGGAGCTTACAAATAAGTATATTTTTATAAGTAACTATATCTAGAGTCAGACCCAACAATAAAGTTGATAATAGAATTTTGTAAGAACTTTTATATAGCATATAAAGTTAATTATTCTGTGCAATAAACAGAAAGGTTTTTTTTTTAATTTTGTACTTTAAGCTTTAATTTCAAGGATATTCAAATTGAGTATTTCCCCCCCAGTTTCTGGGGCCTTATGTTAATAAGTTTCACACATATGCCTGTAGGAACCTAGGGAAGACAGAATAGAATTTTTAAAAATTAATACAAGCCACATTTTAGAAATAAGGCACAGATTCAAATGACTATGTTACATCCCAGTTCTTTTTTCCATTATTACATGATGTATTATCTCAAAGAAACACTGATATTAAAGGATAATTCTTTGCATATTTGAAAAATTATTCATATACTTCATACATTCAGCTAATAAATATTGAACACCTACCTTGTGTGAAATAAAATTCATATTTTATGATGAGATGAGAAAATTTTAAACAAAAATTTTTCTCTGCCTTTGGCCTCCTCTCTCCCCACACTGTGCATTGTGTATCTGCATTATGCATGGACCAACACTTCCCCAGAGACAGAGCTATCTGCTCAGCCACAAAGAGCAATATTCTGCTAGCCTCAATAAGACAACTCCTTAAAGATAACATCCCTTCATGATCTCATACGGGGTCACATTGTGCTTAGATCTGAATTATGTAAACTGTCAATAATATGTTATTTGATATACAGCTCTCTGTCTCAAAAAATACATATATATAGATAGATAAATAGATAGATATAGATAGCTGTGCTTTGACTTCTAATAGGCAGAATAGTTTTCAGAGATTTCGAAGATGCTCTTCCTGAGTAAAATCTTCAAACGTGGCTCAAGTAAAATTTTCCATTTCCATTTTTGATTGACCGATTAAATTTTCATTTGTCCCAGTTCTTCTGGATATGAAAAATTCCCTGCCCTTTACAGAGATTATTGTCTAGTATTGAAAATAAACTTGCCTTTATTCTAAGATATCACGAGTTAGTTCTAAATTGTGTATACTTTTAGAAACATAATCTAGAATTCACATTTGAATTTGAAAAGCTAGATGTCTCAGAGTGTTAACTGTATTTCAAATCATATGTCTTGCCTCATGTAACAAAATGCAGAAACCTAAATGTTTAATATTTAAGTTGTATTTGCTATTTTCATTCAGTTAAAGAATGCTTTCATAATTAGCTTTGCAGATACATTATGATATGTTTGTCATGAAAATTTTTCGTTTCAGTAATTCGTATTTTGCCTTCTGATTTTTTTCCTGGATAGGTATACTATTATGTATTTTACAACTAGAACTAATTATTTTACCTTTTCCTTAGAATAAAAGTTTCATGCATACTATTCCTTTCAGATGATTTGAAATAAAGACTGTCAGTATTTTATCCAACAAAGACCAAAAACACTTTTGCATGATATGTGTTTTTTTAGAGTAAGTTATATTTTGGGTAAATATATAAAAGTGGTTATTCTTGACAGGTTTTGCTCAAGTTTGGAATTTAAAAAACTGATATATTCTGTTATCACAAATTAAAATAAGATCCTGAAAATGTCTACTTTGCCAGGCAAAAATAATTGCCTCCTGCCTGAAAATAACTAGATATTAAACTTAAAAAAAAATTGTATTATGCTCATTATGCTCACCATTGCAAGCTGACTGAATCTTTTCACTTGGCACAAGGTCATTTATAATACTCTCCATTAAGTATCCAAAGGGCAATTTTCTGATATTCTCCCATATGTTTTAGTGTTTCTAACACAACTGACCCTTTGAAAGACAACTCTTTCTATCTACACGTGAAAAGTGCTGAATGTTTCCTTTAGTGAGATTTAAATTGCTTTTAGCAGGTCAGGTCATTTCATTTAATAGTTTCACATTACTTTATTCAGCTTGCAACTCTTAGAAACACAAAAACATTTCACTCCTATTCACCTTTTCAGTGGAACTTAATATTGTGTTTGTATGCCTAAAAAAATTACTCTCTGATAATGTGTTTCTCTTTCTCATATTCTTTGTTGTCCCATATGCCCGGTTATAAATATTGAATCAGACTTTGAAATTTTAAGTTTAAAATGTGATTGATTGGTACAGGTCTGGAAAAATGGTTCTCCATTCTTCTGAGTACTTTGTTATGATCTCTAAAATAAAAGATGGATTAACAAGAGAAGAAAAAAAACTCAGAAATTTGTTAACATGTATACCTTCTGTATACATGGGAGAAAATGAGTAAATTCCCAAGGTGGCTTAGAATTCAGGCTTAAATCCCATTGATACCAGAAAGATGATATTGGAATCCAGGTTCTTGTTCACAGCAGTCGAAGAATGAACTCCGCCAACACAGAGGCAGCAAGCATGCAAAGTCTTTATTAAAGGAAAGCAAATAGCTCCCAGGGCTGCTGGGAGAGGGGAGAAGAGCCCCCCTTCTCTATTGTCCTATAGGGGTTTTTATTCCTTAAAGATAGAAGGTTGCCAATGTAGGCTCCAGAAAGAGGTGGTTTTCTCCCATTGGCCTTGCCCAGTTACCTCTATAAGTCCTTGTCCAATTGGGGTTTTAGGGGTGGAAGTGTCCCCATAAGTTTGATGACTTCTTTGTCTTTCTCTTCCCTTGGACTAGGTCACCATTCCTCTCGTTCCTTTTCTATCAGCTGAGGAGTGGGTTAGAGATTATGGTCTTTGAGGAAGACACATTTTTTTGCAGTAAACAAGGCCTGTGGGAAATTACTTTCTATAATAAAACAAGGCCTGTGGGGAATTACTCTCTGGAGCCCTTAAACCATAAATGTTAATCAATAGCCATACCAAAGAATGCTTCGAAGCCCGGGTTCCTACACTGACTACCTGAGTTAATATTCTGCCTCACCATCTTAATAGGGGAAGGGAAGAGGGGTGTAGGCCTCCTAGGGGAGAGTAAAGAATTTTTAGAAAAAAATGAATGGGCTCTTAGAGAAACAGATGAAAGGCATGACAGATTGTGACAAATTAGGTCTGGGTGCGGTAGGGACTTCTAATCCCCTCTTTTGTGAGATGTGTCAGTTTTCCCTGGTTGGTGAAACTCCTGGGGAATGGATTTATGACAACTGAGTTCCTTTGGGAGGTTGTATCATTAGGCAGATAAGACGGGTTCAGAGAAAACCCCTGCCCGTATTTGCCATAAATGACGACAGCTCAAAATAAGCAATAAACTAAAGCTGCATATTTTTGTGTAGCAGGTCCTGAACCCCTACAGTTCTATAGGAGTGTAATTTGAGGGTCGCATGTTCTGCTACTCTTCAGTTGCCAGACAACCTCTTGTCTTTTTTTCCTACATGTTGTGATACCCCACAGAGACGCTGTGGAATTCAATTATTGCTATTTAATTAGAAGCATACATTGAACAATAATCAGGGCAAGATGGTCTTGAATTAACTTTTAAAGTTTGAATTTCTGTCTTGCTTTCCACCATGCAGACAGTGCTTCCTGAATTTCCCTGTCTCCCATAGTGGCTTAGGGGTATTTGAATTAAATGCCTACCACTTTCGATTTTAAAATACTATTACATTTCATAGGGAATTCCTTCGGGAAGTACCTGAGGCCTACCATAAAAGCATACCTCTAGAGGCTCTCAGCCCAGGCCTGCCTATATTAAATAACATTTTCTGAAATCCATCACTTCAGGTATTATTTGGACCTGGCCTCAAGCACTCTTTTCACTTATTTTTA
This sequence comes from Phacochoerus africanus, assembly GCF_016906955.1. NCBI lineage: Eukaryota > Metazoa > Chordata > Mammalia > Artiodactyla > Suidae > Phacochoerus > Phacochoerus africanus. The sequence goes on along the minus strand of NC_062556.1, from coordinate 59,242,886 downwards.
TTGTCAGCATGCCTCTTGTCTGCCATTCACAGGCTTGTGCAACTTCTGCTTGATCAGCTTTCTCTGGGCATTCCTCTTATGGTTCAGCAGCTTAGGAACCTGACTAGTATCCATGAGAATGTGAGTTCAATCCCTGGCCTCAGTCACTGGGTTAAAGATCTGGCATTGCCCTGAGCTCCTGTGGCTGTGGTGAAGGCCAGCAGCCACAGTTCCAATTTGACCCGTAGCCTAGGAACTTCCACATGCCATAGGTGAGGCCCTATAAAGCCAAAAAAAAAAATCAGTTTTTCTCTTATTAAGAAAATAAAGTGAATGATGATATACTAATAAAATAAATGAAATATAATAATAAACCACCTTTCCTAATTTTATGTAAAATATACATGACTTTTTAAAGTTATATAAATTTGAAATTTTGTTATATACTTTTTATAATGAAATTATTAAAAATCTAGTTTGGGAGTTCCTGTCGTGGCGCAGTGGTTAACGAATCCAACTAGGAAACCATGAGGTTGCGAGTTCTATCCCTGGCCTTGCTCAGTGGGTTGAGGATCTGGTGTTGCTGTGAGCTGTGGTGTAGGTCGCAGACTCGGCTCAGATCCCATGTTGCTGTGGCTCTGGCGTAGGCCGGTGGCTACAGCTCTGATTCGACCCCTAGCCTGGGAACCTCCATATGCTGTGAAAGCTGTCCTAGAAAAGGCAAAAAGACCAAAAAAAAAAATCTAGTTTGTAATAAAGAGGATTTAGCAAGCATCAGCCACGTGTGTTCTGAAAGAAAAAAATCAGTTAAACTTCAAAACAAATTTTAGGTAAGGAATATGTAAAATACAAAGTCTATAATTGCAGCAGTGATTAGAAACTATTGCATTAAAATTACCTATTTTTTCTGTATTTAAAGACTTTATTTTTGAGACAGTTTAAAGTTCATAAGCAAAATTGAGAGGAAGGTACAGAGATTCCCAATATACACCCTACCCCCCATTCCCCACATGCGTCACCTCCTCCATAACCAAAATCTCCCATCAGAGTGGTACATTTGTTAAAATTGATGAACCTACAATGACATCATTATCACCAAAAACCCAAAACTCATTTTAGGGTTCACTCTTGGTGTTGTATATTTTTTGGGTTTGGGCAAAATGTAATGACAAGAATCCATCTTTATAGTATCATACAGAGTAGTTTCAATGTTCTAAAAATCCTCTATGCTCTGTATTCATTCCTGCCTCCCTATGAACCTCTGCCAACCTCTGATTTTTTTTTGCTGTCTCCATAGTTTGCCTTTTTAAGAATGGCGTAGAGTTGGAATCATATGTACCCTTTCAGACTGGTTTCTTATCAGCATGCATTTAAGTTTCCTCCATGTCTTTTCATGGCTCGAAAGCTCATTTCTTTTTAGTGCTGGATAATATTCTATTGTCTGAATGTATCATAGTTATTTATCCTTTCATCTGTGGAAGGACATCTTAGTGGTGGGCTTGCAAGTTTTGGCAGTTATTAAAAAAGCTCTTATAACATCCCAGTGCAGGTTTTTGCACGGCTAACCTTCAGGTCTTTTGGGTAAATACAAAGCACTGTATGTGATCCCATTGCGGCTAAGTGGTAATGAACCTGGCTAGTACCAATAAGGACACAGGTTTGATCCCTGGCCCCGCTCAGGGGGTTAAAGGATCCAGACTTGCCATGAGCTGAGGTGTGAGTCACAGACATGGTTCAGATCTGGCATTGCTGTTGCTGTTGTGTAGGCGGCAGCTCCAGCTCCCATTCACCCCCCCGCCTGGAAAACTCAATGTGCAGTGGGTATGGTCCTTAAAAAAAAAGTAATGTGATCATGCGGATCATGTGTTGAGATTATGTTTAGTTTTGTAACAAACTTCTGAAGAATGCCAGGTCATACCACACCAAAATATACCTCTTCAGCATAACGATCATAAGGATTATTTTGAGCTGATTTTTTTTTTTTTTTGAGAATCTACAGATACGGGAGAAGTTCTATAAACAGAGAAGTTAACCTTCTGTAAGGGAAATTTATATTTAAAGGGGAGGCTTACCAGGAAGAGACCTAGTGCCAGAGATAACTATTTCAAATGAGAGACTTACCTGAAAGACAGTGCAACCTTTATTTAATAAACATGTTTTCTTCTCCTTGTCCCACAAATTGTCTTCCTCAGTTTAAAGCCCCAGACCTTGATACCTTTCTTGAACTAAGGATGTTGTATAAGTCTCAATCATCTGACCACATTTTGTTCCTCTTATCTTTGGCTTTTGTATGTACATAGGGTCACAACTGAATTTATTCTCTTCTGTTAATCAATCAATCAATCTATCTACACACACACACACACACACACACGGGTCCTTGACCAAAAACAGTGACAGATAGAGGGAAAATTATTTTCCCCTCCCTACACTGCCAAACTATCTTCCAAACTGGCTACTCCAATTTGCATTACCACCATAAAAACAGCTTTTAGAATTCCACAACATATATTTGTGGACCAATGTCTAATATATCCTTTAAAAAAGGAAAAAGTAAAGTGCTGTGATGTGGGAATAGAGAAAATATTGTTGGGGGATAAGATGACGCTGACATAAAGTATATATGGAAACGGAATTATCTAGGGCTGAGAGAGTCTACAACACGTGAGGGTCCGTGGCTGGAGAAGCAACGAGCCTGGGGTGGAGGAATTGGCTAGAGAAACAGGAAGAAAAGGAGAACTGCGTATCGGACAAATCCCAGGAATATGATACTTGTATGCAGAAAGAGTAGAGCGGAAGGAATTCACCCCTTCATTACTACGAGATGGACATGCCATATACGTAGTCTAAAATTCAAAAACCAAAAATATTCTGAGTGTTAACATTTGTTTGAACAAATATAACCTCTTTCCATATCTAAAAAAATATATAACCCCAATTTTGTTTTACCTTTTTTCACAAGTATGTTATCAGCTTTCCTTTTAAAATAGTCTTTTGAAATTTTATTATTTGTGAGTACAAGACCCTCTAAAGTTTCCAGTAAAAAAACAATTTTTGTAAAAGCGTCCGGGTTGTAGTCATGTATAAAAGCAAACTGGTGAAACAAATGTGCCAAGAACTGAGATGAGGTGCTTCCAGAAGCCAGTTTATGCCCTCTCCCCTGGTCAATATCTTTATGTGGATATTGCCAAATATCAAGTCATGTTTCAAACTATCTCAGTTTCTGATCATTTTGTCCTCAGTAGTGATCAACCTATCAGGTTTATTTAAAAAAAAAAGTTTCTGAGCGTCCTAGGATATATACTCCCTAGGATATATACAGGATATATAGGATATATATATCCTAGGATATATATACTCCTAGGATATATACAGAAATAATCCCTTTGTTTCTTCAACTTTCTTATTTTCAAGAGACTGATGAAAGAGATGCAAAGATAATCCAGGGACTTCCCAGGTATCCTTAGCAGAACTTCTCCTAATGCAAACATGTTATGTTAAATTAACAACATATCCAGACCTAGGTGAGGAGAGACTGTATTTGAAAGGACTATCGTAGTAAAGAGAGCACTCTGACTGCAGGATCTATACGTTACACGGGAGTTAGGCAAAAAGATATTTATTTTATAGAGAGGAGTAAACAAGGTTAGGAAGAACCAGGGATGAAGATGTGAAACAAAAAGTTGCCATCATTGGAGAGTAGGTGAGAAAATGGTTTATGCTGAGGCCAGCCTGTAACCCAGGAGTGGCCCTTAAGAGAATGCTCTGTGCTAACTCACTCTGAGGATAAAGTTCATGAGTCCCAGGGGAAGGAGAAAAATACTAACTCAACTTTAGGTACACCATTTATTCCAATTGATAAGAGGGGACAAAACAGCTCAGTAAATAATTTATGAGGTGACAAGTGGATATTTAGAAGAACTGTGTCTGGCATTGTCACAGGTAAACAGGGTGAGGGGTGGGGGAGGCATTAGTGAGTCTTATTCCAGACTTATGAGAAAGGGTAGTTCTTGGCAGTCCTTTTCCAGAAGACAAAAAGATGATAGGTGTAGGATTCAGTAACCATAGCCATTTTGTAGAATCACAGGGCTTGGATATAGTTCAGTCTTGTCAATAACCATAAGATAAGGGGAAGTTTAAAAAATAATGTAAACCAGGAGTTCCCGTCATGGCACAAAGGAAATGAATCCAACCAGGAACCATGAGGTTGTGGGTTCAATCCCTGGCCTTGCAGTGGGTTAAGGATGCCGTGTTGCCATGAGTTGTGCGGTAGGTTGCAGACAATGCTCAGATCCTGCATTGCTGTGGCTGTGGTGTAGGCCGGCAGCTGTAGCTCGGATTCATCCCCTAGCCTGGGAACCTCCATATGCCACAGGTTCAGCCCTAAAAAGAAAAAAAAAAAAAAGTAAGCCAATTAAAAATGCATATTAACAAAATTCTCAAGGTGAGTAAACTTATGACACAGCTAAGAACTTTTTTTTTGTCTTTTTGTTGTTGTTGTTGTTGTTGTTGCTATTTCTTGGGCCGCTCCCGCGGCATATGGAGGTTCCCAGGCTAGGGGTCGAATCGGAGCTGTAGCCACCGGCCTACGCCAGAGCCACAGCAACGCGGGATCCGAGCCGCGTCTGCAACCTACACCACAGCTCACGGCAACGCCAGATCATCAACCCACTGAGCAAGGGCAGGGACCGAACCCGCAACCTCATGGTTCCTAGTCGGATTCGTTAACCACTGCACCACGACAGGAACTCCTTTCCTTTTTTTTTTTTTTTGTCTTTTTGTTGTTGTTGTTGCTATAGAACTTTTTATTATAGTTGAGCTATTATTTAACTCAAAGTAGAGCTGAGGCTACCCCCCCAAAAAATGAAAAAAAAAACCAACGTAACATGAGATCATGGTAACATTTTTATTTCCTATAAATATTGAGTCAAATTCTAAAACCAACATTTTAATAAAAAATATTGAACACTTCCTTCTTCACTGGCCAGATAAATGGATTGATTTTATCCTAAATGGAAAGTGTGTTTCTGAGCTTTTATTTTTAGTTTGCTTTTATTTAATTTAGCACTCAGTATCCTATAAGAGAAAAAAAAATATTATTTATTTTTATTGATTTATACTTGCCATGTCATTTTTCATTCCACAAATGCTAAATGGCACAAATTTAATTAAAAACAAACATTTAATATATTGCCACTGAATTAATCCCTACTCGCTCTAGCTAACATTCTTTTGTCATGGCAAATTTTCTGAAGTATTTTAGGTAATAGAGGTTGATTGATGTGACCATGTAAGTGCCTCTTCGCTAAGGACAAATGGTACACCCAGCACTTCACTGAAGGAAAGTCATCCTTCTGAATGGAACTCTGTGTCCTTTGAAAATAATTATCAACATATAAAGATGTAATTGGCAATTATTAGGAAGGTTGGTATGACACAAAAGAAAAAGAGTAAATATGTTATCTCTTAAATCTTGACCATGTAATTATTTGTTAGGTCGAATATTATACTTAATGGACTGTTAAGTTTAAAAGAAGATGGTATATTTAATTTATGCTCATTTTTTCTCGAATTCAAAGATGGTTATAGTAGCTGTGTCTTCTTTCTTCTATCTATGAGTAAGTTTCACACATTTATAAAAGTATTTTCAGCTCTGTGTTCTGTTCACTCCAATTTCAATATATATTACAGGTCAGATTTATGTCATATTTATAGGATTTTCAAATATGAAAATAAGAGAAAAAAATAAAGGGAAGGTAGGAAGCACACAGAAGGGAGAGGATCTCATTTTATTTAGGTCGTTGGAGACACATGATTAAAAAAGAATTGAAAGGACTGTTAGTGCCACTGTTAGATCTGAGCTTTATGGGACCTGAGATTTATACAATTATGGGACCTCTTTTTAAGAAAAATAATACAGAATTAGTTGTGAAACTAAACATTTATTTTGACAAAGAGAAATCACAACCAATTATATGCTTAATTAGTCTGGTAATACCACATGTCAAATTTGATAAGTAATATATAATTTTAATTACATAGATTTGTATATAAACATAATTTATAATACATTGCCAATATTTATAATTAATTACCTGATCTATCTCTATGATAATTTTTCCATTTTTTTAATCCACATATTCCTTCTTCACTTATTCAAATTAAAATTATTATGGTATTTTCTTAAAAGATAGAAAAATAGTTGTCTTTCTCTAGTGTGGCTTATCAAATTTTATTTTTGCTTTTACTTGAAAGTGTCTTTTGGTTTCATAATGTACAATTGATAGAACCATGTAAATTAAGATTACTATTGGAGTTCCCTCTTGGTGCAATGGGTTAAGGATGCAGCAGTGTTACTTCAGTGGCTAGGGTCACTGCTGTGGCATAAATTCAACTTCCATGGCTAAAAAAAAAAAAAAAGAAAGATTACTACTGATTTTATGGAAAACATTTTCCATGTTTCTTTTGTATTATCTCCCTTGTCAAAAGAATGGCAAGTACAAACGCCCTAAGTCAAGGGTTCGTTTTGAATGGTCAAGAAAGAGGAAGGGGTTGAGTAGTCCTAGTGTGATGAAGGCAAGGGAATTTGTTACAGGAAGTGACATTATAGATTGCAGGTGGTCATGTGAGCCCCTATAAAATATTTGTTTCTAACCTGAGCACGATGAGAAGCCAGTGGAGGATGGTCCTCCAAGGCCACTCAAACGATTTAACTTTTTAACATTCTGGCTGCTGTGTTAGAAAGGACTATACATGGAATAGGAAGATTCAAATAGGAATCTATATAGAAACAAATAGGAATTATTTGTGACAAAACCATAAACATTTGAACTAGTTATTTTGAGAATACAGAATAGGGAACATCTTAAACACAACAGCAAGTAAAACCTTTTTACTAAATGAAAATTGTAAAGTCTTTTTCCTATTACTTGTCCTATGGCAATAATCTCTGTATTATTATTGACTTGATACCACTAATACCCGACTCCCTATGGTGATAATAGAACGCACAACACTACTTCCATATCTTTGTAGGGATTTAAAGCTAATTTATCAAAAATGTAATAGTTGGGGTTTTTTATGGTAAAACAAAACACTCACCATAATAGAGTAAAATTAATATCTCATATTGAAATAAGTAAAGAAATGATAATTTTCTTTACTAAAATCTGTGAATTTAATTTTGGAAAGCAAAAATCTTCTTTTACTAACATATTTATTCAATAATTTTTCATCTTGCTAGACTTATTTTTCTGTTCTTACCTATAGATTGTGACACCCTTAAGCAGAGAACCAGGTTCATTCTACTCCGTTATTCTCAGCTGTTATCATAGGTACTGGCATATAGAAAATGTTTTATGAATATTTCAAGTGAAGTAAGGAAGGGTGGTTCAGACAATCATTCAGTCAATCAGAAAGCAAGCACTTAGAAAAATGAGGAAATGAATCTGCTGTGAGGCAGGTTAGCATCAACCTCTCAGCAAACTGACCAATTTCTTACCCTTTAATTCTGTTGTCAGTATTTCTAGAGGGATGGGACCTCCAATCAGAAAGTATAACATAAGAATCTTTCTGTACTTCTTACTATTCAGGGAGTCAAAAATCAAGAATATCTATTATATTCTAAGAAATTCAGCAAGCAAATTGTTGATACCTACCAATATGACTCTAGTAAGCTCAAGAATTCATTTAATAATGACTTACAGATATAGAGCAAATAAAGTACTGAAGGCAGAAAATAAAAAAATAGTTTAAGTTTCTTTACCATACTGTTGAACGACCTTAGGGAATAATAATTTTAAGCGTTGGATAATAATTTTAATTTATTGGATATAAATTGACCTCTATTTGAATCCTGGCTTTGTCACTGACAAACAACTTACTAATTGGCTTAAGTATTAATTATTTCTTTTATTAAGAAGATGCATAAATCAATCAGTCAGTCAATCTTTCTCTTAGATACAGTAGACTTCTTAGGCACTAGAAACTTTGAGTTATTAGAAAATATTCTCAGTGAATATTTTTGTACTCCTCTTTTCTCAATAACCTTTAAAATGAAAAATTCTAAAGATAACTCATTCAGAAAATATGCTATAGGATGTTTTCCTCCAATGACCCTTATATAATCATCTCTCCACTCTGCTGCTGTTTGCATGAATAATTGCATAGCAGTTGAACATGCAGTATTCCTTATTATCTCTGCACTTTGTTTTTTTCAGTTCTTCAAAGAGCCTTCCTAATTTTGTAGCAAGTATGTTCTAAATATGTGCTTATGAGTCAGACCAATGCATCATCACAAGGGCAGCTATTATTACAGTAGTTCTAAATGATGCCTTATTATGGGATACCTTCACAGTGGTGTCCCAGTAATGATTTATTATGGTGCTACATCATAGTAGTGATAGAAAATAGAAATTGGCCAAGGAGTAACTTGGTCATTTATAATTTTAAAACTATACATTTATATGGAGTTGGTCCCTATTTTTAGGAATGAAAATATTCATTTATGCCACTTTTAAAATAATGTATTACCCACAGAAATTAAGTTAAACTCTGTTTAATTAAAACCTGTGTTACTTAATATTTTGTTTTTCCTGTATGTATATTATATGGCAGTATAAATAAAACATGACAAAAAAGTGTATAGAATTTCTCACCAATCTGTAAATATGATGGTGTAAAAAAGGCAACATAGTATTATTAAACTAATTATTTATGCTTGGTGACTATGCATAATGCATTATTTTATAATAAAAGAATCATTTACTATTTTTCCCCAAAAATATACATGTTACTATTTTTCCAGAACAAGTCATAATATTGTATTTAGTTGTTTTTATGAGTTGGAGACTTATTTTTCCTATAGTTTCTCAAGAAGTAATAAAGTACTTATTAGATAACCTGGATTTTTAATCAGATAAAAAAAAAGTCAGATGTGACTACTAGAAATATTGTTATAGATCTAATTATCTACCCAAGGAGTCAGGCTATCTTTTGCCAATGCTAAGACTCATGATTATAATCTTAACTGCCTAAACCAAAGTCCTCTGGTAGTCTCCTCCAACCAGCTTAGGTGACTAAATTTGGGGTCAGTACGATTTAAGCAGAAATAATACGGACACCTCTCACGAGATGTGTAGCTTAACACCAAGCCACTTAGGAAAATGTGGGGGAATCACCATCTTTCTTCATCCCAATTCATGAAGACCCTCTTTTCATACATGAATTTTCTTTAGGGTCTTTCAAAACCAGTAAATTTCCTCCAGAATTTCTTGCCTTAGTTAAAAGGTTTCAAGGTTGATAGGAAGTGGAAAATAGGTTAAGAAGATGTGCAGAACCCCATGATACTTAGAGCCTTCGTGATGAGGGTCTCAGTTTTACTGTGGTCACTGACATCAGTAGTTAGTACACATGCTCTCTGTAGTGATGGGGTTGTGCATGTTAAAGACAGGGAGGTGAAGAGATCTTATCATGATGACTCAGTGTTTGGGGATCTCATTTTTTCCCTAGTGAGCAATATAGGAACTGGAGATATGGTCATTTTTTAGGGGAAAAAGAAAAAAGTTCCTGAAATGCATATTGATTTTAAAAGAGGAAGAAACAGAAATATCCTAATTATAGAGGATTTATTTTTGAGAGTTTTAGATTAAATGCAGATATATTAGCTGCTTTAAACCATCAGTTGATTACTGTAAGTAATGGTAAGAAAAATTTTAATGACTTCTTTGATCTACATTATTTATTTTAGGGTGCAATTTGTTCTTAAATATATATATATATTTTTCAGATAGTGCATGATTGATGCTTTAGTTTAGGTTCTTCAGAAAAAAGAGCCTAAGGAAAACCTTACATGTGAAAATTCTCTGGGGGCCTGCAATCCCATAGAAGCAGGAGTATAAGAGCAAAAGGGAAGCAGAAAAAGCAGAAAGAAAAAGATACATTCGTCTCGTCTATTTATTTTTTGTAACAAACATGACTGAGTCCTTGGTCTCAGATGACATTTTCATAGAGGTGGAATGAGCTGACTGTATCTTAGAATATTTATCTAGCTGGAGGAAGAAGAGGAGATAAAATTAACCCATAGATCCCTGGAAACTCCCGTTTCGCTGTGGTCAAAGGAAGAGTGAGTTCTCAACCCATGGATAACTCACTCTTCCTTGCTTCTGGGTTGCCTGAGCTTCTACAGCTCATGCCTATTAAGTGAAGAGATACAGAAGTCTTTCCATGTCATCTGGTGGCATGAAAGGCTCCTTGATTTGTAATTGACGTGGAGGCAGCTGCACAACCTGCTTCTTGAGACTGAAACTGTGGACCCTGAGTAATGCCACTTAAGCAAGAGAGAAAAGCAAGTGTTCATGACCCCAGATGAAGCATCTCCTGAGTGAGTCAGGTGATGTTCCCATACATCCTTTAAGAATATATGTGTGTCAAGGCACTTATTTCTTCCCTAAGAAGACTGGTAGAAGTGCAATCCTTCAGCATCAAGGCCAGTTGTATTCTCTTGAAATATTAAAAAGGATAATTGAACCAAACTAATTCTTACCAAGACAGGGACTTCATTGTTACACATCCCCTCACCTGTGCTGGTCTTTTGATCCAAACGATCCAGAACTCCATGTGCCTTATGATCGTTGAGCCATGCTTGCTACCATTGACTTTTTATCATTATTCAAGTTATAAAAAGCATCAAAGCATACCCAAGAGCGTTGTTTAGGTTCCAGAAATATTCCTCTCCACTCATTCTCAGATCAGTGTTAACACATATCAGTAAACTAAATCACTGAAGGCCTTTAAAGTTGTTTTCTCTAGCATGTACAATAATTCCTTTCTTTAGCATGTTAGTGCTCTGGCTGAGACAATTCAGAAAAGCCAGGTTGCATTTTTATCTTCCAGTGCAGTGAAATCTTCATGTTTTCCCTTGAAAGGACAGTTTCACCACCAGGTTCCCTTCACCACAGGGCCTACGATTGTGGAGCTGAGAAGCACAAATTGCACAAGTGGGGCACTGGAAATAATGAAGAGAAAAGTCAGTCTTACCTTTTGGTTTCCAGACCCAACATGCTTTCACATGCAAACCCATGCTCATCACTGATCAGTCCTGGGATACTGGGGTAATTTGTAATAGCACTCTGTGAGTTCTATAATCATGCACTCATTGGCTCTACTCCTTTGCTATAAAATGGTTTCTCTGCCTGATGCTAACGTGCATGGGGTACTAAGTTGATTCATTAGTCATTCTTTAAATAGTGGTGTAGGTAGAGACCTCCAGGGAAAGGAAGGCAAACTCATGTCTAGAATATATATTTATTTGTTTGAGAATAATTACTGACCTACCAAGGTAGAAGAAGTCCCATGTAATAGATCTGTCACAAGTTACTGGCTGCTTCACTTGAGAAATAGTAAATACTGAGGGCTCATTGTCTGTTCCTGCTGCTAACAACTAGATCTAATTAGCTAGATAAGCTTTAGTGGAAAAGAATTGATGTTTGGCATCTAAATGGAACCTTATTGCTATTATCATGACCACTTTCCTGATGAGGACCTTGTGCTATCACTGCAGTTTTTAAGGAGAAAGAATAGTTGATTTCATAGAGTCAATCTGTCCACTGGGTTGACAAGACTATTTTCTGCAGTGGGTATCTTCTGGAAAGCGTTAATGTGAGGCACAAATTCCCACATCTTTTTTCTCATTCTCATGTGTTCTATACACATGACACTTCTCCAAATGCCCTAGTCTTGTTACCTTCAGACCCCTGAACCATGACCAATCACTTCCCCCTGCATTGAAGTCAGTGTTTATTCCCAGGTCAGGCTTTATTTCCTTTATATAAATGTTATATTGACTGGCCAGTGTATCTCTACCCACTGAGGGGCTCCCTCTTTACTGCATTTCTTTAGGTCTACCTCAAAAAATGGCTATATTGTGTCAACATGTAATTTCTTTTCTTTTCTTCTTCTTCTTTTTTTTTTTTGTCTTTTCTAGGGCCGCATTGTAGAATATAGAGGTTCCCAGGCTAGGGGTCTAATTGGAGCTATCGCCGCCGGCCTATGCCAGAGCAATAGCAACATGGGATCTGAGCTGCATCTGTGACCTACACCACAGCTCATGGGAACACTGGATCCTTAACCCACTGAGTGAGACCAGGGATTGAACCTGCAACCTCATGGTTCTTAGTCGGATTCGTTAACCACCGAGCCATGATGGGAACTCTGCAACGTGTAATTCAACTAGCACTAATGAGTTACATGTCTATAGGCCATGCTCAATTTCTTTCTTCCGTGTTGCTAAAGGAAGTCACCTATGGGGACACAGGCTTGAAAAAAAATTCCAGTATAACCTAGATAGGGCTCCAAGGCCATTACTTCTTGCAATGTGTTTATGCCTTCCGGCCAGTTAGCATTAAGGATGACACCAAATTGACCTGACCAAACTTTGTGACTCATGGTTTTATTTCAACAATGACTGAATATAGAATCACTTGGTATGACACTATAAGCAGTTTTTCATATGAAGCAGAGTTCTCTGCTAAAGAAGGTGTAGCACTATTCCAGAATCATTGGGGTGCACATATATCAGTTCTCTTAGGATTTACTAAAAACTCCACAAAGCATTTTCATCCACTGGTAGCAACTTAAACAATTATACATGTTGGGCAAGATAGCAAAAATGGAATAATCTCTTTCTATCTTTGATATACTACAAATCCTGCTTTTTAGACCCCAACTGATAAACACATTGCAGAACCGTTTTCAAGTGTCATAATGCTCCCTCAAAAATCCAAAGTGATCCTTTGACTGTTCTGCTTCTACAGAGAGGTATGACATATATATCTCTTCCTTTACCCTGTAAACATGTCCTGGCATGTTCCAGATCAGTTGATTCCTAAAAACCTCACCCTTGTGGAAAGTCTATGAATCCTGGTGGAGTTTTTCTCCCACACTTTGGCACATGTGTCTTATTGGGAAATCTACTATACATGCTATTTTCTAATTACCGCATTCAGTGAGCTTGAAAATACTGATATTATGATGAGTATACGATTCAGCAAAAATGCCAAGAAAATAAAGGGGGTTGAATAAGCCATGAGAAGCAAATGGCAGTAAAGATTCCATGATACCAGGTGGTAACCACACCCAGCATAACTGTTTTTATGTTACCTCTCCAGACAATCTTGATCAAGCTCATGGAAAGAAATGGAGGTAATTGAAAAAGACACATTGTGTCAGTCAAACAGTTTTCAAACCTGGTTGTCCATTGGAACGACCTATGAAACTTTTGATACCAGAGCCCTAATAATCTAGAGATTTTTATTTAACTGATTTGGAATGTAGCAAAGACGTATTTCTAATATACAGACAAGATCTGAGAACCACTTTAATTAGACTCTTGGCAAAAAGGGACTAAATATCAAGACCAAGAATGTAATTTATTAATTTTCCATAAGTACCTCTGCTTCCAGACTGAGAAATAATACAGTTTTAACAGTGATAGCCAATCATCTCACCTCATCCTCTTCTAAGAGACAAAAAATTATTGAATTTTAAACTCTTTTTAATAATGGGGTAATGAGATTGGCACTTTAGAAGTCAGGGTTCTATAGCTCCTGGTAAAACTGTTATTCCATTACCCCTATGGGGCTTTATAGTTTAACGTGGGGAGGGTATTGGAAAAATCAGTGTATGTTTATGTAAGTGACTTTTTTAGCATTTGCTGTATTTTCAAGACTTTATAGAATTCTTAATTTATTTTTATTTGTTTGCTTAGTTTTTAGTATTCTAGTAATATATGAACCAAGATGCAGTGAATAATTAAATCCAACAAGTGTGTACAACGCATAATTAAATTCAAAAAATTTCCATACTCAGGGTGTGTTTTAGACACTGGAATAAAAAAAAAAAAGATCAAATGTTTCCTATTTCAAGATATTCAGAACCTATTAAAGCCAGTAGTTGTTTAATAACATAGGATTATTATCGTTGTTATATAAAAGAGAGTTTTCTTATATAATCCTATACCACTTAAAGAGCTACATATTACTGTCCCCAATTTATAGAAAGGCAAAGGAAGTCTCAGTGCATTTAGGTAATCCAATAACTTCTATTTAATTTTAGAAATGAAATTTGAATTCAGGTTCTTTTGGTTTCAAAGACTATCGTAATTTCACTGTGCTGTATCACTTTTAGTTGTAGGGCTTGAGGAGATGTGTTTCTGTTACTTACATTTGTAGGACTTATGATACAGTAATAATAAAGTAATCATTTTTATTAGCTGAATACACCTGAATCACTAGAAATATTCATATGAACTAGTTTTTCGTTAGTGTTGAAGTCATTCAAAATTTTGCCCCCAAAATCCATTGTCATCTCCAATTTATTTTTTTGTCTTTTTGCTATTTATTGGGCCGCTCCCGTGGCATATGGAGGTTCCCAGGCTAGGGGTCAAATCGGAGCTGTAGCCACCGGCCTACGCCAGAGCCACAGCAACGCGGGATCCGAGCCGTGTCTGCAACCTACACCACAGCTCACGGCAACGCTGGATCGTTAACCCACTGAGCAAGGGCAGGGACCGAACCCGCAACCTCATGGTTCCTAGTCGGATTCGTTAACCACTGCGCCACGACGGGAACTCCCTCCAATTTATTAAATTGTAAGACTGTTTACAATTTTCTGTAGGCCACTATGAGTTTATAACTGCATTTGTCTAAGCTCAAGTTATGTGAGAATTTATTTATATTGATTCTTAAATTCAAAAGTACTTTTTAATTTTGTAACTCTGAAGCAGAATTTTTTGTATTTTTTTCAGTTTCCAATTTAAAACATTTTTTCAGATTTCATTGTTGAAACACTAAGTTCAAGGACAAGCATTTTTTAGTGTCTCTCAAATACAGATTTTCTTACAAAAATCCTTTGTATTAATGAAAAAGCTTTAAGAGGATATGGCCTACATCCGTTTCTCCTTTATCGTTTCCCCAGAGTGCTCAAAATTCACTCTTTCCTTATGCTTAGTACTCATACAGAAAATTGTGATGAGCTCTATCTATAGCTTGTCTTTAGTTCAGATATTATAGCAATGACCCAACTGGTCATTCTGTACTTTCCTGTTGTTCTTATTAAGCAACAAACTTCCTAAAGTGTTGGTTACTTCTAGTATACTAATGGTTGAGAACAACACATTGTAGTTTATTTAAACACTCATTTTATTTTACTTTGCTCTCTGCTTCTCCCCAGTCTTGCTTGATTTCTTTTTTTTTTTAATTATTTATTGTTATTTTTTTCCCACTGTACAGCAAGGGGGTCAGGTTATCCTTACATGTATACATTACAATTACATTTTTCCCCCAGCCTTTCTTCTGTCGCAACATGAGTATCTAGACATAGTTCTCAATGCTATTCAGCAGGATCTCCTTGTAAATCTATTCTAAATTGTGTCTGATAAGCCCAAGCTCCCGATCCCTCCCACTCCCTCCCCCTCCCATCAGGCAGCCACAAGTCTCTTCTCCAAGTCCATGATTTTCTTTTCTGAGGAGATGTTCATTTGTGCTGGATATTAGATTCCAGTTATAAGTGATATCATATGGTATTTGTCTTTGTCTTTCTGGCTCATTTCACTCAGTATGAGGTTCTCTAGCTCCATCCATGTTGCTGCAAATGGCATGATGTCATTCTTTTTGATGGCTGAGTAATATTCCATTGTGTATATATACCACCTCTTCCGAATCCAATCCTCTGTCGATGGACATTTGGGTTGTTTCCATGTCCTGGCTATTGTGAATAGTGCTGCAATGAACATGCGGGTGCACGTGTCTCTTTTAAGTAGAGTTTTGTCCGGATAGATGCCCAAGAGTGGGATTGTGGGGTCATATGGAAGTTCTATGGATAGATTTCTAAGGTATCTCCAAACTGTTCTCCATAGTGGCTGTACCAGTTTACATTCCCACCAAGAGTGCAGGAGGGTTCCCTTTTCTCCACAGCCCCTCCAGCGCTTGTTATTTGTGGACTTATTAATGATGGCCCTTCTGACTGGTGTGAGGTGGTATCTCCTGGTAGTTTTGATTTGCATTTCTCTTCTAACCAGCGATGTTGAGCATTTTTTCATGTGTTTGTTGGCCATCTGTATATCTTCTTTGGAGAAATGTCTATTCAGGTCTTTTGCCCATTTTTCCATTGATTGATTGGCTTTTTTGCTGCTGGGTTGTATAAGTTGTTTATATATTCTAGAGATTAAGCCCTTGTCGGTTGCATCATTTGAAACAATTTTCTCCCATTCTGTGAGTTGTCTTTTGTTTTCTTTTGGGTTTCCTTTGCTGTGCAAAAGCTTTTCAGTTTGATGAGGTCCCATGGGTTTATTTTTGCTCTGATTTCTGTTGCTTTGGGAGACTGACCTGAGAAAATATTCATGATGTTGATGTCAGAGAGTGTTTTGCCTATGTTTTCTTCTGGGAGTTTGATGGTGTCCTGTCGTATATTTAAGTCTTTCAGCCATTTTGAGTGTATTTTTGTGCATGGTGTGAGGGTGTGTTCTCGTTTCAATGATTTCAATGCAGCTGTCCAGGTTTCCCAGCAATGCTTGCTGAATAGACTTTCTTTTTCCCATTTGATGTTCTTGCCTCCCTTGTCAAAGATTAATTGACCATAGGTGTCAGGGTTTATTTCCGGGTTCTCTCTTCTGTTCCATTGGTCTGTCTGTCTGTTTTGATACCAGTCCCACACTGTTTTGATGACTGTGGCTTTGTAGTATTTCTTGAAGTCTGGGGGAGTTATGCCTCCTGCTTGGTTTTTGTTTCTCAGGATTGCTTTGGCGATTCTGGGTCTTTTGTGGTTCCATATAAATGTTTGGATTGTTTGTTCTAGTTCTGTGAAAAATGTCCTGGGTAATTTGATAGGGATTGCATTGAATCTGCAGATTGCTTTGGGTTGCTTGAGTTCTTATGTGAGATCTTTAGGAGTTTTTTTAAATAAGGCACACTTATTAAATGCCTCAAGATCTGTGAAAGAAGATATACATTTGATTAACTCTGTTTCTTCTCAGTTTAAAGATGTAAAGTCTAAGGCCACTACTTTTTTGGCTGAAGAAAGGTCTCCTGAGACCCATAAAACTTGACTACACTAGATTCTGAAACATAAGTATAAAGCAATTTAACTTGCATATACCCATTTTGGAATGCCTTTTATTTTTCTCCCCCACTTATCTCATATTTTCCAAAAGTGTTGTGAAGTTGCCTTTTCCTATGGACTCATATTTAGAGACAATTATTTAAAAAAATTCTCGAGTTCCTGTAGCGGTACAGTGGTTAATGAATCCGACTAGGAACCATGAGGTTGAGGGTTCGATCCCTGACCTTGCTCAGTGGGTTAAGGATCTGGTGTTGCTGTGAGCTGTGGTATAGGTCGCAGATGCAGCTCGGATCCCACATTGCTGTGGCTCTGGTGTAAGCCAGCGGCTACAGCTCCGATTCGACCCCTAGCCGGGGAACCTCCATATGCCGTGGAAGCGACCCAAGAAATGGCAAAAAAGACCCCCCCCAAAAAAAATTCTCAACTTAGCAATAAGAAACTTTGTCATAAGAAGCAAGATGAACATTTTTTTTTTGCTTTTTAGGACCACACCTACAGCATATGGAGGTTCCCAGGCTAGGGGTCAAATCAGAGCTGTAGTTGCTGGCCACAGCCACAGCCACAGCAACTCAAGATCCAAGCTGCATCTGCGACCTACACCATAGCTCATGGCAGCTCCAGATCCCTGACCCACTGAGTGAGGCCAGGGATGGAACCCACATCCTCATGGATACTAGTCAGATTCATTTCTGCTGCATCACTATGGGAACTCCCCTGGGATACATTTTAACATTTATGTAATTCTGATTTTTCTGAATATCTCATGTACATTTTATATTTAACTCTGTATCAGTGAAAAGAATTAACATTTCATATTTCATCTCATGTTCACATTTCAATTCATTTTTATGTTACAATGATAGAATCTGTCTTTTTCAAAGATATTTCAAAATATTAATTTCTTTTGTCATTTAATGCTAGAGGTTTTTTTCAGAATTATATTTCCACGCACATATTGCCTAAATGGAACATTTAGCTTCAATGGTAATAGTATCACTAGAGTAATGCAAAATAACAAAATCACAGTTATATTTATTAAATTTACATTGCTATGTTAAATCATGCCAGAGCTACACATTCTGATGTTGAAAATGTTCACTCAGATAATGACTTTTGTTTAAAATAATTATTGTACACATGATAGAGCTATGTTAGAGAGATTTGCTAACCCTAGTTCTTACATTTCAGAATACTGATTGTTTCTGTTTCAAATCATAAAGATCTTTACAACTTTGATTTATTTTACTGACAATAGTTGACTCCACTTTAAAATGATTTATATATCTTATACTAATGAGTTATGAGTTATTCTTTATTTTATTCAGTTTCTTTTGCTGCCTTTAAAACATTTGTTCTTTTAATAAACTGCAGTCTGCCACTCTGTAGACAGTTAATTAATAATCAAAATCAATTTTAAAGTCAGTATAATAATTTGAATTTCATACAGATTTTTTATATTTGATGTTTAAGCTCACAATAAAATTCCTCAGTGTCTTAATATCTGGACCCTTAATAATTTCTGACAACTCTTTTCTTAAAGACTTTATAAAGTAAAATATTAAAAGTTTTCTTGTTATAAGTGCACATCTATTAGTGGCAAATATACAGGGTCCCCTTGGAGGATTCTTCAGCATTGCTTCTTTATTAAAAAGAAATCTAAGATATCCTATGGTTGCCCAGGAGAATTTGTCAATATCATTATTACAAGACTGCTTATCTAAAAATGTTTCAACAACAACTCTTGCAAGTTACTAATATGTTTTTCCAAATGTTGAAGGAAATATTTCCTTCAAAAAGATGCAAAAGAAAAGTGAAAAAAACTTAACAATCTTTCATAACATGGCTCTCAACAAATTGGGTTTAGAAGGAACATATTTCAGCATAAGGAAGGCCATATATGAGAAGCCCACAGCTAAGATCATACTTGAGGTTGAAAAGCTGAAAATATTTCCTCTAAGCAGGAACAGGCAAAGAGTGCCCACTGTTGCCATTCTTAATCAAAATAGTCCTAGATGTCCTAGCCAGAGCATTTAGGTAAGAAAGAAAAAATAATAATAAGCATCCAAATCATGAAAGTAGAAGTAAATTTTTCTGTTTGCAGATGGTATGATCTTGTATAAAGAAAACCCTGAAGAATCTACTCCCCAAAATGTTTACACCAATAAATTCATTAAAGTTGCAGAATACAGAATAAGCATACAAAAATCAGTATGCAAACAAGCTATTAAAAAAGAAATTTAAGAAAACAATCCCATTTATAATGGCATTGAAAACAATTGAATATTTAGGAATAAATTTAACCAAGGAGGTGAAATATCTGCACACTGAAGACTACAAAACACTGATGAAATAAATTAAAGAAGATACACATAAGTGGAAAGAAAGTCTATGTTGATAGATTGGAATAATTAATGTTATTATAACATCTGTACTACACAAAGTAATCTGCAGAGTAAATGCAATCCTCATTAACTTTCTAATAGCATTTTTCACAGAACAGCAATTTTCATAGAATAGAAATCTAAAAATTCTTTTGGAACCACAGATAATATTGGATAGCTAAAAAAATCTCGATGAAGAACAAAGCTGCTGGAATCACACTTCTTAATTACAAATTATAGTACAAAGCTGTAGTACTTAAGACAGTATGGTGATGCCATAAAAACAGACACAAGGATTAATGGAATAGAATAGAGAACATATGTTCAACTAATATTTGGGAAATGGACCAAGAATACTCAATGGGTAAAAGATAGTCACTTCAGCAAATGGTGTTGGGAAACCTGATAACTACATGCAGAAGAATGAAATTAGACCCCTATCCTATATTACCCACAAAAATAAAGCACAAATGGGTTAACTACCTAAAGATAAGAACTGAAACAATCAAGCTCAAGGAAGCATGACTAAATAAATGTGAAAAAGCAAATAACAAAAATTCCTCCATATTTCCCATTAACTTCCAAACTTTTTTATTTCCCAGTCAGCAATGGGAAAATAAATATTTCTTTCTTTCTTTCTTTCTTTCTTCCTTTCTTCCTTTCTTCCTTTCTTTCTTTCTTTTCGGCTTTCTTTCTTTCTTTCTTCCTTCCTTTCCCTTCCTTCCTTCCTCCTTCCTTCCTTCCTTCCTTCCTTTCCTTCCTTCCTTCCTTCCTTTCTTTCTTTCTTCTTTCTTTCTTTCTTTCTTTCTTTCTTTCTTTGCCTTTTTGCCTTTTCTAGGACCGCTCCCATGGCATATGGAGGTTCCCAGGCTAGGGGTCCAATCAGAGCTGCAGCCTCCCACCTATGCCACAGCCAAAGCAACGCAGGATCTGAGCCACGTCTGCAACCTACACCACAGCTCATGGCAATGCCGGATCCTTAAGCCACTAAGCAAGGCCAGGGATCGAACCTGCAACCTCGTGGTTCCTAGTTGGATTCGTTAACCACTGTGCCACAATGAGAACTTGTGGAAAATAAATATTTCTTGAAGAAACAACTTATAATCAAGATGAATAGGGCAATAGAATAATCCTCTTCTGAACTTAATTCTCATGTGTTTATTCAAATGAACAAAATCCTTTTAGATAATAAGGAAACAAAAGTTAAAAAAATCAATAATACATCTTTGCAGGTGTGAAATTCACAAATATAAGAGAAATTTATACCTAGAGATTTAATTCTCATAAGGATTTTGTTGAAAATAGTATCAAAATGCTCCCTACTGATTTAATTCAAGTGAATAAAGCAAGAACAATGCAGAATGAAATATAAACCAATAACTTTGAGAAGAGAGTTATGAGCTTAATACAGTGAAGATAGTCAATAATTAATTTAATTATTTTTCAGGCATAAACTTTGAAAATTTGAAATTAGACTTGCCATGAATTCTGAATTATTTAAGAGTACAGCAGTTCCTGCTGTTTGAATCCCGATAAGTAATACTTTGAAACTGGGTCTAGCCAGTTGAGTTTTTATAGATTAGAAGTATTTTGGAAAGGGCAAATTAAGTGATCTGTACAAATCCTCTTCAGCATAGATGATGATAATGAAATTAAAAATTTATTTTGCAAGTGTTCAAGCCACAAATAAAACTGCAGACAAACTTTCTGTGAAGTTTAAGAGGTACAAGATATGAAAAACTTATTACAAACACACAGAGAAATAATCAGGGTTCATCAGGTCTCATACGGTTCAAGTAACCCCAGAGTTCCCTGAGAACTTCAAGGTCATTTTCATACTAACAGTAAGACTGTATTCATCTTTTTCACTGTATTGATTCTTGCAAAGTTATTGTGAAATCCATGGTAGATAAAACTGCTTATATCTTGACATTGATAATGGTGGTCTTTCCAAAGTGGTTTAGAGTTTATATTCTGCACTGCCCTGAACTTGCTGATAGAAGGATGGGGAAGAGACACTTTCAATTAACTGTATTCCTTATGGAATAGTAAAATAGTATTTTCTTACCTCTCTCTTCTGGAATACTTTACAGAAATATTCTGTGTGACAAAAGAGACATCCTTATAAAATTGCAATGATTATTTTCAGGAAAAGCATTTTTGTGATAGAGTTAAAACACAAGTAGCTGCTTTTTTTCACAGAAATCCAGTTTTGCCCAAAAGAATGAGTAACATGCATTCCTATCATGTCTCAGCAGTAAGGAACCTGACTGGTATCTTTGAGGACACAAGTTCTATTCCTAGCCTCACTCAGTGGGTTAAGGATCTGGCACTGTCATGAGGCTGTGGCGCATCTGAGGCCCTAAAAAAAATAAATTAAAAAAAAAAAAAGAAAAAAGAACAGAGTATAAGCTACCAGATTTATGGACTGGGGAGTTTCTTGAGAATGACCAAAGTGAGCCATCCAACTTTAGAACTGACAGTTCTGCTCCCAATTATAAAATCAAACCTTTGAGGAATAGTATAATTTTATAATACTTGTATCTGCCACTATAGCTTTAACAAATTTGCAATACTTAAGAATTGTTTGATGAGATTGGCAACATTTTTGTATTAAATAACTAAATGTGTCAACTTGCAGAGCATCTCCATAACTCAATGAACCAACATTTTTCAAATGACCAATGCATGAGGATGCAAAAGGATGATGAATGAAAAACAATTTTTTCAAAGTTCAAATTCAGTCAATAAATTTTAATGTGTAAGTATACACATTAGAAAAAGTTCAGTTGTGTTTGAAGATTCCACATTACAGATAAACCTTGAGAAGCCTCAATTTATCATGTTTTGGTGTAGTCCCAAAGAAGAATATTAGCAATTATCTAAAGGTTTTATAATACTCCTCCCTTTTAAATATAGCTGCCTTCTATTGTCAGCTAAAATAAAAAATGTCTATAAAATATATATATTGATGTCACTCTTCTCAGTAATTTCTTTTTTGGCTTTAAAAAATGTTTTTTTAATGCAATTATTTTTCTTAAAAATATGTTTATATGCTGACAACTAATGGGTTTATTTTGCTTTTCTTAAGAGAATAAAATATTTACAAAATTTTCAGTTTTATTCTTAATACAGATTTAAGAAAACTCACCGAATCAAAACTTATCACCTCCAAAAACTTTTTACTAAGGCTCTAATGCATTTATAATTTGAAAATGCTTTAGAACTGCTACATACATACATACATTTAAGGACGTAAACTCATCTATCAATGATATCAATAGATATCTCCTTAAATATTTAAAGTGTTTTTGGTGTGCTGATGGAATCTTTATTGAAGCAGTTTTTAAGCAATATATGTTCCACAAAGCAGACCTTTAAAAATGAAAATTTCAGGGAGTTCCTGTCGTGGCTCAGTGGTTAACGAATCCAACTAGGAACCGTGAGATTGTGGGTTCGATCCCTGGCCTTGCTCAGTGGTTTAAGGATCTGGCATTGCCATGAGCTGTGGTGTAGGTCACAGTTGAGGCTCGGATGCTGCATTGCTGTGGCTCTGGTGTAGGCCGGTGGCTACAGCTCCAATTAGACCCCTGGCCACGGGAGTGGCTTTAGAAGAGGCAAAAAGACCAAAAAAAAAAAAAAAAAGAAAAGAAAAGAAAAGAAAATTTCATACCTACTTATGTTATCTTACAGGTTTAGCTATGAAACCTCATAATGATTTAAACATCAGGAAAATGGGATTATTATAATGTTAGCTCATGGTAAACCACAGCAAAATATTTACCACCTCTTAACCCCCTTTAAAAAATAAAAGGTATGTCTATATCTGTCTATAGATACATAGATAAGGATATTCTAAAGTCAATAAATAATATGTGCATGTACACATGAACACATACTAATGTACACACATACATGTAATAGTAAAACATCAATTTTAAATATTAATTTGATAACTTTAATATTAAATTATATATTTTAATATAAATGATTATAAATCATTAAATTAAAAAAATTAGGTATTCAGAATATAGGAAAATAAATTAGAAACTAATCAAAATGATTCAGCAGTTGTATTCAATGGAAACTGGGTGGAGAGAATAGGAAAGGATGTGAGACTTCTATATTTTTTTTGTATTATTACCTTGATTTTTGACCAAATAATTTATTTGAAAAATAAACATTAACCAAGAGCAAAAGCAAATTCTAAAATTGTATGCATAAGCAAGTTTACCTAACTCTACATCAATTTAAAAATATAGATACATAGAAAACATTTTTTCAAATAATTTGAATATAGTAATTATCTAATCGTAGTATATTTTTTGCCCAGAAGCAACTGCAGAGAAGTATTGAGTTTCACAAAGGAACTTTATTTCTAGAATATTTGTGTAATAATTTTGAAAATATTTATGCTTTATAATATACAAATACTTGAGTTAAAGTTGAGATAAGCCTTTTTAAATTATAAAAAAGAACTGCAGACATAAAAGAAACTAAGAAAAGTTTTATAATGTTAATTTTGAAATGAAAATGAAATGGAAATATTGGCTTGAAATAAAGTGTAATGACAATCCTATTCAATAAGAAGGATAAAAGAAAGCCTACAGCAGTCACTTTCATAGCAGTTCTGAATTCCCTGACTGTATATTATATATTCCAGTTCCTTAATTTGGACCCAGTTTCGCTATCTAGAAATGAGTTACCATAGCTGTTAGGTCTGTTTTCTATGATCTTTCTTCCACCCTCTACAAACCATTCTTTACTAAGAACAATTATTTTTTTGTTTTATTTTCAGAGTTACGTAATTGTCTTAGTCTTATCTGTAACAGATTGTGGGTACAAAGAGCTATTTTCATCTTGAACAACTGTGTCCTTCATTTTTCAGTCCTATTTTAGTTACTTCCTTTAAAAATATCAGTAGCTGTCTGTGTATCAAATAACAATGTACTCTACTAGAAAAAACAAAAAGTAAAAAGTATGCAAATCAACTTAAAGCCCTTCTCTACTTTTTTGATCCTTAAAAATTAATGATGATATGATACTTTTAATCATAGGCAGTAAGAATATGATACTTTTTTAATCATAGGCAGTGAGACTACCTTTAATATTCTTAGGTGGTTTATTATTTAACAGAGCCAGTCTATAATGCTTCATTCTTATGATTCTTAGAGATTTTCATAAAGCTGAGAGGGTCAAAGACCCACCACCCTAAATCTTTCTGTAGTCTGAGCAGAGTTTTGCATTCCACCATTGACTTCTTTGCCTTTAAACTCTACATTTATGCTTTGAATTTGAGATTTGCTTGATGCCATTACTTTCTTTTGAGAAGTTCTTGCTTTCTGGCCAGACTGTCTTAGACTATCTTGCATTGCCAATAAATTCTGTTTAAAACTGAACATTTCCCTACCAGGTTCACCTTCAATTCTCATATTGTATCATAGACAGTGAGAATAATCCAGTAGTTACTTTCAACACACTATCCAGATTCAACAACTCCCCAAGTAAATTAGGTACCTTTTCTATTTTCCATTAAAACTGTCTGCTATTACAAGCATAGCCTCTATCCAAATTTCAGTAACATAATAAAGACACGGCAAAAATTCTTTTTTTTTATAATTTTTAAAATTTTCCCACTGTACAGCAAGGGGGTCAGGTTATCCTTACATGTATACATTACAATTACATTTTTCCCCCAGCCTTTCTTCTGTTGCAACATGAGTATCTAGACAAAGTTCTCAATGCTATTCAGCAGGATCTCCTTGTAAATCTATTCTAAATTGTGTCTGATAAGCCCAAGCTCCCGATCCCTCCCACTCCCTCCCCCTCCCATCAGGCAGCCACAAGTCTCTTCTCCAAGTCCATGATTTTCTTTTCTGAGGAGATGTTCATTTGTGCTGGATATTAGATTCCAGTTATAAGTGATATCATATGGTATTTGTCTTTGTCTTTCTGGCTCATTTCACTCAGTATGAGGTTCTCTAGCTCCATCCATGTTGCTGCAAATGGCATGATGTCATTCTTTTTGATGGCTGAGTAATATTCCATTGTGTATATATACCACCTCTTCCGAATCCAATCCTCTGTCGATGGACATTTGGGTTGTTTCCATGTCCTGGCTATTGTGAATAGTGCTGCAATGAACATGCGGGTGCACGTGTCTCTTTTAAGTAGAGTTTTGTCCGGATAGATGCCCAAGAGTGGGATTGTGGGGTCATATGGAAGTTCTATGGATAGATTTCTAAGGTATCTCCAAACTGTTCTCCATAGTGGCTGTACCAGTTTACATTCCCACCAAGAGTGCAGGAGGGTTCCCTTTTCTCCACAGCCCCTCCAGCACTTGTTATTTGTGGACTTATTAATGATGGCCATTCTGACTGGTGTGAGGTGATATCTCATGGTAGTTTTGATTTGCATTTCTCTTCTAACCAGCGATGTTGAGCATTTTTTCATGTGTTTGTTGGCCATCTGTATATCTTCTTTGGAGAAATGTCTATTCAGGTCTTTTGCCCATTTTTTCCATTGATTGATTGGCTTTTTTGCTGCTGGGTTGTATAAGTTGTTTATATATTCTAGAGATTAAGCCCTTGTCGGTTGCATCATTTGAAACAATTTTCTCCCATTCTGTGAGTTGTCTTTTTGTGTTCTTTTGGGTTTCCTTTGCTGTGCAAAAGCTTTTCAGTTTGATGAGGTCCCATGGGTTTACTTTTGCTCTGATTTCTGTTGCTTTGGGAGACTGACCTGAGAAGATATTCATGATGTTGATGTCAGAGAGTGTTTTGCCTATGTTTTCTTCTAGGAGTTTGATGGTGTCCTGTCGTATATTTAAGTCTTTCAGCCATTTTGAGTGTATTTTTGTGCATGGTGTGAGGGTGTGTTCTCGTTTCAATGATTTCAATGCAGCTGTCCAGGTTTCCCAGCAATGCTTGCTGAATAGACTTTCTTTTTCCCATTTGATGTTCTTGCCTCCCTTGTCAAAGATTAATTGACCATAGGTGTCAGGGTTTATTTCCGGGTTCTCTCTTCTGTTCCATTGGTCTGTCTGTCTGTTTTGATACCAGTCCCACACTGTTTTGATGACTGTGGCTTTGTAGTATTTCTTGAAGTCTGGGAGAGTTATGCCTCCTGCTTGGTTTTTGTTTCTCAGGATTGCTTTGGTGATTCTGGGTCTTTTGTGGTTGCATAGAAATGTTTGGATTGTTTGTTCTAGTTCTGTGAAAAATGTCATGGGTAATGTGATAGGGATTGCATTGAATCTGCAGATTGCTTTGGGTAGTATGGCCATTTTTACAATATTGATCTTCCCAATCAAGGAACATGGAATATCTTTCCATTTCTTTACATCTTCTTTGATTTCTTTGATGAAAGTTTTATCGTTCTCGGCATATAGGTCCTTTACCTCCTTGGTCAGGTGTATTCCGAGGTATTTGATTTTGTGAGGTGCAATTTTAAAAGGTATTGTATTTTTGTATTCCTTTTCTAATATTTCATTGCTGGTATACAGAAATGCAACTGACTTCTGAATGTTCATCTTATATCCTGCTACTTTGCTGAATTTATGAATCAGTTCAAGTAGTTTTGGGGTTGAGTCCTTAGGGTTTTCTATGTATAGTATCATGTCATCTGCATACAGTGACAGTTTTATCTCTTCTCTTCCTATATGGATGCCTTTTATTTCTTTTGTTTGTCTAATTGCTGTGGCCAGAAATTCTTAAAATCTGCTTAATCTAGTTAGGAAATATATGATTAATCATTGTACTCAAATTTCAAATTCTATATATGCTTGAAGATTTCATTGGAAAAATTTTGGAAAATAATTCAAACTTAAAAATAAAAATAGCACAACTTAGTCTCATGGCACAAGAGCAAAGAGTTGTTTTTATATAATGTTATGGTAGAAATAAACATTGATAAAAGTTGTGGATGAATTGACTGCTCACATGAAAAGAAAGTAGGACTATAAAGCTTCAAAATCTTTGATGAAAGCATAGAGACTAAGTCAATCATAAATTGCCCTAAAACTATCTTTTATCTCATCTACCTGGAAGGCCATTGTATCAATAAACTAATGTTTAAGCTTGCAACTTAAAAAATAAGCTTTCATTTACTTCATGACTTCATTATTCCTCTTCTATGAAAAGCTTCATTCAAGAATGAAAATAAAGATATTTTAAGGATAACAAAGCTGACAGATATCTGTCACCAGCAGAGCCCTAGTAAAGGAAACACTAAAGTATTCCTCTGACAGAAGATTAAGGGATCCAAAATGGAATATAGAGATGCAGAAAATGACAAAGAGCATTGAAATATTTACAATGTAGGTAAAACTAAGTAACTGTTGACTATGCAGTGAAAATAAGTTTAATTTCTCATAGGGGGATGTGTGTGTGTTATTTTCATTCTTATTCATGGCAGGATAGTGACTATAAATAATTTAAAAACTGGAAATGTATGTAGGATAACTATTTGAAAATCTGAAGAACAAGAAGCCAAAAACTGGGATCCCTAAGAGAAGGGACACAGACAATGCAAGAGCTATCAAGCCTCAGTTTCCTTGCAAGAAGCACTTTCAGGACAGCAATGCAGAGAGGGGAAGCCCAGAGAACACAGTGGTCACCTTGAGGTGAGGAGACAAAGACTGAGGTTCAGAGTACTGAAGTGAGCAGAATTTGAGTAGCAGGGCCAGAGAAGAGGGAACTGTGTGGAAATAGTTCCTGAAATCTGCATGTTCATTCATTTGATACTTTGGCCAAATATTAAACTGGGCAAACACTGAGTGGAAATCCATGGTACCAGGAAGAAACAAATGTTGGGGAAGGAAGAAATACCAGGAAATGAAAAGTTGAAGATCTACAGGAGTTCATATTTGGCCAACAGGTCTAAAAAGCCATAGATGAGAAACATTGTTGAACAATATAGACATTTAGAAACATTTAGAGAAAGGCTTTAGGAGTACTGCTAATATAGCCTTAAAAGAATGCTTAAAACATGAAAGAAAAAAATTTAATATATGCTACAAAAGGATCAAGCTAATAACAGAGAGCTAGCTACCTGCTGGAACAAAAGTGAATATTGTCCTAAGAAGACAGTAAAATTCTAGACACTCAATGACATAATGCTCATAATGTCCAGCTTCCAATCACAAATCAATCAGTGTGAGAATGCAAGAAAAGTATCAACAATAAACGGGGGAAAAGAAGAGTCAACAGGCAAAAAAACAAGAAATGATAGAGAAATGGAATTAAAAGACCAGACCTTTCAGCTATTCCAACATCTACATTATGTGTATTCAATAATATAAAGGCAAAATGAAAAAAGAATATCAAATAAAATTGAAAATTATATTTTCAAAGAACCAAGTAAGAATTCTATAATTAAAAGAAAAACCTAAAATACCTAAAATTATAAATTCACTACAAAGGTTTAAAAATATATTAAACTATGAAATATAAAAAAAAAGCAGTGAACTTACAAAAGACACCAGAAGATATTGGAAATTGTAAAAGTGAGAAAAGGAATTGAAAATGAAATAGTAAAATGTATACTGGGTTTAAAATGTAATAAAGTAAAATATACAACAAAAATAATACAAAGTATGAAGGAGAAGAAATAGAGATCTTGTTGTATAAAATGTTATGTCTTTTAAAGTTTGAATGCAGTAAGATAAAAATGCATGTTGTAAATTTTAAATGTATTAGTTTTCTACTGCCACTGTAAATATTTCAAATATAGAGGCTTAAGACAACACTCATTTTTTATTCACATTTCTCTGAGCCAGAAATCTGGGACAGGTATCACTGGACTAAAATCAAGGTGAAAGAAAGTCCTTGTTTTTTGCTGACCATCATCTGAGGGTCATTTTCAGTTATTAGAGGGCATGACATTCATTGACTCAGGGCCCCTTTCCTGCATCCTCAAAGCCAATAATTGAAGTCAAGTGCTTCTCACACTGCATCTCTCTAGCTCCTATTTTATTATTGCAGCTCTCTCTTTGACATCTGGGAAAGCTTCTGTGTCACTGCCCTGGCTAGAGTTCGATCCCTAGCCCAGGGACTTTGCATGCCATGGGCAAAAGAAAAAGGAGAAAAAAAGATGGATTAGCCTAGGATTCATTAAAAGCTCAATGATATCATCAATCACAAAGCTATTTCTAGCTTCAGCACTGCCATCTCCAGTTATTGTACTCAGACTTGACATCATATTTTAAGAGATGGCAGTTGTCATTCTACACACCAATTCTGCATGAAATATATAAAGGAAGAGAAATACATGTAGTTAATGATCTTTCCTCATGTTTATCCCTTTTTTAAATGGCTTTTTGCATACCATCTTAAAAGATCCAAAATTAACCAAATCAGATCGCTGCTCACCCCATTTTATAAGTAAGTAGATTGATGATGGGAAGGAGTGGTTAGGCAAATACTTGGCAGAGTTAAAATGTGAAATCAGATTATCTTGAAACCAATACCCATGTGCATCACAATAAAAGTATATAAAATGTTACTGAAAGGCTATAGTTAATATAGTATGTGATAAGGGTCAAGCAATTTGATCAGGATATAATCACTGGAATTTGGGACTAAAACTAGGATATAGACATAAACATTGAAAAAGAATGATTAATAATGGAAATAAATACTATGCAAAGTTATTTCCACATCAGTGGTTAAATATCACATTGTCCACCCAACAGTCCTTTTTTTCCCAATCAAGTCGGGAAAACAATGGGGGCAGTAGCAGGTAGTATAGCTGATTTGTTTTCTGTGTTTCAAATCTTCTAGTTGTACTGGATCTGTCTTCTGTATGTTTTTCTTGTCTTCCTTAAAAAATATTTGATATAATTCAGTGCCATGAATGATGAAAAGAGTGTTAGAGATGAGAAGAACTCCCCAAGTCAAGAGTTGTCTCAGAATAAATGGCAAACTCTCCATTCAGGTGGGGCCCAAATGACAGTGGTTAATGATGAAATCCAGAGATAAAAAACAGTTGAACAGTTGTAAGACCTGGGTCTGAAAAACCAAGACAGTAGACCTGAAATTCAGCCTGAAATTCATAGATGGAGAATTCAAACATTGCAGGGATATAGGAGTAATGGAAAAAGAAGGGCCAGTGTCGCTCTGTGACATTGTTTCTCTGTGACAGCTTAAGTGATTTAAACTATCTTCTACCTTTCACATCCAGATACTGAACAAAAACAAAATAAAACTGTAATACCCCAAACTGCAGGCTACACATGTGTATGGGATAATTCAAAACAGGTTTGGGGAATTCCTCCTCATGCTTTCCTCTTTTCCTGCACAAACCTTCCATGCTCCTGACCTGCCTTCAATTCCCAGTAGCTCTGCTTGCATTTCCCAATTACATTTTCCGTCTGCAGCCATCCTCCCTGGTGACGCTAACCCAGAAACACCAGCTGCAGATCCCTGGTAAATATTTCTCCCATATTCCTCTTGGTTCAAGTCCTGCTTCCTTCTGTTATAAACTACTCCCTCCACCAAGACAGATATTCCCTACTTTTTTTTTGAGGGGGGGGAAGTAGTTTATACTTCATTCTCAGACCATGCATGCATGAGATGTACCTTTGTTTCCCTGTGGTCTATGTCACAATAACCCCCTCAAACAAAATTTCAGCATTCACAATGCTGGCGACACAGCAGATATCCAACTTCCATGGCATCCCTTCCTCTTGTTCTGCCAATTTGGCCCCGTTCCTTGGTGCCATCATCCTTCTAACTTCTGCACAAAATTACCAATTACCTTCTAACACACGGTAACTATGGAAAAGTTTAAATAATACACTTTTTTTGAGTGGCCACAAACCAAACTGAAGAGAGATCATAAGATAATAGCTATGAGAATGAAGTCTAGACCCAAATGATATTCTCTGTCATTAAATAACTGTGTGAGGTTGGAAAATGTGTTAATTCTCTTTGTATTTCATTTTTAGTATTTGTAACAAAGGTTAATGGAATTTATTATCTACTTCATAAAACATACATGAAAATTAAATGAATTAAGTTTTATACAGTGTTTGGAAGCATGTGGTAGTTCCTATACCACCATTAACAGATACTTGAACAAATAAATGGAATAAAAATTTGTACCAATGACAAAACATCTGTGGCTGTCCTAGTCTACTACATTCAAAAAGTATACCTTTAGAGGTAGGGGTTTCCTTGAAGGAAATTGAACATTCTGTTAGAATTCATCTTTAAAAAATAACAACTTGGGGCATGAAATGGGAGGAGTGCCATCAGGGACAAGGATTGAGCTCTTTTTTCCTAGGATTTCCAATAGAGAAGGTCATTTAAGTTTAGAATTGGATCCACATCTCCTGTGAGATTTAAGGGCAGATAGAACAAGATGGTCTTAGAATTCTGAGACATGAGGTTACAGCTCGGTGTGGACGTTAATTCTGTAGATCCTCACTCTAGATCTACAGAGTAAGTTCTGCGGACTATACTGGGAGCGTACTAGAAATGTTGGGGTCTACCTTAGCTGTATTGAAACAAAGTTACTGGGAATGGGGGTCCAGACATCTTTGTCTTAAGCTCTCCAGGTGATTCTTATGCTGCTAACACTGGAGAACTGGTTCTCTGTACTGCATGCTGTTTCATCATCATTGGACTGTCAGAAAATACTCATTAAAAGTTATATGCAGTTACCAGTTTGTGCTTTGGGGACTTGGGAGAGAGTTCTGATTGTACCGAGGGGTATAGAAGCAAGCAGTCACCTCTCTGGGTTCTGATGGAGAAATAGAAGCAGCAGTGACAGAGAGAGAGAGTTGCTGTGACTGGGCTGTTGACTCACAACAAAAACATCAAGTTTATGGATAATAAGTAAGCCTGAGAACAACCTGAAAGATTTCTTTTTCTGAACACGCATGAGGCTAAACCTTTGAAAACTCTCACAAACTGCTGGAGTAGAAATTGCTGGTGTAATTATTTTTGACAAGTAGGCTGTCTGAAGCTCAAGTATTTATATCTTGGTTATGGAAGGAAATGGGACCTTGTTTTCCAGTCACAGAGGGATGAGGCTTGGTACAGACAGCATCCGGCTCCATCTGTGTGTGTGTCTGTCTCTATCTATCTATCTATCTATCTATCTATCTATCTATCTATCTATCATCTATCTATCTATCTATCTATCTATCTATCATTACCATTATCTATGTGGCATCTGTTCTAAGTACCATTTTTAGACTCTCACCAAGTATTCTCCCCCTCTTAATTTTACACTTCCTTAGTTTGCCTTTCACTTGGCGGGCAAAGAAACCTTTCTTTAACCCATATCTTATGTATGTATCACCCCTTGTCCTTTAGAGAGATTGAAAATTAACTGGTATGTTAATTACGACATTTTTTTGGTTGCCAATAATTTCTCAGCCTCATATTTTACCAATTCTTTTGTTTTTATCATTAGTAGATTGTTCTCCAGACCTACTGCACTACTCAGACTTCTCAATTGAGTATATTCTGTCTGATTTTTAGATCTTTTTACCAAGGTTGCATTCTTTAGTCCTTTCAAATAGAAAATGGATAGTCTACTTTCAAGACCTTGGTCAGGTTTCACCTCCAAATAGCTTTACTACTCCCAGAGATTGGATTGAATACCCTTTCTTCTTTGTCTTCTTTGAACTTGTATCTAAATGCATCACACTATATTGTATGGGTCTGTCCCAAGGCATTCTTCTCTGGATACCTTATTAAATAATAAGCTTCTTAAAAACAAGTATTGCATTTAATACGTTTACAGGCTCCAAGTGCATAAATCAATACATGAGTGGAATAGGTTGACCAATGCCTATTTTGTATTGAAACAGGTGAATAAATGATTTAAAAGATAATGTATGAATTTTGTATCCTCTGATTAGTTAGTATTGTGTGAGCATGAAGAAGTAACTCTGTAAGCAGGCTCAGATTTTAGACCAATCACTGGCTCAGGAAAAGATAAATCAAGGAGTTTTAACCAGCTCCATATCTGCTCAGTTTTCACGATGCCAACTTATGCTCTGAAACTGCCAGTGTATTTATGTCTCATTTGCCCATGTTCATGCTCCCTTCTTCATGCCAGTGAAGTGCTCTGTTGTGTATTTCTCGTACCTCCTAAGTCATGCTCTTTCCCTCAGAAAGTCTGTATCCTCCACCATGTGGTAAAATCCCTGCCAATATCTGATAGGCTTTCGTAAATTCCAAATATTATCTTTTTGGATTTCTGGTTTTATGCTAGCCGTGGGATTCCCATCACAGGATGATTCATCCATCAGGGAACATACTATCTCTAGTTTGATCTTTCTGACTTCTTCAGTTCCAATCCCCTTCCTTCTTCAACTGCCACAATCCCATTTATAACCACTGTGCCCTGTGTGTGCATCTCATTTCCATGAGACTGTCTCTGGTGCCCATGTCATTATTGGAAGTGAGTTGCTTTCCAGATAATGCTCCTATGACTTCAACAAGCCACCCCAGTATAGCCACAAACAGCTTTACTCTCTTTCTGTTCCTCCATAACACTTAGGACTCAAAACATGATCACTGGCCAATAACACTTCAGCATATATAATGTATAATTTTAACATAATTATATATAATATATATTTCATCTTTAAGTTGCCATTTAATTTAATTAAAAATACCTCATCATGTAGAAATAGCATGGTACAGTCAGATCTCTATATTCCTGAGTTCTGCATCCATGAATTCAACCAAACATGGAGCAAAAATATTTGGAAAAAAAATTCCAGAAGGTTCCATAAAGCAGAACTTGAATTTTCCATGTGCTGGTAACAATTTACATAGAACTTACAGTGTATTTGTAATATTTGCATGACATTCACATTGTATTGTATTAAGTATTATAACTAGAGTAGGAATTATTCCAGGTATATGAGAGGATTTCATATGTTATACGCAAATACTTTATTATTATTATTTTTTTCTTTCTTTTTAGGGCCTCACCTGCAGCATATGAAAGTTCCCAGGCTAGGGGTCAAAGCTGTAGCTGCCGGCCTACACCACAGCCACAGAAAGGCAGGATCCTAGCCTTGACTGCAATCTACACTGCAGCTCATGGAAATGCTGGATCCTTAACCAGGGATGATGGCCAGGGATTGAACCAACATCCTCATGGATACCAGTCAGGTTCATTACTGCAGAGCTGCAATGGAAACTACCTATTATGTTTTTATTTATAAAATAATTTTACATAAAAGACTTGAGCAGAATTATTGGATTTTGGTATCATGGGGGATCCTGGAGATAATCGCCCACAGATACCAAAAGACAACGATATTTTTAATACAATATAGCTTTTAGAATCTGCTTTGTTATTTAATAGATGTGTGACATGGAGTATACTCACTTTATTTCTCTAATCTTCATCTGTGAAATGGTTATAATAATAAGTATCACTAATTGGTAGCATTAAGATCGAACTTGAAATTCTGTTGGAATAGAATCACTTTTCCAAGTTTAAATAGATAAATATTGATGGGGAAAAGTTTGGAGCTGTGGAATGTCTGACATCAATACTGGTGTTAATGCTGGCTTCACTGTTAAATGCTAAGAGAGCAAAAACCAAAGATAAGAAAAAAAAAGAGCAAAATGAACACGATGAGAAGGATGTGAAATAAAAAAACAAGGGAGATCTCATCTCATGTGAAGAAAATTCAATCCATGAAAAAGCATAACAGGAGTAGTTTAATACTACTATTTCTTCATTATATATATATATATATATAATATATATATGCATGGATATACATAATTGCTGACTCAAACTCTGTATTGGATTATATTACATAATTCCTAAAAGGCAGTTAGTAACTAACAACGAAGCCTGGTATTTTGTGGTAAAATTGCAACTCAATATGAAATTTCAGAAATTCAGCAGCCAATTAAACACATTAAGCTTTTGCAAAGGCTTTCTTGGTCTCATCCACATACAATTTAGAATTTAAGTAACATAAAAATGCATTAACAACAAAAAAGTCAATGAATGTATAAGGTAATGTTTGACTTAGTTTATTTAACAGACAATAGCAAAAAATCAGAAAATATGATATGATTTACATTGAAATATGCCAAAGTTATTTGCACAAAAAAATTTTCAGAAATGCTTAATATAAAATAAAAATGAGTTTGTGTTGCTTACAGTACATCAGAATTCATAATCCAAAACTACTTTCAAGAAGACAAGTACTTAAAATAATGTTTATGTAGGATCATTTAGAGCACAAACTATATTGTGCTCTATATAACTCCCAACAAAAATATGAAATGATGGTTACTGAAAGTTTATTTCCCCTTACTTATTTCCTTAACTTAAAATATGAAAGTTATTTTTAACTTACTGTGAAGATTTAATCTTTCTTAAGTCATGTTAGCTGTCAGAGCTGTGACTTATTCAATTATATAGAGAAAATCCTTAGTTAATAAAAGTTTAATACAATTTAAGCTTTTCAAGTCTATTAAATCTCCTACCCATAATGTATCAAAAGCACATGTCACTGTTAGATATTCAAAGGTAATCTGTAGGCATTCTACCATAATAATGGATGCAAATCTCTGTAGACATAAAAGGTAATACAAAAATCAGGTACAGCATATTATAAGCCAAGATGTCCAAACTTTATCTTCACAGAGCAGCTTCACTGCCTCTAAAATAATATCCCCCAAAAATGAATTAAAGATGCATAATGTCCAGGCACTTGCTTCTAATAATGGATGGGAAAGAGCTTAGCCAGATGAAATAGAAGTATGTTAAGTTTGCACTCTTGGTCTATTTAAATAATCGGCAAATAGCCTCTATTGAAATTTTAGCATATGTTTGAGGATAAATCCATTGACCATGACATAATTAAAAATTTCATAAATTATACTGTTCATTGTTGAGTAAAAATAAAATTTAATCTTCTCAGACTTGATAATGATTTTATTATTGATTAACACTTCTCAAAAATGTTCTATTAACTCACTTTACATGACATTTATAGTCTTTAAGAGGAGAGGGTGGTAAGAAAATGAGTAAATTAAATATTAGGCTTTGCAAAAATCATATTTCAATTTTAAGAAAGATATATAGGAAGTTCAAAATAACTTTTGGTGTAGTCATAAAATGAATACAAAATTAATGTTTTCTCAAGTAACATAAGAGTTGATGTTGTGTTACTTGAAAACATAAATGAGATAATGATAAATTGAACTATTTAAAGTTCTGAATTTTCATTATGAAAAAAATTATTGGTAAAAAGCATTTGACAAAATTGAAAGGGAATGTAACATGCTATTTGATAAGTATGAAAAAATTGAGGAAAAGTTTAGTGTTACTGTGAAGCTGATCAAAAATGTTGAAGAGATTGTAACTCATTAATACCTGCAAGTGTGAATTCCCTCTTTCTTTAGTTTTGTTGAAAGGAAAGGTCAGAGACAGAAGTAGAAAGTGAAGGGGAAAGAGAAAGAAAGGAAAGAAGGAAGGAAGAGAGGAAGAGAGGGAAGAAGAGGAGAAAGAGGAGGATGGGAAAGAAGGAAGAGAAAGGAAAATATTACAATGTAGCATTATTTAAAAACAAAGGCTTTAAAAAATGTAACCGCTACTGTAAATTCTAGATCAAGACTAAACTATGTGACTCAAAGAAGCAAGCAAAAAAAAAAAAAAATACTTTCCTCATCTGAAAATAGTTCATAGGTTCATAATTCCATTCTCTTCCTCCATCTTCACTTCACATTTTATTCATGTCCTTCGTCCTTTTCTTACAAGGATATTGGATTAATCATCCACTGTATTCCAGTATCACCTAATCTTATTACATCTGGAATGACTCTATTTTCTAAATAAGATCACATTCTAAGGCTCCAGGAAGGACATGAATTGTGGGGGCACTATGCAACCCAGGGAAACTCTATAGTGGATGGAAAGAAATCATACACAGAGTATCTGAAATATATAGTATATTGGATAATGGAAATTGCTGTGAAGAGAATAAAGCACAGAAGGGAAAGTGTTGTTACCTTATAGTGGCTAGGCAAGTTATACTTAGAGAAAGTCAAAAGAATGTGGAAGAGGGGTGTTGTGTGAATATATATATGTGTATATATATATCAATTTGTAAATGTGCACATACTTATAAATCAAACTATTACTTTTATATTTACAGTAGCAAAATCCTAAACATTCCTTCCACAGTTATAATAGCAAAATCCTAACAATACTAACTAAACCTTTTGCCTTTGCAACTTAACCAGAAAAATCTCTGAAGGGGAAAACTGATGCTGAGTGTCAGACATTTCATTTTACTCCATTACCTCCAATATCTTGGTCACTTAAGACCTAGCTGCCTTGACAGCCCTAAACTGCAACTTCTATTTCCTCTCGGGTAGCCTAAACTATTCTTGCTTCTGTCTCCCAGAAGCCCTTTTCTTTTCAGATTCTCTCAGTCTCTTTCTTCATAGAAGAAAGAGAAAATACCCAAGAGGAAGAGTGGTGTGCAGAAAATTGCACTCAGCTCAATGAGCTTCTGTTCACATTGTCACCTGGCCCCTGAAGTCCAGGCTGCCTTGGAAGCTTTTTGTTATATTCAGACAGTTGTTTTCACTGTTAAATCTGCTTCAGTGGTGGATACATTAGTCTTCTCTTTTTTCCTATTACCTCAAAGCTTAAGCACTGTCAGACATTTAAAAGTATCCGTTATGATGGCTTTGTTTTCATCAGACTCTGTTTTTTTTTAATCTTTCCCCTCCCCAAACTAATTTTATGATATTCTTTACAGCTTATTCTCTAGCTAGATCTTCTTTCAGTTCTTTAAACATATTAGGCCTTTTCCATATTGTGATATTTGCCTATGTGTGGCATCTATTCCTGAAAATACCTCCTTACCTAGCTCTTCCTATAGCTTTTTACATTTTATCCTTTAAATGTCAACTGAAATATAAAATTTCACCAGGAGACCTACCCTGGCATAAACTTTAAGTAAAGTAGACTCTTTCTCCCAATAGTTGTCTTTCTCAGACCTTGGGTTTCATTAATAATGCTTCTCATGACTTCTATTGCCTTATTATTTTCATACCTGTCCCCCCAAGACACAAAATGATATGAAGTAAGTAAGAAACTTGGTCTTCATTATTTTCCATTATATCAACAGCGCCTGGTACTGTGCTTGTTATAGGTATTAAATAATTTTTTTGCCATTTTTTTTAATCTTTTTAGGGCCGTCCCTGCAGCATATGGAGGTTCCCAGGCTAGGGGTCTAATCAGAGCTGTTGCTGCTGACCTACGCCAGAGCCACAGCAATGCCAGATCCAAGCCACGTCTGTGAACTACACCACAGCTCACAGCAACGCTGTATCCTCAACCCACTGAGTGAGGCCAGGGATTGAACCCGCAGCCTCATGGTTCCTAATCGGATTTGTTTCTGCTCGGCCACAAAGGGAACTCTAGGTATTAAATAAATATTTTTGAAGGCTCATGAATGAATGAAGCATGGGCTGTTTCAGTTATGTAAGTGTATCCCTGTTTGCATAAAATGAAGTCAATTTAATTCATCACCTAAGAAATCGAGGAGTTTGATTCAAACAATATAAGAACCTCCATTTCAGAAGCTAAAACAAATTCTCTTCTCAGGTTACTCCATGGAATCATTCAATCTCTAAAATATTATGGAACAGTTGAGGAATTTTAAGGCAATAATAAGGAATTTTAAAGGAATATGAGTGGAGATTAATGATTTTAATTTCCTAGTAATACTTTTGAAAAGACAGTGACATGAAATCATACAAACACTATATATGCATTATTTTCTTTGGGGAGCATAGTTTAGTTTTCTTAACAGTTTAAATATAGTTTAAAAAGACTTCTTTTTCTGCACATTCCCCTAATGTTAGCTTCTACTCACCATACCAACAGTATCTTCTAGAGGCTGTGAACACTATCTCAATTATACGTACCTTCCCTCTTACTCTTCTCTCCATATATAGTAGTCAATAGTCCTCTCCAAACCTCCATAATGTGCACATTAATTCACTATTTAAACCTTTATGTAGCACCTGGAATGTATCAGGATGGTGATAAATTCTAGGCATAATACGTTGAAAAATACCACCTCATTTCCTCCCTCACAGAGCTTATACTTTGTTAGTTGAGGTGGACGTTAACAGAAAATATGACTTAAAATAGGAAACTTCATTTTCAAAAATATGAAGTGTATAAGCTTATCATTGTGTGATAATAGGTAATTTCACATTATCAAGAACATTGAGAAAGAAAATGTCTGCAAATTAAATTTTAAACTATTCTTTATTATTTAAATGTTTCCTATTTATAGAAAGTGCTGGTTAGATATATTTAGAAAGCTTTTAACACATAGACACTGCACATATATAAGAAGGAAAGAAGTCTTTAAAATATTTACACTGAGTATGAATAACTTTTCTAAATGATTTCCTGCTTGTTGTCATTAGTGATATTTTGTCCTAACTTTATAATCTTTGTGCCATCAAAGTATAGTTGGCACAATACCTTCTGGTGCAATCCAACAATTGTTAGTGATGTAGCATTTCTTAAAATGGCATTTCACCTTTTTTTTTTTTTCCAGAATGCTTTTCCAAGACACTGACCCCTTATTCTTTAAACTTGGATGCTGGTACTTCCTATATTCTAACACTTCATCATTTCTCTCAATAGATTTGCATATATCTAAACTTTAAGCCCCTTCTGCCTAAGGCACAGGAATTCTCTGACAAATTGACATTCATGCATTAGCGATGGTCCTGAGCAATATATGACCAGCCTCTCATGACTTTAAAATCTCTTTCATCTCTTTTGTGGAATTTTGCCAATTCCTCTGTTTTGAGTCTCTTTGCTCAGTTTATAATAAGCCTTATTTTTGCACATATCTCAATAATAAAATGTAACAAAGTTTCATCTGCTTGCAGGCATCTCCCTTGGTTTCATTAGGCACTTGGTGGTTTCTTTGAAAGAAATGATTAAATTGTAATGATTATTCTGACAATGATTATTTGCTTCACTAATAGCAAGTTGCTGCCCCCAAGTCTGTTTTAGTGCCTTTTTACATTAAAATGACTTAGTATTTCAATCTAATTTATAATATCATCTTTTAAAATACATTTGAAAAGCAATGAAATACAACATATATGTAACAACAGTACAAATAAGTCAATTGAGATTTCAAAAATATGAAAAGTAATAATCAAGTTCATATATCACATTCGTGCTTAGATGATAGAATTATGTTCTGACCGACAGCCAGCAACAATTGCAGCATGGATTTAAGATGCAACTAATGGTCAAAGATGTTAAAATGTGAAAAATAACGCATGTCAGAAAAGTGAAGAGGAATCC
The DNA here is from genome assembly GCF_016906955.1 of Phacochoerus africanus. NCBI lineage: Eukaryota > Metazoa > Chordata > Mammalia > Artiodactyla > Suidae > Phacochoerus > Phacochoerus africanus. The sequence continues at coordinate 59,202,057 of NC_062556.1, read as the reverse complement.
TCTTTCTGTTTCGGACGTAGAAAGTTACCATTGCTCACACTGAGAGCAGTGGCTCTTTTCCTTTTTGTGGGCAGATCTAATCTTGAGCACTACTGGAAGATCAGGCTTGCACCATGTAAAAGGACTCTTGGGAAACGTAAAACTAGAGAAGCTTTTAATGGCCTGTGACCAGATTAGAACACGTGACTGTTTTCCATCTGGTTTTCACCTTCAGAGATACTGCTGAGTGGTCAGTTAACACTTGTGGATGAGGACTGAGTTGGAGAGGCAGAGACAGTTATCCAACAGTTCTGTCTTTAAGACATTTAAAACCACAGGTGAACTTAAGTCAACTAAATCTACAACCCAGCCCTGACTTGGCAAAATTCCAAATGGATCAAAGTATTTAGCACCTTTACTCTATTTTCCTAATAGAAATACTTGCAATTTCTATGGAAAGAAATCACAAAACTTTAGCTCCAAAATTCTTTCATATGGAAAGGCTAACGCACAGTGAATAAGATAAATGTTACTCAGAATCAAGAGAAACAAATACAGGAGTTCTCGTCGTGGCGCAGTGGTTAACGAATCCGACTAGGAACCATGAGGTTGCGGGTTCGGTCCCTGCCCTTGCTCAGTGGGTTAACGATCCGGCATTGCCATGACCTGTGGTGTAGGTTGCAGAGGCGGCTCGGATCCCGCGTTGCTGTGGCTCTGGCGTAGGCCGGCGGCTACAGCTCCGATTCGACCCCTAGCCTGGGAATCTCCATATGCTGAGGGAGCGGCCATAGAAATAGCAAAAAAAAAAAAAAGAACAGATTCGTTTCTGATGTGCCACAAGGGGAACTCCCTTCTTAATAAATTTAGAATAGAACATAGGATCAGTGAAATCAAAGGCAGGTTAATACAAATTTTATGAACTAAAGCACAGCGAAGAACAAAAGAATGTCAAAAACAAAACTGAGCATAGGTTTATGGGACACTATGAAAAGTTTATGAAGATTTGGATACCAAAAATATTAAATACACCAGATGAAATAGAACAACTCTAAGAAACACACAAATTACCCAGACTGGCTCAAGAAGTAGAAAATAAATTTCAAATGGAAATTAAAAAAAAAAAATAGATCTAAAACAAGTACAGAGATTGAATCACAAAGCAAAAATCCCCAACAAAAAAAAAGTTCAGAACCATATAGCTTCACTGCTAAATTCTTCTAAATATTTAAAGAAATATTAACAGCAAATTTTCTAAACTTCTCCAAAAAACTGAAAGAGGAGGGCACATTTTATGTCATTTTATAGGGCCAGCATTACCAAAGAAAATAAATTTCCAGATCACTATCCCTTTTAAATACAGAGTTAAAAACCCTCAGCAATATACCAACCAATCGAGTTCACTAGAATATAAAAAGGATTATACACCATGTACAATGGAATTTATTCCAGGAACGCAGGAGTGATTCATCATAAGAAAACATATGATCATCTTAACTGACACAGAAGTCACTTGGAAAAAAAAAAAAATCCAACAATATTTCTTGAAAAAAACACTCAGAAACCTTATAGTAAAAGGAGATTACCTCATGGTAAAAGGCATTTATGAAAAGGCCACAACTAGCATCAAACTTAATAGTGAAAGACTGAAAGCTTTCCCCCCTAAGATTAGGAGCATTGACAAGGATACCCCTTTGTACACTTGCTATTCAGTGTTGTAGTGGAAATTCTAACCTGAGCAAGAGGACAAGAAAGAAAAATAGAAGTACCCATTTAAAAGAAGGAAAAAAAATTATTTTCATAGATGCATGATCCTGTATATAGAAAATGAAAAAAAGAAACCACAAAAACACTCTAGTTCTAGCAAATAAATTAAATGAAGTTGCAGGGTGTCATGTAAACACACAAAAATGAGTTCTGTTTCTATTCCCTCGCAGAGAATCAGAGTTTATTTATTTATTTATTTACTTATGATGAGGGATTGTCTCACACAATATGGAGGCTGAAAAATTGTACCATTTGTCTTCTGGTAGCTGGAGACCCAATAAACCTAGTGATATAATTCAGTCTGGTTCCAAGGCCTGAGAACAAGGGGAGCCTAAAGGGTAAATGCCAGTTTCAGGGCAGGAGAAGATAAGATATGGCCGTTCAGCAGTGTGACAGGAAAAAAGAGGCAAAGTTCTCCTTCCTCAGCTTTCTGTTCTTTCTATTCTGGACCTCAGTGATTGGATGATGCCCACCCACACTGGGAGAGAGCAGTCTTCTGAGTTGATCCATTCAGATGCTAATCTCACCCAGAAACATCCCTCACAGCCTCACCCAGGACTAGTATTTTACATGGGTTTCCCATGACCAGTGAAACTGACACATGAAATCAACCACTCCATAGACCGTTGTTGAGATTTATCAATTCCTGATATAAATGAAAGGATCCTGGGAAAAAGAAGGGGACATAAGGATATATGGGGCACAGAGCAGAACTGATTAAGAGTGTCAGAACCTAAAGTCATAATTATAGTAATTGCCTATTGTGGCCATGATCATAAATGGCCTCCACATTCCAGTATCTTTGTTCAATTATGATCAAATAGATGTTAGGCTTATGCCATTGTTTTGGAACATAAATCAGTTTATTGAATAGTATAATAGAAATTTAAATTAATTTTAAATGTTCAATGAGGATATGAAAACAAAGAGAAAAGAGAAGGACAAGAGGACAAGTGAATTTTTATAAGCACCAAGCAGAATTCCAGAAATGTGAACAGACTTAAATGTAAAGACAGGAACTAAGTTGTGATACAGAAATAAGTTCAGAATGAAGCAGAATGAAACACATAAAGAATAAAAGGGTTAAAAATAAGTGAAGAAATGTAGGTGACATGCTAATGTTACCAAACCAAACTTGAATTTGCTGCCCTAGCACTCTGAAGCCAATCTATTGACACTGGGTTGCGGAGAAGGAAAGTGCAGCCTTTATTGCAGGTCACCAAGCGGGGAGTTCATGACAGTGAGGGCTCAAAAAGCCCAAACTCCCCAATAGATTCAGCAAAGTATTTTTAAAGACAAGGTGAGAGAGGAGAGTCTCAGGGTATGTGATCAGCTCATGCACAATTTTGTGACTGGTTGATGGTGAGGTAACAGGTGGCATCACAAGGGTTAACATTATCAATCCTTAGGCTTCAGTAGACCTGGGTCAGATTATGCAAGACATTAAGGTCACAGTGGAAAACAGAAGTTGTTTTTTTTTTTTCTTCCTAATAAGTATATAATACAATTTGTATTTTAAGAAGCTCCCTCACACTTCTCAGTGGTGAATGGATTAATATAAGAATTGAGGAGACTAGTTATTAGCTTTTGTAAAAATCCTGGATCTAGGTTATGTGGGCCCAGCCTAGGGTGGCAGCAATAAAGTTAGATTTAACTAACCTCAGATATTTTTTGAATCAGGCCTTGAGTTGAAAGGTAGGGAAATGGAGAAATCAAAGATGACACCTGAATTTATGTCTTGAACAAAAGAATAAATTAAGATGCACTTATGAAAATGGAAAACAAATTGGGTGGGAGGTGAAAAAATTCCATGAACAAATATTTTCATTTTGGACACCAACTGCTTGAGATTTGGCATACATGCAAGAGGAGGTGTAAAGAAGGCAGCAGGAATTTGAATTCAGGGTTTAGAGAGGATTCAGTTAGATGGAGTTCATTAGCACCATGTTGCAAAAGTCTGACTTTCAAGATAACATGATTCTTCAAACAAGAGTTAGTACCTCAACACCCTGGGAATATTAACCTGCAGTATTTTAAAATCAAATATCTTACAAAAATTAAAAACAAACAAACTTCATTTAAATATAGAGTCAGGCACTGAATCTTTATATCCTTTTCTCTAAAATTATTTTTCATATACTAGGTAGGTTTGAAAAAAAAACTGAGTAAATGAAAGAATTTCAAATATTTTGGGGAATTATTAAGCCTTATGCAAACAAGAATTATTTAGTAAATAGGGAAATAATGCAACATAAGAATGATTTATAGAAACTTTAGTTAGGCCTCTTCATAAACATGATGAATTTTCCTAAATAGATGGTGAAACATCCCGTGTTCCTAACATCATTCTTTGTAGCTTCAGCGTCTACAGTTTTTCCAAAACCCTGGGTTCTTAACACTTTGACCTGTGTTAAGGTCAAAGTCTATTCCTTTAGTGAACTTCTGTCTATTCCTTTAATGAACTTTAGAACATCTGTCTATTCCGTTAGTGAACTTCAGCCAACAAATACCCTAGACCATATCAACACCAATAATCACATTCTTACTTGTACTTAGATTATAATCACTTCATTCTCTCAATCCCAGTTTTCCGTCACTGTTAACTCCTTTTCCAAACTTCCTTGACCCTATTTGGACAACCTGTTAACGGACTTTCTATTCTCCATAGCCTGCTTTGGCCTATAAATTCACTAGATTCCAAAGTTCTGTGCATATTCTCAGCTCACTTGTCTTTATTGCTGTCCATGCCCTCACCTGGTAAAGCACCCCCCCCCCTAGTCATGACTGAATCTGCTTTCTGCTTACAAACAGCTAAAAATGACTAGGAAAAATTAGCCATGCAGACTTGTCCCCCCCCCCCAAATTATTAGTATCATATCTCTCCTACTTATATCCTACACATTTGAAATATTTCTGACTCCTTACACCACCATAAAAGTCTCCCGCCTATCTCTCAGGTATAACCTTGCTTCTTATATTACTGGGAAAATAGAAAGGATACTTTATCATTATCATCATCACCACCATTTTTCTGAATCTGGAAGGCTACTAGAACTTTTATCCATCTGTGTTCATATATACTCCTGTATTCTATATATATCAGGGCAGGATGCAATGGCAATTTGTGTGAATTAAAATTCCATGTGAGATTTTAGATAGATAGATGGATGGATGGATCTGTGCAATATTTAGTGAAATAGTTTATGTAGAAACCTCTTCTTTCATGGAACAATGGAAAATATTAATACATTGGGTAAAATGACCTTTATATTTTTAGAAAAGCATCTTTTCCTCAATGAGTTCAGTTAATCACCACAAATATACATATGGAGAAATATAAAATAATTACAGTTAATATTCATTTTAAATTTACTAAATAAGCACTTTTCAATTTTGTAAATTATCTGATATAAATCTCTTAAATATCTTCAGAAAGTAATTAACTTTGCTGGTCATTTCATATTTGTTCACAGCCTATTGAATTCCCTGAATTGTAGTATATGTGGATATTATGAGCAGTGTCATGAGAGTTGGTTGGTAGGTTTCTGAAACGTCATCGTAGTGACTGCCAGATAAGGATTTTATTTTATACCAGTCTAATTCTTAACTATCAAACAGAAGGGATAACAGAATTAAATTTAAAAATGCAGTGCATTAGACTGGTTGATTTTCTGAAAGTACTATTTTCTGAAAATACCATCAGGGACTATACATATCAGATATCCCTCCTCAACTTCCCGAGGAATCAAATAGAGATTAAAAGAAATTGAAACTCTTAGAGCTTGCTGGCCTGTAACCTAACCTAATCAGAATGGTAAATTATAATGATGACAAGTAGCAGAAAAAAATGAAATCAGCAAATTAAAATAACATGATTTGATCACCTTAAAAGAGAGACAGAATGATTTAGAAAAAAATCTTGAAAAGTTATTTTCAGTATTATACATGTATCTTAGCTTTTGGCAGCAGTAAAAACATTTCCTTGGAATGTTAATTGGATGTTTTCCCTTTTCAGCAATGCTGTGACCAAGATACCTATTGTTTGACAATTGCTATGCTAAGAGATAACAGATAAACATGCCTGACAAAGCACTCCCTTCCAAGTAAAGTGCAATAGACTTCCGCTAATTTAATCTTACAAACGCATCTTATGAAACTCTGTGTATAATGATCAATTCTCAAAACCTTTGTTGAATGTATTTTCAGGGTAGTTTATTTTTAAAGCAAATATTAGACACAAACTTTAAAAATTAGTATGGTACTATTTATTAGGCAGGTGGGGTATCACAGCATTTATTGCTGATAAGATTCAGAGTCATTGTATATGGTGAAATTTAAAAATGTTTTATTGTGAATTTTGCTTCATTTTTTCTAAGGATAATTGTCAGCTACAGAAAATAGGTGTTTATTACACCAAAAATAGACAAATCTCTCACTAGAGCCTGAGGGCAATGGTTGTGGTTTTCCACTGGTCTTCAGAGGGTCTACAACAGAATTTAAGACACCCCAGAGGACACCTGTGAATTATGATTCTCCTGCATCACCGTTAATACAGATGTTACCCTTGCTTAATATCCCAGTACTATTTAGTAATGCTTTTGTGTCTTAAAATTCTCAAAATAAAGTTCTTCTGGGATTATGAAAGTATTTTTATATAACAGTCTTTTTCATTAGCTACAGGCCAATTTAATAGCAATGAATCTAACCCATAAACAATGGAAAGTAAAGTTTATATAAGAATAGAAACTCATATCAGAAAATCACTAATTCATCAATCCAACACTACTGGATATATTCGTAGATCATATATGATGAAATATACATTAATGCATTAAAATTATTATAGGAGTTCCCATCATGGCTCAGTGGTTAATGAACCCAACTAAGATCCATGAGGATGCGTGTTCAATTCCTGGCCTCGCTCAGTGGGTTAAGGATCCTGTGTCGCCATGAGCTGTGGTGTAGGTGGCAGACAGCTCGGATCTGGCATTGCTGTGGCTGTGGTGTAGACTGGCAGCTGTAGCTCCGATTCAACCCCTAACCTGGGAACCTCTATATGCCACAGGTGCAGCCCTTAAAAGACAAAAAAGAAAAAAATAAATACATAAAATTATTATAGATACTTTATTTTTTTTAGTCCCTTAAGAATCAGTAATATACTCATTATGTTGTTAAATAAGATCCACCTCTAGGGTAATTAAGGAGTTGCCTCTAATATGAAAAAAAAAAATTACCACCAAATTAAGAAAGACATTGAACCATCTAAATGTGACCAATATTTTATAAAAAATGGAAGAGACAACCTGAAAGGAATTCAGTAGATCCTCCTCCTCCAAACTATGCCTTTTACCATCATGCTGCCTGAAATTCTCACTCAGTAATATGTTCTAAAAGCCTATATCTCTAGCCATTCTTGATAGATGACTTAGATTGACCAGTCCATTATAAAACCCAAGATAAAAATAATACATAGAATTGAAACCCCTTTATATGTGCTTCAATTTTAGGGTTGATTTTAGAATTATATGTTTTGTAACTGTTTATAATGGTCATTTATTCCTCTTCTAATTCTTTTATACATTTTTCATTATGTGAACTTTTTCTTGATATTTAGTGTCAAACTATGTTGCACTATGGATAATGCATTGGACTTCTAATATTTAGTCTCTCTTTCCACAACACATCAAGATGTAAGGCCAAATTCCAATTAGGCATATTGTAATATATGTTGATTATTGAAATCTTAAGGAGGAAAATCAAATACATCAAAGATATCAAAGCTCAGGTCTAAAATGATTAATCAAGCAAATAAAGATATGAATCAACATTTTATTTTAAATATTTGTATGGGCTCTGAGCTGAGTCATTGTAGGTATATTTTATGTAGTAACTAAATGTATATTTTATTGAAATTTTCTATTTTTAGATCCAAATTTTTAAAAATATTCTGTTGTCTTGTAGGAGTACTGCTAATATAGAAATACTGAGATTAATTTACAACATACGAATATGTAGAAAATGTGGAAAACAAAGTGCATTATACTTTAATCATTAATATTCTGAACTTTTAACAATGTATGACATAGTCCGTGTCTTAATTGCATACATGATGTTCATTAAATGTCACCAAATAAAAATGTATAGTTTTTATACAACTTCTGTGCACATGAGAATATCTGTCTTATTTATTTTTGTATTGAATTAGGCAAATTACAGGATATAATATAATTTTTGAAGTATTTAAGATTTTCTAGAATTTTTAGAAAGTAGTTGTTTTACATTTATCTAGGCAAAAGATTCTCAAGAAATGTTTTGAGAAACTCTGACTCTATATAACATTAGGTGTTTTTTGAACAAAGCCTACTTTAGTCAAATAACTTTGAGAGGTTAATCTTCATCATAGGTTATCCATCTTCAGACAGTCAAGGATCACAGAGGCATGGAGGTAAAACAATCAAATACAGACACACCTCAGATATATTGCAGGTTCAGTTCTGCGCCACTGCAGTAAAGTGAATGTTGCAATAAAGTGAGTCCCAGTGCACATAAAAATTATGTTTACAGTATATTGTAGTCTATTAAGTACGCAGCAGAATTATATTTTTAAAAAAACAATGTATATCCCTTAATTATAATATACTTTATTACTAAGAGAGGCTGACCATCATCTGAGCCTTCAGTGAGTTGTAAATGTATCAAAGATCACTGATTATGGATCACCATCCCAAGTATAATAATAATGAAAAAGTTTGAAATATTATGAGAATTACTAAAATGTGACACAGACACAAAGTGAAGCAAATGCTGTTGGAAAAATAGCCCCCATAGCTTTGCTCAACATAGGGTTGCAACAAACCTTCATTTAGTAAAAAACGCAGTAAGGCAAAGCAAAATAAAACAAGGTATACCTGCACATAACTCAACAATAACAAACAACCAAACACAAACAGAAACAGTTTAATCTGGTGCTGTCTATATGTATTTGACCAAGGATTCTTTTCTTCATACATAAAGTTTCTTTTTCCTATCAGTTCCTTTATTTTTTTTTATTTCCCCAATACATTATTTTTTTTCTACTGTACAGCATGGTGACCCAGTTACACATACATGTATACATTCTTTTTTCTCACATTATCATGCTGCATCATACGTGACTAGACATAGTTCCCAGTGCTACACAGCAGGATCTCATTGCTAATCCATTCCAAAGGCATTCTACATAAAATTTCATTTTGTAAAACATTATTTGGCGACCAATTAAAATTTAATGCATTAAATTTTATCTTGGAGAAAATGAAAAACCGGTTTTCATGTGTGTGTGCAAGACTGTATCATTCCACAGTGAAAATTCTATATACTACAAACTTTCCTTGGAGAGAAATGAATACTGAATTAGATTACAGATTATACAGAAAATAAATATTGTTAAAGACAGTTGGTACTGCTCCAGTTCATAATTAGGTTCTGCACAATGTGCTAAATTCTATTTGTTTCATTTTATGTTATCTATTTCGGATTCAATGGAAGCCCTAAATGTTCTTTTTTTGATAGTCTAAAAACAATATGAAACATATTTTATTACAAAATACTATAATAATAACTCTATTACAATAGTTTATCATATATTTGAAAATATATTTTCTTTAATATAGGCTAAATAGTTTTTAATTCCTTTTATTTCTAAAACAAATTAAATCATAAAGTGCTTTTCCTTGTAACTCATTCTTGAAAATGAAGAAAATTTTTTTTGTCTTTTGTCTTTTTTAGGGACGCACCCACAGCATATGGAGGTTTCCAGGCTAGGGGTCTAATTGGAGCTGTTGCTGTCAGCCTGCACCAGAGCCACAGCAATGCCAGATCCAAGCCGAGTCTGTGACCTACACCACAGCTCAGAGCAATGCTGGATCCTTAACCCCCTGAGCGACGCCAGGGATTGAATCCGAAACCTCATCGTTCCTAATCAGATTCATTTCTGCTGCACCAACGCAGGAACTCCAAAAATATGAAGTAATATTTAGAAGTGCAGAATGCTCAAGAGAAATTGCATGCATGGTATTATAATGCTCTGTAATGGCAGGAGTGATAGATAACTCATCATCTCTGCCAGAGTCTGTCAGTTAGAGGAAAGTCATGTGTTCTGCCCACAATCAAAGGAATGGAAAGACAAAAAAACAAAAAATAAGAGGTCTCTCTGACCAGTGTCACAGAGGAAGATATGGGAGAGACCAACAAGATGCCTGCATTTTCTACCCCAGTGGGAAAACCAGAGCTCTTCAGACTCCCTGGGACACAACAGGGAGCTGTGAAGATGAAACGTCTTATCTTGCTCCCTCTAGGATCCTGATGGAATGACCTAGATGTTCTGGATGCTCTAGGTGTTCAAATTTTCATTTCTCTCTTTAAGAGGAGAGAGTTCACATGAAGTTGAAGAAAGTAATTGGAAAAGATAACATAATAAAATGCTGAAGAGCTCATCCTTTGACTCTATCCAAGTCTCTAAGCCTGGAAAGTAGACACTTCTAACATCTCACATAACAGTAACTTGTGTGTCAGTGAAGAAGTACTTGCTGTACCACTTGTCTATGGACACTCAGCATGCATTCCTGCCACTTTATCCCGCTCTCACTGTATTACAAGGACTGACAGGCTAAAAACTGAAATCCCAGACTCTCTCCTCTAAATTTGAGATGTGATTTAGGTGGTTCCAAGTAAATTAGCCACCCCCAGACTGGGAAGGCAGAGGCAGGCAGAATCTATTCATCCCCCAGCTGCAGTGCAGACTGATATCAATTTGTACAATTGAAAGCCTCTGTTTCAATGTGTAAGAATAGATGATGTGGGTGTAGGGAAACTATGACATTAGCAGTGGTTTCCTGCAGTGTTCTGAACTCTGAGTAGTTGCAACAGCTGCTTGTTGATCTGGATTACAGCTGTAGCTGCAATGGCATGAACTTGAAGCCTAGCGGCAGTGCCCTGACTTCAGACCTAGGTAGTCTAACAATTATACTGTGTTTGAAGTATTTGTAGTAGTTTTTGTTTCTAGTGACAACTAAAAGATGTTGCTTACCATTTGTTTCTACAAGAATGAAGTCACTAGCTATTGCAGTCGCTGACACAATAGCTGCTAACATACAATAGATGCTGACACACCCTGAAAGGAATTCAGGATCGAGATCAGGAATGAGACACTGTACTCTGGGAAAAACTGGCAAAACAGACCTTTGGATAAATAAATTTATTATATTTATAAAGCCAGTTTCTTGCATCTTCTTATACCTAGAAAAGCATTAAAACCGTTAACAGAGAACTCTGTTCCTTGTGATTAGCAGCAAACTTATAGTGAGATGTGTGCTTCATTCTACTTACCTCCTTTGCCAAACCAACGTGTATACTGCCTGGCCTCCTTACCCCTTCAGAGCAGTTCCTCAGACCCGTCTGAGAGGGCTGTCTCCTGGGCTGTGGGCCTCGGTGTTTCCCCAAACAAAACCGAACTCACAGCATTTTTTTTTCAGCCAACACCTATTTTAAAACTTTCATCAGCATTTCAAAATGCAAGTCTCCCATAAATTGCAAGAGGCAAGACTTCTAGCCTAAGTCTTCCATAAATTGTCTTTGCAAACTTTCTGGCTTATGACCGAGGATGACTCTAAAATTTCTTGTTTTTCTTATTCAGTGAAACAAGTATTGAATTTCTTTTGAGCCTAATACCTAGACTCATAATAGTAAAACATAAATTTGATTATTCTTATTTTTGAATATAGCATAATTTACCACTTTCACTGTATGTCATGCATAGATTCGTATTGTCTGGACTATCTCCACATATGTTTGTCAAGAATTTCATAAACATGAGACTTAAGAGACGTGGATATACTGTGTATGTTATTAATGATTTAGTATTTTTAATACAAAAGTCCTTTTAAGGAGTTTCCCCTGTGGCACAGTGGGTTAAGGACCTGGTGTTGTCACGCAGGGTCTAAGGTTCCTGCTGTGGTACAGGATCGATCCATGGTCAGGGAATTTTCACGTGCTGTGGGTGCAGCCCCCCAAAAAAGCTCATTTTAAAAGGTGTCATAAACAATGTTACAATAATTTTAATCCCAGGCTTTGACCAAAAACGATTGTAAGACCTCAAATTCATTCTGTAATGTGTTTAGGAAATAAGAAAACTACATGAAAAAATCTATTTGTTTTAATAAGAGTAGTCAGAAGAGAAATGATCATATAGCACTTTCAACTAAACACAGATATATTACAGTACATTTAAATTTGCTGAAGAAAAATTCCTTGTGCAAAGGAGATTCTGAGTCAGTTGACAAGGAGAAGAAAGCTGTAAGCATAGCAGCACTTATGTTATTAATCTGAATGACAGGGAAGAAGAAAAAAAGATAACAATAGATGCTGACAGTGCATAGTGTGAGCCATGAATTCATTTGCTCTGACAATGACACCTTTGAAAGGACACTCATTGGCCATAAGCCATTAAGATTTTGCTTAGAATATAAAATGCAAACAAAAAATCATTTCTTTAAAAAAGGAGTCATGTTAGGTAATACGTATTTTTATATTAAGTTTGGTAGTATATGAGGCACTGTTGATAAAGAAAATGCAGTTTCCAATTCCTTATGTTCTTACTATTTCAGATTAACAAAACTCAATTAAGCTGATCTCTAGAAAAATGATACAACTCTAAGAAAGTCATCTGTATAAAACAATGGCTGAAGCAGGTTTTTGTGGGTTTTTTGTTTTTGTTTTTGTTTTTTTACATCTCCCCTCTAAGAAATCAACCCAGATAAAGGAACTTTCTGTATCTTTAAAACAGGATATGTCTATGTAAATAGCCATAGTGAATTTAGGAACAAATGTGTCCCAACCAAAATTAAAATAGCATCATACATTTGGAAGCCAAAAGTGGGCTATACATCTCCTTCACGTACCAAATTATCCTAGGAGGTTTCAACTGAATCGAATCACCGCCGTTCTTTCATATTTGGTCACAAAATTGGAACAAATATTAATCTGACCCAGTTGTATCAGCACAAATTTGAATGGGAGATTTACTGGACTGATAATGCAATAGTTTTCAGAGTTACAATCCATATCCTAATGGGGAAAGACCTCCTTCACTTGTCTACTACTTTGCCTGGGAGTAATAGTCTCCTAACAAAAATAATTTTACTATCCAGAAACATTGCTAGCATCACCAGGCATCAAAGAAAGCAAGGGATTTCATCAACCTCAGGACACCACCACCTAATGAAATACATTATTGACCCACAGTACTTTAATCTTAACTGAGTGTCCTTTCTTTGGTCCTAGTGAGTGAAAAGTGGGAGAAGAGAAAAAGTAACTGAGTGTGTGCTTGTAAAACATTAGAAAAATACTTTCACATCAACATTTGTCACTGGAAATCCCCTTGAGAACGTGTGTTTGTTTACAAAATATCCTGAAAAGAGTTTGAACCTATAAATGTATCCTGTATGAAGCCTGGATATAGGAAGGATTTTTTGATGCAGAAAGTATGTAGTGGGTGGAGGGTATATGTTCTGAACTTGGAGACAATGAAGGAAGGAGAAAGATTGTGAGACCTACAAGATCGCTACTTATTTATACATACATAGATAGACATTATTGATATTCATATGTCATTTCTTTAGAAGAAAATTATAATGATCATAGGAAAAAAGCTATAGATGGTATCTTATTTGTATTGTGTTTTTTGTTAGTTTGTTTTGTTTTACTAAATTCCAAAATGTACTATGGCTAACAGAAGCATAATTTACCATATATACACTCTTCTGGAAATAGGATATAAACTATTTAGTGAAGGTTTGGAAAAGATCCCTAAATAAACCTACATCTCAAAAGTTAAATGTGGAAGAAAAAAAATCTGCCAAGTAGCATGAGGAATATTAACTACTTTTTCCAAATGCATGGATACAAGTTGATTCACATTTAGAATTCATAGCTAATGGATTGAACATCATAGGTGTTTGAGGTTGAAATTTGTACTAAATGATATGCTTCAGAAATCTTCCCAATAGAAATCTACCTCCCCTCTCACCCACTGACAAATTGGTTCCAGAGCAATAAGGCTCTTAGGATACTTTGCAAACTCGAAGGACCAAAAATGTCAGTCAGTTCTACAGGGACACATCTTCAACCCAGGCCTCTAAGTATCACCACTTGAAAAAGCACTCTAAAACAGGAGATCACAATTCCAGGGTATGGTGGGCAAGGAGTAGTAGGCACACAGATAAGTGGTACCAGAATGACTGAACTGCTGGGAATGACAGTGTCACTATATTGCCTAAATATCACATGCAATTGAGAGCCTAAGGCAAAAACATTTAGGGGATAAGAAAAGTCAGTAGGACATCAACAAAATGGAAATTTCATAAGGAAGATATGGCAATTGAAGTATCCTTTCCTTTATTCACGTCAACTCACAGTGAGGCTAACCCCACACGGTTTTGACCAGGACATATCCTTTCTTCTAAGACCTGTTTTCAATAGTAATTTTTTTAAACTCTCAACTCTTTAACATTACTTCCAGTCAAAATATGTTGTTATTCCAAGGGGTAAATAATAAAGAATAATATGGAAAACAGTATCTGGAAAGAGGATTTTCTGGAGAGTGAGCTCTTCTTTCATTACTTCATATTGGTATAGAATTTTATTAATGGTTAGTTTAAGTTAAAATGATGTATTCTATATTTCATACATTAAGAAACCAAAATGAACACACACACACACACACACACACACACACACACAAACATTCTTGTTACTAAGAAACAGAATTTAAAATATTTTTGATACCATCACATGCAATTTGAACACAGACTTATGGTTGACTTATGTGTAACATTATCATATATGAATGCAACAGAGATTGGTATAAAATTCTTGCTTTATGATGATCTTAGCTCTAAGCTCTTCAGTATTGTTCCATTTTTTTTAAAAATTAATGCATGAAAACAGTAAGAAGCTAGTTTCATTGTTTGGTAGAAGTTTACAAATAGGTCTAATTATACATGTTGACATGTATGGATAGTGATGTAGACGTAAAGGCAGATGTATCTCTCTCTCTCTCTCTCTCTCTCTCTATATATATATATATATACACACACACTCATATATATATATATATATATATATATATATATATATAAAAGCATGGGCATAGATATAACCATATAGATAGAAATGAATAGTGGCAGAATATGCCATGTTGGCATAATGATTATTTTAATTTAGAGGCACTTATACAAAGCCAGGCAAGAAAAGCACTCTGACCTTTGTTCTTTCTCTTAAAAGCAGGAGATAAAATCCCCATGTGAAAGCTGTTCCCCCTAGTGGAAGTATCATCATTATCACCAAGGGCAAGAAATTAAGACATATATAATTCTATACAAATAGATCCTGTTAAAATAATTTGTATCTTTTCTGTGGAAAGGTTCATTTGTGCCATATATTAGATTCCAGATATCATATGGTATTTGTCTTTCTCTTTCTGACTATACTCAGTATGAGAGTCTCTAGTTCCATCCATGTGGCTGCAAATGGCATTATTTTGTTCTTTTTTATGGCTGAGTAGTATTCCATTGTGTATATATACCACATCTTCTGAATCCAATCATCTGTTGATGGATATTCGGGTTCTTTCCTGTCTTGGCTGTTGTGAATAGTGAGTGCTGCAATGAACATGTGGGTGCATGTGTCTTTTTCAAGGAAAGTTTTGTCTGGATATATGCCGAAGAGTGGGATTGCTGGGTCATGTGGTAGTTCTATGTATAGTTTTCTAAGGTACCTCCATACTGTTCTCCATAGTAATTGTACCAGCTTACATTCCTACCAACAGTGCAGGAGGGTTCCCTTTTCTCCACACCCCCTCCAGCATTTGTTATCTGTGGACTTATTAATGATGGCCATTCAGATTGGTGTGAGGTGGTATCTCATGGTAGTTTTGATTTGCATTTCTCTAATAATACAGAAAAGAAAATCATGGACTTGGAGAATAGACTTGTGGTTGCCAAGGGGGAGGGGGAGGGAGTAGAATAGATTGGGAGCTTGGGGTTAATAGATGAGGACTATTGCCTTTGGAATGAATTAGCAATGAGGTCCTGCTGTGTAGCACTGGGAACTATGTCTAGTTACTTATGATGGAGCCTGATAATGTGAGAAAAAAGAATGTATACATGTATGTGTAACTGGGTCACCATGCTGTTCAGTAGACAAAAAAATATGTTTTGGGGAAATAAAATAATAATAATAATTTGTATCTTCCTTTACCCTCTTTCAGTAGTTCAGTTACTTTCCTTAATGCCTCACTCCTCAACCTACTATAAAAGCATGTAGGTTTTGCCATTTCCTTAGGTCTTCATTCCTTATGAGATCTCCCATGTCATGTAAAACATAAATGTAAAATAAGCCAATCTGTCGTACATAGATTTATTTCTCAGATCAAATAAAAAGCCCTAAGGGGGTAGAAGGAAAATTTTGCTTCTCTTAGCGAATCTTACTAAACATAAAGTTATATTCTCATTCTTACTAAACATAAAGTTATATTCTCATTTCATCATTAAAATTGCCATCAATCACGGAGAGTTTATACATTTTTCCAAAATAAGGAACAAGTGTAGTCTGTTAAATGTTTGTATATTTCTTTATTTTCAAAAAAATCTTATCAATTATTTAATTATTCACTACACAATGATGTTATTGAAAGTTACCAGGTTCAATGCATCATCATAAATATGAAATCATTCAATATAAGTGTGGCAAAATGGAAAATTATACACAAGGGAAAATATTAGAATATTTCTAATTGAATAATATAAGCCTTAGATTTATTACCTATAACATGGGGATTATTGTGATCTTATCTACCTTGCAGGGTGGCTTTGAGGATTGAACAGGATATTGTATCCAGTGTATAGTATGGCACAGAATACATGCTCAATATATTGTGATTAGTATTATAATTAATAATCCTCAAAGCAAACAGTGGAATCCTCTGCCATCCAAAAGCATTAAATATATCTTGGTTTGGCTGCTTGTTTATTCCGATATCATCTTCTCTGGGAAACACTCTCAATATTCCAGAAAGCACTTATAGCAGCTATTTCCATGCTTATATGGAAAAATAAAGATTTAGATCATTTAAAATTAAAAATTTATGCTGCACAATGACAATTGTCCTTTTTTTTTTCCCACCCATTAATGTGGAATATTAAACCACTACACTTAGAGGTGTGCTTACATTGCTTAATGGCAAGACTTTAGGAGGAGATCTTCATGAACCTGTCTGAGAGGTCTTCTAAGGTTTTGTGCTTCATTCCGGCCTTTGACTCTTTCAAGTGTTCCCCAAACTTTCCATTATATTTGTTGGTGTTTTTGCTGTTGTCATTTCAGTTTTATTCATTCCTTTATATTATAAGGCAAAACAAAATTAGTCTGTCATATTTATAACTAAAGGAAATTAACTAAGAACTCATATTCAACAAACATTTATTACATTTCACGAACTCTGTTATGATTTTTATCTTGAGCGACTTGGTGTCTAAGTTGATGGAGGTGGAAGCTCCATTTACACATAATTATAACACAATATAAAGACTGCTACCGTAGGTCCAACTTAGATTGTATTACACAATTTATCATAGTATCTGTGGGAGAAAATGAGATAGAAAACTTAGAAATATGTTAAGATGAGCCATAGTTTTAAGATAAATGAGATTTTTAAAAATATTTATTGGATACATGTGTGATTTTCTCCAGTCATTCACTTGCACAGACAAAAGTAGAGGATTTTTATCACACTAGAGGAAAATTGTGAAAGGAAAGAACACGAATATGCGGGTCAAAAAATGATTAATGGTATGGAGGTGTGAGGTCAGTAATGAAATGAATTAGGAGGTGAGAAAGCTAAATGCAAGATCATTGTTTATGTATATTTTATTCAAATAGATATAGCAAGTAAAACAGATTTGTTTAAGATGCCAACAAAAGAGTTTACATAACTTGATGTGGAAAGAAATTGTTATCGAAGTTTTGATTCACATATTTAAATCTAGTATGAAACAAAATTATTATAAAATTTTTAAAGGCCACTTTTTCTATATTCATATAAAATGGAAACATATTCAGAATTTTTTAGAGTTAATAAATATCCAATGCTTTTTATTTATTTATTTTTTATTTTTTTATTTATTTTTGCTTTTTGCTTTTTAGGGCCACACCCGCAGCATATGGAGGTTCCCAGGCTAGGGGTCTAATCGGAGCTACAGCTGCCAGCCTACAACACAGCCACAGAAATGCCAGATCCCAGCCGTGTCTGAGACCTACACCACAGCTCATGGCAATGCCGAATCCTTAACCCACTGAGGAGGCCACGGATTGAACCTGAAACCTCATGGTTCCTAGTCGGATTTGTTTCTGCTGACCCGCGATGGGAACTCCATATCCAATGCTTTTTATGTCAATTTCAGCAAAAGACAAATACAGTTAGAAGCCTATACATTATTTAAAATCTGTTAAGATGTTTTAAATTAAAATGTAAGTATTTCTGGTGAACTGAGTAATAGCAATGAAATTTGTGTTGCTAATCATTGCAAGATTGATAGAGAAACATGCAGAAATTAATTCCTCTAAAATAAAACATATGCCAGCACTTTGGTTTATGTAAGAGATGGCATAATGTTATCTCTACAGTTGATATATGTATATAAATGTACAATATGTAATATATATGTATATGTGTGTATATATATGTGTGTGTGTAAAGAGAGACTGAAGGTGAAGTTATTTGTTCTCTCAGTTCTATCTAGGGAAGTTGTTATGGGCTACCTTAGAATGAAAATGTAATCATTTCATAATCAAGTTGTAAGATGTTTCTAGAAGAAACTACCTAAATATTGCTCCTGTTGAAAAGAAGAAAAGAATAATTTCTTGCTCTGTTTTATAGAAGTACATTTTGTCCCCTCCAAATATCTGGAAAATATAAGTAACAAGTGTTGCTTTTAAAATGTGGCAAAATACAGAAGCCATAAGATTAATGATTAATTAACAACGGTACATTAAATAATTAAAAATTTGTGTGTGAAATAAAAACAAAAACTACAAGGAAATACTTGGACAAAAGAGTATTTAATTTATAAATAGTAGGAAAGGATCAATAACTCAATTTTTTAAAAACATAAGGGAAAGCTATTAACAAAGTTCATAAACGGTAAAAATACATTGAAAACTAAGCATTTGAAAGCATGCTGCATTCATTAATAGTTAAAGAATTTCACAAACAAAATTCTTCAATTTCGATGGCGGTATAGTAAAAATTAGAGAGATAGGTGTATAGTTAGGCAATATTTTGGGGGGCAGTGTGACATAGGTCAGCTTCTACAGTGCACGTGTTTTGTTTAATTTTATTACAGGGATACTTTTACAAAAGCATGTCATTTACAGTTGTGAAGCTGTTCATTGCAGCATTGTGTATAATATAAAATCTGGAGGCAAACTAAGTGGCCAAAAACAAAACACTATTTATATAAGTAATACAATATTCATATAATGGATCATTCATATTAGCCTTAAAAAATAATGAGCACGATGTAAATATGATAATGTCCATACAGTCTCAATTTATACTTTAACATAAAAGAGGAACAGGTTGAGTACTAATTTACAGTTTTACTTAGGTCAGTGTTACATGCACTTTCCTTTATACAAAAAGTATCCATGCTGTAGCTAAAATAATGCTCATACTACAAAAAGTGAACTTTTGACTTAGAGAAGAAAAAAACACAAAGATCATTTATTTTTTTCAAAGAAATAGCAACAACAACAACAAAAAAGACAAAAAAAAAGTTCTCGTCATGGCGCAGTGGTTAACGAATCCGACTAGGAACCATGAGGTTGCAGGTTCGGTCCCTGCCCTTGCTCAGTGGGTTAACGATCCAGCGTTGCCGTGAGCTGTGGTGTAGGTTGCAGACGCGGCTCGGATCCCGCGTTGTTATGGCTCTGGCGTAGGCCGGTGGCTACAGCTCCGATTCAACCCCTAGCCTGGGAACCTCCATATGCCTTGGGAGCGGCCCAAGAAATAGCAACAACAAAAAAAGACAAAAAAAAAAAGATCATTTATTTTTTTCAAATTAATTTTTAGAAAAATTTGGTAATTGTGAAACAAGAGAGGTTGTTTTGAAGAAAAAAATATATGCACTTTCCATTTTCACTCCAATGAAGTGACCGGTTAATCTCCTGGTTTATTTTTTTATTTTTTTATCCTACCTTTCTGTAGAATCATACAAACATATTCACACAGAGATTTTTTAAAAATTTATCCTTTGCTTTGTTTTGTTTTTTCCATTTTTGTTTTTTGCTTGGCAGATTCTTAAACCATGACGCTCCAAGTAGTGATAGGACTTCATAACTGGTGATTGATTTGGGTATTTAGTTTTTGTTTCATAGAGTTTGATCTTAATTTCAGTAAAAATATGTGCATTTTAGTTTAGCTATATGTCTACATTTTAAATTAGGTATACATTTTACAGAATGAGAGTCTAGTTGTCTCAAATGATAGTGCTGAAAGAAAATTGTATACACATCCTAATTGGGTAAACTCCTTTGCCATTTTGTTGGAGCTATCAGAATAAAAAACATAGCTAAACTCAAGAAAGACCATTCTCAGAAAGACTGTGCTGGTTATCAACATTCTTTCTGCGCGTGAAATTTGGAGAGCAGCACATTATTTTGAATGATGGTATAATCAATTTGAAATAGAAAGACGATATGGATAATTGAATCATTTTATCTACAATAAATGAAAGGCTAAAGGGAGATGAGACAAAGCGCAGATACCAAATTACTGTAATACCTGTTTTATATATAGTCCCTGATGATTAGACCTATAAAAACATGAAGCATGAGGTAAAAGAATTATCAGGATAAACAATTAGCCAATTTGCATCATAAAATGTTTTAAATATATGAAAGTTCTTATTCATCAGTTATTTATGATGTGTGAGATTTAAGAAGTCTCTTACTTTTGTAAATATTCAGTAAAGCTGGAAATTTAACATCTAATGTGTGTTCATAATGTCATTTTGAACCTATATTATATAAATAATAATAGGGATAGTTCCCGTAATGGCTCAGTGGTTAACGAATCCGACTAGGAACCATGAGGTTGTGGGTTCGATCCCTGCCCTTGCTCAGTGGGTTAAGGATCCGTTGTTGCCGTGAGCTGTGGTGTAGGTTGCAGACGCGGCTTGGATCTGGTATTGCTACGGCTGTGGTGTAGGCCGGCGGCTACAGCTCTGATTTGACTCCTAGCCTGGGGACCTCCATATGCCAGGGGAGCGGCCCTGGAAAACACAAAAAGACAAAAAAATAAATAAATAGATAAATAATAATAGGGCAGAATTCATCATCCCCACATTATTTCATTATCTTCCAAAGTATTCTTTTTTTGTAAGGCCTTTCCATAGAGACATTGTATAATCTAAGATATATTATAGCTCTTGGTTGTACAGTATATATTTTGAAAAATACACAGCTTAAAGGGTATTGCTTCACATCAAAAAAAAATCTATTAATGCATTTTAGTGATGGTTTTTAATCATTTTGAAAACTTTGAATTTAATGCAATGCTTTCTTGCTTGTGAGTTGTCCTAAAGCTAAAATTCAGCTTAAGTTATGGTTACCTAGTAAAATAGTTAAATGTGTCTGTATGTAGATGCTATTTAATTTGACATCCTAGAATTTCATATTTGTTTCTTTTTAAACAATAATTAAATTAATATGTTTTTCCTTTAAATATTTTTAAAATAATGTAATTTTTGTCTTTTTGTAACAACAATAATATTTGGCAAAGGAGTGGGGGATACAAACGTGGTTTGATCAAATGTGTACATCATATGCATAAGAAATGTTCCCTAGCCTCTCTGTATTAATTGATAAAAAAATATTAAAAATTCAATCCCATTGCTGTTTGGACTCATATCTAGAATCATCATTATTGTAAGAAATTCAAGCTTATAAATGATTACTATAAATATAGGATTATGTATACTGAACCCATATAAATCAAATTCACTATTTCCTTTACTTGAATGTAATTTATATCCCTTTTGTCACATTGACTCTCTGAAAAGCAGTGATTAAGAATTTATTTCATAATATTCACCATTTTAATGGCATGCTTCAGAAATACTAATAAGCTTTCACTTTTTCAAACTTCACTAATTTGTAATATCTTACAATTTGTATAGTTTTGAGACCTTTATTTAGACCTGGTTTGTTGATATTGTTAACAAAGATCGAAATTAATGTTTCCTCGAAGCTCTTTGTAAGCACATACAAGCATATTAGAACTCCAATTGTATATAATTTGTTCATGAAATGTTGAAATTGAAAAGTATTAATGATGTAAAAATGGCCTTTGTCAACCTATCATCTTATTAATGAATGACTTTCATCTCAGAATAAAATCACAAAACTCATCAGTTATCAAAGCCAGAAATTGAACCCTGGCATATTTTATCTATTAAATAGAATGAGTTCTTACAGATTTTTTAGCAAAATATCTTAATTGAATTTGATTATAACTACTAAAGAGTAATAAAACATTATGGGAGTTCCCGTTGTGGCGCAGTGGTTAACGAATCCAACTAGGAACCATGAGGTTGCGGGTTCGGTCCCTGCCCTTGCTCAGTGGGTTAACGATCCGGCGTTGCCGTGAGCTGTGGTGTAGGTCACAGACGCGGCTCGGATCCCACATTGCTGTGGCTCTGGCGTAGGCTGGCAGCTACAGCTCCGATTAGGCCCCTAGCCTGGGAACCTCCATATGCCGCGGGAGTGGCCCAAGAAATGGCAAAAAGACAAAAAATAAATAAATAAATAAAATAAAAATAAAATAAAAAAATAAAAAAATAAAACATTATGAAAATGTTTAATGTATATAATTAAGACTCATATTGCAGGCAACCATGTAAAAGTCATCTAATTTTACAATATTCAATTTCTTCTACATTCTTTGAACTTAAAAAAAAAGAACAAGGCACTATTTGAAATCTATTTTAAGTGGATATATTCCTCCCTTTGTATGAAAAATCTGGATTTTTTTAAAGTGATGAGAAATCATTTTGAAAAAAGAAATTCCTATTGCATATTCATTGTATTCAATGTATATTTAATTCTCCAAATGCTATTAGGGAACACGTGTAATGAATCTTCCAATAATGTGCCATTTTTACCCACTATATTTACTAAATGACTTTTTCTTCCTAGGGTAAATGTTAACTTGAATTAAAATAAATATTAATTTTTAAATTAAGTTTCCTCAAATTATTATAATGGGATACATAGAAAAAACTCCCATAGTCTGTAAATTATTTGACTTCTTTGAACACATTCACTGTTTATTATTTATTTTAATAAAATGTTCATAAACAAAGAATTCTAAATAATAACATTTGTTTCTTTAATATGGCTATTTTAAAATATATCTCAAATATTACTTACTAATATTTTTCTAATTATCTTATTGCATTATTTAATATAGAGGCTGATTTTTCCAAAGATTTTTTCTTTTGTCCTATTTTTTCTAATGAAAATACATATCCTCCATAGAAAATTAGGATGCATTATGTTATAAAGATCTTATTTAAATATAGAAAAAACTGCATTCCTGTCTTCATAAAATTATGTATTTTGTAGTTTACATGTTACATGACCTTTAACGAGTTGAAAATGATAATTGTCAGTTTTAATTTTATACAATGAAAGATATTTATATATAATTAGTAAAAGACTGATTCTAGTTCACTGTTGGTCTCTAATATTTTTTTATTATTAATTTCAAGATCCATATAGATGAAATATTTAGTGTCCAAGACTCTCAGTTTCCCAACTTCTCTCTGAAAACAATCTTTATCTCTATGCTTTCACAATTTCTTATTCCCACAGTCACAATCTTCTCATTATCAATATTCCAACCCCTCCGTTGCTTCAAATTGCAGACGTCTCACTCTTCATTCACTGCCTCCTCCTTTTAATATCTCAACTTTAACAGTGTTTGACTTTCACAGGATTCTTTGATCCGCTGATCCTGCCATGTTCACTCTCCATCAACTTTTAATGAGTTCACTTAAATTCTATGATAAATCACTGGAGTCTTTCTATTGCACACACATTAATTCCTTTGCTGTCTTCCTACATAAGTCCAATTTTCCACTGCCTCCATGCCTGCATCAGTGTTCCTGAATATGGCTGAACCTCCTGAATATGACTGAACCATCTTAAATGAACCTTGACTGCTCCCAAGCATTGACACTGAAACCGCCTAGCTCAGTTTCTCCTGACTGCATACACAACTATCTCATTTTTCGCTGAAAATTCTTTCCTATCCCTCACCCTCAAATGGCAGCCTTAATTATTCTCCCCCTGAAGGTTTTATAGTAATCTGAATTTTTGTGATTATTTATGTGAAATGGTATTCCTGCTATTAGTGAGAGCTGAAGGATGTCTACAAACTGTTTATTTACTCATCAAGTATTCTCTTGTGTTTAGAAGTCCATCAGTGACTCCTCAGTGAACCACCAGGATGTTCTGTAATACCATGGCTCAAAATTTAAAGCTCTTTTAATTATTTTTATTTCATTTTTATTGTTTTGTTTGCTTTTGATCATTTGCAGTGCCCAATATTGTGCTAGATCTAGTGAATAATTAAGATACTATTTCAAGGGAGTCCCCGTCATGGCTCAGTGGTTAACAAATCCGACTAGGAACCATGAGGTTGTGGGTTCGATCCCTGGCCTTGCTCAGTGGGTTTAAGGATCCAGAATTGCCGTGAGCTGTGGTGTAGCTTGCAGACACGGCTTGGATCTGGTGTTGCTGTGGCTCTGGCGTAGGCCGGTGGCTACAGCTCTGATTCAACCCCTAGCCTAGGAACCTCCATATGCCGCGGGAGCGGCCCTAGAAAAGGCAAAAAGACAAAAAAAAAGATACTATTTCAAAATCAAGAAATGTATTTTGTCTGGAAGACTATTAACCTCAGATTTAATTCATTTCTGGTAGTTTTGAGAGAACTAACATGAAAATATATATCTGTGGATCCGTGTGTGTGTTTGTGTGTTGTAGGGGAAGTGTGGGTATGTAATCTACCTGTTATCTGTCATGTATCATTGCTTCTATACAGTCCATATATCTGGCCCTCTTTTCTGGAAAGGATTTGAGACAGCTATCAATAAAACAGAAGGGAAGTCAGCAACACAAAGTATTTTAACAGTCACAGGGTCTAAAATCATTTAGTAGGCTCTTGAAATTCCCTGGAGGTTAGGACATCTGTTAGAGATGAACGCCAGTGGTTTGTGAAGCTCTCAAGACCAACAGGGAATACAAATCAAAATTGTTCATAGAATATTTTTCTTATTGCCATTTTACCAGGGGTTTTATAGACTAGTGAGTGGCTATTTAATCTGATATGAAATGGGAAATTAGCTGTTGCTTTTTAACCACATCTGGTGATAAGCGAGGCTGTAATGTGCTCCAGATGCCACTCACTGCTACATACTTCCTGGTACCCATTTGTCTGACATCTGTAACTACTCCAGGACGGCACAGCACACACAAAATAGAGAGAAAGACAAAGAATCACAGCCATGATGAATAAACTGAATAAGAAAGGCTATTTTCCGTGAAATAAATGTTCTCCATGATTTTAAAAAGTGAAATATGCTCTTCCCTTTGCCCAGTCCACTTTCCATCTGGCTAAATTTGCCTCCTTCTTCCCTTAAGAATATATCTGTGATTCAACATTTATTTTGATGGCCCATGAAGAACCTTTTAAAATTACATTATTTTAAAGGTAGCATGACTGATACTAGATTCAACAATTTAACTGATTTAAATTGAAATTAGCTAATTTCTAAAATAGCAATTATTCTAATTTTTTTGCTTTATTTTTCACTCTTTTAGCAATTCAATTCCAATTCTTATTTGCCTTTTGAATGTTAAATACACATTTCATTAAAGGCTTCTTTGATTCCTTCTAAGATAATAACTTAAAACTCAATTCTGTAGAGTGTTACCCTGTAAAATTCAGTTCATATTTCTTGCTTTTCATTGTTTCCCAAAGTATGCCCTGTAGTATTTATAAGCTTTTTGTTTTCTGTTTTTAAAAGCATTTACAAAATTAATGTTCTGTTCATTCTGATTATTTTCAGAAGATACCCTGAAATATTCCCATTCTCTGTCTACAATACTTGCTACATATTTGAGCAAGGAACATTTTTGGAAGAACTCCCATTCTCATTACATCTGTTCTTATTTAATCCAAAATGAAAGTATAAAATTTGAGGGGTTCCTGTTGCGGCTCAGTGCATTACAAACCTGATATTATCCATAAGGATGCAGAATTCCATCCCTGGCCTCCCTCAGTATGTTAAGGATCTGATGTTGCCGTGAGCTGCAACATAGTTTGCAGACTCGGCTCAGATCCTGCATTGCTGTGGCTGTAGTGTAGGCTGGCAGCTGCAGCTCAGATTGGTGACTCCTAGCCTGGGAACTTCCATATGCTGCAGGTGAGGCCCTAAAAAAAAAAAAAGTAAAAGTAAATGTTGAAAATATTTCAAGTGCTCCAATACTAGAACTCATAGCATTTTTCCAATTTGATATTTACTATATTGAATTTTGAATATTGCATTGTAGATCTTATTTCATGTACATGTCTTATTTATCATATATATTATAAGCATACAGTATATATTTATAGTATATATATATATGTGTGTGTGTATATATATATATATATATATATAGTGTATGTGTATAGACACATTCAGAGAGACACATACATATATTTTTTTTCCAGTTCCGTCGTGCCCCCTTAATGCCTACAATGAAAAATTTAGCGAAAATTACATGTATTGTTCATCTGAAACAAAGAGACTGCCAGATATTTCTTCAACAAAGATAGGCTTACTCTGGAACATCAGAGAACTGCAGTCCAGGGTCTGCAGTCATGGTGAGCCACATGCAAGTCCTTGTACAGCAAGGGAGAATGTGGAGGAATGCTTTCACAGAAAGGAAAAGGAGATTGTGAGGGCTATAATAAACTGAGTTCGTGGCTTTTCACTTACTGAATCCTTGTCAAGAAAGGAGTCTTATTCCCGTTGGCCTCTAATACTGTTAATAGCAGGTATAAGAGCTCCCCCTTCTACGATTCCAACTCTATTTAATTGAGGTTTCTATGTATTAATTTTTTTAATATTTCTCCTTTTAATCAAAAAGTTTCTCCAAAAGCATCATTGATTAGTAATCAGGATTTCCATTTCTGAATTTTCCAGTTAGGTTTTTGTCTTAACATCAGGAAGGAACTTTCTTGGATATAGGGTCTCACATCAGAGGGAAAGTCAACGTTGGAAACCTATTCAGGTCACATTTGCATAATAATAAAGGGTAGGAGGGGAGATGCTGAAGTTCTTGATAATATATGGGATTTGTATCTGAAGCCCATATGTTATCAAGATCATAGACACTGGAGATCATCTGAAATGATGTTATCATCAAAGGTTTGGTGACAAATTTCCAACAGCCCTAGTCTAGATATCTTGTGAAAGCTATTTCATCAGATGTCTTCTACTTCATTTCCAAGAAATCTTTATTTTCAGGTCACAAGATGGCATGTAGGTCTATTCAGTGTTCGACACTTTCTTTAGGTGTGTCGTGTGAACCCAACTGTCTGTTCCTTGGGATGTGGCAGCACAAGGACCAACTGGTCAGCAGGGGCCTTTCCAACAGGCTTTAAAAGAATTCTTCTAGAGAAGTTTTTTCTATTAGATGAAGTCTTCAGTTTGCAAGGTGTGATACTTAAAGTATTTATCTCCCAAGGATGCACTGTGAAAAGATTGCTCTAGTGAAACCTGGTAACTTCTAATAGAAGCAATTAGGCCTTTTCATTATTGACTTTTACAGTATCTCTTGTTTTATCAGCTGTGAGTCAGAAGAGACAGGAGCCAAGCACTTTAGGCATCCTGTGACTATCTCCAAGGATGTGAGTTTATGAGTTTCAAAAGGGGTGGATATGAGATTTAGAAGGACCAATGGCAATACTTTAACCAAAGGTATTCGGAGGACCTCCACAATTTTTCGAACTGAGTGTTTATGTCATGACTGTATTCAGCTAAACCAGAGGGTTGAGAGTGCTAAGCACAGTGAAAATGTATAAAACTGGCCAGGCAGCACAGACTTGTTGACACACGTAACCAGGAAAATGGGTTCTTCATCACTATGAAGTTCACAAAACATTCCCCAAGAAGGGATAATCTTTTCCAAAAAGACTTTAGCTGCAAGAGTCAACATACAGACCATGACTAAAATATAGTATATCTGTTAGGTGGGGGGCATTATGTGAAATCCATTTGCCAGATCTCGAATGATCAATTAGGCCATTTAAAATGTAGGGGAGCATTCCCAAAAGGCCTCCCTGATTTATTGTGGATAGGTGGGACAAGTGAGGAAAGCACTTTTTTCATCCTTATTCATGTTTCCCTACCAATACCAACTCATGAAGTCTATAATTTTGTCAGTATCCCAAGAATTTAATACATGTACGGTGGTGAGGAGTGGAGATTTTAGAGTCTCTGGTAGGACTGAAGCCATTTTATTTTCCTTTAATCATTTTTTAATGATTTTTATTTTTTCCGTTATAGTTGATTTACAGTGTTCTGTTAATTTCTACTGTACAGCAAAGTGACCCAGTTTCTCTCTCTCTCTCTCTCTCTCTCTCTCACACACACATACACACACACACACACACACACACACACACACACACACACACACACACACAATAATCCTCCATCATGCTCCAGCACAAGTGACTAGATATAGTTCCTGGTGCTATACAGCAGGATCTCATTGCTTGTCCAAATGCAATAGTTTGCATCTATTAACCACAAACTCCCAGTCCATTCCACTTCCTCCCCCTTCCCCTTGGCAACCACAAGTCTGTTCTCCAAGTGCATGGGTTTCTTTTCTGTGGAAAATTCATTTTTGCCATATATTAGATTCCAGATGTGATATCATATGGTATTTGTCTTTCTCTTTCTGACTTACTTCACTTAGTACGAGCATCTCTAGTTCCATCCATATTGCTGCAAATGGCATTAGTTCATTCTTTTTTATGACTGAGTAGTATTCCATTGTGTATATCTACAACATCTTCTTAATCCATTCATCTGTTGATGGACATTAAGGTTGTTTCCATGTCTTAGCTATTGTGAATAGTGCTACAGCGAACATGTGGGTGCATGTATCCTTTTCAATGAAAGTTTGTCCAGATATATGTCCAAGAGTAGGATTGCTAGGTCATATAAGTAGTTCTATATTTAATTTTCTGAGGACCCTCCATACTGTTTTCCATAGTAGTTGTACCAATTTACATTCCCACTAACAGTGTAGGAGGGTACCTCTTCTCTACGCCCCCTCCAGCATTGGTCACTGGAAGTGACAGTGATCAGGCATGTGTTAGCACTGCCTGGAACGTTTGGCGAAGGCAGCAGCAGGGCGGGTGTGTTCCCAGGGGAGTGAGAGCAACAATGGGTGGTGATCAGTTGCAGTCCTCTCTTTTTTGCTGACCTCTGAGGTGACTGGGTCCGCAGGTAGAGCCTCTTCACAGACCGCTAGTCATGGCGAGCCACAACCCCCTCTGGTTTCTGAGATGACTGCTGTGGTTTTCTCCCACCAGCTGTAGATCATACAAGAGGTGCTACATCGCACATAGCCTCCTGCTGCCCTAAGCCCATACAAGAGGCTCCTGGTCTCCAGAAGCCTAAGCAAGTGGTCTCTTGTCACACCCTTCCCCCCCACCTAAACTGTGCCAGAGGCACCCCGCCCTCTGAGAGCCAGCGTATGTACAGGGTAAAAGATTCCTATGACAGTCCACCCCTCTTCCTCTTGCCCTCCCCAACAATGGTACCTTGCTACTCCTGCAGGCCCAGACCTCCTGCTGGTTTCCCTCTACTGTGGCCTTCTGCTCCCCTGCCCATGGAGCACTGCTCCCTAGGCTCTCAAGCTGTCTCTAAACAGCCAACCCTAGTCCTCTCCCTGGAACTGACCTCTTGGAGCCTGAGTTACGGCACCCAGCCCTCACCCGAGAATCTTAGGCTGTGGTGTCCGGGACCTTGGTACAGATGATCTGTGCAGCTCTCACTTTGCTTTGCCCTCCTCTGTCCAGCTGCTATGCTTTTCTCAGTGTCTTTGAGATCCCTCCAAATTGGCTGATCTCCCTGTCCATAAGGTGGCTTCCCAGGATTCCTTTTCTCTTTTAACAGCTTCCTCTCAGGAGTGCTAGTCCCATCCTGATTCCTTTTCTCTCTCTCTCGCTCTTTTTTTTCCTTTGTTCTACCCAGTTATGTAGAGGGTATCTTGCCCTTTTTGGAGGTTTAAGTTCTTCTGCCAAGGTTCAATAGATGTTCTGTGCTAATCATTCTACATGTAGATGTGGTTTTTTGACAGCTTTGTGGGAGAAGGTGAGCATGACGTCTTTCTCCTCCACCATCTTATTCTGTCTCCCCCTTTTCTTTAATCATTTGTTTGCCTTGGTTAATCATAAAATAGTTTTTTGCAGGGAGTCAGTTTTTGGCTCCTGATAATGCTGGGAAACCTCAAAATGCCAATTGAAATAAGCATTCCACTCAGTTCTGAAAATTTTTGAGTTATTATAGTCCAGTCCAGTTTTAAGGAAATTAAGTTTGGGGATTTCAGAAGTTCCGCACAATGACCATTGATAGTCCAAATTGCTTTTGGCCAGGTCAGTCCATTTGATTAGAAATGTGCATGAGGAAAGACCTCAGGTTTTTAAACATAAAATTGGCCAGAGTTATGGGGGACTCAACATACTTAGATAACTGGAATCGTCTTTCCTAGATGTTTTTCCTCCAGAGTAAAGAACAATCCTCAAACAGCTTAAAGAGCTTACAGTACAAAAGGCTCAATTCAAACAGCTTGCAAGCCAATCCTAGCCAGTTCTAGCAAGACAGCTTGGTTGTGGAGGAGCCAGGCCAAAAGCTTTTTTATAGCCAGGCTCCAGAGGGTAGCCCTTCTAAAGAAATAAGTCAAAGGCTGAAAAACCTGGCACAGTTTCAGAGAAACAACCCCTGTTACCCAAGGAATGGGTTGAAGGCTAGCTAGCTTCAATGAAAGAGTCTAATCTCAAAATCAGACCAAAGTGCTGAGTATTCACATACAGAAGAAGGCCTTAACTAGAAAGAGAAAACATTTGAATAAATCCTGAATAAAGCCTGGGGAGTTTCAGATGCAAAGAGTGCATGAGATCAGATACAGAAGAAGGATGTACCTTCAGACTCTAATGTTGGCAGGAAAAGCAAAGAGCAACAATGAGCTTAGTTGTGGGTACTACACCCATTTGCTCACCAGCCCTGGAGGCATTGCAGGTCTTCTTGGGCCCCCATATGGGCCACCAAGATGTTGACCTGAAACAAATAGACTACCAGATATTTCTACAACAAACATGGATTAATTTAGTTTCAGAGAGGATTGCACTTCTGGATCTGTAACCAAGGCAGGCTACATGCAAGTTTTTGCATGACAAGAGAAAGAAAATGCTTTTACAGGAAAAAAGGAAGCTGGGAGGGTTGTAGTAAACAGAGTCAATGGTTTTTCACTGGCTGAATCTTTGCCAGTGGGCTCCACTATTTTTGCAGGGTGTGCAAGCTCTGCTGCTCTCTCAGCCCTATTTAATTGAGGTTTCTGTTTGTTCAATTTTTACTGTGTGTATCTATCTATTATATCTTTATCTATATTTATATATGCATGTATATATACAAACATATATATTGGAGATATATATATATATCCCAGCAAAACCTCATTTTTCTTTGTACTTGATTCCAGAACTGCCTTAGTAGGTGCCCCACTGGCATTTTGCATCTCTGGCCCTTGCATATTAAGTAGCAATGCTACTTTGAAGGCAGTCAAAATGGTCCCCCAGGACCTTCATTTAGGATATAGAAAGCAGCAACAAATGTTGTTCTCATGCTATAAAACCTTGCAGCTAATTTCATATCTGATAGAGAAAGACTGTGTGCTTCTCCTCTAAGCACTAGAACAATGCAGTAACATTCTGTTTAACATTTTACTGGAAGGCACACAGTTTAGAAGGGAAGAAAAGAAAAACTGTTGTATTCACAGGTTGTGTGACTGTTTATACAGAAAATTCTGAAGATCCTTCAAAAATTCGTACTACAACTAATAAGTGAATTTAGCAAGGTCCAAAAACATAAATTCAATATACAAAATTAAATTGTATTTGTATCAACAAGCAGTAAACACTCGAAAAATGCAATAAGCAATATGTACCTATATATTTAATTGAAATACCATCAATAAAAATGAAATACTTGGGAATAGATCTATGCAGAAGATGCATATGCTAGAAGATAGTTTTTTCTGCCTTTTTTTTTTTTTTTTTTTAGGGCTGCACCCATGGCAAGATTCCTAGGCTAGGTGTCGAATTGGAGCTGTAGCCATTGGCTCACACCACAGCCACACTAATGCCAGACCCGAGCCACATCTGCTACCTATACCACAGCTCAGGGCAACACCAAATCCTTAATCCACTGAGCGAGTCCAAGGATAAAACCTGCGTTCTCATGGATGCTAGTCAGATTCATTTAGACTGAGCCACAGTGGGAACTCCTAGAAGATATCTTGATGGGAAAAATAAAGAAGCACTAAGAACATAAAGAGATATATCAAATGCATTGGTCAGAAGACACAATGTTAATATATCCATTGATCTATAGAGTCAGTGCAGTCTCAATCAAAATTTTAACAGGCTTTTTTTTAATAGAAATCAACAATTTGTTTATACAAAATAAATGGAAAAGCAAAAGACATAGAATTATAGATACAGCTTGAAATTGAAGAAAACATGGGATAGAGGATTTATTTATACTCTCTGATTAAAAAACTTATTATAAAGTTACATAACCATGACACCTTGTTATTGACAAAAGGAGGGATATATAGATCATTGGAAGAAAGAATCAAGATATATGCTCACCTATTTGGGGACAACAGTTATTTGTGTTAAAATAACAAAATTTTTGTTTTCAACACATGGGAGTGATTCAATTACTTATGCATATAGAAAAGTGAGATCAAACCATGATTTTCATCATATTAAAAAACATGAAATAGGACATAAAGCTAAATATACTAGCTAAGTAATAAAACTATTGTCAAAAGAAGGATAAAAACTTTTTAATTTGTGGTTATGTTGAATTACTTAAGCAGGACACAAAAACATGAAATATAAAAGGAAAAATTATATTTAACTTTACCAGAATTAAGATTCTTTTACTTCAAAACACATTGTTAAGAAAATGAAAAGATAAGCCATAGATTGACGCAGAATATTTGCAGTACACATTTCTGGTAAAGGACTTGCATCCAAAATTTATAAATAATTATCAAATTCAAAACTAAGGAAATAAAGTATTCAGTTAAATATAGATAAGTGATTTGATAGACACTTTACTTAAAAATAAATATGAATATCAAATTGATACGTGCAGAGAGATTCAAAATTGTTTTCAGTTAAGGAAGTGCAAACTAAAACCACAGTGGCAACTATTCATCAGCACATTAAAATAGCAAAAATGTTAAAAAGGTAAAAATAGAACTGACTATACCAAGTGCAGACAAGGATGTGGAACAACTAGAACTCTTTTAAATCTGGCTGGGATGCAAAATCACACAGCAAAATTGGAATACAATTTGAAGATTCCTCATAAAGTTAACTATGTAACTCAGAAATGCCAACTCCAGGTATTTATCCAAAGACACAAAAATTGCACTACATACTAAGACCTGTATACCTAGGCCCCCAAACCTTTATAAGTAGCCCCCATATTTAATCCCTAATATCAGCCACTTAAAATACCTTTTTATCTATATACTCAAATATATGATTTGAAAATAGGCTACGTTAAAAAGAATATTGAAAAAAATAAAGAGATGAAATTGGAAGTTAATGTATTGAAACCTTTAGGATATGGTTTGATGAACCACAAAAGGAGGACATTCATGAAAGGAAATGTCCAAGTTATAGATTCATATAAATATACAATTGCAGTTCAGATGACTACTTCTGGAAGAAAAAAACCTGAGCCAATTGTTTGTGTAATGTCAACTTCAGGCACAGATGATCAATTAATTTTTTATATGTTACAGTGTATGATGACATTTGTGATGATGGATTTTATTAGCTGTGTAAAGAATACATTCTATGTTGTTTTCCTTATGTTAGAATATTTTGCGGTGCCTTTTCCTTGTGACAAAATGACCCCTGGATTTACAGAATACCAGCTCTTAAATGTGAACTTTGGAAAGTTAATTAAGCTTATCAGTTGTCTTATGGGGTAAATTGTGTCCCCTAAAATTCATCTATTAAAGTCCTAACCTTCAGTAGTTCAGATTATGATGGTTTTGGATGTAGGGTCTTTAAACAGAAGAATTAAGTTACAATGAAGTCATTAGAGTGGGCTCTAATGAAATATAATCAGTGTCCTTAGAAGAAGAGGAAATTTGGACACAGGTATTTACAGAGGGAAAAACTATGTGAAGACACAGGGAAAAGATGGCCATCTACAAACTTAGGAGAGAAGCCTCAGAAGAACAATTCTGCTGACATCTTGATCTCAGACTTCTAGCCTCCAGAACCATAAGAGAATTCCCATTTTTTACGCCACCTAGTCTATAGTACTTTGATATGGCAGCCCTAGCAGGCTATTATAAAATATTAATCTTTTCATCAATGAAATGGGGATAAAAATAATTTATCTTATAGGAAACATAAGCTAATATGATATCTTCTTTCCCATCTTTATTTCTCTACCACCAAAACCTGTTTTCTAAGCATGGATAAAACAAAGTTAATTATGTATTACATTTATGTTCACCAAATATGGTACAGACTACTAAACTTCTACTAAAAACAATGAATAAATACTATTGCATGTAACAAAACATAGTTCTCCTTTAGATCTGCTCTTTTATATTTTTATAATGAACATATAATGATACACAATCTTAGCTACACTAATTTCTCTAATTCTGTGAAGTCAAATATAATTCAAGCTTGCGTTTCTGCAATCCTACATAAATATCTTTTTCATATGAATCATAATTTCAATATTAATGTAGTAACATAAGCATATTTTACAAAAGAGGAGTATATATTTATATACTTACTTCTTCAGCATGAGTTTCCTTTAGGTTCTATTATTATTTCTATTTGTTCATATTTTTATATAGAGTGTTTATATACTCATATTGTTTCATTATTACTACCATTGTTATTCAAAGAAATCTTTTCACATGTCATTAAATAGCTACCTAATTTAAAAAATATCCAGGAGTTCCCGTCGTGGCGCAGTGGTTAACGAATCCGACTAGGAACCATGAGGTTGCGGGTTCGGTCCCTGCCCTTGCTCAGTGGGTTAACGATCCGGCGTTGCCGTGAGCTGTGGTGTAGGTTGCAGACGCGGCTCGGATCCCACATTGCTGTGGCTCTGGCGTAGGCTGGTGGCTACAGCTCCGATTCGACCCCTAGCCTGGGAACCTCCATATGCCTTGGGAGCGGCCCAAGAAATAGCAACAACAACAACAACAAAAAAAAAGACAAAAAGACAAAAAAAAATCCAATTAGTCAATAAACTGTATTTCATTTAACTATTTTTATTATTGGCTGTTTATGCAAATTAATTGCTAAATACAATTTTTTCAATTTTTTAAGGTTCTTAGAACAAAGCATTTTGTGAAGTAAAGTTTTCTTATTAATTGTATAATGCTGCAACATATCTTCTGTGAAGCCATTTGCTAAGCTAATATCTAAAACATTAATTCTTAATAGTTTTGGAGCTATAATTGATTTTAATTACAGGTCATTTTAGAGTAAACAGTATGCTGTACAGAGAGCTTAGAACAATCACTGGTGATTGGTAGCATTAACACTGTTTTTTCTAGAGTGCAGGTAGATCTTCCTTTATATTTTTGATAAGAGTTTCTTCATCTAACACACCGCAAAACATGCCATGGCAAATTCACATTTTCCATAGGAGCACATTAGCTTGCATCTCAAGTTGCTAAGGTAAAAATCACTGCATAGAAAATAATTTTTTTTAATTACAAGTATGTATGTGGTAGCTGCCTCGTGTATATACAAGGGGAAATTGTGGTACTGAAAACTAAAGTTCATTAGTTTTTGATTATCTCTTTGAAAGCAATTTCTGTTCTTTAAGAAAGGCTCTGCTTAATTATAAATTAAATTTCATGCAAGTCACTGTGATTTTTGATTCAATGTTCAATCCCACCTGACAATTTGCAATTATAAATTGACTCTCAAGGCTTATGTATTATACCCTGAGATATTAACCACTAAGGTTTATAAACAGAAGTGCCTCCAGTATGATGGTTTGTTCTCAATATGTGACATGCATTTGTATGCTAATTCTTAATAACACACGACTGCTGAGATTTTGGTAATGTCTCTTTTTATCTCCTATAATGGTTTGTCATATGGGAGATATAAGGAAATTTAAATTAACCTTTACATCACCAGACAAGAGTTATTTATCTTTTCTCTTAGTTACAGGGACTTATTATCTTTTGCTTTGTATAAATTCAGTGGCATATCTGCACCAGTCTGAACCCTTAAATCTGCTTTTAATGTCCCCCAATATGAATGCTAGTGTAATTTTGAACAGTGGTCTGAGGATGCATACACATGACATATGAAAGGAAAAGGGGGAAGAAGAAGCAGTATAAAGAACCTCTGAAATATCCATAATCACCAGAATTAACTATTGAAGCATCTGAGGGTGAAGACTGGAAGAAAACGTAAATTTACTCTTCCCGAGTTTCGTAATTCAGCTGCCTTTTCTTCAGCCTAACCTATGAGACTTGACACTGGTTCAAAGTTCCTAGTTCAAAGTTTTCTAAGCTCCACAAAGAACTAAGAACAGAAAAAAAGGATGCCTATGTATTTAAGTTCTAATGGAACCAAGGATGTTTGTTTAACTTTATCAAGTACCCCTACTTACATTATACTGGAGAAAGGGCTTATACTGAAGAAGTGGAGAGCAGTGACCAACCTCTGTTATGATTCTCTGTTATGATTTTAACTGTACTCGGAATAATTTCACAACAGCTCTAATATACTTAGCTATCTTATTTTTCCTAACCTGCCCAAAATATTTGTTCCAATTATTATTAAATATATAAAGACCTGGCCACCTTGCCTTAACTTGAGATAACACTAAAAGGCTATATGAACTCCAAGCTTTCTGTAGAATTAACTAAGACCTTTGTTAGGACTGCATTGCTTTGAATGCCTCCCTCTAATTCATTCTACTTGGGTCACCCCTCATAGTTGATCCCAAGAGTACTCTCCAATTAGTTTCCTGCAGACAAACATCGGTCTCAGAGTCTGTTTCCCAGTAAACCCTTCCTAAAGATCAGTACCTGACAAGGTCCAAGGAAACAGATTCTAAAATGAGATTTTGGAGCTTATATACACTGGGAGCTAGTAATACTCATCCTATCACTAGTTCTATCACAGTCACTTTGGCATATCATATAGTGCAGTATTTAAACTTTAAAAAAAAACAGTAAAGTTGGATGGAATATCAAGGAAAGGGAATGAATGGATGATTGATGGGTGATTTTAGAGAGGTTTGAGAGCAAAAGGAATTGTAAAGATGGTAAACCTTGCTCCACTGGAGAAAGACAATAAAATGCTGAGTGATCAGTTAATTAAATGAGAGTTAATTGTGAAAGAGAGCCTCTTTTGCAGTATATAAAAAGAATCATTTCTTATGGCAAGGAGGCAGAAAGAACTTTGATATAACCTCACACCTTAAATTTAG
Source organism: Phacochoerus africanus (assembly GCF_016906955.1). Taxonomy (NCBI): domain Eukaryota; kingdom Metazoa; phylum Chordata; class Mammalia; order Artiodactyla; family Suidae; genus Phacochoerus; species Phacochoerus africanus. The sequence continues at coordinate 59,164,360 of NC_062556.1, read as the reverse complement.
AGTAGTAGAGCTTTAGAGAAGGTGGAATTCTCATTTTTCACTAGTTAAAGGCCTTGACTGAAAGAAGATCCTGAGACAGAATAACAATGTTTGGGTCAATCTACTTGAAAAGCCTGGAAATCCCCTAAAGTGTGAACCTTCTGAATCTGTAGCAATATTCCACTCATTTCTGTCAGAAACTTTAAGATAATACAGAAAATAATGCTTCATAAGGCATCCTACTCCATCATTCATTCTTGATCTTGGTCACAAGACCTGTAAGAAAACTCCTATCACAACATAGTCCAGCCAACAGCCTACAGTAGTCTCATCCTAGTGCTTATTTAGCTATTCCAGCCTCTGTTAAAATATAGTCCAAAGGAACTTAGACTCTCTGGACATTGAAAAGAATACCATGGAAATTAAATTATATAAAAAAGTGACAAGTAATTTAGAGAACTTGATAAAAGATCCTCCAAATGATGGGAGATATATTTATAAAGTCTTGAGAGCTTAAGTCATAAGTAGTTTTTATTTATTTATTTATTTACTTATTCATTTTAAATTTTTGCCTGCACCCATGACATATGGAAGTTCTCAGGCCAGGGATTGAATTGGCACCACAAAAGTGACAATGCTGGATCCTTAACCTGCTGAGCCACAAGAGAACTCTTACAAGTAGATTTTAAAAGTAGACTGTAGTCTGAGGAATACCAGTGCATCTGTTCCAAAGTAAAGGACATATTATTTTATCTCACACCTCCCATCCCTAAGAAGGAATTGTGATGCCTTAGTAGGCTTATTCTGGAGATAACATATCTCACATCTGAGAACATTTCTCCTCCTCTTCTGCTGGTAACACACAAAAGGCTGACAGCTTTGAGCGTAGCTAAGAGAAGTAGGCCACTGGTCCAACCAGAGAAGTGGCACTGGTCCAAATACTCTGCTGTCCCTCTGGTATTAGAGGTATCTTGGAAAATACAGTGTATGTTTAGAGCAAGCTCCAATTGGACAATCCCAGTATGGACCGCTAGAGCTTTTGAGCAAGGCCATTCCATGTGACATAAAGAATTGTATTCCATTTTACAAACAGCTGCAGGCATGCTACTGAGCCTTGGCAAAGATGGATCACTGGAAATTTAATATCAATGATCACCCTATTAGAAATATCCCTCAGTGGTTTCTTTCTTTCAGATTAACAAATTATAATACTTTATGAATTTGTGGCCAGTCCACACAATCCATCATAATTCAGAAGTGGTATATTTGGGATTAGACAAGAATAAGCACAGCAATCACAAGTAAACAGCATGAGCCAATGGCCCTGACTCCAGTGTTGCCTCCTGCTCTCTCCAGTCCACACCAATCACCATACAAAGGAGTTTTTTGTGATCTGATAATAGAAGAGGAAAATGACAATCTTGTTTTGTGGTAAGTGTATGAGTACACTCCAAAAATGGAATGCTTTACACAACAGCTTTAAGGCAGAAGAAAGGAGGATTACTCCTAGTGAACGAAGCTTTGAGATGAACTCCTAGCCATCACTATGCGTGGAAAGAGGAAAGGGTGATAAAAACCCACATATGGTCTCGTGAACAGAGGCAAATGAATTGTCTGTTTGGTCAAAAGCCTTGAAAGGGAAAGATTGGAAGATTGAGGGCAAGTCCATCTGGAGAATCAAAATTTGATGGGCCTGTAGGAGTGAACACAAAGTGTAAAGACCTTTATATGGAATGTTAGCATCCACTGAAGGATATTCATTATAAAAGGCAACACACAAACAAGTGTTTGGTGTGACTTGGCCAACTGACTGTGGCCAGCCCAATACCTATATGATGGATACAGTTACAATGTAGCCATGATTCAGAGGGTGGAGGATGCAGGCTACAAATTGGCCCAGCACAGGACACTTTCATATAGGAATCCTGAGGAAGCTACTGCAGCTGCTGCACATTTAACCTGCTAGTGAGATCCAGGCTGAATCACCAGGACAACACCTCATATGAGAGGACAACAAATGGCAACAACTTGGTGACAATTGATTATGCTGTATCTCTTCCATTCTGCAAGAGGAATGATTTATTTGCGTGAAAATGACTCATTTTCTGGAAATAGATTTGATTTTCCTGCTCACCTTTCCACAGACAGCATGATTACCTAAGAACTTATGGAATATTTGATCTGCAAATGTAGAGTGCCGTAAAGTGCTGCAATGGGCCAAGGACCCCCTTTACAGTAAAGGAAGTTTAGCTGCTAGCTCATGGCCATGGAATCCATAGATCTTATCATATACTACACCAGGAAGAAGATACCAACATGAAAGAGTAATCAAGCAGGATTTTGAAGACACTACTTTAGCAGAAGCTTGGAGATAATGCCCTGCAAGGATGGAGTACCACAATGTAGAGATGCACTGTGAACCACAAATCAGATACAGTCATATAGCACCATGTCATCAATAGGTGGAACACTTCAATTTAGGAACTGAAATGTAGAAGGAGAAGCTTACTGTCATCTATGTCCCACTTGACTTTGGAGAATTTATACTTTACTCTCCCATAACTCAGGATATAGAAAGTCTGAGGTCCTGATTTTCAGAGAGGTAATTGTTGCACAAGGGAATGGGGAGTTGATATTCAGCTGGTATAAAGTTTCAATAATGCAAAATGATTACATTCTAAAAATCTACTTACAGCATTGTGCCTACAGGTGGCAATTCTGTATTATGCACATTAAAAAAATCATTAAAAGGGTAGATCTCATGTTAAATGTTCTTACCACAATAATAATAGTAAAAAGAATAAAGCAAAATATGAATTTTTTTAAATGAGAGCAGTTAATATTTTTAGCACTTGGATAATTTACAGGGGAGCCCTTGATAAACCCCAACTTTAATAATAAATGAACAAGGTCACAGTGATCAAGACCCAGATACCTCAAGGGTGAGGATTCTGGGTCTCCCCCTGAGGCATGCCTCATAGGTGGTGCTGGAAATCTGGAATGAGCAGGAGAGAGGCAATGAGTAGCAGTTGCAGTCTCTAGTTTCTACTGAGTGTCTTTTGTAAGTTGTCCCAAGAAAAGAGAGCAACAATTCTGAAGAAGCTCCTCTCAGAATTCTGTATGTAAGGGATATGGAGTAATACAGTAGAAGAGTGGAATAGAGTATGAGTTGCAGCACTATTGAGCTCTGCTCTTGAAGACTGAGGTTGCCTCCTTCTTAGCTGTTGAAAGTACTGGCAGCTGAGAGCTCAGCCAAGGGATTCTGAAAGAATTGCCCTTGGCCAAAGACAGCCTCCTCATCCAAGTTTAGCCTGTCCCCTGGGACATGCATATTCAAAGGCTGGATCCTCTGCCAGAAGGCAAGCCAATTCTAAAGGGCCATTTTTGCCCCAGAGCTCCCCATGGGATTGACTGACTGGTGCATCTGCTGTGACAATATCGAAGTTCAAGTCCTCCTTCTAAGCAATTCCACGTCCTTCACTCTGCAATTAACTTGCCTGCCAGCTAAACTCCTTCCTAGTGTCTGTTTCTTCAGAAGCCAACCTAAAACAGCTAAATTTATAAAAGATGAGATTAGTTAGATGATCCAGTTAGTTTTAATTACCTGTTTCAGAGGTCTTATTACATATACTCATAGTTTGTAGTTAAATGTTTCTATAGTATTTTTCTCTGAAAAAAATCCTTAAGTGGAAAAGACATCAGACATTATCCTTCATGTTTCAGGACTGATGCTAATTTGCAGCATTGGTTCTGTATTTCTACTTACATAATTAATGGTTAACTTACTTTTGGGAATTTAGTACACTTTATCTCAATTTCTGTTTAACTGCTCAGCTTAAATTCTAATCGTAATTCCAAAGGATAAATGAAGTCGCTTGCTTAACAGTGAAGATTACTGTATGTATTATTACTGTTCCCTGACCAGAAATAGACTTGACTTTACGTTGATTTGTAATCGCTCTTCCAGGTGTCCTTGTCATAGGATACAATGAGTACTATACAAGGGGTTTTTGGAGAGTGTTTTTCAGTTTGGTACCTTAGTTACAAGCAAAAAATAATAATAATTCTGCATTTATAGTCAGAAAAAGAATTTATTAAAAAGGCATGGATGACCACAAACACACACAGACATAAACATACATAAACATACATATATGTTTATGTTTCCTTATTCTCAACTAATATCTCTAAAAAGGAGGTCCACAATTTTTTTTAAAGTCCACTTTTAAAATATTTTATTCTTGGCAGACCACATTATCTAGATGCTTGCTCAGATCTGCCTTTGGGGCATAAAAGAAGTATAGACAATATGTAGACAAATTAACATGGCTATGTTACACCAAAACTTTATTGCTAATAATAGGTAGCAAGCTGGATTTGTTCCAAGGCCCAGTTTACTGACTGCTGCCTATAATAATCAGTGAAATTATTCAACGTTCCTTATATTGTCATCTCTCCCAACCTCTCACATTTGAAAATAATTCCATCAGATCTAGGTTGTCAGAACACAAATCAGTTATTTACACTTCAGTTACCATTATGTCTACCTTCTGTCTGAGTTCTAGAAAATATTTATGTAGTACTGCTCTAGTCATTTTGAGAAAACTTCTCCAATCGTATTTTGGTTCCCTGAGTTTCTGTATGATCATAGGTTATTCTGTGACCTTTATATTTGAAGGTCTATTTGATTACACATAGTATCCCTGGTTTACATTTTATTTCATGTTTACTTCAATTTTTGGCACAATATGTAGCCTTCAAAATGTCTGACACTAATCTGATTTTTTAATTCCTAAAAGCACCCTGGTCTTTTTGCCTGTGTGACCAAATAATTTATTTTTGTTCGCTTTTTTTATAGTCCAGTAGTTTTGCTAGATTTGACTCAGTGTTATCCATTTAGTGTCAGTTTTCTCAGTAAACAATGTGCCTTTTTAAAAAAAAGTTGGTCAACACTTTTTTTAACTTTACTTTTTTTATTATGGTTTTTAGCCATTTTCTTATATTACATTGATTTGTCTTTGGGAATTGCTTTCATCTGTAGAATAGGTTTTCTTTGCTTCTATTTTTAAAATCTTCACTCAAAAACACATATCTCTTTTTAAAATTTTTTGTTGAAATGTTATAGTAAGGTTTCCTTTATCATATATTTTTCTTCAAATAATGTATTTGAAATATTTGCTCAAACTGCCAATACAAAATATCACATATAGGGTACCTTCACCAACAGAAATATATTTTCCTCACAGTTCTGGAGGCTGGAAGTCCAAGATGAAATGTTGGCAGGTTTGCTTTTTCCTAAGGCCTTTCTCTTTGTTTGTCGTTGTTATTTTAATTTTTACATTTTTTATCGAAGTATAGTTCATTTACGATGCTGTTCCAATTTATGTTGTACATTACACACACACACACACACACACACACACACACACATTCCTTTTCTTATACTGACTTCCATCATGGTCTATATCAAGAGATTGGATGTAGTTCCCTGCGCTATACCAATAAGACCTCATTGCTTATCCATTATAAATGTAACAGTTTGCATCTACTACCCCCTAACTCTCAGTCCATCTCTCCCCCACCCTCCTTCCCCTTGGCGACCAGTTGTCTGAGGCCTCTCTCTTTGGTTGCAGGTAGTGCTCTTCTCACTGTATCCTCACCTGGCTTTTCCTTTGTGCAAGGGCATCTCTGGTGGCCCTTCCATTTCTTTTCTTTTTCTTTCTTTTAAAATTTAATTTAATGTAATTGGAGTATAGTTGATTTACAATGTTGTATTAGTGTCAGGAGTACAGGAAATTGAATCAGTCATACATATAAATATATCCATTCTTTTTCCCATATAGGTTATTACAAACTATTGAGGAGATTTTCTTGTGCTATATAGTAGGTTCTCTTTAAAAATCAATTTTACAGAAATGTGTATAAATTATTCCCACCTTCCCAGTTCTTCTTTCCCTTCTAAATCTTCACCCATGGTAACCATAAGATTGGTTTTGAACTCTGTGAGTTTGTTTCTTTTTAAAATAAGTCCTTTTGTATCATTTTTCATCAGATTCCACATATAAGTGATATTATATGATATTTGTCTTTGTCTTATTTCACTCAGTATGATAATTTCTAAGTCCATCCGTGTTGCTGCAAATGGAATTATTTCATTCTTTTCTATGGCTGAGTAACATTCCATTGTATATATGCACCATGCCTTTATCCATTCCTCTGTCAATGGACATTTAGGTTGCTTCCATATCTTAGCTATTGTACATAGTACTGCAGTGAACATTGGAATATATGCATCTTTTCAAATTGTTGTTTTCTCTGGATATATGCCTAAGAGTGGAATTGCTGGATCAGGTAGTATTTCTACATTTAGTTAGGGGTACACTCATGACTTTATTTAACCTTAATTGTTTCCTTAAATACCCTGTCTCTAAATACAGTCATGTGGGAGGTAGGGATTCAACATATAAATTTTTAATTAACAACAAAAAAATCCATGACAACATCCTAAATTCAAGGGGACATATGAATTTAGAAAGTATTTCCAAGTATGCTACACTTGATAAGTTAGGTTTAAAAAAAAATCAGTATTTGAATTTGAACTATTTAGTATTTTTCATAATGCAGGTTTTTTGTAGGTGTTGTTGAGAGCAAGATGTGTGGCATATCAATTGTTCAGTACCTCCTGCTACTTGTGATTAAAAGACAGACACTGTTCAAAGAAAATTGTCTTGTAATTATAACAAAAAGCAGGCAATCAGCACAAGTATTGCCTTTTATATTTTAAAGAGAGAGAGAGAGGGAACTAAATTAAACCAGAACCTTTATTTGAACATCACAACTCATTGAACTTAAAATTGTTTTCACAAAATATCTACCACCCATGGTGATGTCTTCCAGGGATGTTAGCCATCCTTATGTTTATAAGATTCTAACCTGAACTTTTAAAACTTTTCAGCACTGAATAATTGCCAGAAAAATAATATAGGGTATTTTAAAGATTGCCAGAAAAATAATATAGGTATTTAAAGATTAACAATTTCTGGATTAATGTTTTTCAATAATTAATATATTAGTCGATTTAGTCATCTTCAGTATTAAAGTTTTAATCTTGCTTTTGTTTTCCTAAATCTCTTAAATTTCTATCTATATACTTATATCTTTAAACAAGTGTTAGAAATCACTGCAGGAACCAAAGCATAAGTCTTATGAAAATGAAAACAAAATTATGAGAATTACCTATACGTATTTTAAAAAAAATGCTAACAGGAACAAATTTGGGGGGAAAAGAACCTGATAGTATTTTGTTTGGTTCACTTTTTGTTTGTTTGTTTAATGTTTATATGAGAGAGTCCCAAAAGACAAGTATAATATATTATTCTCTTTATTGTAGGGAAAATAGACAGCACTTGTAGAATTTAGCCACAATTAGAATAAGAGGCTGTATTTTATATTCAGATATATGGGCCAATTAGTAGGCTTAATGTAAGCATTCAATAACAGTTAACCATTATTTTTATTATTTTAAGCTCTGGGACTATGCATACTAAAAGACAAAGTTCTTTCTTCAAGGACAGGACAATGAGAAAAGGCAGATAAATGTCATAATTAAAGAATATAAGGGAAGGGCTTAGTTGCATCGATTGGTAATTACAGATTCTCCCTCAGAGAATCGCAACAAGCAATGCTATAGAAATACCACTTTAGTGTAGTAATGTTTAAAGCATGATCTCACTAGATGTAAAGTGTTTAATGTTTAAAGCATGATCTCACTAGAGTCACTAGTTGATCCTTAAATTTCCACTAGATGTAGAAATTTAAAAAATCTGATTTTATGTATTTAGAGATCAAAAAAGGATATGTAGTAACTTTTAAATTCGCATTCTTTTTTTTTTTTTTTTACTTTGTTGAATAATTGCTAAGGTGTATGAGGTAAGTATAGAAAACTGAGGGAAACTTAATAAAGCCTGTTGGGATTCTTCTCAGTGCCAGGCATAGGGAGAACACGATTCACCATGAGGGTTTTATGACCTAGTTCAGGAAAGAAGGGCTGGTAGAATATCAGAATAACCTTCTGGCTACCTTTGTTTCTTCAAACTCCTTCAGCTTAAAGTATTTAATATGCCAAACTGCCATTTCGTGGTAGTGTGTCCTGAATCCCATCAACACACACAAACACACACACACACACACACATACACACACACAGGAGTTTAGTATTCATATGAATTTTGCTGAGCAATATGCATTTTTTACTGTTAACTTGACAGCCAGAAGTTGCTAACAAAACAGAGCAGACTGAGGCTTTCAATTGTTTGTCTAAAGTCAAGTTTTTGTTTATTTGCCAGCAGGCCTTTTATGGTTCTCTTCTAAGAATGATCACATACTCATTTTTCTACTGCAAATAAGGGAGTGAAACTTCCTATTTTCACACAATAGGGTGAGATTTTGACATTACTGTGCTTTATCAAAAACAGCAATTAAAAAGTCGGCATTTATAAAACTTAATGTTTAAACACACTGAAATATAACATATTTGGTACACACAAGAGATTGAGAATGTCTAGATAATAAAGTTTTCTTGGTAGTGGTTACCTCTCTGATATCACATATACATAAAAACACGCAAATACACTATATCTGTAATAATTTAGATGAAAACTTTAGATGGATTTTTATGATTTCAGATGCTATATAATTATTTGGTGCTTTCTTGACATTTCATTATTATAAACTAGCTAGGCACAGAGGCGCACACACATTTCTGTGTCCCTCGTTGCTTGTTTTTCGGGAATAAACTTCAGCCTCCATGACCTTCTCTGGGCTCCAAAGGGCAGGTTCAAACAGTTGCTAATCAGGGAGGGAAGGGGATGCAGAGACCTGAGAGGAGCAGTCAAGAAACATTAGCCCAGCTTTGGGGGCAGGGTCTTGGTCCCTCCTCAAGCGATATGATAACAGTATCTTTGAATTCTTCTACAGAAGTAACCCCCCCAATAAATGGAAGATGTTAATGAAGCATTCTTTATTCCAGAAGAAGACCACTAGACCACTGAACACTAGCTATGAAAACAATGCAAGCTTTTCTCTACCCTGATCCTTATGTGCAGTGCTGTTTTTCACTCCCCAAACCAGAAAACCACCTCCCAGTCTCTCCTAAGGGAGTACACTCTTTAAGACATTGGTCTGCTATGACTCTCCTTTGCCTAAAACTCTGTCTCTGCATTTCTCTTCGGTACCCATGACAGGACCAAGTTCTGGCAGCATTACTTTGTCTAGACTTTTAAAACTTCTGCATTAAATATTCTCAGCACAGCTTGATCACAGGATACTGTTGCTTCTTCTTAATATGCTCACTTCTCTTTTTTTATATTACTTTTAATCTTTTCTTGCTGCCATTTCCTTTAATACCCTATATGTAAGTCCATATGTAGACAAGTTATGTTTTTATATGCTTAATTTCATTCTTTTTCATGTAAATATTAGGAGTCTGTACATAATCTTTCATGAATAAAGTCTCTAGAGTCCAATGTGGACTATTGTCAACATATTTCAGAGTTTAGTAATAGTTTTGCTTTATTATTAGTTTTTAGATATATTTGAGATATAAGATATCCACATAATGAATTCTAAAAGGGAGATGATAAATTTTAGAACATAGAATGTAGCTAATGCCTGGTCAAATTATGTTTCAGATAGTTGAAAATAAATGAATAAATTATGGTAAAGATATTTATGCATACCCATTAGATTATTTCAAGTAGTAATTTACCTAGTTCATATTTTATACCAGATAGTGTTCTAAGGTACTTATGTGTATTTATCACACAGATTCCACAAAAGTCTAAAGACCTTTAAAACATATTTGAAAGAAAGATTAGGTATCTTGTCAATATCATGCAACTAAGAAGTAAATTAAAACAAAAGGATGTGAATTTTTGCTAAATATTGACTATCATGTTTCCTTAAGAGATGCTCCATGAGGAGTTCCCTTCATGGCTCAGCAGAAATGAATCTGACTAGCATCGATGAAGACCCTGGCCTCACTCAGTGGGTTAAGGATCTGGTATTGCCATGAGCTGTGGTGTAGGTCGCAGATGTAGCTTGGATCTTACGTTGCTGTGGTCATGGCATAGACCAGCAGCTACCGCTCCAATTTGATCCCTAGCCTGTGGGTGGGGCCCTAAAAAGCCAAAAAAAAAAAAAAGAGAGAGAGCGGGAGAGAGGTGCTCTGTATAATATTTTATTAGCTTGAAATGTATATGTATTCCATTAACAATTGGAATAACAAATAATTTATATTTTTGGCAAATCCTAACTAATGGCTTTTCTTTTTTATTATAACTATATCTGGTTAAAAATAACCAAACTTATACACAACCTTTTAAATATGAATGGGTACCTATGTAATATCCAGTTGGTGGGATCAATGCAATTAGCGCTGTTTAAAAGTAAAGCTGTTCTTAGTTAAAAATGCTAGATGAATTAAAAAAAAAAAACTAAAGTCGGCATGTCACAGAAAAATAAGGTGATAGATCAAGAAACAAACTGTGATTGAGAATATTAAAAAGATGTTTTATTATGTAGGGAGTATACAGACTAGCGTATGATGTATATTAGAGCATAACACTAATTTGGGTTCAAAATCATTAGCTAGTTTTCCAGAAAAGTTACCTTAAAAGTTTGAAGTGACAGTTTTGTGATAAATATTTAAATTAAATGAAATGAGGATTAAAAGCTCCCTGAAGAGGAAGAATCATTCTCTCCCATTGCATTTACCATTTAAAGACATTTAGAAGCATTTTTTTAACAAATATTTTATAGTGGGTCAGCTAATTCAAGTTTTGAGCTTTTAAAAACACTCTTAGAAAAATTAAGAATGTCAATGATTATTTAAGAGGCACTCATAAGACAAAAATTATAATTCCAAACTCATTATATTTGTATTTTAGGATATTTCATGCAGAAAAATCACCCAAAATGAACACGCATGGTACATTGTTTCCATTGTGTTTAAATGTGGCTAAATATTTGTTTAAAATTATCTTTTTGGATATTACTTTCTTTTCTTTCATCTTCATGAACAAAAGTTGATCTTTGATGTATAGAATGTATTTAATACCTTAAAGCCTGGTTTGTTATTTTCTTTTTCTTTTTGGTAGACGAATATACATTATTTAAAACTAATTAAGACAAAAGTTAGGGGTCATTCATATTATAATAAAAGTATTTTTTCAGAATAAGTATTCTACACATGTAAACTTAATATAAAAATTTATTTTAAAAAATTGTAAGAGGCAAGAATTAGAACATTTAGCAAAAGATGTTTAAAAGGCAAGCATTTATATTGCTATATAACTTAACTGAAATTTTTCAAAGCAAAGAAATTTAGCAGATAGGCATTCTTATATAGATAAGAGTTTTGTTACTGGCATTTCAGCTATTCGTGTGTAAATGATTCTCTTAAAATGTTTAAAATAATTTAAAATAGATGAATATTTTTGAGCATAATAAGACTTGTCTATTCAAGTTTTTTTCTCCCTTAGAAAACCTTTTCTTTGAGCAGGGTAGTGGGATAGGGCTACAAAATATTCTTCAGTCCAGATTGAATATCATGCATTTGAAATGAGCTGATCTGAATTAATGAGGTCATGAGGTCTAAGTGAAATAAAAAAATTTTCTGTGAATTTAAAACTGGATAAAAAACAATTTCTAGGTCATTTTTTCCTCTTAATTCACATTCTCTTACATAGGAACAAAAATGGTCTAGATGATTTTTTAATAGATCTTATTTTTTGGATCACTTTTAGGTTCACAAATAACTGAGTGTAAGGTATAGAGTTTTCTCATATAGGCCTTTCTGTCTGCTCTTCCTGACCTCAGCCTGCTCTACTATCAACATCCTAAACCAGAGTGGGACATTTCTTACAACTGATGAACCCACATTGACTCATCATTATCAACCAAAGTCCATAACATTATAACTCATTCTTGGTGTTGTACATCTTACGAATTTTGATAAAAGTGTAATGACATGTATCCACCATTATAAAATCACATTGAATAGTTACATTGGCCTAAAAAATCCTCTGTGCTCTGTTTTTTGTTCCCTCTTCCTTAATCTCTGGCAACCAATATTCTTTATACTGTCCACATAGTCTCACCTTTTCCACAAAGTCAGAGTTGGAATCATATACTATAGAGCTTTTCAGATTATTCACTTAGAAGTATTTAAGTTTTTTATGTCTTTTCATGCTTTGATAGCTCATTTCTTTTTACTGCTGAATATCATTCCATAATCTGGATGTATACAGTTCATTTGTCCATCCACTTTACTGAAGGATATCTTAGTCGTTTCCAAGTTTTGGCAATTATGAATAAAAATGCATCCATCTGCAGATTTTTATGTGGATATTGGTTTTCAACTCCTTTGGATAAAACAAGGAGCATGATTCCTGGGTCATATGGTAACAGTATGTTTAGTGTTGTAAGAAGCTTCCAACTGTCTTCCAAAGTGGCGGTACCATTTGACATCCCCACCAGCAGAGAATGGCGTCCTGTTGCACCATATCCTTGTTAGCATTTAGTGTTGCCCGTATTTTGGATGCTGGCCCTTCTTATGGGTATGTGTTGGCATCTCATTGCTTTAATTTATATTTTTGTGATAACATATGATGTAGAACATCTTTTCATATGCTTATTTACCATCTGTACATCTTGTTTGTTGAGTTCTTTTCAAGTCTTTTGCCCATTATTTAGTTGAGTTGTTCATTTTCTTTTTTTTCTCTTTCTTTTTTTTTTTTGTATTTTTAGGGCCATACCCATGGCATATGGAGGTTCCCGGGCTAGAAGTAAAATGGGAGCTGTAGCTTCTGGTCTATGCCACAGTCATAGCAATGTGGGATCCAAGCCACATCTGTGACCTACAACATAGCTCACAGCAGTGCTGGACCCTTAACCCACTGAGGCCAGGTATAGAGCCTGCATCCTCATGGAAACTAGTCAGATTTGTTAATCACTGAGCCATGACAGTAACTCCTGTTCATTTCCTTATTATTGAATTGTAAGAGTTCTTTGTATATTTGGATAGCAGTTCTTTATTATATATGTCTTTTGCAAATAGTTTCTCCCAGTCTATCAGCCCTTCATTTTTAATAGGAACAAAACTTTTTCATAAACACTATAATAAAATTCTATAATGCTCCGACTGTGCAAACAACTCATTCTAGCTTTGGGTATTATATGTGTTTTATTCCACAGAATTGAACTGCTTAAACTGTTCCAAAAATCTATGGACATTCTGAGAATCCACAATCTTTATTGTGTCAATTAGTATATTTTATCATTTCTGTTGTTAAATTTCTTTATAGAATGGCCTGTGAGAAATTTTAGACTCTCTAATAGTCTCTAATGTGAGCATTAAGTGAAGATCTTTCTCTAGAAGGGGTTTGAAATTATCACTTGTTTAAAGATCCTAAGTAACCAACTCTTGAATGGATTATGTTAAACCAGAGAATCTGTTACACTGTATTTCTAAATATCAACTGATAAAATTTCCTGAGATATTTAATATGACCAAGCCAAATATGTGGCATAAAGACTGTCATTCACTTGATGGCCCCTTATCCAAGACACAAAGGAAGGTATTTTAATTAAAGACTTTTCATCTTATCCAGGAAGACAAATTTTTTCAGCACAGAGCTCTAGCTGCTACCAAGTATAAGAACAGCATGAAAAAAATAACATTTGTCATTATTTCTCCACCACTAAAAGTCTTGATGCTTTCCTTAATTAATACTCTTTGCTTTCACCATATAAACATATAAAAATTAAAAGGACCAGTTACTCAAAAATTAGTATTTTGCCATTTTAACTACCAGAAAATTTTTACTAATGTATATGGAAAATTCCTAAAAATATATTTTAATAAATGGAATGAATACTTGTCTAATTATAGATGTTCTTTATGTGAGGGGAAATTGAGTCACGGTGAGTCACAATTATAAAATTAAATAATAGAATTTATAGTTTAGGTATTGTCTTTAATTTTTGAGTATATAGCAGATGAGCTGAATCCTATTTACATTCATTTGCAGATAAAATTTAACAAAATTTTTACTCTTAATTATTTAATTTTTTTCAACTGAGTAATTTTTATTTCTCCTCAACTGAATCAATAATTTTAATTTTCTACCTGTTTAAACAAAATAACTAGTGGCTCTTCTTTAGGGTTGCCTGTAGAGATTAATTAAATTTTACAAATTTTGGATCCATAGTCTTTGGGTAAAAATATTTTAAAAACTAGATTAATTTTACATGAGAGATTCAGTTATAAAATTGCCCAACTGGTGCAACATAGAGACTTAGTAGTATACCACAAGGGAAATGAGATCTCTTCTGACAACTATATGTCTTCTACTGTAAATCCTGAGCAGATTGGCTTCCATATGGTACTTCCTCCATAGAGGGAAGTATGAATACTCATAAAATTACAATATTTGAAAAGTTGAATATATATGACTCATATAAATACACAATATACATTAAAATATGCCAGATACTATATTTAACCCATTAATAATTGAGGAGAAAGAAACTGATTCCAACAGCATTTCTGTAGCTGAGTTGTTATAGACAGGAGAAAAAAAATTGTTAAATTAAGACATCTCATAAATCCCCAGCCTGGGAATTTATGTATGCTGCAAGCATAGCCAATAATTAAATAAATAAATAAATAAATAATCTCTCATTACCTTAGAACCCAGACTAGTGATCAGGCAATAAAATCATGGGTTATCCTGCTATGTCTTTGATTCTCTGAAAATATCCTACAAGCTGACTTTAAACTTCATGCTGTCTAAGATTGGAGAGAATGAAATAATCCTTAGGTTGGCCTATTAAATCGCGATGACACTGAAAGAAAATGCTTTTATCTTTCTTGTTTATTTACACATTTTAAGAAAATAAAAGCAGAGTTTTCTGATTACCCAGCCAGTTAAGGATCTGGCCTTGTCACTGCGGCAGCTTGGGACACAGCTGTGGTGCAGGTTCATTCCCTGGCCCAGTGAACTTCTGCCTGCCACAGGCACAGCCAAAAAAAGAAAAAAGAAAATAAATGCATTTTAATTTGGTAATTAAGATACCATATATCTTTGGAGATATTTTTGCTAAGGATAAATTCTTAAAGATTTTTTTAAACTGATG
This sequence comes from Phacochoerus africanus, assembly GCF_016906955.1. Lineage (NCBI taxonomy): Eukaryota > Metazoa > Chordata > Mammalia > Artiodactyla > Suidae > Phacochoerus > Phacochoerus africanus. The sequence continues at coordinate 59,149,183 of NC_062556.1, read as the reverse complement.
TAACAATTGGTTCAAACAAGCTAAACTCCTTTTGCTCTTTTACATATATGCCCTGTGCTTCTTTCTCTGTGCCTTTTATTTTCTATCACTGGAAGAACTATCAAAATGCCCTTTTTAAACTTTATCTAAACCATTTATTCAAGTTTCCTACAAATAGGATATTATGAACGTTCTCTTGCTCTATGACAATACTCTTTTCTGACCATCTGTTACAAGGTGACATACACATTCCTAAACAGCCCTATGCAAAATTGTCCAAAAATTCCATGGGTTTTATGGGAAAACTGAGGTTGGGACAAAACACTTAAAAACTTCTTTAGTGACACAAACACAATAAAAGATAAGAGCTTAATAAAAATGGTAGCAATTTTACAAATATGGATGTTTAAGCACTAGCTGAATACCAGAATGATACTTTATCTTAAAAAAAAAAGCTGAAGTTTTTTCCCTGGACTGGGCATTGGACAGGTGGAGTGGTAGAAGGAGAGTTATGTAAAATAGGATGTGTGGAACTGAGGTAGTTCCTAGATGTTTGAGGTGTATGTGTATTTTGTGCGTTCGTACATTCTTTCATGCCTTGATTCACGTAACTAGATGCAGTCTTCTGCATTCACCTAGTGTTTCTCATGGACAAACCACACATAGCAAACATGAAATCTGCGTTACGCTCAAATTATTCCCTAATGTATACATCATGTTGGAACAAGTCGATGTTTGCAAAATAAACGTTATAGCTGAACTGACAGTGCTATATCTTTATGTTCAGAAACATAATTTTAAAATCCTGTTATGTTTCTTTAGCACATATTTCTTCTAGTATACTGTATATACTTAGGGGTTAATATTTTTATCACTCATAATTATAACTCCCATGGCCTTTAGACTTTTAGGTAACTATACAGGTTTTTTCAGTTGTAGTTGATCTGTGAGCCATAAATCTGGCTTATAGTAAAATTCTTAATCTTTATTTAATAATAACATAATAACTACTTAACATAAATATTTCTAAAGTAAATAAATGAAAGTCGACAAATCATATATACAATGGTAACCACGAATTGCTTCAGGATAATAATAATAATAATAATATAAAAAAACAGAGGTTGTCTGAATAAAATTATTATATAAATTCCCAAATTTCTTACTTTGATATGTAAGAACACTTAGCCAGTCATGCCTTTTTGTATGCTGGCCTGGCGTCCTTTTGCTCATTCTTATTCTAAGGATATTCTTCAATAAAACTTGTGCTGCCTTTATCCCAAACCATTCTCATTTGTGTCACTTCCTTAGGCTAAATGCTTGTTAAAAACTGGAGAAAATTCTTAATCTATGCATAAGATCAAGTCAAAGTTGGCTTTCTCTACAAAGTCTTTGTTCATCATGTTCCTCAGGGAGTTTGGTTTCCTCCAACACAGTATTCTATTTCCTTACAACCCGTGAATACCACCTTCCTCTTTTCCTTCGCGCTACTGAATTTTGGTTTCTTACCTGCTATCTGTGTGTTTTGCTTTTATTACTTATTTCACACCCGAATGGAATTATGCAGGGAACTTTATTATTTTTGTTAGAGGCTTTTTTGATTTGGGTACCAACTGGGAACATATTTTTCTCTTGCCACATATAACTATATTCCATTTAACTTTCTCAGTAAAATTCTATTTTAATTTTATTTGAACAATATGTTACAGTGTTTCTGTTCTAGAAAATAGTAAAACCTCAAAAGTATTTATTTGGAATTGTGGTTTTGAATCAATTTTTTTTGTGTAATAGTGTAATAATATGTAGTTGATTTCTAACATTATTCTGTTTTTTTTTCCTGAATTCTAAGAAACTTTATTCTTAATATGATAGAACTAATTGGGTTAAGAAAATGAGAAAGCAAGTAGATAACTATTTTCAGGGGATCTATGATGTGCAAAGTATGGGCTAGATGGTTAACCATATATTTTGATCAATTAATTTTCCTTAAAATCTCTTAGAAGAGGAATTTTTGTCTATATTTTTAAAATGTTGTATTTTTTAAATAATGTCCTGATATAGGACTTAATTCTCCAAACATAAGCCTAAGGCAAGTATCAAGTGGATCTAGAGCAGGGGAAGAGAGTAAACCCATTTAGTTATCTGCTGCCATATGGGAGGATGAGACAAAAACATGACCTCTTGGTTATAGTTCATAATCTTTTTTGGGAGGGTGCTGTGCATGTGGCACATGTAAGTTCCCATGCTAGGGGTTTAATCGGCGCTGCAGCCACAGCCACATCAAAGCCAGATCCAAGCTGAGTCTGCGACTTACACACCACAGCTCAAGGCAACAGTGGATCCTTAACCCACTGAGCAGAGGCCAGGGATTGAACCAGCATCCTCATGGGAACTAGTCAGGTTCTTAATCTGCTGAGCCATTATGGAGCTCCTAGCTCATAAATCTTAATAATAAAGGTTAAATTTGTGGAATATAAAACCCATCTTCTTATATCAACTATGCTGGACTATTTTGTGAGTTGTAAACACTCATCTTCACATTTGGAACTGCATTAGTCAACAAAAGCATCCACTTACCAAGATGTCTTAGGTTTGCAAGAGGTGTTCATTATTTACATTTCTAAGTGCTCAGCATCACTGAAAGTGCCTGACAAGCCAAATAAGGAGGCTATTCCTCATGCAAGAGAGTATGCAAGCGTGGCTTTTGTTCTTTCAATTGCAAGAGATAAATGAAAAAATAAAAAGAGACAGAGAAAGATTCTTAAAAGCTTTGTTTGAGGTGCAGGTTTTATTTGATAATCAGACAGCATCTTAGCAGAATAGAAAGAAAATGTATAGCACTTTCTATCCTTTATGCTACCAGAATATTTTTTCTGTCTTGACTTTCCTCATCCTGAAATGGAAAGTCAAGTTAATTAAGGAATTATTAAAGTTAATTAAGGAATTCATAAAGACGAAATGACAGGGTTTTTTTTACTTTATTTTATTTCTCTTAAATTCTGAATTAATAGTGCTATCATGCAGAAGACTTTTTTTAGTGGTGAGCATTACTGGTATTTATGTTCTAAAACTTCATTCTTTTCATGTTTGTTGTCTGAGTTACAAGGGCATGTTTTTGTCAGTGATCACAAGTTTATAGAGTATTGGGGACTAGGCTGTATAATTTGGTTTATGAAATGCCAGCAGGGCACTGCATATTTATAGAAGCTCAATGTGCTATTGTTTTGATGGATATTATGATGATAGCTCATGTCTTTTTTATTATCTGTACAGCAATAATAATCTCTTACTGCTTTAGTCTCTCAATGCAATAAAATGAATCTAACAGTAAACCATATGGAATATGCATGCTTGCTCAACACAAATATTCATTATATTTTCTAGAATATGAGCAAAAATATCTAAAATTATGCTCAGGGGTTAAAAATAATAGGACAATACATAAATCTAACATTACATTGAAAATATACTGTCAAAGTCTAATCTTTTTGTTTTATGATGTATTTATTAACAGCATGTCTATTCTTGGTTCACTGGCAATCTGCTGTGATTAAATAGTAAGTGAAAGAAAATGAGTAGCATGCAATTAGCTTTTTCACATAAACCTAATTAGAAGTAAAAAAAAAAAAACCACAGAGTACTGCATATGAACATCGTGATTAAAAACAATAGTGCAGGAGTTCCCTTCATGGCTCAGTGGTTAACAAATCCGACTAGGAACCATGAGGTTGTGGGTTCAATCCCTGGCCTCGCTCAGTGGGTTAAGGATCCGGCATTGCCATGAGCTGGGGTGTAGGTCACAGATGCGGCTTGGATCCCACGTTGCTGTGGCTCTGGCATAGTGGGCAACTATAGCTCCGATTGGACCCCTAGACTGGGAACCTCCATATGCTGCCCTAGAAAAAACAAAAAACAAACAAACAAACAAACAAAAAAAAACAAATAAAAGTAGTGCAGATAATCCTACAAAAGTTGCAAAGAGATTTAGATAGAAATTTATTGTTGATGAAATGATAAGCCATGACTAAATTTCAATTCCTGAGACTACTAATAGCAGAATTTTTTTTTGTTTTGTTCATTTTAAAAATCATGCAAATGTATACATAAAGTACTTAACAATTGCAAAAATACTGATAATAAAATTATTCACTTTCTCTCCTTGAGTAAGCTAGAGAATGAACTTTATCTATTAGAAAAACACACAATAAAGTATTTTTCAAAGCAATTAATAATGTCCTATCCAAGCTAATATCCATCATTTTATACAATGAATACCTAAAAAAAAATTTTCCTCAGTTTTCTGAATCTAAAATATTGAACATCTTTTGTCATCTAGGTCTTTTGGAAATATATTTTTGATACCCAATCACTGACTTTTGAAAGGTAAACTATGTGGAGAGAAGTTATTTTAGAATATTTAAAACATACCTTAAAATTGTAATATTGGTTTTTTTGTTTTTATTTTTTGTTTTCGTTTTTTAGGGCTGCACCTGCAGCATATGGAAGTTCCCAGGCTAGGGGTGGAATCTGAGCTACAGATGCCAGCCTATGATCACAGCAATAGCAATTCGGGATATGAAGTGTATCTGCAACCTACATCACAGCTTGTAGTGAAATTCACTGAGCCTGAGCAATGCCAGGGATTGAATTCACTACCTTATGTTTACTAATGGGGCTCATAACCCGCTGAGCCACTATGGGAACTCCCCATAATATTGTATTTTTATAGTTTATTTAAGACTTTTTAAAAGTGGATTGGGTCCTGAAAAGGATTAATTAAATCCTCCTACTGACACACCTCAACAGAGCAATTCCTTACAATTCTAAATACACAGATGTGATTGCGAAATCACAAGGAGAAAGGATAAAGCAGAAAGAACTCTTCTGTTAAGACCTTCAACCTGAGGACCTGTTATGCCAAGAGCCTATTTTTGATAACTTAGGGGAAAAAAAACAGAGGGGAGTGATTGTATTTCAGCTGTAGAAACCTCTTGTCTATTGCTGAGGGTCCGTAGTGTACCCTTTGTACTGCTGCCTGCGTGTGTCACTTCATTTGTTGCAGAATTCCCTTTACCCAATCGGACTTTTTAAATGTATAAACATAACTATAGGAAATGTATTAAATATTGTTCTTTTCTCTTATGCATCAATACCTAGTATTATCTAGTAATTTTGTTCTTCTGGCTTAGCTTTCAACTTTCTTTTTTCTTTTTTTTTTTTAGGGCTTCACCTTCTGCATATGGACGTTCCCAGACTAGGGGTCAAGTTGGAGGTACAGCTGCTGGTCTACACCACAGCTCATGGCAATGCCAGATCCCCGACCCACTGAGCAAGGTCAGGGATCAAACCTGCATCCTCATGGATACTGGTTGGATTCATTTCCACTGCACCACAATGGGAACTCCCTGTTTTATTCTTTTTTTTTGTCTTTTTTTTTTTTTTTTTTTTTTTTGCCGTTTTGTCTATGGCTGCTTCCCTGGGCATATGGAGGTTCCCAGGCTAGGGGTCCAATCGGAGCTGTAGCTGCTGACCTATGCCTGAACCATAGCAACGCGGAATCCAAGCCACGTCTGCGACCTACACCATAGCTCGCGGCAACGCCGGATCCTCAACTGAGCAAGGCCAGGGATCGAACCCGCAACCTCATGGTTCCTAGTCAGATTCGTCAACTACTGTGCCACGACAGGAACTCCCCTGTTTTATTCTTTTATCTGTCTTTTACTGATATTTTAGACTTTTATATTGTTTATTGTGGTTTCATGTTGTATTTTTAATTTAAAGGTGTATTTAATATTTAACACAGTAATAATATTCTGTTGATTCATATTGACTATTGGATCAAATATAAAGTAGGAAGCTATGATAAAAGAAAATAGCTCACATTCTATATGAGAGAGGCAGAGACTGCTCCTGCTCAAGGCCTGTTTCTAACCCATAAGTCAACCTTCTGTAAATTAGTGAAAACTGTTCTCTTTCTGATTGGATGCACACTTGCACTAGATGACTTGGTGAATAGACGATACTTTGCATATGGGTAAATGGTGCTGGGGTAGGCCTTACGGTGCAAAGCACAAACTTGATCTTCCCTCTTTCATCCCCCTTGATCAGGACCCTCTGTGTAATGCATAAGTTGCATAAATGTGCATGACCATCCTGCTTGCAGAACCCACACTAGTTTTTTCCTCAGAGATCTCCTTCCCTAAATCTAACCATAATCTGAAAGTAAAATCTAGCAACATTATAAAATTACTTAGACTGCAAACTGTATTAATTTATCAGGTCAAAATGTCTACCCCATTCAAACTCTGTATATATCTTCCTAGGATTTTCCTTTCCAGTTGCAAAATTCTATGCTTCTCTGTCTGAACTGAGGGATCAGTTTGGTTTCCTTATGTCTCATTTACTGAATGGCCATGTAGGGTCTGTAGAAGCACTTAGGACCTAGAATATAAACTCTCTGAAAAGACCTTAGCACAAATGAAAGAGAATGTAGGTGTGTTCAAGAGATGAGTTCTTTACTTAAGTCCAGTTGTAATCTATATAACCCATTAAATAGTTGAACCTTCTGAGTAGGACTCTCAAGGGAAAGACACAGTCTGACATAATTAAAACTGGAGTCTCCTCTCTAATATTATAAATTTCCATTTCTCCTTGTCACTTCACTTCCAACAACATAAATGAAGGAAACACATTGTCCCTGGACTTTGCTTAATTTTGTTCTTCCAGTCAAGACAGCTCTTATGGGAGACACATACATTCTTAATTTGCATGTTCTTACACTTGGAAGTCCATAAATTTCTGTGATCCTCACTATGAACTTAGTGCATTCCTCTCTTATTGCTCATCTTTCCCCAAACTTGTGTAGTCCTCTCAACACATTCCTTTCCTACTCTTCTAAGAAATTGTTTGTCCTTTCTCCACTGATGTAGTTTAAAATCCCCCCTCTCCAAAAGCTGCTTCTGTCAGAATGTAAATATTAGTCTAGTAATATTTACAGAGAACTTGCAAGGTAGTTACCTTCTGCCTTTGTTTCACCTTTAATAACTGCAGCATCAACAATAGATTCAACAATAAATATGCATTTACTTTTATTCTTCCTGTAACAAGGCCATACTTTCTTTGACCAAGCCAAGCCAAGCTTTCTCAATGAGAAATGTATTCTCCCCAAGTCTGTTTCCTTTCTACTCTCAACTGTGTGTAAAATCCACCGAACTCTCTGGTTTTAAATCCAGAGGTTGCATTTCATTCTTTATTTGGTTAAATTGCTTGGAATATTTATAACAAAATTCCTCTTCTTTTCTGGCTTTTGTAAGGGCAGGCTCTCTCTGGGTCTTCTTTGTATAATGTGGCTACACAACCTCACTCTCCCACAGGAAACTTTTGCCTTTGTTTACTTGTAAAGCATTTCTACATATGTTCTCTTTACACCTTATCCTCTTCTGACTGTATTCTTTCCTTGCATGCTCCAGAAGGTGTCAGTAATCATGAAGCAAAGGAAACTCAGTATTCTCTCTTTGCACATTTCAAAAAGAGTGAGAATAAGCATGACTTAGTATAATGTATTAATGTTTATTTTGCTGGTTAATATTTGAAATGTTTAGTAAGAACCATTTAAAATGATTACTCATGTCTGTATGACTTTAAAGCTATGTATAGGAATGATTCTGATGATGAAGGCTTTATAAAAAGATTTAATTTCTCTAATTCTAAATTAGTTTTTGTTTTTCCCATGAGGTCTATTGGCAGTGATTAATTTTACTTCACATATTAAATATAGACTGTGTTTCAACAAGGTAATGCTAAGTATTCCATATACTGGCCACTTAGCCTTAGGTACTCATTTATTTTCTGCTCCTGCAGATTGCTGAATTGGCTAATTACCTACAAAACTGTTTCAAGAATTCATTTCTGCTAAAAGCTGATAATGTCTGAGTAGGAATAAGTGTTTATCTACATGTTTTTGTAGTATCAAAATGCCCTGCACATGTCTTTTCATAACAAATAAATGAAAGAAATAAAAATCCCCAACAAAAGCTACTTGTGGCAGTGTTTCTTCTGTCCACAAGTGGTCTTGCTCATGGCAGGGTGGATTAACAATTACTGGAGCCAGATGTGAACTGCATTTGATGAAACAAAGAAAGAGCTGGTTTATGACTATAAGAACGTATAAGTCTAGCATTAACTAAATGGAATGGAATTTTCTGGGTAAGAAAGAATCATAAAAATGTTTACTTTTTCTTTGCTTCCAGAAAAGGAAAAAACATATTTTTTAATCTTACGACGGTCTTCAACACACTGACATTAGCAAAAATGTCAATGGTTAAATTATCTTTCCTTCGATATGTTTTTGCAGGTTAAATCAATACTTGTATGAAGTTTGAAGTTCACATTTATTATGGAGAACACTCTTAGAAGTGTATTTGAAGCCTGTGAGAGCCAGAAGGACCAGTCATATACTGCCTTCTGCGGCTTATGTTTCCTTTAGAACTAGGGAGGGCGATGAACACATAGTCTGTTGCAGTAGCTTGTGCACAAAGACTTAAGGCAGAGGTACGTGTCTGTGTGGGCAAAGGTTTAGAAAGTGTGACATAATAAGAACTTATTATTGACGTTTTCTATTTCTAAATTCAATTTAAGGAACAATTATATCCCCACATATTGTGAGATTGAAACATAGTTGAATAAAACAGACATTTTAAAAAATGAATCAAGTGGTTAAGAAATGCTCTTCTTTCTAATGAAGTTGTAATATTATCCTCTTATTTTTAAATGAAGAAGGTAGGAACTCCATCATGTACTACTTACATGACTAATTAAGCTTATAGCCTAAAACTGTTGAGATTTTATATATATATGTAAGCCCGTCTCCTTACTTATGTTAAGCCATGATTGATAGATAATATAGTTTATTATATCATGGTGTGACATATGATGTAACATATATAGTACAGTCAGTGTAATGTATAATATCATATAATGTCATAACAACATATGCTCCATATTTTGGGTTAGTTACGGAATGTTAGCTTAAAAAGGAGAAAACATTAAATTTGTATTAATTTTTTTTGGAACAAAACTGTATTGCTTAGTGTGGAAGAGACGTAAACAAAATTTAGGGACAAATTCAGGCATCTTAGAATGAGATGCCATAGAAATAACCCAATTTATGACATGATGAAATTAAGCACATATCAAACTGTATTTAAGCATACTTTTCTAAAATTCTGTGGATTTGATTTTAAAAAATCAAATGCATACAGTGTGACTTGCACTCCCAAGACCTCTTTATCCCCATAACGTTCATTAGTTCATTATGGTGTTTCCTGCTGAGCCTGAATAGCTTCATATCCCTGTGAATAGAAACTCCCCAGGATTCTAGAGGGCATACAGGTATGCATTAACTAAGTCAGTTCACTCTGCTTGGGGTTTAGATGCAGACACAAATATACATTCAGAGAGGGAGGAGTTCATAGCCAAAAAGAAGAAAATAAAACAAAACCGCAGTATTTGACATTATGTAGGTCTAAATCTGAGTTTGACTCTACCAGTTACCAATCTCATGCTTTCTTCATCTATAACATTAGAATAATATCTAGTCATCTGATTTTTAAGATATTAAGTACAGTACCCTGCATGTGGTAGACATTTACTACTTTAAAACATGAGATGTTTACATCAAGATAGCATTTAAATAAAGCATTATCTTCGAAATGGTGAAGCACCCCATTATGGGTTACAGAGGTCAGTGAGAAGTACTGTAAATTACTTCCAGAGGTATTTTCATGTTTCTAAGAGTGAGGATTCTTTTTTTTTTTTAATTTACTACCAAAAACAAGAGTAATACTGAAAAATAAACCTATCTTCTTTGTTCTTTGGCCATTATTACATTCAGTGCTAGTATCTAAATATTTCTTCAAAGACCTATCTTTTCCAGCAAATTTGTCAAATGGAGCTTCTACTTTTCCTGATCTTGGAACCATATATTTCTACAAAGAATGTCCCAGGGCAGTAAAAGGGATAGAGAATGAGGATCATTTTAAATGCTGTTGCCTTTTCTTACACAGAAGTAATAGCTGGAGCTCCATGAACCTCATCCAACTAGCTTTTGATACTAAGTATCTGAATGAATGCAGATTTGATCCGAAGTATCTGAATAAATGTAGATTCGGTGATGCCAATGCCCATTTGTACATGGAACTTGGTCACTCATGGTGGTGATGAATGCAGTTAATCCAAAGGCCTAGGTGGAGTACAAAGGCAGAACTTTGAGGTCTCTTCAGCTGAGGCATACTGTGGTTCTGACAAAATGAAGGGAAGCACAAAGTCTGTCTTGGGAAGACACTTACAGGTGATATCATCATCATACAAGCTTTCTTTAACGACTCCTGGCACAAATTTTAACGCTGTAGAAAATGACTGCTAGCTTTAATGTGCTCAGCATCATCAGTCAGCCAAGTACTACTAGCATGGTTTATGGCTTAGGGCTTGTGTTATAGTTGGTGGGTATATTCTCACTACTGGAGAGGTTCTTTAAAGTCAGACTTACAGCTGGAGACATCCACACTGATGCAGAAAATGTCATTAAATGAAGTTCTTTCTCTCTCACCAAATGCAAACCAAACATACAGTGACATCAGAGAGAACACTAGGACTGTTGGTCTTTTCTACATTCTTCATTAACTTGCTAAACTCACCATTTCTTATAGTAGCTAGGCCAGAATTGCTACTAAGCCCCTCTGAGAAGGGATTTACTTTATAATTATACCACTGTTTACTCCTAAGCAGTTCTTCCACCACCACCACCCCCCCCAATATCAGGATAAAAATATGCTCATTTAGGTAGCATTTCACTGAAAAAAGAATAATATTTAGTTTTGCTTATATTCTCAATAGAAGCTGCATGAAAATAACTTCACATATACTAGAAGACCCATTTTGTCTTTGAATTCATTATTTTCTGTGGCTAGCAAAGAAGAATGTTGAGAAACAGTGTTTTATAATAAGATATTCATGATAAAATGTGATACATATTTTTACACACAAATACACTGCATCCTTGGAGTTCCCGTTGTAGCTCAGCAGAAACGTATCTGACTAGAGTCCATGAGGACACAGGTTTGATCCCTGGCCTTACGTAGTGGGTTAAAGATTTGGCATTGCCGTGAGCTGTGGTGTAGTTTGCAGATGTGGCCCGGATGTGGCATTGCTGTAGCTCTGGTGAGACCAGGGGCTATAGCTCTGATTCAGCCCCTAGCCTGGGAATCTCCATATGCCGTGGGTGCAGCCCTAAAAATACAAAAATACAAAAAAAAAAAAATGCACTGCACCACTGAACCCTAAGCCCAGAGATAGTTTCAGCATTAAATGTAAATACATAATAGAGGGAGTTCACATTGCAGCTAAGTGGTAATGAACCCATATATTATCCATGAGCATGCTGGTTGAATCCCTGACCCTGCTCAGGGGGTTAAGGAACCAACGTTGCCCTGAGCTGCATTATAGGTTGCAGATGGGGCTGGGATCTGGCGTTGCTGTGGCTATGGGGTAGGCTGGCAGCTGTAGCTCCAAACTGACCCTTATCCTGTGAACTTCCATATGTCGGTGTGGCCCTAAAACATAAATAAATAAATAAATAAATAAATAAATAAATAAATAAATAAATAAGAATGATTAAAAATGAATACAATGATGCTTAACTGGTTAAGGAGTAAAACTTCAACAATAATGTGTGTGTGTTCTGGGGGTGGAAGTGGGAAAGAATATCCTTTTCAGGGCTGCACTGAGAAGGGATTTACTTCTCAGTGGCTGCATCCTCATGTGGTTCTCCAGCACCAACTTCATTAGAAGTTTTTTGTTTTCTTTTTATCTTGAGGGATTCTTTGACATACTGCTTCAAATAAGCAGGAACCTGTAAACACTTTTAATTTTCTTACCTTAATTTTTAGCTTTACAAAATATAGGGAGGCATTTTAAAAAAAATGTTATTTGTGGCTTTTGGGGCTAGTATGGATCCAACATACTTCATTAAGTTGTGACAAAATTCAAAAGTATTATGTGATGATTTAGAATCTGCTTTTGAAATTCATCGATTATGCTTTTCCAAACACCTTTTAAATTCTGTTAAGTTGTCCAGATATACCTGTATTTCTAGGTGATTTGTATTCCTGAATACAATGGAACGTCCTCAAGGAGACTTGAATTTCAGAGATTTTCCAAGACATCTTTGAACATAAAAAAAAAAAATCCCATTGACCAGATAAGTGTGTTTATACACTTTTCTAAGATAAAAGTATCTTCTAATCTGAAACTAAGTTAGCTTGCTACTAAGCAATCTAGGGCATTCTGTACACAGTAGAATTTAAATAAACCAATCTTTTGTGATAATCAGCACACATATTAATTTTCTCTGATTTCTTCTACCCTGAAACAATTCACAATTAATATGGGCTTGATACTTTGAGATAATACTATTAATTAGTAATTTTTTAATGAAGCACTTCAAATAATTGACTTTCCTTGACAAAAATAATTACTGTAGAACACTGCCCAATCATTCTGGGACCTTGCCTGTATCATATCACAATAATAAAGGATAAAAATGGCCCTCAGTTAAAATTTTGTAGGCATTGCAAAATCGTAAAAGCTAAAGCTGTCCAAATCAGTCCATTTTTCTTTTACCTGCAAGGCCTAATCAGCCAGTAAACGAGAGAAACTCCTGTTACCACCCTGCAGCCTCTGTCTCTTGGTTTGTATGTGTAGCTCAGTTTGAAATAGCATCTAGGAGTTCCTGTCGTGGCTCAGTGGTTAACAATCTGACTAGGAACCATGAAGTTGAGGGTTCGATCCCTGGCCTTGCTCAGTGGGCTAAGGATGCAGCATTGCGGTGAGCTGTGGTGTAGGTCACAGACGTGGCTTGGATCCTACATTGCTGTGCCTGTGGTATAGGCCAGCAGCTACAGCTCCAATTCAACCCCTTGCCTGGGAACCTCCATATGCCACAGGAGCAGCCCCAGAAAAGGCAAAAAGACAAAAAAAAAAAAGTATCTATTCACTGGCTCATAGCACACCAATAGTGAACTAAAACTTTGCATATTCCCAGTTTTATCAGATTATACAGTGGAATATACACACAGTTTTATAGGTTGGGTATAGGTTTTCTTTTACTCTCGTTATTTGGGGATAACCTAAGTCATAGCAACTCCACAATCTCTAAATAATTTTACTTATTCAAAATTTTATTAGAATTTGAATTTCTCAACCTGTTCAAAATGTCCCATTTGGACTCTTTTTCCTTTCCTAATAGTACTTCTTCATTTCTTCCACATAGTCCTATTTTTATTTTTCCTTCTACTCAAATATATCCATCTCCTATTTAAAGCACAATAAAATAAAATTTAAAAAAATCAAACAAGTATAAAACAAAACTTGCAAAATATCCTTAAGAACTCAGCAATCTCCACGATTCCTCTTTGACCTTATAAATTATACAGGACTGGCAATCTTCCATAAATTTTGTCTTGACAGACTCTGCTTCCAGGGAGGAGGAAATGGTAACTTTAGGTCCCAGAGGCGTTCAGGGCCAGAAATCTCTTGAGTTGCAGATTGCTGCGTTTCCCAAATAACTAAAAGAGTCAAGTACATTTATCACTATTAAGCTGCTTTTTGAGGCCAAGATCTTTAGGATTCAGGCACAAAAAATGATTTATACTTCTCTTATTATATAAACTTAAACTTTTGTGGAAAAAAAAAAACCAAAAGCCTTTACCCTTTCTACCAAGGTCACCTGAAAGGTGCTGTTTCTCTCCATTTATAAAATTCACCTTTGGATTGCAAGTGGTTGGTCAGAGAAATGGGAAATCTAGGGGATGTTGGCAGCTCACTGTAAGTTAATAAATTTCTCAAAAAAGTCATCAGAACAAGGCAGACTTGCTTGACTAGTGCAGGTGCGAGAATTGCCTCAGGTCTTTGGATGGGGGATGGGATGAGGCCTGCATTCAGATTTAGACCAAGGGCAGGAGTAGCCCATCGGATCTTCTGGCCAGAGGTTCCATGCCTGCCTGCTTGCATCTCTCACAAGCATCCTATCTTAATAAATCTGTTTCTTGCCTATCACTTTGACTCTGGCTGCATTCTTTCTGCGTGGAGGCATGAAGGACCTCAACCTCAGTGAGTCCAGACACTGGGTGGCAGATTCTAATTTAAAACCATGGGTTTAGGTCCCAGTCTGGGTGTAGGCTGGGTTCAAGTCCCAATCTGTTCTGGCTAGATTCAGGCCATTAGTGCAGTCAGTTTCACAAGTGAGAAGGATATTGGTGATGGTTGCAATGTTACTGGAATCAGAAAACAAAAGCTTGTCTTTACATATACGTATATAATATGTCAGTAATTTGTAATTACTGAAAATAAAAAAAATAGCTAAAAACTAAGGTTCAGAATTTTTTTCACATGACTGAATTTTCCAAATTTTTGACTATATCTGGCTTATTTATTATATTGTCTTTATTTCCATCCTGCTATGTGGCAGGCCTCAAAATTAACAGACTTCCCCAAATATATTTTCTCTGATGAGAAAGAAGGTATAACATTTAAGTTTAGACTGGAATGTGGCATAAATGAAGTTTGAAAACAATAAAAAATATGCATACAGGCAGTTTTCTGAATGAAAGATATTGAATTCAATCATTGGAGTCTGTCCAAGCTAAATATGAAATCATTAATCAACTCAGAGCTCTTAAATGAGATGAGGCTGATAAGCAATTGCAAGATATACAGGAGGATAATTATTAGTGTTTTTTAATTAAATCACTTAATTTTCTCCAAAAGAGGTTTTTTTTTTTTTTAAATCACATATGTATTATTTTTTTAAGCTGTTTCAATCCCCTGTGAGAATTTTAAGCCAAAATTCATTTTTTTTTTCTGGGATTAACTTTCAGCATAGAATATCTACAGTAGACAAACAGTAAAGTGTAACAGCTTAGTTTTTATTTTTAAAAAAACTAAATTATGTGTGTAAATAAGTCAATGATTGATATGCTTTATTACCTATTTGTTTTGTATCATCAAAGATGAATTGACTTCTTTCTGATAATTTTCTTGCATGTTTCTGTGATAATAAAAATATTCATGCTTATTAATCATTAAAGATGACATAATCAAAGTGAAAATTAAAAGAACTGGAACTCAAATGCATATATTGTACTTGATAAAATTATTTCCTGTGGGGAAAGAAAGGAAATGAAGCTCTGCCTGCATTTTAAGATGTCTATATATCTTATATATATATTTACATATACATACACGCACATATATGTATACACACACTGTACATATGTACTAGAATTAAATAATTGAGTTATATAATATATAAATTTCTTTATACCATTTATATAAGTATATATGATTTATTAATTTATTTATACATTATATGTATATTTATGCATTTATTTATACACAAATGTGTGTGTATTTTTATATGCATGTGTATAAAAAATATATATAAATATATGTATACACACGCATAAAAATACACACACATTTGTGTATAAATAAATAAATGCATAAATATATGTATAAATGTATAAATAAATTTATTAATAAATCATATATATTTATGGTATAAAGAAATTTGACAAGAAATATGTAGAATCCAAAATCTATACTAAACAAGAGGGTTTCATATGGGCAGAGAGTTAACAGTCTTTCCTCTACTACAAGCACAGTTGATCTGCTTTAACTACTTAGCTCTACTCCTCTGATAACCTGATAAGGTGCTATATGATTAAGACTAAGTACTATTGTTTTTGTAGAAAGATACTCAATGGGGAAATTGGAATTGGCCTGGGAGAACACAAATACCTGAGAGTAATCCATAACTTTGTGTTTTATGAGCATCATGGTACTTCTAACTGGGTCTGCCCCTCGTAGGATCCCCAGTTTTTAGGCATAGTGGCTCCTTTCAAAAATAAGACATTTAAGCCAGGGCTTTTCCTGAGAAATGTTTATTATAAACATTTAAGTGGACATTGAAAAACATCATGTATTTTTCATTCCGTTAAAACACACACAACACACACACACACATATTTTGACTCTGTAAAAACAAGCTGTGGTGAAGAATAATGCAAACATGCTTCCAACAGATATTATTGAATCTCTGTCTTGTACTAGGGAAAAGATTCATGTGTCAATAGTTAAAATATGTAGTTAAAACGTTGAGGAGTTCCCGTCGTGGCGCAGTGGTTAACGAATCCGACTAGGAACCATGAGGTTGCGGGTTCGGTCCCTGCCCTTGCTCAGTGGGTTAACGATCCGGCGTTGCTGTGAGCTGTGGTGTAGGTTGCAGACACGGCTCGGATCCCGCGTTGCTGTGGCTCTGGCTTAGGCTGGTGGCTACAGCTCCGATTAGACCCTTAGCCTGGGAACGTCCATATGCCACGGGAGTGGCCCAAGAAATGGCAAAAAGACAAAAAAGACAAAACAAAGCAAAAAAAACGTTGAAAAGAAGGGCAATTTTTTTCCCAAAGATAATAGCCTAAATTTACAGTCATCGGTAGCATGCTCCATTCTTGCACAGCAGAACCTTACTATGATTTTGTACATCCATATATCATGAAACTTATAGCATAATTTATAGCAAATATTTTATATAGAATGAAGAATTTTTCAGTTAAGAAATATAAAAATATTTTTAAATTGGATATACATAAGCTTGATATGTTCTTTTTAAAAAAGACTAAATGGAAGTCCACCAATGTGTCAGCAATAATATTCCCTGGCTAGTGAGATTAAAAATAGCTTTTTTTTTTTACTTATATATGTCTTTATTATTTACATGTCAGTATGTGTATAACTCATCAAAATAAATCTATATTAGTTATGCTATATACCAGTGAATATGAGAGTTGTACAGTTTAATTTTTCTTTGTTTTTTAAAATTCTATTGGAGTATAGTTGACTTTTATTGTTGTGTTGGTTTCAGGTGTACAGCAAAGTGAATCATATGTATACCCATTCCTTTTTCAGTTTATTTTCCTACATAGGTTATTATAGAGTATTGAGTAGATTTTCCTGTGCTATAGAGTAGGTCCTTTTTACTTATCTATTTTAAATATTGTAATGTGTGTATATAAGTCAGACAAAGAAAGACAAATATATAAGATCACTAATATTCGGAATCTAATAACAATGATACATAAGAACTTATTTACAAAACAGAAACAGACTCAAAGATTTTGAAACCAAACTTATGGTTACCAAAGGGAAAGTGTTGAGGAGAGGGATAAATTAGGATGCTGGAATTTATATATATGCATATAGTTGTAGAGTTTAGAGTTTAACAATATCACAAATATCACATATATAATTACATATAATGATGATAGTAGGTAGAATACAGTAATTGTACATTTTATTATTATTTGAGTTGTTTCATAAGAGGTGTTTGAGTATAATCTTACATGGTCCTGTGGAGTATGAGGGCAAATTTAGCAGAGGACAGTGAAAACTTAACACAAGTTAAATACAAATATTATGTATAGAATCAATTTGAATCCAAGTTTGGAGCATTAAAATTTCACAAAACATCAAACTCTTTTTTTAAATAATGATGTTTATTTTTTTCCCATTATAGCTGGTTTATAGTGTCTGTCAGTTTTCTGTTCTAGAGCAAGGTGACCCAGTTACACATACATGCATACATTCTTTTTTCTCACATTATTATGCTCCATCATAAGTGACTAGATAGAGTTCCCAGTGCTATAACAGCAGGATCTCATTGCTTATCCATTCCAAAGGCAATAGTTTGCACCTATGAACCCCAAATGCCTAGTCCGTCCCAATCCCTCCCCCTCCCCCTTAGAAACCACAAGTCTGTTCTCCATGTCCATGATTTTCTTTTCTGTGGAAAGGTTCATTTGCACTATATATGAGATTCCAGAAATAAGTGATATCATATGGTATTTGTCTTTCTCTTTCTGGCTTACTTCACTCAGGATGAGAGTCTCTAGTTCCATCCATGTTGCCGCAAATGGCATTATGTCATTATTTTATGGCTGAGTATATACATCACATATATACCATTGTGTGTATATATTCCACATCTTCCTAATCCGGTCATCTGTCAATGGACATTTGGGTTGTTTCCATGTCTTGGCTATTGTGAATAGTGCTGCAATGAACATGCAGGTTCATGTGTCTTTTTCAAGGAAAGTTTTATCCGGATACATGCCCAAGAATGGGATTGCTGGGTCATATGGTAGTTCTATGAAGAGTTTTCTAAGGTACCTCCATACTGTTCTCCATAGTGGTTGTACCGATTTACATTCCCACCAACAGTGCAGGAGGGTTCTCTTTTCTCCACGCCCCCTCCAGCACTTGTTCTTTGTGGACTTATTAATGATGGCCATTCTGACTGGTGTGAGGTGGTACCTCATAGTAATTTTGATTTTCACTTCTCTAATAATCAAGGATGTTGAGCATTTTTTAATGTGCTTGTTGGCCATCTGTCTATCTTCTTTGAAGAAATGTCTATTTAGGTCTTTTGCCCATTTTTCCCTTGGGTTGTTGGCTTTTTTGCTGTTGAGTTGTATAAATTGCTTGTATATTTTAGAGATTAAGCCCTTGTCAGTTGCATCATTTGAAACTATATTCTCCCATTCTGTAAGTTGTCTTTTTGTTTTGTTTATGGTTTCCTTTGCTGTGCAAAAGCTTATCAGTTTGATTAGTTCCCATTGGTTTATTTTTGCTTTTATTTCTATTGCTTTGGGAGGCTGACCAGAGAAAACATTTGTAATGTTGATGTCAGAGAATGTTTTGCCTATGTTCTCTTCCAGAAGTTTGATGGTATCTTGTCTTATTAAGTCTTTAGGCCATTTCGAGTTTATTTTTGTGCATTGTGTGAGGGTGTGTTCTAGTTGTATTGATTTGCATGCAGCTGTCCAGGTTTCTCAGCGCCACTTCCTGAAAAGCCTGTCTTTTTCCATTTTCTATTCTTACCTCCTTGGTCAAAGATGAATTGACCATAGATGTATGGGTTTATTTCTGGGTTCTTAATTCTGTTCCATTGCTCTGTATGTCTGTTTTGGTATCAGTACCACCCTGTCTTGATGACTGTGGCTTTGTAACATTGCCTGAAACGTGGGAGCATTATGCCTCCTGCTTGGTTTTTTGTTCCTCAAGATCACTTTGGCTATTCTGGGTCTTTTGTGGTTCCATATAAATTTTTGGATTGTTTGTTCTAGTTCTGTGAAAAAGTGGGTAACTTGATAGGATTGCATTGAATCTGTCGATTGTTTTTGGTAGTATGGCCATTTTTGCAATATTAGTTTTTCCAACCCAGGAGCATGGAATATCTTTTCATTTCTTTGAATTCTTTTTAATTGCCTTGATTAATGTTTTACAGTTCTCAGCATATAAGTTTTTCACCTCTTTGGTCAGGTTTATTCCCAGGTATTTGATTTTTTGGGGTACAATTTTAAAAGGTATTGTGTTTTTGTATTCCTTTTCTTGTTAGTACACAGAAATGTAACTGATTTCTCAAGAAACATCAAGGTCTTTTAGAATCAAGTCTTAAGTTCTTTGTGTTTTTGACAATTAAAAATGCTAAAATAAAATCAAATTCAAATAGAAACAGATGTAACATTCAGAATTTCATTTGTACTACAATTCTTGGTGTTATGGATTGGAAGTAATGACATGTATGAGTCATAATAATTAAACAGATAATGGTATTCCATATTATGTTCATTAGCTTGTTATAAATTCTCTGAGATTTATCATGGATGTTTAATATTGTGTCCCTCAATTTAGAGTTATTCATGTATTTAGGCTTAATGCATATTCCAGAGGTTATTATTAAAAGGATGGTTAAATATAATTCAAATTTCATAGACTCTTAGTAGCATTCCCCTGTGATGTTAAAATATCATTAAATTAATGATTACATGAATAAATAACTTATTTTTACTCATTTTTTGAAAAATGCATTATGACACATGATATGCATAATGCCTTTTTTTGTTCTACATTTTTTTAAATCATTTTTATATTCTTTTTTATTTTGTTATGTTTATGAACATGGAGATAGAGAAGTAGGATTTATTTTCTTCTTGTCTATCCTATAAGAGAGGTGGTGAGTGTTCATCTAAATCCAGATACACTTAGAGTCCATGCTTTAATTCTGATAAAACAAACACGTAAATAAAATAACACTGAAAACCTAAGGACACTTCATGTATTTTTAAAAATGAATAAATTTTGCTTTGCAAACAAAGTTAAGACCTAATCAGTTTCAGTTGTGGAATATAACATACAATTAATTGTTAGTCCAAGATGAAGTCATAGCCTGTGGAACATTAGCACCAGATACAGGAAGTGGTAACCTGGTGTTAGACTTCAGGCAAAAGGAATAGCTGATAAGTAGCAAGAGTGTTAAAATTTGTGTAAAATGGGGACCTCTACCAGCTGATTATCACACACAGGGTGTATAAAGTTGTGTATTTACACACAGAGATGATAAGAGAAAGAGAGAAACCAGGTAGACTTGAGTCCATCCACCAGGCTCAGTAATTACTAGTATAATTACAGGCTGGAACTCTTGAGTTCCTAATAGAAACCATGGTTCTGAATTGGTCTTTTTAGAGGGGCAAAAGGAAGGGAATCAATAAACAAACAAACACACACAAAAAAAACAGGAAACAGACTATATCTATTACAATAAGGCATAGTTTATTTACATATATGAGGAAATCCTTAAAATAAAGTGATCAGTTCCATTAAGGATAAATTACTAAAAAAGACCCAATGGTTTAGATAAGTAGGATATAATATATTCTTAAAGAAATGCTAATATTAGTTTCAGCTCAAAATGAATTTTAAAAAGATGCTTTAGATTCTAAAAGCTGTAAAGAAATAACACATATTAAATAAATTAATAAGAACCTAGGCACATGAAACAAGAACAGTGAATATATAAACACACAAAAAAATCTATTAGATGGTTAAAAATGCCTTTAATTATACAAAGCAAAAAAAAAAAAAAGCCAAATTGCATTCAAGAGGATAATTTCTATATTGAGCACAGTGAAGAAATCTTAAGAGAGTACCTATAAAACACCAATAAATATGGATAGAGAACAACTTCATTCTTAAGGGATGAATGAAGTTAAGGGACCTACAATGAATAACTTTAACATGTGTCTGCTTGCATTTCAAAGAAAACTCCAAGAAGAACTTGTAGAAGAAATAAGTACTAAAGAAATCATGTCAGAAAAAAGCAAATTAGACTCAGATGTAAGGATGGGTGAAAGAAACAATGCTGAGCAGGTGAATTAGTAAAACACTTTGAAAGTCGGATGAACTCTTAATTGACAAGACAAAAATAGTAATTCTAAGGGTGTATTAGTAGGCTTATACGGCTATAACAAAATATCATAGACTGGGTGGCTTAAACAACAGAAATTTGTTTTTTCACTCTTTTGGAGGCTACAGGTACAAGATCTAGGTTCTGAGTTATCTAGATTTTGGTGAGGGTTTTCTTTCTGACTTATAGACAACCACCTTCTCACTGTGTCCTCACATGGCCTTTCATCAGTGCATGTGTGCAGATGGAGTGAAGTAGCTCTCTCCTAGGACACTAATGCTCTCATTTTAGGGCCTCATTTAACCATAATTACTTCCTCAGATGTCACAGACTAGGGCTTCACCATCTGAATTTTGGGGAAACATAAACATTAAATCTATAACAACTAGTATTTAAAGAGGGATCAAAATGAAAACACTGGCCATGCTGAAATGAAATGAATGGAGACAATATAGTTCAATGGGGAGACAGGCATTGATAAGGGTGTTCTCTTAGAAAATGAGAGTGAAGAGAAAATACTAAATAAATTTAGAATTAGATAAACTAAAGATAGATAAGCATTTTGTCTGTCAGTAGCCACGAGGATCCTGAGTTTAAAACCATCAATAATTTTAAAAATAAAACATGCATAAATATCACAAAAACAATAGCATAAACACCAATGGAACAATAACTTAGACACACCCATTCTCTCTCTTCTATGTATCAAAAGTTAGAGAAAATCACAAATGTAGTTTTGAAATATTGAAACTGAACTACCACCCATAAAAGTACTGCATATCAAAATTTGTGGGATGAAAGAAAACAGTGTGTGCAGAGAAATGCATAGCTTTACGTGCATTTATTAAAATAAATATAAAATTATATACCTGAGTTGTAAGAATAAACAGTAAATAAATGAAGAACATCTGTATATTAAACAACATTTTAAAACCTAAAGAAGCTTAAAAAACTTAAAGAAAATGAAAAATGGAAAATAAATAACATCAAGGGAGGAAAGGATTTTTTTAAGGCCAAGAAAACAGAAAACATGAGTGATCAAATATTGACAAATTTTATTATATGAAAAGTAAAATTTATATAACTCAATACTATATAAGTATAAAAAAACAAAGAAAAGTTTAAATTGTCAATGATATGAATAAATATATTTCAAAAACCTCCAATGGAAGAAATCATTGAAATACATGCAAATGCTATCAATAATAAATTTTCAGAGAAAGAACTAAAAAGGTCAATAAATATGAAAAATGAATACAGTAATAGAAACAAAACAAAAAACCTTGAAATATATCGAGGATTTGGAGAACGGGGACTCATTATCTCCTGGTGAACCAACATATCAAACAATTTGCAAGGAATAAGAATGTTTAAATGTAACACTGTGATAAAAATATATCTAGTCAATATACAATACAGTTAAGAAAAACTGTTATGAGAATACAGCCATTGATAAAACCACTATTTGTGCAGTAATTAAAATTCTTATCTAAATAATATAACTTGTTCAACTGATAAAAACTGAAACCAGTGCATCCACATAGCTTAACAAGCAAGATTGAAAACTGAAGTCACTTGTATCAACATAAATTAATTTACTTTTTAAATTTGTTTTCATTTTTTCTTTTTTCTGCTGCAGTCATAGCATATGGGAGTTCCCAGGCCAGGGATCAAATCCTAGCCAAATCTGCGACCTACTCCATACTTGCAGCAACACTGGATCCTTTAATCTACTGCTCTGGGACAGGGATCAAACCCACAGCTCCACAGAGACAAACCAGATTGTTAACCAACTGCACTACAGTGGGAACTCCAACATAAATTAATTTTTAGTACCATAAAATTCCTGCTCAGGAAGATAAAACCATAAATCAAAACATAACTTCACTCATTGCTTCAGGAAATCTCTGGAAGACAACATATTTAAGAAAAAGTTTACTCATCTATGTCATATCTCTTCTGCTCCAACAGCTCTTTTGGACAACATTTGACATACAGATATGCTTTAAGATTGCTTCCTTTCAATCCTAAAGTATTATGTCATAAATATTGCCCAACCCCAATTAATCCCCCACCTTGAAAAAAGCCGCTTAAGATGTCAGACTCTCTGAACATGAGGTTCGGTGAGGCTATTATTTGTTAAAGCTCATTGAAGTGTTCTGAATGTGATGGTTCAAAAATTACTGGGATTAAAAAGAGCCCCTAGCTTCAATGAATTTATAAAGTAGGGGTAAACTAAAACTTGTAGGGTAGATGAGGAGGAGGAATTACGTAGATACTGAACTAGATGTGAACAACGTGAGAGGAGTCATCTGAGTCATCTAACATACTTGCTATCATACCTTTAAATCACTCTCAAATTCTGATTACCTCTACCTGGCTGGTAGTGGTTCTTCATACTGTTAGCTGACACCTCCCAAAGACACCCATGGTCCTGCTCGGCATTTCTCCAGAGCAGCACCTGGGTGGTGACATTTTGGTCAAATCTTTACTCTCCTGAACCATGAGCTCTCTGAGGAAGGAATCTTGCCAGATCCATCATCCACACTATCTGGCCTCTTGTCTGGGACATTATGTATGATTCATATTTGTTAAACCATTGGATATTTATTAAAAGTCTGCACAGTTCCTTTAGAATTTAATGGTTATAATTTTAATTGTTTATATTTGCCTGTATTGCCTGTATTGCAAAATTACATATGTTGAATTTATTTTCTCATGATGTTATATCGTAAAAGTAAATATGCATTTTTTCCAGAAATTTACAGGGAATAAATGCAATAATTTTACAATGTAATATCGCTTATCTACTGAAAGTAAATCAGAAGGTAAATGTAAATCACAGATTTGTATTTGGCAAAATATTTTAAATATGTTTAACAAAAGAACACACTACTTTTCTCAAATGACGAACAACCATATCTATAAACTAGAAGCATTTTAAAGTACTCTTTTCCCTACCTGCTAGCTCTAGCAGCCATGCTAATGAGAAAAAGAACTATATATCAAATGGTCTCACAGTAACTTAGATGTTTACTTTATTGCAAGTTATTTATCTTGCAATATAAAAGGTTTATCTTTGTTTGATGAACAAACACAATATCTATCTTCTTAAGTGCACATAAAATTTTCTAAAGGCTCACCATGGTATTTTTATGTGTTCTTGGTGCTTAGTAGCAGCTCAGTGAATTTTGTCAAACAAATCATCTGTGTGACTCGATGCAAAAGCTGTGAACTGTAGCATAATTACAATGTTAGACTGTTCCTCTTCCTTCCTTTTCCTAAGACAGAGAGTTAATCACACATTGATCAGAAAATGAACAACATAAAAGAACAAATCAGGAGCAAGAGAAGATATTATAGTTTATAGGTTTTATTTTACCTTGTAATTGTTTTTAAGATTTTTTTCTGGACTGTATTGTATAAGGATATACTTTGAAATATAAAAACATTACATCAGGGAGATAGTATCTGAGGTTTTACTTTACATATACAAACTAATGCAAATATTTTTCCACTATTCTAGTTAGGTGTTTGATAGAAGGTTTAATATATTTCTCTTGAAAAACGTGATCAATAATTTCTGACTGTCAAATTCAAATTGTCCGAATTTGTGTCACTTTAGATGTTACCTGCTTAAAAACTTTCTCTTTCTCTCGATTTTCTTTAACAACACTATTATTTTCCTACTACTGATGGTGCTGATAACTATTATTCATCCTTATACTCCAGTGTCTAATTAATACTCATATACTCTAAGATCTCTTTTTGGATCTTTAATTTTCTTGTTCTCAAGTTTTTCCTTTATCACTGTGTGGCCTCATTCATTTACATAAATCTAACAACCTTTCTAAACTTGATCTCCAGAGTAGACCTGTATCTAATGGGAACCCCTGTCTTCCTCTTTATAGATGATTATTTCCTCCTTAAAATGGAATGTCAGTAAAATAATGTTAATAATTTAATAAGATATAACAAAATCTTAAGAAACTCTGATACACCATCTAGTAGATATTTAATCATAATTAATTTTGTGTGTGTGTGTCTTTTTAGGGCCACACTCACAGCATATGGAGGTTCCCAGGTTAGGGGTCGAATCTGAGCTACAGCTGCCAAACTACAGTAGAGCCACAGCAACACCAGATCCAAGCCGCATCTGCAACCTACACCACAGCTCACGGCAACGCTGGATCCTCAACCACTGAGCAAGACCAAGGATCAAACCCGCAACCTCATGGTTCCTAGTCAGATTCATTAACCACTGAGCCATGATGGGAACTCCCATAATAATTAATTATGTTGTTGAAAAGATGATTATCATGGGCATCATGAGAAAAACTGGCATATATATGTGTGTATATATGTGTGTGTGTGTGTGTGTGTGTGTGTGTGTGTGTGTGTGTGTATGTATATATTTACTACTGCTCCTGTAACATCAGGCCCATCCATATAATCCAGGATAGTCTCATATCAATATACTTAATTTAATCATATCTTCAAATTTTTCACAAAAGGTAACATATTCACAGGTTTCAAGGATTGGATGTATATATCTTTAAAGAGGCATTAATCTACCTAGCATAGTATGGTCACTTGCCCTCAAATACTCATATTGCTTCTCATATGCAACATATGTTCACACCAAGGTCCCCCAAAGTCTTAACCCATAACAGAATCAACTCAGTTCCAAAATCTCAAGTCTTGTCAGCTTGAAAGTTTCAAATTTTCCTCCTGGGTGAGACTCTAGGTGTAATCTATGCTGGTCAAAATTCCTTATCAAATGTACACCTGGGAAACCAGCAAATAACATATATCCACCC
Source organism: Phacochoerus africanus (assembly GCF_016906955.1). NCBI lineage: Eukaryota > Metazoa > Chordata > Mammalia > Artiodactyla > Suidae > Phacochoerus > Phacochoerus africanus. Next base: position 59,123,026 of record NC_062556.1, on the reverse strand, counting down.
AGAATGCAAGGGGATGATCAGAATGATATTCCAGTGATAGGTTCTTCCAAAAAAGCAAAAAATGAAAAAAAAGAAATAGTCATCAGCCAAGAAAGTTCAAAGTTCAACTGGAGAAACTCCATTAGGTTTCAAGGCCTGGGAATAGTCCACTGTGGCCTTAGGCTCCAATCTCTGGACTCTCAACTCTGTGTCTGAACTTCTACCTCTACCCTATGAGTCATGCTCCCTTTTTCATGAAATGTAGCATGCGTCTGCAGCTAAGTGGTTTTATCAGTCTCTTTACTGACAGTGGAATTTGGGGCCTAATAATCTTTTATATCTGCCCTCTCTTTTTCCCTTTTGGTCCAAGCTAATGGTATTTCTGCTGATCTTACATTTTCAAGAATCCCATGGGTCTCCTATGTATGTCTAGGTGATTTACTCTGTTAGACAAGAGACATTTTCTTAGGTCTTTCCTAGATAACTTCATCTGTGTTTTTGGTTTCCAATAAGATGGTTGAGTTACATGCTTAATATCTTCAAAGAACCTTTGTAACTGAACAATGTGCCACTTTGCTCCTTCTGAGGAACAGTCTGTTTATGACAATTTAGTTATTCTCTAGGATGATACAGAGGTTTTTTCCTTTTCTTTTTACCATATTTCTCACTTATTTCTGAGCCTTCATCACAGACTTCAATATCCATATTTCTATTAATGGTCTATTAAAAGCATGATAGGCTTTTTCTACAAGGCTTCTCAAAACTCATTCTGCCTTTACTCAAGGCCCAATTCCAAAGACATTTCCACATTTTTTCATATCCATTACATTGGAACTCCATTCCTGATACCAAAATCTTCACTGGATTCCTATTGCTTCTATGACAAATTAACACAAATTTTAGTGGCCAAAAAAAATAACCTTATTATATTACTATTCTAAAAGTCATAAATCTGAAGTCTGAATGAGCTAAAGTCAGGATGTTAGTAGAGGTATTCCCCTCTGGAGGTTGTAATGGACAATCCATTTCCTAATTTTTTCAGTCTCTAGAGGCTGTCCTGGGAGTTGCTGTCATGGTGCAGCAGAAACGAATCTGACTAGGAACCATGAGGTTGCAGATTCGATCCCTAGCCTTGCTCAGTGGGTTAAGGATCCGTCATCACCATGAGCTGTGGTGCAGCTTGCAGACTGGGCTTGGATCTGGCGTTGCTGTGGCGTTGGCCTAGGCCAGTGGCTACAGCTCCGATTAGACCCCTAGCCTGGGAACCTCCATATGCCGCAAGTGCAGCCCTAAAAAGACCAAAAAAAAAAAAAAAAAAAAGTCTGTCCTCTTTCCTTGCTTGTGACCATGCAACAGACCACCTTTTCTTCCTCTCCTTCCTTTTCCTTCATATTATCTTCTCTCTCTGCCTCTAACTCTTTTGCCTTCTTCTTATAAAGACACTCGTGATTAGATGGTTGCTACATACATAATCTGGCTCATCTCCCCATCTCAATATCTTTCACTTAATCACATCTGTAAAGCCCTTTTGCCATACCAGGTAACAAATTCACAGGTCTAGGGATTAGATATACATACTTTGAGATGGGAGAGACATTAATCAGCCTGCCACATTGCATTTCAAATATAATGTTAAGAGACATACTGATATAAGTTATGGTTCATTTTATCTATATATAAGGCATGAACTCATATGTAAATTAAATGGCAATCATGTATATTATGTAATGATTATGATTAGCAAGTAATAAGTACAAGGCATCCAACTGTATTCCCTCCAAATCTTCTTGATGTTAAACAGTTTTAATTGCATTGTTTTCTAGAAGTAAATTATTCTTTATTTCTTCCCTAGAGGGTTCCATGTATTTTCCAATGAAAGTTCTATGGATATTATAGGGATATAAAAATTTACAATTGGAGAAGGATTATTAACTTTTGCTTTAGAAAATAAAGGAAACCCATTGTTTCCTATGCTGTAGACATCTTTTTCTGATCGCTTAAAATGTGTTGACAACATGCTCTTATCCATTTTTTTAGATATTCTGCCTATTTTAATTACTGTCATTTTGCAACTTGCTGTGCATGGCCTTATTATTTTAGTGGTAAAATTTTCTGCACACTTCCTATTAAGTCAGTTAATGAATTTATATTTTAGAGTTTAAGCATATGTCTCTTACTGACATTGTTTCAATTATACTGCTGATCATTTTAAAAGCTTTGCAAAGACATCTTGCTTCAAAGCATTAAAAAAATGATTTTTCTGGTCATGGACTAATTAATCTCTTTATCACTTAAGCAGATCTCTCAAGGTTTCATTAATTTTCCCATATTTGATTAAAAGTATAAAACACAGCTTATCAGCTACATTTATTGGTTCAACTACTGAACTAAGAACTAATATTTCTATCAAAAATATTCTTTAGGGTTGCAATTGCAATGAAATAGTAGAAACTCCCAGAGCCCAAGAGTTCACACTATTAAATTACTGTGAAATTTTTAGATAAATCTGAAAAACTGGAACTGATCAATATAGATCATTTAAATTACACACATACACATACATATATAATATATATATACATACATATATATACACACATACACACACACATATATACATACAGTGGCACTGAACCTTTCCTCTTGTGGAAATACAAAGTTTATCTCATATACCATGACACACATTTCACAATCTCCAGTTTCGTTACTAAAAAGGGGTAGGAGAATTCAGTTCCATTGCAGGATGTTAAGGTACTGATTTTTCAGAACAGAGAAGTCCTTTTCTCTAATTCTTCCTATTTGTGTTCCCTTTATCATTTTGGCCATTAAATTTCAAAATACTAAAAATGAAATAAAAAGCAGATGCAGTAGTTTCTGGCAGAAAATTATTCAGGATTTAATTCATACTGGGTTTGATAAGAGTGTAATAAGTATCTTCTTGTTATCTATAACAACTTAATAAAGAGAAGAAATGGTGAAAGGCTTCTAAGCAATGTTCCAGAATCATGCTGGATATTTTGGGATACAGTTTAGGGGCTGATTCCTAGAAACTTTAAATTAAAACCATATGGCTGGCCATTTATTTGGTGCGTGACTTTTCCTGCAATATCCGCATGTGTCACCATTTTTAAAATTATTTTTTTTCATTGCTCTTTTATTGGCACATGCCTCACAAAGAATATTAATAAAAGCATTGGGCCACAACCACCCTGCTTAGTAACTGGTGGAAATATTTTTCAAACTTGCTTGTTTGTGTAGAAAATAAATCTTAATTAAAAGAAGGATCTGTTTTAGAAAATAAAATTTAAAAATAAGCTGTCTTTGTCCATCAGCTTGGATTCCATTATTGGTATGTGTCTAACTGTGCTATATTTATGATTAATCTTACTTGAAAATATTACTATTAGATTTGAAAGTATTAGTAAAATTCAGAAAGCAATTGTTTTTATTTTAAATGATACATTGTGTAGTAATAATCACAATAAAATATTAAACCTTTTACTGTATTACACTGGAAAGTATAATCACAGAGTATACAAGCAAGATTGAGAGGGGTGTAAATGACAGACATGGGAAAAAAAGTCTAATTATACTTCTTTTAAATATATTTTAGATGAAAGCTTATCATTGCCAATACTGTTAGCTTGAGATTTCTAAAATATTCAAAGAATTGAAGAAAGTGGTATTAAATAATCACGGATTTCCAATTTTTTCAGAGTGAAAATTATCTAAGGAAATAGATAATAATGAAAAACATTCAAAATAGAGAAATCTTCTAAACACAATTAAAATTAAAAAAAAAATAAAATATCAGAGTTACTGTGGTGGCTCAGAGGCAACTAACTAATGTGAATAGGGTCCATGAAGATGTGTATTCAATCCTGAGCCTTTTTCAGTGGGTTGAGGATCCAGCATTGCCATGAGCTGTTGTGTAGCTTGCAGATGTGGCTCAGCTCCAAACCGAGCTGCATCTAGAATCTACACCACAGCTCACGGCAATACTGGATCCTCAACCCACTGAGCGAGGCCAGGGATCAAACCTGAAACCTCATGGTTCCTAGTGGGATTCATTTCCACTGTGCCACGACGGGAACTCCTAAAAGAATATTTAGAAAATACCAATTGTGAGAAAATTACACAGAAGAATGTATGGGATGTGGTCAAATCTATACTTGGAGAATAACACACTGCCCTATAGTTCTGTTACTGAAAGTAAATAACAAAAGATGTACTAATCCTTTCACTCAAAACCTGAAAATTATAATGACAAAGAAAATTTAGAGAAGGAAGAAAAATTAATTTATGCAAAAATCAGAAAAAAACTTAAAAAATCAGACAAGAACCAGAATTCTTCTACTAATTGAAGAGATTTCATAAATATTAATTTTTTTTTTTGTATAAAGCTGAAAGCGTTCCATGAATCACCAGTAATATGTTGGTCTACATTGGGGAATGAGGTTTCTGGAAAAGAGATTCCCATTTTTCCATGGCTGGCTCACACATTCAATTTTGAAATTTTATGAGATATCAGTAATATTCATTAGAATCACCCCTACTTTCTTCCTGAGATAAATCATTGTTATTTCAAGCAGGAAATTATCTTTACTTCTTGACAATATTCTCTGATTCGTATTATAGTCAACATAATCATTTGTATTCCTTTGAGGGTGCATATTGCTCTAATTCCTGCATTCAACCAAAGTGTAGTGTTATCATTAGTCTTCTGTGTTTACGGATATGTGTTGGCGGATGTGAAATATTCTTTTGCTATTGCTTATCTCCTTCCCAGAGAAAGCTACAGTGTGTGTTTAGTAATATTATAAGTTAGGAAAAAGAAGATTCTGTCCTTGAAAGCAGTATAATCAGACTAGAATTTATTCTCAAGTCCACCGAAACTCATGCTCCATCAATCTTCAAATCTTATTCTTCTCACCTCTGCATTATATCTCTGTTTCATCTTCATTTTCCTATCTCTGCAGTTTTATTAAAGTCACCATCCCTTCTTGTTAGGTAAGTGCCCTGACTTCCCTTCTGGCTTTCCCTGCTTTCTTTCTGCAGCTCTCCCCTAGGCAGAGAAAGAAATCTTTTTGAAAAATCAAATTATGATATTTTCAGGTTAAAGTGATTGATTTCTCATTACACTTAGAATGCAATTGACAACTTTTCCTAGAACCTGTAAATCCTTACACAATTCTAGCTCACTTTGCTGACTTCGTCTCTTAGAATTTCTTAACTCTGTCTCTCTCCTGATCACAATAACTTGTGGCAATTCCAAGAACAAATCCACCACATTCTCCCCTTTTCAAAGCCTTTTCCTTTATTATTCACCCTTTCGTCCTGCCACCTGGCATTAGTGACCCTTATCATCCTGCAGTTCTCAGCTGAAAGATCATTACTTCTGGGAGGCCATCCTACTGGTTACTCTGTATCAAAGAATCACACATTTCCTTTGTAGCACTTAAATGCTCTGTATTTGAGACAGTTGTTTTACTATTTTCTGTTTCTTACACTAAAGTATAATTCCACTATGGCAAGTGTCCTATCTATCCTACTCATACTATTACTTGGAGTGTGGAAACTGAGTCCAGTGTTAACATAATGTTGGGTAAGTAAGAATGAAAAGACAGTGGTTCTCTAAAATGTATCTTATACCAGAAAAGTATGTTTCTTTCATGTTTAAAAGAGAGATAAGGTGTTCCCTTGTGACTCAGTGGAAACTAACCCGACTAGTATGCATGAGGATGCGGGTTCTACCCCTGGCCTTGCTCAGTAGGTCAGCGATCCAGCATTGCTGTGAGCTGTGGTGTAGGTTGCAGATGCAGCTGGGATCCCCCGTTGCTGTGGCTGTGTCATAGGCCGGCAGCTGTAGCTCCCATTCAACCCCTAACCTGGAAACCTTCATATACCACATATGCAGCCCCAAAAAGCAAAAAAAGAGAGAGAGAGGAACGATTAGGTAAGAAACAAGTTAAAAATGTTTTGAATCTGGGGCAGAACTCCAGAGACAGAGAAGCAGGATTAGCCAAAGATGAAAAGCAAATAAACAAGTTTTCCTTTCTTATTTAGGTGCAATAAATCTGTTCTGTTAGCAAATACTGTTTGAAAGGATCACATATTTCCTGTAATATCAAAAGTTTTAATAAAACTTGTTTGACTAGCAGATTTATTATGCAGATGTTACATAGGAATTAAATCACAAAGGTTCCCAATATGTTTATGACTCTTATCATCGGTCTTAAGCATATTCTATTGTAAGAAAAAAAAAACCCTTTTAGAGGTTTTTGGCCTGTTTTGAAAATTAGGCCGACATAAAACAGATTAACAGGACAAAAGCATACAAATTGATATCGCCCAGGAATGAAGTCCCAAAGAAATTATACCATGTTGAACAAAGAGAGGCAGCTATGGAAAAGTACTAAAACATATGAGAGGCTAAAGGAAATTAAATATTTTAACAAAGTCTGTTTGTATAGAATATCTTAATTTTCATTCCCTGTGGAAGATTGACTACTTATTTTCTCCCATTCTATTTCAAATGGGAATTTTTATTTCCTATTTTCAGGAAGAAAAGGGGAGATTAGAATGATTTTCCAGTATCTGCTGTTTTTTAAGGGCCTTCAACTCAAAATAATCCTTATGCCAAAGTGTCATATTCTGCCACCCTTCACTATTACTTTGTAAATTTCACTTACTTAAAAGTGTAACTTTATAATCTCTCAACAAATATCAGTTACAAAAAGTGATTTACTAAATACCATAGTTAAACACAAACCTGATTTCATTATTCCACTACTTAATATTTTTCAAAAAACTGAGATTGAATAATACCCAAACTATGATATTGACTATCTTATAATCTTTATTTTAACCTGAGATTTCCTCTTAAGAACCTGATTCATATTTATTTCTCTGTTTATCTGCCCAACAAAGATGTCTATTATCTTAACTGCCCCCCTCCTGTGTCTGTTTTCGACACAAGTGCTTATTTAACTGCCCTGCCCTAACTTCTTGTAACTGTCCAGGTGAGTTAGACATGGCTTCCTCTGAACCTTCTGTTGTATTTTGTTTTGTTTTTGGTTTTGTGGCTGCACCTGTGGCATATGGAAGTTCCTATGCCAGGAATCAAACTGAGCTTCAGATGCAACCCATGCCACAGCTGTGGCAACACTGGATCCTTAACCCATGTCCCACAGCAGGAGCTCCCTCAATTCTATTTGGAATTCCATTCTATTCCTAGCATCCCGGGGCTTTCTTTTTTTCTTTTAAATTTCTCTTCTTTGCAATATACTAAGTGCTTTTAAAACAGAGAGACATTTTTTGTTATCATTATTTGATGCTGAGAAGTACGTGTTGTAGAACAGGTTTTGGAGCCTCAAAATATTGACTTGGATTGAATTGAAAACTAGCTCTGGTGTTGACGAATGAGCTAGCACAGCTAAGGTATGGAGGTGATGGAGGGAAATTCCCCAAATGCTCAACAGTGCTTTGCTGTTTTCAAATCAAGTCAGCTTTCGAAAGCCCTGGCTGTTCCTACGTTTACCTTGTCTTGATTTCTAATGCGTTCACATACCCAAGAAGAATAATGTGGTATAAAAGGGTTTTTGGTGGGACTTCTCACACACTGGCATTGTTGTGGTCACCCAGACACTCACCATCAGCATAAAGCTGCCGTCTTGACATTAAAAAAAATCATGATCTCTGTTTGCTCTTAATCTTCCCAGATACACTAATTTGTTTTCATTTGGAATCAGTTGTGATTTGTTGAAAATTCACTGTGTCTGATTTAAGTTTTGTATTGTTATTCTTGCTTGATAATTCATTCAATGTCTACTTTAGATATATTTAACTTTTAAAAGTCAATTTAAAAATTATCTATCAAAAGCTTTTTGTTGTTTGTTTGTTTTTAAAATGGCCACACCCACAGCATATGGATGTTCTCTGGCCAGGGACTGAATCTGAGCTTCATACTGCAACCGTGGCCACCCAGGATCCTTTATGAAATTTGTGTCTCCACAGCAACCTGCAGTCAGATTCTTAACCCAGTGCACCATAGCAGGAACTCTCTGTACCAAAGTTTTTTTTTTGTTGTTACAAATTTATAGTCAACACATTTGCAGTTAAAATTACAAATTACATTAAATTACATTTTAAAATTTTAGCTAGAAAATTCAAGTTAATAAGGTATGCACTAAAATATAAAATCAATAAATATATCTAAATGTATCATTATTATTCTTTTTTCTAGAAAGTAGGTTTATGGCTAGAATAAAGTATTAGAACAAAAAAAAAAATTTTCTACCCTAAGGAAATACCTTATAACCATTCGTTTGTAACTAATAATTTATTTGAGAACTTATTTTATTCTTTTATATCTGTTAACTTATTTCTAGATTTTCAATGTGATTAATATTATATTCTTGTTCAGATAATTATGTTTTAATTTTACGATGCAGATTTTTTTTTTTTTTGGCTGCACCTGCAGCGTACAAAAGTTCCTGGACAATGTATCAAATCCATCCCACAGCAGTGACCTGAGTCACAGCAGTGACAATGCCAGATCCTTAACCTATTAAGCCACCAGGGAACTTCCTGAAGCAGATTTTAAACTAGTAAATATAAAACAAAGGTATAATTTTCTATCCTGAATATTAATAAACTTAAGAGTAATACACTAGATATATTCTCATCATATCATTAGTTTTTCCATTAAAGATGCTGAATTTTAATTGAATTACTGGCAAAAGACATCACTTATTTTTCAGAAATATATCTCTGTGTTGTACTGACTTAACAGGAAGAATATCTCTTCTTCTAAGTGACATTTAGCATGGTTCTGTTAGCATAGAATACCAAAAAAAAAAAAAAAGAAAATCCTTTTTAGTCCAGATATTTTCCTGTTTTCTCTTGCATTTACTATGGCATGATTCTTCTATTGGAAACAATTTATTCTTCTTTCTAAATTTTAACCTATTTCCTCACAAATGATTGTAATGAGAAGGTATCTCCACCCTGTTTCAGAATTATATGTTTATCATGCATGTAAATTCTCACAGAAATTTCAAAATGAATTTAAATTCAAAAGGAATAATAAATAAGGCGTTAATCTTTTAGCTATAAAATCCTGATATCAAACACTTTTCTCAGAGATAAAAAAAAATTTTTAAATATAAGTCCTTCTCTTTCCTGCTTATCTTTTGTTGACTGATAGAACTCATTGTGTTAAAAGCCAAAATATTTTTAAAGTGAAGATAAAGCAGTTTAGATAATTAAAAAGCTTGATAGAACCAAAGGCTTGTTAATTTAAAGTATGTTCTTAATATTAAAAAATAGGAAACTCTTGAATTTTTCTTCTCGTTAGATTAAAAGTAACCATTTCAAGGAAAAAAAATGAAGAAAAGCATTGTGAATTTTTATTATGCAATAAAAAAATGAATATTAACAGATACTAAATTGATTTAAAGTGGGTAATTAAAAGAATGAGGCATCTTACCATATGAATTTTAGTTCTCCTCTTGAAGTTTGCTATCAGTTATGTAAGCTAAGAAGTTATAGATGATAAATGAATTGAAAAATAGGCAGTAGCATACTAGGGACCTGGGAATGTTAAGTACTAGATTACAAACAAATGTCTGATAATCCATTATTGTCTGAATGTTCCTTAGTTACCTTTAAAAGGGGAAATAATTAACTCAAGTATATTAGATCCAGTCTTTTGTTTAAATAAAATGAAACAATACATCACAATATTTGTTTAGTCTTTGGCAAAAAGAATCTTAAGAAAATTCTATTGTGTTTTCAAACTACCATACTAGTACATTTTATGTTCTGTGATAATGAAGCAGACAACAAATTATTTGTATTTTCCACAGTTTATAAGAGCAGGGTTTGCAAGTGGTGCATGTAAACACTCCATTGGTATAAAATGATTTAGCGGAAGTTTATTTTATGCAAGCTCATTCTTTTATATTTTTATAAGATGTAAGAAACTTCTTGAGATAAGAAAGAACTACACAATAACTACATTTTTATGTCTATGACTCTTAGAAGAATAAACATTTAATATTTAAATTTTATACTATTCATTTAATATCTATCTATATGTTTTGTTATTTTAGGAAATGGAATCTGCTCACTAAATCTGTAAAGGTACTTACTAGCTCTTTCAAATGATACTACCATTTACTTAAATAAAAACCTCAGGGAGTTCTCTGGTGGTATACTGGTTAAGGACACACACAGTAGACTATTACTCAGCCAAAAAAGGAATAAAAATTTGCCATTTGCAACAATATGAATGGACCTGAATGGTATTATGCTTAGCAAGTCATACAGAGTCAAATACTTTATGTTATTACTTACATATGGATCCTAAAAAATAAAACAAGCAAATGAATATAATAAAACAGAAACAGACTCACAAATATAAAGAACAAACTAGTGGTTACCAGTGGGGAGAGTGAAAGGGGGAGTGCAAGATAGGGATATAGGATTAAAAAGTACAAACTACTCTGTATAAAATAAATAAGCTACAAGGATAATTATAATTATAGTGCAGCACAGGGAATATAGCCAATATTTCATAATAACTTTAAATATAGTATAATTTAACACTTTGAATCACTATGTTGTACACCTGAAATTTATTACAAATAAACTAAACTTTGATTAAAAGCAAATATGAATAAATACCAAAAATATAAAGGTACCATAAGAAAAAAAATCAATTGTATTTTTCATTATATCAGTGTTAAATTACCCTCCTAACTTGTCATTTGAACAAAAAACAGGGTATTATCAATTTAATTAAAATATATTTTTCAACTTTAATGTTAAAAATATGTTAGGTGGTAGCTTACAAAACTAATTCAGAATATGACACAACTCATTACATGTGCCTTTTGTAACAGCTTAAAGCCTTTCCTTTACTCAACTAGATAATTTAAAATAGATTTTTAATTTTTAATGGATGAAAGGTAGCTTGGTCTACTGGGAGCTTTTTATTTCACAGATTGAAAAAACAGATGCCCAAAGAGAGTTTGTGGCATGAGTGGATAATGTAACGCGGCAATTTGTAGGAGTCTCAGAGCTTTGGTGTAGCTTTCTAGATTACCAAGCTAGTTTATGATTCATAGATTCTCCCTGCTTCCTTTAAATGTCACCTTCTTTTAAGTATAAACTATACCATATGCAGGTTTTGCATTTGGGGGGCTAAGGAATGAAAACGTATTGACTGAGTAAAAGTCATAGTAGGCCACACTTCACAAAACAGTAGGACTGATCTATATTGGCCATTTTTAAAATTAAGATAAATGAGCATAAGCACGTAACATCTTAAGCAAAGAAGTTTTACTGAATTAAGATATCCCTTTCCATGAAGAACACTTAAAGACTATTTGTGAAATATTAGAAATGGTACAGTTGATAACAAAGTATGTGACAAAAGCTTAGTATTGATTGAACACAGAAGCAATGACTGCTTCTATCAAATATTAATAACTTTTTAAATTGCACATTAAAATCCCATCACAAGAATTTATTATTTAAAACCCCAGTAAATTTAATATTATCTCTAAAGCAACTATTATAGAGACTTAATGGATTTCTTAATTAGAATATAGTATTAACAGTTATAGAACCCTAATTAAAATGGAAGGTTTGAAAAACAGCCAAAATCTGAAGAAATTATTTAAGCAATGATTTTATTTTTTTAAAATGGATGGAAGATTTATTTTAAATGCTAAAAGGAAATGTACAAATCATATACTTCATTTAATCATTATATTTTCCATGAGGATTAATATGTATTGTCCCATTCCAAATATATGTTCTATTTTACTTTAATATCTCAGAATTAATCTAATTCATCCTGCTTTATAATTAGGTTGTATTAATTTTATAAAGAAATGAAAGTGTTTCTACCATAATACTGGCTGAATTTGTTTGCCCCTCTGGAAATATTTTGTGATTTTAACTATTTGAGTATAGATTTTTCACTATAAATGTATCATTGCATTAAGAATTTATCTGAGAGTTCCCACTGAGGCCCAGCAGCTAAGGATCTGGTATTATCTCTGCAGCAGCACGGGTTCGATCCCCCAGCCCAACATAGTGGGTTAAAGATCCTGTGTTGCCAAAGCTGTGCCGTAGGTTGCAGCTGAAGCTTGGATTCAATCCCAAACTCAGGCACTTCCATATGCCGTGTGACCAAAAAATTAAAAAAAAAAAAAAAGAATTTACCTTTATAAATTTGTTTAGAAATGTTCTTATCTGTAAAGAGTTGTTGTGACGATTCTGAAATCAAGTAGTAGAATATAATGTATGACTTCAAATAATATAATTTGATTCAAATGAAAATTATCTACCCCGTTATTTTTTATCCATTATTATTCATAAAATATACCAATTATTTTTAGGATTCTTTATTAGGAAACAATTCCTTCCATATCCTTTACTAGTCCCTAATTAGATGGTCAAGATATTTTGTTTCATGAAATGGCAAATCATTTTCAAATAGCAGAATCAGAAAACGAAATTGAGTATAGGAATTCAGGAGTATTTTTTTGGACCAAGAAGCACCACCAGGACTCTTAATGGCTGGCACGTGGAACAGGGAAATTTTCAGGAATTTGAGAGACAATCTTTATCTGTCTTTTTTGATTAACTTGCATGGACTCACATCTCTGCTTTTTTTGTATATGTCTCTAATTGATTCCTTTCTTTCTTTTAACTGAATTTTCCTTCTTTAATATTTGTGTTTAAAACACATCAACTTCACCATTCCAGAATTGCCAAGTCCTCAATTCAAGTAAATCAAAGTGATTAAGATGAATTATTTTTCTCAATTCCAAATTATAGCAAAAAGAATCTAATAGTCCTGACCTGGATCATTTTCCATTTCTGGTACAGTCAACTGTTGTCTGGGGTTTAGATCCTATAATATAAACGGATGAGTTAACATCTAGTCCTGTTGAAGACAAATATAAGGAAAGGAGAAGTCATAGGCCAGGAATTTTCTTCAGAAAGTATAAAACATACTAAGAATGAATTAACTATCTCTTGTAAGTTAAACTGTTAAAATATTTATATTTATTAGAATACATTCTTCATCAAAGTTGAATTGGCATTATTAATTTTAAAGACTAGAAATAGAGATAGCATTTTGATGATTTACACCACGTTGATATTTTAATGCTCAAAATAGGATATAATTAGAATTGGTTTGGTGGAGATTAGAATTATTTTAGATGGAGTCTATATTTAACTCTACAGTATTTTAAAGTGTTTAATTAATGTACTCCTAAAATGGACAGAATATATACTAATTCTAAAGAATCGCCAGTTTATCTCTTATTAGTACATAGATATAAGTTCACCCTTCTCAAATAGAATTCACCAAACCTTCTGGCTATTGAGTAGCATATTTTTAAATCATCAGTCAATCAAAGTGCTTACTAGTAAGTACCATAAGCCACTGAAACACATCTAAGCTATCTTTCTAAAAAAAAAATACTAGGACAATTCCTATGTCCCTAGTATTTCCATTAAAACTGAAATAATAATGTACTTTATTATTTTGGGTTATATCTTTTGTGTGCATGTGTTTTCTTAAACTTACTAGAAGCCACCACAGCCAGCAATTGTCCTCAGTCCTCAGTTCATATTCTGTATTAGAAACATTTCCTATTTGTTTCAGCATATTTTCCATTCCACTTCTCCAGAGGGAGTCACTTAATCTGTTTCTTAAGATCCATGATATAATAATCTGCATGAATGTAATTGTGTTTAAATATATGTATTTTATTCTGTAAAAAAAAATCAATAAAATAAAAAAAAAAAGAAACCTTCCTACATGATACAAACTCAGGATAAAACAGCCCCCAAACTGTCCAGCACACACCAAACTATATTTTTTGGAATTCTCATATAATAGATAGTTTGTGCCCTACCAGGCACAGATGTCTCTACAGAAGTGTAAAAAAATTCCAAAATGAACAAATTACCTCTTAGCATCTCTACAACAGTTTAACCTTCTGTATTTTCAAACTATAATGTCATCCTGGCACACAAAAATATTCAATACACTTCGTGGAATAAATAGATAAATATATCGATGGTGGGAAAAAGCTAAATTTTAAATCAGACCAGGGATTAAGTAAGTGATGAGGGAAGGCACTTGAGCCTCGTTTTCATTAACGAGAATAATCGCTTTTATAGAGTTGATCTGTGAATAAAATCAAATTATATTTTTAAGCACTACTTTCCTTTCTGGCACAAGTTATTACTTTTACTTTTACTGCCTTGACCTTGGAATCAGTCATTTCTCCTATATGTCCTAGTTCATACCAGGAGAGAATGGAATTTCTAGGTTTATAATTTTTCAAAATTGAAAGTTTAGAAACAAAATCCTATTGGGTGTATAAAAGAATCTTCATAAAAGATAGCACAGAATAAACAATAAATGGCAATGTGTTTATTAATCTTACAATATTCACCTCACCTTGTACATAGAATATTGTAATTTGGTAGAGGAAAAACAACCTAAAAACATTTAAAATGTCCAAAGAGTTTTATGTGATTTTTGCAAGGATTTGAAATATTAGTGGTGAGGTAATTGATTATTTAAATATTTTCAAGCTGTGGGTTTTATTGCTCATAAATATTTTGTTGTACATAAAAATTAGCTTTCATTTTGCATTAGAAACAGTATGCATTCTGGAGATACTCATAATAAGTTAAAGGAAAAATTGAAATGTTTAAAATAATTCCTTAGAGTAAAAAATATTTTTTTCACATCTGATAATGCTGTTTAAGTACTTTATTTTAATTAAATATTTTAACACTGGACATTGAAATGCATTATAACATTTTTATAACATACATATATATATATGTATATCATATACATACACACAATATAAGAAATCCTAAGTATGTGAGAGCAAAAAAAAAATTAGAAAGAAAAAATCTTGATTGCCTTTATAAATGAATAATTAGACAATACCTGTTTTTCATTTGGATTACCTTTTTCTGGTTTGTTTTTTATATATAAGTTCCAGCAATTTATATTTTTTCAAACTTAATATTTTATAATTTAAAACATATTCTTCAATTTCTGCTTTCAAATTTATCTGTATAGCTAAACACAAAAATAACTCCCCTGCAAGGAAAAGTTATAAAAGGCGAAAGGAAAATAAAAAAAAGAAAAAGTGTTTGTACTCATTATAGTGCGACTGAGCTAAGTCTTTCTGAGCCAGTCTACAGAGAGGGAAAGAGAGAAATGTATTAATGGACTTCCACCTTCGATACTTTTCTTCTTGGAAATTTGCATTTTCCATATGCAAATTCTCAGCGTTGGGCCTGAGGGCAAAGCCAAAAGCTTTGGCTCAGAGCATGTATCAGTCTCTCTTGGCTGCAGAAGCCACAATAGCAGTTCTTGATTGCCAAGGCATCTCATACTTGATACCAAGATCGAGGAGAAGGGAAAATCTCAGAGAGCTGAGTCTGAAGCTGGTGTGCCTTTCCTTTTGAGGACTTGGCTATAGTCTGAACTGTGCATGCAGATGATAAGAAGAAGGGTAAAAAACTGAAAGCAGCAGCTACTATGCTAAAAACCTAAATAGAATTTTCAAGAATCTCAGTTCTTTTTTTTTTTTTTTTTTGTCTTTTTAGGACCACACCCCAGGCATATAGAAGTTCCCAGGCTAGAGGCTGAATTGGAACTGCAGCTGCTGGCCTACACTACAGCCACAGCAATGCCAGATCTGAGCTGCTTCTGCAAACAACACCACAACTCATGGTAAAGCTGGATCCTTAAACCACTGAGCAAGGCCAGGGATCGAACCCATGTCCTCATGGATACCAGTCAGGTTCTGTTACTACTGAGCCACAGTGGGAATGCCAAGAACCTCAGAATCTAAAAAAAGAAACGTAAAGAAAAGAAAAGAACAAATATATAATGTGTGTATATATATATATATATATATATATATATTTATAAAGCTTAACTTTACCTTAAGGAAAAGAGACACAAATCAAAAGATATCTGTGACTTTCTAGTAAATATTTTTTCATAACAAGAAATAGTAGTTCCTAAAATCTATTTGAATTTAAGAAAAAAATATCAAGGAAAATATTAAATGATTGAACTACTTTTTTTTTTTTTAGCATAATTCAGCTGTATCTAGTGACTCTCGGCTACCAAAAAAAGCTAAAATCTAGGCCTCTGCCTAACTCCCATGTCCAATTGCTTTATCATTAGCAATACAGTGTCAACTTTTATATCAGTTGTATTACAAAAACCCTTCTAGCCATCCTATTTTAATAGATTTACTTATCATTGCTCATTTGGTATCTTCTCCATTTCTGAGTTTGTTCATTTATACTCATGTTGTTTTGTGGGAACTTTGTCTAATATCTTTTTTTTTTCCCCCCAAAAGCCTGAAGCAATCATGGATGCTTATACTCTCAGAGTTCTTGCAGGTTTGTTTACAATACCTTAGAGAATGCTTAATTACAGCCAAGAATTGTTAAGTCCCTTTATACATTATGTAATATATTGTCTGGAAGGCAACTTTAAGTAGGTACTTTCCATAAGTATCATTTAAAAATTAGAAAAGAGCAGTGAAGCTAAAGAGGCTGATCCTGGTAGCCAACTTGGTAATAGAATCTGGAACTTGGAACTCTTAATTTTCCATAATTTGGCCCTCATCTACGACTATTAACTGATGCTACACACTACAGCTTAACATATGACTTCTTTATGTTTGAGGTCCTTATTACAGATCATGTCCTTACACGTGAGCTAACAATTCCATTGGAAATGTTTTCGTGATAAGTGATTTGAAATAAGTTCTCTTAGAATACCATTGTCCCTTGGAGTTCCCGTCGTGGTGCAGTGGTTAACGAATCCGACTAGGAACCATGAGGTTGAGGGTTCGGTCCCTGCCCTTGCTCAGTGGGTTAACGATCTGGCGTTGCTGTGAGCTGTGGTGTAGTTTGCAGACGCGGCTCGGATCCTGCGTTGCTGTGGCTCTGGCGTAGGCCGGTGGCTACAGCTCCAATTCGACCCCTAGCCTGGGAACCTCCATATGCTGAGGGAGCGGCCCAAGAAATAGCAAAAAAAAAAAGAATACCATTGTCCCCTTTCATTAGCAGTTTCAGTTCTTTCTCTTAGGTTTCCTTCTTGTGGCTTTGAAGATATTTTTCAATTGTTCTCTTTGCTACTCCAGGAATGTGAATTACTCATGAAAATATTCTGTCTTCTTATGTTTTATCTTTTCTTCGATCAGTTTTATAATTTTGTTCTTCATTAGCAGTTTCAGTTCTTTCTCTTAGGTTTCCTTCTTGTGGCTTTGAAGATATTTTTCAATTGTTCTCTTTGCTACTCCAGGAATGTGAATTACTCATGAAAATATTCTGTCTTCTTATGTTTTATCTTTTCTTCGATCAGTTTTATAATTTTGTTCTTCTCATACTGCCTTTGTGTGACTTCCTCGAACCTGTCTCCTGTGTCTTCCATGGGTTTTATATCATGTATATTCTACTTCTGTTTGTTCTAATATAGACTTTATATTTTATTTTACTCTACATTGAGTCAATCCTGAACTCTGTCAGACATACAGTCACAAATTTTTAAGCTTATGGAAATCTATCTGAACTGAGTCAGTATTCTTGGGTCATACTTCATTTAATATTCTTACTCACTATATTTTACCATATAAAAGTAGGAGCATACTAATTACTTTTTTTATTATTACCTGTCCTTAAAATATAATTTGGAGAGAATTGACGATGAAAGAGTTAAAAAAATAGTTCTATTAGTATTTCACTGTCTGGAACAATTATCAATTTGTATTCTTAAAAAGTATGTGAAGGATGTGAAAACTCAATATATGAATATTTGTTTATGACATTATCACTGTAAAATGTAAACAGTCACAATGTGATGTGCTAATATGTTCTCACAGAGTATACACACATTCATTCATAAATAATGTGCAAAAATATGTTGAGTAGGTAAACTGTACACCATGTACATGTCTGTATATGCATACTTTTATTTTTAAAAGTACGTCCCATCGTTATTCTTTTTTTTGTCTTTTCTATGGCCGCACCCGCGGCACATGGAGGTTCCCAGGCTAGGGGTCTAATTGGAGCTGTAGCTGCCGGCCTACACGAGAGCCACAGCAACGTGGGATCCGAGCCACGCCTGTGACCCACACCACAGCTCACGGCAATGCCAGATCCTTAACCCACTGAGCGAGGCCAGGGATTGAACCGGCAACCTCATGGTTCCTAGTCGGATTTGCTAACCACTGCGCCACGACAGGAACTCCTCTTCGCTATTCTTTAGCACCTATTCAAAGACGTTATAAAAGTATCAAAGAAGCAATATAAAACTCTTCATTTTTTGAAAAAATACAGTTTTGAATACCAGTAACATTAAATGCAACCTCTGGGAAAGAAAGCAAAACATTAAACACAAGAAATATGACAAGTGCAGCTTAAACTAAGTTCTGAATTCATATATAGTGAAAATGACAAAATCAGAACTACCTTTTATATTTTGAAATGAAGTGCTGGGATATGGAAAACTGCTTTCTGATCTTAAGTGTATGATAACACAAAAACACAATATCTAAAGCAATCTTAAATGTATTCATATGTATCATTAACTTACATTCAATTAATCTATCTAAAATATAGCTATCCTCCACGTTAAATATATGATTTAAGGTATGAAATTATTTTGTAATAACAAGTATTTGTTCACAAAATCAGCAACTCAGGCTTAAGAAATTCTGAGAGTGAAAAGGAAATTTTCTGGTTCAAGCAACTACAGCAAAGCGGCATTCAAGCCAGGAAGAATGTTAGCACGAAGAGCAGCAATGATAACATGACATAACTTTTATTAAGGTCTTACCATATGCCATTCACTGACCTGATTTTACATGTGTAAGATCTATTTAATATACATATATATATTTTTTGTCTTTTTTTTTTTTTGGTCTTTTCTAGGGCTGTGCCCAAGGCATGTGGAGGTTCCCAGGCTAGGGGTCTAATTGGAGCTGGAGCTGCTGGCCTATGTCACAGCCACAGAAACACCAGATCCAAGCTGCATCTGCAACCTATACCACAGCTCACGGCAACGCCAGATCCTTAAGCAACCGATCGAGGCCAGGGATTGAACCTGCAACCTCATGGTTCCTAGTCGGATTCGTTAACCATTGGGCCATGATGGGAACTCCATCTGTTTAATATTTAATGCAAACTTTAAAATTTTGTACTGTCAGCATTGAGTTTTTAAATATTAATCTTTTTTATTTTTATTTTTTTGCTGCACCCACAGCATATGGAAGTTGCTGGGCCAGGGATGAAATTCAGGCTGTAACTGTGACCTCCATCACAGCTGCATCTATGATGGATCCCTAAACTACTGCACCGGGCCAGGTATCAAACTCACACCTCCTGCAGTAACCTGAGCCACTGCAGTCAGATTCTTAACCCACTGCATCACAAGCAAGAACTGTGTTCACATAAAGCAGTTTAAAACAGCATAACTAAAGTGCAATGCATCCCAATACACTCAAAGTAGGTGAAAATGGGAGAATACTCTTTTCTCTGAAGGTATCTTACACGCTATACTATAACATGTAAAAAAAAAGTTATATTTGTTTGAAGAACAGTAATCACTGTTGAGCTTGCAAAGAATAAAGAGCTTTATTTGTGTTTCCTAGGAACTTCAGTTTGGAAGACACAGATTTGGGTGAAGCCAATAGTGTTTTGGGGGAAAAGAAAAAGGTTGGGGCTTCTAAAGGCAAAAGCCACAGGTCATTTAAGATGTGAGAATTATGATTGACTCTGATGCAAAAAGTGATATATTTGCTCTTAAGAAATAGACTATCATGAGTTGTTTTAGGGTGAAGTTTCGATGAATATCTTGAATTTTTGAAACACTGGTCAGATGTTCTGGATGCCTATGTTAAGATAACAAGGGGTCAAAAGTTCGGATTCCATCTGGGCTAAGACATGCACAAGATACATTTCCTGGCATCGTTTTAGAGAGCTCTATTAGCCATACTGACTCCATTTTAATTTTCTTTTCATATGGGGTCAAATGAAGAATACTTTTTCTGCACATTAAGCCACACCAATACATCCTTCCTCTCCCTTGCCTCCCTCCCCCATCTCTTTCTTGTTCTTCTTTCTTGGCAAATAATAGCTAAACAGAATATTTAATACTTTCTTCTCATTCGCCACTGTATTGTCTTGGTCCATGCATGAGGTATGCATATTTTAAATTGGATTCCATTGATAGGAAATGGAGCTTATAGTTTATTGAGCAGAATATCAAGGAGGTTGATTAGAGTTTAGATTTCTGCACAATACCCAGAGGGCTTCTGATTCTATAAAACTCTGGCAGGCCTTGAATTCTGAAAATTTAACAGACCCCCACAGGTGGCTCTGATATAGGTGGTTTTTAGACTACAGGTCATCACATTTAGGGTTTAAAGCCTTAATTCTTCACCATCTAGTTGAATTCAATAGAGTCTGTCAACAGCTTACCATTTCTGGACCCATTTCCAGCCTAACTCCTTTAGTTTGTAGTTCACTCCCATGCCATTCTTTCTCACACCTGCCTTTGTTCTTTCTGTTCTCTCTACTGGAATAGTCTGTAAAATATATTTATTTGTTTATTTACTTTCCATTTTATGAGCACAACTGGGACATTTGGAAATTCCCACCCAGGGGATTGAATCCAAGCCCCAGCTACAACCTATGCTATAGCTGTGGCAACACCAGACCCTTTAACCCTGGGCCAGGTATCGAACCCACACCTCTGCAGTAATCCAATCCACTGCAGTTGTATGCTTAGCCCATTGTGCCACAGTAGGAACTCCTGAACTTTATACTTTAAAAGTCATTGGAATATGCTTACCTTACCTTATCTAGTAAACCTACTTTCTTCAATACCAACTCAAGGGTCAACTCCTTTGTAAAGATGAATGGTGATTTTACCCTCAATTACACTTTCTCTGTATTGCTAGAATATCCTCAATCACATTTTCTTACTGTAATATTTCTAATGTTTGTCCTTCCAGGTTAAGTTCTTTCTGTTTTTACATAGGAATGCTCAATAGATGCTCCCTGTCATATTCACAGGAAACACTTATATTATCAAAAAACATATTGTTGAACATATTGTTCAATGTAGAACACTAGACTAGGAAATATAAATTTTTATACTTCCAAATTATTTTCTGTAAAGGGATTCTATAGGAAAGGCTTGTTTTTCTTTTTTTCTTTTGCTGTGCTTAAAGTGGACAGCTTACCAGGCAACATTGAGCCAATCTAGAATTTGATCCTATCTAGGTTTACCCAAAAGTAATGTTCTGTCTTTTCTTATCACCACCATTAGCAGTGCACAACTTCTTATTACCCTTATCACCTATTATTATGATAAACGAAGCACAAAACCATTCAACCAAAGCTGCTGTCTTTAGAGGGTAATAGTTTCTTTATCTACCAGCAACAAGGCTTCTGACTTTGGTTAGCTGAAGACAAATTTTATTCTGCTATCAAATTAGGCAAATACAAAGGTGTTCCTTAATCAGTTTTTTTCAACTTCCAAATTCTCTTAAGAAAAAGAAAAAACTCATCTTGCAGAAAAATGCCAATATTAACATATTTAATATACTTTAGGTGGTCAAATCTTAAAACCTTCCCAAAATATTTAGAGTCTATGTGTTGTGTTTGCTTTGATCATGATTTAGTGCGACTGTGTCAAGTCTTTTAATGAAATTGATTTAAAAATAAGCACATAGGAAGTGTTAACATAGAAGGCTGTTAAACTAAAATTAAAGCTTTTATTTATGGGTATATGTTAACATATTTTTATTTTAATATATTCAATGATAATCTAACTTGTTTGATTTTTGAAGCAGTAATATACTTAATTTTTAAACCTATGTTACATGTGTTCTGGTTATACACGAATCACTTTTAAGACCCTTGACAAAAATAATACTTTTTAAAGATATTCAAAAAAGGGAAATTTAACCTTTTCCTCATATGAAATATATAGAGCTATAATTACAAAACACAGTATAAAGATGCAAGATATCTGGGTGACTCTTTTACTCCTCTAATAACATGTTTCATTATTTTCATTTGAATTAATACAAATTTTAGCAGACAAAAAATATGTTATAAGCAGGAAGAGATGTGAATAAATTATACAGTATCTGATATCAATGACAATTTGCATTTTTAAATATCAACATATTTTATATTCTTCTTACAAAAGTTAAAATATCAGAGTAATGAAATGATAACAAAATGTAGCTGCAAAACTAGAAAGTGATTCAAAAGATTTCAGTGATATTTTTGAGACCACATAAAGAATTTAAGGCCGGCTCAGGCACAGTAGTTCTGAAGTGAAAATTCATTTTTCCCTCTGCCTTACCAATATTTCTGGAAGAGATTGTTATAAAGTAACCAGCCAATTTTAATAATAGATATTATAATTACATAGATGAAAATTCTCCTCACTTGCCCCATTAAGCAAAAGATGTGTTCCATTAAAGCTGCAAATGCTCAAAAAATTCCAAAGCTTTTTTCTGCAAGATGATTATAAAGTCCATCTTTATTTTTTACCTTTTTATTTAATACAGTGTACATTTAAAGTTGTATTTTTTGGAGTTCCCACTGTGGCACAGTGGGTTAAGAACCCGATTACAGTGGCTCAGGTTGTTGCGGCAGCCTGGGTTCAATCCCGGGCCTGACAGAGTGGTTTAAAAGGATCCATCAGTGACTTAGCTGTGGCTTGGATTTAACCCCTGGCATGGGAACTTCCATATGCCACAAGTGTGGCCATTAAAATTTTTTTCTTTTAAATAAAATTGTATTTTTATCATAAATGTAATATGTAAGGAAAAATAAACCCAGAGGTGGTTATTTTGGGGATATATATACATGTATATGATATAGTATTATGGAATTGATATAGTATTAAAGTTATATATATATATATATATATGTATATATGATAAATTTTTTTAAGACTATCATCCAGCATGGACCTAAATGATGCACACTACTTTTCTTTTTCTTTTCTTTCTCTTTTTATGGCCGCACCTGTGGCATATGGAAGTTCCTGGGCTAGGGGTCAAATCTAAGCCGCAGATGCCAGCCTATGCCACAGCCGCAGTACGCGGGATTCAAACTCCACCTGTTTTTTGTATCTTTGAAATAGACTGGCTTCAGCCTAAATTATGACACCTATTAGAAAGCCTCCAAATGCCTTTAAGCGAAGCAAAACACCTTGAACAGCACATATGTGAACCAAGCATCAGTTCACATATTTGAGAAAAGCACTCTGATTTTTGTGTTTCTATGGTCAGAGGACCAGAAGACAGTGAGGGGGAGACAGTACTGAGATATGTATCACTTAAGATATGTGATACATATCTTAAAAAGCTATTGATAATTCAGAATATATTTTATGAAGAATCATATAGTTGTTTTCTACATTTTTTTGGAAAACAATTTGATGGTTCATGTGCGTTATTCCCTTCTGTATAGTAGTGGTGACCTTTGACTCTTTGCAATTTTAATACTGCACCCAAATGGAGCGTTATAGACAATTTTACCTCGGGAAAGAGTGAGGAAGGGAATAATTTATTGTTAGTCTGAATCATATTTTATCAGCTCCAGGGGTGTCTTGGAAAGTCAGAAATAAGGTTAAGAGAATTATTATTTTGAGGATTAGCATTGTTAATAGAGATAATTAAGCCAGGGATTTCTGTAGCACCTGCCGGCATGAATCCTTCCTCTACTCAGACCTGTAGGACAAAAGCTTTCAAAATTCCGTTTTTGTGAGGAACTGGCAATGTTGTTTGATGAAAAGAAAAGAAAAAAGAAACAGCTCTAGGTTTTATTGATTTTTTCTATTTTGGAACTATGTCTTTTCACTTATGATGGAGCATGATAATGTGAGGAAAAAGAATATATACATGTATGTATAAATGGGTCACCATGCTGTACAGTAGAAAAAAAAATTGTATTGGGGAAATAACAATTAAAAATACAAAAGAAAAGAAAAGAAAAAAGAAGTCAAGGAACTACAGCATGGAAAAATATCTATTACAATGTAAACGTTAGAAAATAAGTTGATGATTATTCCTAAAAAGATGTAATGATTTGTCAGTATGTCTAAGACAATATAGAGATATCTGAAATAGCTGCACTATCAACTACCATATCGTAAAATCTAGAGCTGAAGCCTAAATATATTAGTTTGAACTACAGAGAACAGGAAAAGTTAAAGGAATTAAAAACAAATAAGACAAATAAAAAACAAAGCAAAGCACCAAGAATGAATGTATATTTAAAAATGTCTAAAATGTTCATTTAGGAACATGCAAGCAATTTAAAGAAATCAACCCTGATAATAAAGTACTTCATAAATAGAACACATTGGAAGAATCAAAACTAATGTTAAGATCTTGATATTATCTCAAATTAGGTTAAATTACAAAATTCAATCATAGTTTTATCAGAGTATGTATTGTAATTTGCCGAGACCAGCTCAGCAGGATGGGGCTGAAGAACGGGTGCTGTGAAACTTAAGGAAAAAAGTTAACATAAAACAAGACAGAGACATTTATCTTAGGTAAAGGTGGGAACCTGGGGACTCAAGGTCTCAAGGACTAAGAGCACTGCCTCAAGAAACCACACTACTTTCTTTTATTGTGTTCTTTAGGATTATGTCAAGTGAGAAGGGGGTTGTATGTAGGTGCAGGATATAGGGGTTTTTTTAAGTTATTTTAAAAGTCACTTAGCCAGTTGCTGATTAAGCTTTTATTCTGACCTTTAGGCATTTAACAATCATTAGCATTTGAGGAAGCTTGGCTATGCATAGCATCTAGAGAATCACCATTGTGCTTCTGCAGACTGCGTGCCTGTCTGCAGCAACCGTGCATGCCTAGGTTTGCACCTCGGTTCTCCTTGCTAATGCATATCCTAATGACCCCTCATAAACCCCTTGGGGCCATGAGGCTCCTCTTTCTTTTATTCTTAAAAGGACATATCATGCTGTGCCAAAAGGCTTGCCAATCTGCACAGGTCCAGCATGCCTAGACCAATGCAGTATGTCCTCATTCAGCTGACCCTGTAAATAACTTATACCTTTAGGTCTTTGTTCTTAAGCTTAAGTCATTTACCAGCACTGCGACTGTTTTCCAAGCAGGAAGATGGGGTAGAGTAAAGCAGAACAAGATGGAGTTTTCAGCAAAGAGAAATATTGTAAAAATATTGTAGAAAATATTGTAGAAACAGTAATTGAATTAAAATGTACTGTTTAGAGAGATACAGTGTAAAAAAAAAGTGTGCCTTGTACATAGTTATGAGCATAGCTACATCACTTACAAAGCTGGCATTGGAGTCAGGTAGTCACACTTTCTTTGTCAATAAAAGTGGAGTAATTTGCCTCATATTTATGATTGCTTTGTGGAATCAAATCCTTTTAAATAAATATAAAACTTTGTATGGTAAATGTCAGCTAAGCGTAGTTGGTTGCTGTTATACTATTCTTCTCACTAATTTTTTTTTAATATTTGAATAGTGATTATAATAATTGATAACCCTAGTTAATAACATAGTGTACCAAATAGCATTTGCAATTACATTTGGAATTATTTCAGATTAGATTGATGACAGTCCTAGTATATACTGAATGATGACTTAAAACTGAAATAACAATTACAAGCATGAAAAGTGCTACCTGGTCACCCTCTCTTCTGTCTTGAAATTACAGCAAGCTCATATGAATCCCAGATGCACACCCAGAAGTAGGATTTATGCAATTCCCTGGGCACCCTCTCTTTTTCATCTAGACCATTACTCTTTTTATTTCACCTTTATTCAATTCAGATTCTTTGGTCCTGTAACTCTAAGCTTGATTCTCAGTGCAGGAAATATGTCCTGAGTTAAACCTTGCCAGTGTCACCTATTCCCTTTCCATTCCCATAGAACACAAACTTAATCCCAGGCATTTAACAAAGAGCCTAGGTTAAGACAGTTCAACATGTGAAGCAAGTGCAGAGCAGGAACCCATATTTTCATTGAAATGCAAATTATATCTTAAAAATAAGTTTTCTCTGGCATATAGAATATTATGTGATGTAACAAAAATACACAAATGTGTGTATTTAATATTTTATGTTTAATAAATATAAAACATAGTGACATGATTATGTAAATAACAGGTAAAATTTTGGCAAAACTAATCAAGTTAGAGGCTTTATTTTGTTGGTTTTTTTTTTTGAAATCCAGACATTAAAAAAAATTTGAAAAGATGTTTAGTTCTCATGGTGTTGTAAATAAAATGTTTTAGTGTTTCACTCATTTTTGCTTTTGTGATTTGTTTTGTTTTTCTGTAGAGTTAAATTTTTTCCTAACATCGAATTCTTATAAAAAATATAGCACATGGGTCATTTTATAAAAGTCATAAAGTAACATAATAAACATTCTCCTCAATTTTATTTCTTCAGTGCATGCATAAAATAGACATGTTTTATAATGAATTTCATTGATTCAAATGCACATTATATGGAATCGTAGCCATGCCAACAGAGTGCTATAGGAAGCTAGAGAGTATCAAACTAAATATAGAGTTTTAGGGGATTTAACTTGATAGAAATATGATAGTTAAAAACATTTAAAAAAACTGAAAAAGTCCCTTGTGTCATCTCTTATGCCTTGTAGATAGCTTTTAAGTGGATTTAAGAATTGTAATGGCGTAATTTTAATTCTACCTTATGCATCTGCATAGGCTAATTATGTTTAGCATGTCACTCTAGTAGCAGTATGGGGGAACTTAAAAGGAAAAAGAGATATTTACTATAGTTCTGGCTCCTATTCACCCATCCCAAGCCACAAGCCCCATATTTTTATGATCTGGTTATGTCACTTTTAGAGTGGAAGTGGTTGTCAATTTATGCATAGTTTGTTACTATTATTCAGTTATTAATTGAGTCTCATGATTTCTTTTTACAGTGTCTCAGCAAGAAATAAGATGGGCATGAGAAAATCAAATAATGATAATGCAACTTCTTATGCAATGAACTTACACATCTCTTATTTTGTTTTTTACAGAATATATTTGATTCTACTAATTGCTAAAGTTCTTCTGTAGTTCCAAAGGTAATGCAATTATATTGGTTTCAAATATATAATTTGATCTGTCATAAAAAATTTATGAGAGACCTTCCTACAATTGTATTTAAGGGGATATGTTAAAGAGAGACATATCTGAGGAATAAATATTTACTTTAGGCTGATAAATTTATGTATACTTAAGAAATAAATTATCAGGTTTCATGGTTATACTCTTCTATGGAAAGCTAAAAGAGTTGACTTACCTTTATTTTGGTAGAAACAAACTAATTATTCTTCTGTGGGACATAAACTAGGTATTTCTTTAAAAATAGAAAAAAATCTGTGTATCTGCTCAAGAAATTATATTAATACTGATTTGAAACTTGCAATTAAATTTGAAAAGGAGAGAGTAAATAATGATAACACCAACTATGGTCTTAGCCATTAGTGACTCCTACTTACAATATCAGATTTGGAATAGTAGACCACTTTTAGAGCTGACTGATAAAAGTATTTTCAAGTATATTTGACCTTCTGGCTATATGCATTTTACATTGTTTTTTTTTTTAATAATATCTAATAATATTTACCAAAAACCACAATTAAATTTTTTTTAGAAAACTTATGACTATGATAACTAAGTCATGTTATTGAATACATTTGTAAACTTATCAGTTCTGTCTAGTTTGTCTAATTATATAATCATTGACAGCTTATACTAAAGGGAACAGAAAAAGCATAAAACAAAAGGAGGCTGCCAGACCTTCAAAGTTCTACTGGCAAGAGAAAACCATCTGAAGTAACTACTCAGGTATGAACATGTGCTATCTTCTATGATAAAGTATGACTCAGAGATCTGAACCTAGCTCAGAGGATAGGACAGAAAAAGAGGATTTTGGTGCCAGAACTTGAAATCAGATCAAGATCTGGCTGGAGTTTGTCTGCCTGGATCTCAGAACTGCCTTGGATCAATAACTTGCTTTTACTATCTTTTTCCTGCTTGTTAAATCAAAGGGCCTACAGAACTTATTCTGTTCTTGTTCCACTGTAGTATTTTATATGAGTTGAAAAAAGATAATTTATCCTCTTCAATTTCATGAATCATGTTGAGGAGTTGTGTCCCAGGAGCTATATCTAGTGGGTGACATTTACTAGCCTTATCTGAACTTGAACATGATGAGATAATGAAATTTTGGACTAGGAGGTAATATTGTACTAGATTGTTAGAGGTATTCGGATAACAGTTTTCCTGATTCTTATAAACATATCCATAAACTTTACATGTGACCCTGTAATTCCAATCTTAGGTATTTACTCAAGAGAAATTAAAGCTTTTGTTCAGACAAAAATCTGTGCTTAAATATCTATAGCAACATAATCACCCCACATTTGTGAAAACTCAAATGTCCTTCAAATGGAAAATGGTAAAACTATAGTATATCCCTACAATAGAATATTATTTAGAAATAGGAAAAATTATTGATGCACAAAACTGTATGAGTGAATCTTAAGTACATTATGCTAAGTGAAAGAAGCCGAATTTAAAAATGTTACCTAGGAGTTCCTGTCGTGGTGCAGTGGTTAACGAATCCGACTAGGAACCATGAGGTTGAGGGTTCGGTCCCTGCCCTTGCCCAGTGGGTTAACGGTCCTGTGTTGCCGTGAGCTGTGGTGTAGGTTGCAGATGCGGCTCAGATCCAGCTTTGCTGTGACTCTGGCATAGGCCAGCGGCTACAGCTCCGATTCAACCCCTAGCCTGGAAACCTCCATATGCCGCGAGAGTGGCCCAAGAAATACCAAAAAGACAAAAAAAAAAAAAAGTTACCTACTGTATAATTTCATTTATATGACATTTAGGAAATGAAAAACCTAGAGGGACCGAAGATAGATCATATGGTTGCAAGATGATGGGAGCTGGGGGAGGAGTTGATAATAAAAGAGTTCAGGAAAATTGGGGGAATGATAAAAATATTCTATATCTTGATTTGTTGTAGGCTGCATGACTGTATGCATTTGTCAAAATTTTACAAACTTTATCAAAAAAAGTATATTTTACTGTGAGTAAATTGCGTCTCAATGAAACTAAAAACGTTTGCAAGCATTTTACTTAAGTTTTTAAGAAAATGGATGTGTGTACCTATATAATGGAATCACTTTGTGATCCAGCAAAAATTATCACAACCTTGTAAATCAACTATATTTCAATAAAGCTTAAAAAAAAATGAAAAACATGAGTTCCCATCATGGTTCAGTGGTTAATCGAACCCGACTAGCAACCATAAGGACGAAGTTTTGATCCCTGGCCTTGCTCAGTAGGTTGAGGATCCGGTGTTGCCGTGAGCTGTGGTGTTGGTTGCAGACATGGTTCGAATCCCACGTAGCTGTGGCTGTGGCTAGGCCGGTGGCTGCAGCTCTGATTTGACCCCTAGCCTGGGAACCTCCATATGCCGCAGGTGTGGCCGTAAAAAGACAAGAAGACAAAAAAAAAAGGAAAAAAGGAAAAAAAGAAAAAGAAAAAGAATTAGCATACAAAAAAAGTGGGAAATAATATGGATAATAATATAAACTAATTAACTGAAATATATAGGTGCAATTTAAAATTCATCTAGAACAAAGCTGTTAAAACAAATTAAGCAAAATTTAGCAAGATTAATTTTGACTTAAATATTAATAAAGTCAAAATATGATTTATCTACAGCATTAGAAGAAATGTTTAAAATAAGACTATTGGAGTTCCTGTCGTGGCGCAGTGGTTAACGAATCCGACTAGGAACCATGAGATTTCGGGTTCGGTCCCTGCCCTTGCTCAGTGGGTTAACGATCCGGCGTTGCCGTGAGCTGTGGTGTAGGTTGCAGACGCGGCTCGGATCCCGCGTTGTTGTGGCTCTGGCCTAGGCCGGTGGCTACAGCTCTGATTCGACCCCTAGCCTGGGAACCTCCATATGCCGCGGGAGCAGCCCAAGAAATGGCAAAAAAAGACAAAAAAAAATAAGACTATTATTAAAAGTTGTATGTCAATTTTCTTGTAAGCTTATACAGAATGAACAAAGTCTTGCCTTGGTATAATCTCATTTGAGTAGCAGAGAACCTGTGTTTTCCCTTTAACCAATAGCTTATGGCAAAAATAATGAGTTAGTTATTTTCACAATAAGACTCTGTCATATGCAAAGGTAAAGGGATTCTGCAGAAAAAAATACCTTATCTTTTGATTTTAAGGAAATGAAAGGACAGATTGTCTCCTGTGAGTCTGACGCAATTAAGCGAGCTCTTTAAAAATGGATCCAGGGGTCAGCGGCTGATAGTAGAAGCTCTGTTGCTGACTTTGAAGATGAAAACTTCCGTAAGTTCTATAGCCACAGAATAAGTTTTGCAATAACCTGATGGAGCTCAGAAGCAAATCTTTCTCTTGTTGCATGTCCTGGTGAGAATGCTGCCTCACCACATTTTCATTTCAGAGTTGGGGACCTTGAAAAGAGAAAGCAGCTAGATGAAGTCTGGTCTATGACTTGCAGAAACTGGGAGATAATAATCAATGACTTGTGATTTTAAGCCACTCTGTGATAATTCGCTGTGCAGCACAGAAAACTGGTGTAGATTTTTGTACCAAGTCTCCCAGTATCCATTTCCTAGAAATCCTGTATGTTTAGTAATTAATTGGGATTAATCAGATGTATCCTGCTAAAAATCTTTTTTTCCCTCTTTTAAAAATAAGGATTGCATTATATCCCTACTAAGTGACATTATTACTGTTTTACTTTTTTGTTTGTTTGTTTTTTAGGGCAGTACCTGCAGCATTTGGAAGTTTCCAGGCTAGGGGTTGTATCAGAGCTGCAGCTGCTGGCCTACACCACAGCCACAGTAATGCCAGATCTGAGCCAGATCTCCCACCTATACCCCAGGTCATGGCAATACCAGATCCTTAACCCACTAAGGGAGGCCAGGGATTGAACCCACATTCTCATGGATACTAGTTGGGTTCATAACCTTCTGAGACACAAAGGGAACTCCCTACTTTCTTTTTTGCTCTGTTCTATAGGATACTATAGGATAAACATTTCCTGTTCTATAAACCCAAATTTGGTATTATACCTTTTAATATACAAGGAGGTCAGGCCAAAATCAGTCATTTACCAAGGGATTCCTAAATATAGCACAGAAATCAGTGTATTTTTTACAGTGTAAAAATGTATCACCACAATACCCCAACACTAGACACAGACAACTATATAGGTGATTTCAAACACAATTTCAAAAGTTAGAGTTCCTGCTTATCCATAGTGTTCTTAAAAACAGAACAAAAGTAAGAATAAAACTTATTTATGAAGCAAATTTGGACTATGATATTTAAAACAGTGATTCTAAGAAAAATGTTTAATCTTTCTGAATTATGTCTATGTATCCAAAAATTAAGCAACCCCAAATAAAAAACATGTGCATTTTCTACTCTGTAACTGATGAATTATAGAATTGGGGAGCCCTAACTCCAAAATTCTTGAGTTTACTGTTTATATACATGTTTTTCAAAACTCATCTGTTAATCTGGTATCAGAATACATCCAAACACTGGAGAAAGGGACATTGTTTTGGAAGCTGAATCTGACAGATTTGGTGCCCTCCATGAAGGAATACTTTATCTCTGCCTAGTTCTTGCCTTTATCCTTTGAATCACTAGTAGATTTAATGATAAGATCTATGTGTTAGTTGTCTGTTGTTGCCATAAAAAAAAAAAAATCACCACCAATTTAGCATATTAAACCACACAAATTTTATTATTTTACAATTCTGTAGGTCAGAACTCTGACATGGGTCACTGAGCTGAAACCAAGCAGTTGGCAGGCTCTGTTTCTTTCTGAAGGCTCTAGAGGGGAACCAATTGCTTTGTTCATTCAGGCTGCTGGTAGAATTTGTTTCCTTGCAAATACAAAATTGAGGTCCCATTTCCTTTATATCCTTCAGCTGTTCTGGAGACATCCTACATTTCCTATTATTCTGCCTATCACAATCTATAATCCAGTGGAGGCCACCTTGATAATTAATTCTATCTTGCAAACACAGCAGGAGGATCTGACATGACAATAATTTGCCATGACCTTCAAGATGCTATGTAATCTGACCTTCTGCTGCTTCCCTGACCTCAACTCAGACATTTTTTTCCTCACAACTTGTTCCTTCAAAATAGCAAATGTGTTTGTAATTCATTCTTTACACCTGCCCTTCCCTCTACCTCAAATATCTTGTCCGTCTTTGCACAATGCCTCCATCTCTATATAAGGCAGATCTTAATGTAAATGGGTGTTTTTTTTTTGTCTTTTTTTGCTATTTCTTGGGCCGCTCCAGTGGCATATGGAGGTTCCCAGGCTAGGGGTCGAATCAGAGCTGTAGCCGCTGGCCTAGGCCAGAGCCACAGCAACGCGGGATCTGAGCCGCGTCTGCAACCTACACCACAGCTCACGGCAACGCCGGATGGTTAACCCACTGGGCAAGGGCAGGGACCGAACCCGAAACCTCATGGTTCCTAGTCGGATTCATTAACCACTGCGACACGACGGGAACTCCTGTAAATGGGTTTTAAACCCATGATTTATTTTCTTAATGTCTTTTTTTTTTTTTTTATGGCACACTGTCAGCATATGGAAGTTCCCAGGCTACAGGTTGAATCGGAGCTGTAGCTGCTGGTCTACACCACAGCCTCAGCAACGCTGGATCCTTAACCCACTGAACAAGGCCAGGGATCAAACCTGAGTCCTCATGGATGCTAGTCAGATTCACTTCCACTGAGCTACTATGGGAACTCCTAAACCCATGATTTCTAAATTAACCACTTTCTTCACTCGGTCTCTATCATATTACCCCAACTTATTGTCTTCATGTTTCTTACTTTCTAAAATTAACTAGTAAAGTGATAATTACCAGCAAATACCATTATTTCAAGAAATAAATAACACCAATGACTACAATACATAAAATTCTTATTTGAATTGAACAAACAAGAAGGCTATTTGGTATTCTTCTTTTAGTAGGTGATACAGAAGAGGCCTTCATGGAAAAATCAATCCCTGTGAAAAAACAAAATCCAATATAAAATATGTTACATGAGCAATCTATTGTCATAAATGCAAAATAAAGTAGCAATGGTAGTTTATAATAAAAGTTATGTTGGAAAAGGCAGGCAACTAACCAGATTTTAAAGATGTTGGAATAGCAGGTCCATGGATCTCTTATATAGTGTTACTGTATATGCAGAGCAATGGAAACTTCCCACTGGCATGCCTTTTATTTTTAGCTTCTTGATATCATCTTTTAACTAAATGCAAATTCTAACATTATAGAATAAGCTTTACAACTGGGAAAAAAAAATTACTTCATATTTGCCTCTTAGGTGAAAAGAAGCAGGTACATTGTATTTAAAGCTCTCTATTCCCCTCTGGCTAGGTGTGAATTCTCCTTAAGTCTGGCTCCCAGGAGTTCTGTGCTCCTCACACTAGGCCATATTGAATACTGAATAATTTGGTAAAATTTTCTATATATAGATACTGAGAAATAGGTCATCCTAATTCCTTAAGGGAGAAAAATAAGCACTAAACAGCATTATCAATTTTATGAATTGATAGGGTTATAGGTTATTTAATATACTGGGATATAATATTGTTAAATATTATTTTAATAAACATTCATAAATGTATTGTTCATAAGCCATATTATCTCTTCATTTAAATATTTTAAATGTCCAGTATTTTACAAGAATAGGACAAATTGTTGTTTTGTAATTTAAATTTCAACTCAAATTTCCATAAAATGATTAGGAATGTTTCATGCATATTTCAACTTAAGCTGTATCTTTTAACCTTTCTTATAGTCAGTAGGAATGCACTAGTTGATAGATTAACCATTATCTACTGTAATCTAAATTTGTAAAATTAATGCTGTAATGGCATTGTTGCATCCATATTCATTATCACCAAAAGAGTTAGCCATTTGTAATGCCTTGATTACATGGAATTACATCCTGATTTATTTTGGTTACTTTATTCTCATGTGTAACCTAGGGCTTTATACTTTTCATTTAATTTTAATGAATAATCTGAAAATAATATTGAAATAGATATTAATATTGAAATTCAAAAAAATATTAATATAACATTTAAAATAGAAACTTTCATATTTAAATGCTTGAGATTTACTTAAAACAGAATCAAGTAAAATGTACAAATATTCATAAATAAGAAGGACAAATATCTGGGCAGATGACATCTGATAACTAATTGGAAAAAATGTTCTTATGTATCCATTAGAAGTTCTCAAAGTTTATAGAGCTGAAAAATTTCAAGCATTTAAAAGAGTTAATGGCCGAATTTTTAGGATATAGTTGCCGATGTTCCAAAAACATTGTCAATTGATATAATTTAATATCTTAAAATACAATATAACAACCACCACTAAAATGGCTGCCACCATCACAAAACCTTTTTTTTTTTTTTTTGGTCTTTTTAGGGCCTCATTGGAGGCACATAGAGGTTCCCAGGCCAGGGGTCGAATTGGACCTATAGCCTCTGGCCTATACCACAGCCACAGTAACATGGGATCTGAGCCACGTCTACAACCTACACCACACCTCACCGCCACACTGTGAAGCCAGGGATCGAATCTGCATCCTCATGGATGTTAGTCAGATTCGTTTCCACTGAGCCGTGACAGGAACTCCACAAAACCATTTTTAGTCATCTAAGGTGTTCAGTTTGTGTCTCCGGTCTTTTATGCATCTTCATGTGTCCTTTCCCTCTCTACTGAGAAGCACAGAAGCCCCGGGCAACATTCTCAATGTACTTGCCCCGACAACTGTCTCGTTTAATTGGCTGATCCACTGTGTCCTGTTTGTTTTACTGTCTTTCATGTTGGTCACTCTATCTGTATTTAAAATTTTTCCAGTTTAAATGAAAAATGGCATATATAGGGATATATGCATAATATATTTCAGACTAATGAAAATTGTTTTGGATTTCCATTTCTTTTGAAGTGTCTAAAGGAGTTCTAAAGATGAAGCTTGAGAACAGATCGTCTGCTGTATGTCCTGCTTGTGAGTAGTACAAAATTTATAAGTTGTGTTTTATTCTCTACATCAGTTTAGGTGTCAGGAATGATATATGTAGTAATTTCTAGAGTAGCAGACCAAACATTGATGAGCTGACAGGTGTTAGATATGTGCTATCTTTTTAAAGATGCTATATTGCATCTGATTAAATTCACATTTCTGCTTTAGCAAGGTATCTGTACATACAGGAATGAAGGAAAAAAAAGAGATGTAATGAGAATCTTAAGTCTGTGTACCCCAAGGGTGTCATTGAAGAGACAGAGTAAGATTGTTTTTAAAAAATAATTCATAAAAATCTGAGCCTATTATCAGCAGTGCTGTAGTTATAGAGTTTAATGTTGTGATATATGAATCAGAACATAGTATAGGATATTTTTCATGCTTCCAATCAAAATCACAAGTGTATCATTTATTGCAAGAATTCTCTGTGAATAAAGCAGGATGTGGAAGATACTCAAACAACTTCAGTTTATAATGGAACAATGCCCTTTCCTGATGCCTTCGGCTGGTGCCCTCTTAGCACAAAACCCCAGCTCCCTTTCGAAGTAATGTCATGAGGGACAAACTACTCCTTACTGTAAATGAAACGCTTTATTCCCCCATAGGCCAGGTTTCAGAAACGTCTCTTTCATGTTTGTGCTCTGCTTGTTGTGCTAGGAACCCCTTCACACCTTGCACTTGAGATTGGAATTGTAATCTGATCACTAGTATCTCTTAGACGGATATTTAGTATGAGGTAGGCATTCATTGACCAGATAGTTGGATAGAATACAAACAATGTTAGGATTATTAATTTAGTGGGAATAATGGATGCATTTTTAAAAATCATGTAAACACAAATTTTTAAAAATTATGTAAACACAAACTAAATCTCCCCTTATTCAGTTAGGCATAGATTCATTGGTGACTGATTATAATTGAGATACTCCTTTCTATTATGTTACTAATATTGAATTTTAAATATTTATTCTAATATAGATTTATTTATTTTTATGGATTTATAGGTTTTCATTAAATTTAACCTTAAAATGGTGGTAAGCTTGTGAACAAAATATATCTTAATTTTTTTTTTGTTTTGCTTTTTTAGGGCCACACCCGCAGCATATGAAGTTTCCCAGGCTAGGAGTCAAACTGAATACAGGATCTGAGCCATATCTGCAACCTACACCACAGTGCACAGCAATGCCAGATCCTTAACCCACTGAGCGAGGCCAGGGATCAAACCTGCAACCTCATGTTTAGTCAGATTCGTTTTCGCTAAGCCACAACGGGAACTACCTTACATGTTATCTTAATAACTATATATTTTAAGCGATATACATATGTAGTTAGCTAGCTTTTAGATAAACAATGGCCTACTTTCAACTTTAGATAAATCTATCAAGTCTTCACTTAGCTATACTGTCATAATTTAAGTCTCAGACTTACCTTTTAAGCCAGGCCCCAGGTTCAACTTTTAACCCAGCAAATTTTAATAAAGGTTGCTCAAGAAAGCCCTAATTGGACAGAAACACAATGTGGGCTTCGTTGTTGTTTTTGTTGTTGTTTGCTGCAATTCAATATCTATCATCATTGTCCTTTATTAAATATATCTCACAAATAGTATTATTAGTTCATGTGTATTATTTCAGTATCTTGTATAACACAGATATTTACCTATACCATTCCACTGGATATTTAGGTTGCTTCTAATCTGTTAGAATTTTAAATAATATACAAGAATTGAAAATTATATGCATTTAAGTATTTTTCCCCAGATAAATTTAAATCTGTGGAATTATAGTATTTAAATTATTTCTTCAGATTTCTTTGAAGGACCGCAGCGTGTGGAAGTTTCTGGGCCAGGGATCAAAAGTACACCATGGCAGTGACAATGCCAGATCCTTAACCTGCTGTGCCACAGGAGAACTATTCCTGTTTCTTCAGATTAAATTCATACAAGTGGAATTGTTTTGTCAAAAAAAACCTTATATCATAAATGTATCCTACAAAAAAGTGATGCCAATTTATACCTATGAAAGGACACTATTTGAACTTTAGAATATCAGATTGATTTAATGAATATTGCAATTATTATTTTTTATTTTTTCAATTTTCTTTTCTTTAATTTTGGTTTACTTTGTCCTTTGATTCATAGACATTTTGAATTATGTATTGTTATTTATGCAATTTTCTATCATACATATATCCTCATTTGTATTTTAAACTGTCATGAGAGAACAATCTAGATCAAAAATGACATGTAATTTTTTAGAGTTGTCTTATTTTTCATTATATATGATTATTTAATACCTTTGATATTAAATAATAAAAACAAAAAACAAAAATAATAAAAATATAAAGTGGGAACCTAACAAAAAACTTTGCCTTTATACATAAATCCTGCTTGCTCAATGACAACCAAAATGCCTTTCTGCTAGTTGTTTTAAATTCAATAAAAATCCAAACCATATTATATATAGTAATTTATATGCAGTAATAATTTATATTGTATTGAATGATTAGCATACAGTAATAACACAAAATAATTTAAATGTAGTTATTTAAATGCAGTAAAATAAGAATAAGATAAAAAGGAGTGACAAGAAGAAATAGTACCAATTTCCAGAGTTGAGAGGAAGAGAGACATAAAAGATAAATAGGAGCTTGAGAGAGTGGTCCAGGCTCTGTGGTCCCAGGGTCTCTATCTAGAAGGGGCTTTAACTCTTACATAAGAGAAAGGGAAATGAGAATAAGCCACACATGTGGAAGGAGTCAGGTAAACCCTCAAGCACAGTCTGAGGGCACAGTATCTGGGGCATAGTATATTAGAAGAAAAGTGGCATTTCGTATAGTTTGGGCTTAACCAAAAAGCCCAGGTGTTTAGGAGAAGCTTCTTGACTCAGAGAAGCGACGCATTAACTCTCTAGCCATGTATTAAAGTCAACAAGCCAGTGGTCAATTTCAGGAAGCATACCAGGAAACTGAAAGTCCCCAAATGGAAGTTTGTAGCTTTAGAGGAGACTGTCTTCCCTGCCAAGTAATGGGAAGTATTTTTACCGGGTGAGGAGATCTCAAAGTCAGGTTTTGATCATTACGGCCTTGTCAGCCTATAAGAAGCATACACAATGCCGGGTGTGCAAGAAAGGAGGAAGCAAAGAATGGCTCTACCTTTGCTCTAGTAAGATGTGGGGCTAGTATTTGTTATCTATTATTTTTAAAAAGTCATCTTTTTCCCTTAAGTGAGTGTTCAGGAAATATTCTATCACATAGACATACCATTAAAATTTAAATAAATTGGAGTTCCCCTTGTGGTCAGTGGGTTAAGGACCTGATGTTGTCTCTGTGAGGATGCAATTATTATCTGTGGCCTTAGTTAAGGATCCGCTGCTGTCACAAGCTGCAAAGTAGGTTGTAGATACACTTCAGATCCGGTGTCACCATGGCTGTGGCATAGGCCCCATCTGTAGCTCTGATATGACCCCTAGCCCGAGAACATTTGTATGCCACAGGAGCAGCCATAAAGAGAAAAAAATAAATAAACAGGAGTCTTTTTATAGACAAGTAGATGAGAATGAGAAGGCAGGCAGAGAGAGGTGAAAAACAGTAAGGGAAGAAATATTTAGTCATAAAGAAAATGAATTAGTGAAAAAGGAAGTAGGACTGGACTTCAGTCAAATACTCAAGTATATGTGTATCTCAAGAGGATACATTTTAAGTGATGAAATGAATTCACATATGCATTAAAACAAATTATTTTTGTAAAAGAAAAGATAGGCAAAAGTGGCAATGAAGAATGGATATCATAATTTAGAGGGGGGAATATGTCTTAAACTTAGACAGTTATTTCTTGTTAATAATACTCTTCCTAACTAATGTGTTACCTGAAAGTTCTTAACTATTATCCTCAGTATATCATGCCATTCATTCTCTTTTCTCCTTATGTAAGTATGTTTGTATGTACATTCACAGAGAGAATAAGAGAGAAAGTGGGAGGGGGCACCAAGGAAGAAAGACAGTGGGCTTAATAACCGCTGTGATCATGTCTCAGGGTATCTTTTTGAGCAATACTCCTTTTTCTTACTCACAGCGTGAGGTTTTTGCTCACGTTGAGCTGTTCCTTCTTAGACGCCAGCGTGACTGCATGAGATGTTGGAAGGTCTCACCTCCCCTCGGTAGGGAGTTATGTTATATTGCTTCCCACTGTGCTTCACTATGGCCTCAGTACTTTTCTTCAAGCTCCTTGCTTGCATCAGCCTCATTTTCATCCTTCTGAGATTTTTGTACTGTTAGACGCATTCTTTCTCCCAACCAAGGAGGATCAACTATTTCAAGAGCATCTTTGATGCCAGTGGATTGAGTACAATAAAAATCAATCTAGAAGTAGTCCTTACCGTTCATTTATTCACTCATTTGAAAAATTAGAATAACTTCTTTATAAGAGCTTTGGAATTTTGATATATGTCCTCAAGGGAATATAATGAAAGCAAGATAAACTTGGTCTGCCATTCTATCCCTATTTTCAACTCCATCAGCTGTACTGTTTTTGTTTTGCACTTGGCTTCTTAAAACATTTTTAAGAGATTCTCATAGAGGCTCAGAATAGCGAAAGGATGTACTTAATGTCTCCTTAGAGCTTTTGGATGCTAGACTTCTGTGTTAACCTTCCTTCAACTTTGGTCCCTCACTCTTGCTACTCCAGCTGATCTCGATATTTGGCCCTTCTCTTCATTATGTGTGCAGTATGTATGTGAATGAGGAAAATGAATACCTCTCTCAAGCAAATGATATTTCACTCACCTCTCTCCTCATTTACAAGACAGAATTATCAAGAACTCTAGGCACTCTGTACTCAGCCTCTAGTTGTATTAAATTATGAGTTGTGTGATCTTGAACTAGTGATTTAATCCCTTATTTTCTCAAATTTATCAAATTTATGTTTTTCAATTTATCAACTAACAGTAATAACACCTAATCAATAAGATTAAGATTAGAATATACTTTAGTGATTTAACTTGAGATTCTGACCCACTGGTAAGTGCTCCAGAAGCAATACTTATTATTATGTTCACTGTATCCCTTTTCCTCTGCCTGTGCTATACTGTCTTCTAAACTTAATTTTGTAGCCATTCCCCTTTACACCAACATCCTAGATTTCTACTTTGCTCAGTAATCAAGCACCATGAATAACATTCTGCGTCCTATCCTTTTAACTCTGGATATCAGTCATAAACAATTTCAGGATGGTTTCAACACATATAACTCTCTTGAAAATTCACCTATGACCAAGTAAGTTCTAAATCAAGTTTTACAAAGTCTTTGAAGCGTTTGATAAGGCATTTTATCTAACACTGTCACCTCCGACTTAACCCTCAAGCCAGATAAAAGTACCTGACAAGAGGACAAGCCAGGAGGCCAACTTCCTCTCAGAGATGAGGGATGGTTGAGCTGCTCAGCTTATGAAGTAAGATTTCTTATGAGATCTCACATGAAACAGGGTAACATGTACTACCTGTCTGAAGATGTGTTTACGTAAAGATGAAAGTCTGTCCTCCAACCCCCAGCCTCTGCAAAACACACACATATATGCGTGCACACACACACAATGAAACAAAAAAGTAATGCTGGACAAAGCAAAGAAAACTACATGGGCCGATTCATTGGCTTGATGACTGAATTTGTGTTGTTCTTTGTATACCACAGGGCAGGAGTCTTGAGTTACAAATTAAGTAACTTCTTCAGTATTGCAGAGAATACAATCTGCATGAAGGCAACTTCAAAAACTACCGAAGATAGGGAAGTGAAGGTCAGGATAAGCTTATCAAACAAAAAAAAAGGAAAAAAGAAAATTAAAAAGTAAATATTAAAAATTTCATAAAGCCATCTTGAGATAGATTTATTCTAGGTGAAAAAATAATTGAATAATTTGCAGAATGAGTATGAAATAATGGCATGTGTAATATTTAAGAAAGTAAAGGGAGAAGCAAAACACTGTTCCAAATTATTTTTAAATATAAAATTTTTCTTCCCTGACTGCCTACCCCATAGATTTCAAGCTCCAGTATCAAATAAAATGACACTACCTTTTTTTATAATGAGTTTTATTTTTTCCATTATAGCTGATTTACAGTGTTCTGTCAATTTTCTGCTGCAGAGCAAGGTGACCCAGTCACACATGCATGTATACATTCTTTTTTCTCACATGATCATGCTCCATCTCAAGTGACCAGACATAGTTCCCAGTGCCACACAGCAGGATCCCATTGCTTATCCATTCCAAAGGCTATAGTTTGCATCTATTAACCCCAAATTCCCAGTCCCTCCTACTCCCTCCCCCTCCCCTTTGGCAACCACAAGTCTGTTATCCAAGTGTATGACTTTCTTTTCTGTGGAAAAGTTCCTTTGTGCCCTATATTAGATTCCAGATCTAAGTGAAATCATATGGTATTTGTCTTTCTCTTTCTGACTTACTTGACTTCGACGATAACCTTAAAAGGAAATTTTCCTTTGAGTGATTTTTCATTTTCTTTTTTTTTTTGGAGCCACACCCACAGCATATGGAGGTTCCCAGGCTAAGGGTCTAATCAGAGGAGCTGCAGCTGCCAGCCTACACCACAGTCACAGTAACACCAGATCTGAGCTGCGCCTGTGACCCACACCACAGCTCACAGCAACGCCGGATCCTCAACCCACTGAGCAAGGCCAGGGATAGAACCTGAAACCTCAAGGTTCCTAGTCAGATTCGTGTCCGCTGCACCACGACAGGAACTCCGTGATTCTACTTTTCTGACTGAACATAAACTGAGAGTGAATTTGCTATCAAAAGTGTTTCCAGAAAACAGCCTTGCTGGATAGGTTCTATGTTGTGAGCCACACAGGAAGTCCAATGAATAGGTTCTATGAATTGATTCTTAGTTATCTGGAGTTACTTTTCTAATCTGATTAGATTTAAAGGTGTTCTTGACCCTGTTTCTAGTACTTAAGAGGCATGCAATGGCGATTTATTTATGCAGATAATCACACAGTAGTCAATTGGCAAAATGTTTGTTTCACATTCTCTCAATGTTGGGCTCTGGTAATGTTGTGTTATTAACCCCAAGTCAGGGATACTTCCACAAGGGTGCACAACAGTGGCTCCACTTACTTAGAAGTTGAGACTCCTACATAAACAAATACTTTGAGTCCCACATGTCAGTGAATCAACTGGCAATGAAAGGGAGTTATTGTACTGGGGATTGATTTTAATTATTGAGGCAAAATTGGGGTTGCTGCTATAAAGTAGGTGTCATGAAGAGTGTGTATGAAATGTTATAAGACTTCTAGGGGTGTTACTTAATGTTCCCATTTCCTGTGATTGAAATCAAGGGAAGACTACAAAGACCCAAGGAGACAATGTGGTTCATGCTCTAGGGATAAAGGCTTGGAAAAACCTCAAGCCAGCTGAGGTGCTTAGGACAAAGACATATAGAATGGAATGGGACAAGGTAGTTATAAATGCAGCCGTTAACTATGAGGATAGTTGCCAAAACAGAAATGGCAATAGTTCCCAGTAGTTCCTTCTTATTTTATTATAAATGCATCTGCTTGTGTTTGTGTGTGCTATGATTTTGTTAAATTAACATC
Source organism: Phacochoerus africanus (assembly GCF_016906955.1). Lineage (NCBI taxonomy): Eukaryota > Metazoa > Chordata > Mammalia > Artiodactyla > Suidae > Phacochoerus > Phacochoerus africanus. The sequence continues at coordinate 59,080,197 of NC_062556.1, read as the reverse complement.
TGTTAAGTTAAATCCCCAGGTGTCAAGGCAGGATGTAGGCAGAGTGGGAGAGAGGACATAGGACAAATGCCTTTATCAGGTCTGCAAGTGGAATGCTTTTGGGATCCCCAGCCAAAGTCAGATTATTCAATTTGAAAGCCAAAAAGAGTGGGGCTTTGTTAAACATCACAGGACCCACCAGGAGAAGAACCCAGGAGGCTGAGGAAACTATTCATCACAAGGGTTGTTGGTGATGTCATTTTAGAAATTTGCATTTGCTTGTGATTCTGTGGGCTGTTATCTAGGGTTTGAGCTTGCTTGGGGAGCTAGTGCCAATTTAAACCTCCCACAGGTTGCTGGGCCAAACAAAATGGATTCTGAGGCAGCAATACATTGAAGTGGCTTAGCGAAAACCTGGACCATATGTAGATGGAAGAATTCCCCTCTTATCTTTTCCCTACCCATCACGATAAAGTATGTTAATAGTAGTCAACTTTATACTCAGTATTTAAGTTATAAATTGGGTGCTGAGACTCAGGTAGAGAGAATAATGATCATCAACTAAAGGTAGAAAAGAGTTTTAGTTTCTTCTTATGGGGAAAGAGTTTGTAGTTACATGTAGGACAGTTGCATCAGGTCTGGTGGAACATGACTTCATTATTGCTTTATTTAGAAGCTACATATGGTTTTAGGAGTCTTGTTTGGATGCTGGGGTTATGAGTTGTACTGTGGTGGCTTCATTATACACCCACATGCTCTGCTAAATTATGTTTCCCTACATTTCCTTCCCGATATAGTCTGACTAGGATAGGCCACGAGAGATGCTCTGTGTGCAATTTGGAAGGTGAAAGTGAAGTAGCATCCGTTTTGCTTTCGTAATCAGAAGGCTGGAGAGGAAGCTCCATGTGCTTTTTCAGCTCAGCCATATTGACGCTTATCTGCCGGCCCACCTCCTTGGCATAAAGCAGCAGCTTGACTGAAACTGTTGCTCCTTCTCCAGCTCTTGAGCTGGCAGCATATTTAAGCCCATGATGAAATTTGCCAGCTTTCCTGCAGGACACCAACATCATCAAATTTGGAGATGGTGAGAGAGAAATCCAATTAGCCTCCAGTTTGCAGTTGGTTGCAGTTTGTCCTTGCCCTCCCCCGCTTTATGTCCATGTTCCCCTCTTAACTGCCTGCCCTTCATACTTCAGGATTAAGCACCAGATGAAAAGACAAATCTGCAGAGTCTTTTCACTCATCTCTCACACTCACAGGCAGTCAAATTTCTGCAATATTTTCTATAAACATTCTGCTTCTTAGATAGAATTATTACTGATAAACAGACATACCAGATACAAAACCTTACTCTAAAACCTCTAAATTTTAAGCATTAATTTTCTGGAAGATGAGTAGACACAGAAACATAACAGAACATTTATATATGGAATCATTTCATATGGAAATATAACCTGGGCTGAAAGTGGCATCTCAAATTAGTGGAGAAATAATGAACCAAAAATATATAGTGTTGAGATAACTGGATAATTTTTTGAGAAAGACGATAAATTTGGATCCATATGTCATGCTATATACAAAGCTAAATCCCAAATACATCCAGAATCTAAAATTTTAAAAAGGAATTATGACTTCCGTCTAGTCCCAGGAATGGGCAAAATTTTTCTAACTCTAAACCGGAAAATCCAGAATCTATGAAAGGCTCTATACATAAATTTAGGTACTAATTATCTGTGTGAATGTAGGCAATTACAGTCCACCATGTATAAAATATTATCCATATGATTTTAACCAGTATACAGCATGTTATAAATATGGAACACATTATCACAGGTCATTTGTAGGTGGTCATATACCATGGCCAAAGAAAGAATAGAAAAGTATGCTGTTGTCATTATGACTGTTGTTTTTGGTAGCAGTGATAACAGCAGCATTAGCATGAGCAAAGGCACAGGTACTGGTATTAAATTACATCAATGCAGGTTTAAGAATATTTTATTTTATTATTTTTATTATTTGGACACACCCATGTCACATGGAAGTTTCTGGGCCAGGGATTGAACCCAAACTCCAACAGTGATAGTGCTAAATCTTAGGCCACCAGGGAACTCCAAGGTCTAAGGAGAAATAAGGACCAAAACTATGAATCGGTACATGATAAAAATATGGATTAAGAACATGATCGTGAAATAGATAAACATTTTTGGATTGATATATGATTGCTTTCTGATTAGTCTGGATGGCCTGTCAAATAAAATTCAAAAAATTTAAAAGAAGCTATGAAAAAATTTTGAAAGACAAATTGAATAGTTTTTATGAAAAGTAGTTAATTCAAGTCATTCTTAATAGAAGATCCAAAACTTTAAAAACATTATTACAATTCTTTAGTAATAGCTGAGACACTAATTAAAACACAAGAGATATAAAAATAACTTTTGTATTTAATTCTCTTAACCACGTAAAAAATTTATTTTCTCTTCTAATTACAAAAGTTTCATACACTTATAACCAAACAAGTTAATATGGTTTACTGCTTTTCTTTCTAGCTTAAAGATATGCTTACAAATTAGAAATCATTGTACTTTCCTCAATAATTTTAATGAAGATATATTTCTGCTCATCTCACATGAAGCTGTTTTCCATATCATAAAATTTCATTAAAGACTAATACATGAAGCTCTGTGATAAAGATGCTTGTATAGCTGCAGTTGTTTCTCCTAAACATCCTATTATCACAGGAAACAAATAAACACACTTTATTTAATAAAATAATTTACAAATTAGGTAAAATTTAATTAAGAGGAGTAAAGAAAAATGGGAAAATGGCACTTTGAATTAAGATCAAAATTTTGGATAAACAAATATTCTGATGCATTGAAATAAAGCATAGGATACAGAACTGCATTTGTGGTCATTTTACATTTAATGAAACATTTTACTTAGATTTTTATATTTCATTTTTTTTATAAAAGGCATGTTATTTACTAGTGTAAGCACTAATTTTAGTGCTTATTCTTTCAGGATATGACACATATGAAATATCAAACATTTCTTGGAGTTCCTGTCATGGCACAGTGGTTAACGAATCCGACTAGGAACCATGAGGTTGCAGGTTCGATCCCTGTCCTTGCTCAGTGGGTTAAGGATCTGGCGTTGCCGTGAGCTGTGGTGCAGGCCACAGACACAGCTCGGATCCTGCGTTTCTGTGGCTGTGGCATAGGCCGTCAGCTACAGCTCTGATTAGACTCCTAGCCTGGGAACCTCCCTATGCCGTGGGAGCAACCCTAGAAAAGGCAAAAAAAAGACAAAAAAATATATATATATATCAAACGCTTCCTCTTGGGAGTGGTGTGTTACACCACTATAAAAATGAATATCTTGGGAGTTCCCATTGTGGCTCAGTGGTAAAGAACCTGACTAGTATCCATGAGGACACAGGTTCAATCCCAGTCCTTGCTCAGTGGGTTAAGGATCTAGCATTGCTATGAGCTGTGGTGTAGGCTGCAGACACAGCTTGGATCCAGCGTTGCTGTGGCTGCAGTATAGGCCGACAGCTATAGCTCTGATTTGACCCCTAGCCTGGGAACTTCCATATGCCATAGGTACAGCCCTAAAAACAAACAAACAAACAAACAAAAACCTCCAAAAACCCAAAAAACAAACAAACAAAAACACTATCTAGACTATCTCTCTTGAATTAAGGAGTCAGCTTGTGTCTTTTCACTCAGGATATTATAGGCACTGCGGTGGAAGATAATTCCCTTAGATTTGGAGTCACATGACATTGTTCAGTTGGCAGCTACAGTATCTTTATTACTTTTGGATCTTTTGGAACATGACTGAGGTCGAATCTGTTCATTTGAAAAGGTGACATTATTATGTACTCATATATTTGGACTATGATGAAGTTAGATGTACATATGAAAATCTTGATTTAGATTATAAAGTAACAGCCAAATATTTCCTATTACTAATATGCTGCTACCTCAAAGAGGTGTTTATGACATCTTTAAATTTCCAGATCCTAGTTAACCCTCGCAGAGCAGATACTTTTGATTTCAGTTCTCCATGAAGTTATTGTTGAGATCTTTTTCTCAATACACACACACATACACACGCACACACACAGCCCTCTTGAAAGAAAATATGAAGACATAGTGAACCCCTTGGGCAAACTGTCAACCAGCTATAAAATATGGGGCCCATATAACCCTTTATTTTACACACATAAATCGGATTTTGTTTGAATTTCACTTAAATAAGTTAATAAGTAGATTTGATCACAGAGATGAGACATTTCAACATAAGCCAAAGGTCAGCAAGAAAGTGAATGCTGAGAGCCTCTTGATTTGCCCATCATTCCACAGAAAAGCAGAGAAGTAGATTGACTTTAATATAGCCACCCAAATGGAGTTCTTGTTGTGGTGCAGCAGAAACGAATCCAACTAGGAACCATGAAGTTGGGGGTTCAATCCCTGGCTTCGCTTGGTGGGTTAAAGATCTGGCGTTGTGAGCTGTGGTGTTGGTCACAGACATGGCTCGGATCCTGCATTGTTGTGGCTCTGGTGTAGGTTGACAGCTGTAGCTCCAATTAGACCCCTAGCCTGAGAACCCCCATAAGATGCCCTAAAAAGACAAAAAGACAAAAAAAAAAAAAAAAAAAGCCCAGATAGCCCCACAAATGCCTTCCTGCTCGTGTTCACAGCCGCATAATCCCTTCCACTTGAATGTGGGTGGGAGCCTGTGTTTACAGTGAGGTGTTGCTCCAAGATTTCATGGAAAAGCGTGAGATTTTCAGATGTAATTAAGGTCCCAAATCAGTTGATTTTGAGTTAACCAAAAAGGGTTTCCAGTGAAACTGACTTAGTTAGGCACAAACCCTTTAAAGAGGGCATGGGTTCCTCCTGAAGTGAAAGGCACTTTATACTTGGCCTTGAAAAAGCAGACAGCATGTTGTGAACTGCCTATGGAGCGGGCTGGTCTCTAGGAGTTGAGGCACAAAGGAAAGAATTCTGCTAACAGCTTGAGAGAGACTGGAAGTGGATCCTTCCCTGATCAAAGCTCCAAAGGAGAATACAGCCCAGATGACACCTTGATATCAAACTTAGGAGACCTTGAGCAGAGAGCACAGCTAAGCAGTGCCCCGTCTTTTGAGCAGTGGAAACTGTGAGATAATAAATGTGTGTTGTTTTAAGCCATCAAGCGTGTGAATCTGCACCATGGAAATATCATGGAAGAGTGATAGGTTCAGGTTTTTGTTGGGCCAGTGTGTACCTGTGCTGAGACTCTTCTTTTTATTCTTGTTTAAAATAGGGTAAGTCTTGTCGGCAAGGCATATAAAGGCCACCTACTAGGAGGTTACTTAGAATTGGTGTGCTGGCAATCTGGGAAAGCCAGCTACCTCGTGCCTGGGCACTTTGATAACCACAAGGTGCAGTTTTCCCTGAGAGAGAGAGCAGTTCCTTATTCCGGTGGATAATTGAGATCAAGTGCAGTTGAGAGGAGATGAACTTTATCTAGGAAAACCTGTGTGACTCTCTGAGTGATTTTCAGATAATTCTGCTTCCTGCATCTCTTTCCCCCACTATCTATCCCAATACACTGGGACCACCCTGTCTGTCCTTTATAAAATAAGGCAATTATTTCTCTTACACAGTGCTGGTCAAGTCGTAGTCTTCCTTTGCTCCTGAGATCTCTTTAAGCATTGAATGGTAGTAATTCTCCCAAAGCAAGAAAGCAAGGATGGAGGAGGACTGGTGTAGGTATTTCTCCCAGCCTACGTGGAGGGCGTGTGTGTCATCCCTGTAATAAAGGTCTGCCGTTACTGTGACTCTACATGACAGAACACTGATTATCATTTGCTCTCACCCCTACCATTACAAATAGAATATTTTGTCTTCCCATCTCATTGTTTGCACACTGGTACAGAGTTGTCATTAACTTTTGTCTTTACTGTGTCACCACCTTCTTATGGTGACAATTTCAGCGGTCACCCCTCTATACAAGAGTATTTACACTTAAGTAAAATTGAATTTGAGCTCAATAACAGAAGCAGGAACCAAGAATGTTGTATATTTAATTACCTTAACCCTTGAACAAGGAAGAGATTAGGGATGCTGAAACCTGCCCAGTTGCAAATTTACCTACAGTCTTCTCAGTATTCACAGGGGATTGGTTCTGGGACCTGGCTCAGATAGCAAAATCTGGGGAATTTCAAGGTTCTGTATTGAAGGTTCAATAGCTTTGGATTCACCAAAAGATCATGCAGTACTGTGTTTACTGAAAGAAAAAAAAACCATGTATAAGTGGACCCAAGTAGTTCAAATCCATGTTGTTCAAGGGTCAGCCATAGGTTGATTTTGAATTGAATAACTAGTTGGAAAGGAAGCTACTTATGCATTTTACTACTTAACTTTCAAATTTTAAAAATGTCTGTTGTGTTGTTATCCCATGTGATATTTCTACTTTTTCATATTTGTGCATGTGTTTTATGAATGACAAGAATTTCTTTTTGTTTATTTTTTGCTTTTTTAGGGCCACACTGGGGGCTTATGAAAGTTCCCAGGCTAGGGGTTGAATCGGAGCTTCCGCTGCCAGCCTAGACCACAGCTACAGCAATGTGAGATCCGAGCCATGTCTGTGACCTACTGGATCTTTAACCCACTGTGCAAGGCCAGGGATCCAACCCACAACCTCATGGTTCCTGGTCAGATTCATTTCCACTGTGCCACAATAGGAACTCCAAGAATTGTTAAATTTTTTATAAAATGGTATATTTAGTGCATATCTGAATATTTTTAAAGAATCCTTAAAATGGTTCTTATTTTACTATTTCTTTTTGAAATGCACATCTCATTCCCCACACAATTTTATTTACATATTTTCTATCCTATAATAAGCAGAAGCTGTATGAATTAAGATTTACATGTAATTATCTAAAGTAAGAAACAGAAGGCATTTCTGATTTGTGTCTCCAGATGTTTTATGTCAGATGAAAGGCATTATATAATGCCTTACTAAATATAGTATGCATCCAATGTTGTTATAAACATTTCTAGAAAATATTTTCTTCAGTATTAAAAATATAAACAAGTCAGAAAAGTAAAACATCTATGAATCATCATTTCAACTAATAAGCCTTAAAAAAAAATAGTAAGTTAGGAGTTCCTATTGTGGCTCAGCAGTAATGAACCCAACTGGTATCCATGAAGATGAGGTTTTAATCCCTGGCCTCGCTCAGCAGGTTAAGTTTTTGACGTTGCTGTGAGCTGTGGTGTCGGTCGCAGATGTGGCTCGCATTTGGCATTGCAGTGTCTCTAGGTTAGGCCTTCACAGCTCCTATTTGATCCCTAGCCTGGGAATTTTCATATGCTGTCAGGCCCAGCCCTAAAAAAAGCAAAAAAAAAAAAGTCACGTCACATCTTGCATTTATATAAATGAAAAACAAAGATAAGTTAATTACACATAATAAATATAATTTATACATGTTCCTTTAACCTAAATTATTTTATATTTCTTGTCTATAATTCAAAAATTATTTATTTTACATTTATAGGTTTTCAATTTTTCTAATCCTTTCCAAATACATCCTAGATCCCTTTTAATATTTTTATCAGAGCTAACATGTGGCCACAAGATTATTTCCTTTGTTGGTTTATTTTAGGACACAAACAATCTGTGTTATATTATCTCCTCTAGATCTTAAATTACAATTTATGCAATTAAATATACCTTATGTGGTTATAATTTTAGGAAAATACAGAAAATAATGGTCACATTGGAGGAAATTTTGGGTTATTTCCATAAGTCACGTCAGCATGAGCTGTTGATTACCCAATACGTGCAGAGTTGGCAGTTTTTGAGAGCAGCCTTTCAGACTTGTTCTGAACCTAGAAGAGATTCTTATCTTTCTCCCTGGTTTTTGTTATTGAACTAACTGGTCACATTTGGTTTGTTGTTCACAAGGAATTACTAGCCCCTGAATTGCTTGTCCCTCAGATCTCCACCATTTATGAGAGCACCCTTAGGCTGGAACTTTCCTACCTTCTGTACAAAAAAGTCAGGTCGCTTGGGGAGCACTTAGACCTCCCTGTTTCGACGTGGAACGTCTCCTGCTGGGAGGAATCTTGGAGCCACTATTCCAGAGCTGGGTGCAGGGACAGGAGACGGCTTCTCTCAGAGCATGGAAGGGCCCAGGAGCAGAAGTCTCTGTCCAAGACTTGTTTATCTGACTGTGGAACCTCCTACCCCATATGTGAGCTGAAGTGAGGGTGATTGGGGTTCCAGTTCTTGGCCTGCTATGTCTGGTGTAAAAATTCCAGCCTATGGGTAGGTACTGGCTGGAAAAGGAAGTCTCTGAACCCTGGGCTGCTCTGGCCTGTAATACAGTCTCTGAAACATGGAGCAGGGGAGGTAAGACATGTGGGTGTCCTGCCTCCCCCTGGGAGACAGAGCTGCCCTTGATTGGAATCTATGGGAAGAGATTCTTGGTCATCCACTTAGAACCTAACTTCCATCTAATTCATTGGGGAAGAGGGGTCATGGCTCAAATGCTACAGACTCTCAGTTTTAAGAAGATTTAGCGAATTTTCTCCAATACATGCTTCACATTTATTATATGCCCTTAGGTCAATTTCCAGAGACTTTATAAATCGTTGTTTGGTTGTTCCTTTATTTATATATTTTTCTATTTTTTACCAGTTATGTTTGTTTCAGTTGGGTGAAGGTCCACAGAGTTCCCCAAGCCACAATTCTGGAAGTCATCTAGCCCAAATATTTCTCTGAAAACACATTTCACCTACCAACTGAGATAAAACAAAGGTGACTGGAAATACGCTGTAGGCAGAGTGAGGAGCATAAGCAAAATTTCAAGGAGGTCTTAAATACAGCACATATTTAAGGATCAGCAGATAGTCCAGCTTCGTAGAAACATTAGGAATGTAGGAAAGTATTGAAAGAAGAGACTAGGAAGACTTAAGAACGTAATTTCTGCTGAGGTATATATAGGGATGCATATTTAATTCTGTAGACAGTGTAGTATTGTTGGTGACTTTTAACATAGTAGATTGAAAGTTTGTCAGGCAGAAGATTCATAGCTTCCATAAAAGGTAGAACTCATTCATGTTTTATTATCATTAAATATTAACATTTTATATTTGTAGTGTGACTGGATTTTTTTGTATATATACATATTTATATATATGAATTTTACTTATGTATATATTATTCTGAATTTTTTGAGCACACAATGGCTGCAAGAATGCCATTCAGTATTATTTAAAACTTGAAAAGAAAGTTATGAATTTAAGCTCAAAGAGCTCATCTTCATAATGGGAATTAAATTTCTTAGTGACTATTATTTTTCTTTTTTATCATTCACAGGTCTCATTCAACATGGGTGTAATTGTGCATGGGTGCTCTCTTGGATAGATTGGGTGTCAACTTACTTCAGGAGTAGAAAAGCCCACTTCTCTCTTCATCATTCTGTCAACTCAGAGCCTTCTGGTTCTCACCAGGGAAGCCTTAGCTAAATTCAAGTTCAAATGGTAGTATAAGAGCAGATGTCTAGAAGTTCCTGTTGTGGCTTACTGGTTAACGAATCCGACTGGGAACCATGAGGTTGCGGGTTCAAACCCTGGCCTTGCTCAGTGGGTCAAGGATCTGGTGTTTCCGAGAGCTGTGGTGTAGGTTGCAGACGCTGCTCGGATCCCGCGTTGCTATGGCTCTGGTGTAGGCCAGTGGCTATAGCTCCGATTAGACCCCTAGCCTGGGGAGCTCCATATGCCGTGGGAGTGGCCCAAGAAATGGCAAAAAGACAAAAAAAAAAAAAAAAGGTAGACGTCTGCCTTAGATTATTGTCACACAGAGTGTGAACTGGTGTAAATTAAGAACTGCAGAGGGTACATAGCTGGTCTTCAGAAAATTATAGTGGAATGAAACATTCCCATGAATGATTTTTTTTTCCCACAGGAAAATATCAACAACTAGATTCACCTAAATATGTGCAGCACATGGTTCAATTTTAACACTATAGTTGAAAGTAATGCAGATGTTCTCAAAAATAATGTTCATATCCTTTTGACATGGCTCTCTTGTGTGAAGAGTGATGACATTCCCCCTGACAAAAATTTAACAACTTCATACGGAAGCACAGGAAAAAAGAACAAAGAGAATGCCAGATTGTTTGCTGTGCTGTCACTGTTTTCTTTCCCTGACACAGTTGCTGACAGCCAAAACTGAAAACATGCTGACTTTCCTCAGTACCTGGCATTGGTAGATATTTCATGTCAGAGGCACGGGTCCTGAGATAGGATAAGAGATCCTGGCGAGGGAAACGGAAGGGCACAGGAACGTCTGAGGCCGAGGCCACATGTCTGTTGCCAGGAAAATTGAGGAAATTGTGCTCAAGATTACTTCTCGCGCCTCTGTTAATAATCGCAGTCTAAGAATCTCCCCCCCAGGAGATCCCATTGTGGTGCAGCAGAAACGAATCCGATTAGGAACCATGAGGTTGCGAGTTCGATCCCTGGCCTCGCTCAATGGGTTAAGGATCCGGCGTTGCTGTGAGCTGTGGTGTAAGTCACAGATGTGGCTTGGATCTGGCATTGCTGTGGCTGTGGCATAGGCCAGCAGCTATAGCTCAGATTAGACCCCTAGCCTGGGAAGTTCCATATGCCACAAGTGTGGCCCTAAAACTACAAAAAGACCAAAAATAAAAAAAAAAAACCTCTTCCCAAAACATCTACATCATGTATAAGGAATGCAATTCCAAGACATGACAGTATATAGCTTCTGAATATGCTGAAGATATGCTGAGGATTTATTTCATTGTAAACTGCAGGATAAAAAAATAGCCAAAGGGAGATCTTTTTAGAATACAAGTGCTTCTAGATGTGTGAAGACAAGGACTAGATATGTGATCTTGTCACTGATGTTTACCTGGACTCTGAAGAATATTGGTTCATACAATATTATTATTTACTTAAAAACAAATTATAATTTTTGTAAAATATTTCTGGTTCCTGGTTGTTTTGATTTTGATTAAAGACATATAATAAAATCAAGCAAGCATGGTAAGGGTACTGGGGTTTCATTATGTATTTGTTCACTGAGGAGATGGACAATTTTGTAGAGAAGGCACTGGAAAAACTCATCTGCTAACATACTTTATCAGGTCTTGATTGACACAAGGTGGCACCCAATGTAAACATACCTTCAAACAAAGTGATGGAAACAAAAATACGAAGGGACAGAACTAGAGAGCATGTAGCCAAAAGTAAAATAAAAAGTATACCACTAATTCCATGTTCTAGGATTTATTAAGGCAGAAGATATAATTGTTTTCTTGTTCATGGAAAATAAAAACTAACTTACTTAAGATCAATGACAGTTTTGGAAGTGGAAATATTCTTCAATACCCAAATTTGTCCATCTAGATTGTTTATTGTATTTCTTCCTTGGCATATGGAGGTTCCCAGGTTAGGGGTCGAATCGGAGCTGTAGCTGCCAGCCAACACCACAGCCACAGCAATGCAGGATCGGAGCCGCGTCTGTGACCTACACCACAGCTGAAGGCAACACCAGATTCTTGACCCACTGAGCAATGTCAAACCTGCGTCCTCGTGGGTGCTTGTCAGATTCATTTGCACTGAGCCATGACAGGACCTCCTGTTTATTGTATTTCTGCTGACACTTCATATATATACATAGTACATACATTTGCTTATTGTATGTTCTTAACTGTTCTTTATATGTTCTTACTGTGAAGGGTTTTAAGGTCAAGTTGAATTTTTATTGGTAAAACTTGATTTTTTTCTAATTTAATATAAAAAAGTAAACATACATAATATCTAACTCTTCTATCATTCATATAGTTCAAATTCTCTAGTATCTATTTAATGTAAATTCCACATATTTTTATCCTCCCTCACTTTCACTGCGAATCCAAATACACTTTAATGTATCCTCTCAATAGGATAATTTGTCTATCAACCATTTTTAAAAGTGAATGATGGATGATTCACTTTGGATATCATAAGACAATTATAATGTCAGATACTTACTGTTATTACTATATATAGTCAGTCAATATTTACAAGAGCAGCCATTCACATCTCTTGAAGATCACTGTTTCTAAAATGTCCTAAGTAAACCAATACAAAAACAGGTTGTGGAAAAAGGAAGAGGTTCAGATAGAGCAGTGCTGTGGGACAGAATTTATGATTACAATTAGACTGATGAATTAGGAACTTGGAGGCCTCTTGCTTTTGTAATTAACCTATCCTCATTGGATACAATAAAAATGCATGTTGTTAGACTCTTACTCTCCATTAATCCTTTTGTTAACTTCTCACAGACTCCTAATCTTACTCTCCAGCAACTGTTCCAAACATTTATTGTGCTTGATACGCCTTGAATCAAGATTGGCATATTAACAAGTCCACAGGCCAAATTTGGCCAAACAGCTGTTTTTACATATACCTTAAGCTAAAAATCTTTTTTTCTTTTTGTACAGTTTAAAATGGTTGAAACGGGAAAAAAAAAAAAATACTGTCGGTGGCTACAGAATATGCTCACTGCAGCCTTTTATGATGACTGCTTTAATTCTAATAGCTCCTTATTCTTGGGTTTTGCATCTATTGATTATCCTTTTCCATTTGGTTTAAAAGCTCTCTCACAGGTTCTTGGTATGACAGGTGATTCTTTGATTGAAAGTTGGACATTTTTAAATTATAAGAGGCTGGATCTTATTACTTTAAAGCTTGTTGCTTTTGCTGTTTCCTTGTGCAGTGTGCTGCCTCATTACTTCCCAATGAAGGTAGAGTCTTTGGGTCTTCACCTGGCATGAGTGCATTGACAGGAATTCTGGTTGCTCACATTGTCCCCACTGACACCTACGTGGGGCTTGCCTTGTTCAAGAGAAAGAGTCTTGACTCACCACTAGGCTTCCTCTGACTCTACCCCAGATGGGAGAAAGAGGGCTACAGATCTCATTACTGTCAGCTGTGGGTATAAGTTCTGGCTACCCTCGTGGTTTCCAAAGCCTGCCAGTCTAACCATTTCCTCTCAGCCCCAGTGCCTAGCAACCCCCACTCAACCCTCTGTTTCTATATGTTTGCACAGCCGGGGATTGAACCCAAGTCTCAGATCCCCCAAGATGCCACTGATGGTGTAGCAGGAGCTTGCTATTTTGTTTTGTTTTGTTTTAAGATTCCACATTTAAGTGAGATCATGTAGTATTTGTCTTTCTCTGACTTATTTCATTTAATATAATGCCCTCGAGGTCCATCCATATTACCACAAATGGCAGGATTTCCCTTCTCAAGACTAATAATATTTCATTGGGTAAACATATGTATATACACATATATATATATATATATACCACATCTTCTTTCCCATTCACCCCTGGATGGACACTTAGGTTTTTCCCATGTCTTGGATATTGTGAATAATGCTGCAGTGAATATGGGAGTACAGAAATCTCTTTGAGATTCTGATTTTATTTTCTTTGGATATAAAGCTAGAATTGGGATTTCTAGATCATATATTTATATTTAAAATTTTTGAGAGACACCCATTCTGTTTTCCATAGTGGTTTTACCAACTTATATTCCAATCAATAGTGCAAAAAGTTTCCCTTTCCTTCACATCCTCTCTAACACTTATCACTTGTCTTTTTGCTAATCGACATCCTAACAGGTGTGAGGTGATATCTCATTTTGGTTTTGAATTGCATTTTCCTGTGATTAGTGAGGTTGATTATCTTTTCGTGTATCTGTTGGCCATTTCAATGCCTTCTCTGGACAAATGTGTATTGAGTTGCCTGCCCTTTAAAAAAAAATACACTATGTATTTTTAGGGTAGATCTGCTGGTGAGAAATCTTTCATCTGCAGATATATTGATTTCCTCTTCATTTCTGTAGTGCATATTGTTGAGTATAAGATTTTAAGTGAACAGTTATTTTTCTTAAGCCCTTAAAAAAGTTTTTGCTATTGAATTGTACAAATTATTCTGATAGTAACCCCTTATCAGAGAGGCCATATACTTTCTATTAATCAATATATTCAGATAGTGTTAAATTTTTAATTCTACTATCTCCCCCACTACACCAATATTTTCTTTCTTTCTCTCATCTTTCCTCTTATTCACTTTCCCACATTCCATCACTCCCTCCAATAAATATTCAAAAAGTTTTTATTTCCACACTTTCCAATATAGTAGCTACTACTTTCATATCTGTTGAGGGCTTGAGGTGTAGCTAGTTCAAATTGTGAAGTGTCATAAACGTGATATGCATATTACATTTCAAGGACTTAATTTGAAAAATAGTATATGAAATATAACATTAATATTTTTTGTTTGTTTGTTTTTGTCTTTTTAGGGCTGCATCCACAGCATATGGAAGCTCCCAAGCTAAGGGTTGAATCAGAGCTGTAGCTGCCGGCCTGCACCACAGCCACAGCCACACTAGATCTGAGGTGCATCTGCGACCGACGCCACAGTTCACCGCAATGCCAGATTCTTAACCCACTGAGAGAGGCTAGGGATCAAACCGACATCCTCATGGGTACTAGTCAGATCTGTTACTGCTGACCCATGATGGGAACTCCAACATTAATATTTTCTTAACTGGTAACATTCAAATGATCCAAGTCAGTGTTTTCCAGGTAGATGCACATGATTTTCCTTCCTCTCTCCTTTCCTTCCTCCTCCTTCATTTTAACTTGAAAAAAGAAAAAAAAAAAAAAACTTTGTAAGGTTGTTGTAAGAAATAACACCAAGAGATCCTATATAAACTTTTATCTAAATTCTCATAATAGTAATATCTGAATAAACTAGAGTACTATATCACAATCAGAATATTGACTTCGGAAGAGTCAAGATATTCTCAGAGTTCCCATTGTGGCTCAGCAGTAATGAACCTGGACTAGTATCCATGAAGATGCGGGTTTGATCCCTGCCCTTGCTCAGTGGGTTAAGGATCCAGTACTGCTGTGAGCTATGGTAGGTCGCAGATGCGGCTTGGATCCAGCTTTGCTGTGGCTGTGGCGTGGGCTGGCAGCTGCAGCTCTGATCGAAACCCTAGCCTGGGAACTTCCATATGCTGCATGTGGGGCCCTAAAAATAACAAATAAATAAATAAATAAATGAAGATACTCTACCATTATAATGATTTTTCCCTTTTTTAGCCACATCTTAATTTTCTCCCCATACTCCTTCTACTTAATTCGTGACAATTACTAGGTTTGTTTTTCTTTTTTTTTTGTTTTTTAATTTTTTTATTACAGTCAATTTAAAATGTTCAATTTCTGCTATACAGTAACGTGAACCAGTCATACATCATATACATTCTTTTTCTCTTATTATCCTCTCATGGTCTATCACAATTGGATATAGTTCTCTGGGCTATACAGCAGGACCTCATTGCTTATCCATTCCAAAAGTAATGGTTTGTATCTACTAACCCCAAACTACCAGTCCATCCCAGTTCCTACCCTCCCCCTTGGAATCGACAGTCTGTTCAAGTCTGTAAGTCTATTTCTGTTCTCTAGATAGGTTCACCTATGCTGTATTTTAGATTCCACATATAGGTGATACCATATGATATTTTTCTTTCTGACTTACTTCACTTGGTATGAGAGTCTCTGGTTCCCTCCATGTTGCTCCAAATGGCATTATTTTGTTCTTTTTAATGGCTGAGTAGTATTCCTTTGTGTATATGTACCACATCTTAATCCATTCATCTGTTGATGGACATATGGATTGTTTCTGTGTCTTGGCAATTGTGAATAGTGCTGCAATGAACATAGGGGTTCATGTATCTTTTTGAATGAAAGTTTTGTCCAGATATATGCCTAGAAGTGGGATTGCTAGACTACATGTGGTAGTTCTATATTTAGTTTTCTGAGAAAACCCCATATTGTTTTCCATAGCAGTTGTACCAATTTATATTCCCAACAATGGGTTCCCTTTCCTTCTCACCTTTTATAGCATTTGTTATTTGTAGAGTTATCAATGATAACCACTCTGATGCATTTGAGGTGGTACCTCATTGTGATTTTGATTTTCATTTCTCTAATAATTAGTGATGTTGAGAATTTTTTTCATGTGCCTGTTGGCTGTCCATATGTCTTCTTTGGAGACATGTCCATTTAGATCTGCCAATTTTTCGATTTTTTTTTTCTTTTTTCCTCGGTTGTGCTATATGAGTTGCGTGTATATTTTGGAGATGAAGTTCTTATCAGTTGCATGTTTGCAATTATTTTCTCCCATTCTGTAGATTGTCTTTTTGTAATTTTCATGCTTTCCTTTGCTGTACAAAAGCTTGTAAGTTTGATTAGGTATCATTGGTTTATTTTTGTTTTTATTTCTATTGCCTTTAGAGACTGACCTAAGAAAACATCTGTACAGTTGATGTTGGAGAATGTTTTGTTTATGTTCTCTTCTAGGAATTGTATGGTGTCTTATGTTAAGTCTTTAAGCCATTTTAAGTTTATTTATGTGCATGGTTTGAGGGGTGTTCCAGTTTCATTTATTTACATGCACCTGTCCAGTTTTCCCAGTACCACTTGCTGATGAGTTTTTTTCCCATTTTATATTCTTTTTTTTTTTTTTGGTCTTTTTGACTTTTAGGGCCACACCCACAGCATATGGAGGTTCCCAGGCTAGAAGTCCAGTCAGAGCTGTAGCCACCAGCCTACGCCAGAGCCACAGCAACACCAGATCTAAACTGCATCTGCGACCTACACCACAGCTCATAGCAATGCTGGATCCTTAACCCAATGAGCAAGGCCAGGGATCAAACCCACATCCTCATGGGTGTTAGTTGGGTTCACAAATCACTGAGCCATGACAGGAATCCCCTCATTTTATATTTTTGCCTCCTTAGTCAGAGATTTATTGAGCATAGGTGTCTGCATTTATTTCTGGGTTCTCTATTCTGTTCCACTGGTCTGTATGTCTGTTTTTGTACCAGTAACACACCGTCCTGACTACTATAGCTTTGTAATATTATAGTATTTCTGGGAGAGTTAGGCCTCTTGTTTTTTGTTTTTTGTTTTTTTCCCTCTGGGTTGCTTTGGCAATTGTGGGGTTTTTATGGTTCCATATAAGTTTTTGGATTGTTTCTTCTAGTTCTATGAAAAATAATTTGATAGGGATCACATTAAATCTGTAGATTTTTTTTTGGTAGTATTGCCATTTTTATGATATTAATTCTTCCAACCCAGGAACATGGGATATCTTTCCATTTCTTTGAATCCTATTTAATATCCTTGATTTATGTTTTGTAGTTTTCAAAGTGTAAGTCTTTCACCTCCTTAGGTTAATTCCTAGGTATTTAGTTTTTTGGGGTGCGACTAGTTTGTTTTGTATTCCTATGATTTGTCATTTCAAGAGCATTATATAAATTGAATTATACAATATGTAACCTTTTGGGAATTTGCTTTTTTTCACTCAGTATAATTCTCTGAGTATTCCTCCAGGTTGTGAGAAGTATCACTACTTCATTGCTTTTATTATTAAGTATATTCCATTCTATGAATTTATCATTCATTTAACACTTAACTCTTTCAAGTAATTCTGAGTTATCTTCAAAGTTTGCTGTTGCTATAAGACTGGTATAAACATTTGTGGAAAGTTTTTTGTGTGAACATAGTCTTCACTTTCTGAGATAAATATCTGAGGGTACAGTTGCTGTGCTATATGGTAAGGTAAGTGCATGTTTAGTTTAATAAACAAACTCTATCTCATTGTTTTTAGGAAGGATTATACTGTTTTACATCCCCTAACAGTAAGTTATGATTTATCCACTTTCTTCATATCCTCAACAGCAATTAGAGTTATCACGACTTTTTATTTTTTCCATGTAGATAGGTGTTTGCCATATAATTCCTGTGGTTCGAATTTGCATTTCCCAAGTTGTTAATGATGTATGACATCTTTTCCTGTGCTAATGTGTGATCTATTTATCCTCTTCAGTAGAATGTCTGTCTTTTGCTCATTTTCAGACTGAATTGTTTTCTCACTATTGGGTTTTGAGAATTCTTTATATATTTTAGATACAAGTGTGTTACCAGATATATGTTTTGCAAATATTTTCTCCCACTCTTTAGCTTGTCTTTTCATCCTAGTAATAGCATCTTTTGAAGAGCAAAAATTTAAATTTTGATGCAGTCCTATTTATCAATTTTTGTGTTTATGGATAGTACTTTTGGTACCAAGTCCGAACTCTGCTTCCTCCTAGACTTTCTCCTGTATTTTTTTTTTTTTTTAATTTCTTTAATTTCATATTCTGTATTTAAGTCCATGAACAACTCTGAGGTAATTTTTCAATAAAGTATGAAAGTTCCATTTGGGTCAAGCTGATTGACTGATTTTTGGCTCCAGATTATTTTGTGCATTCTTCCATGTCTTGTTGTTGGATTGGCCCTTTTATCATTATATAATGTCCCTTTTTGTCTCTGGTAATTTTATTTCCTGCGGAGCCTACTTTATCAGATATAATATATCCACTTCCACTTTCGTTTAATATTTTTGAAATAATTTTTCCATGCTTCACCATCAAACTGTCTATATAATTGTATTTGAAGCAAGTTTCTTATAAACCGACTATAGTTGGTTCATGATTCTTAATCTCCTTTGACAATGTCTGTCTTTTAATTGTTGTATTGATAAGTCTGGCTAAGGATTTATCAATTTTGTTGATCTTTTCAAAGAATGGGCTTTTAGTTTCATTGATTTTTTTCTATGCTTTTCTTCATTTCTATTTCATTGATTTCTGCTCTGATCTTTATGATTTCTTTCCTTATCCTAACTTTAGGTCTTGTCTGTTCTCTCTCTGGCTGCTTTAGATGTAAAGTTAAGTTGTTTATTTGAGCTTTTTCTTATTTCCTGAGGTAGGCTTGTACTGCTATAAACTTTCTTCTTAGAAATGCTTTGGCTGCATCCCATAGGTTTTGGAGTGGCGTATCTTTGTTCTCATTTGCTTCTATGTATTTCTTAATTTCCTCTTTGATTTCTTCAGTGATCCATTGGTAGTTTAGTAGCACATTGTTTAGTCTCCATGTGTTTGTGTTTTTTTGCAGTTTTTCTCTTCTCACTGATTTCCAGTCTTATAGCATTGTGGTAGGAAAAGATGCTTGGTATGAGTCAAGGTCTAATTGGAGCTGTTGCTGCTGGCCTAGGCCAGAGCCATAGCAACACAAGATCCGAGCCACGTCCGCAACCTACACCACAGCTCATGACAACACTGGATCCTTAACCCACTTAGCAAGGCCAGGGATCGAACCCACAACCTCATGGTTCCTAGGTGGATTTGTTTCCACTGCGCCACAATAAGAACTCCATGATTTCAATTTTCTTGAAGTTACCAAGGCTTGCTTTGTAGCCCAGGATGTGATCAATCTTGGAGAATGTTCCATGTGCACTTGAGAAGAATGTGCATTCTGTTGCTTTTGGATGAAATGTCCTATAAATATCTATTAAGTCTATCTGGTCTAATGCTTCATTCAGGGCCTGTGTTTCCTTATTGATTTTCTGTCTAGATGATCTGTCCATTGCTGTAAGTGGGGTGTTAAAGTCTTCCACGATTATTGTGATATTGTTGATTTCTTTTAAGATTGTTAGCAGTTAACATATATTGTGGTGATCCTATGTTGGGTGCACAGATATTTAAAATTGTTATATCTTCTTCTTAGATTGATTCTTTGATTGTTATGTAGTCTTTCCTTGTCTCTTAAAATATTCTTCATTTTAAGGTCTATTTTGTCTGATGTAAGTATTGCTACTCCAGCTTTCTTTTGATCCTCATTTGCATGGAATATTTTCTTCCATCCTCTCACATTGAATTTGTATGTGTCCCTAGAAGTGAAGTGGGTCTCTTGAAGACAGCATATATATGGATCTTGTTTTTGTATCCATTCAGCCAGTCTGTGTCTTCTGCTTGGGGCATTTAGTCCGTTTACATTTAAGAACGTTATTGATATGTACTGTTTTTTTTTGCCATTTTTTAAACTGTTTTAGATTTGGTTTTGTTGCTCTTTTTTCTTCCCTTCTTCTCTTGTTCTCTCCTCTTGTGGTTTGATGACTATCTTTAGTGTTGTATTTGAATTATTTTTTCTTATTTGTGTATCAATTGTAGATTTTTGGTTTGCAGTAGCCCTGAAGTTTTTACATAAGTGTCTGTATATATATAAGATCATTTTAAGTTGTTGGTTTCTTAATTGCAAGTGCATCTCCAGTGTCCTGAATTTGTACCCACCTCTTCTCATTATTTCTAATTTTGGTAGCATAATTGTGCATGGATGATTACATATCTTTACTGTATATATCTCTTTACTGATCAGCCTTGTCATTGTGGTATTTTTGTTTCTGGTTGCGGCCTTTTCTTTTCTGCCTATAAAATTTCCTTTACTATTTGTTGTAAAGCTGGTTTATTGTTGCGGAATTCTCTTAGCTTTTGCTTATCTGTGAAGCTTTTGATTTTTCCTTCAAATCTGAATGAGAGCCTTGCTGGCTAAAGTAATCTTGGTTGGAGGATTTTTACTTTCATCACCTTAAATATATCATGCCACCCCCTTCTGGCCTGCAGAGTTTCTGCTGAAAAATCTGCCGATGACCTTAGGGTTCCCTTGTATGTCATTTGTTTCTTTTCCCTAGCTGCTTTCAAGATTTTCTCTTTGTCTTTAATTTTGGTCAGTTTGATTAATATGTACCTCAGTGTATTCCTCCTTGGGTTTATTTTATACGGTACTTGTGCTTCCTGGATTTGAGTGAGTGGTTCCTTTCCCATGCTAGGGAAGTTTTTGGTATTCTCTCTTCAAATATTCTTTCTGTCCCTTTCTCTCTCTCTCCTCCTTCTGGCACCCCTATAATACGGATGTTGGTGAGTTTAACGTTGTCCCAGAGTTCTCTGAGACTCTCTTCTTTTGTTTTCAATCTTTTTTTTCTCTTTTCTGTTCTGCATCAGTGATTTCCACTAGTCTGTCCTCCACCTCACTTATTTGTTCTTCTGCCTCCTCTATTCTGCTGTTAGTTGCTTCTAATGAATGTTTTATTTCAGTTATTGTATTTGGCATCTCTTCTTGCTTAAGTTTTATATCTTGTATTTCTTTGCTCAGTGTTTCCTATGAATTATCCATCTTTGCCTCCAGTTTATTGACAATGGCTTGCATCATCTTCAGCATCAATACTCTAAAGTGTTTTTCCTGGAGGCTGAGAATCTCCTGATCACTTAGCTGTTTTTGTGGGTTATTTTCTTTCTCCCTTATCTGAGTTTTAGTTCTCTGCCTTTTCATTTTTATACGTTTTTGGTGCAGTGACTTTTTGCATACAATGGAGTTGTAGCCTCTCTTACTTCTGGTGTCTGCCCCTTTTGTGGATGAAGTTGGTCTGGGGGCTTGCTGTAGGCTTCCTGATAGGAGGAACTGGTGGCTTCCCACTGCTAGATGGGGCTTATTCCTATCCCTCTGGTGGGTGGGGCTTTGTCTCTGGGTGAGATTAGAGGTGTCTGTGTGCCTGGGAGTTCTTTAGGCAGCCTGTTTACTGATGGGTTGTGCTGTAATCCCACCTGGATTATTGTTTGGCCTGGGGCTTCACAGTGCTGAAGGGTGGGGCCAGATTTTCCCAAAATGGCCATCTTCAGAGAAAAGCATGCTGATGTATGTTCCCAAGAGCTTTGCCTCCCATGCTCTTCCCCCACAACAAGCCACAGTCACACCCTGTTTTCCCTGGAGATCCTCCAAGAACTGCAGTCAGGTCCAACCCAGATTCCTGTGAAGCCTTTGCTTTGCCCTGAGACCCAGTGCATGTGAAAGTCTATGTATGCCTTTCAAGAATGGGGTCTCTGTTTTCCCCCATCCTGTGGAACTCTTGCACACAAGCTCCACTGGCCTTCAACACCAGATGCTCCAGAGGTTTTTTCTTCCAATGCCAGATCCCCAGGCATTGGCATTTGATGTGAGGCTCAGAACTCTACTTTCCAGTCTGTGGGGCTTCCCACTGGGGAGATATGTGGTTGTTTATTGCACTAATTGCCCCTCCTACCTCTTGATGTGGCCTCCTCTTTGTCTTCTGGAGTAGGATATCTTTTTGAAAGTTTCCAGTCCATTTGGTTGAAAGTTGCTCAGCATTTGGTTGTAATTTTGTTTTTATGAGAGAGGTTGAGCTCCAGTCCTTCTATTCCTCCATCTCAGTCCCGTCTCTCTAATTGTTGCATTAGGCCATATGTATTTAATGAGCTGTTAGACCTTAAGTTGGCCATTTTACTTTTTCATTTTCTGTTTTTTTCCCCTATGTGTTTATTTTGTTTTTACTTTACATTTCTCTGTCTTCCTGTGGGTTACTTAAACATCATGGTATTCCATTTTTACTTACTTTTATATTTTTGTGGTTGTGCTAGATATTACATTATACACATAACTTATCTACTGGTGTCATCATCTTCCGAGTGTGAGTATAGTATAGAAACATGTTCTCATTTTATATCGCTTCATTGTCCTTTCTTTTTTTGTCTTTTTAAAAAATTTGTTGCATTATTGCTGTAGCTGTGGTGTAGGCCAGTAACTATAGCTCCAATTGGCCCCCTAGCCTGGGAACCTCCACATGCCACAGGTGTAGCCCTAAAAAGACAAAAGACAAAAAAAAAATTATGGCAGTATAATTGATTTACAATGTTGTGCTAATTTTTGCTGTACAGCAGTGATTCAGTTATATATTGCACATACCCATTCTTTTTCAGAGTCTTTTCTCATATAGGCTATTATAGAGTATTGAGTGGAATTCCCTGTGCTATACAGCAGGGTTTTTTTAAACCATATATTCCATATAAAATATGGTACATATGCCAATCCTAGAGGCCCCCAACCTTTCCCGTTTGGTAACCTTAATTTTGTGATTCTGTTTCTTATTTTAAAGTAAATTGATTTGTGTCCTTCTTTCAGATAACACATATGAACAATATTATATGAAAACTGTCTTTCTCTTCTTGTTTCATTTCATTTGGTATGATGATTTCTCTGTCCATCTATGTTGCTGCAAATGACATTATTTCATTCTTTTTTATGCTGAGTGATATTCCATGTATATATGTACCACATATTCTTTATCCATTCCTCTGTTGATGGACATTTAGGTTTCTTCTATGTCTTGTCTATTGCAAATAGTGCTGCAATGAACATTGAGGTGCATGTATCTTTT
The DNA here is from genome assembly GCF_016906955.1 of Phacochoerus africanus. Lineage (NCBI taxonomy): Eukaryota > Metazoa > Chordata > Mammalia > Artiodactyla > Suidae > Phacochoerus > Phacochoerus africanus. Next base: position 59,057,018 of record NC_062556.1, on the reverse strand, counting down.
CAAATTATATTTTTCTCCAGATAAATGTCCTTGAGTGGGTTGTTGGATCACCTTGTAGTTCTATTTTTAGTTTTTTTGAGGAACCTCCATACTGTTCTCCATAGTGGTTGTACCAATTTATATTTCTACCAACAGTTTAGTATCTCCCCTCTTTTAGAATATAATTGTTCCAAATATTTTAAATCCATATATCTAGAACTGCATCATTTTACTTTTACTTCCACTGCCAAGCATAATTTAGAGTGTTAAAGGAAAGAAATCCTTTTTTATTTACCTGTGTTTTTGCTTTTTGTGTTTCTTCCATTCTGACATTCCAATGTGCCTTTTTAAAATCATTCTCTTTCTTTTCACACAAATTCTTTCTTAAGTGATACTTTACAAAGAATGAATAGACATGACTCAGGAATTTGTAAGGCAGAAGATGAAGTCCAGGCATAAAATTAGGTAACTCCAAATTCTTGTGTGAGGAGAGCCCAAAATAAGACAGCTAGAATAAAGGAAGTGAGTTTTTAAGGTATGTCTTTTTCTTCTGTTGTTTATTTGTTTTAAAATTTTAGAAGATCTGTTAGTAGAAACATTATAGTACAGAATGAGAAATTAAAGTGCACAAGACAAAATAATGATGAAAAGTGTTAAATATGTGACAAGGCAGGAGGAATCTAATTTCAAGCACTAGAAGTTTATGCCTTCATCAGGAGAGATCTTTCCCTGCTTTAACAGGAGGGGATTAGATGATAACATAGGGATGTTTGGATAGCTCCTGATGGGGATACATGTTTCCAATAAACAATAAGGTAGTTCATTTCCTGAAAGGCAGGTCAAAGGAGAAAGTATGTTATGAGGTCTGATGCAAATTAGAAAGACGTGAAATGGGACAAACAGATAAATGAAGATGATGTTATGAAGGAAATATTGTAAGAAACTTAGACATATTAAGGGCCCATTTTCACCCCAAAGCTTTTAGGGAAATTTATTGACTATGATTTATCAGTCTTGTACCTAACGCTCTTTATACTTTTTTAAATTTATTTTTATTATGTGGTTTTCTTGTATATCCTAACTCTTTCCTGCTTAGGGTATTTTGCTATGTAAAGGGAAATCCTAAAAATATTAAATGGATTCCTTAATTGAATATTCAAATAAAATTACATTTTGGTATGTTTGGAACAGAGTTAAGTAAGTAACAAAATATCTGAATGTGGAATTTTTTTTAATGCTTACTTGGCTTGAGATTATTGTAGCGTCTAGTTCATGTTCATCGACAGTATCAATAGAAAAATAAATACAACATGCTGTGTTGAGCTATAAGTCATATTTAATGGCCCTCTAAATATTAGCTTATAAATACCTGTATGCATAAAATCACACTGTCATAAATAATTTCTCCTTATTCAGGGAAGTAGTCATATGTGTTAATATATTGTTTTTTAATTGCGGCTTCAATTTAGAAAGTTTGTTGTTTTAAGATCTTGCTTGACCACCTACAACATGTGTTTGTAAATCCCTGTATACAGCTTTGTGCTTTTCATGAGGCTTTCACTTCCAATAAGAACAGGTGGTGAAATTAAGGTTACTCTCCTAAATTTCAATTAGAAGTCATTGGTGTAAAGCTATTTTCAGGATCATTTCCTTGGTTCTGGAATACTCTTTTTAGTTGTTAGAAATGTAATCTCACTTTGCTAATGTTCTGATCAAGGATGAATATCATCAAGAGGCTCTGAAAAGTGAGTTTACATTGGTGAATAAAATATATATAGTACTATGGTTTTTAAAACCTATATTGGCCTGGACATTAAGAAGTTTATTGGCATTATTTAAAATATAGATTTTAAAATTTTTATAAATATTTATTTATTCACTTTTGTTTGCAAGGGAAATTGCTTTTGTTTTTTCTTCCTTCCTTCTTTCAAGAAAGGACCTCCTTAAGATTTATAGAGAACTGCAGAAATTAAAAATAAACCTAAGATCATCTGGTATAACTCCATTGTTTTATAAATAAAGTAATTGCAGAACATAATGATCAGAAAACATAAATAATATATGCCAAGTAGGACACTACAAAGTGACAGACACCTGTTCACCTTTGATAGTCACCTTTTCCAATAGAGTACTACTCCTTTTCTTCGCTTTTTTTTTTCTTTGTCTTTTTTTAGGGATGCATCTGCAGCATATAGAAGTTCCCAGGCTAGGGGTCGAATCAGTGCTGTAGCCGGTGGCCTATGCCACAGCCACAGCAATGGCAGATCTTTAACCCACTGAACAAGGCCAGGGATCGAACCTGGGTCCTCATGGATGCTAGTCAGAATTGTTTCTGCTGAGCCAGTATGGCAACTCCTCCTTTTATTTTCTGATATGACTATACTGATTGCTTGATTGTACATTCTTAGGGTAGCAGGGATTGTAGGAATAGAGAACAAATTTTCCATTGTAAAATAAATGCCATATGTTAGAGCTTTGAGATTTTTAATAGATAATATCGTCCTTCTTTCCCCTCCATCCAGTTCGAAACTGAATGATACATTGAAAGAACAAATAGAAATGAAAAGGGTACTTTATCATAATAATAATATTTGGAACATTTGGCTTAGGTCTAAGGATATCTTCAAATTAAAATTATACCCCCTGTCATTGGCCGATCCACTTTTGTGACCATATTCTATGAAAATTAGAGTATGGAATTGTAGAATGTTTTGCAGAAGACAAATCCCAAAGAAAATCAGAAGGGCTTGAAAAGTAATTATTTGTTCATCTTATCAAATTCACCCAACAGTTTATTTCTCCCCCACTGGAAGTGAGGGGAGAGGTGTGGCAATGTCAGAGATAAATCTCTAAGGGAAGCTTATCTCCATGGAAAAGTTAGGAGCAGGAAAAAAAATATCCCAAACACACCGAATAGTGTGAAAAAATTGTGTTATTAATTAAGCCGTTTTTAAATCACATGAATATTGTACTAAGCATGACTGTGGTTATGATGGGAATATTTTTGAAGTATAACTTCTATACCTACAGATTAGGAAAGACCATTAGGCTGGGAATTGAAATTTAAGTAAATAATCATCTCTCTCTCTCGCGCTCTCTCTCTCTCTCTCTCTCTCTCTCTCTCTCTCTCTCACACACACACACACACACACAGAGTCTCATTCATCTTCCAGCTTTGTGAAACATGAGTTCTATTTCAGACATGATGAAAGTTAGGCTATATTTAAAAATCTGGGTCTATCAACCAACATTTTATTAAGTAATAACAATTAGTAATTTTAAAATTAATTATAGGTAGAGTTCCTGTCGTGGCTTAGCAGAAACAAATCTGAATGGTATCTATGAGGATGGAGGCTTGACACTGGCCTTGCTCAGTAGATGAAGGATCTGGCATTGCCATGAGCTGTGGTGTAGGTCTCAGATGTAGCTTGGATCCTGTGTTGCTGTGGCTGTGGTTGTAGGCCAGTGGCTACAGTTCCATTTTGACCACTAGCCTGGGAACTTCTATATGCTATGGGTGTGGCCCTTAAAAAAAAAAAAGACTTATAAATAACTAGTATTGCTATTTTAAATTAAAAGTATTTATTTCAATTATAGCATGATTCTAAAACACATAAGAATAAAATTTGCAATAAAATTATACTTTATTACCTAAGTAATATAAAGACCAAAAGTTCTTTTGCTTGATACATTTTTTTCGATCAATGATTACTTAATGCTCAAAATAATTTTCTTTAGCTTTCTAGGACTAATGAAGAATCTGTTATCAGAATTCATTTATACTCTGTACTTCTAGATATGATTACTTTATATAGCCATCATTAAGAGAAACTATAATTCAATTTATGAATTTTGTAAGACCATAGATTTTTCTTTCTTTTGATGTGATTTAATGAGTTTCCAAAGATGCTTTTAGAGTTATGTTCTGAATAGTTGGTTTTGTTTGTTTGTTTGTTTTTCTATAAAAGTAATGCATTAGGATGGAATATTTGTCTCCCTCCTCCCCCAAATCCATAGGTTAAAACCTTATCCTCCAATGTGATAATATTAAGAAGTGGGACCTTTTGGGGGTAATTAAGATAGATGAGGTGATGAGGGTAGAACATTCATGAATGGGATTAGTGACTTTGAAATAGTGGCCTAATCAGAGGCTTTTCCTTCTTTCTGTTTCCACCATGTATGGACACAGCAGCACGTCTACAGTCTGCAGCTGGAAGAGGGCTCTCACCAGAACCCAGCCATGCTGGTCCCTTGACTTGAACATCTAGTCTCCAGAACCGTAAGAAATGAATTTCTGTTGTTTATAAGCCACACAGTCTGTGGTACTCTGTTATAGCAGCTTAAATTAAGACATAGTGACTAAAGGTTAAACAATAAGATATGGATTAACATAGGATTTTATAGTTTGATTCTACATATTTAGAAATGTTTAGAAAACCTGTTATTATGAACATCTCTTCCATTTCCCATGTTTAATGAATCAGAAAATTCTAAAGAATACCTAATGCCCTTTCTCCTTTTGCTTATCACAACCATTGTCTTGGCCCAGGTCCTTATCATCTGGATAAACCAATAGAGCCTAATAGAACTTTCCACCTGTATTGTTTCCACTGCTCAACCTACCAGACTTTTGCTAATGTAATATTTCTAGAAGTTTACTGTTATTAAGTCATGTCCATATTTGAAAATAATCAAAGACTTTTAGTGGAACAGTGACTATAGTAGCCACTAGCAACAACTGAATTTGTTCAAATGACTCATTACAACTGTACTTTTCTGGGGAGTGTAAATGATAGAGACTGCTCCTGTGTGTTTATTCGAACAAATGTCACCTATATAAAAATTGTTTGTATTATAGCTGGGAGATAGCTAGTTATAATGAAGTTAATACAGGAACTTTAACTCAAATACATCCCACTATCTCCTAAAAATACTGAAGTTGACAGAAAAAAAAAATGTGCACACAATAGCAAAATTATACCAGAAACTAAAATAAACTAGGAGAAAATTCTAGTGCTCTCAACAAATATTAAACAGAATTAACAAAAATCAAAGTGATACAAAATAAAGGAAATAACAAATACCATGTTTTGTCTAATGCCATATGGTAAGGCCACAACTCAAAAAAAAACAAAAACAAAAACAAAAAAAGGAGTTCCCGTTGTGGCTCAGTGGAAGTGAATCTGACTAGCATCCATGAGGACACAGGTTGAATCCCTGTCGTCACCCAGTGGGTTAAGGATCCAGCATTGCCATGAGCTGTGGTGTAGGTTAGATGCCACTCACATCTGGCATTGCTGTGGCTGTGGTATAGGCCAGTGGATGTAGCTCCTATTTAACCCCTAGCCTGGGAATTTCCATATTCCATGGGTGTAGCCCTAAAAAAAAAAAAAAAAAAAAAAAAAAAGACAAAAAATAAATAAATACAAATTTTAAAAGCAGCAGAGAAAGGTGAGAAGGACATGCCGCATCTTTCCTACTCAATCTCTCTGCTCAGATTTAGGTCCTAAACCAGAAAATCAGACCCTAGTCCTTTCCAAGATGGTCAAGGGAGACAAAGTGAAGGAATTTGGGAGGAAGTCATGTTAGCTTTGATGTCTATCATGGAAGTTGAAGTCTCCATGAAAAGTAGCAGTTTGTAATGAGAAAAGAAAGGTAAAACCTTTCAGCAGAGCATGCTATAAATATTTTTATATTTTCCATCAATTCAAATTGCTTGATAACAATACAGCGAAACTATGAGACACAAATATCTTTTTTGTGTGTGAGGAAGTACACTAGGTAAAGGCTTCTGAAAAGCAGGAGTATGAAAGGAAGTTTGAGACAACAATCTGCTGTCTGGCTCAACTGGTACTGCTACATCCAAAGCCATATGGAGAATCAGAGTAGGGCAATCCGTTCAGACAAGTCACTGGAGATCTTTGAAGTGGACCCATATTGAACATTAGAAGACACCAGCTAAGGAAACAAATCAAATTGGAGACATATGCTCGCTGACCAGAGATAAAGGCAAATGAAGGAAAGACGGAAATAAGAAGAGAAACAGAAGAAGAACATACAGCTAACAAATTCATTGATCGATAAGGAAAAAAATTCCACAAATCTTTAGTTTCAGCCATAGAATGTGAGAACAATTGGTCCCTGTGAAACAGGAGTATATAGCTATAAAAACAATGTTCAGATAACAAAATAGAATAATAGGAAGAGAGAATACAGTTAAAAATGGAAATAAAGTAAAAGAGAAGTGGGGGATATATGGCAGATCTGCCTGGCAACTAAATTTGTACTGTGTAACACAATTCAGTGAAATAGGCCATTGATCTGATTGTTCTCAGGAAAAGGGAAAAGAATAAAAAATATGAGATGTGAGATATTAATAGAGATGACATAATAAAAAACCAATAAGCCCCAAACTTCTTTTCTTGAAGAAGAGTAGAACAAGTAGAGCCGAATCAACACGTTCATTAAGAGGAAAACTTCAGAGGGGAAGAAAGATAGTGTGTGTAGATAGAAAGCAATTGCCACATTCACAGCAAAATGTAATTTTTCTAAATTGAGTCAGTAAGACTTTGAGAAAAAGTGTTAGGAATTAAAAATAACAGATAAAATAAGTATATATTTGTAATGCTATTTTTCTGTCTGATTTTCAGTTACATTAAGATCGTTTATGTAATATTTTTTTCCTGCTGTTCCAGGTGAGACTGGCACATAGGCATGTGACCTATTCAGTCTCACTGCTGTTGCCATCTTGCAACTCCTAATAAATTTTGAAAACGGGGCCCTGTATTTTCATGGTGCACTGGACCTTGTAAATTACCAGGTCAATTCTGGCTCCATGTTTAGGTCTTCTTTAATTATGTTCACCTCCCCTCTCCTTTTCCCCCTCTCTGTTCTTCCTTTCTTTCTTTCATGATATGATTATTTCTTCAAAAGTGCTATCAAAATACTATGTACCTTTCTTACTCTCACCTTGATGCACAGATAAGCTCCACCTCATATCTAAGGGTGGCATCAGGAGATAAATGGTTAGCAAGTTTGACGGTGTCCATGGAGCTTAGAAAACACAGATGTGTGTGTTGTTTGAACCTTATATGAAAGACAAAAGGTGAGAGACTGGCTTGAGCAGCTTCGTAACCCGAAGCACAGAAGGCTGCCCTAAAAAAGCCTACACTTAACGGTGAGAATAGAAGCTTTTCTAATTCGTTAAACAATTCTACCCCTAGTTTTCCTATCAGTGTTGAGATTTCCCAACAAACAAACAAGACACATGATCTTGGAAAGTCATCAAAGGACTCAGAAGGAAAGAAGGGATGATTTGTAGGGAGATGGTCATCTTACTGATGCCAGGAAGCTCAGAGGAGAGAGGTCTCTGAGAAATCCATAAATTTGCCCCATCCACTGGTGATTATTTGAACATCTATGCAAATGTCTACCTGTTTTTGCATTTCTGGTCAGCCTACAATGGTCAGAAATACTGGGGTTTTTTAAACATATTTCTCTGTATCACTAATTCCTATTTCTAGTTGTGATATCACCATGACTCCTCCAGGAGTTTAGGAGGAAAGGACCCTTTGACATCTTAGCCTCTGGCTTCAAGTTCTCATTCCCCTCCCACATGGAAGCACACAGTAAACTTGACTCAGCAGCCCTGAATTTCCAGCAGCAAATGCCTAACCCAGGACCCAGGACAGTCTCATTCAGTGCACATATTTGGGGAGGGGGAAAGACTGAACACCCAAATTACAGGCTACAAGACAGGAAGGAAGGAAATACAAAGACCAGAGTGTTAATGGGCTTCAAATGGGCTGTCTCTATTGTCCTAAAACCACATTTTTTAAAAAAAGTGTCCTGAGGCATACGGTTGAAGGGCAAGGCTATGCTCTCATGACTCTGTGACTCTGTCCATGGCTATGTTTTCAAGACTGTATAGTAACTGCCTCTCTCCCCTCTAAACCGCTAAGTGGTGATGATGATAATACATGTAAAATTCAGTGCTTCCATGATCTTTATTTCCCCCCAGAAATTGTATCTGACTTTACATCATTCAATCTATTTCTCAGAATTCTTTTTCTCACTTTTGTCTCTCTCTGTCACTGTATTTTATCTTCTGGCTTCTCTCTTTTGCTACCGACCTATGTCTTTTGGCTTCTTCTCTCGTATTTGAGGGGTCTAAATTTTTTGTAGGTGGATATGCAAGTAATAATGCTTAGTGTTGAGGCAGTTCACTAGATCCAAAAGGATCAAAATAAGATACAAAGTTGTTCAGTCCCGTAAATTAGATCTAAGGGAGGGAATGCATACACGAACAGAGCTGAAGTAAGACTTTATTACTCAATGCATTTTATTGCATTTATAGTTGACAATGATCATCACAACCAAATTTTACAGCATTTCCATCCCAAACCCCCAGTGCATCTCCCCACCCCACAAACTGGTTCATTTGGAAACCATTAGTTTTTAAAAGTCTGTGAGTCAGTATCTGTTCCGCAAAGAAGTTCACTGTGTCCCTTTTTTTTAGATTTCACATGAAGTGATAGATATGATGTTCTTGCTGTCTGAATGACTTCACTTACCATGATAATTTCTAGGTCCATCCATGTTGCTGTAAATGTGGTTATTTCTTTCCTTTTAATGGCTGAGTAATATTCCATTGTGTATATGTACCATATCTTCTTTATGCACGTCTCTGTCAATGCACATTTAGGTTGTTTCCATGTCTTGGATATTGTATATAGTGCTACAGTGAACAGTGGAGTACATGTATCTTTTCAAGTCATGGTATTCTCTGGATAGACGCCCAGGAGTGGGATTGCTAGATCAAATGGTAATTCTGTTTTTGGTTTTCTGAGGAATCTCCATACTGTTTTGCACAGTGGTTGCACCAATTTACATTTCCTCCAATAGTGTAATAAGGTTCCCTTTTTTCCATAGCCTCTCCAGCACTTATTGTTTGTAGATTTTTGATGATGGTCATTCTGGCTGGTGTAATGTGGTACCTCATAGGGGTTTTGATTTGCATTTCTCTAATAATTAGTGATGTTGAACATCTTTTCATGTATGTCTTCTTTGGGGAATTGTCTGTTTCCATTTAGATTTTCTGCCCATTTTTTGATGGGGTTTTTTGTTTTTTTGGTATTGAGCTGCAGAAGGTGTTTATAAATTTTGGGGATTAATTCCTCGTCAGTCACTTCATTTGCAAGTATTTTCTCCCATTCTGTGGGTTGTCTTTTTGTTTTGTTTAGGGTTTCCTTTGCTGTGCAGAAACTTTTAAGTTTAATTAAGTCCTTAATTAACTTCTAAGTTTAATTAAGACTGTTCCATTTTGTTTATCTAGACTGGTCATTCTATGTTAAAAGTTTCAACAAGAAGCAAAAAATACCTGACCAAATTATCCATTTCTCAACCTGAATTCTTAGATATATTGAACATTTTTAAATCATGGAAACATCACATATTTTCATCTTCAAAATTCCTTTTTTTTTCCCCCCAAAGGAAATCGAGTTTGCTAAGGTGTTATTTGCACATGTCTGAAAAGCTGGGTTTTTTGAAATGAGGTGTTTCAATGGGAGATATTTTATTACAAATATTCTGGTTAAAAGAACTTTCTTAAACTCTGATTCTCATTTATTGCTGTCTTTGTGGCTATCAACCTTGTTAACGAAAAAATATTCTGATATTTGTTAAAGAGTATAACTCAGACTTTATTCGAGCAGAATATTGCTGTGGGGATTTGTAGTAGGGGAGTTGAACTTGATCTCTCTCCTCTGTGACAACTTCCACTGTAGGACCCTACAAAGGGCAGCATAGTCGTCTCTGTCCTTAGTACATCAGGGGAGACGTCTCAAATCAGTAACCCCCATGCTGGCTGTGTGTCATCTGCAACAGTTGACAATCCAGGAAACTTTCAGACTTAAAAAAAAAAAATACAATTTATAATTCGTGGTCCTGTGATTCTAAAGAAACGAGTCTCTTCCTATTTTCAGGCAGGAGATATTCTAGAATGGAATATCTCCATTAGCAATATAATTAATCATCATCATCATAAATATTAATGTTAATGTTGATTAATAATTATAGTTAATAATATTAATTAATAATTATTATTTTATTATTCCTTCCACCTATATCCATTAGTTCTTAAGTGATTACCACGATGATTATCGTTATTGTCCCTCTTTCAGTAGATTATATTTTATGTTATAATTATTACTGCTAATACTGATTAATAACACTAATTACTATTACTAATATTACTATTAATATTAACTAATCCTATCTATATTCTTACTCTAACTCCTTATCAGATACCATATTATTTAATTCTTAATAATACATTAGTGAAATTATCATTATTCCAAATTTTAGATTAGAAAATGAGTTTGTCGGAGAAACCAAGTAATATTTTTTTCAACATCAAAATGTCAGCCTATGATCAAGCCCAGTCTTGAACCTACATTGTCTGAATTCAGAGCTTTTGTTATTTATGTTCAATTGTTTCTTATATATAAAAATATAAACCTTAGCATTCAAAAGTTGTATAGTAGCACCAATTGTAAGACACCTTATCAGAATACTTTGTCTTGATGTAAATCTAAACTAAATATGTTTTTCATACCAAGGGAGGAACAGGAAATCTGTTAATAACTGAGTCCCTTTTGTGTGGTGACACATTCTAGTGTACCTTAGTAAACATCGTCTCAATTGTTTATCTTCACAACAAACTTTTGAATTGTGTATTATGTATTTTTTTGTATGAGAAAACAAGGCACAAAAAGTTATTGACGAATATCTTCTGAAAAGCTTCTGCAGTGCTCATCTAAAAAGGATGATGGATAGATACCCTCAGATATAGTACAAATACACAGTAAACAGATGAGAAGTCTAGAGGGATTTAGTTAAGAAAATCTTGAAAATTTCATTAAATTCTTCTATTAGATAATTTTGTAATTAGAAAAGCTGATTCTTCCTCCATTTTATAACGGATGACTGTAGTTCATCTGGATTTTTGTTATTTCCTGCTTATCTATTTGTTGTTGTTTTTTGACACATTCCATAAATATGTAAATATTCTTTATTTTTATTTTTTTATTTTTTTTTTTAGAGCCGTACCTATGGCATATGGAGCTTCCCAGGCTAGGGGTGAAATCAGAGCTATAGCTTGCTGGCCTATGCCACAGCCACAGCAGCACTGGATCCTTAACCCACAGAGGTTGAACCTGTGTCCTTATGAATAGTAGTTGGGCTTATTTCCACTGAGCCATGACAGGAACTCTTGTAAATATTCTTTGATAATGGGGTTTTTCTTGTATCTACCCCAAGTTCATCAAGTTTTGTTTTGTTTTTTTAGATTCTTAGATTTATGATATTATCTAGTATTTGTCAGATGAAAGCAGGTTCCCCGAATCTGGCAGTGACTGGCAAAAAGAGGCAAGAATTTATGTTGTTATATTTAAAATATTAATATACTGATATTTTATCAAATAATGTTATAAATTAATAATTCATTTATAATCAGTAAAAAGTAGAGATAGAATATGTAGTTATTCTTCAAAGCATTATTTACTTTTTACACTAAACATTAGTTTTCTGTTCTGTGTCATAATTCTTACATATATTTTGACAATATTTGATCTTATATATGCTTGTTGGCAGTTCTTCTAAAACTCTGTAATACTAGGAATGCAAACATACTTGTACATGTGTAAATATGTATTTGTGTCTACGCCTTTGCCTTTCTAGACCCGATAAATTATTCCTGGACCATAACAGGATAATAATTCTTGCAACTGGAAAACTCATATCCACCATAGTCACCATGTCTCCTCCTTAGATATTCTACAGCTATTCTTCTAGACTCTTTCTTCATATTTTTAAACTTAAAAGCTGAGTGTTCTCTTTCATCCCTTCTTTGATCTCTTGTTTCCTTAGGAATGTATTATTTGAATAGTTAAACATTAGAAAGTTTACACATTTAACAGAGTTCCCTCTGTGGCACAGTGTGTGAAGAGGTGCTGGTTCAATCCCAGGCGGTAAAGTAGGTTAAAATATCCAGCATTGCTGCAGCTGTGGCGTAGGTCACAGCTGCAGTTTAGATTCAATCCATGGCCTAGATTAGTCCATGTGCTGCCTGTGCAGCCATTAAAAGAAGGGAAAAAAAAGGACTTATTTAAATATCAAAGCAAACCAGTGATTACCATACTGGACCTCAAAATTTACAAGGCATGGCATTAAATTTCCAAAAAAAAAAAAAGGATGGGGCATGTGTGAGTCTCTATTTTTATTTCTTAAAATGAACTTTTATAAATTAAGCTGCTTATGCATATACTATGATTCCAAAGTGTGTTTAGTAATTACCAACATCCGAGAAGGCCAGAGTTGAGAATACACTTAAAAAAAAAAAGTCATTGTCATTTCACTCCTTCTGCTCTAAGGAAAGTGTTTAGCAATATGAATTGTAGGCTCAGACTCATGACAGATGAAAGGAAACCAGTGTATTTTGTTAAAGTCTTAGAAGGAATCACAATTTCCTTTCAGTTAATATATTGCTGTCTGTTTGGGTCCTAGTGTGTAATTAAGTAATACAATATTTAGCTTAATTCTTCAAAAATTTTGCAATTAATTCAAAGATTATCAAGAGTAATAAAGGAGTCATCTATTTATGTGTATTTTCCTTTCCTCCATCCCTCTCCCCTTCCCCAACCTCCTCCCTTTCCCCCACTTTCAATAATTGTTCATAACAGGCTTCACACACTATTTTAATGATTGAGTCATATATAATTAAATGATTGGTACCACTATATTGATGAGTCTAAAAGCTCTGCCTTATCAAGATATGTTATCAGGACTTATCCTAGCTGCTAATGAGAGACTTAAGTGATTTAGGAAAATTAACTCTCTCTCATATAAGATGGTATAAAGTGGTTCCTCCACCACGTGTAACCTCCATTCCCAGTCACTTCAAGGCACCAGGTGACAAGTACTAGGTTCCCTTCCTGATTCCCTTGTCTGCATTCCAAATAGCAATAGGAAGTAGGAGGACAAAGTCACACTCTTTCATTTAACAGGAACTCTTGGACTTTGCATTCACAATTCTGTTCACATTACCATTGCCCAGAGTCACACTAAGCCTCAATAGTGACTGCAGAACAAGGTAAATATTGTATATTTCCAAGTCCCCAACTTAATCCCTGGCTCTACTCATTCTTTACAAAAGCCTAAAACAGATATTGATTGACTTATCCTATCTCTATCACAAAACCAAACTGCTTAATGAATACTAGTAAGTAAAATTGTTACTAGAGCCTTAGTTAATGCTGGATTTATAGATTACGCTGTTCTAAACCGAAGGCTGTAACAGCCAGCCATTTGTTTAATTCTATCAGCTACAGGATAGTTTCTAGATGTGTGATTGATTATGCCACAAGGCAAAAAAGCCTTGCTTGAAAATTATCGGTTACTTCAATAAACCAGAGTATTATATCTTAACTTTTTTCCCCACATTTTATGTCAACAATGAATTCTTTTAAGGCCAAGAATGTTATTCGATTTTACATTTTTGAAATATGGAAATAATTTTGAAATTGCGTTAATATTTTTAAAATGATTTCTCACCACCAGCTTAATCTCCTGAGAAGATTATTGTATAGTTATTTCAACACCTTAAAAATGAAACACAAATCAAGACAATTGCCATCCAGATGGACCAATAAAAAATAATGTAATGATTCATCACACCTTCCCACCACACTTTCCGGCTTATATGTAGTTATTCTTGATTTTACCATGTATTAGGAGTCAAAATGACTAATGCAAACAGATGTAACAAATGGCAGTTTAATGGACATGCATGGGAAATTAGAGTTGCAGTGCCCAGTCTAATCATTTAATGTGAGGATTAACTTCAAAATAAAAATTGGCTTGTTACTGTATATTACTAGATTTTAGAAGTATATTAGTTTTTCTGCATAAATTTTCACTAGCTAAATAGAACAGCAATTTATTTTTATCACATAATTTTCCAACATAAATAAAAACTGAGAAAAATAATATAAAACAGTGAAAAACTTAACATCTTAGTCTTTTAAAAAATATATCAACTATGCCTGAGACAAACCTCTTTATAATATTAGTTGCATAAAATAGTGTATATAAATATTAATAAAATACAATTAATTCCAATCCCCCAAGTTATACCTGGCTATCATTATTAAGACACTGTACTTCTCAGAGTTCCCTTAGCGGCACAGTGGAAACGAATCCAACTAGGAACCATGAGGTTGGGGGTTCGATCCCTGGCCTCGCTCAGTGGGTTAAGGATCTGGCATTGCCAGGAGCTCTGGTGTAGGTTGCAGACATGGCTCAGATCTGGCATTGCTGCAGCTGTGGCATAGGCCAGCAGCTGTAGCTCTGATTAGACCCCTAGCCTGGGAACCTACATATGCCAAGGATGTGGTCCTAAAAAAAAAAGCAAAAAAAAAAAAGACACACTTTACTTCTCATCCCTGTATGGAATGATTTTTGTGGTAATTCTACCTAAAATTTCACATTTCAGACATCATAATTACAAATTTAAGGAACATGTAGTTTAGTCCTGCTGCTGATCTGGACTCCACCTTGGGAAGGGGCCATTGGTCTTACTTGCCTAGCGATTAGCAGTCTGTAGTGTATACTAACACCTATTCAATGTAGTCTATATGTTCCTTTTTGGGGGAGGCACAGTCTCACTTACTGTTGTGTTTGACCTTGCTGCAAAGTCCTAGTCAAGAGAATGGCTTCATCTTGTATGAGATATCCAGTCCAATGCTTTAAAGAAGCTATATCTCCTCTAAGTCTTCTCTTCCTTTCTCTGAGTAGATGAACCTGAAAAAAAGGTAATCAGTGGAGACCGAACCATAAAATGGAAATAGCCTCAGGAACTGAACCTCCAGTAGGAGAAGGCCCACTTGCTGTCCTGTACTAGGAATATTAATTGAGTGAAAATGTACTTTACCACATTTAGTGCCTATACTATTTAGGTCTATTTGTTATTGCAGTATATTCTACTTTAGATAAAACACAGCCAAATTTATTCCTTTTAAGGTTAAGTTTTTTACTTCAATTCTGTTTTTGAATACTCCAAATGCATTAGCTTCACTTCAGATGGACCAATTTTTTTTTTTTTTTTGAGATTAGAGAGGAAATGATTAAAGTAAACATAAAGTTTTCTTGTGTAAAAATATACAGTGTAAAATATAGGGTTAAGTGATAAGTATTTATCTTCCAATTATTTGCATTAACATATGAACATAAAGAGCTTGTGGTTCTAAACTTTTCCTACACATTTAAGACATTAAAAACCCTAATGAAAATTCTCCTAGTGAAGTAGGGGATAAGGATTTAGTGTTGTCACTGCTATGGCTTGGGTTTGATCCCTGGCCTGGAACTTCCGCATGTGATTGGCATGGCCAAAAAAAAAAGTCTAATGAATTTTTTAACAAAAATATAAAAGTATTTCTCTTCCAACTGCTTGCATTCATATACAAACATAAAATGTTTATGGTTTTAAACTTTACTATAAGTTTGTCATTAAAAAGCCAAGTAATTTTCTAACAAAATATGAAAAGTATAGTAACATAGCAACTGTTTAAGAATTTTTGTACAGCTTATTATTCAATTATCACTAAATTAAAATATCTAAGAAATATTAAATAGTAGAACTTTATTTTTCAGTGGAGAGCGTGATTAAGATAAAATTGCTCAGAATTTGTTTGCAATATAAGATCCACATAAATGAATTTTCTGAATACTAAATAAAGGGGCTCTTTGCCTGAAATTTACCCTTTTTAATTTATGGATATTGTATAGAAAGTATATTTATTTATTATAATGATCCTTTCATATGTAATATTTTATGTAGGTCTATCTTTTACTAAAAATATCAAAATATATCAACAATTAAAATCATAAAATTGGGAGTAGGTTATCCCATTAATGATTTCTTGTTATAGGAACACATAGTAAGATGATAGTAGTCAAAAAGTCAAAGAAAGCCAAAAATAAACTGAGCATGAATTGTAATAGTACATTTGCTTTTCTCAGTGAACTGTTTCAATCAAACTAGAATACATATTAAGTTAATAACAGTGCTTCATTTTTAGTAGCTTTTACATAGACATCTTATCAATCACTGTGATTTATTTGCATTTGGATATTTAATTCAGAAATTTTATATACAACTAATGCCTTTTTGCCAGTGAGAATTTTCCTTTTCCGTTAATACTGCTAATTTAATGTGTGAAAACTGCTGACAGCTTTAAAGCCCACCCATCACTTTCTCTCTCTTGCCCCACATTTGAACAAGCTAATAAGTTCAAGCCACACAAGCCATGGCCAGTGGAAACACTGCCTATTCACAATAAAAGCCAATGCCAGTGGTCCTCTTGTGTCTCTCCAATCACTCTTAGACTTTCTTGGATGCTACTCAGGTCTCTGGAAAATTTCATTGTATGAGTCATAGAAACTTTTCTTAGCCTTATGTGTTAAGTATATTGTCATCATTGAATGGGGGTCCACTGCACATCAATGAGTGATCACAAAACAATGTTTTTATTTTATTTATAATAATGAATATCCATATCTGACAAAGCAGTTCTTAGGAGTTTCCATTGTGGCTCAGTGTGTTAAGAACCCAACTAGTATCAATGAGGATTCAGGTTTGATCCCTGGCTTCACTCAGTGGGTTAAAGATCTTGCGTTGCTGCAAGCTGCAGATACATCTTGCATCCCGTGTTGCCCACGTTGCTGTGGCTGTAGGCTGCCAAATTCAACCCCTAGTCTGGGAACTTCCATATGCCACAGGTGTGGACCTAAAAAATAGTAATAATAAAATAAAATACTACTTCTTGATGTTCCTCTTGTGGTTCAGCAGGTTAAGAATCTGACTCAGAGTTCCTGTCATCGTTCAATGGTTAACAAACCCAATTAGTATACATCAGAATGCGGGTTCAATCCCTGGCCTTGCTCAGTGGGTTAAGGATCCAGAGTTGTGGTGAGCTGTGGTGTAGGTTGCAGATGCAGCTCAGATCCCGCATTGCTGTGGCCGTGGTATAGGCCTACAACTACAGCTCTGATTTGACCTGGGAACCTCCATATGTAACAAATGTGGCCCTAAGAAGACAAAAGAGACCAAAAAAAAAAAAAAAGTCGGACTAGTATCCAAGAGCACGCTGGTTCAGTCCCTGCCCTCGCTCAGTTTATTAAGGATCTAGTGTTGCCTCAAGCTGCACTGTAGGTCACAGATGCAGCTCAGATCCCACAGTGCTCTGGCTGTGAGGTAGGCTGGAAGCTGCATCTCTGATTTGACCCCTAGCCAGCAACTTCCATGTGCTGCAGGTGCGGCTCTAATAAAAATAAATAAATAAATAAATAAAATAGTACTTCTTTCATCAAAGTTAGATCATACTTTATCTATTGTAGGAAAAAAATGCCTTATAAAAATATGCCAATAATAGCTGACCTACTTCTAAGTAAGCATTATGGCCCTGGATCCGTCTGTATCCATTAAGGGCTGTAGGGTAGAAATAATAGTGTCAATTATATCGATCTGTTTCCAAGCCATATTGTAATGAAAAATGTTTCCATATAAATAAAATGTAATATAATAGTTAAAACCTATTCTATCAAAGGAAAAATAAAAATGAATAAACAGAATAGCTTTCTACTGTTAGTCTTGCTAAAATCTTGTATTTTTGGTAAGAAACAATCTTAATGTCTCAGTATTAGGGTGAAGGTATGTTTCATGGTTTATAATAGGAAAATTTTAATAGTGAATGGGAGCATTAACTGTTAATGCCAAGATTACATGTATAAATTAGGACTGTTTATGACAAACTGTAACATATATTCAACTGATATGAAGTAAGAGGAATTAGAAAAAGACCAGTTGATCTGCAGCTAGACTAAACATACAACTTGGAATTATAAAACTTCTAGAAAGAAAAAAATTTAAAAAAATAAATGTTTATCAGTTCCTGTCGTGGCTCAGTGGTTAATGAATCTGACTAGGAACCATGAGGTTGTGGGGTTCCATCCCTGGCCTCACTCAGTGGGTTAAGGATCCGACGTTGCCGTGAGCTGTGGTATAGGTCGCAGACACAGCTCAGATCCCGCATTGCTGTGGCTTTGGAGTAGGCCGGTGGTTACAGCTCAGATTAGACCCCTAGCCAGGAACCTCCATATGCCACAGATGTGGCCCTAGAAAAGACAAAAAAAAAAAAGTTCATCAATAGGAAATTTGATAAATGTAAAATATATTTACATGATAGCATAATTTATTACTCTTTAGATGAATAAATATATATCACCAGACATAATCTCAAAAATGTAATATTGATCGAAAACAGGCAAATTAATAGGTCAAACAATAATAGTATTTACTATATGATGCCATAACCTCAAATTTTTTAAATATGTGAACAATGAGAGTATATATTCATTTGAATAACATATACATATGATAATTGTCAAAAACATGCTTGAGGCTGATAAATACCAACTTGAATTATAGGGGTTAGTTATGGAAAGAAAGGAAGATAAAGGAAGCAGTAAGAGACACATAGGATTACATTCTACCTAATGCCTTTTCTTTTAACCCTGAAAATAGGGTCTGAGAGAAAAATATTCAGTTGAAAAGATTTGATAAAACCGTCACATGGGAATACATTATATTACTCATCATATGCTTTATAAGTTAAATATCAACATCATCCTCTTTTAATATAAATACAGCTTTCATTATGAATATAGAGCACTTATTTTTAAGGAATGTTTCATGTATCAAAAAACATTTTCATACAGAAACCCCACTTATGTATAGATCTCTCCATTTTTTTTTTTTTTTTTTTGCTTTTTAGGGCCACATCTGTGGCATATGGAGGTTCCTGGCTAGGAGTCTAATCTGAGCTGTAGCCACCGGCCTACTCCAAAGCCACAGCAATGCGGGATCTGAGCCGTGTCTGCGACCTACACCACAGTTCACTACAACACCAGATCCTTAACCCACTGAGCAAGGCCAGGGATTGAACCTGAAACCTCATGGTTCCTAGTTGGATTTGTTTCCGCTGCACCACAATGGTACCTCCCTAGATCTATCCACCTTTTTAGGAAAAAGAAATGTCTTCCTGGTGGTAGATGACTGGTGCACAGGTGAGCCTCTAATTCAACTGGGCCAGCAGAATTGTTTCCCTCAAATTAAGGATTAAGGATTAGGGACAACAAGTGTAAAATTTGGCTCTCACTAGAAAGTATTCAAATTAAGTCACTCTAGCAAAAAAGCTGACATGCAAAAAGGTAAAGCAATAAAAGAAGAATTGAAAGAAGCATCTTGTGTACTCCTAGTTCTTGATATCTTTCTCCTCAGCTGCACAGGTATCTTTACTCTTCTTATAAATTGAATGTGCAAGCCTTCCATGAAACAAAGAACCCCTCTTTATGTTAACATAGTTCATATTCAGTTTCTATAACTGGCAATCAGATTATTCAACAATAAGAGGCAACAAGGACCTACTGAATAACACAGGGAACTTTACTCAATATTCTGTATAACCTATATGGAAAATAATTTGAAAAAGAATGGATCAAGGTATATGTATAACTGAATCACTGTGCTGAATACCTGGAGCTAACACAACATTGTAAATCAGCTGTACCCCAATATGAAAATAAAAATACTAGTAATGAGGTAAAATAATATGTTCAACTCACCCAGTTTGTGGGGGTAGATAATGTACTGAAACCCAGATCTGCTCAATTCCAAACTTCTTCTAGAGATGCAAGACTAGAGGTGCAAAATCAGTTAGCAAGCCATTCCAATATTGCATATAAGGAATAATATAGGTGTGATGCATAGGAGTAGGAGTACGAATGAAGAGAAGTTGACAGATCCAAACTGTTAAAACATAACTTTGACAGGACTTTGTGGCTGCTTGGCTGAAGGTGAGGGTGATAGAAAATAAAAGGAATCAACAATATGTCTTTTGGATGGCTATCTGGCAAGAAGTAGTGTCATACGCTGACATGTGGTTGTTAGATTGTTTTCTTCTTTTCTTATTAAAAAGAAAATCAAATAGCACACAAAGACCTTACAGACCTACAGATACCACCAGATTTCTTCCACCTCCCCCACCCCCTAATCAATGCCCCTATTCACAGGAAGAACCTACAAAAAAAAAACATACATTCACCCATTTTCCTATTAAAAACAAGGAGCAATCTTAGGTGGAAAATGAAGCAAGGCCTAAAAGGACAAAAAAAAAAAAAATCAGCATTACCCAGCCAAAGCCATACTTACAGACTCCTTCTTATCAAATAGGCCTATGTAATGGATTAAGTTCCTTAAAATAAAGATAGCCCCAAGGCTACAGACTACATGGCTCAACAACGACCCTTGCCTATAAAAAACCAAGCATTCCCATGCAGGGGGAGCCCGAGTCTTGCTTGCTCCCAGCTCCCAACCACTCTGCTGGTCAATAAACTCTGCTTGCAATCTCATTGCTCCAGCCTCTGCCTCCTCCTTCCCCATTGTTCTAACTGTAATCTAAGAAGAAATAGACTTGGAGGAATTACCAAAAAAATTAGTTCAATTTTGAGCATACTCATCCTAGGGCAGCCATACTAGGATTCCATTTTGGGAAAAAGCAAAACCACACACAGTTCTAGACCACTGTCAGTTGGAAAAAGAATTTACTACATAGATTGCAAGGATAAGTGCTAGGTGGAAGTTAGTTTCATGACCTAGCAGTGGACTCACATTCTATGATAGACTTCAAAGCTGTTTGTAATTCTTTGAACACTCCAGGTTTATGATTTAAAAATGTTCACTTCATTTGACCCTGTCTGGAATGACACTGATCGTCTTGATCACCCGGTAAACTAGAGGAAGCTTGAACATAACCTCACCTGTTAATATTTCTGGAGCCTTTGCTGAGTGGATCCTTCATTTCCCCTTTAGCTCCTGCAATACGTGGTGCATTTGATTACTCAGGTTTCAACTAAAACCTGGAATCTTTAAGAGAAGAATGGGAACATACTCATCTTTATAAGCCCGTCCAAACTTTGGAACACAGAAGGCTATCAATAAATGCTGAAAATATAAATTCCAGTTTTTAATCTAGATCAAAGATTTTATGTATAACTCAAACACTAGGTCCTAGTAAAACGAAGTAGTTAGCATCAGAACAGGCCTGGAATTGTGCATCAATATACTATAACTTGCTGTAAAATACTCCTTAAGTAAACTATAAATTAGCTGTCAAGATTTATTTTATTCTGCACCTATAATTCTGTTTCTTTATAATATTCCACATTAAAGACATCCTCTAGGTATAGTTAAGGAGAAGATCCACAACGCTCAGGCAAAGCAGCCAAGAAAGCATATTATATGAATCTGAAGGAAAAAAAAAAAAGTTTCCTTCTAAGTATGTATGACCTTACAGGTTCAGCAAACAAGTCTTTTTACTTATTCTGATAATAGCCCCATGAATTTAACTTAATCCAAATTTCAATTATTTTCTTAAATCCTGGAAGTGATTTTAAATATTTCTTTTATGCTACAAGTATAGAAAATGAGGTCAGAAATACTGAGTCCTGCCAAAACCACATAGTAAATAGATCTAGATGAGAGTAAGTACCAAGATGAATGACTTTAATTGGATTCAGTATGCATTTTAAATATATAACAATTGTTCTATATCTTTAATAAAGTAAATGTAAATTATGTGCAAGATAGTTCCTATAAGTGCTTAATAACTGAATAGTAATACTACTGATAAGGTATTTATTGAGCAATTGCCATGTGGCAGATGGTGAACATATACTTAGTCTTTTCTGAAGTTTTATGATAGCTATAGGTAGAAATATGCGATTTTACAAATAGATACTGTCAGGGACTCTTTTTTGAGTGCTGATTAAAAACAAAAAAATCTCTGAAGCTAGTTTCTTGATAGAACCTTAACATTGTATTACATAACATATGGTATAATTTCTAAGTTCCTGATTTTATTTATTGGAAAAGAGAATAGGTGAAAGCTTATTTAATTTCTGTTTGGGGTCAGAAAGATACACATGTGGGAAATCTGTCTCCCCATGAGATCTGGAGTTTTAGTACCATTTTTATTTTTGCTTTTTCAGCCAGCATGACCTCTGAGCACAGGGATCGCAGGGCGATTGGCAGGGATCGTCAGTGGAAAGCAATTAAGTAAGGTTGAGCCAAATAACGGTCCGGAGGTCTTGCTAATGTTTTTCTGTGTACATACATGCTTTATTGCTAATTATCATAGTAGCCTTGCCTTACAGTTCACTGTGGAGTAATTCCTCCTTCCTCTCTAGGAGGGGATCATTATAGAATCTGCCTTGCCTACACATTTACTTATGCAAAAATGTGTGCTGTTTCAAGTTCAGGTTGCTCAAATAGGAGAAAGTGAAGTCTCAAGTGTTACCCTCCTGCTGCTATGGCAAGTAGTGTTCTCACTATAGCTTGATTGGGATTTTTACACTCCTAACAGCGTGGGTTAAATAACTCAGAGAATATAAAATGGCTACAGAATTTGCTTCATCTAACAGATACTTTCATTGATATGTGAGGTTAAATGTATGTAAAGCAACCCTAATTGTATGTAAAATACAAAATGAGCATGCTCATTAGTACAACACTGGGTGTTCAGGGTTGATAACAAAAACATCAAAAGCTATGCACTCTAGGATCACAGTAAAAATGCTATAGAGAAGACGCGAGTAGAAAATGCTAAAATAAAGATACCAGAAATCAAAAAACAATCCATGAGCTTTCAGAGAATAACTGTTCATTTTCAAATGAATATAAATCAGATTTACTTCAAGCTTCAGAACAGGGATACTAGAAGAAAGAAGTTAATAGATTAATAATATTATATTTATGGTAAAACATTTGAACCTACAATTTTATATGTAACTGAAATGCCGTTTACATGGAAGGATATATTTTCCAGCATATAATGGCTATGAAAAAACCCACCACAAAAATATTTCTTGAAACATTCTTAAGAAGAAAAAAAAATCTAGACAGATGATGAGAGTGAAATGGGGAGCAAGAGGGGTCAAATAATTTCAAGTATTCTCCTACATCATATTCAGACTTCACTTGTATCCACTTGCTTCTCATAGACAGTTGACCCCATCTGTAATTAGGATTCTTAATGAAAAACTTAAAAGATAACAGTTAATAGAACACAGTTGATCACTAGGCAATAACTAAAATTCATTATCCCTTATTCTACCTTCTATTCTAGATTCCTCTCTCCTTTAACTAGCTTTCTTCCTCGTGTAGGTAGAGTGCCCAGTGGGAAGACTCAGGCATACATTCTTGAGATGTATAAGCCTCTAGATATCTTAATTTCCTCATGCCATTGTTATGTTTTTATGTAAAACTTCACAGATAAAGTTGGGCATACAAAGCTCATAGTACTTCCCAAAGGACTGATGACTTGAAAAAACAATCCTCCATCCCCCCATAGTGTGGCAGCAGCCCTGCCTTGTCCTGAGGATGGCAGTCATCAGATGGGATCTTCAGCCTTGGAATTGTATGCCAGAGTCCTCTGAACATGCTGGATCTGAAAAGGGGTCCATTCTGTATTGATACAATGTGGAAAATGTGGTGGGCAATCTTTGATCCACCTCCTCTCTGGGTAACCAGTTCAATGACAAGGGTCAAATCTTTGTATAGTTTGACGGGGATGTGAAAAGGGATCTCATACCAAGAGAGCTGCAAAATCTCTGTCTGCACCAGCAGCATCTGAGAGAGTAAGGATGGACTGTGACTGAGGATCAAAGAATAAAGCGTACAAATTTGGATAAGAGCAATTTTACCAATGGAGAAGCACTTTTCTGTGATACAAGTCTAACACCTTGGAAAGGGCTTTGGGTGATGGTGCTAATATACTGCTGAGACAGAAACTTGGGAGGAAAATTATAGCCCTTACTAAATGAGGTAAAAACAGACAGGAGACAAGGAATGTAAAGGCACAAAAAGTGTAGGCTAGCGTGGCTAATGCCAGAAAACACAATAATCTACAGCTTTTCCTAGGTGGGTTGAGAGGACATCTCATTTATCAGAGCAATAAGAAATGCACTCATGTGAAGGCCAGAGCTTTATTAAGAAACTGTTATGACTGTTCTCTATAATCCAGTGCTGAAGGTAGGAGATACTATTACAAAACTTGGGCTTCTGAATTCATGTGGAACAATTGGATCCTGAAATAAATAAAGCCAAGTGGTGAGATTTAGCTCTCAGAAGCAAGGTGAGCAAAGTTATAGCAATCAATGGCAAAGTCTAAGTGGTAGTGAATCCAAACCATAAAAATTTATGGAGGTAATTAATAGAATATTATCTCCTCAGAGATACAATAAATAAGTAGCCACCGCAGGGTATTTACTTAATTTGGGCAATTAAAAAGTCACAGAAGGTAATTAGCATACTGATTTTAAAATCATAACTCCTTGATTATTCCAGATCTTAATTATTTCTCAGGTTCAACTAATTTTCTGAAGATTGGAACTCCATTCTACCTCTTTGATTTTTGGCTAGAGAAGGGTAGGGTTTCCTGAAATTTTGCCAAGACTGCTTTCTGGTTTACAATTTTTTTCCTTAAAGTGATCATTATCTTGAACCTGACATTTTCCCTTTTCAATGGATCCACAGTGCTCAACATTAGGAACCAAATTACATAGTTATTTTAACTACCACTTCTCCATTCTCATGAGGTTTCAAAGAAATTTCACCACCAGTAATTCTTCCTTTTCCTGGTGAAAATTTTAACAGTTGAACTACTGGAGCATGCCAGCCTCCAGTTACCATCCACGATTGAAGAGATCTAGCCAT
The DNA here is from genome assembly GCF_016906955.1 of Phacochoerus africanus. Lineage (NCBI taxonomy): Eukaryota > Metazoa > Chordata > Mammalia > Artiodactyla > Suidae > Phacochoerus > Phacochoerus africanus. The sequence continues at coordinate 59,032,150 of NC_062556.1, read as the reverse complement.
CCAGCATGTGATAGATATCCAAAATCTCATTGAAAAATTTGTTTCCTAGAGTTCCTGTTGTAGTTCAGCAGGTTAAGAACCCAATATAGTGTCCATGAGGATGTGGGTTCCATCCTTGGCTTCAGTCAGAATTCACTGTTGCCATAAGCTATGGCGTAGTTTGAAGATGTGGCTCCAATTAGATCCCTAGCCCAGGAACTTCCATATGCCACTGGTGTGTCTGTAAAATAGAAAAAGAGAGAGAGCGAGAGAGAAAGAGAGGGAGAGCAAACAGGGCTGAGAGAGAAGTTGGCATCCTGAGATCACCCGAAATCTAGTACCAATTGTTTTAAAATCAGTTTTCTGGTAATGAACTCTATTAGGAAACTATCATTAGGAACTTTATTGAAGAGTACCCTCAGGATATATACCGAAAAAGAACTTAGGAAGGCAGCTGAGGGAGAAGAAGCTGTTACATAGTGACTCCTATGTGAAGCTGTGAACCCTGGATGTCTCTTCAGAGTTGATGCCAATTGAGGGAAAGGACCAGACTTATTTATCTGTCATTGACCTCCAGCTGTGTCTAGTGGATGATAGATGCATTTGTCAGCCCTTAGAATGTCTGAAAAGAGCATCAAAGCACCCTCTACAATAGCATCTTTATTCTGAATTTCCATATTATTCTATGAATTTTAGCACACTTTCAGAAATTATAACTGTTTTGTTTTTATTGCCCCAATACAATTTTTTTTTTCCTACTGTACAGCATGGTGACCCAGATAAACATACACATATACATTATTTTTTCTCACTTACAATGCTCCACCATAAGTGACTAGACATAGTTCCCAGTGCTACACAGCAGATTATCATTGCTAATCCATTACAAAGACAATAGTCTGCATCTATTAACCCCAAGGTCCCAATCCATCCCACTCCCTCCCTCTCACCCTTGGTAACCACAAATCTATTCTCCAAGTCCATGATTTTCTTTTCTGTGGAAAAGTTCATTTGTGCCTTATATTAGAGTCCAGATATAAGTGATATGGTATGTTGTTTGTCTTTCTCTGACTTACTTCACTCAGGATGAGAGTCTCTAGTTCCATCCATGTTGGTACAAATGGCATGATTTTGTTCTTTTTTATGGCTGAGTAGTATTCCATTGTGTATATGTACCACATCTTCCTAATCCAATCATCTATCGATGGACATTTGGGTTGTTTCCATGTCTTGTCTATTGTGAATAGTGCTTCAGTGAATATGAAGGTGCATGTATCTTTTTCAAGGAAACTTTTGTTCACATACATGCCCAAGAGTGGGATTGCTGGGTCATATGGTAGTTCTATGTATAGTTTTCTAAGATATCTCCATACTGTTCTCCATAGTGGTTGTACCAGCTTACATTCCCAACAGTGCAGGAGGGTTCCCTTTTCTCAACACCTCATCCAGCATTTATTATTTGTTGACTTATTAATGATGGCCATTCTCACTGGTGTAAGGTGGTATCTCATGGTAGTTTTGATTTGCATTTCTCTAATAATCAGGGATGTTGAGAATTTTTTTCATGTGATGTTGCCCATCCATATATCTTCTTTGGAGAAATGTCGATTCATGTCTTTTGCCCATTTTTCCATTGGGATTTTGGCTTTTTTACTGTTGAGTTGTATAAATTGTATATTTTAGAGATTAAGCCCTTGTCAGTTGCATCATTTGAAACTATTTTCTCCCATTCTGTAAGTTGTCCTTTTGTTTTATTTTTGGTTTCCTTTGCTGTGCAAAAGCTTGTCAGTTTGATTAGGTCCCATACATTTATTTTTGCTTTTATTTCTATTTCTTTGGGAGAATGACCTGAGAAAACATTTGTAAGGTTGATGTCAGAGAAATATTTTGCCTATGTTCTCTTCTAGGAGTTTGATGGTGTCTTGTCTTATATTATATACGTCTTTCAACCATTTTGAGTTTATTTTCATGTATGGTGTAAGGGTGTGTTCTAGTTTCATTGATTTGCATGCGGCTGTCCAGGTTTTCCAGCAATACTTGCTGAAAAGACTGTCTTTTTCCCATTTTATGTTCTTGCCTCCTTTTTCAAAGATTAATTGACCACAGGTGTCTTGTTTTATTTCTGGGTTCTCTATTCTTTTCCATGGGTCTGTCTGTCTGTTTTGGTACCAGTACCACTCTGTCTTGATGACTGTGGCTTTGCAATAGTGCCTGAAGTCTGGGAGAGTTATGCCTCCTGCTTGGTTTTTGTTCCTCAGAATTGCTTTGGCAATTCTGGGTCTTTTGAGGTTCCATATAAATTTTTGGATTGTTTGTTCTAGTTCTGTGAAAAATGTCATGGGTAATGTGATAGGGATTGCATTGAATCTGTAGATTGTTTTGGGTAGTATGGCCGTTTTTACAGTATTAATTTTTCCAACCCAGGACCATGGGATATCTTTCCATTTCTTTACATCCTCTTTAATTTCTTTTATTAACATTTTATAGTTCTTAGCATATAAGTCCTTTACCTCCTTAGGTGTATTCCAAAGTATTTGATTTTTTGGGATATAATTATAAAAGGTATTGTGTTTTTGTATTCCTTTTCTAATATTTCATTGTTAGTATACAGCAATGCAACTGATTCTGAATGTTAATCTTGTATCCTGCTATTTTGCTGAATTTGTTGATCAGTTCAAGTAGTTTTTGGGTTGAGTCCTTATTGTTTTCTATATATAGTATCATGTCTTCTTTGTACAGTGACAGTTTTACCTCTTGTCTTCCTATTTGCATGCCTTTTATTTCTTTTGTTTGTCTGATTGCTGTGGCTAGGACTTCCAATACTATGTTGAATAAGAGTGGTGAGAATGGGCATCCTTGTCTTGTTCCAGATTTTAGTGGGAAGGCTTTCAGTTTTTCTCCATTGAGTATTATATTGGCTGTGGGTTTGTCATAAATGGCTCTGATTATGTTAAGGTATGTTCCCTTTACACCTATTTTGGTAAGAGTTTTGATCATGAATGGATGTTGGACTTGGTCAGATGCTTTTTCTGCGTCTATTGAGATGATCATGTGGTTTTTGACTTTTCTTTTGTTAATGTGGCGTATGACGTTGATTGTTTTGCTTAGGTTGAACCATCCTGAGATGAATTCCACCTGGTTGATATGTTGTTGGATTCGGTTGGCTAAAATCTTGTTGAGGATTTTTGAGTCTATCTTCATCAAAGATATTTATTGGCTTATAGTTTTCTTTTTTGGTGGTATCTTTGTCTGGTTTTGGAATTAGGGTGATGGTGGCATCACAGAATGTCTTGGGAGTGTTCTTTCTTCTTCAGCCTTTTCAAGAAGTTTAAGGAGGATGGGTACAAGTTCCTCTTATATGCTTAGTAGAATTCACCTGTGAAGCCATCTGGTCCTGGACTTTTATTTGTAGGGAGTGTTTTTATGACATATTCAATTTCATTTCTAGTGATTGGTCTGTTCAGTTGATCTACTCCTTCTTGATTCAGTTTTGGCAGGCTGTAGATCTCTAGAAAGTTGTCCATTTCTTCTAGGTTGTCTTATATGTTAGAATACAATTGTCCATTGTGAATACATCTCCTTTTTCATTTCTTATTTAGTTTATTTGCTTTTTTTCTCTCCTCTTCTTGGTGAGTCCAGCCAGAGTTTTGTCAGTTTTGTTTACCTTTTCAAAGAATCAGCTCTTGGTTTTATTGATATTTTTCTATTGTTCTTTTAATCTCTATTTCATTGATTTCCTCCTTGATCTTTATCATTTCCTTCCTTCTCCTGACTTTAGGTTAGGTCCTCTACATGATTATTGGTTTATTGTCTACATTTTTCATTGGCTATTTTAGATATATATGAAAGTATTAAACTATGATTGTGGATTTATTATTCCTTAATTCTGTTTAATTTTGTTTTATATGATTTCAAGTGATATTTCCAATGCATTTGTTTTCAAATTTGTTCATATCTTTGTTGAATTGATGCTTTTTAAGCTTATTGATATCATATAGCTGCACTTACCCATGGCCAATGACTTGCTGTATTCTTTACTATGAAAATGATTCTAATTATGGTGTATATAGTTTAAAACAGAGACAGAATGATAGATACCTGGTCAACATTGATGAGACCTTGATATTAAGTCAATTATTTAAGATGCTTTAAAAGACAGTTTCAAATATGAGAGCATTTACTTCTAAAAAATTAAATGAAAACAGGTGCATTGCCTTTTCTACAAGAACATAAAGAAATATACTCATTTAACCTCACTTTGCTTCAGTTGTCAAATGTATATACAGATATAACTTGCATCTTTTCTATACTTCTGAATATGGTTTGACTACTTCAAACTGTTAAATTAATTAAACAATAAAATTTACCTTTAGCAACTGAAAATGTAAGTTTCTTTGGCTTTTTGAAAATTGGAGATTTCTAGAAATATTAATCCTAAGTAAAAAATAATATATTGGCTCTTTCAAAGGAAAACAGCTAAGCAGTGTAGTATGGGAAATCTTAAAGATACCCATTTATACTTTCTCTCATATTTTACAGAGGAAGAAAGGTATACAGAAATTCTGAGTATGCATCCTCAGATCATGAGTTAACTGAGTGGCAAAAATAGGTCCCAGACCCATATCATCTGATCTCAACCCATTACACAGTTAATAAATTATTTTCTTTAGATTTCCTTTACTCATCAACACTGAATTTGTTTCTCTAAAGAGACATGACATTGATATATTATTAAATAATAAATACCCAGTACATGTTTTAAAAATATAAATAATTCATTGAACATCAAATCACTGAAGCATATTATGCAATGATCACTTAGAGTACATTGATTTGAAAATGTTTATTATTTATGCTAAATAGTAGTTAAGAGGGATTTGAATTTATTTCATGGACTATTTTTTTATGCTGTAGATTGTACACAGGGGGAAATAAAGCTGGGAAGTTGTCATACTAATTTGAACAGGGAGCTATAATTTTGGAAGTGTAAATGTAAAATTTATATCTAGGTCAAACAATTCAAACACTAAGTAGAAGAGTGCGGGAGGGAAAGATGTAATCTCAACAGGGAAATTTCAGTGATTTTAAAAAACAACAAAAAGAAAACAAGAGAGAGATGTATTCTCTTTTGCTTTCCGCCAGCAGTGAAGCTGAAATTGCTATAAGTTTTAAAAAATGCAGAAAAGGGAATAAAATTTTTCCAGAATAATATGTAAACAGAAAATAATTCCACACCTTAATTTTGAAAGTGAAGTCCTTATATATCTTTTAACTATTGTGCACATGCTGATTTAAAGAAGGCAATTTTGTATTCTTAAGTGAGGAATCAGTGAGGGAGAATATAGAATAGAAATGTTTGTTCAGTGTTCAAATTAGAATGGAAGAAATAGCATTATGGCTTTTATCAGTGTTCATATGAATTACCGTCTCGGTAAAAAAAAATCTGTACTATACTGCTAACTTTGAATGTTTCCTCTCTCTCCTATTAGAGACACATTAGAAAATATTTTCTTCACTCCCATTACCTTTTCTGATTAACTTCCACACATAGAAGTCAGATCTTAATAAGGAGAGTAAAGCATCTTGATTTAGTTGGATTAGAATTCCAGAAAGCCATTTTATATAAACTGATACTAAATTAACTGGATTTAAATATCTCCATCTCAAATATTTGTTTACATTTAAGACAGTTGATCCATGTGAAGGATTTACCCTTCTGTCCTTAAAAGAGTAACAGAAGAAAGTTATAAAATATTAAATGCTTAGCCCAGCTAAAGCCATCTCAACTGTCCATAACATTTGAAGAATGTCTGCAATGTACTGTGGAAAAGACATGGAAGTACAGGGCTTACATGTAGGAGAAAAGCTGTTGTGTGGAGCAGAACTGGCGGACAGCTCTGGCTGCTGGGCCTTTAGGACTCATTGTAGCCCTGCAGCTTGAGGTCCTGTGATCCTGGGCTGCTCCAGTAGGCCAGTGACAGAACAGTAGAAGTTTGAGAGCTGAGCCCTTCCCGGCCGGTGAAGCAGTCTTTGTTTCACACCTCTCCGTTTGCCTGGCCCAACTTTCTCGGCTACACTTCAGTCTGGAGCTTTCCATGACCGCGTCTTCCTTCCTGATTTCTCTTTGGTGGAGCCAGATGTGATTCACATTCAGAGGCTCTCCCTGACGAATTCTATTTCCTCTCCCATTTATGCTTTAGAGGAGCACGCAAGTAACCTTCTATAATCCTGATTCAGTCATAATATCTATTTTCTGGAGAATCCAAACTAACACACATGCACACACACACGCAATTAAATCAAAATTGGAAAAAAACCTGAAAATTTCACAATGATTTCAGACATAAGACAGAACCAACAAATAACTCATATACTGAGGCTATGAGTGAGGAACTTAAATCAGAGAAAACCAGCTAACAGCAATTGCAAAACTAATTACCTTTTTAAAAAGCTACTCTGTGTATAAACTCCTTATTTACAAATGGCCTGGCACATGCATTTAAACTTGGAGTTATACTCTGAGATTAGCTTTGGTAAATAAATAGGATTATTGTCCTGAATGCTCTCAAGTGAATTTTCACGTCTGGGAGAGAATTTGGATAGAGTCTTAAATAAGATTTGGCTGCCATGATGGGCAGAGAGCCATCTCTTCCAAAATTACAGCTCCATATATAAATTTATACAAAGCATGCACAGGTTCATTTCCCTCTGAATTTCCATTTAGATCAGACACTTTGTTTTTTTTATCATATATATATTTTTTTTTCTATTGACACATTAAAACATAATTCTCTTCTAAGAGAACTGTGACTTTTCCCTTAAACTGACAACCAAGGGTTTAAAAATATTTCAGGAAACCTACAATACCAAAAAAGAAAAAATAAAGAAAGAAAAAGAAACTTAAAATAGGTAAATAGTGGAAAGCAAATTTAAAGGAGACAAGGCAAATTATGTGTCCCCATACATGTAAGTATACATGTGTGTATTACCTAAATTATTATTCGATATAATACATTACTTTTTTTAGTATCTTCAGAAAAACAATGTAAAATATTGTATCTTTGATCTGGGCAAGATTACTTTGGGGTTAAAAAAAAATCTAGATGCTAAATTATATACTGAGACTTTAGTGGGCTTAAAACCAAAACTATTTATCTTTCCTAATCTTTCCCAATCTCTCCGGAATCTCTAAGTGACTCTCAACTTGAGAAATGCTTTCTAGGGAAAAATCACATTCAGCTTACTCTCAGGAAAATATGATGTAAAAGTATAGCCAAGGGTGTGACTCTAAACACTTGGTTAAGTTCTCAGAAAATTTTATAGTGGTGTCTTGTGAACTGTTCAGACAATAAGCCTGTAAAGTTAGTAAGGGTGTGCTACACATATCTCTATTAATTCATAAGATTTCTAAGAATCCCATAGTGGAATGAACTCCAACAATACTTATAGAAAATTCACAGACTGTTTAAGAAAGTTGTTACCTATGTAAACACTGCTACTTGGACCAAAAGGGGAAGAGATAGTACAAGATAAAAAGATACTTTGGAGCCCCAAATTATTATGGGCAAGAAGCAGGCTGAGAAAAATCACTCACCTGCGAATCTAAGTTACATTTTATATTAAAGGAATTTTAATTCAAAGGGTGGAAACCAAAGCCTAGAGTGGAGCCAAGTTTCATGGAGAACATTTCCCATGCAGTAGGCTTGAGCACTATTTAGGAAACTGCCAACACATGTGCTACCCTGGTTTTCAGAAGTGCTACTAACTTTTTTGTTTGTTTTATTTTGTTTTCTTTAGGGCTGCACCCATGGCATTTGAAATTTCCAGGCTAGAGGTCAAATGGGAGCTACAGCTGCTGGTCTATACCACAACTACAGCAACGCAGGATCCAAGCCCCATCAGCCACCTACACCACAGCTCACAGCAACCCAGGAATGGAAACCTCATCCTCATGGATACTAGTTGGATTCATGTCCACTGCACCACAATGGAAACTCCAGTGCTACTGACTCTTGACTGCTCTGTGCTTCTTCCCCACTTCCCCTTTAAAATGGGAGTGTCTATAGCAGTTACTTTATATTGATCCTACTATTGGATGTTGAGATGAACAGGGTTAAACATGTCGACAGGATTTCTGATTAAGAGGAATGGTCACTGAAGTTCTTGTGTGGCTCAGTAGGTGAAAGATCCTGCATTGTCACTTCTATGGCTTGGGCTGCTGCTGTGGCACAGGTTCAATACCTAGCCCCAGAGATTCTGCATGCCTGCAGGTGAGACCAAAAAAAGAGGAATGGTCTTCCAGGAGTAGTACCCAAAAAACTGTACCCAAGAAGCCTCACTGGTCTCTGAATCTAAATTAGATGACAGGATCCTAAAATTCAAACCTGATACCAGTGAGATAGTAGATGAGTCTTTTGAGGATCTTAGGTGCTACAGAGTTTAAAATACACAAGGGGGAAAAGTGAACAATTTGTAGTCAGAAAGCTATGATTGTCTTAAAATACGTCAATTAATCATGTGATACAATATGGGGATCTAATTTATCTTCCCTTGAATATGAGCTGGGCTTAGCAACTCACTTTTAACCAGTGGAAGGTAGCAGACTGACATTGTGTGAGTTGGGAGTCTATGCTAGAAAAGTGAAATAGCTTCTATGTGTTTTTTTGTTCTGTTGGGAGAGTTGTTTCATTTTGTTTTTACTTTTTATGTGGCCATATACTATATTTCCAATTATCCTAATTTTATATCACTATAGAAATTTCACTACATCCTAACAGTTCAAAACAGCCTAAGTCACATTCTCTGTGGTTCAGTGAATTAAAACAAGGAATATGTATTTTGGAAATACATACAAATTGCTTATAATTAATTGATATAATATAATCTGTAGTGAAGGCGACATTAGATCTGAATCTGGAAGCACTGAGACTAAAGTCTCTGCCACCTAAAAGGAGAATAGTTAATCATAATTTGCTGAATCAATCAATGCAAACATGCTTGGTAAAGACCTAAGAGCATTAGAGATGGTTTAAGTTTATGTAAGTAGGGAATGAACGGGGAATTCCTACACCATATAAAAATCAGAAGAAATTCATATTTTGGACTGTAGTATTTTTTAAATAGTTTTCTCTTATTCTTTTTTTCACTATGGTAATTAACAAATTAAAGCACAGGAATAGACTCAGAATGTGCTACTAACTTACTTATCAGTATTCATTTAACTGATAATTTTAGCTTGAACTAAAAGAGTGAATTTGTAAATCTTACGCACAATTTTGGGTCTCATACAGCAAAGTGTGAATAAGTAAATGTTATTAACCTGAAAGGCTAAATAAAGGTTAGGGGAGTGTCCTGATTCTGATCTTTTTACATATTCTTCCCTTCTCATTTCTCCACTAAAGGATAATGCATCACAATTCAGAAGAGCTAGAAAACCTGCAAGTTTCTCCAGTTGCTTCTCATAAATCTTCATATTTGCAGCTAGATATACCAGAAACAAAATGTTTTAAGTAAAGTACATTCTACCTCCACACAAAAAGAAAATATAATCTAGTTGTTTAGCTCACGAGCTTCCAAATCTAACAACGCTGAATTTAAAACAATTCAATTTTAAAACAAGGAACTCTGTCTTTTAAATTACATAAAAATCAAATGAAATGAGCAAACCTGTATAAATGTCCATTTTATGTATTAATGTTTTTAAATGGGAACTGATTTCTCCATTTTTGATTGTTTCCCATTATGTAGAGAGAGAAATACTCCGGAGACATGAAAAGATTTCAATCACAAAGTACACGCCATGAGTCCATTCAGCTGACCACAGGATACTGCTACATCTCTGCTGGATTAAAACTTCAAACCCATTAAACGGGGTGGAAGCACTGTGGCTTCTGAAGTCAAAAGTTCAGCAGGGAGTGTTTCAGGATGTTTCTTACCTCTAATTTTCTCTAATAACCCAGATTCTGTTGTCATCTCTTAGGGCACAGTGGTCAGTAACTGCCGTGATTCTCTGTCCATAGCTGGTCAGGTGAGAACCTATTTTCTCCATTAACTGGTGAAGCAGCAGTGACACTTAGGAAAAAAGAAGAAGAAAAAAAAAACTGCTTTAAAACATATTGTGATGTTTTTATTCTGAAGTCAGGAAAGATTACGTTAGGGAAGCTATGTATGGTGCTGTCCCCTTTAAACTCTTGGCTTCCCCTGTTGATTATAGAGAACTTTGAGGTGGGATAAAACAAATCATTCCATTTTGTGAGACTACATTTTCTTCTCTTGCCGTATTGGGTGACTGAAGAACTAACAAGGGAATGCTTTTCTAATTTTCTAGCTGTGCATCTAGCAAGCAGTTTTCTAAATGCTATAATCTTTAAAGGCCATATAGTGATCACATTTTCAGAATCACCGTTATAGACACACTGCTTTAGAAAAATAATTGTTTTTATTCTGTCACCCCATAAACTACTCCCAATTTTATTATCTCTATAATAACTTGTGTGTTGTGCTTTCTACCTAATCTAATAAAAACACTGATTATTAATTGCTGATGGTGCTGCTGCCTATTCCCTATTCCCTGAGTGGAATTACTGAAGATTAGGTTCTATTTTGGTGATAGTTTTATAGACAGACTGATAGATAGACACATGCTTTTTAGTAAATACTCATTTGCAAATTTAAAGTAATTCCTTTCTCTGATTTGTATAAATATTATATGAAAGTATGCACTAGAGGAAATTAGTTCAAAGGGAGTATACACACACATACATATATATATACACTCATGTTATTCTAATTATATTATTTTTAATTAAAAAAAAAACGTTTGGAGTTCCCGTCATGGCTCAGTGGTTAACAAATCTGACTAGGAACCATGGGATGAGGGTTCGATCCCTGGCCTTGCTCAGTGGGTTAAAGATCCGGTGTTGCCCTGAGCGGTGCTGTAGGTCGCAGACGCGGCTGAGATCCCACGTTGCTGTGGCTCTGGAGTAGGCTGGTGGCTGCAGCTCCAATTCGACCCCTAGCCGGGGAACCTCCATATGCCACGAGAGCGGCCCAAGAAATGGCAAAAAGACAAAAAGACAAAAAAAAAAATCAAAAAAACACTTTTGTTTTTTAGGGCCACACGTGTGGCATATGGAAATTCCCAGCCTAGGGGTAAAACTGAAGCTACAGCTGCCAGCTTAAGCCATAGCCAGAGCAATGTGGGATCTGAGATACATCTGTGATCTACACCACAGTTCATGGCAACACAAGATCCTTAACCCACTGAGGGAGGCTAGGGATGAAACCTGCATCTTCATGGTTACTAGTCAGGTTCATTACCACTGAGCCACAATAGGAACTCCTCTAATTATATTCGTAAATGCTACAATGAGAGATTCAGAAAAACATTAGGAAAGAAAAGGCATTTTTTTCTGGTTTTATTATTCTCTGGACAGTGAAAATATTTACTAATAAAAGCAAATTAATTTCATGGAGTAGTCATGCAAATTTTGGAAGCAAACCATTGGTGGTTATATAAAATGTGCTTTCTTAAATTTTACATTTCTTTTAAAAAGTTAAGGTTTTCTCAATTGGTGTATATAGAGAAGATAGTAAATATAATTCAAAGATATTAATTTAAAAAAAACAGAGGTTTTTTTTAATCCTCCATTATGTTTTTAAATATTTTTCAGGGACAATTTTTTTTTTTTCCTAAACATACACTTTTGCAAAACTTTCCCCTGATTTACCAATTTAGGTCTTTTTCTGTGTAACATCTCCAGGGAAAGTTAAAAACTTATGTATCTGAAACCACTACTCTCTACATACTCACCACATTTTACCTTACAATTTTTTATTAAGCTAACAGATTTTACCTAACTTAGGTTAAATCAAAGTGGTAAGTTATGAACCGAAAGTCTTCATCAATAATCTTTTGCTTGTCTTGTTGCTGCAGTTTTATTTTTTTCCTAGTTTCCTATGTAATTAATATCATTTTCTCCAAAGGTCTAACATTTAATCACATGGTAAAAACAAATATTTATGTATATTAACACACATTACTTCTATTATTCTTTAAAGAGAATGCTTTCTGGAGCCTTCCAGTTTCCTTGTTCTGTAGATTATTTTCTCTATAGAACTTTATAGATCTTTTCGCCCAACAGTTTTTCTGGGAATCTCCTTTTTCTGCTCTTTTGTGACACATTGTCTATTTTATTGATCCACTCTCTTTCTCTTTCTTGAATATGATAAATATAATGTCTAATAGCTTACTGTTTAAAGGTGTGCTAAATGTACACTTTCTGGATGGGGATTCAAAATATTTTTATTCTATTCTTATACATGATTGCTATTTAAACCTGGGATAGATTGCTGACATGAAAATCATTTCTATCCAGGAATTTTAGAGACATTTTTGGGATGTTTTCTAGTTTCTGCAGTTAGGAAATTTTATCACATTTTACTTGCTCGTATCTCTTATGCGACTCCCATTTTCCATGATTCTGGTCCATCAACGCCCTGGTTTCTTTGAGTATCTTCAATTCTAATTGTCTCTCTAACTCTGTAATATTGACTAAAACCATATAGGCTTCTTTGCTCCTTTCCAGAAACTTGATGCTTAACAGTTGCATCAAGAAAGAGTAAATGTCCTAATAGAAAAAGCAGCTTATACACGCTCTTGTCTGTTTCTATTCTCTACATCATCTTGGCGTATCACATTCTGACTACATTGGCAGACCTTTAAATTTTCAAATAGAAATTTATATTTTAAAAGTTTTATTTAGTACTTTTCTATTTTTTTGTTTTTGTTTGTTTGTTTGTTTGCTTTTGTCAGAAATTTAGTAAGGTAAAAGCTATACCAGCAATCTTTTAGGCACTGATGAACAATGGACCAAGGGCAACACCATCAAACTCATGTGCTCTGATATAAACTGAGATCCTTCCAGGATTAATTTATTTACAATTGTTTTGTAAAAAAATGTTCCAAATAGGATGTAGCAAGTTTCAGGTAAAACTGTTTCATGTTATTATTTGCTTAGTTTCTCAAACTATTTATAGAGCAAAAAAATGCACATGACATTACTATATCAAATTATATCTTCTATCAGAATTCGCTCTGTGGCACAGTGAGTTAAGGATCCAGGATTGCAGCAGCTGTGTTGTAAGTTGCAGCTGAGGCTTAGATTTGACCCCTGGCCTGTGAACTTACATCTGCTGTGGGGAAAAAAGTATGTTTATCAATGAGGCCAGGACATATAATTTTTTTTGGGGGGAGGGCTTTTAGGGCAGCACCCACAGCATATGGAAGTTCTCAGGCTAGGGGTCAAATTGGAACTACAGCTGCCCACCTACACCACAGCCACAGCAACTCGGGGTCCAAGCTGCTTCTGCAACCTACACCACACCTCACAGCAACACCAAATCCTAACCCACTGAGCAAAGCCAGGGATCAAACCTGCATCCTCATGGATCTTAGTTGGCTTCATTAACCACTAAGCCACTAAGGGAACTCCCAGGACATACAGTATTTGGATTATGTATATAAATTAGTCATTTAGACTCCTCAACTAAATTTACGTAAGTCATGATAGATGCATGACAAAAATTTGAAGCATATTTTCTCTATGTCAAATTCATTAGTGTGTAAAGAATAATTCCATTTTCAAGGACTTAAAATGGCAGATGATTAAGTCAGACCATCATTTGGCACATTATAATACACTATGTGGTCCCAACATATCCCAGAATATATTAAATATATTCTTAAATATTTTAAAAATATTTCATGTAGGTAGTTCCCATCATGGCTCAGTGATTAATGAATCTGACTAGGAACCATGAGGTTGCGGGTTCGATCCCTGGCCTTGCTCAGTGGGTTAAGGATCCGGCATTGCCGTGAGCTGTGATGTAGGTCACAGATGCAGCTCGGATCCTTCGTTGCTGTGGCTGTGTTGTAGGTCGGCGGCTACAGCTCCGATTCGACCCCTAGCCTGGGAACCTCCATATGCCACGGGAACGGCCCAATAAATGGCAAAAAGACAAAAAAAACTAAAATAAAAATATTTCATGTAGGAGTTCCCGCTATGGTGCAAAAGGATCAGTGGAATCTCTGTAGCATCAGGACACAGGATTGATCCCTGGATGGCACAGTGGGTGAAAGGAACCGGCATTGCTGCAGCTGCAGCATAGGTTGCAATTGTGGCTCAGATCTGATCCCTGGCCCAGGAACTCCATATGCTGAGGTGTGGCGAAAATCAACAACAACAACAACAAAACATGTAATTCTCATATAGATGAATAAAGTGACAAGCACATGTGAGTGAAAAACGTATTTTTAAGAAATTATATCCATTTTTTTTTACTAACGGAGAAAACAAATTTTTAATTAATTCAACCTCCACTGACAACACTTAAATAGTATCAACACCCAGTCTTTTTTTAAATTTTTTTTATTTTCCTTTTTTTTTGTTACTCAAATAAATTTATCACGTCTGTAGTTGTATAATGATCATAACAATCTGATTTCACAGGATTTCCATCCCACAGCCCAAGCACATCCCCCGATCCCAAAAACTATCTCCTCCAGAGACCATAAGTTTTTCAATGTCTGTGAGTCAGCATCTATTCTGCAAAGAAGTTCAGTCTGTCCTTTTTTCAGATTCCACATGTCAGTGAAAACATTTGATGTTGGTGTCTCATTGTATGGCTGACTTCACTTAGCACGATAGTTTCTAGGTCCATCCATGTTGCTAAAAATGCCAGTATTTCATTCCTTTTAATGGCTGAGTAATATTCCATTGTGTACATGTACCACACCTTCTGGATCCACTCCTCTGTCGGTGGACATTTAAGTTGTTTCCATGTCTTGGCTATTGTAAATAGTGCTGCAATGAATATCAGAGTACATGTGTCTTTGCAAGTCATGATTTTCTCTGGGTAGATGCCCAGGAGTGGGATTGCTGGATCAAATGGGAGTTCTGTGTTTAGTTTTCTGAGGAATCTCCATACTGTTTTCTGCAGTGGTTGCACCAATTTACAATCCCACCAACAGTGTACCACAGTTCCTTTTTCTCCATACCCTCTCCAGTGCTTATTGTTTGTAGGCTTTTTTATGATGGCCATTCTGGCTGGTGAAAGGTGGTACCTCATCATGGTTTTGATTTGCATTTCTCTCATGATGAGTGATGTTGAACATCTTTTACGTGTTTTTTGGCCATCTGTATGTCTTCTTTGAAGAACTGTCTGTTTAGATCTTCTGCCCATTTTTGGATGGGATTTTTTGTTTTTTTGGTATGGAGCTGCAGAAGGTGTTTATAAATGTTGGAGATTAATCCTTTGTCAGTTGATTCACTTGCAAAGATGTTCTCCCATTCTGCGGTTTGTCTTTTCGTTTTGTTTAGCATTTCCTTTGCTGTGCAGAAACTTTGAAGTTTGAGTAGGTCCCATTTGTTCATTTTTGTTTTTGTTGTCAATACTCTGATAGGTGGGTCTGAGAAGATGTTGCTGTGGTTTATGTTGGAGAGTGTTTGGCCTGTTTTCCTCTAGGAGTTTTATAGTGTCTGGTCTTATTTCTAGGTCTTTAATCCATTTTGAGTTTATTTTTGTGTATGGTGTTAGGGAGTATTCTAATTTCATTCTTTTCCATGTGGTTATCCAGATTTCCCAGCACAACTTATTGAACAAGCTGTTCTTTCACCATTGTATTTCTTGCCTCCTTTGTCATAGATGTGTTGTCTGTAGGTGCATGGGTTTAATTCTGGGCTTTTTAACCTGTTCCACTGATCTGTATTTCTGTCTTTGTGCCAATACCATATGGTTTTGATGATGGTTGCTTTATAGTATAGTCTGAAGTCCGGGAGCCTGATTCCTCCAGCTCCTTTTTTCTTTTTCAGGATGTCTTTGGCTATTCTGGGTCTTTTGTGCTAACAAACTTTAAAATATTTTGTTTGAGTTCTGTGAAAATTTCCTAGGTAAATTGATAGGGATTGCATTGAATCTGTATATTGCCTTAGGTAGTATAGTCATTTTGATAATATTAACTCTTCCAATCCAAGAGCATGGCGTATCTTTCCATCTATCTGTGTACTCTTTGATTTCTTTCATCAGTGGCTTATAGTTTTCAGAATACAGGTCTTTTGTCTCTTTAGGTAGGTTTACTCCTAGGTATTTTATTCTTTTGGATGTGATGGTAAATGGGATTACTTCCCTAATTTCTTTTTCTGTTCTTTCATTGTTAGTATATAGAAATGCTGTCAAATTCTGTGCATTAATTTTGTATCCTGTGACTTTGCCAAATTCATGGATGAGCTCTAACAGTTTTTTGTTAGAGTGTTTAGGATTCTCTAGGTATAGTATCATGTCATCTGCAAATAGTGATAGTGTTACTTCTTCCTTTCCAATTTGGATTCCTTTTATCTCTTTTACCTCTCCGATTGCCATGGCTAGGACTTCCAAAACTATGTTGAAGAGTATTGGAGAGAGTGGACATTCTTGTCTTGATCCTGATCTCAGCAGGAATTCTTTCAGCTTTTCACCATTGAGAATGATGTTCGCTGTGGGTTTGTCATATATGGCCTTTATGATGTTGAGGTAGGTTCCCGCTATTCCCACTTCATGAAGGGTTTTTATCAGAAATGGGTGTTGGATTTTTTCCAAGGCTTTTTCCTCATCTATTGAGAGCATCATATGTTTTTTTTTTTTCTTCAGTTTGTTAATATGGCATATCACACTGAAAGATTTGTGGATATTGAAGATCCTTGCATTCCTGGGATAAATCCCACTTGATCATGATGGACAATCCTTTTAATGTATTCTTGGATGTGGTTTGCTAGTATTTTGTTGAGGATTTTTGCATCGATGTTCATCAGTGAAATTGGCCTGTAATTTTATTTATTTGTGGTTCCTTGTCTGGTTTTGGTATCAGGGTGATGGTGGCCTCATAGAATGAGTTTGGGAGTGTGCCTTCCTCTGCAATTTTTTCAGAATAGTTTCAGAAGGTTATTTGATAGCTCTCTTCTCTAACTTTTGGCTAGAATTCGCCTGTGAAGCCATCTGGTCCTGGACTTTTGTTTGTTGGAAGTTTTTTAACCACAGTTTCAATTTCAGTTCTTGTGATTGGTCCATTCATCTTTTCTACTTCATCTTGGTTTAGTCTTGGAAAATTGTACTTTTCTAAGAATTTGTCCATTTCTTCTAGGTTTTCCGTTTTATTGGCATATAGTTGCATATAGTAGTCTCTTATGGATCCTTTGTATTTCTGTGATATCTGTTGTTCCTACTCCTTTTTCACTTCTAATTTTATTGATTTGAGTCCTCTTTTTCTTGATAAGTCTGGCTAAGAGTTTATCAAATTTGCTGATCTTTTCAAAGAACTAGCTTTTCATTTCATTGATCTTTTCTATGGTTTTCTTCATTTCTATTTCATTGATTTCTGCTCTGATCTTTATGGTTTCTTCTACTAACTTTAGGTCTTGTCTGTTCTTCTCTCTCAAGAAGCTTTAGATGTAAAGTTAGCTTGTTTATTTGGGCTTTTTCTTGTTTCCTGAGGTGGGCTTGTATTGCTATAACCTTTCCTCTTAGAACGGCTTTTGCTGCATCCCATAGGTTTTGGAGTGTCGTAACTTCATTGTCATTTGCTTCTAGGTATTTTTTAATTTCCTTTTTGATTTCTTCAGTGATCCATTGGTAGTTTAGTAGCATGTTGTTTAGTCTCCACATGTTTGTGTTTTTTGCAGTTTTTTTCTTGTTGTTGATTTCCAGTCATATAGCATTGTGGTTGGAAAAGATGCTTGATATGATTTCAATTTTATTAAAGTTACCGAGGTTTTATTTGTAGCCCAGGATTTGATCAATCTTAGAGAATGTTCCATGTGCACTTGAGAAGAATGTGTATTCTGTTGCTTTTGGATGGAATGTCCTATAAATATCTATTAAATCCATCTGGTTTAATGCTTCATTCAGGGCCTGTGTTTCCTTATTGATTTTCTGTCTGGTTGATCAGCTCATTGATGTAAGTGTGGTGTTAAAGCCCCCCACTATTATTGTGTTATTGTCAATTTGTCCTTTTAAGGTTTTTACCAGTTGCCTTATATATTGCGGTGATCCTATGTTGGGTGCATAGATATTTAAAATTGTTAGATCTTATTCTTGGATTGATCCGTTTGGTTTAGTGTGGCTGAATTCTCTCAACTTTTGCTTATCTGTGAAGTTTTTGATTTCTCCTTCAAATCTGAATGAGAGCCTTGCTGGGTAAAGTAATCTGGGTTGGAGGATTTTTCCTTTCATCACGTTAAGTATATCGTGCCAGCCCCTTCTGGCCTGCAGAGTTTCTGCTGAAAAATCTGCAATAACCTTATTGGGGTTCCCTTGTGTGTTACTTGTTTCTTTTCCCTAGCTGCTTTCAAGATTTTCTCTTTGTCTTTAATTTTGGTCAGTTTGATTACTATGTGTCTCAGTGTATTCCTCCTTGGGTTTATTTTATGTGGTACTTGTTGTGCTTCCTGGATTTGAGTGAGTGATTCCTTCCCCATGTTACGGAAGTTTTTGGCTATTATCTCTTGGAATATTTTTTCTGTCCCCTTTTCTCTCTCTTTTCCTTCTGGCACCCCTATAATATGGATGTTGGTGTGTTTAATGTTGTCCCAGAGTTCTCTGAGACTCTCTTCATTTGTTTTCAATCTTTTTTCTCTTATCTGTTCTGCATCTGTAATTTCTTCTAATCTGTCCTCCACCTCGCTTATTTGTTCTTCTGCCTCCCGTGTTCTGCTGTTAGCTGCTGTTTGTGAATTTTTTATTTCAGTTATTGTATTTTGCATCTCTTCTTGTTTAAGTTTTATATCTGGTATCTCTTTGCTCAGTGTTTCCTGTAAGTTATCCATCTTTGCCTCCAGTTTATTCACACTGGCTTGCATCATCTTCAGCATCAACAGTCTAAAGTCTTTTTCCTGGAGGCTGAGAATCTTCTCATCGCTTAGCTGATTTTCTGGGGTTTTTCCTTCCTCCCTCATCTGAGTTATAGTTCTCTGTCTTTTCATTTTTATAGGTTTTTGGTGTGGTGACCTTTTTGCAGATCATAAAGATGTAGCCTTACTTCAGGTTTCTGCACCCTTGTGGCTGAAGTTGGTATGGGGGCTTGCTGTAGGCTTCCTGATGGGAGGGGCTGATGCCTGTCCACTGGTAGGTGGAGCCGATTCTAATCCCTCTAGTGGGTGGGGCTTAGTCCCTGGATGGGATTAGAGGCATCTGTGTGCCTGAGGGGTCTTTAGGTAGCCTGTTTACTGAGGGGCGGGGCTATAATCCCACCTGGATTGTTGTTTGCTTCTCAGTTCTGACTGATGGGTGGGGCCATGTTTTCCCAAAATGGCCACCTCCAGAGAAAGGCATGCTGCTGAATATTCCCAATGAGCTTTGCCTTCAATGTTCCTCCCTCACAACAAGCCACATTCACCCCTGTTTTCCCAGGATGTCCTCCAAGAACTGCAGTCAAGTTTGACCCAGTTTCATATGAAGCCTTTGTTTTGCCCTGGGACCCAGTGCATGTGAAAGTCTGTGTGCACCTTTTAAGAATGGGGTCTCCATTTCCCCATGTCCCATGGAGCTCCTTGGCACAAGCCCCACTGGCCTTCAATGCCAGATGCTCCAGGGGGCTCTTTCTCCCTGTGCCAGATCCCCACAATTGAGTGTTTGATGTGGGGCTCAGAACTCTCACTCCTGTAGGTGAATCTCTGTGAACCAATTAGTTTCCAGTCTGTGGGTCTTCCCACCCAGGAGGTATGGGATTGTTTATATCATGAAATCGCCCCTCCTACCTCTTTATGTGGCCTCCTCTTTTTCTTCTGGAGTAGGATATCTTTTTTTAAGGTTTCCATACATTTGGGTGAAGAATGCTCTGCCTTTAGTTGTGAATTTTGTTGTTTTTCAGAGAGAAGTTGAGCTCCAGTCCTTCTATTCCACCCTCAATCCCATCCTCTCAACATCCAGTCTTATAACACAATTTTTTATCTCAAAAATTATACCACTGAGTATTCAAATGGCCTGATTATATATATGATGCATATTTATATTCATTACATATAAATAATAATGCACATACGTATAATTGTATATACACAGCCTATTTGAATTTACAACCTCAAGTAATGCCCATTTATAATAGAGCACTTTACACAAGTCGTTTTTTAGAATTATAGTTGATTTACAATGTCCCTTCAATTTCTACTCTATAGCAAATTGGCCCAGTCAGACATATCCATACATTCTTCTTTTTCATATTATTGTCCATCACATTCTAACCTAAGAGACTGGATATAGTTCCCTGTGCTATATAGTAAGACCCCATTGCTTATCCATTCTAAATGTAATAGTTTTCATCTACCAACCTCAAACTACCCATCCATCCCACTCCCTCTCCCCTCTCCCCTGGCAAACACTGGTGTGCCCTCCATGTCTCTGATCTGTTTCTGTTTTATAGATAGACTCATTTGTGCCGTATTTTAGATTCCACATATAAGTAATGTCATATGGTATCTGTCCTTCCCTTTCTGAGTTATTTCACTTAGAATGAGAATCTCTAGTTGCATCCATGTTCTGCAGATGGCATCATATTGTCCTTTTTATGGCTGAGTAGTATTCCATTGTATGCATATACCACATTTTCAATACATATTACTAAATGAAAGAGTTAATCTGAAAAGCTGCATACTATATGATTCCAAGTATGTGACTTTCTGGACAAGATAAAATTATGGATACACAAAAAAGATCAATATTTGCCAGTTTGGGGCTGAGGGAAGGGATGAATAGGAAGAGTACTTTTAAAGCTGAGGTTGCTAAAATCTAAAGAAAAAACAAATCTTCTATCCATGAAGTTATGAAAAAAGAAAAAGATAGCTGTGCTAATTTTGCTGTTGTGTCTCAAACTGCAGAAATTACTGCCACAGTGAGTGGTTATATACTGAGGTTAAGATGGAAAAGGCATTAAATTTGTATAAGATACTTTGAGACAGAGGGAGTGGGAGAGAGACACTAGACTTACATAACTTTTATTACATGATATTGTTATAATTATTCTATTTTATTATTAGTTGTAGTTGTTGTATGTTACTGTGCCTAATTTATCAGTTAAACTTTAAAAGCATAGTATATTTAGGGTTCAGTGCTACCTGCAGTTTCAGGTATCCACTGAGAGTCTTGGAAAGTATCTCTCCCTCCAGATAAGGGCCAGGGGTGGGTACTGTATGGTCTATTTCCAGTTAGGTCCAAAGCTGCCAATTAAATTGATTAGTCCCGGTAATGTGGAAAAGATACATACAATTTCTGTGATTCAGTTTTTCTCCCCAGTAAAAGAATCAGTATTGTTTTGATGGTAGGAAAACACTTAACACTTCTCTAACAGTCTATTCATCCCCCAAAATATAAAATACTTCTCAATATAGAAGTAAACAAACACCCTTTCAACGGCCACACAACAGGCTGTTTCAGCATCGCTTTTGCTTTCACAGCCCTTGCTGGTCATGTAAGTGGAGCATGCTGTTTGCACTGGTCTATTCTCTCACAGGGAGGGGTGGTTTCCAGTTGATGTGTTTGATTGCTTTTCTGTATACAATTTAAACCCTGGAATTTTGTGGCTTTTAAACAGCAACCTAAGGTAGATTATGTGTTCCCCTGTAAGACTGCCAATTTCAGTCTTTTTGTGAGGATAAGAGATAAGAGATAGGGGTTAGAACCAGGGGAAATCATCAAAGGAATGTAAAGAGAGCCCGGGCACAGAAAGAAGAATAAAAAAATAGAGGTCACAGGGAAAATATTCTTGTTATGCATCTGCTATTTCCAAAGTGGGTGAGTATGTTTTCAACTTCAAATCCTACTTTGAATCAACTACTCTTCCCAGCACTCTGTTTCTTGCTGATGATATTCTTGTTCCACACTCCTGTTCCTGCTGAGTGAGTTTTGCATTTTTATAAGATCTGATTATAAAATGAGCGACCTTAAATCCACTGCTACCAAGGGATTCCTGCTAATGGGTTTAGTCTAAATTATGGTAGTAGTAAGATAAATATGTCCACTCAACCATGTGTTTATACCTTTCTCCATTTCATTTTATATCTTATTGATAAAACTGAATTAAATTGTCAAGATTCACAGTAAAAGATCTGGTGTTCAGTATTCCCTAGTCCTAAATGTTAACAGTCCAAGGTTCAGAAGCATATACTTTTTTCTGGCTAAGTGAAAATATGTTTAAAAGCATGAGGTATTTTAGAAAATGTAAGATTATGTTTCCCTCAAGTACTCAGATAAGACAATTGAATGTTTTTCCTTTTTGATGTGTCCTCTTAAATCTGCCCTTATTTCTATGGAAATTGTCATATATCAAGGTGATGGAGTTGCTGAGATGCTAACTGTACAATAATTCAGAGACTGAAGAAAATGCTTTATTAAAATAGTAAAGGAGGTACCATAAAATAGGGGGGGATTTAGGGTAGGTAATGATACAATTTGGATAGATTTTTGCTTGTTGGCCACCTAGGCCACCTTTCCCCCAAATGGCTAATCATAACACCATCCTTTGTTTGTTTCCTTATTTGCTTTCAGTAATACATCATTTCTCATAGATACTTATTTCAGTTTGAATATGGAGAAACATCAAAGTCCTTCTAGATTACCACTAAGACAACCTTTATCAAAAATGTACAGAATATCCTAGTGCCTTCCTTTCCTCATGTCTCAGCAGGTTAAAGTCTCATATTATACACTGCAGACCAAACAGTCCTTCTAACTGAAGAGCCTTCCTAGCTTTTGGAAATTAAAGTCTTAATATGAAAAATCATTTTCTTAAAGTTTGTTAGCACTTCATACTGTAAGATGCGGATTATATTCCTAACCATATTATGAGACTTTGATGATCTGTTCTTTCTATAATTTTCTCATTTCCAGGCACCTGCTACAAGTCTATTCTCTGGTCACGTTCCAGAATATTTCATAGGTCCCCAAAGTTCCATGCTCTTGAACATGGTACAATGTCTGCTTCTTCGCCTTGGTGACTTCCCCTAAACCCTCCTGAAGACTTGACTCAAGTGTATCTCCCCATATAAACAAAACCTTAATGACTTTAATATTTTTATTTGCTCTAACCATCACATTGTTTTCATTGTCCAGGCTGTCATTTCTTTAATACCATATACTGCCATCTTTGTCATTAATATAAATTGCCTGTGTACTAACTACTCAAGTCTCTGTCATTCCACTGGTGCACTTTTATGAGCTTATACTATTTATCTGAGCTGTATTTTTATGATAGGTACTTTTATCAAGTAGAATAAATTTTACAGCTTTTTGTTCTTCATGATTTCCATGGTTCTTCTTAACTGGCCTTTTGCATTTTAGAAACAGTGTTTCAATTTCTCTGTGCTATTTGTTCATATTTTGGGAAGAAGTACATTGACTCTCTAGATCAATTCGAGGAAAACCAATGTCTTTGCTTTTTGCATCTTTCAAATCATTAATATAGAAAATATATCTCTTTATTCCTTTTAATAAAGCTGTATGGACTTACCACATAGGGTTGCAATTTGACATATTTTATGAATTATATATTTTTATTTCCAGCAATATTCTTGCTTAAAAATCTTATGCAATAATAGCTACATCCACTTTACTTATTTAGTGTGGGTATGGTATAACTTTACAGTCATTTACTGACATAATTTTCAGTATTCGTTTATTTAAAATCTGTTTCTCATAAACAGAATATTTCAAAATATAGAATGAAAAATTTGTTATTCAGGTATTCACTTATGCCTGATTGATATGACTGATATATTTACATTTAAATTTGCCACTTTAGTATTTTATTTCTAACATTCTTTTCTTCATACAACTTTTTTCACAGGTTGCTTTCTTTTGATTACATTATTTTATTATTTCATCTCTCCCCCTCATAGTTTCTTTCTTAGGTGGTTCTTTAGTGAATACCACGTGTGTGCTTTACTTATGGAAACACACTGTAAATTAGCACTTTTATAACTTCTCTGACATTTCAAAATTTTAGAACATTTTTACTTAAAAACATTTTTCCTCTATTGCACTATTTTTTATCATGATGAAATATACATAACCTTAAATTTACTATTGTAACTATTTTTAAGCATAGAGTTCAGAAGTTTTCACACTGGTGTGCTACAGACCTCTAGAACTTTTTGATGCTGCAACACTGAAATGCCATACACAATAGGCAACTCCCACTCCCTCCCTCTAGTCCTTGGCAGCCACCTTACTACTTTCTGAGCTTTTGACTGCTTGGGTATTTCATATGAATGGAATTGCTCAGTATTTCTTCTTTTTGACTGGCTTATTTCATTTTGTCTAACATCCTTGAGTTTCATCCATGTTATGATGTGATAAGATTTCCTTCTGTGTCAAATTTGCATAATATTTCATTGTGTGTATATAGCACATTTTCTTTATCCATTCATCCATCATTGAACATTTGGATTGCTTGCACTTTTTGACTAATCTGAGTAACATTTCTATGAACATAGGTATGCAAATGTATCTTTGAATTTGTAACTCTCTCTCTCTCTGTATATATATATATATATATATATATATATATATATATATATCCAGTACTGAGTAATTCTTGACTGTCTCTCTCTATATATATCCAGTACTGAGACCACTGAATCATAAGGTAATTCTATTTTTAACTTTTTTTTTTTTTTTTACCATTTTCATAATGGCTGCACCATTTCTGATTTACACCAAGAGTGCACAGGTTTCTAAATTCTTTGCATCCTCATCAACAATTTATATTTTCTGTTCTTTTGGTAGTGACCATCTTGATGGGTATGAGAAAATATCCTATTGTAGTTGTGACTGGTATTTCAATAATGATTAATGAGGTTAAGTATTTTGTGCTTATTGACTATTTGTATATTTTTGGAAAGTTGTCTATTCAAGTCCTTTGACATAAATTGTCATGTTATGTGTTCTTTTTCTGTTGAGTTGTATTAATTCCTTTTTTCATGATGGATATTAACTTCTGAACAGATATATTATTTACAATTGTTTTCTCCCATTCCATATATTGCCTTTTCACTCTGTTGATTGTTTCCTTTAATGCACAAAAGTTAAGTTGATGTAATCTTGCCTGTTTTTGCTTTTCTTGTCCTACCCAAGAAATCATTGTCAAATCTAATGTCTTAAAGATTTTTTCTCTATATTTTGTTTTAGAAATTTAGTAGATTTTTTCTGTATATATTGTTTTTGAAATTTAGAAGTTTAGAAATTTATATTTAGAACTTTAATCAGTGTTGAGTTAGTACTTGTACATGGTAAAAGGTAAGGGCACAACTTCATTCTTTAGCTTGTGAACTCTTAGTTTTCCAAATATTATTTGTTGAAGAGACTATCTTTTCGCCTTTTGATAGTTTTGTTACACTGGTCAAAAATCATTTGGCCCTATATGAGTTTATTTCTGGACTCTCTCTTTCGTCTCACTGATATATGTCTTTATCCCAGTACTTATGCACTATTTTTGACATATATTTTTCTATATATGTTGTCTATCTATAATATGCTGCATATAAGAGTCTATCTGGTTTATTTTCCTTGTGCCTGAAAAATGTTCTTTGTTGTGTCCTTTAGCATAGACCTGCTAAAGAAACATTTACTGTTTTTATGTGTTCAAAATGTCCTTTTTTTCCCTTTTAAGCATATTTTTCAACATTTTGAATTCTAAATAAGTAGTTACTTTCTTTCAGCATTTTGAAATTTTTATTAACTGGTCTCCTGGCTTTCATTTTTTCTGCTGAGAGATTAGATATTAGTCTTATCATTGGCCCTGATTACACCAATTCTTTTGTCTATAATATGTGTCTTAGATTTGGCAAGTCTTAATAATTTCTTTTTCTCCTATGAACATAATATGATATGCCAAAATCATATTATGACTCTCTCATTTATATGCTTCATATTTTACATTGATCCTTGACTCTATAGCTTGACAATTTCCAGTTACTATTTTTTAACCAATATTATTTCTTCCCCATTTTCTCTCAACTCTCATTATGTTAATACAATGACAAATATGATAGACAACTATACTATCTATCCTTTTGAATGTAGAAGCGTCATTGTGAATACTTTCTTCTAATCTATTTGCTAGGTCACTAAGTATCTCTTCACTTGTGGTCCATCTCTTTTTCCATACATCATTTTCTTCCCATTATGCTCATTGTATTTTCAGTGCCAAAATCTCTGTGTAATTAATTCTTCACTATAATTTATAATCATTGCCAAAATAATTCCTGGCACTTAATTGCACATCAATTAAACTATAATTTTAAAATCCATTTCTAATAACTGTATCATATATATCTTGTATTGATTGCTTTTTGCTTTTTTTTTCTTTCAATTGTATCTTTCCATCATGCACTCTGGCTTTTTTTTTTAACATGTATCTGATATTCAATATGATATACTGGGGACATACTTTGAGACTCTGAATGAGATTATCTTCCTTCAATAAGGGTTTATTTTCACTTTGCACAGTACCCTGTGCTACAGTTGGTTCACTTTAAACCAGTAAAAGAACTAGTAAATTTTAAGTAGAGCTTCATCTCTTATTAAGATGGATTATTTACAATTCACCTTGCTACTAGATGTGAAGGTCCCTATAAGGCCCCCTTGAAATCACTTGTGCTTACCAGTTTCTCCCTTTTCTGGCATCTTGTTATCTTCATTTAAAAAAAAAATTTCCCTAGCCCCATGAGACTGTCTAAAATGAGTACCACTCTTCTAAAACCAACTTTGAAATACATAGTATGATAGAGGGAAGAAAACACAACCATTTCTGACTCCCACTCTTCATGTACCTTCCTTCCTGGAACTGAGCCATGCAAACTCTCCCAACCTTGGAATTCTTCCATTATCTTTTCAAAAAGTGCACACATACACAGAATCTGTTCAGCTTAGTCTGTTGTCCTCAATGACAGTGGTTTGTAGAACAGCAGAGTTCAGCATTACCAGAAGTGAAATTGTATTGAAGGTTCTTAATACGGTACCTCACTGTTTTCCTATCTGCCAACTTTCATGGAAGATCAGTGTTTCTATTTTTTAAATTAACTTATTTTTACTTACTTTATTGTTAGCTAAACTTCAAAGAATACTCTTCTTTAGGAAAAGTATCATATGTGGCATGATTTTGAAGCTACAAGGTATTTTGGTCCTTCCATACTTTCCAAATGTATGCTCAGTCTTGACTAAGTTTTCCTGTTAATTTATGCTTTGTGGGTTGCCATCCACTCTGAATCACTAATCTAGTTAATAGTTAAAACAAATGTTTCCTTGGGGGTTTTGATTTTTCTCAGAAGACTTTCACCCATCAAAGCACAAAAATGAAGACTTTTCTTCCTGGCCCTTTCTCTGAAATGGTCCTTCTAAACTGAGGATAGCGATTTTTTAGTTTCTCAGTTTCCTCAAGGGTCTAAGTTTCTAGTACCCATTGGAAACAGTAATTTATTGTAACTGAGCAGTGTTGGGAGATGTACTGTGAGTTCTTCTAACCTGAACTTGAGTTCAGCTTAGTTTTGGTTTTGACCGGCTGTTTTCTGATCATGGCAGCGGTCCAGACTCCACCACCTGCAAAACTGAAACTTTACTGAGAAAACTCTTGCATCAGGAGGCTAGTTTGTAATTTTCAACAATGAACTACTATTGCTGCAATAACTAAAAAAATTTAAATAAGAATCTTTTAAAAGTTTAATTGTGCTACTAAAATGCAATAACTTGGGAGGAGGAGCTATTATCTATGTAAACTGTGTTATAAAAATTCTCTTTGAATGTGACTTTCAGTCTCTTTTATGTCTTTCATATTTTTTAACTTTTTAATCTTGTGATTTCTAAATATTAGGCATCCTTGAATAGATACTTTCTCCTTTATTGCACATTTTTAATATTTGAAACTTCTTGATTTTTCTTTTCATTCTTCTTTATTTCCTAGTAATACTTTCCTGAATTGAATATGGTTCCTACAGAACTGTGATGCCATCCAATATTTACTCTGAACAGAACTTAAGATTTTTTTTTTAAAAAAAGAAACTATCTAAGCAATATTTATGTGTAGGCTCTGCCACTCCTTTTATCTCTATTTTTTGAGCCCACAAAGATCTCAAATTTTACTTAGCTCTGAGAGGCTATTATTGGTGCTTCCCAAGTTTCTTGTTCAGAGTCCCTGTATATTCTTTCTCCAGTGTATATTCATACAGCCCAGCCTCACCATTTCCTGGTTTTTGAAATACTATAAACACAATACATCTACGTTTCTGCCACCACCTTTTGTGTTCCATTTGGGGATGAGTCTTTCGTCTGAATTAATATGCTAGTCACTCAGCCTTAGATGAGAAACATGATCAAGTGGAAGTGTCCCTGGAAGAATAATTTCAGTGCTCTTCTCTAGTTCAAAAGCTACACGTTACTGATCTGTCTAGTTTAAGGTGAGCTTGATCTTATTCCTAAAAATACTACTTTATCCCTGATAAAACCAGTCTCCTCCTTGCTTCATTTTGCCTAACAAGCTGATAAATATGTTTGTGAATTGTGGTTTTGACTGACCTGATTGACTAAGACCATGATTGCTAAGATTAAAAAGCATTCCTTCTAGATGGAAGATCTCTAAGTATAGGTCACCTTTACTTGTGAATTGAGGATGTTACTATTAAAGGACCTTGCACAATATGTTTGAACTGATCTCTGCCTACCAGGAATTGAAATTGAGAAATGTAGTTATGTTTCCACCTGTACTGCCCTACATGAACTTGCCTTACACATATCATCAGCCTTTGAGTAAAAAATACTTTCTTTTCTGCAAGATGCAACAAAAATGCTAGATGTGTAACTGATGTAAACATATTTCAATCAAGATTTTGAAATCTTGAATTTAAATATTCCTAACCAACTAGCCACATAGCACCAAGGAAAACAGAGACAAATGGATAATGCTGTCCAGTTTAAAGTAATATAAATGCAATTTAAAGTAATACATAGTTCAACATTTAGAATGCAGTATGTTTAGTATTTCCAAAATTTAGAACTTTAAGAACTCAAATTTTAGAAACAAGAAACTGATTTTCTACTAACAAGTTTTACTCCTTTAAGCATGTAACATTAACTGTATACTCTGAAAATAACACCTAAATTGTGTTTACTTTTTTAATTCCCCTATTTTTCTTTCCCTGGTACCTGGAATATGTGTGTTATACCCATGTGGAAAGACATCATATTTGTGGAAATAAATTTTCAATCAATTAAAAAAGATATTCACTAGGGCTATTGTATGTCAATTTAAGATATTTACCCTTCCTTAGTTCTTTTTCTGTTTTTATTTTTATATTGTGATATCACAGAACACATAGATTCTAGATGGGTAGATTAAAAGTCTAGAAGCCCAGGTAACATTACCAATTTATCCTTGGTAGTCAGCTTCATGTACTCCATGACAGTACTTCAGTTGATTATAGACTGTCTGGTACTTGTACCTTATTACTTGTTTAAAAACTGCTTAACAGAAATAGGCTTTCACTTACTGAGAAGGTTAGTTTAATTTATACTATATGGCATAGAATATTTTGTAGAAGGCATGTCATTTAATTTTACTGTAAGGAATAACTTGTGAAACCTTGAGTTTACAGGCACCATATATGTAAATTATTGGAGTAATGTATGGATTGCATCCTGGATAGCTGACCAGCTGGCTGCCCTGAACCCAGTACTGCTACTGTTGCCAAACATAAGTTCATGTATCCAGCGCACAGTGAGACCAAACAAACCAAAATATTAGAGTTTGGAGCAGAGAAAGGTTTCTTGCAGGGTCTAGCAAGGAGAACCAGTGGCTGCTGCTCAAAAACCCCAAACTCCCCCCATGGTTTTCAGGGAAGAGTTTTGAAAAGCAAAATTTGGGGTGAGTTCTGCAGAATGTGTGACTTTCTTCTGATTGGCTGGTGCTAAGGTAGAAGGATGGTGTTCCAGGAATCTGGTGCTCAGCCTGAAGTTGCCATCCTCTACCTGGATGGGGTCTTAGTTCCGGTAGAAGTACTCAAAGATATATTGTTATCTGTATCTCTTGAGGAGGAACTAGGACCTTGCTTTATTGCTATACTGTTATTTCTTGACTATTTTTTCTTTGTTTTTGCATTCTCTCACTTTTTTTTTTTTTTTGGCTTTTTAGGGTTGTACCTATGGCATATGGAAGTTCCCAGGCCAAGGACTGAATCAGAGCTGCAGCTGCTGGCCTATGCCACAGCCATGGCAACACTGAATATGAGCTGCATCTGTGACCTACACCACAGTTCATGGCAATGCTGGACCCTTAACCCACTGAGTGAGGCCAGGGATTGAATCTGCATCCCCATGAACACTAGCCGAGTTAAGTTTAAGCCACAGTGAGAACCTCCTCACTTTCCTGTTTGTTTTTATTATATTTGATTTACAATATTCTGTCAATTTCTTCTGTATAGCAAAGTGACTCAGTTACACATATAGATACATTCTTTTTCTCACGCTATCCTCCATCATGTTCGATCACAAGTGACTGGATACATTTCCCTATGATACACAGCAGAATCTCATTACTTATCAACTTCAAATGCAGTAGTTTGCATCTACAAACCCCAAACTCCTAGTCCTTTCCACTCTCTCCCACTACCCCTTGGCAATCACAAATCTGTTCTCCATTTCTGGATATATGCCCAGCAGTGGGATTGCTGGATTATATGGTAATTCCATATGTAAATGTTTGAATCTGCCCTTTGGAACTCAGGGAAGGTCGAGGAGGCTGAATTTAGTCTATTTCTTGAAAATAAGAAACAGGGGACACAGAAAGGCTTTTGTGCCCAGCAGGACCCTGAAGGGCCCGTAGGCTCCTGCTTGGTTTCACTACCCTAATACTACCTCCCCTGCTGGTCTTCAGGCAAGATCGCTCAATATTAATAACTCAGCAGTTCTACAAAGGCTTATTTGATTTTGTGAAATAAAAATTATATTTTACGGCAAAACAAAAGTTTAAACATAAAAATTTTCTCTGCCCTTTGACCTCACTCCCTATTCCCTGCACTGTATATCTACATTATTCATCAACCAAAATCTTCCCCATGGGCAGAAACACAACTCAGTCATAAAGAGCAAGTTTTAATAAGTACCAGAGTGATCCAAATCTAAAGCCTCTATTAGGTACAGCTATGCTAGCTTAAAGAAATATATTACATGTTTTGAAAATATTTCTTAAAAATAACAAAATGAAACAAATAAACAGAAAAACAAAAAAACAAAAAACAAAACTGGCTCCCTCTTCTAATTACTCCATCTGTTGTGCTCATTATGTAATAGATAGTGCACTGGAAAAACTGTCCATAAGATAAAGTACTTACACATTTTTGTTCAACTTACTAGTCATGGCTATTCTTAGTCAATTTTCAATTAATAGTGTCTAATGCTATAAACACTAAAAATGCACAATCAAAAGAACTAATCCTACAACTGTATAACATCTCTGATTCCTAATCTATAATATCAGATATTTTCATTCATCATCATGAAACCTAGTTATTCCTGCTTGACCCTTGCAATAAACCTTTCTCTGCTCCAAATTCTGACTTTGTGTTTGTTAGGCTTCATTGTGCATCAGGCAAACAAACTTGAGTTCAACAACAATTATTTGTTTAAATCACATGAAATAATATTGGTGAAAGTGCTTTGGAAATACTGCCTCAAATGGAATAAATTACTACTAAAATTGATAAACCAAGGTTATTCAAAATAGGACTTAATCATAATTATGTTGCCGTACCATTATTATCATCTGTTCTGTGTGTGTGTGTATGTGCGTGTGTACATGCATGCTGTGTGTGTACTTGCATGAGAGATAAAGAGGTGTTGTCTTAGGTTGGGTTCTCCATAAGCAGGTCTTAAACAAGAATTCATATTCAAGGGAATTAAGAAAGTGCTTGATTCAAGACTGATAAGGATGTGAAAGAAAGAGAGCAGAGCATGGGAAATAGCTTAGCAAACTTGTGGCTTGGCAGAGTTCCAACACATGTACCTCCTGCTTATGAGGTTTGCTAGCATAGCAATTCTCTAGCTCAAGGGCAGTCCTTAGCAGAGAGTCACAGAGAAACAATTAGTAGCAAAGTACTTAGAAATCAGAGGATGTGTACTTAAAAAGAATAAAAGGGTGTGGTTTGGCTATGGGTGGAGAGCTGATGTGTCCACTTCACTCTGGAGATCACAGCAGAGACGACTATCTTGCCTCATAGCATTTGACTGTTCACTGTTTGTGCCCTTCTTCTTAGCAATGCATGTCTTTCATTATTCAAACAGAGATGAAAAAGACTTAAATACAAATATCCTTAAAGAAAGATAAGAAATTCACTAAAGCATTCATTTTAAGGTGACTTCAACTAGCCTCTTTAGATTCTTTCTTCACATAGACATAAAAGCAGGAGACAGAGAGCGGAAAACGAAAGGAATATTCATCTAAGAGCATATGATGGCATCATCATTTTCCTGAGGTCTTTTTGACCTCCACTACTATCAGTTACAGATGTGGGAGTATTTTATTTGTGTCATTTTTTGT
Organism: Phacochoerus africanus; assembly: GCF_016906955.1. Lineage (NCBI taxonomy): Eukaryota > Metazoa > Chordata > Mammalia > Artiodactyla > Suidae > Phacochoerus > Phacochoerus africanus. Next base: position 58,999,566 of record NC_062556.1, on the reverse strand, counting down.
CTTTGTTTTTTCATCATACAGTAGGCAATTAGTGTACCCTTTGTAGTGAAATTCTCTGCTTATAAGAAATTCAAAGAAAATTTCAAATGCAAACCTAAGCAGACATATTATCCATAATAAGGTCAGTAACTATGGTAATAACACGGATTATATTCTTAAATTGTCTTTGTAATCTAGATGCTAAATTCAATCAGATGCTTTTATTTGTTGTGTTCTGTTTTCCAAAAACTATAGTCTAACATAGAACACCAGTAAACAAATTAACTGAACAAAATTATAGGTTATTTATAAAGTCAAGTATAAATGTTAGAAAAAAGTTTATTTTTAACTTTTGAAAATTGTATGCATATTAGTAATGTTATTACTTCCTCACTTTGATATTGGTTTATCTGTTTAACAAATACCAGCTTAACAGTGGCTTAAGGAAGCTAGAATGTGGAACGGAGGGTCTCAAGGAACAGAAATGAGGAGAGCTCTTTTATACAAAGTCATTCAGGGACCCATTCTCCTATGTATCACTGTCTTGTCATCCCTTCTGATGCCACACAGACAAGGCTTTTCATTAAGTTTCCATTTTAGGAAGCAGAAAGAAGGACATTTTCTTTCTCTTAAGAACACACCCTAACATTTGCAAATACCACTTCCATTTCCATCATCTGCAAGGATTTAATTCAAGGATATAGTTACATAGGGCTGCAAGAAAGGCTGAGAGATATAGTCTCTAGCTGGTCAGTCCTTGCTGAAATGAGAGGATGCTATTATTAAAATGAGGAAGTAGGACCTATCAGAGGAGAAAAAGAAGTCTGTACAGTATGCACCTTTCTCTTTTTGATGCATATGTTTGCATTCTCTCTTTTTCTTAGTCATTGTTTCTTGGTATTGTTTTTTGTTTGTTTTGATTTATGAATTTATTCTAGTTTTCTGATTCATTCAAGCTTGAGGTTAATTACTTCTGCTTATTCCGTGAAATTTATTTTTGGTACTTTCTCTAGCTTATAGTCAAAACTGTAGTCATTTTCACCATTTCTTAAAAAGGATGCAAAGTCTTCTACACTACAATTTTTCCTTGAAGTATCCCTTTAGCCTCCTCTCATAACATTTCATATTACAGGTCTCATTTTCAGTTACTCTGGGATAATTAATATTTTTAAACTATAAACTAAGTTAATTTCAGAGATTATTGTACATGACTGAAATTCCTTACAGGTACATGAAAAAATTCCTAAAAATGTCATTGAAGACCATATGCAGCCTGGATGCAACTTGTCATGTTATCTTTTTTACTTAATTTTCCCATTGCATTTTTATTTACTTCACTATAAATCTCCCCACATCAGCCTAGGGAATCCCCACATGTTGACCCAGAAAGCTTACAACCCAAAGATGCATTTTAGCTCCTGGTGCATCTTTTTCAGTTTCAGGATACTTACTGGTTTCCTTGGTTTCTCTGAACCTTCACTTCCTCTTTTGCTGAGAAGTAATTAATATTGCCTAATTGAATAAATTATTTGAGACAAAAAACACAAGGAAACACCTAAAAGAAATTATTGGGGGGAGGGGAATGAGGTGATTTGATTACTTGGAAAAAGACTTAAATGAAAGAAGAAACGGAATCATATTTTCCCACAAAACTTAGGATTTGTTCACTGAAATTTATATAAGATTTTCTCATAAGTTCTTCCATTTAAAAATATTTCTATATTTTGTTTTTACTTAAAATTTCTCACTTATGTTCTGTTATTCATTATCATTTTCCATTGATGATGGTGACATTTTGTGATGAAAATATTATGTCTTCTCTCAGTGTCAGTGAAAAAGTAAATTGATAATGAATGTTTATATCATATTCCTAGGATTCGAATGTTGAAAACTATCCTTGTATTTCTACCCCTGTACCTTAGTTTATGACATTAAGATGTAGAACTAAAGTGGATCCCAACCTGTTCCCTTGGTCTTTGTCTTTCTGCACTACTTTGTTTCGGGTACTGTAGAAGAGAAGGTTTGTAGACGAAGAGAGCAATTAAATAGTTCACTGTGAACAGGACATAATAATATTCAATTAAGACTTAGCTATCATGGAGTTCCAACAGTCAGTGAACATTCCCTGATGGGATTATTTTTTTTTACATGAGTGCTTGTAGTTGAGAAGAGGGAGTAACACTGAGATAAAATTAGTCTTGGGTTTCAAACTACAAATGTAATTTTAGGACCCATGAACAGCTTCTCAAATATTATAGGCTGGATCTCACATTTGCAAAAACATGTTTTAATTTGTTTTGGTTTGGTTTTAGAGGCCAAGTTCTGATTTTTGCAAAATTTGTTTGCCAAAATGAACAGCTACTATATACATCATAGGAATAAAATTCCAGTCCAGAAAGAAACAAGGAAACTAAACTGAGATTGGACAGTGTTTAACTCTATATGAAATGTCGTCATTGAAGAGTGCCTAAATTTTTCTAGCACTATGTTTTATTTCTCTTATTTTGACCATATTCTCCATAGAATAAAACATATTTGGCTCTGCTATAACGCAACCTGTTTATCCCTGAAAATCACCAAGCTATGCAAAACTGCACAGTGAAGCAAAGGTTCATGGGGGAAATGGCTCTGGGGCAAAATAGTCAAAACTTCATTAGTGACACTTAAAAAAAAAGATAAACTAATAAAAAATGTAGCACAGTAAATTTCAGACATGTTGACTTGCCAAGAAACACATAAATATTGTACTATAATGTATGTGACATCTTACCTTGAATAAAAAGTGTAATTTGTTATAGAAATAGGCTTCTGAGCACTTGTATCTTTTGCGTTATGGTGAAGTGGTGGAAGAACAGTTATCTAAAATTAGACAGAAAGTTGCAGCAGCACATATGGATAGTCTGGCTCAAAACACATTGTGGTGAAATGATGTACCTGGTAGAGGATTATGGCATTTGCTTGTGTATGTTGTGAATTCTCACTCCTCTCAGGTCAGCCAGATACAGTTTCTTGTACAATTTAATGTTTCTATGGATGAAATCGTGCACAAACAGACACACTGGATTATTCTCAAGTAATTCCGTAATATATCAATTGCCTGGAAACAAATTCACATTTTCAAAAGAATTATTTTGAGAGAATTTCCTGTATATTTTTTTCCTTAGTAGACGTAGAATGAATAAGGGCATATCTGTGTTACTATGCTTTCGACTGTTATTTCACCATGGAAATATTCAGTAAAAGGAAGATTTGGGGATAAGGATGGGGGGTAAAAATGTTCACTGCTCAGTGGCCCATATAGGCCTGATAGTGGGAAATAATGAAAATAATTATGATTTAAATAATCATAAATTTATTCATAAGACATAGAATTTATAAAGAATCAAAGGCACAACTAATATTTTGATAGGTTTCTGCTATTAGAGTTTTGAGTTCATTTGTCATGAATCTAAAACAACTGACAACTATATAACCTATCCTTGTCAATTCATGAAGGTTTTTTCTGTTCCTCCGTTTTTCATGGTAATACTAAATTTTGCACTGATCTACAGCTGGAATGGTTATTCATTAAAATGTGTATTAGTAGTTTTTAAAATATCAATTTACCTAGTAATTATTATCACACAAAGGGTTGGGAGTAAGCGTACGTTTTAGTTTTCAAGATATCCTTGTGTTTCTTACCAAAATCACTGATGGTGCTGATGAGAGCTTGTAATTGTCTTTGTGCTATTGGAAAAGTGAAACGACTAATAATTTTGGAGCTGGAATAGTTCAGTCTTTGATTGCTGAAATATATTTTGGTGAGAAAAAAAAAAGATCCATAATGAAGCCAACAAGGGAAAAAAAAAAAAACCTAGCCTCCCCAAAAAAATAACTATTATAAGTTACCAATTTAGAGGTGAACTGACAAATGACTGCAACTTGAAACTTTAGAATGAATTGGATTATCAACTACTTTCAGCCATTTGGGGAAACATTTCCAGCTTGAATGAAATTAGGATCATTTTATTACTGTTGTCATTTCCAAGTTTTTGGCTTCCCTCTATAAAGTTATCATATCTGAATTTAATTCTACTGATGCAAAGAGCAGGTGTCGGTATATTTATTAGAAACATTCAGGTTAAGTTTGTAATTGAGGGCAAATTGATACAGTTAACCAAGTTTGCTTTATATTTTTAATTCTAATTTTCAATACTCAGAAGTTATCAGGAGTTCCCCTTGTGACTCAGGGGTAAGGAATCTAACCCTAACCCTAACCCTAACAGTATGTTTTCATTACTGAAGCTTTGTAGGACAGTTTGAAACCTCATGTGATCACTCCAACTTTGTATTTCCTTCTTATGATTGCTTTGGCTGTTTGGGATATTTGTAGTTATATAGAACTTTTAGGATTGTTGTTCCTATTTCTATAAAAAATACCATTGGAATTTTGATAGGGATTGCCTTGAATCTGTAAATTGCTGAGATGCAGAGACCAGGAGAACAGAATGGAGGGCCCAGAAATAAACCCAGGTATATACAGTCAACTCATATTTGACAAGGGAACTAAGAATACACAATGAGGAAAGGATGATTTATTTAATAAATGGTCTTGGGGAAATTGGATGTTCACATGCCAAATAATGCTTTGGACCTCTATCTTAATCATTAACAAAAATTAATTTAAAAAAATGTTAGACCTGAAACCAAAAATCTCCTAGAAGAAAACATAGAGAAAAGGCTCTTTGATGTTGGTCTTGGCAAAAAATTTTTTAACTATGATACAAAAAGCATGGGCAATGAAAACAAAAATAAAGAAATAGGACTACATCAATCTTAAAAGCTTGATGTAGCAAAAGAAACAATGGAATGAAAAGACAACCTGTGGAATGTAAGAAAATATTTGAATTCATGTCTTTTAGCAAAGAAGGATCTATGCCATTATCTCCAGGAACATAAATCTACCTTTACCTCTTGTTTTAAGTATAAGTTTAGCTAAATAATTAATTTCCTTGTAGTGTGCTTTCATCATATAGTATTAATTAAATCTAGATGTGCTGATTTAATCCATAGCTACAGTAAATGATAATAGTTTTTTTTTTAATAAGCAAGCTATTTTCTTTGTCTCAAAACTTTTTTCAAAAGATCATAAGATATAAGCAGAAAGGACTGGAGAACAGACTTGTGGTTGTCAAGGGGGGGAGAGGGAGAGAGTGGATTGACTGGGAGTCTGGGGTTAGTAGATGCAAACTATTGCATTTGGAGTGGATAAGCAATGAGATCCTGCTGTATAGCACAGTGAATTTTATCTAGTCACTTGTGATGGAACATGATGGAGGATAATGTGAGGAAAAGAATGTGTATATTGATCCTTGTATGTATAATTTTAATGGAATTGCAATGTTCTTATATCTATTTCTAATTAGGAATTTTAAAACTTTACACACAAAAAAGTGACTTGTGACTATTTGCTATTTTCTCTGAAATAATTATGGTACTGATTAAATGGGGAGATAAAAAAAACACCCTTCCTACCACAGAGAAAATGATTCTTTTTTAGGTTTAAATATTTACTTACTAGTCAGGTTCTATAAAATTGTGAAGTCATATCATGCCAAATGGGAAATATATACATTTGGGAATTTTTCAGATTGGATTTATACTAGAAAATAAACACAGACTGTATATTTAATTATCTGAAAGTCCTGATGCAGCTCAGATAAAGACTCTATGGTACTATTATTCTTTTTCCCTGAGTCAGCCTCTTGAAATTTCAGCAAGCTGATCTGCTAGCCTCTGTACAAAAGTGGCAGGGGTTACAGCTAGCAGTCAGTAGCAGCTGAAGTCATTTCTCTTTGACAGAATCCATAAAGCCAAACACAGTAATAACTTCTCTGATGGAATTTTAGTGGTGAAGCTCTTCGTCTTGTTACCATTGCTGTTCACTCTCCAGCTGGGCCTTCACCTGTGGGGAATGATTATCATGCTCTGTGGTCCTGTTTCCACCCGTGACCCGTCAACTGGAGAGTGGCAATTTTTGCTCAAAATGAATTTGATTCTGGGAAAATTATGCTGTCAGAGAAAGTCCTCATTCTCTGAGGACCTCTCTGAGTTGCAGTAGGGTCTTTTAAAGTAACAAGAGGCAAACCCATCTGTTACTAGATGGCCTTTTTCTTCTCTAACCTTTAACATAGACGATGGGAAAAGATCATTTATAGCAGCCATCTACAACTTTAGGCTAAGATGCTTGAGAGAAAAACAAAATAGCAATAATAATTTGGGTTTTCTTCCATTTCCCTAGGCTGGATTTTAGCTTTACATGTATTCTCATCATAATTGAAATAAAGAAAGTTCAGCAGTGAATGTTTTATTCTGAAATTTTGAAATTGTTACCTAGGAAGTCCTGGTGATTGAACTCTGAAGGATGGTTTCTCAAATATTAGCTTAACATACCCTCTTGAAGAAACCATTATCATAATATGAAATAAAATGAAAGACTCTAGCATTTCGAGTCTTCAAGAACAGTGCTTTTTAGTTCATGATTTACTTCTAATATGGCAACAAAACCCAGGTCTAGTAAATGAAGCTCTATAAATTGGACCACACCTACCTAGATGGTTAAAAAAAAGGGAGCTGAGTTAAAATAAAACATGGTTTGTTTCTGAAGAATATACATCTCTCTCTCCATATATATATATATATATATATATGTGTGTGTGCTTGTATATATATACATAATCTCTCTCTTTCTCTATATATACATACACAAAATGCTTTTTCTTGGTCACCACAAAATCAGTTTTAAGGTTATCACATTTGAAATTCATAGTCTATTAGGGCATATTCAATGAGAAAATTTTAACTCTGGCAACATTTTGCATTTATAAATCATAAAAATTGTCGATCTAATTGATTGGATAGTGTATGTGAATATCCCCAGAAACTAGAACCTCACCCTGTATTATGATGTAATACAATCATGGCTTAAAGATTTTAACATAAATCTAAGCTTTGTGTGTGTAGCTAGCAGGCTATTCAAGAATTGAATAAAAGTTATAAAATGTGATAAAATTGATCAATATGATAATTGATCACTAGTCCTGGTATTCTGTATATGAAGTTAAATGGTAAAAGGAATATTGATAATATGTCACAGGAGTGCAAGAGTATTTATTATGATTTACATAATTTTAGAAGGAAAAAATTGCTGAAATTTCATGTTACACCGAAGTAATTGAAAATCTATTAAGTAATTTGAACCAAAGACTAAACTATTAATAGAACTGAAATATCAGCAAGTTTCCAATTTTAATAGCTTCTTTATTTCAGTAGGCTGAAGTGAAACAGAACTGTCAATTTTATGTTTAAATAAAAAGTCAAAAATTAAATTTTTTTTGAATCTGAATCTGAACCTTTACTAGTTTGTTTTATAAATATCACATTAAAATTACTAAATTATCATAATTATTAAAAGTAAATATTATACAACAAAATAATGCCTGAAAACATCTTAGGTCTAAAAATCAACAAGACTAGAATTGCAACTGTAACAAAGTTGTATTCTTTGTGAAATTCAAGTAATAGCATAGCAGAAATGAATTAAATTAATAAATAAAACCTTATTGTTGAAAGCTTATCCCATCTTTCACCCTTTCAAATTAGCTTGAAAGCTAATTTTCACTAAGGAAGAATGATGATGAGAAGGAAAAACGATGAGGATACTCATAAAAGTGTTGATAATTATAACAATGATGAAAACCTCTCTCCCTACACCCAACATGTCCATTTCTTTTCTTCTCTCGCTCTCTTTTTCTACCTCACTCATGGCATGCAGAAGTTCCTGGACCAGCGATCTAATCCATGTCACAGCAGGGACCTCAGCCACTGCAGTGAAAACGCTGGATCCTTAGCCTGCTGAGCCAGACCGGAACTGTGCAACATGACCATCTTATATCCCTTCTCTCACAACCTCCAAACACCCTCCCCTTTTGTCTTTACAGAAAATGACACTATTACAAAAGCTTATCATTATTCTTTTCAGTCCGTAAGTACTATATGCTTACCCCTGAGTCTTCCAAACCCCAAAGACCTATTTATACTCTAACATACATTTTAATAACTACCTGCTAACATCCCATCTCTTATAACTTAAGAAACTATCCCCTGAATTTTGTCTGATATACAAAAAGTCCTATCTCTCTCTTCTTCAATATTTTGAGATGTAAAGAATGGAAAATCTTGAATTTCCCCCTGACTCTAGACATAGGCTACAATAACGTTCTTCAATTTAATACAGGCCCTTTGAATAGTTTCCTTAGTAAAAATGAGTATATATACTAGCTAACTGGAACTGTGAATTATTATTATTAAACTTCAGTTATTTTGAACATTAAATATGGAGGAAAAAAGCAAATGTATTGATAGCATGAAGAAGGAGTAAAAAGGGACAGAGCATATTTTTCATTTTTCTCTGGCTGCCTTCAAGATAATTTCTTTGTCTTTTGTTTGTTTGTCCTGCAAGTATATAGAGCAGGAATGAAAAAGATGGGATGAGTTTACAAATTTGCAGTTGCCCTGGCTCTTCCTTTTCAGATGACCTTCTCTTATTTTCTGATGGCGTTAGTTTCCCCAATTCCTCCCATGCCGTCCACTGAGGGAAAGGAAGTGTTTGTGTTTTCTTAACAGAACTTTGGCTGGTTTATCACTACCTGTCTTTTTAAAAGTCTTTTAGGATTACTGTGCTTTATATTTGTTTCTTGTGTATTGTGTACAGCTGGATCTTGCTTTGTAAGCAAAGTAGAAATTTATTTTATTTTAAGGGATGAATTAAGTTACGACCTCTACCAAGGGTCTCAACTCTGCATAATAGGTTTTTTTTTTAATATTTATTACTGTCTTACTTAATATCGACTCTTTCTTTTTCTATGAAGTTTTCTATTTTATTTAATTTGATCTTTTTAAAAGTGTTGTTCTTTTTTGCATAGTATTTGTCTTTGAAGTCAATGGCATTTCTTATTTTCCTGTCTGACATTTAATGGTTATGGTTTTAACAATGTCTTCATGTAGCCTCTACATCTATCCATTAGCTTATTCTCTTTTCCTCGTCACACTCTTCCTATTTTTATTATCATATCTCTATATTTCTATACATAAAATATTACATAGTATTATTATATCATCTCTATTCTTTTAGTCTAAGATTTAGTTATGTTTAAATATCTAATCTTACATTAGATTTTTGCTGAGTTCCCAACTTCTCTCTTTGTTATGTGAAGATATTTTACTATTTTTTTTCAAAAATTAATATCACTTTCCCTGATATTGTTTAAATAATATTTGTTACGATTTTGATCATTAAGTCATTTATTGGTTCAGAGTCTCTCAAATATTTTTGAAACTGCAGCTGCAATATTGTTTTTGTTTACATGTTTTTGAGAACTCTAATGCTCCTGTCTTTTTAATTGCATGGTTCTTTTGCTAGCAAGCATACTTTATTCCCTCTCTAAGTTTGACTTGAATGTATTTCAAACTGATGTGAGGCCATTCTCCCAAGTATGAAATAGGTGCATTCAATTTGTTAATTCAGGTCTGCTCTTCCACTACTCCTTCATGCTCCTTCTTGTCCTCTTTTTCTTCTCACTTTTTCATCAATGACGTGTTCTTGGTTTATACTTTGATTACTTTTCTTTCTTGGTTTTTCTTTCTCAGGAAGTCAAATTATACCTATATTGGGGCTTTGATTCTCCATCCACTGTCTCATCTATTCTACTCAAAACTCTTGTACTTTTTTTTTTTTAATCTCATTGTTATGCGCTTGGTTATTTTCCTGATTATCTTCAATGCCTCTAAGTTTTTAAAAAAATATACTCCTCTTGGTTTCAACTTATGGGATTTGAAGTTGGTAGTATTCTCTGTTTTCTGCTTACACTGATGCATATGTTTTGTGTGGTGTAATTGGTACTTCTTGTTGATTTGTATAGTTTTTAGATATTACGCTGAAAGATTCATACTTACACATCTGCCATTACCATGGTTATTCAGAGTTTTGTTTAATTTGTTTTATGTTTAGCACTTATGATGAATTTGCCTAATCATATAAAGGTTTTGAAAATTTGTTTTGTAACCATTGCACCTCAAAAATAAATGCCATTTAAAAATAGTAAAAATTGTCACAAAACTGGGATAAGAAACAAGTAGAGCCATGGGACAAAGGCTAGAGGTCAATAAATCCACCAATGTAACATTTTCTCTTTCTTTAAATCTCAATATTAGATGTTTTAATTAGTAAAAAGTTTACTAAATATGCATAGACATTTTATTATAAATATTAACAGAGCTATCCTAAAATTTCTCAGTAAAATGAACCACTTTTATTAGCTGAGAATATTTAATGTTGTTACTCCAATCTAGTATGGCATAATGCATAATAGGCATTAGTTTTTAAAATGATAGAGATTTTGGCCTCATGCCTGCATTTCACCTCTAATTTTCCAACTGACAAAGTGCCTCTCTTTAAGCATCAAAATGTAAATGGTATTTGTGCTTGTCTCAGAGCTCTTCCATGTTTTACAGCTGTTTCTGAGAAATATGCTTAGGATTTAATCACTTACTTTGCAATGTGAGGAGACAGGTGCACAAAAGTTGTAAAGCATTTAATATAGAGCTTATGCTGGACTGTGTGTGAGCATATTTTAACTTTTATGCTTTCATAAGACAACAATTTTATTTCACTCTCCAATAGAATACAATTGAAGCCTCTGAACTTTTTTTTTAATTCACCCTGCTTAGTTTCACACTATGTTCCTAGTCCCTGCCATAAAAAAATATACATGATGTCTCTTGAATACTAAAACCAATTCTTGTTCCTTTTCTGATATATGACAGACTGAAAAATGTATTTTATACAGAGTGTAATTTGAGCATACTTCTCTCTTCTTAAATGAGTTAACCTTAATAATTGTTAAGAGTCTTGAAATCAAAGCACCATCAAAATAGAATATAAAAGTATTTAAAATATTTTGTAAAAGATATAGTTTTGCTTTTGTGGCATTCATTCAAAGAATTCATGACATGAATTTAATCAATCCAATCTGAAAGACATTAAAAAATATTGATCTTTTTTTTCAATCAAATAAAGTTCATAAGAGGACAAAACAAAAATAAACAAAAATGAACAAAGAACTGTCTCCAGTTAAAGGAGACTATAGAGACATGAAAAATAAATGTTATGCTTAACCCTTCACTGGATCCTGGAATAGAAGTAGTTATTAAGGCTATTATTCAGCCAATGGACTTCATTCATTGAAATGTGAATATTGACTCTGGATTAGAACTTATTGTTATACCAATGTTGAATTTCTTGGTTTCATTAATTATATTGTTATATGAGAACATGTCCTAAAGTACTTACATTTATTTATTTATTTATTTTATTTTTTTATTTTCTCACTGTACAGCAAGGGGATCAAGTTATCCTTACATGTATACATTACAATTACATTTTTTTCCCCACCCTTTGTTCTGTTGCAACATGAGAATCTAGACAAAGTTCTCAATGCTATTCAGCAGGATCTCCTTGTAAATCTATTCTAAGTTGTGTCTGATAAGCCCAAGCTCCCGATCCCTCCCACTCCCTCCCCCTCCCATCAGGCAGCCACAAGTCTCTTCTCCAAGTTCATGATTTTCTTTTCTGAGGAGATGTTCATTTGTGCTGGATATTAGATTCCAGTTATAAGTGATATCATATGGTATTTGTCTTTGTCTTTCTGGCTCATTTCACTCAGTATGAGGTTCTCTAGTTCCATCCATGTTGCTGCAAATGGCATGATGTCATTCTTTTTTATGGCTGAGTAGTATTCTATTGTGTATATATACCACCTCTTCCGAATCCAATCCTCTGTCGATGGACATTTGGGTTGTTTCCATGTCCTGGCTATTGTGAATAGTGCTGCAATGAACATGCGGGTGCACGTGTCTCTTTTAAGTAGAGTTTTGTCCGGATAGATGCCCAAGAGTGGGATTGTGGGGTCATATGGAAGTTCTATGGATAGATTTCTAAGGCATCTCCAAACTGTTCTCCATAGTGGCTGTACCAGTTTACATTCCCACCAACAGTGCAGGAGGGTTCCCTTTTCTCCACAGCCCCTCCAGCACTTGTTATTTGTGGATTTCTTAATGATGGCCATTCTGACTGGTGTGAGGTGATATCTCATGGTAGTTTTGATTTGCATTTCTCTTAGAACCAGCGATGTTGAGCATTTTTTCATGTGTTTGTTGGCCATCTGTATATCTTCTTTGGAGAAATGTCTATTCAGGTCTTTTGCCCATTTTTCCATTGATTGATTGGCTTTTTTGCTGCTGGGTTGTATAAGTTGTTTATATATTCTAGAGATTAAGCCCTTGTCGGTTGCATCATTTGAAACTATTTTCTCCCATTCTGTGAGTTGTCTTTTTGTTTTCTTTTGGGTTTCCTTTGCTGTGCAAAAGCTTTTCAGTTTGATGAGGTCCCATGGGTTTATTTTCGCTCTGATTTCTATTGCTTTGGGAGACTGACCTGAGAAAATATTCATGATGTTGAGGTCAGAGAGTGTTTTGCCTATGTTTTCTTCTAGGAGTTTGATGGTGTCCTGTCGTATATTTAAGTCTTTCAGCCATTTGGAGTTTATTTTTGTGCATGGTGTGAGGGTGTGTTCTAGTTTCATTGCTTTGCATGCAGCTGTCCAGGTTTCTCAGCAATGCTTGCTGAATAGACTTTCTTTTTCCCATTTGATGTTCTTGCCTCCCTTGTCAAAGATTAATTGACCATAGGTGTCAGGGTTTATTTCCGGGTTCTCTCTTCTGTTCCATTGGTCTGTCTGTCTGTTTTGATACCAGTCCCACACTGTTTTGATGACTGTGGCTTTGTAGTATTTCTTGAAGTCTGGGAGAGTTATGCCTCCTGCTTGGTTTTTGTTTCTCAGGATTGCTTTGGCGATTCTGGGTCTTTTGTGGTTCCATATAAATGTTTGGATTGTTTGTTCTAGTTCTGTGAAAAATGTCCTGGGTAATGTGATAGGGATTGCATTGAATCTGTAGATTGCTTTGGGTAGTATGGCCATTTTTACAATATTGATTTTCCCAATCAAGGAACATGGAATATCTTTCCATTTCTTTACATCTTCTTTGATTTCTTTGATGAAAGTTTTATCGTTCTCGGCATATAGGTCCTTTACCTCCTTGGTCAGGTGTATTCCGAGGTATTTGATTTTGTGAGGTGCAATTTTAAAAGGTATTATATTTTTGTATTCCTTTTCTAATATTTCATTGCTGGTATACAGAAATGCGACTGACTTCTGAATGTTAATCTTATATCCTGCTACTTTGCTGAATTTATTAATCAGTTCAAGGAGTTTTGGGGTTGAGTCCTTCGGGTTTTCTATGTATAGTATCATGTCATCTGCATACAGTGACAGTTTTATCTCTTCTCATCCTATATGGATGCCTTTTATTTCTTTGGTTTGTCTAATTGCTGTGGCTAGGACTTCCAAAACTCTGTTGAAGAGCAGTGGTGAGAGTGGGCATCCCTGTCTTGTTCCAGATTTGAGTGAGAAGGCTTTTTGTTTTTCCCCATTGAGTATTATATTTGCTGTGGGTTTCTCATAAATGGCTTTGATTATATTCAGGAATGTTCCCTCTATACCCACTTTGGCGAGGGTCTTGATCATGAATGGATGTTGGACTTTGTCAAATGCTTTTTCTGCGTCTATTGAGATGATCATATGACTTTTGACTTTTCTTTTGCTAATGTGGTGTAAGATGCTGATTGATTTGCGTATGTTGAACCATACTTGTGAACCTGGGATGAACCCAACCTGGTCATGGTGTATAATTTTTTTGATATGTTGTTGAATTCAGTTGGCTAAGATTTGGATGAGAATTTTTGCATCTATATTCATCAATGATATTGGGTGATAGTTTTCTGTTTTGGTGGTATCTCTGTCTGGTTTTGGAATGAGGGCGATGGTGGCATATCTTTGGGAATATTCCTTCTTCTTCAACCTTTTGAAAAAGTTTAAGGAGGATGGGCACCAATTCTTCTTTATATGTTTGATAGAATTCACCTGTGAAGCCATCTGGTCCTGGACTTTTATTTGTAGGGAGTGATTTTATGACCTCTTCAATTTCATTTCTAGTGATCAGTTTGTTCAGTTGGTCTGGTTCTTTTTGATTCAGTTTTGGCAGGATGTACGATTCTAGGAAATTGTCCATTTCTTCCAGATTTTCAAACTTGTTGCCATATAGTTGTTCATAGTATTCTCTTATGGTTTTTTTTATTTCTGCTGAATCCGTTGTGATTTCTCCTTTTTCATTTATAATTTTGGTTATTTGGGTTCTTTCTCTCCTCTTTTTAGTGAGTCTGGCCAGGGGTTTGTCAATTTTGTTCACCTTTGCAAAGAACCAGCTCTTGGTTTCATTAATTTTCTCTATTGTTTTTTGAGTCTCTATTTTATTGATTTCTTCTTTGATCTTTATAATTTCCTTCCTTCTGCTGACTTTAGGCCTTTTTTGTTCTTCTTTTTCTAATTCATTTAGGTGGAGGGTTAAGTTGTCAATTTGGGATCTTTCTTCTTTTTTGAGAAAGGCCTGTATTGCTATAAATTTCCCTCTGAGCACTGCTTTTGCAGCATCCCATAGATTTTGAGAGGTTGTGTCTTCATTATTATTTGTTTCAAGGTAGTTTTTAATTTCCTTCTTGATTTCCTCATTGACCCATTGGTTTTTTAGTAGCATGTTGTTTAGTCTCCATGTAGGTGGTTTTTTTCTCTTTCCTTTTCCCATGGTTGATTTCTAATTTCATGGCATTGTGGTCAGAGAAGATATTGAGATAATTTCTATGCTCCTAAATTTATTGAGATTAGCTTTGTGTCCCAATATGTGGTCGATTCTTGAGAATGTTCCATGAGCATTTGAGAAGAATGTGTATTCTGCTTTTTTTGGATGTAGTGTCCTGAAGGTATCAATTAAGTCTATCTTTTCTATTGTTTCCTTTAGGATCTCTGTTGCTTTATTGGTTTTCTGTCTAGAGGATCTGTCCGTTGATGTGAGGGGGGTATTAAGGTCTCCTACTATGATTGTATTCTCATCAATATCTCCCTTTATGTGTGTTAATATTTGTTGTATGTATCTGGGTGTCCCTATATTTGTGGCATATATATTGATGAGAGTAACATCCTCTCCTTGGATGGATCCCTTAATCATTAAGTAGTGTCCTTCTTTGTCTTTCTTTATGTCTTTTGTTTTAAAGTCTATTTTGTCTGATATGAGTGTTGCGATTCCTGCTTTTCTGTCATATCTATTGTCATGAAATATTTTTCCCCACCCTTTCACTTTCAATCTATATGTATCCTTTGTCCTAAGGTGAGTTTCTTGTAGGCAGCATATTGAAGGTATTTGCCTTTTTATCCACTCAGCCACTCTGTGTCTTTTGATTGGGGCTTTCAGTCCATTGACATTTAAGGTGATAATTGATAGATGATTATTTACTGCCTTTTTGAACCTCATGTTCCAGTTGATTCTATGGTTCTCCATTCTTCCTTTCTTCCTTTTTTTTTTTTTTTGGTTGGATGGTCTCCTGCTATTATCTGCTTGAGTGTTTTTTTTTTCATTTTTTGCAAATGCAATATTTGGTTTTGTCTTGTGGTTGCCCTGTTTTTTAAGTATGCTAACCCCTTCCCATAATTGTGTGTTTTAGCCTGACAGTCCTGTAAGTTCAAATACTTCATTACTATATTAAAATTAAGAAGAGAAACATACAAACAAACAAACAAAAACGGTCTATTTATTTCCTAACATCCCTTGCCCACATTTTATGGTTTTGATGACTCTTTTTTATTTTTTTCTTTTTAATTTTATTTTGTTTAAGGCCTGTTCATGATTAAATCTGTATGCTGGCTTATTTGAGTGACTGCTCTCTGATTGCAGTTTCCTCAGTCCTAGTTCTTCCTCTTCTTCTTCTTTTTTTTTTCTTCTTTTCTTTTTTCTTCCCTTTCCTTCCTTTCTTTTTGGTTTAGAGAAGCCCTTTCAATATTTCCTTTAACCTGGGTTTTGTGTTGCTGTATTCTTTAAGTGTTTGTTTGTTGGAAAACATTTTTATTTCCCCTTCTATTTTAAATGATATTCTTGCTGGATAGAGTATTCTAGGTTGCATATTTTTTCCTTTGAGCACTTTAAATATCTCTTGCCATTCCCTCCTGGCCTGTAGTGTTTCTGTAGAGAGATCAGCTGATATTCTTATGGGGGTTCCCTTGTAGGTAACATTCTGCTTTTCTCTTGCTGCCTTTAGGATCCTCTCTTTATCACTAACTTTTGCCATTTTTATTATGATGTGTCTTGCGGTGGGTCTATTTGGGTTCAGTTTGTTTGGGGCCCTCTGTGCTTCCTGTATCTTGAACCCAGTATCCTTTAGATTTGGGAAGTTTCCAGCGATAATTTCTTCAAATATATTTTCCATCCCCTTATCTTTTTCTACTCCTTCTGGAATTCCTATTATGAATAGATTGGCCCGCTTTATATTATCCCATAGGTCTCTTATATTGCTTTCCAGTTTTTTGATTCGGTTTTCTGTCTGTCGACCTGATTGGGTGATTTCCATTATTCTATCTTCCATATCACTGATTTGTTCTTCTGCATTATTCATTCTGGTTTTTACTGCCCTTAGTTCAGTTTGCATCTCTGCAAATGAATGTTCTAGTTTTTCTTGGCTCCTCCTTATATTTTCTAGTTCCTTTCTGAGGGTATCTGCATTACTGTTCCTATCTTCTCTTAATTCCTTCAGTATTTTCACTATTTCTCTTTTGAACTCCAGGTCTGTCAGACTGCAGAGATCTGTTTCATTGTTGACTGTTTTAGGTGCGTTCTCTTGTTGGTTTGACTGGGGGTGGTTTCTCTGCTTCTTCATCTTGCTTGTTGTTTTCTTTCTCCTGAGGGAGTTGTACTCTCCGTGATTGGGCAGTGTTTGCCTTGTCACTGCCATGGAATATTTCCTGAGGGCTGGCATTGTTGGTCAATCTTTTTTGAGGCAGTGTGGCTTTTCTGGAGTGTTGATGGGGTTAACAGTGTTTCTCTGAAGCAAAGGAGGACTTCCTGAGGGCAGACAGGACTGGGAGGTCCACACCACGATGGTAGCAGATTTCACTTGGTCATGCAGAGCTTGCTCTGGTGTTTTTAGGCTGTGGGGTTCTTGCAGGGGGTTGGCGGTGTTGGGCAGCTATTCCTCAGGAGTGCAGCACCCCTTAGGGGCTGGAGCAGCTATATGGGTCACTGAGAACCTAAGAGGGTCTTCCCTAGGGCAGGCCAACTCAGAAGGACGGCCTGAGAATGTAAGCGGATCTTTTCACAGTCTGGCCAAGCTTGTTGCAGCTTTTCTGGGCTGCAGGGGCTCCTCCAGGGGGCTGGTGATGCTGAGCAGCTATTCCACGGGAGTGGGGCACCCCCTGGGGGCTTGGGCGGGTAGCAGGACCACTGGAAACCCAAGAGGCTCCTCCCCAGGGCAGCCCGACTCAGAAAAACCGTCCGGGAATTAGGCAGATCTATTCACTGCCTGGCTAGGCTTGTTCTAGCTTTTCTGGGCTGCAGGCCTTTTCTCGGGGGCTGGTGGTGTTTGGTGCTACTCTGCGGAAGTGTAGCCCCTCCAAAGGGCAAGCAGGCCTGTGCAGGGACAGCCCCTGCGGTGGTAGGCTTCAGGCAATTGTTGAGGCCAGCCCTTATGGATGGCAGGCTGCCCCAGGTCCGGCGAGAGCGTAGTGGGTGGCAGGGTTGGGGGGAGGGGATGCACTGGGAAGCACAGCTTTCTGCTAGCTAGCGGGCCTGTAAGCTTGCTGTGGTGTGGGGAGTATTCTATGGGGACCCACCCCTTCTTCTCTCCCCTCCCCAGCACGGGCGCAGACCAGGCTCTTCTCCCAGGTTCCCTCTGATGTGGCTTTCCACTTCCCCGCCCCTAGAGTATTGCTCCCTTCCTCTGTGACAGCTTTGTTTTCTAGTCTCCCAGGCAGTCTCTGCTCCATCAAACTTGATAGACTGGTTTCTAGACCTCGCAAGCAGTCTCTGCTCTGCCCCGCCTCCCCCAGCCCTTTCCCGGGGACTAACCTCCAGAGCCGAGGACTCAGTGCCCAGCCCCCATCTAGGCGTCTCAGTTTTTGGTGACTGTGCCCGTAGTTCAGATGGTCCGTTCGGTTCTTGATCGGCTTTTCCGTACTCCAACTTACTGCTACACTCTTCTCTGCATCTGGAGATTCCTCCGGTTCGGTTGGTCTTTCCCCTGAGTAGGTGACTTTCCAGGTTGTGGGATCCCTTTCTCCTCCTCAGTTCCCTTTCGGGAGTGCCCGTCCCGCTCGGATTCACCTTCTCTCACTCTCCTCTTTTCTCTTGTTTTGCCTAATACTGTCACGAACTTCTTGCCGTTATTGGAGTTTAGGTTCTTCTGCCAGTGATTGGTTGCTGTTCTGTGCAAGTCATTTATTCTGTAGATGTGCTTTTTTTGTTGTGTTTGTGGGAGAGGGCGAGCGTGTCCCTCTACTCCTCCGCCATCTTGTCTCCCTCTAAAGTACTTACAGTTAAAGGGCATTTTGTCTTCTATCCATGCTCAAATAGGGCAGAAAATATGTATAAGTATATACACATATAATACATGGATACTATCTCAGAGAAAGAGGGAGAGGGAAATATTAGTAAAACAAATGAGACAAAACTGATAAATCTGAGTATACAGGAATTTTGTGTACCACTCTTCCATTAGTTCTGTGTTTGGGCTTACATAAAAAGAATGTGTACACAAAGGGTTTATAATTAAAATTTTAAACATAAAATTTGCTCCTGACAGCAGTATCTTTAAACACTTGAAAATGAATACCTAAATATGATAACTTATATCCTGAATTAACTACAATTTCATTTTAACTGTATATACTGTTATGAATTAAAATTCAGTAATTTAAATGAATAACTGTTTCTCCCTATTGAACAGAAAATCCATAACAGATATTTGCTCTTAACCTGGAGGATGTAGATACCTGGAGGGCTTATAGATAAATTTAAAAGAAATAGTTGTGTCTCAGAAATTACTTCAAAATTTAATGTTTCTGAGTATTTTTCTGTACAGATGTTTTTGATATTTATATTGGATTGTTAAAAGTTTACATTAACCAAAAAATGTGGGAAGCATTCTAGTTCATCTTTCCTTGATCACTACTCAATTTTATTTTTTTATCCAATGTTACAATCAATTGGTCATATGGAAACACTACTTTTGTCATTACCCATTTCACACTCTCTTAAGCATAAATTCATTAAGCATATACCTACATGTGTGATTTTGTGTTTTTTTTTCATTCCTAAAATATCTCTTTGATCCCCATTTTTCTTTTCTAAATCACTTTATACTTGCTCTTTACTAATACATTGAAGCAAATAAATGTCCATCAATAGAGGAATGGATAAAGAAGATGTGATGCATATATATAATGGAATATTACACAGCTATAAAAACAATGATGTGGAGTTCCCATCATGGCTCAGCGGTTAACAAATCTGACTAGGAACCATGAGGTTGCGAGTTCGGTCCCTGGCCTTGCTCAGTGGGTTAAGGATCTGGCATTGCTGTGAGCTGTGATGTAGGTCACAGATGCGGTTCAGATCCTGCATTGTTGTGGTTGTGGTGTAGGCCAGTGGCTACAGCTCCGATTCGACCCCTAGCCTGGGAACCTCCATATGCCGCAGGAGCGGCCCAAGAAATGGCAAAAAGACAAAAAACAAAACAAAACCAAAAAAAATGAAGTAACACCATTTTCAGCAACATGAATGGACCTATAAATCATTATACTAAGTGAAGTTAGACAGTGAAAGACAAATATCATGTGATATCACCTATGTTTGGAATCTGAAAAAAAAAAAAAACAAAAAACAAATAAAAGGGATACAAATGAACTTACAAACAGACTCACAGGATTCGTAAAACTTATGGTTACCAAAGGGGACAGGTTGGGGGGCATGGGAGGGATGGACTGAGGGTTTAGGATTGGCATATGCACACTGAGGTATAGGAATGATTGGCCAATGGGAACTTGCTGTATAACACAGGGAACTCTACTCAGTATTCTGTGAAAATCTATGTGGGAAAAGAATCTGAGAGAGAATATATATGTGTATATGTATGACTGGATCACTTTGTGGTACAGTAGAAATTCTCACAACTCTGTAAATTAACTCTTCTTCAGTAAAACTTAAAAAAAATGAGATTCATAAAAGCACACATGTTATTACAGCCAATTAACATTTCAACTAAATATCAACAGTACTTTGAAAATTATGTAATGTTGGCATATATCCTGAGACAGCTCTGCCTGAGTTGAATATAAATTTGCCTTAAAACAAAAGACAGTGTAGCAAGTGAAAAACATTTTTCTACTTAACTATTCCTAGTTTTGGTCAGTTATATTTTAAGATTCAATTCATTTGTGTATTACCTTATTTACAGTTAATGTAAAAAATTCTCTTTTTTTGGTCAATTTTAAAATTTAAAATAGCACACATAGCAGATGATTCTCCACACAGAATCTTTAAAAAAGATTTTTTGAAATATTCATGAAAAGATAAATTTAGTAGATATGAAATTTATTTTTATACATTAAAAGATAATGTATATTATTAATTTGGAAAATGTAAAATACAATTCTAAGCCTATATTAAAAATGCAGAAATATCTGTTGACTGTCCATTTAAGGATTTAAGGATTGATGAAGTGTTATGTGTTTATGACCATAAATGCTTTTCAATATGTATTTTTAACTGGCTTTTTTTTGTCTTTTTTTGTCTTTTTGAGGGCTGCAGCCACGGCACATGGAGGTTCCCAGGCTAGGGATCTAATCGGAGCTGTAGCCACCAGCCTGTGCCAGAACCACATCAACGTGGGATCTGAGCTGTGTCTCTGACCTACACCACAGCTCACAGCAATGCCAGATCCTTAACCCACTAAGCGAGGCCAGAGATTGAACCCGCAACCTTATGGTTCCTAGTCGGATTCGTTAACCACTGAGCCACGACTGGAACTCAACTGGCTTTTTAAATGAACTTTCAATTACATACCAAGCATACTATTAATTAAAGAAATATTCTAATACCACTGAAAAATCATAGTATTAATATATAAACTAAGTTATTTCAGTCATTAGAACAATGTAGATTTGTTATCTATAAAACAAAGCAAGCATGAGAACAAATGCAGAGCATTGAAAATGAATTTGAAATTAAGAGACCAGCAACCAAAAACAATTCTGTATACATGTAGATGGTTATATCAAAATCTAATTGGAATCACAAACAAAAAAAATACAATGGACACACACATAAGAAAGAAAAACAATCCAAACACTACACTAAAAATAGTCAGCAAATCACAAGAGAAGACAACATCAGAGGAAGGGAAGAAAAAAGATCAGAACTAACAATCCGAAACAGTTAAGAAAATGGCAATAAGAACATACTTATCCATAATTGCATTGAGTGTAAATGGATTAAATGCTCTAACCAAAAGACACAGACTAGTTGAATGGATAGAAAAACAAGACATATAGAGATAGGGCTAGAGATAGAGATACAGAAAGAGATAGAGATAGAGTTAGAGACAGAGACAGATATGCTATTTACCAGAGGCCCATTTCAGCCCTAAGGAGACATACAGATTGAAAGTGAGGGGATGGAGAAAGGTATTACAAATGCAAATGGAAATCAAAGGAAAGCAGGATAGTAATGCAAATATCAGACAAATAGACATAAAAGTGAAGTCACAAAAGACAAATAAGGAACTACATAATGATCAAATGATCAATCCAAGAAGAAGACACAAAAGTTGTAAATGTACATAGGTGCACCACAATAAATAAGGCAACTGCTGTCCTCTATCGATGGACATTTAGGTTGTTTCCATGTCTTAGCTGTTGCAAATAGTGCTTCAATGAACACTGGAGTACATGTGTCTTTTTCAGTCATGGTTTTCTCTGGATAGATGCCCAGGAGTGGGATTGCTGGATCAAATGGGAGTCCTACTTTTAGTTTTCTAGGAATCTCCATACTGTTTTCCACAGTGGTTGCACCAATTTACAATCGCACCAACAGTGTACCACAGTTCCTTTTTCTCCACACCCTCTCCAGCACTTATTGTTTGTAGGCTTTTTTATGATGGCCATTCTGGCTGGTGTGAGGTGGTAGGTACCTCATAGTGGTTTTGATTTGCATCTCTCAAATGTAGAATGATGTTGAACATCTTTTCATGTGTTTCTTGGCCATCTATATGTCTTCCTTGAAGAATTGTCTGTTTAGATCTTCTGCCCATTTTTGGATGGGGTTGTTTGTTTTTTTGGTATGGAGCTGCAGAAGGTGTTTATAAATGTTGGAGATTAATCCTTTGTCAGTTGATTCACTTGCAAAGATGTTCTCCCATTCTGTGGTTGTCTTTTCATTTTTTTAAGGGTTTCCTTTGCTGTGCAGAAACTTCTAAGTTTAATTAAGTCCCATTTATTTAGTTTTGCTTTTAACTGTCATTACTCTAAGAGGTGGACCTGAGAAGATGTTGTTGTCGTATATGTTGGAGAGTGTTTGGCCTATGTTTTCTTCTAAGAGTTTTATACTATCTAGAACTTTAATCCATTTTGAGTTTATTTTTGTGTATGGTGTTAGGAAGTGTTCTAATTTAATTGTTTTACATGTGGCTGTCCAGAGTTTCAAGCACCACTTATTGAACAGGTTGTCTTTTCTCTATTGTTACATTCTTGCCTCCTTTGTCATAGGTTTGCTAACTGTAGGTGAGTGGGTTTAATTCTGGACTTTCTATCCTGTTCCACCGATCTATCTTTCTTTGTGCCAGTACCACATGATTTTGATGATTATTGCTTTCTTGTATAGTCTGAGGTCTGGGAGCCTGATTCCTCCAGCTCCATTTTTCTTTTTCAGCATGTCTTTGGCTATTACGGGTATTTTGTGCTTCCAAACAAATTTTAAAATATTTTGTTCTAGTTCTAAGAAAAATGTCCTTCGTGGAGTTCCTATCATGGCTCAGTGGTTAACGAATCTGACTAGGAACCATGAGGTTGCAGGTTTGATCCCTGGCCTTGTTCAGTGGGTTAAGGATCTGGCATTGCCGTGAGCTGTGGTGTAGTTCACAGATGCGGCTCGGATCCTGTGTTGCTGAGGTCTGGCATAAGGTGGCAGCTACAGCTCCGATTTGACCCCTAGCCTGGGAGCTTTCATATGCTGTGGGTACAACCCTAAAAAAGACAAAAAAAAAAAGACAAAAAAAATGTCCTTGGTAATTTGATAGGGACTGCATTGAATCTGTAGATTGCCTTGGGTAGTATAATCATTTTGATAATACTGACTCTTCCAATCCAAGAGCATGGCGTATCTTTCCATCTGTGTACTCTTTGATTTCTTTCATCAGTGGCTTATAGTTTTCAGAATACAGGTCTTTTGTCTCTTTAGGTAGGCTTACTCCTAGGTATTTTATTCTTTTGGGTGCAATGGTAAACGGGACTGCTTCCCTAATTTCTCTCTCTGATCTTTCATTTTAGTATGTAGAAATGCAGTCAAATTCTGTGTATTAATTTTGTATCCTGTGACTTTGCCAAATTCATGGATGAGCTCTAACAGTTTTTTGTTAGAGTGTTTAGGATTCTCTAGGTATAGTATCATGTCATCTGCAAATAGTGATAGTGTTACTTCTTCCTTTCCAATTTGGATTCCTTTTATCTCTTTTAATTCCCTGATTGCCATGGCTAGGACTTCCAAAACTATGTTGAAGAGTATTGGAGAGAGTGGACATTCTTGTTTTGTTCCTGATCTCAGCAGGAATTCTTTCAGCTTTTTACCATTGAGAATGATGTTCGCTGTGGGTTTGTCATATATGGCCTTTATGATGTTGAGGTAGGTTCCCGCTATTCCCACTTCATGAAGGGTTTTTATCAGAAATGGGTGTTGGATTTTTTCCAAGGCTTTTTCCTCATCTATTGAGAGCATCATATGGTTTTTTTTCTTCAGTTTGTTAATATGGCGTATCACACTGAAAGATTTGTGGATATTGAAGAACCCTTGCATCCCTGGGATAAATCCCACTTGATCATGATGGAAAATCTTTTTAATATATTCTTGGATGTGGTTTGCTAGTATTTTGTTGAGGATTTTGCATCGATGTCCATCAGTGAAATTGGCCTGTAATTTTCTTTATTTGTGGTATCCTTGTCGGTTTTGGTATCAGGGTTTTGTATTGTCACTTCCTCTGCAATTTTTTGGAATACTTTCAGAAGAATAGGTGTTAGCTGTTCTCTAAATTTTGGCTAGAATTCGCCTGTGAAGCCATCTGGTCCTGGACTTTTGTTTTTTAAACACAGTTTCAATTTCAGTTCTTGTGATTGGCCCATTCATCTTTTCTACTTCGTCTTGGTTTAGTCTTGGAAAATTGTACTTTTCTAAGAATTTTTCCATTTTTTCTGGGTTTTCCGTTTCATTGGCATATAGTTGCATATAGTAGTCTCTTATGGATCCTTTGTATTTCTGTGATGTCCGTTTTTACTTCTAGTTTTTCATTTCTAATTTTATTGATTTGAGTCCTCTCTTTTTTTCTTGATAAGTCTGGGTAAGGGTTTATCAATTTTGTTGATCTTTTCAAAGAACCAGCTTTTCGTTTCATTGATCTTTTTCTATGGTTTTGTTTCTATTTCATTGATTTCTGCTCTGATATTTATGATTTCTTTCCGTCTACTAAATTAGGTCCTGTCTTCTCTTCTCTCTCTAGCCCCATTAGATGTAAAGCTATATTGTTTATTTGAGCTTCTTCTTGTTTCCTAAAGTAGGCTTGTATTGCTATAAACTTTCTTCTTAGAACTTCTTTTGCTGCATCCCATAGGTTTTGGAGTGTCGTAACTTCATTGTCATTTGCTGCTAGGTATTTTTTAAATTCCTCTTTGATTTCTTCAGTGATCCATTGGTAGTTTAGTAGCATGTTGTTTAGTCTCCACATGTTTGTGTTTTTTGCAGTTTTTTTCTTGTTGTTGATTTCCAGTCATATAGCATTGTGGTTGGAAAAGATGCTTGATATGATTTCAATTTTATTAAAGTTACCGAGGTTTTATTTGTAGCCCAGGATTTGATCAATCTTAGAGAATTGCACTTGAGAAGAATGTGTATTCTGTTGCTTTTGGATGGAATGTCCTATAAATATCTATTAAGCCCATCTGGTTTAATGCATCATTCAGGGCCTGTGTTTCCTTATTGATTTTCTGTCTGGATGATCTGTTCATTGATGTAAGTTGGGTCTTAAAGTCCCCCATTATTATTCTGTTATTGCCGATTTGTCCTTTTAAGGTTTTTAGCAGTTGCCTTATGTATTGTGGTGATCCTATGTTGGGTGCGTAGATATTTAAAATTGCTACATCTTCTTCTTGGATTGATCCTTTGATCATTATGTAGTGACCTTCATTGGCTTTTAAAACATTCTTCATTTTAAGGTCTATTTTGTCTGATATGATTATTGCCATTCCAGCTTTCTTTTGATTCCCGTTTGCATGGAATATTTTCTTCCATCCTCTCACTTTGAATTAGTATGTGTCCCTAGAAGTGAAGTGGGTCTCTCAAAGACAGCATGTACATGGGTCTTTTTTGTATCGATTTAGCCAGTCTATGTCTTTTGGTTGGGGCATTTAGTCCATTGAAATTTAAGTTAATTATTGATATGTATGTTCTTATTGCCATTTTATTAGTTGCTTTGGATTTGTTTTCCTTGCTCTTTTTTTCTTCCTTTCTTTTCTTGTTCTCTTCTCTTCTGGTTTGATGACTATCTTTAGTGTTGTATTTGAATTGATTTTCCCTATTTGTTTGTGTATCAATTGTAGATTTTTGGTTTGCAGTTACTCTGAAGTTTGTATAAGAGTCTATATATATATATACAAGATTATTTTAAGTTGTTGGTTTCTTAATTGCAAGTGCATCTCCATTGTACTGCATTTGTACCCTCCTCTTCTAGTTATTTCTAATTTTGGTGGCAGAATTGCATGTGGATGATTTCTTATCTTTACTGAATATATACCTTAACTGTGAGCCTTGTCATTTGTGGTATTTTTATTTCTCTTTGCAGCCTTTTCTTTTCTGCCTAGTATTTGTTGTAAAGCTGGTTTAGTGTTTCTGAATTCTCTTAACTTTTCCTTATCTATACAGCTATTTACCTCTCCTTCAAATCTGAAGGAGAGCCTTGCTGGGTAAAGTAATCTTGGGTGGAGGTATTTTCCTTTCATCACCTTAAGTATATCATGCCACCCCCTTCTGGCCTGCAGAGTTTCTGCTGAAGAAAATCTACCAATAACCTTATCAGGATTCCCTTGTATGTTATTTGTGTCTTTTCCCTACCTGCTTTCCGTATTTTCTCTGTCTTTAATTTTGGTCAATTGGGTTATTATGTGTCTTGAGGTATTCCTCCTTGGGTTTATTTTATGTGGTACTCATTGTGCTTCCTAAATTTGTGTGAGTGGTTCCTTTCCCATGTTAGGGAAGTTTTTGGCTGTTATGTCATTGAATATTTTTTCTGTCCCTTTCTCTCTCCTTCTGGCACCCCTGTAATATGGATGTTCATTCATTTAATGTTGCCCCCAAGTTCTCTGAGACTCTCTTCATTTCTTTTCAATCTTTTTTCTCTTTTCTGTTCTGCATCAGTGATTTCCACTAGTGTGTCCTCCACCATGGTATTTGTTCCTCTGCTTCCTATATTCTTTTGTTGGCTGCTTCTAATGAATTTTTTTGTTTCAGTTATTGTATTTGGCAGCTCTTCTTGTTTAAGCTTTATATCTTGTATCTCGTTGCTCAGTGTTTCCTTTAAGTTATCCATCTTTGCCTCCAGTTTATTTCCAATGGCTTGCATCATCTTCAGCATCAACACTCTAAAGTGTTTTTCCTGGAGGCTGAGAATCTCCTGATCAGTTAGCTGTTTTAATGGGATTTTCTCTTTCTGCCTTATCTGAGTTATAGTTGTCTGTCTTTTCATTTTTATAGGTTTTGGTGTGCTGACCTTTTTACAGATAATAGAATTGTAGCCTCTCTTACTTCAGGTTTCTGCCCCCTTGTGGCTGAAGTTGGTATGGGGCCTTGCTGTAGGCTTCCTGATAGGAGGGACTGGTGCCTGCCCATTGCTAGGTGGGCTGGTGGGTGGGGCTTTGTCTCTGGGTGAGATTAGAGGTGTCTGTGTGCCTGGGGGGTCTTTAGGCAGTCTGTTTACTGATGGGTGGTTCTGTGATCCCACCTGGATTATTGTTTGTCCTGGGGCTTCTCAGTGCTATTGGGTGGGGCCAGACTTTCCCAAAATGGCCATCTCCAAAGAAATGTACACTGCTGAATGTTCCCAAGAGCTTTGCCTACATGCCTTTCCCTTATAAGAAGCTACTTCACCCCCCGTTTTCCCCGGAGATCCTCCAAGAACTGCAGTCAGGTCCAACCCAAGTTCCTATGAAGCCTTTGCTTTGCCCTGGGACCCAGTGCATGTGAAAATCTGTGTGTGCCTCTTAAGAATGGAGTCTCCATTTCCCCCAGTTCCATGGAGCTCCTTGGCACAAGCCCCACTGGCCTTCAATGCCAGATGCTCTGGGGGTTCTTTCTCCCAATGCCAGATCCCCAGGCATAGGGACTTTACATGGGGCTCAGAACTTTAACTCTTGTAGGTGAGTCTTTGTGATACAGTTACTTTCCAGCCCATGGGGCTTCCCACCCTGGGGTGTGGAGTTGTGTATATCATGTAATCACCCCTCCTACTTCTTTATGTGGCCTTCTCTTTGTCTTCTGGAGTAGGATTTTTTTTTAAAGTTTCCAGTCCATTTGGTTGAAGATTGCTCAGCATTTGTATGTAATTTTGTGAGAGAGGTTGATATCCAGTCCTTCTATTCCTACATCTTAATCTTGTCTCAAGCATTTTGTCTAACTACAATGCTATGAGACTAGAAATCCCCTTGCCACTATATAAAGCCCAGTTACTAGTGCCTACTTCCCAGGCAGCAAATACATATCTATCACACACTTTGATTTTTTTCATATAATGATGATATCTTAGGGTTTTAAAATATTTTTAATTTTTCCTGACATTAGACAGCTGTAGACTTGAAGTAAAAACACAGATAACTGAGTTCTTTCAAAAAATCTGAAGTTTGGCAACTTTAGGCTAGCACTGCAGCATGGCAGAAATCACCCAGAAACAATGCCTGCTTGCTTTGTTTATGGGGAGATAACAAATGGAGAGATATATGTTCTCCATTTTTAACTTGGCCCAATACTACTTGTTATTGTCCTGCCCTCTTCATCTATGTGTCTGGTGACTGGAGGTATCTATGCTTTGTTCTTCACCCATTTCAAGTGTTTGAGAGAGAAATTTAAATAGCAAAAAAAAAAAAAACAAAAAAAAACACATATATTTAATGTTAAAGAAACCCTATTTTAGAGAGATGATGAGCTTGCTGTTGCTTCTGCTGCTGCTGCTGCTGATCTAATGATATCCTGGGTGGGGTTAATATTATATAATCATTGTAAAATTTTTTGAATTAGATGCTATTATCATCTCCATTGTTAACAGTTTGTACAATGAGTCAAAATGAGGCTATACAGATTGCCAATGTCCACAGAGCCAGTAAGTGCCAGAGAGAGGACTGAAACCATGAGCCTGGCTTGAGAGTCTCTCCTTCAAGTTCTGCTATTACTGTACCCAGTCAATGTATACTAAGGAAAGTATAATTTTAAATTCTTTGCAATGTTAGAATACTCTTCTTTTAAACAAGTACTAGGTTGAACCTAATAAATGTAAAGGAATAAAAGCAAATGAAGAATCTGAATTGAACTGAATAATTATTGAATGAGTACTGAATATTATTTAATATTCTATACAATTTATATGCAAATTAAAGACAAAAATATATACTGCTGTATAGGAGTAGGAGAATATCTAATCCAGTTAACTACTGAAATCTTAATATGTTTATAGCTCATAGCTTATCATAATAGATTCATTAATATTTTGCATATAATCATACCTAAACATGTAATAGGCAGCTTGTTTGAGGAAGCAATTGTATTAATCTTTTTTTTTCATAATTGTACTTGTACCTTCCTCTAAAATTTTTTTGACCATGTCCCCTCCCCCGCTATCTTTCAACATGATTAAATAAGGGGTTTGAATTGTAATTTTAATCTGCTTTAACATAAGATTACACTCAAATCTACTAAAAGTTCGGTAAATTAACAGAAGTAGCGGGTTCTCTTGAGGTGGAGCAGGTTAGGATCCAGCATTGTTACTGCAGCAGCTTGGGCAGCTTGGATAGTGCTGTAGCACAAGTTCAATCCCTGATCCAGGAACCTCTACAAGCCACAGGCGTGGGGAAAAAAACAACCCTACACAACAAAGATATGGTACTAAGGTGAAAAATATTTGCGAAATTCAATGTGGAAGTTTAGGCAGTAACACTTAAAAGCCTTACATATATTGAAAATCTAGGTATTTTTGGTATTCAGCAATAAAGTAATCCTCAAACCACAACAGGCTGGCCTCTGTGGTTTGCACAATTCTTGCATGAGCAAATTGTTTTTGTGACTATCAATAGTGGAAAGACTGAACTGTTATAACAGGACACGTTGCCTCAGTTCTTTCTGAATTATCTTGTTTTTTGCGGAAATCTTACCAACTGCTGGGGTAATTCCTGTATCCTAATCACTCCTGTTTTCTTCACCATTTCCTATGGTATGGGTCATAAGTTAATAAATACATTTTATTCTGAATACCTCAAAGAATTTCAATCTTAATTGCTTCATCATAATTTGACAGAAATGAAGCATTAGCAAGTTCATGGTAGTCATCAAGATAGGTAAGCAAGGAACTTAACTTTGATGATACCACAGAAAATTAAAATGATTAAACTGTCTAAATAAGGTCAAAGAACAAAAGTAGTTATTAGGAATTCAACTTATCTACCATCAACTTATATCATCAACTTATATCATCTTATCTATGACATACTGCACCAATTATTGAACATATAGTGAAAGTTTATTCCTTGCATAAGAAAAGAAAAGCTGTGCTTTAATAAGTAAAATTTTTATGAATACATTTTAATGTAGAAACTCTATTCCACATTGGTCATGTAGTGGATTACTTTACTTCCTGAATTATTACCAAATACTAGTGGAGTAAACATTAAAATTCTTAGACAGTTGTGTATGCTTTGACACACTAATATATGGTTACCATTGTTTTCTTCCAACTACCATCCTAATCAACTCAAAATATGAACCCCCCAAAAAAATGTTAGGGGTGTTACATATGTTCAGAACAATAAATAATTCTTTGATGGGGGAAATTTCAATAGAGAAAAAGGGCTAAATCCAACCAACCAAACAACAAACCAACCAAAATATTCAAACATGCCTGTGCTGTTTACTTTTATGTCTTAGATCTTTTGTGTAGAAAGGTATGCTTCAGAGTATTTACCCTGAATAAATTCCAGTTAGCTTTTTCTGCCTTTTTTTCCCTTGTCCCATTAAGTATAATTGGGCCATGCTGTATTTCTAAAATAAGAACAGGAACAACCTCATGGGCTCATCTATCCTAGACATTGAGAAAAATAATCAGCTACTGATTCTCTTGCTTTTTGCCTTCTGGTGCTGGTTCATTTTGACCTGGCTTTTTCTGACCTCACATTCATGTTTGAGCATCAGTAATGGGGCAACGGGGGAAGAAATATGTGTTGGCAAACACGTTAGCAGAAGACCCTAATATCAGCTTGGGCTTCAAGCCACACTTGAAGCCACACACACTTCAAGCCAGTGCTTTATATGGTGCTGCCTGACTCAAGAGAATTCTAGATGGTACTGAGATACAGTGTATGTTTAATGGTAAAAAATATTTACCTTTCCCCTTTAGGGTCTGTTTCTCCTTTTTTTTTTTTTTGTTTTTTTCCCTTTTTTTTCTAGGGCTGCTTCCACGGCATAAGGAGGTTCCCAGGCTAGGGGTCGAATCGGAGCTGTAGCCACCGGCCTACGCCACAGCCACAGCAACGCGATATCCGAGCCGCATCTGTGACCTACACCACAGCTCATGGCAACGCTGGATCCTTAACCCACTGAGCAAGGCCAGGGATCGAACCTGCAACCTCATGGTTCCTAGTCGGATTCGTTAACCACTGAGCCACAACAGGAACTCCTAGGGTCTATTTCTTTCTTGGGGATCTTACTTTTATGTAAGCTATGAATCAAATGCTTCTGAATTCCATGGGTAAACACCACTTTCATATTTGCTTTTCTTTCATTAATATTTTATATTTGATTAACCTAATTATGATACTTTGAATAGCAATTAAATGAGAACTTTATACATGCAGTGATGAAGATAATGTCCTTTGTTTTAGTACAAGAGTGATATAACATCACAATCAAGAAGAGTAATATGATGGATATTTTTTCCCCATAAACAGTAATAAGAATTTGGGGCACAGTGAGTGGTGGCTTAGCGGGTTAAAAACCCAACACAGTGTCTCTAATGACGCAGGTTCAATGTGGCTGTGGCATAGGTGGCAGCTGCAGCTCTGATTTGACCTCCAGCCTAGGAACTTTCATATGTTGCAGGTGTGGCCCTGAAAAGAATAAAAAAAAAAAAAAGAAGAAAAAAGAATTTGGAAAACTCCATTACAATTTAAATGTGTTTAACATATTCTACAGGGTTTAAGAATATTGGGGGTAAATAAAATATTACTTTATCTATGAATGATGATTATAAATGCAGAAAGCAATATAAATAGCAGAGTATGATTTTATAACACAATAGTAACAAAAATGAAATCCCAATTGCTTTCCTTTTGAAAGTATCCCATTGATCAATTTATTTTGTACAGTTATATTACAATAACATTTTAGTAGTTTCAAGTACCTGATGTTTAAAAATCAAATATAATCAATCGAATCTTTAATTCAACAAAATAGTCTCTGGCTAGTAATTATGCCTTACTTCTTTGCTGAAATAAAGCCCTAATAATTTCTTTATGGACTATATATATATTTAGATATAGTGGAAATAAAAGACAAGCATAAAATATTGAATTGTGGTATGGGTGATGAAAATCAGTTTACACACAGAATGGTATGTAAATTAACTGAAGACATAGGTATATTTAATATTATGTTTAAAACTTGGTATAAGAAGATATGACAAGTTAAATAAATTACATGTACAAGCACTAGTATAATATCCTGCATAATTAACTCTCAACAGATGGAGACATTTTCCAAAGTGTCTCTGTTTTATTATTAATAGTCAGTGAGATTCTAGAACTCAACAGGTTCATTATTTATCTAGCAAATTATGTTCAGAGTTTTTTTGATTTGTTGTATAAATAAATGAGACTTTTGTGTTACATAGATTATGCAAGAAAATTGGAGAAAAATAAGATTCTTAATATAAATGAAAAAATAGCACATATTTTGATGTTTAAATTTAATACTCATTTTTAAAAATTATTCTGATTTATTTTGAAAATAGATTCAGTATGTGAACTAAAATAGTGCATATTAGCATAGCATTAATATTTACCAACATAGACATAGATATATTTTTCCCTTAGGGATTATGTTTTAATGTGCTGAGATATCTAATTTCTGATTTTTTTCAGTATTTAAAGCTTGAAATTGAGCTTTTGTTGATGCCATTTGCTTGCTCTTATTCATTTTGTTTTATTGTGCTTACTAAGAGGTATTTTAGATCAGATGTTCTAGTATCTCTCATCATTTTTTTTACAAGAAAAATTATTTTAAAATAAATTCTGTTCTCATAACTGAACTCAGATTATACTCATTTTATATAATTTACATGCATATCAACCTATTTCTCCTCAGTCTCCTCAGTCTTGGTAACACTTAGAGATCCTTTCTGCAAAAACTTGCTGTAATTTATCCTGAAAGAAAAGTGATATTTTCTAATATCTGAAAATAACAGGCTATGGCTTCTAACTTTCTTATCTTTTGTTTCTTAAATGAATTTATACTATCCCTTTCTCAGAACTTCTTGATTTAACTATCCCATCTAGAATAATGGGCAACAACTGACTTACCCTTTCTTAAGGAGCTTAGTACTACTAATTTTCTTATTTCTATGCTTAAGAGAGACTTATAGGCTTTTCAACCATCAGCTATTTTTTTAAAAGTATGCATTTACCTTCTACACCAGTGGATTTCAATCTCTCTAAACTAGTGCTCCCTCATAATTGTAAACATTGCATAATTTTATTTAGTGAAAAGAAATCCATAAGTTGCAATGAAAGGGTGAAAAAATGGGGGGAAAATTCTTATTCAATTATACCACATGACCAGCACTCATCTAAAGGGTCCTGTCATTATTATATGATTTGATGTCAAATGTATAATAATAATCTTGTTTCAGATATCAAATACTGTTTGAGCATTGTTTTCCTTTCCCACTGCATTTTCTCATCACCTTCCAATCCAGATTTCTGCCATAAATAACTTGACTTCAGTTTTCAGAACATGAAAGATTGTGTCACTGTTGCTTCTACTTTTTGTACCTTATTCCCCACCTGCTTTTTTTTTTTTTTTTTGTCCAATGAAAAATCTACTCATGTTTTAGTTCTCTGCTCAATGGCATCCATCCTTATGATGTTTGATTTAAATTCCAAGCAGAATTTACCTCTGCATTGTTTTTATTCTGCTTGTTTCTTACAGTTATTACAGTTCATACACTTCTGAATGGCCAATAGATAGCATCGCTTAATTGCTCTCTGTCATTCACAACCATCTGATGGGAAGATCATGAGAAACTGATCCATGTAGAGAAGATATCCTTTAATACTGATCAAGTATACTGGAGACATGGGAAGCTATGAGAGAGTAAGAGCAGCTGAGAGATCAGAGAATCCTGAGCAGCATATTTGGATATCTGTAGCCATTTCACCAAAACTACTCTTTTATGATGAGATAAATATTCAGAAGAGGCTAAGTTTATGAGGTTCTGGCAAATAACTCAGGTCAAGGATCGGGCATTGCCCTGAACTGTGGTGTAGGTGTGGCTCTGATCCTGTGTTGCTATGGCTGTGGTATAGGCCAGCAGCTATAGCTTGGATTTGACCCCTAGCCTAGGCTCTTCCATATGCCGTGGGCATGGCCCTAAAAAGACAAAAGAAAAAAAATTGCTTAATAGTCATAAAACTCCAATTACGCTTAACTGAGCTATAAATTGCTCCAAAGATCTGTGGAAAGCCAGGGCAAAGAATTAACAATAGGACAATAGGAGAAGATGTGGTCCAGAACAGAAATGAAAATCCATGCTTTAGAATAACCTTGAGTATAGAATATAAATGTAAAGGTCATTACCCACATAAATACTTGAGAGACATGTGCCTAAAGAGACTTAAAAATTTTGTGGTGTAGTCAGACTGATAGATTTTTTTTTTTTAAGTTTCTGGATATAACATACATTGGGTATTGCTGTGGCTTCTGTAGATGTTAGGTCAAAACTTTTCAATTATTAGTTTTATACTTCAGGCAAATTCTTCCTTCAGAAAAGTGCCCCAAAGAATAGTAATATGAAACTTGGGGAGTTACACTTAAAGTGTTATTGTAGAAATGATAAAATTGAGATTTCAGTCATCAAAATAATTGCAAAAGTAGTAGAAAATCTAATAAGTCTCCTGAGGAAAGAGTGTTTTTAGACGAGTTGGTCTTAGTACTGAATTTTTATGAAGTAAATGTATTGATTGTGTATATAAGTTTTGGCAGGGTTTTTCATTGCACATTTAGAGAGCTAGGAAAAGCAAATATCTACTAAAATAAACACAAAAGGGAATTGGGTCAAAATGATTCAATTGTTTTGGTAGAATAATTTTAAAAAAATTATCAGCAACTGAAATATAACATACTTCATATGTTTCTAGATTTGCTTGTATAAACTTAACACTCTAGAGACTATATTACTGATGATTGATTATCAAGCTTTTGGGGAAGTTCTTGAGGAAATAACTCATCTTTTCCTTGATTTATTAGAGGCCATCAGCTTAGAGAACAAATATAATTTTGCTTACATAGAAAGTAAAAAGAGAACAAGCCTTCAATGTCACAGGCTTTATTTGTGTAAATTTTTGGCATCCTATTTACATTCATCCCAGGTTACATCTATATTCAAGCTGTTTACTCTGTTTTGAATTCTCTTTTAGTAATTGAATTCTTCAAGGAAATTCTTAATTTCAATAGATTCCAAAAAGACTGGCACAGAATCATATGCATATTGATAAATAGTTTTAATCGTCTCAGTCTTATGAATGCTCTTCCTTTCTCATAATATTTCCTTTTTGTGTTCTTTTGATTCTTCATGAGTTTTGACTGCATTGTCTTTTTTATATCTTAATGTTATTGATTTAGGATATTACTTAGATTGTCTATTTGGCTTTTTAAAATAGTTTGTATATATAAAAAATATAAAATTAAACATATAATTTATAATACATAAATTTATATATTATATATCCTGTTTTTAAGATCTTCCATAGTTGAAGACTCATGTAAATAGCATTCCCTCATCTTGTAATTTCCTAACAAAAGTAGGTAGACTAAATGTTGCTTTCTGCAAACTCATTTGAAATGATTCCCTTGGGTGTTACTATGTAGCTCTCTGTATTTACTTCATTCTAAGTTACCTGGAAGCTGAATTTTTTCCCATGTAATATGGAGACCCTTGTTGTGTGGATACCAAAATAGAAGATTACATGTGGCAAACAAAACTATTCAAAACAAGGTGGGCATGGTCAACTTACTGGACAGGACGGAGAGTGGTGATAGGATTGTTTCACTCACAGGAAACTTCAGACTGGTGGCTATTTGTTTATGGTGTTCCTAGTACTGAAGTAACTGGATAGGCTAATAGCACATGCATACAAATTTAGTGCCCCAGCCCCCCAAAATCCTGCCTTGAGAACTTCTACAAAATTCCGAGTCTCCTTCAATTTGATATCAGAGCCATTACATGGATGCAGATCCTCTTAAGTGAAGACTGAGTTTCCTTAAGAAAAAAACCTAGTGGAAATTGCACAAGTCTTATTCTTAATTTTTTTTTTTCAAAGGAGCTTGAGTTTTTCTCATAGTAGAAGTGCATGAGAGAAAGGAAAACATGCAGAGACCATATCTAACAGATGCTAATTTCCAAGGACCCAAAACAGCACAGTAGTCCACTAACCAAAATGTGGATTTTGACCAAAATGAAAGAATACTTGCTGAGTTTATCTGATGGTCAGCCACTTTCTCTGTACTCTCACTGTGCTCATGAATGATATGTTGAAATACGCACACATGAGAACTTACAGAATCTCATATTGTTCCTTTAACTCTAGAGCGAGGTACTTTTATAATAGGTACATTCAAGTGAATTTCCTCCATTACTAAGACAGCAAACCAAAATAATGTCATATTCATAGAGGAATTACAGACATAAATGTCACAAAAATGTGAAAGGTGTAAGAATACTGATTTTTCTAAAATATGTTTTTAACTCAATTATTTGGCTAATGCAAAGAGATTTGTGTCTTGGAGATTACTAGATTACTTTAATTAGGTGCTGTCTTTAGTTGAATCTGTTCTTCCAGATGCAGATTTTTTAGTAGAGCAAATGACAGTCCCTGGAAACTTGTTGAGACTATCCATTTGTCAAATATAATTGAAAAAAAAAAAATCTCAACAGCAAATATCGCCAGAAACTCCTTTCTTTCAGCTGACAGGGATAGCCATAGACCTCTGTTATTTTAACTCAGATCTATAACACCTTATGGGCTTTCAATCACAAACAATTTTTCAGGGACTTTGACAATTTCACAGGAGATCATGTTGGTCCATTACACTGATGAAATTAAGCAGCTTGGATTTGATGAGTAGGGGGAATCACAGACAACTTTGATAAATAGTAAGACAGCTGACTTCCAGGGCATGAGATAAACGCCAGTAATATTCCAGGGTCTCGCACTTCATTTATTTTCTTTGGAATCAAAGGTCTGAACGAACTGAGATTATACCCATTAAATAACAGGCAAAGCAGCCGTAACATATATGCCTTTCTACTGTGAAATAGGAAAAACGTTTAGGGAGCCTCTTTGGAATTAGGGGTTACATATATGATACATCGTAGCTCCATTCCTATGTTGAATAGCACATAAGGCTGCCAAATGTGAGGGAAACACAGGGCAAAAGAAGGCTCTCCTATGGACCTGGGCCACCCTACAAGAGATCTGACTTAGCAGATCCAGTATCTCTTGTGGATCAGATGTATAATGTAGATTGTGATAAGCAAAGCTAAGGAAATCGCAATACAGGCCCCTAAAATTATTGAGGAAAATTGTGTTCAATTTTGAAAACAATTATACTTCAGAGAAATAGTACCCGGCATACCACCAGACTGTGAGGTATTGAATATCTCATCACGGCATGCCAAGTAACCAAATAGCCACATCTACTCATGATAAATATCATCTCAGTGTTACTGGATCTAAATTTCTATTAAAGTGGTGTGATCACCCATACTCCATCTTAAGTGGAAGTGCTATATATGGATTAAAATTAAGTAGATCCTAACAGTACAAATTACTCTGTCATGTGTGCAAATTTTATATTTATCCTGTGTCTTCTTGAGCAGTTCCTTACAACTAAATCAATTCAAATCTGGTTTACAGACATTGTTACAAGATAGTTTAACTCTTGTTACCTGTTTTATATACTGTGTAATAACCTATATGGTAAAAGAATCTGAAAAGGAATGGGTATATGTACATGTATAACTGATTTACTTTGTTGTAACTAACACCTGTAACTAAACCCAACTTTTTAAGTGAAGTATACTCCAAAAAAAAAAGGTATTACAAAAAAGATACTATAGTTCTTATTGAAAATGAGGAGCTGGAGGTTAACATAGCCTCAAGGACAATGGGGGAAGCAAAATTTCACATTTGCCAGAATTTTCTGGGGTGGCCCGCTTAGAAATAGGAAGAGAAGTGGCCAAAGATAGAAATCTACCCAAATTATATGTTGGTTCTGCATATAATGTTCTTTGTATCATCTTCCCTAGGGAAATACCCATGACTTTTGTTGCTGTTTTCTTTTTCAAGGATTCAAGATCAAGGGACTATTTGCTTGATGTTTGGCTAAAATCTCCCTACAATGTGGAGCTTTGTAAATATATCTCATTCTTGCTAAGCTTCAAAAATGTACAGACATTTCTCAACTTCCAATAGTTCTGTTTAAGAGTTTTCAACTTTAAGGAGTTCCCTTCTTGGCTCAGTGGTTAATGAACCCGACTTAGGATCCATGAAGATTCGGGTTCGATCCCTAGCCTCACTCAGTGGGTTAAGGATCCGGTGTTGCCCTGAGCTGTGGTGTAGGTCACAGATGTGGCTCAGATCCTGTGTTGCTGTGGCTGTGGCTGTGGTTGTGGCGTAGGGCAGCAGCTGTAACTCTGTTTCAACCCCTAGCCTGGAAACCTGATGCTGCAGGGGTGGCCCTAAAAAAATAAAAAAAGAGTTTTCAATTTTAAGATGGCATAAAAGTGTAGAACTTGTAATTCACATTTTGAATTTTGATCTTTTCCCAGCCTAATGATTTCCAGCATGATACTTTCTTGTAATGCTGGCTACAGCTCCCAGTCAGTCACATGATTACAAGGGTTAACAACTGATACACTTACCACCATTCTGCTTTTAATTTTCCTTAGGGCCTTCAATAACTTACATAAGATATTCAGCATTTATTTTAAAATAGGCTTCACATTAGAGGATTTTGCTCAACTGTAGACAAATGTAAGTGCTCTGAGCACATTTAAGGTAGACTAGGCTAAACTATGATCAATAGTAGGGTAGGAATGGTAAATGTATTACATGAAATTTTGACTTATGATATTCTCATTTTTGATGTGTACTTGAGTGCACACAGAGAAAGATAATATCCATGGAGTGTCCAAAGGCCACACAGAAGGACTAATGTGCCATAAAATAAGGCAGAAGCTATCTGCCTCTACTGAAAGTAACTGTAACACTAGCAGCAGTAGATCCTGCAAAAACCCTTCATTAATTTAATACATATTTATGAGTACCTAGACTCATGTTGATTTATTCATTCTAGCCACAAACTCCTTACCAGGAATATGAGGCCTGTACATTTTTGCAGTTTGACATAATAAACATGTAAATTGTTATTGATATATTGTTGATAGATTAAGCATAAAGTTGATAATATAATTCATGCATCCTGTATATCCTATGGAATTAGTATTGCATGTAGACAGCCAGCCTCCTGGAAAACGTAAGCTTTTAAAATATTCTATGTACTTGCTAAGATGTTTAATCAATACATCATTCAAAAATAAAAACATTGCAAGCAGGAAACAATATATTTAGATTAATTCTTTTTTTTAATCTTTTTTTTCTGTCTTTTCCTTTTTTTTTTTAGGGCCACACCCACAGCATATGGAAGTTCCCAGGCTAGGGGTTGAATTGGAGCTCTAACCACTGGCCTATGCCACAGCCACAGCAATGCAGGATTTGAACTGTGTCTGTGACCTATACCACAGCTCATGGCAAGGCACGATCCTTTAACCCACTGAGGAAGGCCAGGGATTTAACCTTCAGCCTCATGGATACTAGTCGGGTTTGTCACTTCTGAGCCACAATGGGAACTCCTAGATTAATTCTTGACATATATTTATATTGTGAAAAAGTTTGTTTTAGTTTTTTAAAAAGAGGATGAAATATAAAAAATAGGACTATAATGCAACATAGTACTGTAGTGCACAAGTGTGTGCACACACACATTCATTTTCAGAAAAAAAAAACAGCTGAAAAAGAGTAAGTTGTGCATGTGTGTATATGTGTGCACAGTTTTTGTATCTCTATAATTATGCAATTATGAATTTTGTGCACAAATATGTATTTATTTAAAATAAAAAACTGTATGCTTTAAAGTGAACTTGGATTTTGGTAACCATCAATCCAGATCCCTTCTGGGCCAAGCTTTCTTTGTTCTAGCATATCACTGTAGACTCATTAGGTGCTCATTTGATATTTTTTT
Source organism: Phacochoerus africanus (assembly GCF_016906955.1). Taxonomy (NCBI): domain Eukaryota; kingdom Metazoa; phylum Chordata; class Mammalia; order Artiodactyla; family Suidae; genus Phacochoerus; species Phacochoerus africanus. The sequence goes on along the minus strand of NC_062556.1, from coordinate 58,959,465 downwards.
GAAACATGCTTGATGGTGTTTTATAACAGGAGAAATTATAACAAAAATAAAGTCTTTCACAAAACTTTTATCGTTTATTCTGTATTTTGTTTTGCTCAAAAGTCTATACTAATCTCTCTTAGCAGTGATTCAGAAGCAACATAATCACATACAAATTCACTTACTGTGAACCATAAGATCCCCGCACTCCCTGCGTACATAATAGTCTTCCCCACTTTGCAAACCTAATCATTTCACCAGCATGGACTCTTTTCAGAATTACCTGTTTACACTAGTGGCTACCGAGCTACAGAGGGCACATTCCATTACGGTGACCCTAAATCCTCACAGCCCAAGGAGAAAAGTCAGTGCCAAATGTCCCTGGTGGGAACTGAGGAATGCTTGACCAGACCACTATGAACATCAACATCATGATGCTACTTATTAGATAGACCCCCAGACATCACTAACGACTCTAATGATAGCTCCGACCTATAGAGAACTTTGTCTTTTTGAAGTTAGCGTGACAACATTATGTAAAGGATGGCTAGATTCATACTGGAGTGAAGTTGGAAAGCTATATCTTGAGGACTTAATTCTCTCACTACAACTCCTATCCTGGTGTATATTCCTGCCTGAAGTCACACTGCCAAACCAGATCTAAGATTTGAAGAACTACATTTGAGAGAAATATTAGCATACATCCTAAAACATGCTCCCTCCCTGACATGAGATATGACTAAGCTTAGACAAAGAAGAATCATTTACAGAGTGAATCAGACTGGACAGAAAAGATCTGGTATGTCAGGAAATGTTAAGGGAGGTAACAGATAATGGGGCTCTTTTCTGTCTATGGTCAGAGGCCAGGCTTGCCAGCTGTCTGGTAGATCCCAGCAGACAGCCTCCCAAATAACAGTCTGGCACAATGGCAGACACTGTTCTCTCCCAAAAGTGATGAGTATGGGCAACATAGGTAGGGGTGCTGTTCTAAAACGAACTAGGAGCAATGTCCCCTGCCAGTCAGGAAGGAGAATAACTATATCAATAATGAAGAAAAGTAATAATATTGGCAAAAATTGATAAGATTGGTTAACCCCACATAATGACATCATGGAGAAAGAGAAGAGCATAGGTATACAAAATTAGAAATATCAAGGGAAAAGTAAACATGGACCCAAAGGAAATTCTTAAAGTTATAATTGAGCACAAAAAAAGCACAATTCAAAACAATTAAAATTGAAAACATGATTTAAAAGGATTGTTTCTAGAAAAATGTAACCCTCTAAATTGAAAAAACACGACTCATCTTCATGTTCTATGAGAGCTTAGAAAAAGATGAAGTATATGTTAGGAATTCATGTGAAATGACAAAGAAAGCAGGGTGATTAACTTAACATACTAGGTAGAATTAATACCAAGACATTGCATGAGACAAAGGTTGAATTTCATATTACTAAATATCACAACTCACAACTCACATATGCCTATCTATGAAACAAATATGAGGGCTACATCTTCTTAAAGTAAGAGATAAGAGGTGCAATAAATACAATAAAATGGGGTTTAATGTATAGCATTCATTCCAACATGAATTAAGAGGATGAAAACAAATAATTATAGAGAAGAACTGAAATTTTAAGGAATGTAATCAATAAGGTGGATTTAAAAATTATATGTACAGACAACCCTTGAATAACTCCCATTAGAGTTGAAAATCTACATATAAATTTACAGTATCCAGGTTCCATGTTTGCAGGTTCAACCAATGGCAGACTGTGTGTTACTATGATATGTATATATTGAAAAAAAAATCAGAATATCAGCATCTGTACAGTTCAAATGCCTATTGTTCAAGGGCCAATCATACGTGTTTGTGAATGTATATAATTATCACAAAAACCCACAATTAAAAATAAATGCTATAACACAGCAATACTCTTAATTCATTGCAATGGAATTAGAAATCAATAACAAATCCAGAAATCAAATATAAGCTGCCATCTAAAAAGTTTTTTTAGTATCTTGAAATTTCCTCCATGGCATATGAAAATTCCTGGACCACAAATCAAACCTGAGCCACAACAGTGACAATGCCGAATCCTTAACCTCTAGGCCACAAGGAAACTCCCAATATCTTGATTTTTAGGCAGAGCTATGTTGTGGTTTCAAAGAAGGAATACAAATTTCATTTTAATGTTTTATAGAAAAAATCAATAATTGAAACATTAATATTAGAACCTTTGGGATGAAAGAATAGCATTGCTCAGAGAAAATTCTATGCCTTATATGGTCATACTAGTTTAAGAAAATAGAGAATAAAATTGTCTGGTTAGGTATGTAACTCAGATTTTTGGAAAAAAGAGCACAAATTTATAGAAGAAAATAAGAATGAAAATGGGGAATATAAATGTAGAAACTAATGAGTTAGGAAAAAGAAAAATGTATGATAGTGAGAACTAAATATCTGGGTTATTTGAAAAGTAAAAATAAAATAAATACGAGCACTAACACCCATTTTTTAGAGAGATTTGCCTTTTATTTTAATTTACAAAATAATTATGCAAATCTGGAATCTCCCATTTGTAAAATCCTATCCACTGTATTTATTGGAATCATGTGTTTTTATTGATAGAATATTTTTTTTGGCTGCCCCAGAGCATGTGGGAGTTCCCAGGGCCAGGGATCTAACCTGCACCACAGCAGTGACAATGCTGGAGTTTAGCCCACGGAGCAATGAGTGAACTTCCAATAGAATGTTTTTAAAATAGAACAATTATCACATGATACATTTCAGCCTGACTTTTTAACTCTGTAATTCATTATTATACATTTATGTACAATTCAGTACTGTGGTCTGTAGAGAAGAGCAGACACCATAAGTTTCAAAAAAAGTTTTCACCAAATACTATTTCCTGACAGCCCCTTTAAAATATTTAGTTAGCATTGCTTTTGTCCTTCCTTCCTTCCTCCCTCCTTCCTTCCTTCCTTCCTTCCTTTCTGTCTTTCTCTCTTTCTTTTTTTCTTTCTTTCAACTTTATGGTGCTATATCTGCAGCATTGGAAGTTCCCAGGCCAGGGGTCAAATTGGAGCTGCAACTGCCCATGTATGTGGTGGCCACAGCAATGCTAGATCTGAGCTGCATCTGGGACCTACACTGCAGCTTAAGGCAAGGCTGGATCCTTAATCCACTGAGCAAGGCCAGGGATCAAACCCACATTCTCAGGGATATTAGTCCAGTTCTTAACTCACTGAGCTGCTATGGGAACCCCAAATAGCACTTTTTTTTTTCTGGTTTTATTTTTGCTTTTGTTTTGTTTTGTTTTGCCTTTTTTAAGGCCGCTCCCTTGGCATATGGAGGTTCCCAGGCTAGGGGTCCAATCGGAGCTGTAGCCGCCGACCTACACCACGGCTCACAGCAATGCCGGATCCTTAATCCACTGAGCAAGGTTAGGGATCGAACACACAACCCCATCGTTCCTAGTCGGATTTGTTAACCACTGAGCCATGGCAGGAACCCCAGGTAGCACTTCTATTTGCAGATGCTTCTCTACTTCCAAGCTCCGGGTGTCCCCTGATGTGTCAGCAGTTTGAGGATCCAGAGTTACTAACCCACATTTTTAAAATATGCAGAGGGAAATAACCACAGAACTGAATAATGTTTTAAAGTATAAATTATTATTTTGATCAAGTCTATCTATTAACATTGAGAATATAGATTCAATGCATTATGTTCATTGAATAATAGTATTTTATTCAGTAAGAGATTGAATATAATAATGTAAATAGCAATGACCAGAGAGAAAGAACTCTGCAATAAAACTAATTCATGACCTTTGAAGTGTGAGAGCTTTGCATTTCTTTTTTTTTCTTTTTTTCACTTTGCTGCTAATTGAGTAACAATAGGCCAAAAAGGACTTCTATGTCCAAGAATCATTTATAGTTTTATATTTAAATGCATTTCACTTTTAGAATGTATAAATAATCAATTCTGAAATGAAATTTCAAGATATTTTAACAATCTGGAGTTTTGGAGTTCCTGCCATGGTGCAGCGGATTAAATATCTGGTGTTGTCTCTGCTATGGCTCCGGTGGCTAAGGCACAGGATCAATCTCCAGCCTGGCACAGTGGGTTAAGGATCACGAGTTTCTGCAGCTATGCAGTAGTTTCTAGCTGTGGCTTGGATTCAACTGATCCCTGATCCCTTATCCCTGGCCCTGGAACTTCCATGTACTGAGAGTGCAGCCGAAAAAACCAGAATCTGGATTTTCTTATGTGTTGATGGTAAAGCACTCAAAAATCAAGAGCTCACAAGAACTGTAATGGCTCAGAGGTTTCAAAGAGCGCAGTGCGCACAGATAATTGTCTCTCAAGATAGTTTCCTCTAGTCATACATTCTTTCTTGTCCTACAGAAATGAGTAGATATTTTCTGGCTTGGGAGAGATTTCAAACTACCAAATCAAGTCCTTCTTGAGAAGCTATTATAAGCCCAGAGTTTATAAAAATATATTTTTTTAAGGGCCACACCTGTGACATATCGAGGTTCCCAGGCTAGGGGTTGAATAGGAGCTGTAGTTGCTGGCCTACACCACAGCCACAGCAACACCAGATCCGAGCTGCCTCTGTGACCTATACCACAGCTCATAACATGGCCAGATCCTTAACCCACTGAGTGAGGCCAGGGATTGAAATTACATGCTCATGGATACTAGTCAGATTCATTTCTTCTGAGCCATGACAGAAACTCCTAAAAATATTTCTTAAACTGTTTCTCTCACACAGGCTTTTCATTGAGATTTTGCTTACTACCAGGTCTTTTGTCATGAAGAACACCTATTACAATTTAAAAATCTAGATTCTGGGCCAATCATTTCTCTCTTATTTCCTGCAGTGCCCAAACCTGCAAGAGGAAATGGTTTGGGTTACTTGTAAAACAATATAGAAATATCGACCGGGCTTGAGTGATGAACAGGCACATGTAAAGACAGATTAGAGGATGTACCAAGCTGACTCTAAAGACGAAATGTCGTCTTAATGAATGGCATTCAGACTTTATGAAAATTAAGTAAAAACAAGTATCTTGTCCATTTGGGTCACTAGGCCTTGACATCGTTGGCATTTGTTTGCAAGTGAATTCTAGCAGCATGTCATTTTCACTGTGTTATGTGAAATATGCTTCCCAATGGCAAAATAATTACAAAAATCCCCATGCACATTGTTCATGAGAACAAACTAGAAGTCACATCTGGTTGGGGTACATCAATAATTGATAGTCTAAGAAATTTGCTGAGCCATATGATGGCTGGTTGCACTAAGACACTGCAAATTACTCCTGGAGAATAATAAGGCTGTATTTAGAACAGAACTATTTCCAATTGGCAAAGGAACAATTTTTTTTTTTTATCACTGTAGAGGCAATACTAAATATTTCCTGATGTTCAATAATACTAGTATCCATAGGGACACTATAAAAAGTGTGTACCTTTAATCATGCCATCCAAAATTTAGGAAAGAGTCTTTAGAAAGTTATTTTTTAGAAGAGTTAAAACTTCATTAAAATATTTACATGGTTCAAAATATAAATAACATAAAAAAGTGAAAGTCCCCCCCCTTTTTTTTGTCTTCTTAAGGCCACACCAATGGCATATGGAGGTTCCCAGGCTAGGGGGTCCAGTCAGAGCAGTAGCTGCCAGCCTATGCCACAGCCACAGCCACGCGGGATCCTAGTCATGTCAGCAGCCTACACCATAACTGACAGTAACGCTGGATCCTTAACCCACTTGGAGAGGCCACAGATCAAACCCGCATCCTCATGGATGCTAGTCAGGTTTGTTAACCACTGAGCCACGATGGAACTTCAGTCCCCATGTTTTTATTTATTGCATATCTACTTCCTAAACCCTGGAGGGAATAATTTTAAGTTTCATGAATTTCCTTCCAATGTTTCCTTATTCAAAGAAAACATTTTTTTTTCTATCTTTAACATTGGTAGTGTATTATGCACATGGTTCCATACTATACTTCCACCTAGCAATATATCCTAGAAAAATTTATATATGAGTATATAGATTTTAGCTTTTTCTGGTATAGCTATTAAACATTCCAAAAAGTAGTCATAGCACAGTATATTTTGAAAGATCCTTAAAGATATGCAATTTGATTTTTTTCAATTTTTAATGCAAAGAATGATGCAATAAATAAAAATATATTATTTTGCATGTATGTGGGAATAATTGTAAGATAATTTTCAGAAGGAAAACTGCAGAATAAAATGGAAATTGAAATTTTAATCACAATAGATAGAAATTTTTCTTTATTAATGCTTATATCATTTTTCATTCTCAAAAGTTGTATTTGAGAGTGCCTGCTTTGCCACAACTTTAAATAGAATATTCTGTCAACTTCTGGATTTCTTCTATTAGATGAGAAATAATTTCTCCCTGTAGTATTAATTTTCATTTATTTTGTTGAGAGACTGGGTACATTTTAATGTTTTACTACTATTTGTACATTTTAAGATTTGTCTATTCAATTTTCTCAGGTCAGTCTCCCAAAGCAATAGAAATTAGAGCAAAAATAAACCCATGGGACCTAATGAAACTGAAAAGCTTTTGCACAGCAAAGGAAACCAAAAAGAAAACAAAAAGTCAACTCACAGAATGGGAGAAAATAGTTTCAAATGATGCAACAGACAAAGGCTTAATCTCTAGAATATATAAGCAACTCAACAGCAAAAAAGCCAATCAACCAATGGAAAAATGGGCAAAAGACCTGAATAGACGGTTCTCCAAGGAAGATATACAGATGGCCAGCAAACACATGAGAAAATGCTCAACATCGCTGGTTATAAGAGAAATGCAAATCAAAACTACCATGAGATACCACCTCACCCCAGTCAGAAGGGCCATCATTAATAAATCCACAAATAACAAGTGCTGGAGGGGGTGTGGAGAAAAGGGAACCCTCCTGCACTCTTGGTGGGAATGTAAACTGGTACAGCCACTATGGAGAACAGTTTGGAGATACCTTAGAAATCTATACATAGAACTTCCATATGACCCCGCAATCCCACTCTTGGGCATCTATCCGGACAAAACTCTACTTAAAAGAGACACGTGCACCTGCATGTTCATTGCAGCACTATTCACAATAGCCAGGACATGGAAACAACCCGCATGTCCATCAACAGATGACTGGATTCGGAAGAGGTGGTATATATACACAATGGAATACTACTCAGCCATAAAAAAGAATGACATGATGCCATTTGCAGCGACATGGATGGAACTAGAGACTCTCATACTGAGTGAAACAAGTCAGAAAGACAAAGACAAATACCATATGATATCACTTATAACTGGAATCTAATATCCAGCACAAATGAACATCTCCACAGAAATGAAAATCATGGACTTGGAGAATAGACATGTGGCTGCCCAACAGGAGAGGGAGGGAGTGGGAGGGATCGGGAGCTTGGGGTTATCAGATACAACTTAGAATAGATTTACAAGGAGATCCTGCTGAGTAGCATTGAGAACTATGTCTAGATACTCATATTGCAACAGAACAAAGGGTGGGGAAAAAAATGTATACAAGTAAAAGTAACTTGATCCCCATGCTGTACAGTGGGGAAAAATAAAATAAAATTAAAAAAAATAGTGTAACAGCAATTAAAAATTATGTAAACCAGCTATAATGGAAAAAATAAAAATCATTTCAAAAAAAGATTTGTCTATTCATCTTCTTTATGTGATTTTTAATAAAGGTATGTTTGCTATGTTCTTGTTGATGTCTGAGAGCCATTTGCATTAGAAAGATCAGTATCTGATAGGAGTTTCAATTTATTTTTCCTAGTTTGTTATTTATTGTTTGTGATTACTCTTTTTTTTTGAAGTTCATACAGAAATTAGAATTTTATGTAGTCAAATATGTAAATAGTTATTTCTGGGTTTTTAGGGATGATTAGAAAGCGTGTTCAACTCCAATTCATATTAAAATTTACATTTTTACATATTCATGGTATTATTTTCTAATATATTTATTTTTGACAACCACTGATTTGAGTTCATCTGTGTCAGCACTGATTTGAGATTTTAATTTAGTATATACTAAAGAGCATAAGCATATGGATCTGTTTTGTAATTTATACTCTATTTCAATATTCTGTTTGTCTATTCCTTTGCTATTACCATATAACACTAAATTGGACTAGGACACACTCACCCACCTTGCTCTACTGTTTCAGAAGTTACTTTTAACATTTTTTTGATTATTTGTCTTATAAATTTTAAATTCATAAATTTAAAAATGTTTACATTTTTAGGAGATCCTGTGAAAGCTCAGCGGAAACGAATCTGACTAGTATCCATGAGGACGTTGATTTGATCCCTGGCCTCTCTCAGTGGGTTAAGGATCTGGCATTTCTGTGGCTGTGGCACAGGCCAGGGGCTACAACTTGGATTCAACCCATAGCCTGGTAACTGTCATATGCCTCAAGTGCGGCCCGAAAAGAAAATAAAATAAAAATAAAAATGTTTACATTTTTATTTATTTTTTTTATTTTGTCTTTTTGCCTTTTCTAGGGCCACTCCCGCGGCATATGGAGGTTCCTAGGCTAGGGGTCAATTCAGAGCTATAGCCACCAGCCTACACCAGAGCCACAGCAATGCGGGATCTGAGGCGCATCTGCGACCTACACCACAGCTCAGGGCAACACCAAGCAAGGCCAGAAATCGAACCTGCAACCTCATGGTCCCTGGTTGGATTTGTTAACCACTGAGCCATGACAGGAACTCCAAAAATGTTTACACTTCTAAATTAAAAATTGTCTAGATTTAGAAAAACTTAAATGTTTTGAATACATTTTATTAATAAGGAGATAAATGATGTTTTTGTGTCAGTTCTTTCCATTGAAAATTATGAGCAACTTTCCATTTGTTCAAATTTAATATTGTGTTACTCATAAATGTCCTAAAATGGATTCTTATTAAAATCTAGAACATTTCTTGTTAAGTTTATGTCACCAGCTAATGCATCCACTGACTGCAGACATGTGACCAAGCCTAACTAAGATCAGCTAAGGCCAGCCCAGAGAAGAAAAAATTTTCCAGCAGAAGCCAAACAAATGGATGTTGTTTTAAGATTTGAGGTGTGTGGTATATGACAATAAAAAATTGATATCTGTGATTCCACATTATAGAAGAATGTATTCATACTTTGTTCCAATTCTATGGTTTCCCTTTCTTCCTTTTTTCTTTTTACCTTTTTTTTTTTTTTTTGAGATTTAACTCTGACCGATTTAAAATTCACCCATACATAAGAATGGGTTTAATTTTTATCATATTGTCTATGGCTAATCAGCTATCTCTATATCAATTTTTTTATTTACATCTATGCCATTCCTCCCCAACATACACATACACACACACACACACACACACACACACACACACACTTGAAATGTAAACGTTTTTGCAACACAGACACACAAAATTAGGAAAGTTTCTGAAGTTTCTATTCTTTTCCACTGGTTGATCAGTCTATGTGTGTCAAACACACCTTTGTAGTTATATAAGCTTTAGAATATGTTTTACTATCTGGCAGGACATATGCTCCTTACTATTCTTTTTTCAATATTTTTCTGTTTACTTCTTTTTTTTTCTTGGTTTCCCAAATAAGTTTTATAATAAAGTTCTCCATATCCAGAAAAGTAACTGTTGGCATTTTCAATAGGTAGCTTTAAATTATAAACTGACTCAGAAGAACTAATATCTCTTGAGTCCTTCGATTCAAGAAAAGGAATTATTTTCCTACTCGTTCAAGTCTCATTTGTGTCAGATCTCTAAGACGATTTTAATATTTTTCTTGTATAGGTTTTGGATGTCTTGTTCTGTTGTTTTCTTTTTTAAATACAATTCCATCTTTACCATAATAAAATATTCTATAGGTTCAAAATATGCAAAACAAAACAAACAAAAAAAGGTTTTCAATACTTTTTTACTAATATGAAGGGAAATAATACAATCCTAGGATAATGTAATTATTAAAAATTAAAAAAAAAACAGGAACCTATAAGTGATAGTTGGGTAAAGAAAAAAATCTCTTATTTAATCTGAGGACGTTCTGATATTCACAATGATGTAAATGTTTTGAATATTAAATAGAGTTCAAGTGTTCTTGGAGACAAATCTCTTTTTTTTTTTTTTTCCTGAGTGGGAGAGCAGGCACTATTTTACAGAACACAATATTTTCTTAAATTTTTCCAGCCTCAAGTGTGTTTATACTCATTAGTCTATCCTCATATAGGGAAGAAGTTATTAGATAGGATGAATGGCTTTACATTAATGGCTCAGAAGGTATATTCTGCTTGTAAGCCTAAATACAAACATTTCCATTCCATACCAGATGGTATAGTCTCAGCCCCATGACAGTAATAATAGGATGCATTCTGTACCATTATGGGTAAGCAAACAAGTATTAAACAGCTTCAACAATACATTTGTGGCAAAAGAGGAACATTTCTGTGCTAATGTGTCAGCTATTATACACAGAGCTGCAATCAGCAATAAAATTTTGGATTGATAGAACTTAGTAATGTGACAATGCACGTGGGAATGACACTACCCATCAATCATGTGTAATGTTTGATTAGAGCAATTCCACATTGAATTTGTTCTGAATAACACATTTCTAAAGACCTTTTACTTTCCCTGTATTTCGTGTGCCTCTGTGCCTAACAGAGAAGGCAGCTATATTTTCCATTATCACCACTAACCACACATTTTATCTGAAATATCAATAAAGAGCTACCTAAAAGAACACCCCGAGAAAATATACAGGTGTGATCTTAGGAATGGATGAGAATTCATGAGGAAATCATTCACAGATGAGTTTAAAATTAATAAAGGAACAATGGCTATACTTCCTTTCTTTGATAAATAATACATTGAAAACTATTAATTTAACCAATGGATCAAGACATTTTGCTAGGTTTGGTGCTAGGTTTCCTTATAGCACTTTCAGTCTGCTTTCTAAAATGTTCATGTTTTATGTGTCAATGTGGTAAATATATAAAATATATTTTCTTTCCATTTTTATCAGCTTATCATCTACCATGTAGTATTTAAATTGTAGTCCTTAAAAAATAGAAAGTGTCTTGAATTAGTTAATTGAATTTTTTTTTGTCTTTTTTAGGGCCACACCCATGGCCAGTTAATTGAATTTTACCAGCATTAATAGGAAAACAAAAATACATAGAAATGAGGCTGTGGGTGAGGCAAAATATTATGGCATAAAAATACCCATTACAATTTTCAAATACAAATAATCTCACAGTTAAGAACCCTTGATTATTTTCCTTTGATTGGTATATATCTGTATCTATCTATCTATCTATCTGGTCTTTTTAGGGCCACATCAATGGCATACAGAGGTTCCCAGACTAGGGGTCTAATCAGAGCTGCAGCTGCCAGTCTACACCACAGCCACAGCAACACAGGATCTGAGCCGTGTCTGTGACTTACACCACAGCTCACAGCAACATCAGATCCTTAACTCACTGAGCGAGGCCAGGGATGGAACCTGAATCCTCATGGTTCCTAGTCCTCATGGATGCTAGTCAGATTTGTTTCTTCTGAGCCACGACAGGAACTCCTGCTGGTGTATTTTTATACAATTAAATAATACAAAGATTTCTACTACTTTTTATAACATTTTTGCAGGTTAAAGATTCAAAATGCTATAAATGAGAACATCTCAAAGAAAACACACACACACACAGATTTTGTCAGTCCTCAGAATTATTTCAGTCCTAAAGTCAGGGGCAAGGTGAGATAGGACTTGCCCATATGAAACAAATGTACAGGAATTCCCTGGTGGCTCATCAGGTTAAGGATCCAGCATCATCACTGCTATGGGTAGAATTTGATCCCTAGCCCAGGAACTTCCACATGCCAACGTGCTGCCAAAAAGCCCACACATGTACAGAAGGAACTCAGGCTACAAGTGTCCATCATTCTTATCTTGATAGAGCCCATATTATATGGTTGCAAATGTAAGCACCTGAGTAGACTGGGTGGTGGAATTCTGTCTTCCTCTTCTTTTATTTTTATTTTATTTTATTTTTTTCATTTCACAGCCACACCTGCAGCATATGGAAGTTCACTGGCTAAGGGTGGAATTAGAGCTGCAGCTGCTAGCCTATACACAGCCAAGGCAACATCAGATCTGAGTCAAATCTACAACCTACGCTGCAGCTTGAGGCAACTCCGGATCCTTAACCCACTGAGCGAGGCCAGGGATCAAAACCACATCCTAACAGACACTATATCGGGTTCTTCATCTGCTGAGCCACAAAGGGAACCCTACTGTCCTCTTCTAATTGCTATAATTTTTCTGGTGAAAGAAAATTTTGTCAACAGTTAAATGAGATGGACTGGCAGGAAGAATTAGACATTGCAGAGAATACAGAAGGTATGAAATAGTCCCCCAGGAGAGAGGTGGAGCGGGTAATGAAGAAACAAAATAAATATTTAAGGCAGCTGCGAGGCCACAGCAGAGATTGCCAGATTGCATTTAAGATATACTTTTACTTTTTAACTATAAATTATAACCAACAATGAGCATGGGTATGTATTATTTTTCAAGCAAGTTTTCCTGTTGAGATTTGGATGATTATTAGGAAGAGATATATATTTAATTGGGATTGTTTTGTCACATGAGTACCAGGAAGTAAACGAAAAATGAAATTGAATGTATGTGAAAGGGAATGATAAAAATGGTTAGCCACTGAATTTCAAATTTAAAAAAGTAAAGAGAAGATGTGAAGCTGAAAATAATATAAAGTTGACAGAATTAAAGAACCTCAGATATTCAGGAATTTAAAGGAGGGAGAAAACAAATGGCATGAGAAAGCATGAGGAAATATGCTCAAGACATGGACAGCAATGGCCAATGAGAAGAATGCATAGAATTAAGGTGATGGACAATGTGCTTTGTTAAAGACAAATATTTTAGATATGAGCATGGAGTAACTGGCCCTGGAAAGATGGATGATAAAATCATAGGGAGAGACAGCTTTGAGGAGTTGAGATTGCACACTGTTGGAAGGACCTTCAACATAGATGGAAAGCATCAAGATTTAGGTAAATGTAGACTTGGAGATATTAGAGTTAACATCATCAAGGAATGAGAGGGTATTGGCTGCCATAATGTGAAGATGTAAGATTCAAGGCTACATGTTTTATGTAAGTTGGAGACAGAATGTTCTGAAAGTGACTTTTGGAAGGAAAGTACTTCCTGATCCAATGTTACTAGAGTTGTGACAGAAAATCTATATTACCCTGCACTAGACTTGATTAAACTAAACTTATAAAAACAGTCAGCATCTGCTGTGGGTTGAAGTGTGTCCCCAAAATAATAGCTGAAGTATGAACTCCACTACCTGTGAAGGTGAACTTCTTTGGAAATGGGGTCTTTGCAGATGTGACCATGTTAAGACAAGAACGTTAGGGTGAACCTTAATCCAATATGACTGGTGTCCTTCTAAGAGGAGACACAGGGAGAAGCCCATGTGATGACAGAGGCAGAGACTGGAGCAATGCCTCCCCAAGCCAGGGAATGGCACAATTGTTGCCAACCGCCAGAAGTTGGGAGAAGCAAGGAAGGGTTTTTCCCCAGAGCCATCAGAGAAGTATGGCTCTGCCCACATTTTGTTTTCAGACTGCTCACTTCCAGAATTCTGAGAGAATAAATTGTTTAAGCCATGCAGTTAGTGGCATTTTATTACAGAAGCCTTAGGAAACTAATACAGTACTCAGGAGATTTTCAGGGGCATTGGTATTTTCAGAGGAAAATCACATTTTTGTTAGAACAAAGAGATAGCACTAAGAGGTAAAGTTGTAATTTGGGGCATTATTGGGCAAAATTCCAAATATGGAGGGTTTCAGGAGTAGATATATGTTTTCTGGCCTTGTAGCTATTGACTATACTGATTTAAAATGTTTACTTGTTACAAATAACATACTATCTTATTTAAAGAATACAAAGGGTGAAGTTAGAAACAGTATTGTTATTGTTTGAGTCTTTTAATACTATGAATAGAATCAGTCAGTAACTTTACAATCTATTAAATGTATAAATCTTTCTTTTTTCCAAAAGATTTATACAACCACAACATATTGATTTCTTCGTTAATAATTGGTCAATTTCAAGGAAATTGTCCTCGCATGTAAAACAAACAAAAATATGTAACAGAAATGGAAAGGGACTGATGCACCCAATTCACTTTGCCTCAGATAATACAAGACATTTCCTTTTAGAAAATTTATTGATGAAAACAAACAATGTTAATTTCATCATAATTCCCAAACACAGATGGAAATAAAAATCTGTCCATCTTCCTGTATTCATTATATGTTAAATTTATCTAAGGGATATAATGCTGTTGTTAATTTAAATAACATAATTTAAAAATAAAAATAATTTTGGACATAAATATTTCTTTTCCAACAAAGGTAACATAATCAAGGCATGTTTTCAAAAATAAGAATCCTGTCTTTAGGGTTAAAATTCTTCTTCGGCACACATTGAAAAAAATATTTTTTGGTGTTTAAATGAAGCCAAGTTTCTGATTACCATATTTATAAAGAAAGCATGTATTAGTCTCTACTATCATATAAGGTATCTTATCCTTTAGAACAATTTTTTGACTGCCATCACTGATATTTGAAAAGTAGCAGCTTGGAGTTCCTGTTGTGGCACAGCAGAGACGAATCCGACTAGGAATCATGAGGTTGCAGGTTCGATCCCTGGCCTCAGTCAGTGGGTTAAGGATCTGGCGTTGCCATGAGCTGTGGTGAAGGTTGCAAGCGCGGCTCAGATCTGGCTTTGCTGTGGCTGTGGTGTAGGCTGGCAGGTATAGTTCCAATTAGACCCCTAGCCTGGGAACCTCCATATGCTGTGGGTGCAGCCCTAAAAGGACAGAAAGCAAAAAAAAAAAAAAAAAAAAATTAGCAGGTGTAGGAATTAGAAAGATTTTCTCCCATAGACTTCAGGTTATTAATTTTCTAATTTCTCTTTTGCACTCAATGTAAATACATGGATGTAAATTCCGATAAAAGGATGCTTAATTGGTGATGTGAAAACTTTAAAATCAATTGTGCAAAGTAAATATACTGATATTTAAGCCTTTGCCCCATCTCCCTCCTTCCTCTTCTGTAACAGTCCCTGTTATCCCCTCTATAGCCCCTTGATTCTCAGTTTTATTCACATACAATGAAAAGTTCCTATTGCTACACCTGTAACTCCCTCCCAGAGGATTTAATTGGCAAGGACATGTTCAGACCAAGTGCTGGCCAGGTCAGGAGCGCTGTGGCATTAATTCTCCCAGGAGGAGCCCTCACCCAGTGACAGAGAATAGTGGGTGCATAAAGTCCTTTAAACCCTCCTGCCTTTTGAGAGAGAAAACCCTGACTCATATTCTACACAGTCTCCCAGAGGTCCAGTAGTACTTAATGAGCTCGAATTTCCCACAGTGGAAATCTGCTCATGATTTCTGCTCTGGCCTCTTTACCTTTTTTGCCTCTCATTCCTGCATTGGATCATCACTTGAATAAACTGCTTGAATGCATCCTTATTTTCAGATGTATTTCTGGAAGGTCCTAAGCCATGGTGCATAGTGAAGAACATTGGACCCGATATTCTCGTCTCTCTCCCCCTCACCCTACATCCTCACTAACTTCACTACATTTCTTTCATCTTTGGGGGGGGGGGAGCAAAACTTGACTTGACCATTTTAATCTTCAGCTGCTGCCCAACTGCTCACATTTTTTTTTAAACAGCAAAACTTGAAAACTTTGCTTGTGTTTGAGTCTTTCTCCCTTCCCTCTTAATTCCACTTCATTCAGACTTTGTCCACAGTGCTACACTTAAACTGCTAATGCTCAAGGATGTGTACAGTTTCTATTCTGCTGAGTTTAATGGGTAACTTAATGTTTTCAGCTTAATTTTTGCTATAATTGATACAGCACACTCTCATTTGGATGCTGGATAGCAGCTACCCAAAGATATCACTTCCTAATCCCTAATACCTATTCATGTTAACTAGTCAAGAAAAGAGGTCTTTATACATGTGATTAGGTCAATGATCTGGATATGGGAAGATTATCCTGAGTTTTCCAGGTAGGCTGTAAATTCAATCATGGATATCCTCATATGTGGGAGGCAGAGGGATGTTTGATACACACAGAAGAGAGAAGGTGATGTGGCAGATCAGATGATGTATACATAAGCAAAGGAACCCAGGCAGGAGCTGGAAGAGGCAAGAAAGGCTTCCCCCCAGAACCTCTGGAGATAATGGGGCCCAATACAGCTGATGAATATGGAAAGATACATTTCTGTTGTTTTAAACCTTCAAGTTTGCAATAACTTGTTAGAGAAGTCAGAGGAAACTCACATAATGTCTACCCCAAAAATCGCTCCTTCTCAGTAACTTTGCTGATTCCTCATCTGATAATATTGGACTATTCCAGATTTTGGCTCCTGGTCCTCTTCTGTTATTTATCTAGACAAATTCCTCTTATGTGCCTAATCAAATTTTGTCTTTTTTTTTTTTCAGGGCCAAGCCTGAGGCACATGGAAGTTCCCAGGTTAGGGGTCAAATCCCAGCTGTAGCCACCAGCTTAAGCCACAGCCACAGCAACACAGGATCTGGGCCATATCTGTGACCTACAATGCAGCTCACAGCAATGCTGGATTCTTAACCCATTGAGCGAGGCCAGGGATAGATCAAACTTGCATTCTCATGGATACTAATAATGTTGGTTCGTTACAGCTGAGCCACGATGGGAATACCATTTTTTTTTTTTCTGCCATGCCCTTTTCATGCAGAATCTCTAGGGCCAGGGATTGAACCCACACCACAATGGTGACAATGATGGATCCTTAACCCAATGCACCACGAGAGATCTCCAAATTTTGTCTTTAAATATCTGTTATTAACAATTGTATCTGCCCTTTGTTGCAAAACTCCTATACATCTTAGCTCCCCCTTTGCCTCCTCGGAGCAGTTTACTCAGTGGTGGTGGGCTTAAGTCCTCAGTTTTGTCCACCAAATAAATCATAACTCTCTCTCTCTCTCTATATATATATATATATATATATGCCAATAAATTTCAAACCTTTTCCATACCAAATTAGTTTTGAATTTCAAATCCATCTAAACAATTCACATCTATGCCTAACAGATATCTGCCAATGTCCAAAATTAAATCTTGCTCTTTTTTTTACCTGAAACCCCCTCACCCTTCTTCACCTGAGGTTTTCTCCCTCTCTTGATGGGAATTCCATTCTTATAGTCTGTTCAAAAGTCTGAAGTCATTTTTTCTCTCTTTCACAAACATGATCCTCTTGTCAGGAAATCCTATGAGCACCGCTGTAAACATATACCTAAACTAACCACTGTCACCACTCTTATTATCTTGGTACAAACCAATAGCAAGCCTTTTTCAAATTATCATTCTTCTATCCTTGAACCCCTACAGACTATTCTCAACAGAGTGTCTAGAGTGATACTTTAAAATTATGAACCTGCCAATGTTCACATTCTGCCTAAAATGCTGCGGTAACTTCCCATTTTCCAGAGAGAAACAGCCAAATTGCCTTGCAAGGCTCTGTGTATCCTATTTGATTGGCTCCCATTGCCTCTCGAACTTCACTTCCCTCTACTTTCCTCCTGATTACTTTTTCCAGCCACCTTCAACTCAGTATTTCTGATCCAATTAACTCTCCTCCAGTTTTAAAAATATTTATTATTTTTATCATACTGTGTTATTCATTATATTTATTTTTTAATTAAAGCATAGTTGATTTATAATATATTGTTTCAGGTGTACGACATAGTGATTTAAAAATTTTATAAATGGATTATACTCTATTTATAGTTATCTAAAAATATTGCCTATATTCCCTGTATTGTAGCTTCGTAGCTTATTTATTTTACACATGTTATTTGTACATCTTAAGGCCATACCGCTAATTTGCCCCTCCCCCCACCCTTTCCCCACTGGTAGTGACTAGTTTGTTCTCTGTGTCTGTGAGTCCCTTTCTGTTTCGTTATACTCACTAGTTTGTTGTATTTTTTTTTTTTTTAGATTCCAGGTATAAGTGATAATATCCAGTATTTGTGTTTCTAACTTATTTCATTAAGCATATTTATTCTTTATTTTCTCTGCACACAGCAGAATGTATGTGAATCAATGACATACATATAGAATTTTCTCTTTTGCTCACTGATGTACCTATCCTTCTCTAGCATAGTGCCTTTCACAGATAAGCATGTGACAAGTATTTGACTGAGTGAAGGTACTGATGGAGGTAATAAAAAAGATGAGTTATTAACATTTCCATTTCTCCTAAGCAGAGGAATTTCAGTCTATTTCTGGAGTGTAAGAAACACTTTTATGTGTACTTCTGTTGCTTTCTTATTACGAAAACTATAAAACTTAAAGACTTAAGAAACTGTGTGATGAACTTAAAGTTCATTAGAAAAGTGTACCTAAATAACACATAGATACTGAATTAAGTTATTATACATCCATCAAGCTGAAGGCTTAGTTATCGGGATTTATGGTCTAAAACAGATCTCTGTGTCCTTGGTCCCTATTCTTTTAATTAAAATTTTCATTCTTCAGCTCTCCTCCCCTCTTTACATTGTCAGTTACATAGAACAGTATTATCTCAAAAGAAGTTATTAGTCTGAACATCTCTGGAGTGTTTAACACCAGTTCCTTTAGGAGTTCTTTCACTGAGTAAGCATCAAATTATGTTATTGTTACTACAAATAGTGCACATTACTCCTCAAATTCCTCACACTCTAGTTTGGGAGATGAAAATCTTTAGTTGCCCAGCAGCACATTCTTTGAAATGGGTGCAGATACTTTCCATCTAAATATTCTCTTGGAAGAATCTTTTAATTTTTGAAAAACAAGTATGTGTGCATATTTTAAATGTGAAATGATATTTTTGTTTGTTTGCTTGTTTAAAAGTATTGTTTGGGTCACAAGTGTTTAAGTCAAACCAAACTCTGTGAAATGGATTTGGCCTTTGGGCTACTTCTATGTGACAGTGTTACTTCAGCATTCCCAGAAAAATGACAACCTATTTATCATTGCATTTTTATAGGTTAGGGACTAGAATTTTCTATAATTCTTAATAACCAAGTATACAAATTCATTTTCCGTGTCCTCAGTCCCCAATCTTCATATATACATTTAATATTGAGGTGACCAGGAAAATGATTTCTTGATGGTTTATGATTAAACCAGTGGTCATATTTTCCCTGTATTTTATTAATCCACACAGGGAGCATGTCCACATACCTGAGTCTGTAATCTGGAAAACTGTATATATTTGTATATCTGTCTCATTTTCATTCTAAAACATCACAACAAAACATAACAAAGCCAAAACAACATAAAACAAACCTTGCAAAAGTTATTTGTTGCAGATGGGTGGTTTTACAGTTGCTTAAAGATATCAAAGGAAAAATGTGAAGCACCTTCCTTGTCTTCCTGACTGAATTATTCAGGATAGAATAGCACTATGAACAACACTGAGACTGAAGCACCCTAGACCAATAAATATTTTAGGTTTCTCACAGGACATAACCAGTGCAGGTTGGTGCAGAGAAAGAAAGAGGATATACAATGTTACTCAGCTGAATCACTCTCCACCTTCTAAAATGTTGCCAATTATCACAGGCGGAGAAGACACAGTGTCTGTTCATAATCCAGTGTTCAAAATTACTCATTTATAAAGGGTTATGCCTAACTTCAACATATGACCTCTATGTTGAGCTGTTTGATAATATGTACTGTCTATGCTATAGTGGAATTAAATTACATTTTAAAGTAAACTCTTTCCTTTCAAAATATTTTGTGGTCCATGTATATTGACCTGAAAGCAGTGTAAATTTCTCAGCATTAAATAATATTGATAATAAATGCCTTGTCATTCCTAAATATCAAATTAGAATTGCAAATTTCCATATTCTAACTGATTCAGTATTCATAGGAAATACATTTCTGCGCTGTTAATTCTTCAAATATTATCTTTCTGAATGGCATCTTCAGTGTGTGTGCACATAGCTTCACCCAAGAGACTGAATTTTAAAGTAATGTATTGATTATGATAATAATTTGATAATAAGGAGGAAGAGGAATACTAAGGAAAAGGAAGAGGAAAAAAAATTAAAAAGAGGAAGAGGACGAAAAGGGACACTTTTGATAGGTAGGTTTAACTTCCTTGGAAACAGGAAGCATTAACATTTCTGACTTATCATGAGGCCTTTAGTGAGGAAATACATTAAATGACCACCAGCTTATAGAATAGCCAGCATATTAGTGCTCCCCAAAGTAGATTTGGTCCATGGCTTTCACAATTTTATCTATTGAACACCTTTCCATTAAGCTAATTCAAATGTTAGTTTTACGTATTTAACTTCACTCATCTGTAGTTACACAAAAGAGCAGAATTTATATGGGCAGTGCCTTCATACATTTGGAAAGTTCAGGGCGAGAACTTGTTTTTCTAATCTGTGTCCAGATCCATGAAGCTCCTCCTGATCCACTCTGGTTAGTCAGCCCATCCACTTAATGAAAAGTCACTCCAGATATATCAGGACTCATGCCCCTCTTCACTGATAATCCATTAGGTCAATAAATATTTATTACACAAATACTTCCCAGAGGATATTTTATTAAATATGATACCAACTAAGGTTGGTACATCCTGCCAAATAAATGGATGCACCATCTGCTTTTGGACACCTGTCTTTTGATGCTTACAGAGGAGAAAAAATAACCAAACTTGGCAATCTCTCCCTGTACAAATAGGAGCGCTATAGCTGATGGCCAATTATCTTGTCCATTTATTCACATCACACAATTCATTACACACCTAGCCCGTGCCAGGCACTATGTTCACCACTAGGAATGTAAATATGAAAATACATCTTCATGTGCTGCTCTTGAGAAAAGTTAAATGTTTTACTTTTAACAAACATGATAGAATAATGTATTTAATGCAGTGAAGATGTTTAATACAGCCCACAGGAAAGAGGTCTCATGTCAGTGAAGGAGTAACAATAAATAAATAAAAAGAAAGAAAAAAATGATGAAGACAAAAGCTTTGTATTGAGATTTATAAACAATAAAAAGAGCAGATTTATAAGCAAATTGAACAATATGTACTGAAGTGTGTGACATAAAGGAGTCTGGCATGTTCAGAAAGGAAACAATCATTTATTATATTTTGAAAATACATTTAATAGTAGAAGAGGTTGTTGCAGTTGATTAAGAGCAAGATTCTAAAGTTTTCTATGATGCAAAAGCTCAGATTCTGGGAATTCTTGATACAAAGAAGAGGAGGGATTTGACATTTCCCTCAAAATGTGATTGGATGCTTGATATTAACATTGAGACAGGCTGAGATATGAAGAGAAGAAAATATTTAGTCTAATAGTTAAATGTTATGGAATATTCAGTAGAGATCTATATAGTAAATCATTACATATACGGGTTTGTGGCTAAGTAGTAAAATGCTGAGATGAAGACTAAAATTGGTGTCTCATCCTGTACATAAATCATCATGGATGAGAACAATTAGGAAGAGTATATAGATAACATTTCTTTTCCTATATCTGTAAAGAGTTTATTGAGATATAATGAGATATAAATCATATGTACGTAAGTGAAACCATTATCACAACAAAGAAAATGAACACATCCATCAACACCAAAGGTTTCTTTGTGAGCCTATGTAAGTCTTTCCACCACACCCTTCAGACCCTTCCTCTCCATTCTCAGCAACCAACAATTTGTTTTCTGCCACCATACATTAACATTCACTTTCTGGAATTTATATAAAAATGGAATGCAATAGAATGCACTCCATTTTGTCTAGCTTCTTTAATTCAACCTAATTACTTGAGAGTCATCTATGTTGTAACTCATACCCATAGTTCGTGTTTTATTATTGAATAGTATTCCATTGTATGGATACACCATGTTTTGTTTATACATCTAAATTTGATAAGCCTTTCTAGTTTTAGACTTTTTCAAGTAAAGCTCCTAAGAGTTTTAATGTACAAATATTTGTATGGACTTATGTTTCTTTTTCTCTTGTATAAATTCCTAGGAGTAGAATGGATGGATCATAGAATATGTTAGATTTAGAGTACTAAACTTTATAAGCATAAACTGATTAAGCATAAACTTTATAAGCATAAACTGATTAACTTTATAAGCATAAACTGAAGTATGGTATATGAATAAATAAATAGTTCACAAATAAGTGAACAGACCAACATATATAGACAATAAATATTTAGCAGGGGTACAAAGGTGATTCATACAGAAAGATAGTCTTTCCAACAAATAGCTCTGAACAAATTGTATATTCTATATTTTTAAAAGATTGTTTTAGTCCCTTGTACTATGTTTAAAAAATAAATAGAAACTTAAATGGACACTAGACCTAAGTGTAAACCTGAAATCATTAAACTCCGAAGAAAAACCAACTTGAGTGAAATATTTTTTACCTTGGGATTGCAAAGGTATATTAAATGCAAGGCTAAAAGCACACTGTAAAAGAGCCAACAGAGAAATGTGACTTTATCAAAATTAAAATTTTCTGCTCTTCTAAAGATAATGTTAAGAAAATGAAAATAAAAGACATAGGCTGGGAAAATATTTGCAAATCATATATTTGGTGGAGACCATTATCCAGAATATATTAAGAATTTGTAAAATGCAATAAAAAATACCTCCCAGTATAAAATGTGCAAGATTTGAACAGATACTTCAGTAAAGATTATGACCATGTTGGTGGGAGATGTTTATAAAAGAGAAGGCAATGCAGTGTGGATTTTTTTTTCTGGCTTAAATGTCACCTAAACTGAACTAGTGAATGTCTAAGATATTTTCCATTATGTTCTCAATATTTAGTCCTTCTATTTCCATGTCCGCAACCGTCCCTTCATATCTCTCCTGTCAATGCATACAGTTGACCCTTGAGCAGCACTGGTTTGAAGTGCATGGTCTATGTATAGGTGGATATCTTTCAATAGTAAATACTACATTACTACACAATCTGAGGTAGTTTGACTCCATGGATGCAGAAACCTGGATATGGAGGTACTGTGTATACAGAGGAACATCAGACACAGAGAGCCTACTCTAAGTTACATGTAGGTTTCTGGCTGTGCAGAAGGTTACTGCCCCTAAGCTCCTAGATGGCTAAGGTCAACTGTATCAAGCACCCATTTATTCCAGTGTTAGAGAAGAATAGGAACAACTGGTATGAAAAAAGTAAAAAGCTATCCCCCCAAAAGATGGATTTCTCTTCAATACATCTGCCCTTAAAATTTGTTTTTTTGGGAAAGCAAAAAACTAAAAGAACACCATAGCATACTACAAATAAGTAAGGGTTAACTAGAAGTATAGTTGCAATACATTTCAACATCTATCACATAGTAAGAAGTTTTCATTTTAAACTCATACTTTTTTGGAATTTTCTGTATAAACCATGTTATATATTGAACTGTGTCCCCACAGAATACACATGTTGAAGCCCTAACCCACCAGTCCACTATATTTGGAGATAGAGCCTTTAAGAAGATAATCAAAGCATCCTAAGAGTGGGGCCCTAATTTAATACAAGAAAAGAGAAAGGGAGTTCCCGTCGTGGCGCAGTGGTTAACGAATCCGACTAGGAACCATGAGGTTGCGGGTTCGGTCCCTGCCCTTGCTCAGTGGGTTAACGATCCGGCGTTGCCGTGAGCTGTGGTGTAGGTTGCAGACATGGCTCGGATCCCGCATTGCTGTGGCTCTGGCGTAGGCCGGCAGCTACAGCTCCGATTAGACCCCTAGCCTGGTAACCTCCATATGCCGCAGGAGCGGCCCAAGAAATAGCAAAAAAAAAAAAAAAAAAAAAAAAAGAAAAAAAAGAGAAAAGAAAAGAGAAAGACACCAGGCACGTGCACACATAGGAAAAGCCATGTGAAGAGTTCCCGCTGTGGCTCAGCAGGTTAAGAACCCGACTAGTATCCATGAGGATGTGAGTAAAATCCCTGGCCTTGCTCAGTGGGTCAGATACAGCATTTACATGAGAAGAGGTATAGATCCCAGATGTGGCTCAGATCCTTAGTTGCTGTGGCTGTGGTATAGGCTGGCAGCTACAACTCTGATTGAACCCCTAACCTGAGAACCTCCATATACTGGGGGTGCAGCACCAAAAAAAAAAAAAAAAAAAAAAAAAATAAAGAGAGAGAGAGAGAGAGAGAAAGAAAAAAATGTAGTAGTATCATATTGTGGTTTTAATTTGCATTTCTTTAATGACTGATGGTTTCAGCCTCTATTTTTATTTTTGCTTTTTTTTTTGTCATCAAATCTCTCTCCCTCTCTCTCTTTTTTTCCCAGACTCTATTTTTCAGAGCAGTTTTAGGTTCTCAATACAACTGAGGGAAAGGTACAAAGATTTCCCCTATACTTCCTGTATCCACAGTACCTCCATATCCAGGTTTCTGCATCCATGGAGTCAAACTACCTCAGATTGTGTAGTAATGTAGTATTTACTATTGAAAGATATCCACCTATACACAGGCCATGCACTTCAAACCAGTGCTGATCAAGGGTCAACTGTATGCAGTGATAGGGGAGATATGAAGGGATGATTACGGACATGGAAATAGAAGGACTAAATATTGAAAACATAATGGAAAATATCTTAGACATTCACTAGTTCAGTTTAGATGACATTCAAGCCAGAAAAAAAAGTGAAGTGAGGGGCAAAAAACAAAAAAGTAACCCTATATACTGTTTATGAAGCCTCCAAAATATTTTAATTCAAATAGACACAATCAGTTTTTCAAAACATTTACTATTTTCACCCATATTTTAAAACTGAGAACATACTAATAACTTTAGAACTAGAAATATATTTCTAAAATTTTGTCAAAATAATTCTCAAATCCCCATGATATTATTTAAAAAAGACAATATAAAATTGTACGTCTCAATAGTATACCAGAGATTACATGGAACAAGTTTTTAATGATCATCTTAAGAGAGATATATTTCATTTGTCACCTAAACAAGGTAATTCCTGAGAGTTTCAAGAGAACTTTGTGTAGATCTCTGTGGTCAATCCTAAAATCAAACTGTACCTGGGAACAAATATATGACAAAATGAACTACTCCCCTTGCTTGGAAAATTGCACATAAAGCACCAAAAGAAATATGATATTTTATTTATTTATTTATTTTTGTTTTTTGCCTTTTCTAGGGCCACTCCCACAGCATATGGAGGTTCCCAGGCTAGGGGGCTAATCGGAGCTGTAGCCACCGGCCTACGCCAGAGCCACAGCCACGCAGGATCTGAGCCGCATCTACAACCTACACCACAGCTCACCGCAACACTGGATCCTTAACCCACTGATCAAGGCCAGGGATTGAACTCACAAGCTCATGGTTCCTTGTTGGACTCGTTATCCACTGAGCCATGATGGGAACTCCAGAAATATGATTTTTTATAAAAAGTACAAAACAGGACCTGAGAGAAGCTTTCTGGAGTATGCTGTTTCTATACATTGTATGCTTACTATTATCCGAGAAATTTGTACTTCATAGGCAAATAGAGAAATTTATGGACCTTAAAATTAGATGTAACAAATTATGCATTGTTAACATATCTAAGACTAACACTGGATAACATGGCAACATACTTTTTTCACAAAAAAAAGTTGAGTGTAAATGTAGAAATCCATGTAATATTTTTTCTTTTAATTCAAGATGTATCAAATATCTATTATATAATATAGAAAATACATTTTAGTTATATGTATATATAATATGAACTTTTCCACAAGTGTGCAAAGAAATCTGCACATATATTAATAACTTCAGGATTAGCAAATAAAAATTGGAAATTTGTAACTTAATTGTCCAACATCAGGGGAAAGTATAAATTATATTCTCTATATTGTATGTAGCAGTAAAGCTCAATGGATATCAATGATAGAGCTGTACATATCAAGAAGCATGAATCTTGAAGATACAAATAAGGCTTAAGGTGGTGTAATATTAATACAATACTATATGCAACCATACAATGCACTACTACTCCAAAATAAAATGAAATTATTGATACATGCTATAACATGGATAAACCTCAAAATAGTGTACTAAGTGAAAGAAATAATATATGATGGCAATACCCTGCATGATTCCATTTGTGCAGAAATTCCCATTAAAGGAAAATTCATCCAAATGGAAAACTGATTAAAGATTATCTCAATCTGGTGATAGATGAAGGAGTGCCCTGCAACTGCCATGAAGGAATCTTGGAGGATGATTAAAATGTAATAAAATTAGAGTATACTAATAGTTGTGTGAATCTATACATATACTAAAAATCATTAAATTACATAATTAGTTGAATTAGGTACTTGTAAAATATACCTCAAGAAAACTGTTTAAAAAGAACGGACTATAAAAGAGTCCCTATAATGAATTTCCATATAATTAACATGACACTCTTAAACAAAGCATAGACATGTATCGCAACATTAAAAAAGTTCCTATATATGCAAGTATATAATATTCATCTCATGATTTATTCTGTATTAATTTTCTAGGCCTCCAGTAGAAAGCCCAGTACACATGTGGTGGCTTAAAACAACAGCAGTTTATTGCTGGAGGCTAGAAGTCTGAAATCAAAGTGTTGGTAGTGGAGTTCCCAGTGTGGTTCAGCACAGTAAAGACCTGACATAGTGTCCATGAGGATGCAGGTTTGATCCCTTGCCTCTTTCAGTGGCTTAAGGATCTGGTCTTGCCACAAACTGCGGTGTAGGTCACAGATGCAGCTGAGATCCGGCGTTGCTGTGGCTGTGGTATAGGCCTGATCTGTAGCTCCAATTTGACCCCTAGCACAGGAACTTCCATATGCCACAGTGGTGGCCTTAAAAAGGAAAAAAAAAAAAAAGAAAGAATGAAAAAAAACCAACCAAACAAAAAGGTGTTGGTGGTGCCACACTCCCTCTAAAGGCTCTTGGGGAAAAGTCTTCCTTGCCTCTTCCACCTTCTGGTGGTCTAAGGCATCCGTGTCCTGTGGCAGCCCAGCTCGGTTCCCTAGCTTATTCCTCACATGACCTCTTCTCTCTGTGTTTCCTTGTGCTTTCTCTGCTGTTATAAAGTTATTGGGTTTAGGTTCCACCCCAATCTAGTATGACTTCGTCTTAACTAATACATTTACAAAGACCCTTTCCTAATGTTACATTCTGAGGTTCTGGGTAGATGTGGATTTTGGAGGTGGGATGGGGTTTATTGTTTAACCTACCACATCGTGGTAACAATATTACCTTCTTTAAAGTTAAAAAATATTATATAAAGTGCCCTCTAAAAGTACTACTCTTGGAGTTCCCTGGTGGAGCAGCTGGTTAAGGATTCAGTGTTGTCACTATGGTGGCTCTGGTCACTGATGTGGCTCCAGTTTGATCCCTGGCCCAGGAATTTCTGCATGCTGTGGGCACAGCCAAAAAAAAAAGGAAAGAAAAAGAAACCCAAAAACCAAACACAAAAACCATTATTATATAGAAAATGCTTTGATTATTTCAATACAGCTGTTTCAAAAAGGTTTTGTTGAAGTTAGTTGTTTACACTGTGGCAACTGTTTAGTTATTTGAATTATTTTTCTTGCAATGATGTATCTGCACTCTCATAGGCATAATCAACTGGTCAGGAATAAAATTTGGTTGGAGAGTTTCAATGGATCAATGCCAACACATTAAATTATTGACTTGCTATGTTTCCTAACCAAATAGTTCAATTTTCTCAGCAACTTGAGGTAATTTATCTCTGCTTATAGCCCCAGCCTCCCTCTCTGCTTTAAAAAGCATGTCTCACTAGTTCTACAGGAAATTAATAGACATGCTGTGAATAATACGTTCTTTAATTAAATAAAGTCAGAGAAAGCTGAGTTCAAAAAGAAGGTTTCTTTATTGTCAAACTTCAATTAGCTTTGAATTTGTTATACTGTGTTATGAGACTCCCATAGTGAGATCAGTTAGGCAGTGTTTTGCACATTTATTTGAAAATAAACTCTCATTGGATTAACTATCTCATATAGCTAAACAAAACTTTGTGCTTGTGCCATCCCTCAGATGGAAGAAAAATAGGACTTAGCCAAATCTGTTACCCAAGTTTAGTAATTAGTCTCCTCCCCCATTTCTTAGTATAAAGCCCCACTCTAGAATCCAGATCTCAAAGATTCAATCTTGATAAACTAATGGCACCAAGTCATTTAAAAGGGAAGGTTTTGCTTTGCATTTGTCAATTCTTCTTCTTCTTCTTCTTCTTTTTTTTTTTTTTTTTAGCAAATATCATACCCCAAACCAAAAAAACAAACAAACAAACAACAAAAAAACAATTTTTCAACATACAATTACAGACTATGATGGTTAATTTTATGTCTACTTGGCTAGACTAAGGGGTGCCCAGAGAGCTGCTGAAACATTATTTCTGAGTGTGTCTGTGAGGATGTCTCAGGAATTGATCAGCCTTTGAATCAGTAGACTGAGAAAGAGATCTGATCTCACCAATACAGGTGGGCACCATCCAATGTGACTAGAACAAAAGGGCAAAAAATGGGCAAATTTGCCTTCTGTAAAATGCTGAGACATTCATCATCTCCTGCTCTTGGACATCTGTGCTCCTGGCTCTCAGATTCTCAGATCTGACCTGGGACCTACATTTCTGACCTCTAGTTCTTGGACATTCAGATTCAGGTTGGGACTTATAACCTTGACTTTTCAGTCCACCTGTCTATCTACCTATCTGTCTGTCTGTCTGTCTATCCATCTATCTCCTATTGGTTGTTTCTCTGGAGAATCTTGGCTAACAGATAGACCTTCCTAATATATGTCATAGTTCTCCATATTGTCATTTGACTCTCTTCCTAGGCAAAAGTAATTACAGACGCTCACCCCCACTGTTCACAACATTTATCACGTATGGTAGATCTCCCGTGATCTTGGTACCTAATATTATCCCATCTTGTGTTTTAAAGTTTAAATATCCATCCCTTTTCTTATTTTGTATCCTTTTAGAAATTTTACCACCTCACTCACACCTCATTTCCTCTCTACTTACCCTATTAAATCTAGTTAGTTTTTTCTACCATCTCCTCCATTAAAAAAATTGAAGATTAAAAAATAAAATGGTAGACCATTTTACTTTTTTCCTCAAATCAATTACTTATTCCTTCAGTAAATATGAATTAAACCATTACAATGTACCAGATACTCCTCCAGTAGCTGGGAATACAGTCTTAAAACAAGAGAGATTAATACTTCTCTACTTGCAGAACTAACATTTTAGTGGAGGAGAAAGACAGTATAAACAAGTATAGTATACTGAACAGTGCTATGTTATTTATTTATTTTTTATTTATTTATTTATTTATTTATTTATTTATTTATTTATTTATTTGCCTTTGTCTAGGGCCGCTCCCATGGCATATGGAGGTTCCCAGGCTAGGGGTCTAATTGGAGCTGTAGCCACCAGCCTACGCCACAGCCACAGCAACGCAGGATCTGAGCTGCATCTGCAACCTACACCATAGCTCACGGCAACGCCAGATCCTTAACCCACTGAGCAAGGCCAGGAATCGCACCCACAACCTCATGGTTCATTTTCGGATTCCTTAACCACTGCACCACGACAGGAACTCCGAACACTGCTATGTTCTAAAGAGAACAAATTACATCTGGAAAGGGGATATGAAATATCTGGGAAGCCAGTTGAAATTTTTGCTGGAGTGGCCATAGTGGCCAGGGAATTCCTCAGAAGGAAGGTCCTTATGCATAAAGACCTAGAGGAA
The DNA here is from genome assembly GCF_016906955.1 of Phacochoerus africanus. Taxonomy (NCBI): domain Eukaryota; kingdom Metazoa; phylum Chordata; class Mammalia; order Artiodactyla; family Suidae; genus Phacochoerus; species Phacochoerus africanus. Next base: position 58,929,553 of record NC_062556.1, on the reverse strand, counting down.
GTGAGGAAATCTATTGTGCTTATCTAGATGAAAACCAGTAAAAAGAAAAGAAATAATCAGTGCAGGGAAGAATGTGCCTTGTAATTAATACCTAGTGATTTTGTCATGACATTTCAGTATAATGATGACAGAAAGATAAGCCTAAAAAATCAAGAGAGAGAAAAATGGTTTACTTAAGAGGAAAAAATTATATTAGAGTACATAATTTTCAGAATCCTTCTTTCTGAATTATCATTGTTAATTTTAGTTTTTTTTTTTTTTGCTGTGCTTTTTTTCACCAATTTTCTTCCATGTCATTACTTTTTTTTAATAGCCTTGAGATCCTTATGAAATATTTTTCTCTAGATTTATGAGCTTTGACTTTCGGTGGGGTCTGTAGATAGGCCGACTGCATTTTAGGATGAATAAGGAGGAATAAGCAAGTTGGCTGATCCACTTACTTCTATTCTATTGCCAAAAGGAAAGGCTTTACTCTGGTTTGTATGCCCACCGTAGAGAAAACAATTCTTGGAGTTCTTGACGTGGCTCAGTGGAAACGAATCTGACTAGCATCCATGAGGTTGCAGGTTCGATCCCTGGCCTCGCTCAGTGGGTTAAGGATCTGGCATTGCCGTTAACTCTGGTGTAGGTCACAGATATGGCTCAGATCTGGTTGCTGTGGCTGCAGTGTAGGCCAGCATCTACAGCTCTGATTGGACCCCTAACCTGGGAACCTCCATATGCTCCAGGTGTGTCCCCCCAAAAAAAAGAAAAGAAAAAGCAATTCTCCCCAGAAATATCAGTAAGTAACTTTGGGATACTGTTCTTATTTTACCCTAGACGTATACATGTGAATCCCAGGTGTGGGTATGGGCATGCCTGGGTGGGTGGATGGGGAGAAGGAAACAATGGTGAATGATGCAGTTATTTCACACTCAGATTTGTAAGTAAGTTTTGCTTTGGACATATTTTTCTAAGGAAGAATCACTCCTAAAACTTCTCCTTTGTGTTCTCTGGGATGGAACTGACCATTCTGTTCTGTTCATCTGTAACTTTATGTCCCCTTTCCATTTTTCCTACTATTTTGTCAAAATCTTTGGATCTTAGATCACTTTCATTTAATCATTTCCAAGAAGACTAAAAATTCAATCCCCTTCTTTCATTGTCAAACAGATGAACCTTCAGAGGAAGATTATTCTGATCACCTCCTATTCACCTGTTGGTGAAGGAGGATTTTTTCCTACTCAAAGTAGTAGGAGAGGACTTAACATAGGACACATGACACTGCAAAGATGTCATTAGTAGCAGTTTATTAGTCACATATACTCAACACCCAAGGAAGGAGAACACTATGCATCACGCCAGGATACACAGGAATTGCACTAAGTAGCAGAGTGAACCAGAAGGGGCCACAGAGCGGGATTTTTAGTAATAGGTGGGTGGAGTAACTTCTGTTCCCTTGGGAAAATGTGATTGACTTTTTTGAATAGTTTCCTGGGCTGCCTTGAAGACTGAAGAGTAGATGGGGTTCAGGGAGTCCAATTGATAGGGGAGCTAACTGGGTGGGGAGCCTTTCTTGGTTGGTGGGGGTGTAAGTGCTGAGAAAAGAGGACTTAAGATGAATTTTGGAGCCCTATGAGGCTCAGAGGTAAAGGGAATTCTGGGCCTTACGATGCTGACATAATTTATTACCTTAGTTAGATCCTTATCAATTTTTTTCAACTTGTGCAAATTCATAGACGAATTTGTAGTATTTGATGATGTAGTTTTCATTAAATTGACTTGTGACTAAAGCTACCACTGTTTCTTTTTATGCTTGTTTATATGCATAGCTTATTTTTTTCTGAAAAATTGCCTATTTGTGTTCTTCCGTGACAAGATACTTTTGTGTCTAAACCCAAACTTCTTTATCATGTCTACCTTCTGAGGGTTGAGCCACAGCCACTGAGGAAGCAATGCTGAGTAGTTATGCTGCGAGCCTAGAAAGCCCTTCTCTACCTTCTGAATGATCTCTCTCCTGAATATTCCTGTTCTCTGAGATTTTGCCTTTGCTGCTCTCATCTCTTCACTCCCTCCATTCTTTGATCATTCTCGTCTTTTCTTGTTTCACACAACAAAGCTGACAATTCTTAAATATCTACCTCTACTCTCTACAAAGTTATGCTCATTTTTTACTAGATATTTATAATTTTTTGTGTCGTAGACTCATTGAAAAATGCTGGAGGGGGTGTGGAGAAGTGGGAACCCTCCTGCACTCTTGGTGGGAATGTAAGCTGGTACAACCACTATGGAGATCAGTATGGAGATACCTTAGAAATCTATACATAGAATGACCATATGACCCAGCAACCCCACTCTTGGGCATATATCTGGACAAAACTTTCCTTGAAAAAGACACATGCACCCACATGTTCATGAAACTCTATTCGCAATAGCCAAGACGTGGAAGCAACCCAAATGTCCATCAACAGATGATTGAATTAGGAAGATGTGGTATATATACACAATGGGAATACTACTCAGCCATAAAAAAAAAAATCATGCCATTTGCAGCAACATGGATGGAACTAGAGACACTCATTCTGAGTTAAGTAAGTCAGAAAGAGAAAGACAAATACCATACCATATCACTTATATCTGGAATCTAATATGTGACATAAATGAAACTTTTTACAGAAAAGAAAATCATGGACTTGCAGAATATACTTGTAGTTGCCAAGGGGGAGAGGGAGGGAGTGGAGTGGTTGGGGAGCTTGAAGTTAATAGATACAAACTATTGTCTTTGTAATGGATTAGCAATGAGATCCTGCTGTGTAGCACTGGGAACTATGTCTAGTCACTTATGATGGAGCATTATAATGTGAGAAAATACAATGTGTACATATATGTATAACTGGGTCACCATGCTGTACAGTAGAAAAAAATATATTGGGGAAGTAACTATTAAAAAAAAACAAACAGTATTTATAAAGTTAAAATGATCCTTTATCCCCAAATAGTGTTGTTTACTGAGGAGTCAGGTTCCTGCATGAAAGCTTATATGTGTTTTTTTGGTTCTGATCACAAGCAATAAAAAAAGCCTTTCTCTTTGGATGATCCAGCAATCCCACTCCTGGACATATATCTGGACAAAACTTTTATTCAAAAAGATACATTCACCCCTATGTTCATTGCAGCACTATTCACAATAGCCAAGACAGGAAAGAACCCAAACGTCCGTTGACAGATGAATAGATTGAGAAGATGTAGTATGTATACACAATGGAATACTACTCAGCCATAAAAAGGACACAATAATGCCATTTGAAGCAACATGATGTCACTTAAATATGGAATCTAAAATACGGCACAAATGATCCTATTTACAAAACAGAAACACATAAAGGACATGGAGAGCAACTTGTGTTGCCACTGGGGAGGGGGAGGGAGGGATGGGCAGTTTTGAGTTGGTAGATGCAAACTATTACATTTGGAATGGATAAGTAATGGGATCCTGTATAGCACAGAAAACTATAGCACAGAAAACTATGTCCAGTCTCTTGGGTTAGAACATGACGGAAGATAGCATGAAAAAAAAAGAATATACGTATGACTGGGTGACTTTGCTGTATAGCAGAATTGAAGTTATTTTGTAAATAAACTAGACTTTAACACAAAATTTAAAACAAACAAACAAACAAAAACGGCTTTCTCTGGCAGGCCTCATGGGAGAAGCTGCCCTCTTCACACCAGGCTGGGAGCACAGCCAATGCGCTATAGTCATTGAAGGAGTTGCAGTCAGAGACTCAGACCCCCTGGCTGAATATGCTCTTTGTCTATTTGCATTTGTAGCCTAGGTGCCATCATTCCTAGATCTCTTTTTCTGAGACTCTGCACAGAGGTCTCTTGGCAGGCCCCTTTGCTGAGGCTGCCTAATGAAGAAAGAAGGGGAAAAACTTGCTTGCAAAACCAGCACCTTTCCTCACTCTGACTCAGTTCTCAGCACCTGTCCACCCCTCACACTCTCCTCTTCACCCAGAAAACATAAGCCTGCAACAGTCTTTTGTTCCAGATCCCTCAAATGTGAGACCCTCACATCTGTATTTGTCTGCCTGATCTTCCAGGGGTGTGCTGCTGTTAGGGGGCAAATGGAACTGGGGAGCAGGGGGTCAGTGCTTTCTCCAGATTTAGCCTCTTGTTATACCTTTGTGGTATGTGATTAAAGGCATAACTCATTCATTTTTGACCCATCGCTTTAATAGTTTTCTCCATTTTTTTTTTAACATCTGGCAACACAGCTCTCTCTCTCACAGCTCAGCTATAACTTTTACCATATCTTATGCACCATCATATATTTACCCCCAAGTTATACACCAGGAGATATATTTGACTCTGACCCAAATGCTTACTACCTACTACCAAGTGATCCAGCCTTGTCCTCTTGGCCTCCTAAATACTGTATGTATTAAATACATGCTGTCCTTCTAAGCACTTCAAGAATAACCAGAAGAATAAAAGGCTTCCCCTTTTATCTTCTGGCCCCCTAAAGAGAGATATTAAGTATAACCAGAATTAGTTACAAATCTGTCTTCACTGCAACTGTGGTAACAAAATTGCAACTGTGGTACAAAATCCACCATCCTCCTACCCACTCAAATCACCACAACTGGGTAAAGTCTTAGTTTATCACTGTGGTTTTGACAGTTTTATTCTTCCAGTCTCATAACTCTCCAGTTTCTTCCATTTACTTTATTCTCCAGAAGCACTACACTTCTTCCACAGCCCTATGGAATTTAAAAATATTTATTATTTATTTATTTACTAATTTAATTTGACTCTGGGTCTGCATGCATTTTATCCTCATTGTTTGGAATATCTGACTGCCTCTTTACCCTAAAGAAGTAATGTCCTCTATTATGTCCAGCAAGAAACCTTCCATTACTTCTCTTGTGTAAAGAAAAGCACAGTGATCACCAGCATGAGACTCAGTGTGAGAGAGAACTTGCTGAAAGAAGGGTCAGCAAGATCATCTGGGGGACCCAGTGGGTGCAGCAAAGTATAGAGATTGGAGTAAATGCCTGAAGCTACAGAAGGAAGAAGCAAGAGAGAGGTTTTTCCCTTAAATCTCTGGAGGTAGTGCAGCAGCATCAACACCTTGACATTGATTGCAAACTCTGGCTTCCAGAGCTGTGGCAGAACATTGTTCTTTTAAGCTGCCATCTTTGTCATACTTTGCTACCATGGCAATGTGAAAATAATATAGATTTCTTCACCAAACAGAAAAACTGCTTGATTTTGTACAGCCAGAAACTAAATATGGTTTTTACATTTTTAAATGGTTGAAAAAACATCAAATGAAAAATATTATTCTGCGACATTTAAAAATTGTATGATATTCAAATCCGTGTCCATGAAGTCTTGGTGAAACACAACCATGGTCATTGACTTACATATTGTCTACAATTGCTTTTGTGTTTAGCAGTAGAGTTGAGTAGTTGTCACAGAGCATGTGTGGCATACAAAACTGAAAATATTTGTTAACTGGCCTCAGAAAAAGTTTGCTGCCCCCTGTACTGGATTTTTTCATAATTATTACTTATTATCAGAAGGGATTAAGATGGCAAAATAAAAGGACTGGAGCTCAACTTCTCTCCTAAAAACAACAAAATTCACAACTAAAGACTGAGCAATCTCCACCCAAATGGACTGGAAGCCTTAAAAAAGATACTCTACTCCAGAAGAAAAAGAAGAGGCCTCATCAAGAGGTAGGAGGGGCGATTTCACAATATAAACAACCCCATACCTCCCGGGTGGAAAGCTCCACAGACTGAAAACTAACTGGTTCACAGAGACTCAACTATAGGAGTCAGAGTTCTGAGCCCCACGCGAAACCCTCACGTGCGGGGATCTGGCACTGGGAGAAAGAGTCCCTGGAGCATCTGGCATTGAAGGCCAGTGGGGCTTGTGCGCAGGAGCTCCACAGGACTGGGGGAAACAGAGACCCCATTCTTAAAAGGTGCACACGGACTTTCACCTGCACTGGGTCCCAAGGCAGAGCGAGGTCTCCATAGGAATCTGGGTCAAACCTGACTGCAGTCCTTGGAGGACATCCTGGGAAAACAGGGGTGAATGTGGCTTGTTGTGAGGGAGGAATATTGAAGGCAAAGCTCATTGGGAATATTCAGCAGCATGCCTTTCTCTGGAGGTGGCCATTTTGGGAAAACATGGCCCCACACATCAGTCAGACTGAGAGGCCCCAGGGCAAACAATAATCCAGGTGGGATAACAGCCCTGCCCCTCAGTAAACAGGCTACCTAAAGACCCCTCAGGCACACAGATGCCTCTAATCCCATCCAGGGACTAAGCCCCACCCACTAGAGGGATTAGAATCGGCTCCACCTACCAGTGGACAGGCATCAGCCCCTCCCATCAGGAAGCCTACAGCAAGCCCCCATACCAACTTCAGCCACAAGGGTGCAGAAACCTGAAGTAAGGCTACATCTTTATGATCTGCAAAAAGGTCACCACACCAAAAACCTATAAAAATGAAAAGACAGAGAACTATAACTCAGATGAGGGAGGAAGGAAAAACCCCAGAAAATCAGCTAAGCGATGAGGAGATTCTCAGCCTCCAGGAAAAAGACTTTAGACTGTTGATGCTGAAGATGATGCAAGCCAGTGTGAATAAACTGGAGGCAAAGATGGATAACTTACAGGAAACACTGAGCAAAGAGATACAAGATATAAAACTTAAACAAGAAGAGATGCAAAATACAATAACTGAAATAAAACATTCACTAGAAGCAGCTAACAGCAGAATATGGGAGGCAGAAGAATGAATAAGCGAGGTGGAGGACAGATTAGAAGAAATTACAGATGCAGAACAGATAAGAGAAAAAAGATTGAAAACAAATGAAGAGAGTCTCAGAGAACTCTGGGACAACATTAAACACACCAACATCCATATTACAGGGGTGCCAGAAAGAGAAGAGAGAGAGAAGGGGACAGAAAAAATATTCCAAGAGATAATAGCCAAAAACTTCCCTCACATGGGAAAGGAACCACTCACTCAAATCCAGGAAGCACAACAAGTACCACATAAAATAAACCCAAGGAGGAATACACTGAGACACATATTAATCAAACTGACCAAAATTAAAGACAAAGAGAAAATCTTGAAAGCAGTTAGGGAAAAGAAACAAGTAACATCCAAGGGAACCCCAATAAGGTTATCAGCAGATTTTTCAGCAGAAACTCTGCAGGCCAGAAGGGAGTGGCATGATATACTTAAGGTGATGAAAGGAAAAAAACCTCCAACCCAGATTAATTTAGGCAGCAAGGCTCTCATTCAGATTTGAAGGAGAAATCAAAAACTTCACAGATAAGCAAAAGTTGAGAGAATTCAGCAACACTAAACCAGCTTTACAACAAATACTAAAGGAACTTCTCTAGGCAGAAAAGAAAAGACAGAAACAGAAAACAAAAATTCCACAAATGACAAGGCTCACCAGTAAAGGTATATATACAGTAATGATACAAAATCATCCGTGAACAATTATACCACCAAAGTCAGAAATCATGAGAAGAGGTGGGTACAAATGCAGGACACTGGAGATACACCTGCAATTAAGAGAACAACAACTTAAAACAATCTCATATACATATAGACTCATATCAAAACTTCAGAATAACTGCAAACCAAAAATCTACAACTGATACACAAACAAAGAATCTCTGGAGAAGAAACATATATCATAGTAGTGAATAAGTGCATAATCCACCATGAAGGGGGTCATTTGACATCATTCTTGGAATGCTGAAGTCTTCTTAGATCTGATTCTGATTTCCTCTCCATCAAAGAATTTATGATAATTATAATTAAATAATGCAACTGTACAATTAAATAATACAGTTCTACAATTGTATTATTAATAACCATTTCTCTCCATGGTACACTGTAAGGTCTATAATGTCTTGTTTATCACATCACCTAAAACAGTGTAATGCCTATATTGAAGAATCAATAAGATGTAACAGATTGTGAGGACATATTTATATAGTTACACTGTTTTTTAAACAATTTATGCATTTTATATTTTACTTATTTTCAGAGGGTGTATTATTTTTGTTATTCTTACCAGTTAAATTATTCTTTTTATTATGCTATATAAAATATTTAATGGTATATAAGGCTTTCTTTATAAATTTTAGTTGAATGATATACACAATTTTAATATAATACTAATTTTTAAAGAAAAATTGAAATGTAATAGATAATACTAAATAGTAAGGATGAAAGCCATATAAAATGGGATAAAGTATAGAATAAATTTCCTATTTGTCTCAGCATATTTTTCCATTCCACTTCTCCATAGGGAGTCACTTAATCTGTTGTTTAAGATCCATGATATAATAATCTGTGTTAATGTAATTGTGTTTAAATATATGTATTTTATTCTGTAAAAAAAAAATTAAATTAAAAAAATATTACTTACATGTCTTCATTAAATTGTGAATTTTTTGAGGATCAGGACTTTATATGTAGTCCAAGTTAAATAAATATTTAAAGACTCAATAAAAAATTAATTCTGTTGTCTCCTAACTATAAAACATTGCATAACAACTATTCAAGCACCAAAATATGCATGTACTACTAAGTAATTGTTTTTCCTAATTTCAATGCCTTCCCCTTTTTGTTTTTCCTATATGATGGAGAGAAATCAAATGATGAAGTTATGAGGATAAAATATTTAATATTATAATACAGTGTGGGCTCAAGATGTCTTGCAAATGATGAATTTTTGAGATTGCTAGAAATGGTTTTATGTTAATAATGATAAAATTAATAGAAACATAAATAAATGTGAAAGGTCTTTAAAAGACAGGATCAGTAAGAAAAATGCTATTGTTTCAATCTATTTTTTTAAAGTACAAATAAATTATATTTAAAGAACGCAATTTTCAATAAAGTGCTGATTCTACATTTGAACTGAGGATACTTGAGCATTAAATATATTTTTTCACTGTGGCGAGAGAGATGCTAATTAAAGATAAATGTGCATAAAATATTAGACAACATGCAATATTGTGATTTAATATATGATTGAGAAGTTCAGAGTTTACATTCTTCTGTTATACATGCTTTATTGCTAATTGACTTTTCGTAAATGACAAACTTGTAATTGGTAGTTACTGAGGCACACATTCTCAAAGGTCGTGAAACCCTAGAGAATGCTGAGTGAGAAAACTTTCTCATAAGATATAGCTATTTCTGAAGTCAGCATAAAACCAAGCTTTGTACTTTATCAACTTATGAAGTTTAAAGGTTATGCAAATGCAAAATGGATATTCATTTTTATAAAAGGCTTCGGAGAGGGAAAAAAAAAAAGTTAAACCTTGCTCCAGTGGAAGTGATAAGGAACTGAAAACTTTAATATTATCTTAGTGGTTCCTGAGTTTAAAATTAACATTCAGCTATTGAATTTAGAGATCTATAAGAACAGTTTTGTTGTTTATCTGTTCACAGGGTGAAGTGGGTGGCACAAAATTCCATAGGGGAATGTATATTGAAATCTCAATTCACTTGAAAATGTATTAGCCTTTTTAATTTTTTTTTTAAAGAATACAACGTTTTTCCTTGTTATTGGAAAAATGAATTATATTTTCACTTGAAAAGAGGAAGGCACATTTTCTACCCTTAGGACCATCTGCTAAGAACACTGAAAAATCAACTTTGGATAGGTGCAATTTAAAGGTGAGAAAAGGCACTGGTTTTGGTCCTCTGTTCATTTTACATGTAGCATTTTCCTTTTTCTTTCTTATCTCTATTTTACCATATTTTATCAACTCAGAGTTAATTTCTACAACAGTAATCTACTTATTAGCAAATCTCAATGACACTGTGTTTTTTTGTTTTGTTTTGTTTTGTTTTGCTCTTTAGGGCTGCATCCACATCATATTCAGGTTCCCAGGCTAGGGGGCAAATCAGAGCTGTAGCTGCTGGCCTACACCACAGACATAGCAACAGTGGATCCGAGCTGTGTCTGCGAACTACACCACAGCTCATGGCAACGCCAGATTTTTAACCCACTGAGCAAGGCCAGGGATCAAACCCACAACCTCATGGTTCCTAGTCAGATACGTTTTGCTGCACCACAATGGGAACTCCCACAGTGACACTGTTTTGATTACAAAAAGGCCATGGTTTGTTGTGGGGAATGGGAACATACTAAGTAGTTACAATGAAATGCAGTTTTTATAAAAATCATGAACATTTGTAGGATCGAATAATATAAACTACTATGTAACAATGGTTCAGCTTTGTTTGAGTGAGACAATCTGGTTCACATCCCAGCCAGAACACCTGAAGCTGTGTGATTAGAGGCAAGATCCGATCTTCAGATTTCTCATTAAATTTTCGATCCATTTTACAAACTAAAGACCCTAGTCCCTACCTCATGGTGTTACTATGAGAATTAAAATTTAAAAAGCAGTTACCTCACTGTCATATAAACTCAGTTATTCACATGGAAAATAATTATCAATTATACAATTATCTTTTGACTTTTGGGGAAGGGTAGAAAACTACGTTTTGTTTTTTGCCTATTGTACTCTACAAGAGATTATATCATCAAACTTAGATTAAACAAACTCATATGCACTGTTTTACATCTTCGGTAATAAAAGCTAATTAATACTAAATGCTAATGAGGATGGTAATATTTTTCACTCCATTTTCTTAGTTTCTCAGGGAGACAAATTGTTTTACAAAAAACTTACAGTTAAATATTACTTGACAAACGTGGGCCTTCTGCTACAAAAATTCTGAGACAAAGCACAAGTTCGAGACTTTCACACAAACACATAAAAATAAAATGAGATACTTTACTTTTGGTCAGGGAGAGACATTTGGCAACTGTTTCCAGAGCTGTTGTCTACTACATTGTCACATAGTTTATGATTAAAATATGTGTGGCTATGTGATTGCTTTTATGAATATAATTTTATTTTAAATTATATATGTAAAATCAATCATATAACACATACTATATATATATATATGTATAAAAATAGCAAAGGAGATTATGTTATACTGTGTTTATTTTAGGGTTCCTTAATACTATGTAGAAAAAATTTAAATGTTCTTAGTGAAAAGAGGATACATGTAATCTAGTCATAGACGCCCTTGATTTCAAACTCCTTTGAGCTCTTAATCTTGTGCAAATTATTAAATCTCAATCTTTGTACCCTCATCTATAAAATAGATTGTATATCTATCATATTTATCTAAATCTTAACTGAGAAAATGTGCAAAAGTGACAGACACAAAAATAGGAACCCCAAAACACACATTTTTTTTGTTTCAAGTATATGTTGTTATGAGGTAATAAGAAATGTTTAAGCAAGGAATCTTTGGTATAGATAAGAAGAAAGCATCAAAAATAAACAGTAGTTTAAAAAGAAGTGTGCTAGAGAAACCAGATAAAACTCTGACATGTCAGCATGGCATTTTTAAGGAAGAGTGGAATGAGAAGGCAATTAGTAGAGTAATATACACAACATAATATATTATCTATTTTTATGGTGAAATTGAAGGAAGTCAAGAATGAGGCAGCAGTACGCTGGGTGGGTGATCAGAGATGAAGATCTTGTCAAGAGAGGATTACTTAGAGCCCTTTCTCGTTGCTCTAGAAATGTGACCCTTTACCCCACAATTTATTATGATGTAATAATGAGAAAAACATAGAAGCAAGCTAATTCACAATTGCTTTGCCATTGATGTGGTTAGCTACATAATGAGGGAATTTTTGGGAAAGGGTTACAAGGTGGTTGGACCTTCAGACAAAGAATGGGACTAAAGGAGAGCTCTGAATTAAGTAAAAAAGAATAAACCTGAACCTGCCTAGGTACTGCAATTCTGTTGGTTTTCCTAATGACTCTCATTTAATATTCATAGGTAATAAATGATTTTTCTATCTCTGTTTTCTGCCATGTTTTAATTCCTGCTACAAATCTTGGGAGGGAATCATGTATAGGAAAAACTTAAGCTCATTTCCTTATGCCCTACCCGAGTGCCTGCCAAGTAAAACATTCATAAATGCATTGGTCATCTCTACAGTGATTATCACCCAGAAGGAGTAGAAAAAGGATTCCTTACTAAAACAATAGCATCATTACCTCCAAGTCATAAAGATTATCTATTAATTAAATCTTATCTTTATTGTGGGGTATCACCACTGAAGTTTAAAGATGTTAAGGAACATACTTAAGGGACATAGAGTAAATAACTGGTGGATCCACATCTCAGGCTCAATCTTCATAGTGTGTTATTTTGTCTATACCATTGTATCTGTTTGTGAAAAAGCACTTTAGTTTGTTCAAAATTAAATATTCCCCAGGGGAAAAATACTTAATTTTTATTAAACTAAAGTTATGAACTTTCATAGTTTGTCTATCATAGAATACAGATCCAGGTTTAAAGAGAATTTAAACTATATACTTCCCCAAATCACAGAGGTTTTTAATGCATGAGTTCAAAAAGCCATTTTTTTGGAACTATATGGAGATTAACCATTTGAATAAAATTCTCTAATATTTCTTTTCTCTTGAAAATATTTTGATATAAGGGTTGGGATTGGGAAATTCCTCTCTATAGACAGCTTCAGCTTGTTCTACAGTTAACACAACTTCCTACTGACCTGAAATGTACCTGCAAGCAAAGGATGTCATCAAGGAATTTTAATAACAAACATACAATTTTAGCAATAAAAAGGTTTTAGCAATTGTCATTTTAAAAGCTTTAGTGACTGATTATAATTTATTTGCATTAAAAGATTCCCAACTTTGGCACTTGGTGATGCAATAGATAATACTAAAGATGTAATGATTTGGCTTTAACAAAATATCTATTGTATCATTTTAAGAAAGTCAAGATGGAATACATTAAGGTACACTGAAATTGCTGTACAAGGATAGCTATTGTCAAGGATAGCTATTGTCAATGCCCTTCAAAGACTCCCCAGGAACACAGCTGTTGTTAAACAGGTCAGATTTATTGTTCTTTCTGTAAGGGTGAATGCTTAGTCAACAGCCAGGCAACTCAGTAAGAAGGTCTTCCAAAGAAACTATTATAAGATTTGGGGTAAGACTGGGTGATTTGGGGGAAGGTCTAAAAAGGCAAGGATTCGTTTGACAATAGATGAAGTCAAAAAGCAATCACGGAGTTCCCGTTGTGGCGCAGTGGTTAACGAATCCGACTAGGAACCATGAGGTTTCGGGTTCGGTCCCTGCCCTTGCTCAGTGGGTTAACGATCCGGCGTGGCCGTGAGCTTTGGTGTAGGTTGCAGACGCGGCTCGGATTCTGCGTTGCTGTGGCTCTGGCGTAGGCCGGTGGCTACAGCTCCGATTCGACCCCTAGCCTGGGAACCTCCATATGCCGCGGGTGCGGCCCAAGAAATAGCAACAACAACAACAACAACAGAAGACAAAAAAAAAAAAAAAAAAGCAATCACATTTTATGACCGGATTAAAAAAAAAAAAAAGAAGTAGCTACCATTTATTTAGTGAGAGAATAGGCATTTGCTATTTTGTGGGTTGCAAGCACCTAGCTTTTGTTTGTGCTTAGACAAACATGGAAAGTGTTTTTTGCTTGTCTCATTTTGCCATGATTCTAGACTTTGTCTGATGTTGGGATTCTCTGAAGCTGTATGTGTAACAGGAGTATCACATGGCTTAGTTGTGAGTGCCATGTCAGCTTATAGCAAATAATGATTAAGAAAAATGTCTATTAGAGTAACTCTAGATAATGTTAAGAAATTTAAATATTAATTTTTAATTATTAGATCTTTTAAAAAATTAACAATTCCTTTCTCACTCTTCAAATGACTTGAAAACATTTTTCAAAAATGATATGTGAGAGAGTTCTCTGGTGCCTGTCACTGCTGTGGCTTGGCTTGCTGCTGTGGCATGGGTTTGATGCCTGGCCTAGGAATGTTGGCATGCATCAGGCACACCAAAAAAAAAAAAAAAAAAAAAAGATACCGGAGATAAATTAATGAGAAACAGATGTAGCTCAAATTAGACTTTCTTGTCAGCAAAGACAGAAATCAAAGCAAAATAAATTATATATTTTCATCATATAAAAGGAGAGAAAAAAACGTCACTGGTAATCTTATGCTTTTCTCTCCAGAACTATTCTTTACCCTGGTTCCATGTCCCCCAGGAAACTGGCTGGAAGCTTGCCCTCTGTTGCCTTCTGTCTTCCAGGTAATATCCATTAATGGAAAGAAGGAGATCAGTATGAGGGAGAAAGTGAGGTCAGAGTGTTTACTTAGGCTTTATTTTCTCCTGGATGTGTCTCAGGATCCAGAGGAACAAACAGCTCCTGGCAGATTGCCCACCTCATGAGCTCTTTTTTTTTTTTTTTTTTAATTGCTATTTCCCCTACACACTTTTTTTTTTTTCCCCCACCATACAGCCCTAGGGGAGGAGGAGGAAGTGGGAGGGATTGGGAACTTGGGGTTAATGGATGCAAACTATTGCTTTTGGAATGGATTAACAATGAGATCCTGCTGTGTAGCAAAGAGCTCTTTTTTTTTTGATTTCTAATATCTGCTCCTACCATTGGCCCCTTTTGGCCTGGAATGTAGCAACACCCATTTTGACCAACCCCAGCGTATCCTGGTCTTCCTAGGCCTTGCTTGTTTCGGTGTATTTACTAAAATACAATCTATTTTAGGTTCATAGCTGTTTTCTGCTATCAAAGAAATTGGCACACAAAATATTTATGTTATAGTATATTTCAAAAGCAAGGCGTCATATTGATTTCAATTCATTGGTTGCCATAAGTTTATTTCTCTACTAGGTCTTTAAAAAGTTTTCAACAAACATTGTGGAAGATGCACGTACCTACTGAATTGATATTTTGAACTCATTTCTTAGTTAAAATGCCTATTTTTTTATACTCTGCTGGCCTGAATAGTTGTATGTGCCTTTATCTGGAACAACTATGGGAATTATCTTAAACGCTTCACAAATAATTCTAGTTTACCTATGTACCACAATTTACATATTATTTGTCATGGTTTGCCTAAGAGAGTCCTGGTTTAAACCTTGTCCTTTGCATCTCTAGTTTAATGTTGTTAAATACTTTTCTTTTTTTTTTTTTTTTTACAAAAGAATGTATTCATTCATATTTAGATTAAAACAAGCTTAGAGGATTTTGTTATACCTCTCCTTTTAACTTCAAATTTCTAATGCGGTGTCAATTATTACTGGATGTAATACAGGTGCAATAAAAACTTTGTTATGGTAATACATCATTAAATCTGAAGCAAAGGAGCAAAAACCTGGCTTTCTTTTATCGACCTTCCCCGGAAGTGTCATATATAACCCTCTCAGCATGGGCAGAGGACAAGGTGCTCACTGATAAGACCACGGGCTCAAATGCAAGCCAGTAGGAGAGGTAGTAGTTAATGGGGGTTGTACAATTTTGATGCTGCTACCTCTGCCAGGGATTTTGTCAATGTCTGAATTGGAGCTGTGAGAAGAAAAGAACTACCAGATCTCCACTCAGTGGGTCATAGGAAACCCAAGAAAATTAAAGGTTATGTGCACAAGAAATTCATGCAAATAATGAAAGCAAAGTATCACTAAGTAGAACACACTGAGAATATTCGAAAGTTTTACAGTAATGATTGTCTTATAAATTGTAAATTAAATGCCTTCATATGATTTATTATTCAATTGTGCTTCCTTTTTGGGCAACAATCATTTTTGGCAGCAAAAAGTTCAGAAAGTCGGATTAAAAGAAATACCAGTGGAACATTGTCTCAGAAATTAATGCAAAACTGAAGTGCAGGATTTTATATACTTCAGATATTTTTAATGAATTTGTAAATGGAAACAAAATGTTTGAAAAAGTTTTCACTCACTCCAGGGTATGTGCTGATAATCCTGACAAGGTGAAAGCAAGTGACACTAAACTAATTAAGAAATGTCATCATTTACCTCAAAAGCAAAATTTATTTTAAGAAAATATGCCCAAAGGTGATGAGTTAATATGCATAGCTGCAAAAGTTGCATTTCTTATTCTGTGAACCGTGCCTTTCATCTAAATCTAATAACTCTTCTTCTGTATTGGTATTGCTTATTTTCCAAGTTTTTTTTTTTTTCTTCACATGCATGCAAACTGAAGCAATAATCATTAATGTATTGAACCCATCATCAGAAGACAGATAATAAAATGGTTTCAGTTTCATATCAATATTATCAGAGATATCAGAGTGAAAGTTAGTGAGAATAATTCTAATAATGCTTTGAATTTCTACCTGATTTATGAAATAAAAGTGAAGGTTTTGAAAGTTTATGAAAGTCGAAAAATCTTCATTATAATGAATGTATTTTACATTTACTTAAGAGTTTAATAATATTCAGGTACATAAATTGTTTTATGGGGATGCAATGAATATAAATTTTAATATAGTGCGGTACTGTGATTTAAAAAAAAAATCCCAATAACCTAGGTTCTAATTAAATTAACAAACCTATGGGGCATACCTGTATGGGAAACTGATTTTAAAGTGCCCTGAAACTATATTTACATGCAAAAGTCAATTATTCTATTACATGATTAAAAAACAGAAGCTGTAGCTCTCAAAAATATATAAGCATATACATATAGTTTATACATCACAAATGAATATATCTAATTTATAAAAATTACATATGTGCATCTGTATATATATTGACACATACATATATAAACATGCATATAGAAATTAAAGTGCAAAAGCTGCTGTTGACAACAGAAACAGTAGGGTGTAGCTGGCATGAAACTAACCTGCAGCTGAAAAGAACTACAAAAGATGAATAAATATTTTAAAAGTAACTGAAGGCATTTATAAAACAACAAAGGCTGCCAGAACCTGAGGGTCAGAATCCTAGAGGGAAGGATAAGGCATTGATGAGTCCTGAGTTTCCTGCTGCTTTTTCCTTTCAAGCCTTTAGCCAGATCTAGGCATGGGACACAGAGGCCAAGAGGGAGCAGCAACCTTGTATTTGGAACACTTCCTGGGCTAAGAAAACATTCACTAAAGTTTATGGCTTCCAAACAACCCAGAATGCAGGGCAACATCCTAGGAGAAAAGAAAACCACTGAGAAATGACCCAAACATTCTGAGCAGAGTATTGCTGTAAGACATTTTTCAACTTTTATACTATTTGAGCACAGGTGATGACTCAGAAAAAGAAAGCATAAAACAGCTGCTAAGAATCCAAACACCCAAGCAGAGATTCAACCATCTTGAAGCTCAGGATAGACCAACGCAAAGTTCAGGGATCATCCAAGAGAAAGATTCTTCCTAAACATTTCAGGTATTCAAGTAGGAAACTGGAAAGTGTGAAGCCCTAGGTGGAAGCACTCAAGTAAGAGTCACAGTCACCCAGATCAAGGACATTTTTCCTGTTCTCTAAATGATGGTGAAAAAAAGGAAATCTCTGGAGGAAAATCATAACATCCAAGTACTCTACAATTTTCCATATATAAATTTTGAGAATTTAATTAAATACAAAAGGCATGGCAAGAAAGAGGACCAAATGACCAGAAATCTGAAGAAATGAATAAAAAATTCCATACCTCTAATGAATTCATGTATTGGGGTTATCAGACACAGAGCTGAATATTGACATGAATGATTTCAAGAAAGAAAACCTAATATAAACAAATTGAAATTTTAGAAGTGAATAATGCAATAATAAATTATGAATTTAATAGATCCCTTTAAAAATAGATCAGACATAAAAAAAAAAAAGAGCAAGTATACCAAAGTAGATCAGGATAAACTGTCTGGTTTAAAACACTAAAATGGATTTGAAATACACAATAGTGTTTAAGAGACATATAACTCATGATGACAAGATTTAATCAAATTCAAGAAATAGAAGAAAAAAATAAAGGCTCAGAGTCAATAGTTTATTGAATAATGGACAATCATTTTCTAAAACTGATGAATGCTTAAAGTAAATCTGTAGCTTAAAGCATTAAAAAATAAAGAAGTTAATTATTAAATAGGAATGGTGAAAACAAAGAAAACAATGACATTAAGTTGAAAATGCTGAGAGGAAATAATTGTCAAATGAAAATTTTTTATACAGATAACATCCTCTCAAAATGAAGAGCGGAAAAAAGATACTGTTAACCAAACACAAAGAGAAATAACTACAGTAGAATGCCACCAAAGTTAGAAGATACATAAATTTCTTTAGATAGAAAGAATGTAAGTCCAGGTAGAAACATAATAATGCAGTAATGAAAAGGAAAAGAGGTGGTAAATACATAGAAATTTGTAAAATAATATTGACTGCTGAAAACAATAATACCAATATTTTGAGGTTTAAAATGTATAACAAAAAGGAAGTTGCTGTAGCTGTATTATATCAGAGAATGTAGACTTCAATGCAAGAAGCATTTCTACAGATCCAAGAGAAAGATTTCATAATAGTAAAAACAAAATAGTCAAAACACAAGAAGCATTCACCCAACAGAATAGTGTAAAAATATTTAAAGCCCAAACTGCAAAGTAAAGAGGCTACAGACGTATCTCAAATGTAGGTGGTATTTTGTTTCGTTTTGTTTTCTTTTTAGGCTGCCTCAGGGCATATGGAGTTCCAGAGTTGGGGATCAGATCCTAGCCACAGTTGTTACCTAAACCACAGCTGTGGCAACATGAGATAATTTAACCTACTGCACTGGGCCAGAGCTCAAATTTGCATCCTGGCACTGCAGAGATGCCACCAATCCTGTTGCACCACAGTGGAAACTCCTAGTTGGTGTTTTTAATGTACCTACTTCATTAACTTACAGAAGAAGCAAAAAGAAAACCTACAAGTATGTAAAATATTTACACAAATATCAGCAAGCTTGAACTAATGGACATTTATACAATACAATACACAACATTCTTCTCAAGTTCATATCAAGAAGTAAAACAACAGTAGGGCATATGTTGTTTAAAATATTTTAAATCATATAGAACACAGGTTTTTTTGGGTTTTTTTTTGCCTTTTCTAGGGCTGCTTCTGCAGCATATGGAGGTTCCCAGGCTAGGGGTCCATCAGCTGTAGCTGCTGGCCTACGCCAGAGCCTCGGCAATGCCAGATCCAAGCCACATCTGCAACCCAAACCACAGCACACGGTAACGCTGGATCCTTAACCCAATGAGCAAGGCGAGGGATCAAACCTGCAATCTCATGGCTCCTAGTGGGATTCGTTAACCACTGAGCCACAATGGGAGCTCCTAGAGAACATAGGCTTTGATCAGTAATATCAATCCAAGAAAAAAAAAAAGAAGGAAGAAGATAAATAATTTGGAAACTAAACAAGCCAACTCTATAAAGCCAGTGAGTAAAAAAAAAAAAAAAATTAAAACTAGGAATGTTTTGAACTTATATTAATAAAACATAACATATTTGTACTTGAAGGATCATGGATAAATGAGAAAATGAGGACACAAAATTTATAACATAATTTATATTCATTAAAATTAAATTTTGAAATTCAGTGATCTAAGAATCCATCTAAAAGGGCTGGCAAAGTTAATAAAATTAAAAAGCAAAATTGTCAGAAAGAGAATAAAGATAATATGTATGTTTTTCATTTTTCTTTTTGTCTTTTGTCTTTTTAGGGCTTTACCCCACAGCATATGGAGGTTCCCAGGCTGGGGGTCCAACCGGAGCTGTAGCTGTTGGCCTACTCCAGAGCCATAGCAACGCCAGATCCAAGACGCACCTGAGACCTACACCACAGCTCACCACAACCCTGGATCCTTAACCCACTGAGTGAGGCCAGGGATCGAATCTGCAACCTTGTGGTCCCTAGTCAGATTCGCTTCTGCTGAGCCAAGACAGGAACTCCAACGTATATATTTTTCAAAAAGGAAATAAAAGCCAAATAGAGATAATTCACAAGTATTATTATTTTGAAAAATACTGATACATATTTCTCTCTGTGTTAAGATTTGTTGAAAACAAGACAACAGGCCCAAAATGGAGTTGCTTATGCTGTCTCCAAACAAGACTTAACTACAGTTTTGGTTCTCTCAAAAATGGAATCTTAAACCAGTCAGTTAGGAATTGCCTGATCAGCATAAATTAGGTAATCTATCTGATGGACCCCTGCCATCCTCTAAGGTAATCTTGCAGTAACCAGTCCCCTTTTTTAGTACAAAGTATAAATAAACTTTGTTCCCGTTCCCTTCTAGCTATGACTTATGAATAATTCATTTTATAATCTCACTTGTTTCCATTTATACATTTTCACTGTATAAAACAAATATTGTTCATATTTTCCCATATTTAATTTTCTGTCTATAAATGTGTAATTACATACATGGAGTTCATCCTAGAGTAAGCATTTAAAAGTAAATTCTGTAGTATGTCTTTAAAATTTTTACATGTTTATCCCAAGCATATTCTCTAAGGTAGTTTAAAAAAGGTTTCTTTATATTTGAACATACAATTTCTTTTTAGTCAGATGCTTGACATGGAAAATTTAATATTTAATATTTTCTACTCAATATTCCAGCATGGGAGGCTATATTAAGACCAAACACGTTGGTATGGATATCAGAGGGGTTGGCAAGCTTCCTTAGAGGAAATAATGAAAGGGCAAAATTCAGCTAGCGGGCACAATAGGAAATACCAGCTTTGTAGCCTTCTGCTCTCCTTTGGGTATGAAGTAGAGGCAGAATTACTTAGGGCTTGGAATTTTTTTCCACTTATGCTGTATTATTTTTAAAAATCACATATTTTCCTATAATAAAAACAGAAAGCTATTTTTAATAAATGGTTTTAGTTACAAAAATATGAATTTCATATATTGGTTTCAAGGAGGAAATATGCACAATAGGATATAAATAGAGAACTCCTAGAAAATTATGCAGTCCACTCCAGATAAAGTTAAATGTATAACGAAGGTAAACATGACAGTAAGGCGCAACTACAATAACTGCACCAATGCTTGAGTTTAACATAGCTCGGGTAAGCTTCACTGTTCTACTTTCAAAGGTAAATTCCTTTCAGCCATGCTTCTGCGTTATATCCACAAAGGAGAGAAGACAGCAAGACTTGGATTAGATCAGGTAATAAAAATTGCTATTGTTAAGACAAAGTCTGGCTGCATTTTAAATGTTGACAGCCTTGGTCAAGTTCCAATCATAGCCAAAGCACTGCACAACTAGAAGCCTGATTAACCTCCTCTTAGTAGGAGATATTGAATGAAAATGTGCAGCAGGCTGCAAAATTGTATGTAGAATGGCACTTTGTTTATATAAATATATCATTATAATATAATATTACCAATCAAGAGTGTTGTAAAATATTAGCAGCTGATTGTTGAAACATTAAACATATGCTTTTTGTTCATAAGTATTTAAAGGACATTGGAATCTGCACTCAGCTATTTTTCTATATATGTCACCACGACTTTCCTCTATGGTATAGAAATTTGTTGATTACAAATATTTAAGAATTCCCTAGGCTCATGAACATGAATGTATTCCTTTTTAATTAAAATTTGAAAGGACAAGTCCTATAAATTTTCTCCATTAATTCATTGGAAAATACACAAGTAAATAACAAAAAATTCTATTGAAAATATTTTCTTTAATTTTTGTTTCACACCTCTTTGAGAGTTTGTAACTGAAACCAGAGCACTACAAAATCTATGGGTAGCATTTAGGAATAGAACAACTTATTTAGCGAGATACAGTTAAACTTTAACCCTGAGGTCACCCAGATGGCCATTATTACATGACTTCAAGCTTTGCTAAGCAAAAAATAAATTTAGTTGACAATAATTGCTACTATACTCCCCTGTCAGCAAAATTTACATTACTGGAGAAAGCAAAGCAAATTAATTGTTTTTACCCTATGGCATAGTTTTATTATAGTCAGCGTTTTCTAATTGTATTTCTTTAGTCAGTAACATAATGTACCAGTTTTAGTTAATGGTCATTCTAAAGAATACTTTCTGACGACATTACAGAAGACTTCTTTGTTTTCAGAGAACTTCTAATCAAAATTTGACAACACATACATATTAACATACCTGGCAAGCATCCTTCCTAAATCACTAATCAAGAATTTTTAAGAGTAAAGTTTAAAAGCACTGTGAACGTTTAAAATTAGATATATATGTTTGAAACATATATAGTTGTTAATGCAATAAGTGTAACAATAGCATTAATAATTACATTGTAACTATTATTAATAATTGTTTATTGATATTAATTATAATTACTAGCATAATTAAATATTACTAAATCATTACACTACTGTACAATATAATATGCATTGTATTTATATCAATAATTATAACATCAATAATTATTATCAAATAGTTATAAAATAATTTATACTTATTAATAAACACATGTATTTTTAAATTTATAACAGATATGTACAATTGTATGTACAAACTTAAATTTTTGAATATTCATTTCTATAAGAAAGGTGTTTAGATTGTTTCTATAGTTTGTATCTACAAACATTGCTATGATATATTGTATGTGTACAGTAAAATTATAGAAGAATGAATGAGATCCAAAAGTCTCATCCTCTCAGGAAAAGTGGAAGGAGATGAGAAAACATATCTCCCTTACTTCAGTCAGTAAATTGTTTATATTTTATAAAATCACAAATATCAACTGTGAAAAAACTTCAACATTAACAGTTTTATTGACAAATGCACAGTACTGCAATTATTCTCTCAAATTTAAAAAAAATTAAGGTTAAGTAAAAGAGATAAAAACATATAAAGATTACTAAACAAAATAAGTATTTCAAATTTAGGACTAGTTTAGAACTAATTTCCCCACCATACTTATTTATACACATTTTAATTATACTTCTTTAACTTACATACAAGTATCCTATTATTAAAACTGTAACCAGGAATGGGAAGAACACATGCCTTAAAATGGTGTGTTAGTGGAATCCCTATGTAGTGTGGAAGTCATTATGAATGACTTCATCCTTTTTTTTTTGTTTTCTTTTTATGGCTGGACCTGTGGCATATGGAAGTTCCTGGACTAAGGGTCGAACTGGAGCTACTCCACAAACGATCCTAGAAACGTTGAATCCTTAACCCATGGAGCGAGGCCAGGGTTTGAACCCATATCCTCACAGAGACAACGATGGCTCTTCAACTTGTGGGGCCACAATGGGAACTCCTAGATGCCTTCGTCTTAGCCAGAAAGTTGGAAAGTTAGTTAGCATCTGGTTTAAGTGTATCTTGGGATTAAGATCATTTGCCTCCTGACTTAAAAGCTTTAGGAGATTTGGTTGAATATTTAAAGATAATGGAGTGTGGTAGTTGCCACTGTGGTCATCACAAAAATCCCTCAGTTTCACTTTAAAGCAGAGGAAGCAAAGAGGAGAACCTAGCAATCAATAAAAATATAATACGGTGTGTATACATGTGTGTGCAGGAATGCACGAGTGTGTGTGCATGCTATAAATCATCGAATGGCTAAAAATAAAATAATTATTTTTTTCTGGACTGCAGAAATGAATTTTTTTGTCATTCAAACTTAATGAGCTTGGCCAAGCTGGGGAATAAATGGAAAGTGAGCTTAACCGTTTTTGCTGTGCATTCATTCCTCACACCACACATAAAAAGTAGCTTACAAACTGTCCTTTAAAGAGCCATTCAAAGAGAGGTAGTATAGCAGCAAAAAGATTTCCCCAGCCTCATTCTCCCTGACTGCATTTTTTTTCAATGGCAATGTTTTAAGAAAAAGTTGTCAAAATGAAGATTGGGGATGAAAAGAGTAGTGAACATGTTGCTAAGAATTTAAAATCATTAGAATGATGTTCACATTCAAGGGATATGTCTTGACAGGATTTTGTGTTCTAGTTACCAGTTTGTAGACTTGAGATACTGTAAATGCGTAAACTGTCGACTTATTTTTTTAAATTAGTTTTGCCCTAGGCACACTGGCAAAGTGGCCCCTGAATTCACATGGATAAGATGTACTTTAGGACAGAGATAAACTTCAGGATAGAATTTATTTTCCACTGTTATCTTATATGTGTTCAAGAAAAGATCATGGACATCTTCCCACAGGCTGGAATCTCAAACTGCTGCTGACCAATCAAAAACCTTCCCCCTCATGTCAGAAAAACTTCCAGCAGGAGTTCCCATCATGGCACAGTGGAAATGAATCTGACTAGCATCCATGAGGACGCAGGTTCGATTCCTGGCCTCTCTCAGTGGGTTAAGGATACAGCATTGCTCTGAGCTGTGGTGTAGGTTGCAGACGGTGGCTCGGATCTGATGTTGTTGAGGCTGTGGCTGTGGTCAGCAGCTGTAGCTCCGACTGGACCTCTAGTCTGGGAACATCAATATGTCACAGGTGCAGCCCTAAAAAGCAAAAAAAAAAAAAAAAAAAGGAAGGAAAGAAAGAAAAATTTCCACCTTATTATCATTGTCCAATAGTGTATGATATAGGCTCTATTTCCCCTTGATTCCTTTTGCTAATGGAAGATTTTTTGTGCTGATTTTCTCATTATTTTATTCCTATTTCAAAGCTTAAAAACTTATCGCTTTCATATATAGGTGGCTATAGAGAGGGAGAGGGAGAGAGAGCAAGAGGGAGAGAGAGATTACATGTCTACATGACTACACTGTACCCTTTAGATGTACAGAATCCATACAAAACTTTTTAAGCAGCGTAATTACTAAATCTGGCTCTGCCTTTAAGCATATATATGATAAAAAGGGAAGCATTTCCGGAGTTCCTGTCATGGCTCAGTGGTTAACGAATCCGACTAGGAACCATGAGGTTGCTGATTCACTCCCTGGCCTCACTGAGTGGGTTAAGGATCTGGCATTGCCGTGAGCTGTGGTGTAGGTCACAGATGCCGCTCGAATCTGGCATTGCTGTGGCTCTGACATAAGCCAGCAGCAACAGCCAGCTCTGATTTGACCCCTAGCCTGGGAACCTCCATATGCCATGAGCGCGGCCCTAGGGAAAAAAAAAAAAAAAGGAAGCATTTCCAACTATACTGGTAACACTTAATTAGAAAAAAATACATAGAATTTAGGAGTTCCCTTGCGGCGCATGAGGTTAAAGACCTGGCATTGTTACTACAGTGGTTCAAATTACTGCTGTGGCATAGTTCAATATCTGCCTCAGGAACTTACACCTGCCATGGGCATGGCCAAAAAAAACCCCAGAAAATTTAAATATGAAATTCATTTAAAAAGTATTTTTATAAAACACTTGCCTTAGCAGAAACTGGACTAAGTCATTTTTATGGATTATCCTATTTAATATCCTGAAAGTTATTTTCAAGGGAAGTTATTATCATTCACATTTGCTGAATGAAGAAACTTGAGTTTCAAAACGTTTAGCAAATTGATCAGTGTCACAGACATGTTTTTTAAGTGTCAGAATTAGTATTTGACTCCAGGCAGGAGAATTCCTGAAAGGAAGAAAAATCCCCAAACTGAGGGTCACCAGGCATTTTAAGGCAGTAATGTGTAGTAGTTAAGAATGTTTAGTTTAGAATTTGGCCACATGGGAAATCCCAGGGAAACCACTTACCAACTGCTAGCCTCTGGGGATAACATCTCTATAAATTCTCAGGCCAACATCCCCTTATCTGCAATACCAAAATCCAAAGGCTACGGCAGGTAAAAGATTTTGTAAGTTTTGTGCAGTTTTACTTGGTGGTAAAATTTAACCTTGCTTACCATGAAGACAGTTAGGATCTCTATTAACTCTGCTTACTGGGCATATCCAAATATTCTATAACAGATATGTTGATATTTTTATTACGTTTGATTAGACATACTGCTGTAGACAATTCTGGAGTTATGACAAAAATAATGTAGATGGATCACATTGCTTCTCTGGGATATTTTGGATACAAGAGCATATCTGGCTTAAGACTTTGGCATAAGAAATTGGAACCCTCTTAACCCACTTGTAAAATCAGGGGAAAACAGTGTCTATCAGATAGAATTTTCATGGCAATGAAAATAATGTTGAATAGTTACTGAGCTCAATGTCTGCCTCTTGGTAATCACTCAGTCTGTGACAGCTATCATTTATATGTCCCCAAGGTAAAAGCATGAGAAATCCTAAGTAGCTTGAAATTTCTAACTGTCCCAGATCATTGCTCTCCTTCTACAGTCTTTGGCACATAACTGGCCTGTGTCTATAAAGAAAATCATCTACAGTGGAAAAAGGAGGCTGAGTTGAGATAGTGTTTTTCTCAGCATCATGCTCCACAAAGCAGTGAGGTGATATTTTCAGAATTCTAATGAGAGGAAAGTATAAGCCAATCATTTTATACCTGGGTAATTTTGGGGGGGAGGAAGGCAATAGACAAGATTCTTGGAACAGGCTATGATTCAAGAATTGTAAGTACTATGATCCTGTTTTTTTGGTTTTGTTTTGTTTTGTTTTTTGGTGACTAGGGAGAATATAAATCATTAAGCACAAACCCTAAAACTTAAAACTCAAATCACAAGTTTCAGAGTAAGAAAATCTATTTGATGGTGGGAAACTGGAACAAATACAAGATAAATCAAAATAAGTCATGCAAAGTTGTTGACAATGTGGTTCCAAAAGATCAGACTCTGAGCACTGAATCCACTTGATGTAGGCAGACTGGAAGAGGCCCTCTGATGGTCCCTACCTCATGCTATTCATTCCCTCGTGTAATTTCCATCCCTTGAGTGTGGGCTACATTTAGTAACTTCCTTCTAAGGAACAGAATATCACAGAAATCAGTTCCAAGATTAGACTATAAAAAGGCAGTAGCTTTCACCATGGGTTTTCTCTCTCCCTTGCTTGCTCTGAAGTAAGCCAGCTGCCATGATGTGAGCTGCACTAAGGAGATGCCCACAAATCAGGGAGTCTGTGAGAAGTTGAGGGCCTTGGTCAACCAACGTGAGGAACTGAATCCTGCCAACAATTCTCTTAGTCAAGCTCTGAGATGAAACTCTACCACCAACAGCTTGACTGAAACCTCATGAGCGACAATGAGCTAGAGGCAAGATCACTCAGCTAAGCAATACTTGGACTTCTGGCCTACAGAAGCTGAGAGAATATAAATGTGTGTTGTTGTAAGTTCCTAAGTTTTGGAATATTTTCTATAAGAATAATAAAACATTTAAAAGAGATAATACTAAATAGCTTCCACTATAGAACAGAATCTAATTTTTATAAACACAGATAAAGTTAAAATGGATGGTGTAGGTGAGACAATAACAAGAAATAACATAGAATGAGTGAAGTTCAGTAGAAGGAAATATGTGTTCTAATATTTTGCTGGGTGTTTTAGTGGCATAAAAATCCTCTACAGATTTTGTAAATCATGAAACACAAATATAAGAATGTAATCCAAGTCATTAAAGTGAAAAAAATGAAATCAAATACATATGACAATGCACAACGAATTCATAATAAAACATGGATACCATTAAGAATAATAATAAAGAGATGGCCAACAAGCACATGAAAAAATGCTCAACATCCCTGATTATTAGAGAAATGCAAATCAAAACTACTATGAGGTACCACCTCACACCTGTCAGAATGGCCATCATTAATAAGTCCACAAAGAACAAATGCTAGAGGGGGTGTGGAGAAAAGGGAACCCTTCTACACTGTTAATGGGAATGTAAGTTGGTACGACCACTTTGGAAAACAGTATGGAAGTACCTCAGAAAACTAAATATAGAACTACCATATGACCCAGCAATCCCACCTTTGGGCATATATCCAGACAAAATTTTCCTTGAAAAAGAAACATGCCCCTGTATGTTCAATGCAGCACTATTCACAGTAGCCAAGACATGGAAACAACCTAAGTGTCCATCAACAGAGGAATGGATTATGAAGACATGGTATGAGGTTCTGGTCGTGGCTCAGCAGAAACAAATCTGACTAGCATCCATGAGGACGCAGGTTCGATCCCTGGCCTCATTCAGTAGGGTGAGGATCTGGCATTTCCATGAGCTGTGGTATAGGTCACAGATGTGGCTCAGATCTGGCATGGCTGTGGCTGTGGTGTAGGCCAGCAGCTGTAGCTCAAATTCCACCCGTCACCTAGGAACCTCCATATGCTGTGGGTGCGGCCCTAAAAACAAAACAAAACAAAACAAAAACAAAAACAAAAATGAGCTATATATACATGTTGGAATACTACTCAGCCATAAAATAGAACAAAATAATGCCATCTGCAGCAATATAGATGGAACTAGAGACTCTCATACTAAATGAAATAAGTCAGAAAGAGAAAGACAAATACCATATGATATCACATATCTGGACTCTAATATATAGCACAAATGAAACTTTCCACAGAAAAGAAACTCATGGACTTGGAGAACAGATTTGTGGTTGCCAAGGGGAAGAGAGAGGGAGTGGAATAGACTGGGAATCTGTGGTTAATAGATGGAAAGAAATAAAATAAAATTTTCAAATTATTTACCAACTCATGGTAAAAATAAAATACTCATATCATGTCTAATTGGAAGACTTCCCAACTTAAGACCTGTAAAATTGCTCACTTCTCTTTCTGGAATTCTCTCCTCAGCAACATGAGTCTTCATGGTATCTGAGTCATATACTGTCATATGTACTTATCTCCTTACTGGCTCACATGTCACCTCCCTATAGAACTTACTTTGAACACCAAAACTAAAACACTTTTCATAGTCTTTCTCTCTTGACATGTTTATTAACTCAGGTACATTCAATTAGAGTACTCATAGCCATCATATATTGGTCATTATTCCTCATAAATCAATAATATCCGTAATTTTTTGGTCCCTGCACGCCATCAATTAGTCATTTTTTCTCTTTCACACATCTTGCATCTCCATCAAATTTCTCAAAAATCACTACATCCAATACTCTTGGAAAGTACTGGATTCATAATGAATTACTTAGTTCTAACCACTATAACTATAGGCAGGATAATAATTCTATCTTCAAAAATAATTTTATCACATTTTAAATTTTAATTCTAAACAAACACGAAATGTACACTAACTGTTAAACTCATTGGTTAAAAAAGTTAGTCAGCTTATTCATTACACTCACTGCTGATTGTAATGAGAATTGAGTTTATGTGTAAAAAATAGACATTTCATTTATCTTTGTTGAGGATAAAAACCCTGTTGTCAAAGAAACTTGGAGCCATACATACATCGAGTTCAGCACATACTTATTTAAGGAAAAGCTTAGTAGGTAATTATTTAAGCAGTAGGAGAATAGGCAGTTCACAAATACAAACACATTGCAGATAAATGTAGCGAAAATGAAACTATTCAGATGTTTTTCTGAAAAAATTGTTGTTTGTTAAATACAATTCACTTGAAAAAATATGTTTTAGTGATAAAGGAATTATCCACATGGGAAGTATCATGACTGCTTGGATTATACATGAGAGTATTTTGACTAAAATTCAAAGAATGGGGTGAAAAATTGCTATATTCCATATTTTGAGTTTCTCTCTCTTTTTTTTTTTTTTCCCCTCTAGACCTCAGATATACTCAGAGTTGATAAAATAGCAAGGCTCACTTTGATAGAGAAGATCTCCACGGGTAATAAAAAAGGAACTGGTAGTAACCACTAATAGAAACACTTCTAGAAATTCTGTAGTACCCCTAGAGGAAAGTTGACCCTTAAACTGAGAAAATAAATCATATATATTGAAGTTACAAAAGAAAAGGCACCAAATAATTCTGATAAATAAACTCATACACTTTAATATGGTATTTCTTTCATTGTTTATATAACTGAAACCTCTGGACTTCAGACTATATAAAACATCTATTACTTTCTTTGTTTAACTTTTCAATTAAAGAAAATCATTTATAGTTAAAAATTTCTGTAACCCAATTTTTTAACAAATGAACAAATAAAAGGTTTTAATTTTTTAAATTTTTAG
Organism: Phacochoerus africanus; assembly: GCF_016906955.1. NCBI lineage: Eukaryota > Metazoa > Chordata > Mammalia > Artiodactyla > Suidae > Phacochoerus > Phacochoerus africanus. The sequence continues at coordinate 58,899,625 of NC_062556.1, read as the reverse complement.
CAAATGAAGGCTTTCTTATTCCATATACTTATTGTTAAAATAATTTACAATTAAAATTTTGAAATAATGTAATTTCTGATGGCTGAGGCCATGTGCCACTATTATTTTTATTTAATTTATTGTTTGTAGAGAAATGAAACTCTCTATCCCTTTATTCATTCTTCCCTTCATTTATTTCAAAAATAAAACTAGAATAAAAAAATACTTGGAAAAAAAATGAGTTTTTCTGTGAAATTTATTTTATACAACTGAAAGAAAAACAATAAAAGGAAAATTACAACATCACTAAGAATAAGAGTGCCCTATTGAACTGCAACTTTGAGCTACAAAACAATTTGAATCCAAATTGATGAAAGCATAAACGGATTGACACATATTTCTCTGGTCATGATAAATTTTCTAAAAGTGTGTAAATGATGAAAATTATGAAAGAAAATCATTATCAATTCCCAAAGTGAAGAACAGTTATTTATTGTAGGTTGATCAAAAAAACACTATCCAGTTCCTTGCAGGAAATCCTGTTGCTCCAACCCATGGTAATAAACATCTCAAGTGCCAAAAAATCAAATAGAGAATCTTGAAAATCTATGCTTTACAGGGAATTTCATTTGACAAGAAAGTGAAATAAAGTAAACAAACAAACAAAAACACAACAGACAAACCCAAATTTTAATGAAGATTAAATCAGGATAAATTACTGAATTCTAAAATCCAAAACTTTGATTTCGTACATGAGGAAAGTGAGATCCAGTGAGAGTAAATGACTTGGCCAAATTTCAAGGTACCAAATTCAATAAAAACAAATTCCTGCATCCCAGTCCTTGCTCTTCCCACTAATCCAAACTGGCATTATTTCAAAGATAATAAAACTAAGTAGACCCCTGAACAAGATCTCTGTAGGGAATAGCCATGAACATGCTCTTTAGTTTCTCAAACACAGGTCAATAAGTAGGTCATATGCAATAGGGAATTCATATATAGAGATGTGAAAACTGGCCTTAGAATAAATATAAAATGGAGTATATATTTTTCTCTATTATGGGAAATATTCTAAATATTTTAAAATAAATAAAATGAGACGTCAGTTACGATTCCTATATTGCTTAAGAAATTCTGAATAAAAATCAATTGAGAAAAATTTCACAACACATTGATATTTCATGGTAAGAAGGCAAGATGTCGAAAGAAAGCATAGGAATAATGAAGGATAAAATACATAAAATAGTATAAATATAAAGGCTTTCATATGCAAGAGTTAAATGATGCAATAAGCATAATTACATTAAAATCAACCCTTCTAAAATTCCAAGTAGAAAACATACATTTGAAACTAAGTGTATACTTGTGAAGTGTATAATATGTGCAAATGTAATCCAAAAAACAGGGTACCCAATCATGTTATGAAATAAAATATGATATTTTATTTTTTACAAATTGTATTGGATGATGTAGAACAGGAAGAATTTATTGTTCTATTTAAAATATTGGGAGTTCCCGTCTTGGCGCAGTGGTTAACGAATCCGACTAGGAACCATGAGGTTTCGGGTTCGGTCCCTGCCCTTGCTCAGTGGGTTAACGATCCGGCGTTGCCATGAGCTGTGGTGTAGGTTGCAGACGCGGCTCGGATCCCGCGTTGCTGTGGCTCTGGCATAGGCCGGTGGCTACAGCTCTGATTCAACCCCTAGCCTGGGAACCTCCATATGCCGCTGGAGCGGCCCAAGAAGTAGCAAAAAAAAAATAAATAAAAAATAAAATAAATAAAATATTAACTTCATTCAGTCATTCCACACCAGTCAATTATTGATTGTTGCATTCAATGTTAGAGGTTCTTGGGCTACAGAATTGAACCAAACAAGGAAAAACAAGCATACATACAAAAAACTGCTGTCAAGGATCTTAGATCTCAGGATCTAATATAAGAAGTAGACAATTAACATGATATTAAACTAAAAATATCGTAAGGTAGGTCATGATAAATATTGAGGAGAAACTTCAAGAAGGAATGAGAAAGATATTCGGTGGAGGGCGTAAATTTTGGCAAGAGATCAAAAAGGACTCACTGGAAGCACGGCATTCCAGAAAGAGAGGGTATTTAAGTACATGAGTCTTTAGGACAAGGGATCAGACAAAGGAAAGAAAGAGTACAACGTAAAGAGATGTTAAAGAATCGGTTTTATTCAAGGAAGAGCCAAGAGACCAGTATCTGAAGAAGTTAGCAGCCAGGAAAAGGTCTGAGAGGAGAAAAGATCCCTAAGTCCTAGACCATCCCAATGACTTTGATTTTAGCTGAGTAAACTATCGAAAGATTTTGTAATTTCTGTCAAAATTTAGGTGCATTGGAAGTGCTAAAGGGAACTGTAAAGATACAGTTTGGTGAGTTTTGCCTGCAGAATTTTGGCTTCACTAGGTCTGGGATGTAACCCCAGAAATTGTTGCTGGACAATGAGCACATTTTGAAAATTGGTGGGGTAGAGAATCAACATGAAATATTTTAATTTGATTAACCTGATTTATTTTTGGAAATAGACTAAAATGGGACAAAGGTATAAGCAGTGGAGACAAGTTCGTTCTTTCTGTAGATAGTGGTCAATTTGTTTTCAGTTTCACATAACATAATATGATTGCATTAGAGAGAGAGAGAGAGAGAGAATGTGTGTGTGTGTGTGTGTGCGCGTATTTATGATGATTTTCACAAGATCATTGTGGCCATTTCCAGGAGAATGCTAATCACTGCCAGGGCCATGCATCTTTGATGCAGGACAAGGGTATGCATGTTTGTGCTGAGATCTTTGGCTTTTTCCGCCTGCAGCTCAGAGTCTTCTGTACAGTCTTAAGTCTGAACATCTGAGACATATGCTCCAAGTCATTCATTTGTTATTGGTTAAGCTGACATTCTCTAGATGTCAAAATTGTAAAGACATGATAGTTTGACTGATTGGATCTGTGGCTCCCTTCTGGAAGAGAACATCATTGAACTTAACTTTCAATGGGCAATATGTGTTACATCTTCAAATTGTGGATCTTTCTTGGCAGCCACCTCCAGAGCTAAGAAGAAAGAAACTAAGCAAGACTTCTGTGCCTGCCACCAGCATACCAGGCCAATGAAACTAAAAGCTTGTTTCTGAGGTCTGGGGAATGTCTACTTCTTACTGGGTCTTGAGCCCTAGAGAGGCAGGCCTTGATGAATGGGCACCATTTTATTGTTCTTGGCTCAGTGGAATTTGTAATAGTCATGGCAGACCTCCAAGAGGAGTCTAGGTACCCCATCAGTCTGAATTACTCGAAGACCCGTGACCATCCACTGTGTGGGAGTCACTCCTGCACAAACATGTCCTTGAAGGATCTAGGACTTTCCATCCCCTGCCTTCCATTTTACTGTCCAGACAAGAACTTCAGGAGCAAATACTAGATCAGGAATTTGACTGAAATTGCTAAAGTGCTCTCTAGATCTGAGGGAAAAAAAGAGGAAGAGGCAGGGAGAGAATGCTATGTGTCAGCTTTTGGTTATTTTCCTGTAAGAAGGACCCAGAGCTTTTGTATACACAGTAAAGTTTCTCCATTAAATACCAGAAGCATGTGCCATTTTCCCCATCATGGGCAAACTCTAGAATGCAGCATCCTGCCATTGAAGAACCATGTGGAATGAGTTGAAATGTGATTACCTCTGCAAGCCTACAAATCAGTGGCACTGAGAAAAAGATAAAAGGTAAAAGAGAAGAAATAATTTCTTAATTTGAACTAGTTAGACTGTTTCTGCTGAACAAGGAAGATGATATTCTTAGGCAAATACAAAATGAAGTGATGGACATTATAGCAAAATTAAATGAAAACCTTTAGACATGTCTGCAAATTAAAACATTTACTGAGCAAGGTAGAGGGTGAGAGTCTGCAGTCTGAATTGAAATTATCGACAATATGTTAAGAGTATCCACACCACAGAAATACAACCTAAAATACCTCAATCTCTTTTCATCCTAATTAAAGAAATATGGTTTCGATCTTCCTTCTCAGTATTCTGGCTTGGACAAAATTATCCAGCCACTTCCAGTAGATATAATTTTAGCTCTCGAAACAGAATTCCCTCAGCTTATTATCTGTGACATTAGGAAAAATACAGAAAGCCAAAATCTTTGTTACAATCCAAGGAGTCTTTCTTCTGCCCTATTGTCCTAAATTCTAATAGATTTAATTACCAGTGGACATTACTTGGAGGTAATAGTGGAAAACAAGTCTAACGGACATTGGGGGTTTATCTAGCCTGTCTTTTGGAAAAGTGGTGGAATTAGCCATTAGTTTTGGGTTGTTCTGGGAAATTGGGAGAATTGAGAGTAGTTATGTTGCATTGGGTCCTAAGACAACATAGTTTCTGACAATAGTAAAATCCAGTAAGACTGGCATTTTTATGAACTATGATGTGGATGAAGTTTAATTTTACAAAAACAATGATTGCTCTTTATGTTTAATGGGTATTTGACATAGCCCTTTGGCCATGTTTCTATATTGGAATGGATTCTGAAACTTTAAAAATCTCTTCAGTAACAGATTATGAAAGATAAAAGTACCTGGGAAATGACCATTTCATTTTTTTTCAGTTTGTACATATATCTTAGCCAGTAAATTTAGTCTTAGGAATTTGGATTCTTTTGCATTTTATGCTGTAATAACCAAAATATATTTTTCTTATTTTGAACAACCATAAAAACATGGTAGTAATACCAATTTCATAGATATTACAGGTATAGTTGTCAAGTGCTTTGAAATTCTAAGATAAAATATTTGAGAATTATATTACATCTATGACTAATTACACATGTCAACTTGGCTAGAATATTATACACAAATACTTGGCTAAACACCAATCTAACTGTTATTACAAAGGTATTTCGTAGATGAGTTTGACATTTAAATCAATAGACTCTGAGTAAAACACATTACCCTTCATAATATGAGTGGGCCTCACCAAATCAGTTGAAGGCCTTAAGAGGTAACAGACTGAGATTACCCAAGAAAGAGGTAGTTCAACCTGCAGTACAACTGTATCAATCATCTCTTCCCTGGGTCTCTATCCTGTCAGCCCACTGCAAATTTTGAACTTGTCAGCCTTTATAATCATATGAGCCAGTTCCTTTAAAATAAATCTCTCCTTACACACACACATATTCTATGTATATTCTATTGACCCTGTTTCTTTGGAGAAATATTATACAACATATATATATATATATATGTATGTATTTAAACTGTGGTGGGCTTCTATAGTATTACATGTTCAAAACTCCTTTTCTAGAAATGTTACCTTCAGGGTGGATTGAAAAGAAATTTCCCAATGTCCTATACTGAAATGCTTATGGCATAACAGAACAAATAAGTGAGTGTTAAATGAGAAGGCTTTTAGATATATCTACTGGATCTAAAAAAAAAAGACTCTGATAAATATGAAATTTGATGAATAAATGTTATACAACATTTTAAATCTAAAATTAAAATACTTGCTAAAACAAAAACAACAACAAAAACCTCTGGAAGCCTATGATTCGGAATAAAGGTACCTCTGGGGAATCTCAGAAGTGGAAATAGGCTAATCTGTCTCTAAATTTCTCCCGGTGATTCCAGTGAGGGCTACATTTCACCCTGCTGTCCTATGTTTATTTTTCCACTAAGTTGAAACAGCACTGGATTGGAAAACAAGTTGAAGTTTATGGCAGTATTTCAAAGAAAAATATTAGTCATACCATATAAAAGCATTAAAAAAAAAACAAACTTTAACTACATGCCCTTTGGAGCAATATTTCATGGATAGATAAAATGATGAAAATAAAATCTGGATTTCTTACTAAAAAATAAGTTAACTTAGAGCACATATCCCAGATTTGGCTAATGGTTTTAGCAATTTAAAGGATTTAAAGGGTATGATTAAGGAAGACTTATGAAATGCAATTTTAATAAGTTAAGCCCATAATATGAAATAGGTAAGAAGTCAACTGATGTTTGCTTAAGAGTCATGATTCCAACAAAACACCAAGTGTAGTGAACACAAGATTGCCAATGTTTTTCTTTCTTTATGGAAATGCTAAGTAGAGGGATCCAAAGAAATGAATCAACTAAGGCAAAATAAGATATGACTAGATGTTCCTTCCCAATACCTTACTCATTTTAAAAAGGGGGGATCAATAAATCTTGTCTGTTGTTTGGTTGCTTTTTTCATCAGAGCTCTTACCCCTTTAAATTTACTTTCTAGCATAAAAGGCATTGCAAAACTGCTCTTTGTCTCTTAATTTAGTAAATGTGAAAGTTGTAAGAAATCTGTCTTTAACTGCCTATTGAATATGTGGTACTTGGGGTTTGTAAAATATAATCATTTAAGACAACAGTTTGCAGAACCACTAGAACAAAAACAAAAGAAAATGTGTATAAATTCACACATCAGTGGCCGCATCCCATCACTTTGGTTGCAACACTTGGACATTCCTTTGCATTGTCTTGCATTTTGTGTGGAATGACTGGAGTGGGATAGACAGAATGTGTCTGAAACTTATTTGTGATCAGAGTACGGGTGCATGTTAGTTTCTGTGTTAGTTATCTGATGACAGGTTTGCAAGCAAATAATGGCATTATCTGCCCAACACAACTTTCCCAGGCTCTGCCCTTCCTCCATCCTTCTATTCCTATTAGTATACTATCAATATTTTCCTGATATCTGCCATTGTTGGGAAGCTGTCCTAAGATGAAAGAGAGTTCTCAACAAAGATTCTGAAGAAACATACAGAGAGAATTTGGTATCTTGGCTTGTCAGATATAAAGCTTTGAGGAGGTGTTATGATTATTTACTGATGTATGAACTAGAAGAATGGAGAGTTCCAGAACTGAGCTGAAAGAAAAATATATAAAAATAATTAAGAATGAAAGTGAAGAGAGAAAAGACAAGCAGAGAGAGAGACACAGACAACAATCAAGTTCCCATGTATATTTGTTATTGATGCTCAACCATTTTTAAAACTTGAGTTTTGTGATGTTTCCTGGCATCTTTTATTTTTATTGCCTTACTTTTCTTAAGTTATATGTCAAATTTAATTTCTGTCACTTGCAAATGTATATCACTGTAGGCTCCATTTCCCACATTCAGATAGTGGACCATAAACCCAAAATTTTCAACAACATCTTCATCCACATGAGGAAATGTTAAGGAAATTTAATAATATGTTCATCTATAACTTATGATTTGGGGAAAAGTGTTGTCCACCCAATTATTTTTTCAGTGCTAGATGCAGAGTTTTATTTGCTGTTGAAATTCCAGCTTTCATTTACTTGGACTTAGATTCATATAATGTGGGACTGTTCATTAGTAGTCACTTTTTATGACTCACTTCTTTTTGCATTGATTCTGAATTTTTTGTTTGTTTGTTTGTTTGTTTTGTGTTTTTGCCTTTTCTAAGGCCACTTCCACGGCATATGGAGGTTCCCAGGCTAGGGGTCGAATCGGAGCTGTAGCCACTGGCCTACGCCAGAGCCACAGCAGTGCAGGATCTGAGCCACGTCTGTGACCTACACCACAGCTCACGGCCACGCCGGATCGTTAACCCACTGAGCAAAGCCAGGTATCAAACCCGCAAGCTCATGGTTCCTAGTCAGATTCGTTAACCACTGCGCCACGATAGGAACTCCTGAAATTTTTTTTTAAAAGGTCACAGAATATCATTTGTTTTCTCTGTCATCTTTAAGTTAACTAGGGTAAGGCTTTAACTTAATCGTTTTCCTCTCCCCCTCCAACACAGACACTGAGACATCCCCCACTTTCTTGATCTGTCTTTGGGTCAATCAGTATTTGATATGTTTAGAACAGTTGAGTGCATTTTGCAGTGAGTCTCATAGTAGAGTCCTGAATTAATGTATTATTGTATCTTGATCTCTCCCTGTATTCTTTTTTTATGGTTTATTAGTTTTGAACACTGAAGGGGAAATATGATGTTTAACCACTACCATCACCACCAATATTGTCTGAGGAGTATCATCAAATACTATCCGCCAGGAAATATCAGTTTAAATATATTTTCACACTAATTGTATTTGTAGTAAGACTATGATATCATTCATGTGTATGATGGACATAGAACTAGAATATGGGTGATGGTGAAAGATGATGAGATTAAATACCTCAATCTTTAATAGCATGTTTTTTCCATTAATTTGTGTAATGTATAAAGATGTATATATTCTATATTTTTCTTTTGACTTTTGAAGTGCCTGAAATGTTATAAAATATTGAAATTAATTTTACAAAACAGTATATGCAGCAGAATCTCAGGCTTAATACCCCTCATGAAATAAATTAAAAAACAACAGAGGAAGTTCCCTTGTGGCACAGTGGGTTAAGGATCCAGCATTGCTGTGCTGCAGGTTACAACTGTGGTGCCTGGGTGATCCCTGACCTGGGAACTTCCACGTGCTGAAGGTGTGGCAAAAATAAATAAATAAATGTAATTTTTTTATGCACAGAAACTCTTCCCTCAAATTTAAATATATTGCATGTATTATTTCAGTTTTACTCTATAACAGTTATTTTATGTCTGTGAATTATCAAAATGTAAATTTTTGAGGGATATCTGAATACCTTTAATAGTTAAATATTCATAAATTCCTTTCTAAAAATTTAAAATAAATATAGGCAGAGGTCATGGGAAATATTTTCGTAGGAATTTAAGTTTTTTTAAGAGCAAACTGTGATTAATTAACTTTTAATAGTTTTTTATAATAGTGCATTTTAAATTCATATACTTTAGAAAAAAATTGAGTGAAGCAGAGATAAAGAGATGAAATAACATAGAAGGCTAGAATATTAACATGCTAAAGCAGATAAATTTATACTGAATAAATATTATGGCTAAATGTGTCAATACTCCATCCTAGTGCTTGGCATGGCTCTACATCTTTTATATTTAACAGCATATGTCCTTGAGTAAATTAATAAATTGTTTGAAGCAGCTTCTTTTAATGTAACAAATAAAACTGTATCTATCTTATGAAAATTGATTGAGAAAATAAAATTAAAGCGCTAAGCACCAAACGCAGAAGAAAAGTTCAATTTATAATTATAATAAACATTTGTCTACTTCACGATGCCTAATTTTTATAATTAGAACAAAATCTATGTTGAGGTCATTTGGTCATTCATCTACTATTAACCTCCTTTAGGAGTTCCCTCTGTGGCTTAGCAGAAACGGATCCGACTAGAAACCATGAGGTTGTGGGTTCAATCCCTGGCTTTGCTCAGTGGGTTAAGGATCCACATTGCCATGAGCTGTGGTGTAGGTAGCAGACATGGCTCAGATTCTGCATTGCTGTAATATAATGTAGGCCAGTGGCTACAGCTCCAATTTGACCCCAATCCTGCGAACCTCCATATGCCATGAGAGTGGCTCTAAAAAACAAACAAAAAGAACCTCATTTAATATCAATTTTCCAATTTAGAATTTAGAAATAATTATAATTGTTTTGCCTTCCTGACAACTTGCTGTTATTATTTACTGAATGCTTGTCATGCGACTGGCCAAGTAGCTCCACTCTTTGCTTAAACATGCAATTGTAATTTTATATTGAAAAGTTCTATATGGATATAAATCCTGCTACTGCTCTTGCTAAGTGAGAAAGGTCATAAATAGACTGATGAGGTTTTTTGTTTGTTTGTTTGTTTTTAGGGCTGCACCCACGGGCACATAGAAATTCCTGGGCTAGGAGTCAAATAGGAGCTGCAGCTGCTGGCCTACCCCACAGCTACAGCAACACAGGATCCCAGCCACATCTATGACACCTCAGCATGTGGCAATGCAACCCACTGAGCAAGGCCAGGGATCCAATCCAAATCCTCACAGACATGTTGGCTTCTCAACCCAGAGACCCACAATGGGAACTCCTAGATGAGGTGTTTTGATGGCCTGAGTATGTGCTCTGTTTCTTCCCACAAGGGAAAATACGATGGGCTTAGATATGGAAGGTATCAGGCTAATGCATTAGACATTTCTGAGCATTAGAAATCTGAATAATTTGTTCATGAATATCAAAACACCATTTTTTTTTTTAAGGGCTGCACCCACAGCATGTGGAGGTTCCCAGGCTAGGGGTCGAATTGGAACTGGCCTACACCAAAACCATAGCAAAGCCAGATCAGAGTCGTGTGTGCGACCAACACCACAGCTTCAAGGAACAATGCCAGATCCTTAACCCGGTGAGCAAGGCCAGGGATCAAACCCACAACCTCATGGTTCCTAATGGGATTCGCTTCCACTGCGCCACAATAGGAACTCCCAAAATACCTATTTTTAACAAAAGTTTTTTGTTTGTTACCAGAAAAAATTTTTAAAAAGCATGTCTTGATTTTTTTTTTTTTTGGCTTTAAAAACTTTTAAAATGAGTGTCTGCTGTGTCTTGCAATTTCCTGTTGGCTCATGGGCTCCAAAATGTATTGAAACAAGTTCCGTAGTGAAGTTAGTGGAGAGAGAAATAGTAAGACAACTCCGGTGAAATTATTACAGATCTGCTTAAAGATATAGTCTGTGCAGATAATGTTTCAATTTTTTCTCACTATTCCTTGTATCCCCTGATGTTTATATCCCAGCTGCCTCTTTATCCATTGTGGAAAGCAGTGAGTGGAAGAGAAGTAGCACTGAGGAAAAATACTGATACATAAGCTGGGTTCTTCTTTAGTTCATCACAATCTACATCAACTACATAACTACTAAATAATTTGTTACTCTATCTAAAAGGCAGCTTTTAGATAATGGGACTCCATTTTACCACATAGCAATGATGTACTTAACTGTTCAGCTGACTAGGTACCACTCAGGAAGATGCGATAAAAACAGGACTTAATGAAAATATTAGTCTGATCATGTCATAGATTAAACAACAAAATAAAGCAAAACAACAAACCAGCTAAATTTAAGCCTAGATGATTGATACACTTAATTTGTGTGTTTGAAAGACGTACACTAAGAAATTAAAGGTATGAAACAAAAAGAAGGAGAGAAGGAGGGGAGGAAAGAAAATAGTAATGTAACAGAGAAGTACTTAAAGTGATTTGTGAATCATTTTATTCAGGGAGCATATGCATGGAATGAAAATGAGATGGAAGATGTCAACATGGCTTTGCCTTGGTTCAACTTATTCCCCTGCATCTATCATAGTGTAATGTTCTCACTCTCTTGAGTGTAATTCCAGTATTTAAAGAAGCAGTGAAAATAATTTTGTGCCTGTTCCCCAAACACAAGTTACTTCACAGGGGGCTCAGCCAAGAAGCTGTGATATATTCTGGTGCTGGCAGAAAACCAGTGGGGACAGACTTGTTAGTAGATGGCTCTGAATGTACTTTATGTTTATTTAAAGGAATGGCAATGAGTAAGTTTGCTTTTAAGAAATGTCTCCCTTACCAGAAGATATTAGGACCTAATTACCATGGGCAAAATGCAGTTTCCCATCTGGTAGCATACAGCTTCTGAAGAGACATATGCTTATAAAGTTTGGGCTACAGTTATTTGTTAGTTTCAACATCCAAAACTGATACTCTGAACTAGTACAAATAGATTACAAATTTTAAAGAATCTTTTAAACAAAATACTGAATGCAAGTAAACATTAAAGAAAAAGGTTTCTTAAAGGGTTATCAAATGTGTCATTAGACATTCAATGACTCAGAATGTTCCACAAGAGTTTTTGATATTGTCAATGAAAAATGTTCAACATAGGGTATAAAAATTATTTTAAGTTTAATGTAGACATGACATAGGATTTTTGATAGACTGAGTCTTCTACTTTTCAGTATAAAAACATTTGAAAATTATTTATCCTGTTAGTGTCTTTTTCAGAGAGCAGGTTTATAGTAGTTGGTGTTTATCATATAGATAGGTAGATAGATAGTGAATGTCTATACATACTAATATAGTGTATTTATCTCAATCTCATATATATATTGTATGTCTACACTTTCACATATATCTATGTCTATTTACTGATCTCTTTCTCTCTTTCTCCTTTTGGGAAAGATATTATCAGAGTGTCTGAAAATTTAGTGGAAGTTCTGACTATACTCTGAAACAATCATTTTCTCAGGAGACCATAAAATGTAGACATTTATTTGTAGATTTAAAGGAAAATAATGAAATGTTTTGGTATGCAAAGTTTGAAATATTCTATTCGGACAAGTTGAGACAGAAATTATTTATCCCTCCATGAGGCAATCTTTTCTCGAAGAGAAAAAAAATAAGCAAATAAATGGAGAGAATGTTTAATTTCTTCAGAATAGCAAAATCTGCCCTTAATGAGTGGATGAAGTCTCAAATGAATCTACCTTATACTGAATTTAGCATTTTATTTTTCCAAACATATGTGAATTTTTAACCTTCTAACTTCTATATAGTTACCAAATGGACTTAACATTTGAATTCAGAAGTTATTTTCTTTGTGTTAATTTTTCTTTATATGAAACTTTAGTTATTGCATTATTTCCTTTTTAATCTTACTTTTGAGTCATATTTTTTTAAAACAAGGTATAGTTCTTAGTTTATGAGAGTATGGTTTCAGAGTCTTAGTAAAATTTCTTAACCTTAACTATAGACTCTAAATCACCTAATGTCTCTTTCATTCTCCCAAGGTTCAAGTAGACAAAAAAAACAATCTAAGAAAAGAAAGGCCTAAGTTAATTTGACATTAACATTTTATATATTCAAACATATAATTCTGCATTGGAAAGACTACAAATGTACCATGACACACCTTCAGGGATCATATAATTTTAAAATGTACTTTCTTTACACAGATTTTATTTTCAGATCACAGGAATGAATCGATTTAGGAACTATTTCTCTCTTTTCCCTTGATTGGTGCTGTTACAATTTTCTTCCTAAGCCATATTTTCTTTTTTCAATATATAAGTTCTGATAATTCTTATTCACTCCAAATATTCAGTGACTATTGACATACTTGATAACATGTAAGCTTCATCCACGTTCTCTTTGCTGTGATTTAGAGTAGTATATCTAACTTCTCATAAGAATTACTCCTTTAATTTACTCACAATCACCTCAGGCTAGCTATGCACCATATTATTGGAGAAAGAGGGAGAAAGGGAAATAAGAGGAGGAAGGAAGGTCCATGATTAATAGAAAAACATAAGGATATTAGTTGACGTGCTCACTAGGTCAAATGTAAACCATCAATTTGTGTTTACATACCATATAAAAGTAACTGAGTCAGTAAATAAACAATTTAAATAATTACTAATTGTGAATAGTCCTTTTGAGTTCATATTTTGTTTTATTTAAGTGACATAAATATTTCTACATAGTTCAACACAGATAATCCTTCACAAGATATTCTATAAATTGATTAATGCAAAGATTATGTTTCCTGTTTCCCTTTTGAGTAAATCATTCTGTCTCATATGCTCTTCTGAGGAGAGACTTTGTCAACAATGAGTCTTCCATAACTTGAAAGATAAAATGTACATGTAAATGTGATTAAATCACTCAGGATGTACTGAAAAAAGAATCCTTGAAATAAGAATGACATGAAAGAAGGTATGTCTCACTGTTTTTTAACCAATTTATGCATTTTATGTTTTACTTATTTTCAGAGGGTGTATTATTTTTGCTATTCTTACCAGTTAAGTTATTCTTTTTATTATGTTATATAAAATATTTAATGGTATATAAGGCTTTCTTCTTTATAAATTTTAGTTGCATAATATAAACAATTTTAATATAATGCTAATTTTTAAAGAAAAATTGAAATGTAATAGATAATACTAAATAGTAGAGACGAAAGCCATACAAAATGGGATAAAGTATAGAATAAATTTCCTATTTGTCTCAAAAAAAAAGGGTTAAAAAGGAAACTTAGCTTTTTTGTGTACATTTCTGTGTTTCCTGTTTTTTTTTTTTTTTACAAGAGGTTGCACTGATATATCATTTAAGTGTATTTAAATACAATTTATTTAAGAGGAAAAAAAAAAGAAGGTATGTCTATCTGAGTAATTTTAATCTTTCTTGATAAAGATTTCTAGATATGTTTACATTTCTTTTGTTTCCTAAAACTTAGCCACATACTAACTAGGTGTCAAATTTTTAAATAGCTGACATATTTAATTTAATAAATAAGTTAGAAAAGGCGGTTTTTCACATCAAAAAAAAAATCACCTTTGTGGACACATAAACAAAGTGTAAGGTTATCTTAACTTTAAACCATACTTAATTTTTCATTTTATTGTGTACATTTATAGACTTGCTTATGTAGATAGCTAGATATGTAGATATAGATAGAGATGTAAATACAGAAATGTAGATAATATTCATATGTGTGTCTATATATGTATGTAGATATGAATATATATGTACACATAGCATGGATAGCTAAAGGTCTAGAAGAGCTAATAAGAACAAGATGTGGAGAACAAGTGGATTTGGATTTCATTCTTGGCTCTACTGCTAAATCATTTGGGATAAATAAAAAATTACATGCATAGTATTTAGTATGTTTGACAATTAATAAACATTTAATAAATGATAGTTATTACCACCATAATCATTATAATTGTTAGTAATAATTTTGTATTGAGATAAAAGTTTTGGTTAAAGAAAAGAATAATCAATTTCATAGCTTTTATGGCTAACTTGCCAAGTATTTTGATGTATATCATCTCCTATTATACTCACACTCCATATCAAAAAAGTTAAATGGTTTACTCATTCCACAAGGCTAAGATGATAGCTCATCTTGGAATACTATCATGCTTTTGTATATTAATTCAGTTTCTTTTATAACATAGTATTTCTAGTTTATCAGGAAAAAAAAGGTGACAGAGACATGAAAAATGGATTCAAGACCAGGTTCTCAAATTATCTTTTTATTTTATTTTATTTTATTTTAATTTTTTTATTTTTTTGGTCTTTTCTAGGGCTGCATATGGAGGTTCCCAGGCTAGGGGTCTAATCGGAGCTATACCACCAGCCTACGCCACAGCCATAGCAACATGGGATCCAGCTGTGTCTGCAACCTACACCACAGCTCACAGCAACGCCTGATCCTCAACCCACTGAGCACGGCCAGGGCTTGAACCCGCAAACTCATGCTTCTTAGTCGGATTTGTTAACCACTGATCCACAATGGGAACTCCTCCAAATTATCTACTTTTTAACTTACGATATTTTAAGGCAAACATTTTCAGTTTAATAATGACTCAATTGAGATAAATAATAATTTTCTTTAGAATGTGTCTAGATTATAAAATGATGTGAAGGAGATAATTTAAACGCTAATAGTTTGTTAGTGCAAAATTTAAAATCATATTTAATATATATCATTCCTCAGGTGACATCATACTTAGAAGTGGCTCAATAGTTAACAAATCTAACTGGCATCCATGATGACGTAGGTTCAATCCCTGGCTTCCTTCAGTGGGTTAAGGATCTGGCGTTGCTATGAGCTGTGATGTAGGTCGCAGACACAGCTTGGATCCTGCGTTGCTGTGGCTGTGGTACAGACCAGCAACTACAGCTCCAATTTGACCCCAAGCCTGGGAACCTCCATGTGCCACAAGTGTAGCCCTAAAAAAAGCTAAAATATATATATATATATATATATATATATATATATATCCATCATAGTAGTTAAGCTTAGGAGAAGAGGGAATGAGCTGTAATTGGCAAGACACAGAGGCAAGCTACTGATCCAAGTTACACGTGGATGGCCATTTTGTATTTATTGGCTAAATTGGAGAGGTATACTTTATGTACTTTTCCATGTACTTCATTTCATAATAAAACATTTAAATAATTCAAGTGAAAAACATATATATATATATATATGACTTACTTCTGTGTAATAATCAAGTCGCATAGTGTAATACTGATTTCTTAAAATTCATTTTGCATAATTTGCTTTTATTTTAAATTAGTTTATTTTTATAATGATTTTTATTTTTTCCATTATAGCTGGTTTTAATTAGTTTATTAAAAGAGATAAAACGGTAAGAAAGAGACAAAATGCTCAAGCAAACAAAACTAATAAAAACTGTTATCTCAAAAGAAAAGGCCAATATTCCCTGTTTCTGATGTGCTAGATTTAATTTGTAAATGAAACCTTATAAATAAGTGTTGTATCTATTGATCTATTGGAGCAATCATGGGGAAAAAAGATGAGTAGCCAATTAAGTTTTTACTCCTGCAGAAGAGGGACTTTAAAAAACTCTTTAAGAATGTGAAATAAAATTCATATTTTATAGCAAGACAAGAAAAATAAAAAATTGTCCTTGCTCCTTGCCCTCCTTTTTCCCCCCTGCCACCATGCATTGTATATCCAATTTATGCATCAACCAAACCTCCCTCATTGGCAGAAATACCTACATAATTTAATGCACAGTTTCAAAAAATTTTATAACTATGACTTGACTTCTACTAGGTGGAACAGTTCTCAGAGCTTTCTGAGATGCTCTTCTCAGGTTAAAAATCCTCAGATTTGGCTGGAATAAAATTTTCCATTTCCTTCTGAGATTGAAGGATTAATGTTTCTGTTGAGAAGAGTAACGAACACCAGTCATCGAAAGCTGCCATTAGTCAGCTCTTAAACAGATAAGTAGCTGGATCGAGTAGCTGATTGGAGGATATAAAAATGGACCAACCAGGTTAGTCCACACTCTTGTATTGATCACATAAGTTCATCTTAACACAAGGGATGTCAGACCAATGAGAGCATCCATTCTGGGAGTTCACAGAGAGAGAGAGATAAGAAACCAAACAGCCACCTGTTTTCACTACCTCCTTATTAGTCCTTTCCATCCATTCTCCAGTAAACCATGTGTTAAATGCTGGTTATTGAATGTACCTAAGTGATCAATGAACCTAAATTTTAAAAAAGACTGAGATAAGCTATAATTCCCACAGAAGGAATGACGGTGGAAGTTCCCATGAGCTTTCATTCAATTTTAGGGTTTCAGATATGTTACTACACACAAGGAAGCATAGTTTTTCAGCATTTCCAAGACACATATAAGATGTATGCATCCATACTGTATAAGAGAACAGCTTAGAAAAGAGAAAAGCAGGAAGATCTTCAATTCTTTGTGATTTAACTTTAGTTTTCTTTAAGAGTATTTCTAACACCTACCTGTAGTTAAATCTAGAATCTTTCCATCTGAAAATCCTTTTTGGTACAGCAAGTTACCTCAGGGACATCTGAAACACTTAGATTTTTGGATAATATCATTTTAATCTATGGATTTAGACTTTACCAAAGATGTTTGTCTGGGGTATTATTTTAATTCCTCAATTATAACATTAAAGCAACAGAATTTAAGAACCACATTACTAATGAAGCATTATGTGTACAGACCAAATTCACCTACCATCAGCTGAAAAATAATATGCCCTTTCTACTTCAGGCTATCTATACAAAGATTGGCAGTATTTGCTCAAATGCAGGAGAAAACTTGTCAACTTGCCTCTTATATTAATTGGAACAATATGCATATGCTTATATTTATTTTGTGAACTATATGTGAATATAATATATTTGAATAATTTAATTTACATGCTAAATAGCTACCATCAAATGTGATCTTTCTTCACTGAAATTAATTACCTCAATAACAGTTTCAATCTATTTTATGTTATTTACTAGTTTTTGATTTTAAATATATTTCTACAGATGACTGAGAGCCTGTCATAAATAATACACTATTCAAACTTGCTACATGAGATATTATTGAAAATGTATATTCGATTTCCATATACACATACACAACACAGAAACATATAGTCCACCTTCCAGTTCATAGTAAAAGAGTAATACAATATACATTATAGAATATCTTTAAAACAAAGAATTCTCAAAAATAGTTCATGACTTTTGTTGTAGTCTATAATAACGTAGAATCAAGCATTTTTTTTAACTTTATTTTTTCAAACCTAATTTCTTTAATCCATTTGACTATAGGTAACCATCAACTATTTTGATAGAGCCAATCCAAAATAAAACTGACAAATAGGAGTTCCCATTACGGCGCAGCGGAAACAAATCAGACCAGAAACCATGAGGTTGTGGGTTCGATCCCTGGCCTCGCTCAGTAGGTTAAGGATCTGGAGTTGCTATGAGCTGTGGTGTAGGTCACAGGTGTGGCTCGGATCCTGCGTTGCTGTGGCTGTGGCATAGGCTAGCAGCTGTAGCTCTGATTTGACCCCTAGCCTGGGAACCTCCATATGCCACAGGTGTGGCCCTAAGAAGCAAAATCAATAAATCAATCAATAAAAAAGTAAAAAAAAACCTGACAAATAATATACATATTTGGACATATAATTTTGTTCTTGCATTTTAAATTAGGTTTGACGTTAGTATTCACAGCACATTAATGACCTCAGACTGTGAATCATTCATTCACAAAATGATACAAAGCTACTGATATTCCCTCTCAGTTCTAAATTGTGTGTGTGTGTAAGTTCCTTGGAATTAGCTGCATAAACAATCACATCATCTGCAAAAGGACAGTTTTATTTCTCCCATTCCAAATTGTATGCATTTTCTTTCTTTTTCTTTTCTTATTGAACTGTCTTGAACATCAAATAGTATGGTAAACAATAGTAGCAAAAGCACACCCCTGCCTTGTTTCTAAAATTAGGAATAAATCACTCAGTTTGCATCATTAAGGATGCTGTTAGCTAGAGGTGTTGTAGAAATGTTTTCCAAGTTAAAGAAGTCCTCGTCTATTCCTAATTTTCAGACAGTTTTAAAAATCATGAATGGTTGTAGGAATTTGTGTAACTTTTAAGCATATGAGATTTTCTTCTTTACACCAATGTTCTTTTGATTTTCAAATGTTGAAAAATCCTTGCATAAGTTGAATAAATTTCACCTGCTCAAGCTGTATAATTTTGTTTCTACACTGCTAAATTTGATCTACTAATATGTTTTTGATGGTTTTCTTGTCTATGAGAGATATTGGCCTGCATTTTTCTTTTTCTTACTTTTAAAAAAAATATGTGTGATTGGTTTCAGTATCAGTGGCTGATAATTTGTGTATTTGTTTCACAAATTGCTTTTGTCTTTTTCTCTTCTATTTCTCCAGTGAATTGTGAAATATTAATTGGCTTTAATTCTTCTTTAAATATTTGGTAGAATTCTCCAGTGAGGCAATCTGAGCCTGGAGATTTTTTTTTTCAGGAAGCTTTAATTGCAGATTCAACATCTTCAATGGTTGTAGAACTTTTCACATTGTCTATTATATATTAGTTAAGTTTTTGTAGTTTGCAGTTTTCATTTAATTGGTTCATTCTTCTGAGTTACCAAAATTTTATGTTTTTCATAGTATCCCTTTATTATCCTTTCAATGGCTAAAGTGTCTATAGTGATATCTCTATTTTATCCTTATAACTTTTAAATTGTTTTTCTCTTTCATTATTGTTAGTCTTGCTAGAATTTATACACTTTATTGTGTTTTTTTCCAAAGATACACTTTTCCCTCTATTGTTTTCCCCTTTTAATTTCATTCATTTCTGCTCAATCTGATTTATTTCAGTCTTCCTTTTTTGAGTTAATTGTGTTCTTTCTAGTTTTTAGAGGGAGGCAAAGGTTATTGATATTATACCTTTTCGCTTTTTTACCATATGCATTTAGATGCTATAAATGTCCCTCTCAGCATGGCTTTGGCTGCATCCCATTTATTTTGATTTATTGTGATCTCATTTTTATTCAGCTCTATATGTTTATAAAAATTTCCTTTGAGACTACTTCTTTGATCCATGTATTATTTAGAAGTATATTTTTTAATCTCTACTTGCTTAGAAATTTTCCTGTGGTCTTTCTGTTAATTGAGTTTGATTCTATTGTGGTCTACTGTATCATTTCAATTTTTTAATTTATTTATTGTTTTATAGCAAAGAATATTGTCTATCTTGATAAGTATTTTACAAACACTTAAAAATTTGTATTCTGATGTAGTTTGGTGAAATGTGCTGCTCTTAATCAATTAGATCATGTCTGACTATGCTGCTAGGTTCTTTTTGCACTGGGCTGGGGCAGAAATTCAACTCCCTTCTGAGTCCCACTGGTACCAGGGGAGGTGGGTGGAATTAAAATGTCATTTAGTCCATCTCAAGACCTGTCATTCTACTTTTTTCGATGCTGAGTAGGAGTAGAGGCCCATCTCTCCACTGGGATCAGCTGATGACAGGGGAGAGGACAAGTGGTGTTCTGAAAAGCTCTAAATCTTATAGCCTTGAATTTAGTCTTGTTGATGCCAAGTGTATGATAATGTTCAGCTCACTACTAGGGCCTCTGACAGTGTGCAGAAGCATGGGGAAGTGGAGTAGTTATTATCCCATCCTTGCAATACTTCATGAAATCTCACTGTTGTGGAGTGAGGGTGGAGGCTTAGCTCAGCACTGTACTCCACTGATATTACTCTAGTCTGGAGTAATAGATGCCTGTACTATTTCCACAGGAAGATCAGCCCCCATTCAGCTAGCCACCACCACCTAGTGGGAGAAATTTACTATTGCCTGCTTCTACCAAAAAAAAAAAAAAAAAGAGTGGTGCAATCTGTATCTTTTGCTTCACCCAATATGTGTGTTGGCTTCAGGCTATATAGGCTTCTATAATGCTCTGTCTAGGACACTTGGAAGAGAAAAAATAAATAAATAAGCCATGGACTTAACTGTGTAATTCCTCAGGTCCCTAGGCCTCTAGGAATGCTACCTTCTGTTTTCTAACTTTTAGAGTCTTCCTATGCTTGTTTATTATGTTTTATCTGGCTCATTTTATCTGTGAGAGGGAAAACCTGGGAGGATTGGAGCTAATCTCTCTTGATTGTAACCAGATGTACGTGGATTGAATTTTAATGCTTCATTATACTGAATGAAAATTTCAAACTAAATACAAGTGACAAAATATTTATTTTGAATAAAGGGTTTTGTTGTACTTTTTAAAAATGCTGTCATGTTCCACATACTTTGCAAAACTAAAATAAAATCTCTCAAAATTCAAAGCTTGCAGTTTTGACATCTTTTCCAGCCTTGCCCAAATAGGAATATTACATGTGGGACTTTGAGAATATTAATTATGCCATTTTCTTCATTAATATTCTTGAGATTAACTCCTGCTGTGTTCCATGATTACTTTTCTGAAATTTAATGTCATCTATGTGAACTGATAAGACATCTTTAAATTTTTGTGTTGCCTTAAAAGTTTTGATTTTTTTTTTTTTTTTGCGGAGTCATTAAGGCTGCATGAAAATGCACTGGGCTCTATTTAAATGTTTTGAAGTTGTTCAAAGAGTCACAAATATAATAAAAAGTTCATGCTGTGTTCATATTGTTTTTCTAATATTCCTTAAGATTTAAAGGTAACTTAATTTTGTTTAAACTTACATATGTTTTTCCATAAATATTCAATTGATATATATATATATTTACTATTTGAACGGGTATGATTTTACTTCTAACCAGGAGAGTCCTAGGATATCTTTGTTCTAAAAACTTATTAATTATAATAATTAAAAAAGATATGATCAATATATATAACTCTACAAATATGTAGGTTTACTTATCTTTATGATGAAATTACATTAATTTTTAAAAGGTAAAACAAAGCAAAAAACATGTAACTTCATAAGGATCACATTGAATCTGTAGATTGTTTGGGTATTTGGCCTTTTACAATATTAATTCTTCCAATCCAAGAGCATGGAGTATCTTTCCATTCCTTTGAATCCTCTTTAATTTTCTTGATTAATGTTTTATAGTTCTCAGCATATAAGTCTTTTACCTCCTTGATCAGCTTTATTCCCACCTATTTAATTTTTTGAGGTACTATTTTAAAAGGTATTGAGTTCTTATATTCCTTTTCTAATATTTCATTGTTAGTATACAGAAACACAACCAATTTCTGAATGTTAACGTTGTATCCTGATACTTTGCCGAATTCACTGATTAGTTAATCTTGTATCCTGATATTGTGCTGAATTCCTTGATCAGTCTGAGTAGTTTTTGTTTGGAGTCCTTAGGGTTTTCTATATATAGTATCATGTCATTTGCACAGAATGACAATTTTACCTCTTCTCTTCCAATTTGGACACATTTTATTTATTTTATTTGTGTGATTTCTTTGGCTAGGACCATGATATTTTTCACAGAACTAGAACAAACAATCCAAAAATTTATATGGAACCATAAAAGACCCAGAATTGTCAAAGCAATCCCAAGGAACAAAAACCAATCAGGAGGCATAACTTTCCCAGACTTCAGGCAATATTACAAAGCTACAGTCATAAAGACAATGTGGTACTGGAACCAAATCAGACATACAGACCAATGGAACAGAATAGAGAACCCAGAAATAAATCCAGACACATATGGTCAATCAATCTTCTACCAAGGAGGCAAGAATATAAAATGGGGAAAAGACAGTCTCTTCAGCAAGTGGTGCTGGGAAAACTGGACAGCTGCATGTAAATCAGTGAAACTAGACACACCCACACACCATGCACTTTATCTTTAAGCCAAAAAACAAACATCAGCCAAGACAACATATCACTCCTAGAAGAGAACAGAGGCAAAACATTCTCTGACATCAACCATTCAAATGCTTTCTTAGGTCAGTCTCCCAAAGCAATAGAAATAAAAACAAAAATAAATCAATAGGACATAAACTTACAAGGGTGTCTTCCTTCATTGTTGGTGGGAATGTAAATTGGTACAATCTCTATGGAAAATGGAATGGAGGTACCTCATAAAACTAAACACAGAACTACCATATGATCCAGCAATCCCACTCCTAGGCATATATCCAGACAAAACTTTCATTGAAAAAGATATATGTATCCATATGTTCACTGAAGCATTATTTGAGATAGCCAGGACATGGAAACAACCTAAATATTCAGTGACAGAGGAATGAATTAAGAAGATGTGGTATATATACACAATGGAATACTACTAAGCCATAAAAAAAGAACAAAATAATGCCATTTGAGCAACATGGATGGAACTAAAAGCTCTCATACTAAGTAAGTCAGAGAGAGAAAGACAAATACTCTATGATATCACTTATTTCTGGAATCTAATATATGGCAAAAATGAAATTTTCTACAGAAAAGAAACAAACTCATGGACATGGAAAACAGACTTGTGGTTGCCAAGGGGGAGTGGGAAGGATTGGGATGGACTGGCAGTTTGGGGTTAGTAGGTGCAAACTTTTGCATTTGGAGTGGATAAGCAATGAGATCCTGCTGTATAGCAAAGGAAATATCTAATCACTTGTGATGGAACATGATGGAGGATAATGTGAAGAAAATTTTGTACATAATGTCCAGCTGGGTCAGTTTGTTGTACGGCGGTAATTGACAGAACATTGTAAATCTAGTAAAAATTTCTTTCAAAAACATGTAAAAAGTGTGGATATCAATGCTAGTTATTATCCTTTCCTTTAATATAATAATATTGCACATAAGACATTCATGTGTTTATGTCTAAAACAGTATCTCAAATGCAGTGTTACACTATCCTTGACAATAGCTCCTCTCTATTTTTGAATTATGTATGTACATATCTGATGTGTGTGTAGTCATTTGTCTTATAGAGATATAAACTGTTACAACAAAAACCTGAATTGATTAATGACTTGTCCCTTACTAATTCTTTCAAGTGACAGTATTTAAAAACTACTGCAAGAAGCTTTTAAATCATGATTTCTAGAGGAATTAAAACAGCCTGTGTGGGCCCACTAAATTATGCCATGTTAAAATATCAAGTACTTTAAATGAAAATAAAAGAAGGAAAAAAAGCAAGGTAAGAAACACTCATTATTGGGTGTAGGGAATAAAAGAAGAAATAGTTTCCTATATTGGCCTATAATTGGACCCAAGGTAGAATGTTTCCATCTGGGTCTTCCTCCTACAACATAGTTAACAATGGATGTAACAGTGATGACTTTTCTTGGGTCACCTCCGGTGTTCTGCAGGATCTACCTGTTTTTAGTGACTTAATCCCATAAAAAATAACTTGTGTAAATCATCAGTATATATATATTGTGTGTGTGTGTGTGTGTGTGTGTGTGTGTGTGTGGTTCAGCAGTCCAACAATACTCTAATAGATCAACCATTCTTTTCCCCATGAAAGCAGGGCCTCAGTTCCATAGAACTTCCTCTTTAATAATGTTTACATGTCCAGTAAGGACTTTCTTACCCTCTTTATCCTACACATATGGCTCACAAGTAGCATTATTGACACAATGTCTTACCTTATTCAGAATAACAAGTTTTTCTAAATCTAGGTATTAAATTATTCCCACGGACAAACCTTGTTTTACTGTAGAAATCTCATTTATTTTCTTAAAATGCTTGAATTAAAATTTCAAAATATGTATATTTTGACTTTTTTATTTTTGCCTTTTCAAAGATGAACTATATAGTCTTTTGGGGCCACACCCATGGCATATGGAAGTTCCCAGGCTAGGGGTCAAACCGGTGATGTAAGCTACTGGCCTACAGCACAGCCACAGCAACCCCAGATCCGAGCCACATCTGCGATCTAGACCACAGCTCATGGCAACACTAGATCCTTAACTCATTGAGCAAGGCCAGGAATCAAACCCGCGTCCTTATGGATACTAGTCAGGTTCATTACTACTGAGCCACATCAGGAATTCCAAAGATGAAATAATTGTTAAGCAATATTTAGTGAAGAATATTCCATTTGCACATTTGTATGTTAAATCTGTTCACTTTTTCTATTCCCTTAAATATTATCTTAAAAATTAATAAGTGGAATACAAGTCATTATATGCAGTGCCATACCATCCCAATTCAAATTTAGTGGTCTTTAAACTTTTATTTCACGTAAGTCATATTACACTTATCAAATTCCCAAATCATAAAAAGCATAAAAAGATTTCAAAATCAGAGAATAAACTCACCTTTAAAAACTGTATATAAGCATCTTTCTCCCTCTCAGCCTCTATACACATACACATCACGTATTTTCAGTAATTGTGATTGACTACTTAATCTCTCTCTTGTCATTAATTATATTTAATGTATTCAAATATACTGTTTGTTCTAAGTGCTTAAGTATTTTCCTAGATTATATGCATTTAAAAAAATATCTACTCTAAGTTAATGAGTTCTCTATTACAATCATGTAAACTAAAGCTACTACTGGAATAATTTTATTATTTATGCTTTTTTTTGTAACTAGCTAGTTTTTCTTTTCCTCTCACATAAAAAGAAAACTTAATTTGCTCAATAACATACAGCTGTAACTAATGTGGGAGAGAAGGACTTCATTTTAATCATAAATTTTGTCCCTGAATGAAAGATGCCTTGCAGTAATAGTAGGTATGGCAAAAAAGAAAGAAATTCTTCATATAACTTTATTGTGAAAACCCATGATTTAGAGACTAATATAGTGGAGCTTACTGTACAACTTATTGTGAAATTTCATGATTTATTATGCAGTTCTTAAGGGCTTATTGAGTGTCCCTATTGTCACACTTCATGATTTACTGAGTAATACAGAGAGCTTATCACATAACTTGATAGTGAAATTCTGATTTACTGTGAAATAGTTGTTCTAATCTGTTTCTTCAATGGGAAGAGTTTATCTAATGTTTCCTAATTATAGACAAGCTTCATCAGATACTTCATTTTCAAAGCAAGTAATATCTCTAAGAAAGCTTTGAATACATCTTCTGCAAGAGGGAAATTTCCCCACTCAGAATGATCATTTATCCTAATTTCTGGAAGCTCTCAAGTCTTTAAGTCAGCCTTAAGAAAATGAAAGGCTGTTGCTATTTTATTTAATAATGTACCATGATAACACATCAATTGACGATACAGTTATTTCTCAAAAGACTAAAGCTCAATCTTTCTAAACACAATGAAGCCACTATCTTTGAAAAAATTAAGTTTCTAATTATAAGACTTGGCTTATCGTTTTTTTCCTCTTTTGCTTGTCATCAATCAAAACCTAAAGGGATAATTCTAGAGTAAGCAGAATTGTAAATTTACAAATTGTTACTAAAACTGTGTTATGCTTTAGTAATAAATGTGTTTCTGTGTGTCAGGCTTTCTATATTTTTTTCTTTTTTTGAGAAATATATGAGGAAATGCTATAACATGAAATTACTTTCTTATATGTAAACTGTTTCTTTTTGTTGACATCATTTTTATTTTTAACTTTACATAAACTTAATAGCCATCACTTATCTTTAATCAGGAACATGTGTTTTAACCCCTGAAAGGATATACAATTTTAATGTTTACTTTCACTTATCTGAAAACTAAACTAGGAAAATGTGGCTTATGCCATTTAATCCATCATATGCATTGATTTTAAAGTCATTCATGGAGCTCACTGGTGATGGAGCTAGTTAGAATCTCACATACTCATTTCTGTGGTGTGGGTTCCATCCCTGATCTGGGACCCTCTGCATGCCATAGGCAGGGCCAAAAAGAAAAAAAAAAGTCATTAAAATGTAGACAGTATCAAATTATGGACATACATATATACTTAAATATAACATAATTCATAATTTGTGGCATGCCCCCCCCAGGCAACATGCTGGATACTGAAGCATATTTTTAAACATTTATATGTATACAAGAAGCAGATCTTTCAACATAAGGTAGTAAAGAGAAAGAAAAAGATTGTTGGGAAAATTTTACAGCTAGGAATGTAAGAAGAAAAAGTAATAAATAAATTAAAAAGACAAAAAATTGTTTTAGAACCAAAGGAAGAATCTAAAGAATCTTTTGCCACCTTAAAATTAAGATGAATGTAGCTGTTTTTGTACCCTCTGGCAGGCCTGTTCTTTTCCTGGTAGCCAAAAAGCAATGTGATGCAAAGCTCAAAAAAACTGTTATATAATGCAGTTGATTGTCTGGCAGGTAAATTAGGGAAAAAAAATTCAAAGCAAACTAAAAATGTTCAGGTTCAAAGAACTGCATTAGTAATAGCTGATGAAAAAGCCCCACCCCCCAATGCAGTACATAGACAAATTACATAAGACATGGACCCCATTAATTAATAAAGGTATAGAAATTATAGAGTATGAAAGTTACTATATAAAATTAAAATGCATATATTAAAGGAAGAGGGAAGAAATTTAGTTTGATTTTTAAGAGTTTGAAGTTAGGACGCCAGAACCCTACCCAATAAAATTGAAAATGGACTAAGTTCAAAAAAAAGTCTTAAATTCCTTGAAATGCACTGTGGCAACACTCAAGAAATAAGATGACAGGAATGAATATGGAAGAATGGAAGACTGACCAAGAACACATCTGTAGTCTTTTTTTTTTTTCTTGTCTTTTTGCCTTTTCTAGGGCTGCACCCACGGCATGTGGAGGTTCCCAGGCTAGGGGTCAAATTGGAGCTGTGGCTGCTGGCCTATGCCAGAGCCACAGAAACTCGGGATCCGAGCCGCGTCTATGACCCACACCACAGTTCACCGCAATGCAAGATCCTTAACCCACTGAGCAAGGCCATGGATCGAACCCGCAACCTCATGGTTCCTAGTTAGATTCGTTAAGCACTGTGCCACGATGGGAACTCCGATATCTGTAATCTTGTATGAATCCCTAATGAGAATGGTTTTAACCTAATCAGGACCACACATTCTGGGTAGTTCTATCAGAATGCTTTCCAAATGCACTTAACAATGTACATAATTTTATTAGGTTGAGATATTATTTTATTACCTGTCACACCACTTAGGCGAAACTCCACTCCTCCAAAACACACCAACATACAAAAAGACACACACACATTAGCAAACATGTTAGAACCCACTTTCACACACACATTCACACACAGTCCCTCAACCAGACATATTTAAAAGGTGAATGTGAACATTGAAATCCACAACCTTAGTAAAGTATTCAAGCAAAACTGTATGGACACATTTGTTCTACTGAATTTCTCTATACCATCTAGAAATGTTTAAAGGAGTTCACATGCAGAGTACTCCCTAAGTACTTTTTGTTGCATGTGAATTCAGTCTCATTTTATTTTCCTATCCTTCACTGATTGTTACAATTACCTAAATAATAGATTAAAACAGAATCAAAGAACTTTTTAGGAGCATTTTGAGAAAAGAATACATATGCTACAAAGGACAAACATTTTAAACCATTCTAAAATATAATTGCTTTAGAACGGGAGCCAGTCAAGAACCCACTGAACATAGTATCATATACAATATGGATTTTGTCAAAGAATGTCTTAACTCAATTTCAACATGTGATTCACCCTTTGTATACTGTGCACTAATGATATCATTCATCCTGTGCCTGTTATAGGAAAATAGATTTCAAAATAGGTTAGCTTGTACTGGTGCTTCTTTAATAAAGCTTTCTGAAATTATTTGTTTTATAATTTCAAATTATTGTGAATATAAAAGTAGGCTCATAGTAGTGTGTTTATAATAAAAATAAAGGCCTCAAGGGACTCATAAACTCAATAGCACTCAAGTGGGTTATTGAAAAAATAATGCCATTATTGCAATAGCAAACATAGTCAACTACACAAATACCTTCTAATCTCATTTGCAATATGCACAGTGCTTTCTATCATGCATTTTACAAGTGCATTATTTTCTCTCACAGCAGAGAAACCATATAAAGAGCTAAAACTTTAAAAGCTTTTTTATACTTGTATTGATACATTATACATTATTAGATGTGTATTAGAGAAGCATGTTTTCATGAAAAGAAATAGGGATTCTATTCAGCAGAAATGTCCTTCTGCTTCTCAGACTATGTAAGATGTTTGGTTTCCTGTGGTAGGCTTTTTAGCCAATTTGTTGGAGTCTTTCCAAGGACAGTCAAAATGAAATTGGAGGTTGCAGCATTTTAATATCCCTTTGAACCTAAGCATTGCTGAAGTACTCAGAAATCTGCAAATTCACTGGCTCTCTTGTGGGCCTCTGTACAGAGTTGGTAATTAATTAATTATTCTCTAGTAATCAACTTTCAGTATAATGGCAACTGTTTATTAACTTTATCAAATGTTGAATAAAATACTAACCTATACTTAATGTGCTCCAATGAGTTTTAAATTTTTATCCAATTTTAGCATAAATATGTAGGCACAAATTTATGTCATCTGAATATAGATCTGAGAAAAAGAACAGCCCCAAGTACATTTAAAGATGTTTTTAAAAGTTCCATATACCTCAGATACCACCTGAAAATCAGTAATGAGGTATGCAAGTCAGTCTCTCAAGAGCAGAAACTTAGTTCTGCTATTGAGGGCTATGGCCAAATGACATAATAAAACACATTCTGTGAAGAAAGAAAGATGTGTCTACAATTTTGTAAAGGAATATAGTCACTGATAAAACTATGATTTCTTTTTCAAATCTTACTAATCTGACTCATCTGCAAAGAGGTGTGCTGTCACATAGTTTCTTCTGACGTAAGAGTATCATACATATTGTCCATAATTAAATGGATAGAACAATAGCAGTGGCCTTTGGCACAGAAACTGAGTCAGGGGAAACAGATATATCCTCAAGGACTTACTACGGGTCATGTTCTGACCCAGGATTTTTGCATGTGCCTGTCTTCTACCACCGCCCCCCGCCCCCCGCCCCAGTAGCTTTTAACAGAATGGGATTTTTCTAGGTTTTTTTTATCATTCTACTTTCATGATCTAGACTCTTTCCTAGAACATAAGAATAAGAAGTAAATAAGTAGGTAGATGATGATAGATAGATAATGGAACTAAATATCTTAGTGACTGAATGATCTATGTTGTCTAGTTGTCACAATAGCCCTAAAAGTCAAATATTTCTATTCAAATATTATAAATGAACAAAACTAAATACTATTCCTCCACACAATAAGTGTCAGTCTATGCTGTAGATTATCAAAGCCAAAGTTAGTAATGTATGTTCTTTTATTAAAACATACTTGTTTTTATTGTTATTATATTTACATATGTGGTACATGATCACATTTTACTCGAATAAAATATTTACAGATATGACTATTGCTCATTTGACAACCATACTAATCCTAGCCCCTCTCATTTATAAACCATATAACTCCATGCTATAAGTATTAATGTTGATTATCATTTTATTTGGGGGAGAGAGAGAGAGACTGAGCTATGGAAAAGAAAATGTTCTGTAAATTGTCAAGGTCACAAGGCTAGGAAGTAGTGAACCTGGAATAAGTTACAAAATTTGTTCCAGAGCTTATGCTTTCAGCCACTATGGTCATTATTCCCTACTGCTTTTCTGTGAAATAGATTTTCAAGGTTTGGTAGCCAGTAATGCAATGTTATCATACCAATGGATAAACCAAACAGAAGGGCATGATTAGAGTACATACAAAAGAGTAGGATCTACAAAATAAACAAATAAATAATAATTCAATTATTTTTCAAAGAATATTTAATAACATTTGTATTAGTTTTGTTTTCTTTCCCTCAGCATCGCTTCATACATAATATTCTATACTCTGCTCAGAAATGTGAAGAGGTATATCATAATATTAGAAGAAATTGATTGTTTTGTTTCTCTTTCCAATGAAGATGGTAAACATTGATAGATTTTTTAAATTGAATATAAAAAAATCATCTATCAAACAAAAAGTTAAGGTGGTCACAGAAATGCTGGTCACCATCTCTCTTCCCATAAACAAAAAAATCATTAATTCAAGCAGAAGCAAAGTTACCACAAATCATCCTCAGTAATAATATAACATAGAAACATCTTTACATGAAGGAAAATATACTTTCAAGTTCTCATTTTGGTTAAAAAAAAAAGAAAAAATAGGAGTTCCCGTCGTGGCGCAGTGGTTAACGAATCCGACTAGGAACCATGAGGTTGTGGGTTCGGTCCCTGCCCTTGCTCAGTGGGTTAACGATCCGGCGTGGCCGTGAGCTGTGGTGTAGGTTGCAGACGTGGCTCGGATCCTGTGTTGCTGTGGCTCTGGCGTAGGCCGGTGGCT
Source organism: Phacochoerus africanus (assembly GCF_016906955.1). Taxonomy (NCBI): domain Eukaryota; kingdom Metazoa; phylum Chordata; class Mammalia; order Artiodactyla; family Suidae; genus Phacochoerus; species Phacochoerus africanus. The sequence goes on along the minus strand of NC_062556.1, from coordinate 58,868,641 downwards.
ACAGCTCTGATTCAACCCCTAGCCTGAGAACCTCCGTATGCCGTGGAAGCGGCCCAAGAAATAGCAACAACAACAACAACAACAATAACAACAACAAAAGACAAAAAGAAAAAAGAAAAAATAGAATTCAAAATATTCAACAATTGTTAATATTTTGTGCTGGAGTAATATAGCTGAATCTGGCCTTGCTGTGAACTGTGGTGTAACTTGCAGATGCGGCTGGGATAAGGCATTGCTGTGGCTGTGGCATAGGCCAGCAGCTACAGATCCGATTTGACCCCTAGCCTGTGAGCCTCCATGTGCCATGGATGTGGCCCTAAAAAGACAAAAAAAAAAAAAAAAAAAAGAATAAAGAAGAAATAGATGAAAGGTAAGTCAGGGATCCAACGTGGGTCCTCATGGATGCTAGTCAGGTTTTCTTCTGCTAAGCCATGATGGTAACTTCTATTTCTTACTTTAATTTTCCAAAATGTATCTTTTATTTTACATACATTTTTGGGTATTGGATGATCTCAATTCCCAAAATATCTACCTTTAACTACAGTAATCTCTGATTTTGTGCTCTGAGAGCCCGAAATTTCCCTAGAGGTAAATTCTCAAGCAGCTTTTGCTCTGAATTTTATAAATATCACAAAAAATTTGTCAGGGTAAAGAAAAATTTAAAGCTTTTCTTGTCTGTGTGATTTCTGAAAATTTCAGATTGTATTAGATACAGCTCCTGAGATGTCTTCACTATGAATGAAGGCACATGAACTAACCAAATTTTAAATAAATACTTTTACAAATAGTACTAGTCTTCAGTGTGTTGCCAATCCACTCTACATGGAAAATTTTATGTTTCTGCATTAGGTCTTTCTGAGTAAAAAAAAAAATACAGGTGACATGGGTTAAAGGATACGTGAACCGCAAACAAGCTTTGGAATTTAAAGACAGAGACTTTCAAAGGGCTGTACAGGTTTATGGGTCCTGGAGCCATTTGCTTACATTAGAGAAACTAATCATCCTACTTTTCCCAAAGAGGATTTGTTCACATTAGAAAGGCATTGTCTTTCCTCTGGAGAGAAGGAGCCTCTATGCAAGCTTCTTTGTATAAGAGAGGAGATGAATAATTTTGGGATTTTGTTTACCTAGTACAGCCCCCACCCCTCCTCCCATAGAAGCAGACATCTGCACTGAACACATTGCCCTGAGTAGGAATTGGAGCAAGAGGAATCAACACAGTATTCTGTAAGTAAATATTCAGTCTGAGCAGTCTGCCTCTGATCCTGAAATCTGTGTTATATACGTAGTTATATAACTATGTGTATGTATTTTATATATACATAACTATGAGTATATGTGGTTATGTATATATTCTATATACATAACTATATGTATATGTATATATGGTTATATATCTATAAAGTTATGTATATTCAGACATATACACGTCTTTATATACACACACACACACAATATAGATGTTCTAAATATACATGCTTCATTTGTACATGAATAGCTTGACTCCAATTAAAGCTGAAAAATTCATATGAGTGTTCATACCAAATTGTACTCTATCCATCATACACTGAAGTACCAGGTCTGCCTCAAAATATGGTAATTTTTTTTATTTTTCCCTGACAATTGCTAGATATTGGACATTCAAGGACATTATATCATTAATAAAATAGCATATATCCATTCTCTACAGCTAATTTTCTCTGTCCCATATATGCTCAAGTATGTTAAGAACATTCTAAGTCTCCCTTTCCTCCATATTTGAAAATTATGGCACACAATGCTATATTACTTGCTTTCGAACTCTCAACATATAGTCCAGGAAATATAAAGTATACTAAATATAGCTGCACAATATGTATATACTTACTCTATACTATACAATACAGTCAAAACAACACAGTATGTATATACACTATATAATACAGTGCAAAGGTGCTCTTAAGGTCAGGAGGTTGACTCAGATATTCAGGGATAGTTCTTCTTCAGGAAGTGACAAGTTTTACTCAGTATGTGTAGAGAACCAAGTGCATCCAAGAGAAAAAAAAGTGTGAATAAAGAGAGAGAATAAGAGTTCCACTGATGGCTCAGTGGAAAGGAATCTGATTAGCATTCATGAGGACGTATGTTTGATCCCTGGCCTTGCTCAGTGGGTTAAGGATCTGGCATTGCTGTGAGCTGTGGTGTAGGTAGCAGTCATGGCTCAGATCCCACGTTGCTGTAATATAATGAAGGCCAGCGGCTACAGCTCCAATTTGACCCCTAGCCTGGGAAACTCAGACATATACACGTCTTTATGCCACAAGTGCGGCTCTAAAAAAATTAAAAAAAACAAACAAACATAAAATGTAGTTTAATTCAAGATTTTATGCAACATATAAAGACAAAGACATATGAGCATTGAATCTTTGTATTATGTTAAATAAAAATTAAACATTTTAACCTACTTAAATTACAATGTAAAAAGCATGTGTACAATTTGAAAACTATGAAATGTCTATGTTACTAGCAAAGATCTCTCTTTGAGCTCAGATTTTAACTGAGTATATTGGAGTTTCCATTGTGGCACAGTGGAAATGAACCTGACTAGTATCCATGAGGACACAGGTTCGATCTTTGGCCTCACTCAAGGATCTGGTGTTGCTGTGAGCTGTGAAACTAAACAATATTTAGTTTCATGTTACAGCAAGGTGATTTGTCATACATATAAATATAGCCATTTTTTCCCCATATAGGTTACTACAAACTATTGAGTAGCTTTTCCTGTGCTATATAGGAGATTCTTTTTAATCACCTATTTTATACAGTAATGTGTATATGTTATTCCCACCCTCCCAATTCTTCCCTCCCCACAATGGTTTTACCTATGGTAACCATAACACTGGTTTTGAAATCCGTGATTTTGTTTCTGTTTTATGAATAAGTTATTTTGTGAACTTTTTATTAGATTCCACACATAAATGATATCATTATGATATCTGAGTTCCTCTGTTGACCTACATCACTCAGTATGATAATCTCTAGGTCCATCTATGTTGCTGAAAATGGTATTACCTCATTCTTTTCATGGCTGGATAACATTCTATTGTAGCCCAGATTATTTCACCATGGAGTTTTATCAAGAAAGAAATAGGACCAACTTTACTGCAATCTTCTCAGAAAATATATCTGAAGTTACAATTATCCACCTCAGTTGTAATCCTAATGGTAAAATCTGAAAAACACATTTTCTTTGATTTTTTTTTATGAAGAGTAATCAATAGTTTTTCCTATCATTGTATCCATGTATGTAATGTATCTTTTCTAACCCCTCTCTGTAGAACTAAAATTACGTATAAATTCAACTACTTGATATTTCCAAACTGTTTCCTGTTAATGTTTTTTTTTGGCTTTTTTTTTCCCCCCTGCTCTGTTTTAGATGGATAGTTCCACTGTGAGTCCACTGATTTTTCTTCTCGGTGATCCAAGGACTGTTCAGCATATCCAGGGAATTTTCAATTTCTTATTATATTTCTCAGGTCCAGAAGTCTCACCCCCTTTTTTCGTCTTTTATGTAGTGCCCATTTTTGAACTCTTGTCAGTTTTTCCTTTAAATACTTGAGCATATTTATAATTGCTCTAAGTCTTGTTCTATTTATATCATCTTCTCTGTGATATCTGGAGCTACTTCTATTGATCTATTTACTTCCTAATTTGGGGTCATATTTTTCTGCCTCTTGGCATTACTGGATGAATTTTATGTTGTCAAGTTATGGATTTGGCTGTCTTCCTTTAAATAGTCCCCCCCCAACTTGCAATTATTTATTTGCAAATAATCTTAATCTTTTTAAAGCCTACTTTTAATCTTTTTTAGGTCAGTCTAGATTAAAACTTTATGACAATTTAGCCCCATAACTAAAATCTGATGCTCTGGGATCACTACTGAATATTTCAGGTGTTCAATTAAAGTTACTTACACTGGTCAGAATTTATATATCTCAGTCCACAACTTCCTGGTAATTCTTCATTCCCTAATCATGTGGAGTTTCATCCAACTTTTCAAATTTAAGTTCAGCCAAAGATTTATGGGAATTCCTGTGTAGATTGGTGTAGACTTTTCTTTGTAACACTCCCCTTTTCTAGCACTTTGACTCACTACCAAATACCTGCCTTCCCATTTTTGGTTTATCTCTTTTACTCAATTAGACCAGTGTGGAATAGATTTTTCTTTCCTGAACTTGTCAGGAAAGTGAACCCAGGCAGAAATGGTACCTCCACTGATTTGTGTCCATTCTGTTAGGATAAGACTCATGTGATGTGTATCGACTAATGCCTAGATGGTAATTTATTCTGAAATTCAATTTTTACATTGATTTTAGTGGGAGGAAAATTAAGAACCAAGGAATCCATTATGGCTATAAAGGGAACTCCATTGTTTTTCTTTTGACGTTATTTCACAATTACCATTAATACAAGGTGTCAATGTCACTTGTCTTCTAAAATCTTGTTTTAAACTGTAGATGTACTGTTCTAAGTGCTTAAAGGTATCAGTTATTTCTTTTCCCACTTGAAGTTATCTTTAGGTGGCTCGATTACACCTCACTCTCATGCTCAGAAAGAAGTCTTCAATGTTCTCCTTTTACATTTAAAGTTAAACTTCAATTCTGTCCTCTGGTTTTTAAATTTCTACACTTATCTGGCCCCAGTTCCCTCTCCAACCATAGCCACTAGATGTTTCACACAATGATCACTATGCTCTAGTCATACTGGCCACCATTCATCCCCAAGAAGAAATCAAGCACCTCTTTCTTAGGGCTTTTTCCAAAAGCTGGTATCATACTTGAATCATATTTTCCCCACATCTCCAGAGTTTAGAATATTTTTTTATGTGTCGATATTGTACAGGCAGGGAAAATGAGAAAAAGTGCAAGCCTTAGGCACTACTCAATTACTTTTCAAAAAGAGCACACATCTGTGCAGCCACAATTTACACAATTTTACTAATACCACAGAAGCCTTTTCATGTCTCCTTTCCATCATTGCCCCGAAAAATTAATGGTTATTCTGATTTCCATCACAAGAGATAACTGTTCCTATTTTTCAGTCTTTTTTTTTTGTCTTTTTGCTATTTCTTGGGCCGCTCCCGCAGCATATGGAGGCTCCCAGGCTAGGGGTCCAATCGGAGCTGTAGCCTCCAGCCTACACCAGAGCCACAGCAACGTGGGATCCAAGCCGCGTCTGCAACCTACACCACAGCCTCACAGCAACGCTGGATCATTGACCCACTGAGCAAAGACAGGGACCAAAACCGCAACTTCATGGTTCCTAGTCGGATACATTAACCACTGTGCCATGACAGGAACTCCCCTATTTTTCACTCTTAAATAAATATAGTCCTATAGTATGCAGCTTTTCTGTGACTTCTTACACTTTCTGGTTATTTTTAGTAGAGCATATTTCAGCTTAGTTGGTGTGTTCCTAAAAATTCTGTCTTGTATGCTCTATTTTAGATTAGTTACCCTTCTAATTATTTAAGCATCCATTTTTTTTCCAGCTCTTTTCAGTATCTATCAGTCTGTCTATCCATCTGAATTTACAGCTATCTATTTCTTTAGGGCATAAAATACAAATTAACTCCTAGGAAATCAACATTTGAATCACTTGTATGTAATCTCCCATCCAGTAACTTCTGCATTAATTTCCTTGTACTCTGTGGCATTTTATGATGCCTAAACTCATCTAAATTCTAACATTAGATTGCTATCATAACTTTTATATCTTGTGTTACTTAGAATTGGGTAAATAGAGATACTGCAGGTAAGAGTTCAAAAACAGAGCTTATCTGGAAATCTTCACATTACTCTCAATTATTTTTCCCTTTTTTTTTCTTCTTGTTCTTTTTTGATCACATCATGGCAAATGGGGTTCCAAGACCAGGGATCATCTACACGGCAGCTGCAGCAACACTGGATCTTTTAACCCACTGTTCCGGACTAGTGGTCAAACCTGCATCCTGGCACTGCAGAGATGCTGCCAATCCCGTCGTGCCACACTGGGAACTCCTTGACTATTTTTCTTATATCACCTTTTCTCATTTGTCAAAATGAATATAAGATCATTATGTAGAAGCTCTGCCATTTTGGCAAAACAAAGGTAAAGAGTCATAAGGTTTGCACTTACATTGGTCTCTGACTGTCTATGTATACTATGATTTTCACAGAAAAATGAAGGAAGCATGTTAGTTTAGTGAATTTCTGTAAGAACCCATTTTGGAAAAATAGCAATAATTGGGTTCCAAGTCTCTAGAATTAAATTTTAACATGTTCGAATATGGTTTAAAATGCATATAGCCATATCATGATATAAATATTAATAGATCAGACAAAAAGTAGAATATACAGAAAACTACTTGGAGTTCTTGCTGTTGCTCAGTGGTTTAAGAATCTCCTGCAGCAACTCAGGTTCCTGTGGAGGACTGCATTCAATTCTCAGCCCTGCAGTGTGGATTAAAGGATCCAGCAAGTTTCCATGGAGGTCACAGATGTGGCTTGGATTCCATCCCTGGCCAGAGAACTCCCAAAAGTCATGGGTGCAGCCATGAAATTACAAAAAGATAAGAAAGAAGGAAGGAAGGAGGGAAGGGAGGAAGGGAGGAAGGAAGGAAGGAAGGGAAAGAAAGAAAGAGAGAGAGAGAAAGAGAGAGAGAGAAAAAAAGAGAAAGAGAGAGAAAGAAAACTACTCATTTTAAGAGCAGAATGGGTCATCCTAAGTCATTCCATTAGTAGAAGTGAATCAAACTTTATGATGCATAAAAAGCTAAGAGAATGAAGAAAGTGTCTGTGTTCTAAGAAAGTTCTCAAGTTGAATTACACTGAAGCAGAAAACTATAAGTAGTCACCAGTGATATCCTTTAAATGTTTAACTAGTAGGTAGTTATATTCTAAGCAAGAATATCAAGTAATACAAGAATGTAATAGAACATAAAACTAAGATATTTTAAAAAAGAAGAAAGAAAAACTCCCAGCTCATAAATGGAAATAAAAATCTCATCAATTTTTAAATAATTATTAATTACCACCTTAAATTTCTATAAATAGCTCTATGAAAAATATGTTACTTTTATATGTATTAGCTTTTATGGTTTCACAATGATTGCATGTGAAGAAATTCGTTCAGAAGTAAAAATAATGCAAAGTATTTAAACATTACAAACCAAAAATGTTAAAATGAAGAAAACAAATCCAGGATCGTTAGTCTAATTTCATGTTGCCCTTCATTGTAGTAGGTATAATATATTTAAATAATTTTAAAAACCTAGCAGAATAATGAAACTTTACTTTTAAAATGTGTTCCATCTATTTATGAGATAATATTATTTTCTCTAGCGTTTTCTTGAATCTTGGATTTTAATCCCTCTGGTACTGAAACTTGGGTCTTCATCCAAGAATACAGACTTGCAGCTGTTGTTTATCCTGGACGATCCACTTTTATTTCTAACAGTCCATGCACAGCTGTGCACTTGAAGGGATTAAAAACGTTAGAATATTGTTTTGGAGGAAGCCATGCACTGTCTACAGAAAGAATAACAATTTTAAATTCTTCAGAGTTTACAAATGTTAACTTCTATCTCCTGAGGTAATCCTGGTCCCTGTTATATATTCCTGGACTCCTAAAATGAGAACACCTGACTTACTTTTGATGTAGGAAATAAAGTATCTCTTGCCTTTAGCAACAGTAAAATCTTTATAGAGAATGTTACATCCCACAGACCTAAAGCAGCATTACAAAATATAATTCTTTTAACCATGATCTAGTGCCTGTAGCATTTGAAAAGACTTAGGAACTAATACATACATTGTTCTAAATAAGAGACAGGAAGCAACAGAAAGAAGGTTTGAGCTCCTGCCTTACATTTTGGATAAGGTTTCTGCATTTAGCAAGACATATGTTTCAACAATCAAGACTTTCACAGGTTTGTTATTAAACATTTGGTGTATCCAACACTGTGAGAAACCAAGCTAAATTAATAAGAATGGCAACATTCATGACTGTAAAAGACAACATCAAAACCAGATAACAGTAATCAAAACAGTATGGTACTGGAACAAAAACAGACATATAGATTAATAGAACAAAATAAAGAGCCCAGAAATAAACCCACACACTATGGTCAATTAATCTATGACAAACGAGGCAAGAAAATACAATGGAGAAAAGACAGATTTTTCAATAAGTCGCTCTGGGAAAACTGGACAGCTATATGTAAAAGAATTAAATTAGAACATTCTCTAACACCATATACAAAAATTAATTTGAAATGAATTGGAGACCTAAATGTAAGACCAGATACTATGAAACTAGAGGAAAACATAGGTAGCAACTCTTTGATATAAATTGCAGCAATACTTTTTGATCCATATTTTAAAGCAAAGGAAACAAAAGCAAAAATAAACAAATGAGACCCAATTAAACTTACAAACTTTTGTGCATCAAAGGAAACCACTAATAAAAATAAAACCTACTGAATGAGAGAAGATATTTTCAAATGACATGACTGATAAGGGATTAATAGCCAACATACATAAACAGATCATACAAATCAACATCAAACCTGAACAGCCCAAATTAAAAAAAAAAAAAAAAAAAAAAAAAGGGCTGAAGACCTGACTAGACATTTTTTCCCAAAAAGGAAATGCAGATGACCAACGGGCACATGAAAAGATGCTTGCCACTGCTAATCATCAGGAAAATGCAAATAAAAACTATAATGAGCTATCACTTCACATCTGTCAGAATGGCTATCAATGAAAAGAACACAAATAACAAGCATTGGTAAGGATTTGGGGTAAAGGGAACACTCACACACTGTTGGTGGAAATATAAATTGGTAATCCACTCTGGAAAAGAGTATGGCAGTTTCTTAAAAAAAAAAAAGCAACTAAAAACAGAATGATCATATTTCATATCAGCAATTCCACTCCTAAGTAAATACACCAAAAAAAATGAAAACAGTAATTTAAAAAGATACATGCACCCGATGTTCACAGCAGCATTATATATGATTGCCAAGGTATGGAATCAACCTAAGGGTCCATAAACAGATGAATAGATAAAGAACATGCAGTTTGTGTAGTAGTCTACACAATAGACTACTACTCAGCTGCAAAAAAAAAAAAAAAAAGAATGAAAATTAGCCATTTGCAGTAACACAGATGGACTTGGAGAATATTATGCTAAGTGAAACACGTCAGACAGAGAAAGACAGGTACTGTTTGATATCACCTATATGTGGAATCTAAAACAAAACAAAACAAAAACTAGTGAATAGAACAAAAAAGAAGCAGACTCACTGATAACAGAGAACAAACTGGTAGTTAGCAGTGGGGAGGGGAAGGGGAGGAGGGGGCAACATAGAGGGGGGGAAAGGAAACAAGAGTTGTTATGGCATTATATGAAATCATGTGTGTGAAACTTGAAAACTGCAAACACTATAGAATTTAAATATTTTTTTATTCAATGGAAACAAAAAACAAAACTGATAAGAGATGTGGAATTCTATTTAATAAAGAGATACATTTCCAGCCAAATTGGAACTACCCTCTAGCCTAAACCACCTGAGAATAAAAAAATATAAACAACTTCCCAAATTAAGTAGTGTATCATAGAACATATTCTGTTCATGAGGAGGTCACAAGTGGATGAAATGTTAATCATTTAGCTTAGGACTGGTGAAAGTTTTGGAGACAACCAGGAATATATTCCACTCCTACTCAGACTGATTGCTTCTCACAGGCACAATTTCATTCCTTAACACAAGTACACTTAACTAATTATATTACTGTCAATGTGAGCCACAAGATGAAAATATTCAGGAAGTATTATATTGACCTTTCTATGACCTGTCATTTGAAAGAGCATCCACAGAGCACCCAAAAGAGGAAAAACCAAGATACATCTGAAAACAATGAACAATCATGAAGTGGAACATGTATCACCATGAGTTCTATACAGGAAGTCAAGTTTTTATTTTTAAATTTTTTTTTTATTTTTTGCTTTCTAGGGCTGCACCTGCAGCATGTGGAGGTTCCCAGGCTAGTGATCGAATCAGAGCTGTAGCTGCTAGCCTACACAACAGCCACAGCAGTGCCAGATCTGAGCCAGGTCTGCGACCCACACCATAGCTCATGGCAACACCAGATCCTTAACCCACTGAGCGAGACCAGGGATTGAACCCACAACCTCATGTTCCTAGTCGGATTCGTTTCCGCTGCACCAGGACGGGAACTCCCAGAAATCAAGTTTTAAATGTGCAGTAATTAAGACAGCATAGTTTTGGCACAGATTAGACACATAGGTCAATGGAATAAAATGAAGAGTTCAGATATAGACCCATGAATAGATGTAAATTTATATCTGAAAATTGTAGCATCATTGAGGAATATACCAATTAAGCAAAAATTATCATTGAGGAATATACCAATTAAGCAAAAATTATCCTACAACAATGGCTATTTAAAGGAACATGAAAGAAATTGGATAGCTATTTCATACTCATTAAAATCAATTCTAGGTAAATTAAATACTTAAGTGTGAAAGACAAACCTACAAAACATAGGAAATAACATGAGAAACTAATATTTTATTTTGGGATAGAAAAGAATTTCATATACAAGAAACAGCATGCAAATCATAAAGCAAACTAATGATATTTTTATATTAAAATTAATATGTGTTTATAAAAGATATCATAAAGAGATTGAAAAGCCAACTACTATCAGACAGATAATTAGCATCCAGAATACACACACATACAAACATGTATAATACATATAGTGAATACAGAATATATAGTATATATAATATGTACTCTATATATACTATAATGTATAATAAATATATATGTGAACTAAAACAAAAAGCCATAATATTTAAAAAAAAAATCAAAGACTTGAGCAGCCATTTTCAAAAAGTGGAATAAAGAGCCCATAACCATATTAAGTAGACTATTAATACTATGAATTAATCAGATAGCATTCAAACCCAGCTGGCTGGGAAAAAGAAAACAAAGATCAGAAAACGCCAAGTGTTGTTGAAGATGTAGCACAAGATGAGCAATCCATCCATTGCTGGCAGACATTGAGCTTAGTCCAAACACTTTGGAAAACAGTTTGGCATTCACGCTAAAGTTTTAGATAGATATGTGCATTCTATGACCCATAAATTTGATTACTTTGTATGCACTCCAGAAGAATAGTTGCCAATGCCCATAAAATGGTTCATATAAATACCGTTCAGAAAAGCAAAAAACTCAAATATCCATCGAGATTAAAACATGTCCATATATTTTCCTACCATGAATAAGTATGGTGTCTTCTCAAAAGTAATACTGAATGAAATTTTAAAAATATAATATAGAAAAATATATTATTCCATTTATAGAAGGTTTTTTAAAATACGTTGTTTACAGATGCATACCTAGATGGTAAAATTATAAAGAAAGAAAGATAAAGAAATAATTTGCACAGAACACAAGATTTTTTTTTTTTTTTGGTCAGCTAAGTGGTGATGGTGAGAGGGAGAAATGATCCAAAGAGCAAATAGCATTCTCAGGAGAAACAGATGATGTTCATGGCCTGGACGCTGGAACAAAATCAAAGTCTCTGATGAGGTATAGTCATTAGCTAGTCTGCCAAAAAATTCTGAATTTGAATCTTTTCGTTACTAGGACTAACATACACATGTATGTGGACAATTTTAACCACTTCTTCTCTTGGAATCATTTCTCTATTCACCTGCATACAAATGAGAGATGCATCTCTCTAGGCAAACTCAAGTACCATTCCTACTATCATATCAGGAACCTCAGGGTAAAAAGATTGCCTAATCAGAAGATGTTAAAAATTATAATTGAGCCAGGCACTTCCAGGTGGCAAATGATTAGCTCTCCAAATTCTGAGTTGTATAATATTCAGTAAACAGCTTCTTAAACTACAAGCCTCTGGAAGAGATTTCTTAAATCTAGGATGATGCCCTGAAATCTGTCTTTACAACAAGCATGTAACTAATTCCAAAGCAGCAACACTGGTCTACACACACAGGATGAACGTATGCCAGCTATATTAGACACAAGAAACCAGGGAGCGCTGTCAAAGCTAAGGGCAAGAATTTCCTCAGTAACTGCATGCCTTGACAATTTGTTTTGGCACCACTGTTTTTTATACTTTAAAATATTTGGGTTGCCTGGCTCTGTAGTACTGATTAGATCTTCTAAGAAGTCTTACCCCTGATCTTTTTTTGGTACATCAGTCTAATCCTTCTGACACTATGGCAGTTCTGATCTATATCTTAGCCAGGATATAAAATATTTATGTGGGGAGTAAGCAGGAGAAAGGAAGTGTGGAATTAGTTGAAGCTGCAAGATTTGAGTTAGCTATGATACTAAGAAAGTTTGGAATTCTATGCCTTTGCCAGTGTTAGATTCATTCTAACTGTTCAGTGATTAAGCACAGTGGTTAAGCTGAACTCTCAGTATTATAAAAATTGCCTCTGGGGTAATTTTAAATGGCAGATTTGCTGGGCTTTTCTTTCCATGAGATTCAGAGCTCTATATATGATTTCCTTTGAACAAAGTTTCTATACATAAAAAAAAAAGATATTAAATCTCATATTTTGATGAAAATGACACTGAGAAAAGTGTACTTTTTAAAGGTATCTATTTTATGCTATATATTTTATATAAACTATTAAATCTATGCCAAAATCCTAACAAAACAAACTGAAAATGGTAAAAGAGTTACTGAATGCAATGTGTCAAATAATTGGTGATGCTGCTATTCATATCAAGGTTATTTGCCCTCCATTTTCATACTGTAACTCCTAACTACTGTGTTTGCTGCCACACAATTCACTGTGAAATACTTTTTTCAGAAGTGAATTCAAATGCGATTCAGATTTTACTAAAAATCTACCTTATTAGAAAATGCATAGCAGTATGCCTGAGATATTCAGGGAAATGACAATATATAGAGTGACCTATAGCAAGGTAAAGAGTAGCTCTTATCACAAGAACAAAGTTCAATTTCCACGCCTTTCTTAAAATATCTATGTGGTTGAAGTTAATCTTTACTGAATAGTATAAAGTATCAGGTCAAGTCATAATATGAGTTTAATATTTTATCTTAGATGGGTTTACACTATACTGGAAATATCACTTTGTATATATGTCTAAGAAAATGATGCCTGAACGTTATTCTGCTTAGAATTGAAAAGAAAAGCATATAAAATGGCATGTTTTGGCCCACCTTCCTTCTCTTACTCATACACCCTGAGATGAGTTTCAAATATCTGCATTTTAACAAGAACCCCAGGTGATTCTGAACTAAGTGGTGAGCGGACAGAACATTAAGAAATATTATTTAATGGCACATAAAAATGTACTGGTCGTTAATGTTCATAAAATCTTAGAGAAGCCTTTGAAAACAAGGTGAAATACACTTTAAATTATAATGTTATTTATATTTAATATGGAAGTTACTGTCTCTTCTGCAAGATATGGATTTATTTTAAAACTTTCAAAACTTTTAAGTTCCTCTTAAGGTCTTGGTACAAAGTATATGTAAAATAGAAGTTTTAAAGAACACAATAGTACTGTTAAACCTTCAACAAGTAATGTATCTTTCAGAGAAAAATATACAAAGTTTTTAATTGTCTCTTGCTGCTAAAAATTTTTGCTTTTACTGTATAGTATTCTTTCTGGACACTGGTAATTAAAACTTATGATTCACTTTTTAGGCATTTTGAATATGCGGTTAGGGAATATTATTCATATAATTAATTAAATAATGCTAATATTAATCATTATAATAAATAATAACCGAAGCTAGGCAAATCTGAGTCATACTGCCAGACATCTAAGGTAAAATGAACATCTGAAATTTTTCTACCAGAGGGGATAGAAATGGCACAAATACATATGGAAGAATAAAGAAAAGAATGAAAGCTTTTCAAAATAAAGTTGCAATGACAATGTAAACATGCTTTTAAAATGCTGGAAAAAGGAGTTCCTGTCATGGCACAGCGGTTAACACACCCGACTAATATCCATAAGTACGTGGATTTGATCCCTGGCTTTGCTCAGTGGGTTAGGATCCGGCATTGCTGTGAGCTGTGGTGTAGGTTGGCAGCTGTAGCTCCAGTAAGGACCCCTAGCCTGGAAACCTCCATATGCTGCTGGTGCGGCCCTAAAAAGATAAAAAAAGACCAAAAAAAAAATGCTGGAAAAAGAAATAAAGCATCTGATTTAGCGTTTTACATACAGTGAAAATATCTTTCAAAAAGGAAAGCTAAAGACAATAGCCAATAAATAAAAGCTGAAAGAATTGTTTTCAAACAAATTTACAGTACAAGAAATGCTAGAAGAAATTCTTCCAGCAGAAAAGATTGAGTATAAGATGGAAGTTCAGATCTATTAGTAAGAAAAAAGGAGCATCAGAGAAAAAGAATACTTGGATAAATATAAAAGAGTATGCATATTAAAATACATATCTATTCAAATTTTACTTATATTTTAAAGCAAAATTACAACATAATTTGGGTTTTATAGCATATTTAGACATAAAATGTATGACAAAATAACTGCAAAGAGTGTGAGGAAAGAGATAATTATAACATTGAAAGATTTAAATGATTTTCATGAATAATACAATTTAAAGGAAGTTGTAATAAACGAATAATGTATATTTTAATCACTAAAGAAACCATGAAAAAACACAAAGATAGCTAAAAAATCAGTAGAAGACAAAAAATGGACTACTAAGTATACAGACTTTACCTAAAATTAAACCAGAAAGACAGAACAAAGGAAAACAATGAGAATAAAGAAACACAAAACACATTTTTAATGTTAATTGGAATATGTAAATCTAATGTAAATTACAAATATCAAAATTATATTAAATGTAAAGATACCAAGTACATTACAAAGAAAAGTTTCTCAGAATTGATTAAAAAAGCAAATATTAACTGTAGCTTAGTTATAAGAAATGTATTTTGAAAATATACAAGTTGAAAGTAAAAGGTAAAAAGAAATATACAATGCAAACTTCAGATATAAGAAACTTTGGTGGTTTCATTTACTTTAGTGAAAAATATATTTTGATAAACTTTATTAGCAGAGCTACATAGGTATCACATAAAGATAAAAAGAGCAGTCAGAAGAAAGATAATATTAAAAAATTCACATGCTTCTGATGAATTTAAAAGTACATGAAACCGGAAAAAAAAAAGAAGAAAGAATGAAGGGATAAACAGACACAGCCATAACCAAATTTAAAGATCTAAAAGTTGCCTTTCAGTAATTCCAAATACTTGTAAAGACAAATGACAAAAATGATATCTGACATTGATTTGACTCAATTGCTATTTCTAAACTATTACATCTAATGATAGCACTTAAAGGTTTTTAATTCAGGAAAAATGAAAACAAGACTCACCAGAAAGACTTGTGAAACAAAACCATTTTTTTCATAAGACAAAAAAAATTGGAAAAATGCCAAATGCCCACCAGAAAAATTGTGATGTGTGCATATAACAGGATGCTGTTAGGTGATAACAAAAATGAAGTATAGGAGTTCCCGTCGTGGCGCAGAGGTTAACGGATCCGACTAGGAACCATGAGGTTGCGGGTTCGGTCCCTGCCCTTGCTCAGTGGGTTAACGATCCGGCGTTGCAGTGAGCTGTGGTGTAGGTTGCAGACGCGGCTCGGATCCCACGTTGCTGTGGCTCTGGCGTAGGCCGGTGGCTACAGCTCCGATTGGACCCCTAGCCTGGGAACCTCCATATGCCGAGGGAGCGGCCCAAAGAAATAGCAAACAAAACAAAACAAAACAAACAACAACAAAAAAATGAAGTATAGATGTATTTGCAACGAAATGCACAAATTTCTCTCCTTTCTTGCCTGGCTTTCTCTCTCTGTAGATGATAGACAGGGAGGTGGGCAGGTAGGTAAGCAGACAGATGGATAGAAAGGTAGGTAGAGAGCTGCTAGGGAACTCAACACCATTTTAGACCTTCTGAGTTCTCTGGGATTTACGTTTCTTAGAATTTTTGCCAAAGGTTTTCAATTTTTATATTCCATCAGTGCAAGTCAATCATATGACTGGCAGGACAGAAGAGAAGCAAATGTGAGCCTACCTCTATGAGCATCTCTGCCAAGAACCCAGTGCAGTTCTCTGAGGCACCTGAATGTATCACAGGTCCTTTCCACCTATTTTTCTAACTTCTTGATCTCTTCAAAGAAAGAGTTGAACTTGTGAGCTAAAGTGGCTTTCTTGACCTTTTGTTCCTTCAGATGTTTCTGTAGTTTTATAAATAATGAATAACCTTAATCCCATCCCTTTCTGATTAAAGTAGTGTTCCCTGTTTTTTTTCTGTTTTTTTTTTTTGACTGGATCCTAATAGAAACAAATCTAAAAAATATATATTGAAACAATTTCTTTCAAGAGATAATTTTAAACAAAATTAAACTTATTTAGTTTGATGAGTTTTATCAATTATGTACATGGAATAACCACAATCAAAAATAAAAGAAATATAATATCTTTATCTTACTGAGAAAGTTTCATGTCTCTCTATGGTCAATCATTGCCCAATTCTGATTTATGAAACCACAGAATATGCAAATTGGTGCAGCCAATAGTACAGAGGTTCCACGAAAAAGTACAAATAAACATATGACTCAGCAACTCTACTTCTGGGTATTTTTCCAAAGAAAACAGAAACATTAATTTCAAAAGATATTTGCACTCCCATATTAATTGAAGCCTTATTTACAAAAGCAAAGATAACAGAAGCAACCTAAGTATTCACTGATAGATGAATGTATAAAGAAGTTGTGATATATGTACACTTATAAATATTACTCAGCCATTAATAAGAATTAAATCTTTCCAGTTTTGACAACATGGATAGAGCTAGGGTGTATTATACTATGTGAATAAGCCAGACAGAAAAAGAGAAATATGGTATCTTCTCACCTAGACTCTAAAAAGCAAAATGAACGAACAAATAAAACAGAAACAGACTTATAGATACAGAAAACAAACAGGTGTTTGCCAGAAGGGAGAGGAGTGGGGAAATGAGAGAAAGTGGTAAGGGAGATTAAGAAGTACAAATTGGAGTTTCCGTCATGGCTCAGTGGTTAACAAATCTGACTAGGAACCATGGGATGAGGGTTCAATCCCTGGCCTCACTCAGTGGGTTAAGGGTCCAGCGTTCCTGTGAGCTGTGGTGTAGGTTGCAGACACGGCTCGGATACCGCTTTGCTGTGGCTCTGCTGTGGCTCTGGTGTAGGCCAGCAGCTACAGCTCCGATTGGACCTCTAGCCTGGGAACCTCCAAATGCCGCGGGAGCAACAACAACAACACAACAGCAGCAGCAACAACAAAATATATACATATACACACTCATGATTACCCCTTATTTCTGAAAAGGTAACACTATATGCTAGTATAAAAGTGTTTCATTAAATAAAAAGTAGCTTTATATTTGAACAGTGTTGTGCCTGGTTATCCTTATAAGCAATGAGAATTTTCAGGCTCAAATACAGGGTAATGAACTGTATTGAGTGCAGCTATTTTGCGAACTTGCATAAGATGCAGAGGCATGTACTTAGCTTTTCTTAATCTCTGTTATTCTCTTGTATCTCAGAAAGGACTTTACAGATACCAAATATTCTTTTTTTTTTTTTTTTCTTGAAGCAGGAGGAATTTGGGCCATAATATGCTTTTATTTTTTTTCCAGGAAGCAGTTTATAGCTCCTCATTTTAAGAAAGCTCTATATAGTTAGAAGTGATGTTTTTGTCTTTCCCTTCTTTACTATGTAGGATTTCTAATGAGTTAGCACTTGGAAATACCTTGATGATTTAAAGATAGTTAAATGTCAATGTTGATAGGAAGAAAAATCATGTTTATTGAAGACCTAACATATTTCAGATAGTAGAGTAGGTTAGCCTAAAATATGTCATATATAATATTAAATATATTTCTTTTCAGGGTATTACAATTAGAACACTGAAATAATGACTTTGATTTTTTGATTTTCTAACTACATTTAAAACTCTGACCCAGGTTTTAATTACATAGATATATTTATTTTAACATTGCTTTCAACATTTAATTTTCAAATTACTTCATTAAAGTCATAATAATTACATGGAAATATTTTAAGAAGTGTTTTTTCACCCTAGAAGGTATGCAACTAATACATAATTTATAGTTTTAAACTTTTATTTTTATACATTTGTTTTTGCTTTATTAGAAATGGAATGAGAACAACAGTCTGTTCCCTAATGTCTCTGTGAAAAAGCTCTGTTCTAAATCCTACCATACTGTGAAAAAGAAGTTCCCAAAGGGGAACAGAGAAGGATTCTGGCTTTTCTAAAACCATTTCCAAGTAATAAGCCTAGAATAATATAAATTCTGTTTCTTCCTAAGGATGTTCTGATGGCTTTATTTTTTCCTATTTCTGAAATTATTATATTAAGAAATAAACTGAAAAGAAGTATTAAAATGGTTATAAAAGTTATCTGAATATTCACTTTCCATGCTCTCATTTTTCCATTATTAACTAGAACAGCTAATTCTTAAGCAGCTTTTACAGTTGTAAAAGACTGAGAAATAAATGGAAAAAGGAATGAAGACCGAAGCTTGGTACAATTATTATTTTATCAGGGGAGGCTGAGGGAAATGATCCTTTGTAATAGTCTGTCCCTACTTTTTAGTGAGTACAATACAGAGAGAGGAATAATACATCCACCCCATATTATTGTGCTGCAAACATAAAGCCAAAAGAATATTTCTAAAATGTAACTGAAGATTCCCAAGCATGTCTGTATCCTCAAATTAGCATCAGATAGAACCAAGTTGACAGTTACTAGCAAATCTAAAAAGATATCTCAGTTGAAAAACTATTAAATACAATCCCCAAACTACTTCCCAGTAAAGAAGTGGGTGTGGCATTGGCTCTCTACATTTTTTGCCTTTCTTTTCTTTTTAGGGCTGCACCTGTGGCACATGGACGTTCCCAGTCTAGGGGTCAAATCAGAGCTGTAGCTGTCTGCCTATGCCACAGCAATAGCAACACTGTATCCAAGTTGTGTCTGTGATCTATGCTGTATGTAGCTGGTGGCAACAGTGGATCCTTAACCCACTGAGTGAGGCCAGGGATCAAACCCCATCCTCATGGATACTAGTTGAGCTCCCTACAACTGAACCACAACAGGAACTCCCTACATTTTTCATATGTTAATTTGTACCATAAACATATGTAAAAGCAGGAGTTCCCTAGTGGCTAGGTGGGTTATAGTGTTGTCAATGCTGTGTCTCTAGTTACAACTGGGATGCAGGTTTGATTCCTTGGCCCAGGAATTTCCACTACCATGGGCATAGAAAAAAGAAAAAAAAGAAAAAGAAAAGGAAAAAAATATATATGTTTGTATATATGTATTTAAAAGCAGTTACACTTTTCTGATTTTTTTTTTCTTTCTAAAAGTATGCAACTTCACTTGCTATTCCTTTCTGTGGTTAACTGTGTGCTTTCTTACCTCTCACTTACCATTATAAGGGGGGTTCTATTATCTGAGGTCTTTGCTTTTATTCAGGGATCAGACTCTCCACCTTGGGTTTGGCCCCTAAGGGTTTTCTCCCATCTTCTATGTATACATCTTTTGTCCTTCAAAACTGAGCTTTACCAGGTTTTAGTGCTCAGAAAGTAAATTCGATATCTTTTTAAAATGTCTGTTTATACTTCATATTGTGTGTTCTGATTATCACTTCATATTACCTCATCTTCTAGGTACAATTATTTTAAATGCTATCTTCTCAGAGAGGCAGTGCCACTAAGAGCTTTGCTTACATCCTGTAGAGTCACTAAGATTTGAAACTTTGGCTTGATCATTAATGTATCTGTAGACTTAGGCAAAGAACATCCCTTCCTCTGTGACCTAAGTGTAGAAAAAAGTTTTCAGAAGAGGAAATAAAGATTTGTGAAGTTACTAATTTTTTTTTTGCTTTTTTTTAGGGCTGCATCCACGGCATCTGGCAGTTCCCAGGTGAGGGATTGAATCAGAGCTACAGTTGTCAGCCTATGCCCCATCTGTGACCTATACCACAGCTCACAGCAACACCAGATCCTTAACCCACTGAGCAAGGCCAGGGATTGAACCCACAATCTCCTGATTACTAGTTGGATTCGCTTCCACTGCACCACAACAGGGACTATTAACTAAATTTTTAATAAACTTTAACATGAGACAAAAATAACATATCAAAGACAAAAAGACAATGAACAAACTATAAAAACTACTGTTAACATACATTATGTATAATGTCCTAATATTCCATGTTTACAAAGAATGTTTAAAAGAGGACCAAATCAGGCAAAATTCTAAGAAAAATGTACAAAAGATATGAAAAATTACAAAAGAGGTATAAAAGATCTTTATATATATATATGAAAAGATATTCACTGTCATTCATGTGAGAAATATAAATGAAAGCTAAGATACAACATTAAAAGTGGGTACAATTTCTCTCCTATTAAATTGTCAAAAAGGGGAGTTACCGTCGTGGCGCAGTGGTTAACGAATCCGACTAGGAACCATGAGGTTGCGGGTTCGATCCCTGCCCTTGCTCAGTGGGTTAAGGATCCGGCGTTGCTGTGAGCTGTGGTATAGGTTGCAGACAAGGTTCGGATCCCGCGTTGCTGTGGCTCTGGTGTAGGCCGGTGGCTACAGCTCCGATTAGACCCCTAGCCTGGGAACCTCCATATGCTGCAGGAGCGGCCCAAGAAATGGAAGGAAAAAAAAAAAAGACAAAAAAATAAATAAAATAAAATAAAAATAAATAAATAAATTGTCAAAAAGATCAAAGGCTAACAATATCTCTGATAGAAGAATTTGATATTAAGTAAAAAAGAAACCTGAAAAAATAGTATAATAGCATATTTTTAAATAAAAAATAAGGGAAAACAAGAAAATGTCCTTACATTTCTTTACATTTGCAAAAAGAAAAAAGAATAACAATCAGAAAGGAAAACCAAAAAACACTGAACCTGGTGTTATCCAAGGAATAGAGTAGTGAGGTAAAAGATACAGGAGGGAGGAGTTCCCGTCGTGGCGCAGTGGTTAACGAATCCAACTAGGAACCAGGAGGTTGCGGGTTCGGTCCCTGCCCTTGCTCAGTGGGTTAAGGATCCGGCGTGGCCGTGAGCTGTGGTATAGGTTGCAGACGTGGCTCGGATCCCGCGTTGCTGTGGCTCTGGCGTAGGCCGGTGGCTACAGCTCCGATTCGACCCCTAGCCTGGGAACCTCCATCTGCCGCGGGAGCGGCCCAAGAAATAGCAACAACAACAACAACAAAAAAAAAAAGATACAGGAGGGAGTGATACTGTTCAGTATATAGATTTTTTACTACTGGGAGATGTTGTTTATTCCATATTCAGAACAAAAATTAAGTCAATAAGAGTTAAAGGATCAAGAAAATGTGTAATTATGTTGATGAGAGTCAGTGTTCTAACCATGGAAGATTGGGCACAAGTCAGTATGGAATACTAGATTGGAATGAGCAAGGGCAAATAAAAAATTTGGGGGGAGGGATGGATTAAATTTGAGATTATCTGTGTGAACAGGATTTCTAAATATGTATGTGATTATTAATGTATACATGCACATGGGCATGAACATGTATGTATATGCATATTTATTTATATTTGAATGTATGTTCATATCCATGTATACATTTAACTTTGGCCAAAAATGGCCAAAAGAGAAAAGTACAAAGCAAACAAATCACTCAGTGTAAATGAGTATACCTAGCTTTAAAGACACTGATCTTTAATCCTAAAGAATTAGGAACTAAAGAAACACCATTGCCATGCAAAAGCTTGTCAGTTTGATTAGGTCCCAATGGTTTATTTTAGCTTTTATTTCTGTTGTTTTGGGAGACTGACCTGAGAAAACATTTGTACGGTTGATGTCAGAGAATGTTTTGCCTATGTGTTCTTCCAGGAGTTTGATGGTATCTTGTCTTATATTAAAGTCTTGCAGCCATTTTGAATTTATTTTTGTGCATGGTGTGAGGGTGTGTTCTAGTTTCATTGATTTGCATGTTACCTGTTCAGATTTCCCAGCAATTCTTGCTGAAAAGACTTTTTCCCATTTAAAACAAACCAATGGGACCTAATCAAACTGATAAGCTTTTGTACAAGCAAAGGAAAGCAAAATGAAAACAAAAAAAAGACAACTTACAGAATGGGAGAAAATACTTTCAAATGATACAACTGACAAGGGCTTAATCTCTAAAATATACAAACAACTTATACAACTCAACAGCAAAAAAAGCCAACAACCCAATGGAAAAATGGGCAAGAGACCTGAATAGACAATTCTCCAAGGAAGATGTACAGATGGCCAACGATCACATGAAAAAATGCTCAACATCCCTGATTATTAGAGAAATGCAAATAAAAACTACCATGAGATACCACCTCAAACCAGTCAGAATGGCCATCATTAAGAAGTCCACAAAGAACAAATGCTGGAGGGGGTGTGGGGAAAAGGGAATCACCCTACTGCACTGTTGGTGGGAATGTAAGCTGGTACAACCACTACAGAGAACAGTATGGAGCTATTTTAGAAAACCATACATAGAACTACCATATGACCCAGCAATCCCATTCTTGGGCATATATCCAGACAAAACTTTCCTTAAAAAACACACATGCACCTGCATGTTCATTGCAGCACTATTCACAATAGCCAAGACAAGGAAATAACCTAAATGTCCATCAACAGATGATTGGACTAGGAACAAGTGGTATATATACACAATGGAATACTTCTCGGCCATCAAAAAGAACAAAATAATGCCATCTGCGTAACATGGATGGAAGTAGAGACTCTCATACTGAGTGAAATGAGTCAGAAAGACAAAGACAAATACCATATGATATCACTTATATCTGGAATCTAATATATGGCACAATGGAACCTTTCCACAGAAAAGAAAATCATGGACTTGGAGAATACACTTGTGGTTGCCAAGGGGGAAGGGGAGGAGTGGGAGGGACTGGGAACTTGGGATAAATAGATGCAGAATGTTGCCTTTGGGATGGACTAGCAGTGGGATCCTGCTGTGTAGCACTGGGAAGTATATCTAGTCACTTATGATGGAACATGTAATGTGAGAAAAAAGAATGTATACATGTTTGTGTATCTGTGTTAACATGCTCTACAGTAGAAAAAAAATGTACTGGGGAAATAACAATTTATCACAATTAAGACTGCTTGATTAAAAAAAAAATTCAGTTTATGAGAGAATTTACCCGAATTTTTAAGCCCCCTGCTATACTTCTAAAGTGTAAAGTAATGAAATCCAACAAGTTGTAAATAAAATGAATAAAAAAATTGAGAACTCTTCTTATATTGTAGCAAAACATTGGTACAAATATGACATAATTGATATCATTTGATTTTATTTTATATCAGACCAATATATCAATAATATATTGATATTATATTATTATCAGATAATTTATATTATTATTATTATATTATCAATATATTGATATTATATTATTATCAGATAATCTATATTATTATTATCAGATATTATATTATTATCTGATATTTTATATCAGACCAATATATCAATAATATATTGATATTATATTATTATTATAGTATTATTATCAATACTAGCAACATAAAATATTAAATAATTTCATGTGACATTTTACAAATAAATTTTAGATAAAACTTTATAAATGCATAAATAAAATTTCATAATTGTATCACTATCAAAATGTTCATTATGTAAACCCCACACATCAAAAGCTTACCTAAAGACTCCAGTGTTTGCCATGATTGTCTTTGTCTGCTTGTGGTTACTGTGGGATAGGAAGATAGACCCATATCCCCATGAAGCCTTGTAGACATCAATTCTATGACTATACCTATATATATGAAAATGACCTGAGAATGCACATCATTTTTCCTCTGATAATCTACCTCCTCTTCCTGCTTTCTCTTCAATCGCACTTTAAGAAAATTCTCCCAAAATGTGTCTTCTTCATGGAATTTAGTGTGTACTTCTTACTAAGGCCGTCAAAGGGCACAGTCAATGGATGAGGAATGATGTAGGCTTACACCTTAATGCTTTCAGTATACTGGAACTTAAGTGACTACAACAAAGACCAGGGACCAGGGACATTATGACAGCTGCAATATGTGGACTAGTTTGTTTATCTGTGTGACCTTTGCTGTAGTTTCTGCTGCCTAATCCGCCTGGGTTCCTGTGGCAACGCCACTTCCCCAAGTCCAATCTTTCATCAATCTAATGATTCCAAGAGGCTCCAGTACTTTTCGACTAAATCTTTTTGCTTAAAATCTCATAGAGGCATTCTGTTGTTTGTGGCCGATTTTTTTTAAGGAATGTTCTTTGCTCTTCTTGTCGGAGCATATCACAGAGGTAGATACATTCCAAAAGCCTCCACAAATGAAACATAATAAAGAAAGTAGAATCAGATCCTATATTTACTAATGGTCTGCTACATGATTCTCTGTTTTATTCCTCCTATTGGATTTTATCATTTTACACTGTAAACAGAGATATTGGGGAGTAATTTTATTTAGCATTAGCCACTAATTTTTGAAAGGCAAGTTGATTTATTTATGTATATGTTTTTTAATATTTTCTGATTTTAATCTATAATCTCAAATATTCAGTAAGAAAAAAAGACATTAAAAGGACAGACATGATAACATCCTAAACTTTTAAGTAACATTAATTCTTTTCTATTGGCACATATTTGGCTTTGCAATTTTCCTTGTACTTTCCTAAATTAGGTTCTTTGTTACTTTGTTACTTCATTAAGTGAATCCTCTTAAATATATAGCTATAGCTATATACAGATAGATGATCCCCAACTTAGATGTTCTGACTTAAAATTTTTCAACTTTATGATGGTATGAAAACAATATGCATTCAGTACAAATAGCACTTTGAATGTGATCTTTTTCTGGGCTAGTGATAAGCAGGATGATATCCTCTTGTAATTCTAGGCAGTAGCTCCCAGTCAGCCACATGATCACAAAGACAGACAACCAATAAATTTACAACCATTCTGTACCCAGACAACCATTCTGTTTTTCACTTTCAGTACAATAAATCACATGAGATATTTAACAATTTCTTATAAAGTAGGCTTTGTGTTAGATGATTTTGCCCAACTCTAGGTTAATGTAAGAGTTCTGAACATTTTTTTTTTTCTGAACATTTTTAAGGTACGCTAGGCTCAGTTATCATGTTCAATGGGTTTATTGGGATGGAACCTTATTGTAAGCTGAGAAATATCTGTGTATATGTGTGTGTGTGTAACCTGTATAAATATTATATTAGTAGACATCATTCTATAAATTCTATAATTTGTATTTTACATGTAACATTAAAAAATGTGTCAGATATATTTACTGACTTATTCATTCTTCTGTTTGTAAGAGAACCAAATGAGAGATTAATCAGTTTGCCTTGAATATATTTAGTTAACAGGGTAAAGTGATTCTATCTTTGAAAATTAGTTGTAAAATATTGTTTGTGTTTGTTAGGCTTAAATTTTATTTTAGTTTTGGAATATTACATCCTCATTCCACTTAAAATGGATTAATAGCACAAAAAGATAGTGATAAAATACAAGCATAGAATAACATATACTCTTACAGGGACAAATAAATTACTAAGTGTGACAGATATCTTTCACACATAACTGGAAAAATGTTTGAGCTGGATTTCATGTCTCAGGAATTCAATCATCCCTAATTTCAACTATCGCCTCTGCTAGAAGATTTTGTCAAATTAATTTAATGAGGCCATCAAAGCTTTTATTTCATCATTACTCTAATACAGTGGCAGAGTAAAATAACATAAGAACAGAAAATTAAACAAAACTAAAGGGGCAGTCTTCAAAGGTGATGACCTTATATAGAAAAGAAAAGTACACGCAATGTCATTGCCAAGATATTTACAATGTCAAACACAACATTACTGCCAACCTAGGTTCTATGAGAGAAAGAACAAAGTATGTTTGCCAACATTTCTTCCTCAAATGATATTAGACATTTTACAATATAAATGACATGGTATAAAGAGCAATTGCTGTCATTTGGGCATGGTGGTAGGTATTTCACTTTACAGTTTAATAAATCCACTGATGTGCAGCATATAAATCAGCTCTTGGCATGTGTGCATGTCATATATAAGGGAAACTGCTCTACCAAGTTTTTAATCATTGAAACCCATCCTAGAGGAAGAGATATTTTTACTGTGTTAGGCATTAGGTTAAGCTGTAGATCAGCTCCAAAGAAATGTTCAGGTAGTGCTGACAAAGCATCAGCTGTACGAGGAGCAATGTGGGACATTACTATACAAACAGAAGTCAGAATGGAATGCCAGTTCACATACCATTTGATTATTTCAAAGCAAAAGTTGGTGATCAACCACATGACTCCTCAGCAGCATTCATTGTGGAAGGCAATAGTTAACATTTTTTTTTTTTAATCTTTTTAGGTCCACACCAACGGCATATGGAGGTTCCTAGGCTAGGGGTCAGATAGGAGCTGTAGCCATTGGCCTGCGCTACAGCCACAGCAATGCCAGATCTGAGCTGCATCTACGACCTACACCATAGTTCACGGCAACACCAGATCCTCAACCCGCTGAGTGAGGCCAGGGATTGAACCTGCATCCTCATGGATACTAGTTAGATTTGTTTCCACTGAGCCATGACAGGAACTCCAATATTTAACATTTATATAAAACCAAATAATGGTCCTGGCTCATGTACACACAGCATACCATGTCATACAAACACAAACAAATCAAAAACGGTAAGATTTAATTTTCCATATTGAAGCATTAGGTTAAGGGGAAAAGGGATCATATAGTTTTTACAAATAGCGAGGAGATTATATATTATTTGTTTAGACCAATCAATTTATTCAAGTTCAAGTGGCTTCTTCCAAGGACCCTTCTTACTGATCATTATCAAAGTTGGCTAAATATCTGTTAGGCTTATAATAGATTTCTTTTGAAGAAAACTTACGTTCCTTTGGATAGAAATAGGTATATTTGGACACAAAACATTTTCAAAGTAGTATCCTTTGAGATATCTCTCCATATTCTCTGGGACCATTTTCCTTCTGAACATTTAAACTATATGAAAAAACTTGAACCCATACTTGTAAATATAAAATTGTAAATTAGGTAAATCTAATACTAGTAACAAAGGATAAGAAAAGCAGATGAGAAAGCTGACCAGGAGTTTAAGTTGATATAAAGCTCATACAATTTGAAAATACTATTAAAATATCAACTATCGTCTGATAGATATTAACTTACCATAATAAATTCTAATATACTATATTTTATTTTATATATAGATGTTGCTTTTTTAGAGCCATGCCCATGGCATATGGAAGTTCCCAAGCTAGGGGTCAAATCAGAGCTACAGCTGCCAACCTACACCACAGCCACAGCAACTTGGGATCCAAGTCATGTCTGTGACCTACACCACAGCTTGGAGCAAAGCCAGATCCCCAACCCACTGAGCAAGGTCATGGATATTAGTTGGGTTTGTTATGGCTGTGCCACAACAGGAACTTCTAATATGATATAGTTTATAATTTTAAAACTACTTTAAATATTTTTTCTTAAATTGTTGATTCCATATATGATGAATCCCCTTTAAATGACTGCTTAAAATTTTAGTAACTACTGATTAAACAAGTAGAAATTATGTGACTAATGTTTTATGGTAGACAAAACTTGTCCTTTATAGAAAAGCAACCTGAATGTGAAATGATATTAATAAAAAAGCTAAAAATTACAGAACACTAATGTTAACTCTGAGTAGCAATGATGTTCATTTGTTCAAACCAACTACATAGTTTTATTTTCTGATTTACTTGACTTAACCCCTTACCAAATCTTTGTCATCTCTAGAACTTTAAACATTATACGCCAGATAACATAATGGATTTTATCACAATGATTAAATTGATGGTATCTAGTCTAGTCATTTGTTTTCCAACTGTAAAGCTTTTCTTATCCAGTAGGCAATTTAAAATAATCTGAACTTCAGAAAGTTTTTTTCTAAGATTTTAATATTTTAAAAAACATTCTTATAAAATGAACATTTGCACAGCACAAATGTTAAGGGTACAGATTCTCGAGATTTTGAGTTTGTCTCGGTTTAAATTCTGACTCTATCACTTATTACCTGCAGGGGTATGCACTGAATTAAAATGTCAAGTATTCTTAATTTACTTCTTTTATTGGGCTTATTTGCATTATTTTCCTTTAATTTTAATTTATATCCTATAAAATAAAAATAAACATTACTAAATATGCTCTTTAAATTAGGAACAGGTTAGTTTCACAAACCTGAAATGATATTATACAATAGGGATCCATGTCCATCGAGATTGCAAACAAATTATCAAAACACTATTTCTCATTTTTTGTATATACTTTTTAAAAAATTTTCATATACATTTTTCTTTATTCCCTTAAATTCTTCAACAAAAATTAACCATAAATTCAGCAAACAGTCAAAAACTCATGGTACTCTATCAAATCTTTGTGTTTTACCAAAGAGTTTACTTTTCATTGATTTTGAACTAAAAAGGAAAAATAAAACCTTCTGTAATGTGGAATGAAAAGGGATTTTTCAAAAACAGCTAGACTGTCAACTTTCTGGTTAAAACCTTGCCTATTGTTTGAGGAGAAGCAGCAAAAGAATGCCTAATTTTCCAATACCAAGTTAAAGTCAAACAGAAAGATTAATTCCTTATCATCTTAAATCCAATTAAGTATCTCCCTGGTAGTAAGAGAAACAATATTGTCCCATAGTTAAGTGTTTTGAATTCAAGCCAGCCTGCTGAGTGTTGCCTGAAAAATCCAGACATCCTGGGTATATAAAATTTAGAAAATAATGCATTATGGAAACAATGCATAATGTTAAGTGCCTTTAGTGAAGCCAGTGCTATAATATGATGGCATTAAAGTACCCATAGTTTCTTAATATATAATGACAACAGATTAAAGTCAAAATTGTATAATCCTTGATAAAACTAAGGAGAAATAATGTTTAGGAAATGTGACATGCAAACAATCAGCAAATAAACAACAAAAGCACCACATATATGCAATTCATGTGTCCCAGCTCCCTGTATTATTTTGTACTAACTTTGTTGTTATTCTCTATGTGAATAAATGTGCATCCTAATGAATATCCTCTTTAATGTTTCTATGTAGTGACTTTCACAAAGGAAAAATAATCTTGACGTGTTCTCAATACATTAATGGGGTCATGAGAGATAGCCATGGAGCAAATATTTTATTAGAAAAGCAAGTGAGTCATATTTATTAGAGTGTGGCATTAAATTATTATAATGTTTATAATGGGAGAGGTAATATGAAGATATAACCACTGTTTCAAGCTATTAACAAACTTTCATTATTACTCTTTATTCAATTTCCTACCCTAATTTAGTTTTCCAACTGTAGAAATGATTCTTAGACTTAAAAGCTTTCATACCAAATCCAAACACAAAGGAGAAAAGAACCACAATAGTAAACCAAAAGGAGTTTCTTTCTTACTTACTTCTGCCATTCTTCAGTGTGAATAGGCAAGATAATGTGAACTATTTTTAAGAAAACCAGATAATGATTTAGATGAAAAAAAACAGACTGTTCTCTTAGTCATAAAAGCAGATCACTGATCTAATAGTTTTGTCCTTAGCTCTGATAAACAGTAGGGGTATGCATTCATCTTCACATTTGTATTGTATGAAAGGGCTAAAATGAAGTTTTTTTTTCTCACTGCCTATGTATTTTTTTTCTCCTTACACTTTCATGTAGGATTATCACTCATTAAAATAGAAGTATGTTTTTTCTATGTATGTGTTTGGGAAAAAAATACTATTACAACACATGTAAAAAAGAAAGTTAACAATATATAGTATATTCATTTAAATTAATTTAAGGATTATGGGCAGTAAATGCCATATTTGAAAGATGATATATGAAAGTCTAAGTTTTATAACTTGCTTAAAGTCACACAGCAAAACTCTCTACAATTTAGGACATCAGTTCCTGTTTCCCAAATAAGGCTTATGTTTACAGACCACCATGCCACAAAAAATATGATAAACAAATCAAATTAAAACTATATATTTCATTTATCATGACATATATTTCTATATGAAAGATACTAACAGAGCTTATTCATTTATTCAATAGGATACTGACAGACTCTCATTGCTGCTGATACAGACAAGTTCTTTCTGTCATGAAACATATTTAGGGAGGAAAAAAAAGAATAAACAAATAATTAAATAAGATATATTTTAGATATTAATAACAATATAATACAATCGTGGAAATGTATTTCAGTACAATGTAGAGTTATGAAAGAAGGTATTTTCAGAAGGACAGTCAATGGAGAACTTACTAATGTAGTGATATTTGAAGTTAAATGGTAATACTGGCAGGAACTGAACATATCTGTTTGGAAAAGGAGAGTCAGAGACAAAAGTGAATAGCTACTGCACACATTTGGTTATAATGCCTAAAGAATCTGCTGATATATGTGCTATTGTGGGCTAAGTGAAGAATCAAAAATTACTCTATATCTTTGGTTTGAGCAACCTAACTGGAGCTATGGACATGCAGAACTCACAGAAAGAAACGGTTTGGAGAGGAAAAATACTATGGGGATTCAGTAGCTCTGGTTTGAATTTATTAAGTTTCAGATGTCTATGCAAATGGACATATTAGGTAGGCAGTTGGATGAGGGTTGCAGGCACCAAAATAAAGACAAGGGAGAGGAATTGAGATCACCTAAAGAGATTTAAAGTGAGAAAAGATCAGGGTTCATGATTAAACCTGACTCTACCATTGGAAAAAACTCAGAGAAGGAGATTGAAAAGGAGTAGCTAGTAAGGAAAAAGGGAAGGGAAGGATATTAATATGTCTTGGAAGAGAAGACACTTCCAAGAAACAAATTTATTAACTGCATCAAATTCTGCTATAAAGTCACATAAAATTGAATGTTATCATGCATGCTGAAAATATGAGGGTCTTTTGTAATCTTGGTAAACCTGATAAATGTACAGTTGTTGGAATTCTAGAAATGAGAAGTTGAAGACTGAAATACAACACAATCTTGTGAATACTGGTAAAAAAAAATAATTATATGGTATCTTGACATCACCATGGGCTAGAGAAAAATATGTTTTTCATTTTTCAATGAAAAATGCCAGACTGTGATTTTATACTGATAAAACTGATCCATAGTTGAGAGGAAAGACATGATTCAGGATATTCACACAAGTAAAATGCTCTGAAAAGAGGAAAATATCTGGATTATGAAAAAATGAGCCTCCCAAAGAACAGAGATACAGAGTAAACTATAAGACTTAACCAGAGAATATCATTAAATACAAATAGCGACATATTAGTACTGAAAAGTTCCTATATAATTGATCCTATTTTTTTCAATTTGTTCAGTCTTTCAATATGTATATTTTAAGGCAAGCTATGTGGAGAAGGAAGTGAAAAAAAACACATGCATGTCATATAGCCTACTTTCCAATGTGAGGAATATGTAATGAAAATAATATTTAATGCTATATGAGCTTGTGAGAAATGTTAGGAAGAAAAATAAAGCACAGTTAAGAGGACAGTGATGGAATTGCCACTTTATACACAATGACCAAAGAAGGCCCCACAATGGGGATGGCATTCAAACACTAAATAATGCTGTATATTATGTGGGAGACAGTGTTTAAAAAGAACAAGCAGGAACTACAAGGCCAATGAGGTCCCCTTAGTCTGCTGTTTTCAAGAACAGCAGAGAGGTTGCTGTGTTGCAGCAGAAGCAGAGTGGAAAAGACTGGTAGGAAATTTAGTCTGAGTGGTGGTAAGAAGGAAATTCATTCTAAGTTTTATAGGTCATACAAATATATATTTTAGTGAAATTCAATTGGGAAAACAAGGAAACTTTTGAGCAAATTAAAAGAACTATCGACCTCTGAATGAGAATATTCTTTAAGAGGGGGAAGTCAAAGCCAGGTGAATAAGTAAAGGATCTAGAGCAGATAATTAATCAGAGAAAATAGTTGTAGGTAAAGGAAGTTATGAAATCTAATGTCTTGGGAGTTCCCGTTGTGGCACAGTGGAAACCAATCAGACTAGTACCCATGAGGATGCAGGTTCAATCCCAAGCCTTGTTCAGTAAGTAGGTTAAGGATCCAGCATTGCCATGACCTGTGATGTAGGTCACATACACGGCTCGGATCTGGCACTGCTCTGGGTGTGGTATAAGCCAGTAGCTGGGGGTCCAACTGGACGCCTACCCTGGGAACCTCCATATGCCATGAGTGTGGCCCTAAAAAGCAAAAAAAAAAAAAAAAAAAGTCTATTTTCTTTGTAAAGCAATTTACAAATCAAGTTATCCAGAAACCTAATGAAGGATGGGTGGCTTTAGGCCTATTTAAGTTTGTAGAGTTTGAAGAGGAACTATATGTCCCAGTTTTACTGTGTTTTTCTAATGTAATTATTAGCAATACTTCTTTTCACTTTTAAAAGCATCTAGGTTTAGAAAATTAAGTATATGGTCATCTAAAATTATGAGTGAATGAAGTCCACTACTAATATCTGCAAATGATTTTTATAAATTAGAAAGGCAAAGTGGGTAGTAATGTGACTTATTCTGTATATGTGTGTGTGTATTGAGTGTATTTTGAGAAAAAAGTTAGAGCTCTATGGTAAATTTTGGGATAACAGAAGTAATAGAACAGGGATACATGTATAGGCGTGTTTGTGTCTCTGTAAGTTTTAAATCCTTATGTCTGATATATAATCATAATTAAATATAACCAAACATATAGCTCTTATATTTTAGAGTTAACCTTATTAGTGAAACCTTAGTTTAAAGTGATGGTAGGAAGTTCCTTCATGGTGCTTACTTTTGTTCAATTCTAAAAATATAGATAAATTTAATGACCTGATACCATGCATGAGAAGTTCATTTTTTTTTTTTTTAATGGCCTAACCTGTGGCTTATGGAAGTTCCCAGTTTAGGGACTGAATCTGAACCACAGTTGCAATGTACGCTACAGCAGTGTCAATGCCATATTCTTTAACTCACTGTGTGCATCCCTTAATCCTCTGTGCTAGGCTGGGTGTTAAACCCACATTTTCAAGGCAACTGAGCCACTGTAGTCAGATTCTTAACTCCCTGCACCACAAATGGAAACTCTGAGAATTCACTTTTTATCACAGATATGAATACCTATATATCTCTCTGATATTATATGTTTTTGTGTATTCTGGAATTGTATCTGGAGTCCGTGAATGAGACTACATGAAGTGTAAAAACTTACAGTTCTTTAATTATTAACTCAGGAAGCATCTTGACTGTTTGGTCTGGTTCTCTCCTATACTAATAACACTTAATATTAAATTCCAACATTGAAATAAATCAACAAAGGGATTCATGCTCCCTATCACTTAAACTAGTAAATTTATGTATTAACATTGTGGGCATGTGATTATGTTCATAACTATTTCAGGAAGGAAGAATAAATATAAGGAGCTATTTAATAGGATTATATTTGGTAGACGAGTTTAAATGTATTACTACATTCTTCAGTTGCATATTTTTGACATCTGCTGGTACATATATAATTAATTTTTTGATCGTAGTAAAGTAGCTGGAGGGAAACAATCTGCAAACTCAACTATGCAGTAAAGTCTACCTTATAAATATCAAAGACAGAAGTTAAACTCAAATGAAGAACAAATAAGACTTTTCCATAATTGACTACATAATAAGGCTATATTTTTCAGGCAGCATTTCTTAAAAATAGTTATTTTTTTTGTGTGTGTTTGCCTAAAGCTTATAACAGTATATCAAAATGCTCAGAATCACAAGAGAGTGAATCTTATTCAAATGAGGAAAGGCAAGTGATGAACAAAAACAAAATACTTTTGGAAAAATAGCTCTCATTGGAAGCAAATTAAATTCGGTATAAAAATAATAAAGGGAAGGATAGGTCTGAAAAATATATTAAAATCTTTCATCATAATTACTGTATTGTATTTGATATAAAGGCACCCATGTGTTAACATTAAATTAAATGGCATACCCTGTTTGATAATAAAAAATAATCTTTAAAATATATAAAACTTTGGGAGCATACCCTTCTAAAATTTCTAAGAAAGTTTTTATTTTTATAAATAAGTCATCAAAATGGAGGATATACATTCATAAGAAACAATTAACATGCTCAGATATAGCACTTGTTCCTAATGAATAGCACAAAAGAGACTTTCTAAATTGTAAGGCCACAGAAGGGCGTTACTTGGCTCTGATGCCTATAATAACACTAATAATCAAATAAACAGATTTCATTGAGTAGTGACTATACTCAAACAAGCAGAAACAAAATCTCCAGATCATCGTACCAGATTCAATCCCTGGCTCTGCAATTTCTTATTTGTGATATATAGGAAGCTACTTAACCTCTGATCTTATCATTACAGTGAAAGAATATCATCCATTTGAGAACACGATTTGGGGAATTGTAGTTCAGCCTATTGTTTTGGGAGGTATATGAAACCTGCTCAGGCTTTTTTGACAGTAGGTGTATATTTCAAATTGAGGGAGAGTTCATAAGTGAGAAAATTATTACATAGAGGATGGAATAACCCCCCC
The DNA here is from genome assembly GCF_016906955.1 of Phacochoerus africanus. Classification (NCBI taxonomy): domain Eukaryota; kingdom Metazoa; phylum Chordata; class Mammalia; order Artiodactyla; family Suidae; genus Phacochoerus; species Phacochoerus africanus. Next base: position 58,833,831 of record NC_062556.1, on the reverse strand, counting down.
CTAAAATCTACCCCTCTAGACAAGCAAAAAGGACACAGAGATATTGCCTAAACTAAATCAACCTTTTCATAATTCTCAAAAGTAACCAAAAGCTTGCAACAATTTTAGTATCATTTATTCAAGAAAAAGTAACTGTATTTTGTAATGAACAGTGAGTTTTGCGGCTTTTTAACTTGTTTATTTTTATCTTCCTCCTTTAGTTCCAGAGCACCCTTAATTATCAATACAATAGTAGCTATGAAACCAACAGCCTTGGAGCCTGGGGAATGCAGAGCAAGTCTGGAGTTCTCTCAAAAGCCACATTACTAGAGTAATGTCAATATATAATCTGTATAGCTGCTCTCTGGAAAAGTCCTTTTAACAAGGGCTTATTATTTGAGGTAAAACAGAGCCTACTCAATAAGAAAAACCCAGTTGTGGCTGTTTGTCAAAGAAACTGATAGCTGCTGATTAACATCAACAATTGCCTAAGGTTTTGATTCAAGCTGGAACAATAGCTTAAAAGAAAGATCTGGGAAGTGATACAATCACAGGTAGTGTTGAAAAGTTCTGACAAATTTGTTGGGATTGAGGAGGTCATGTGCCTGTGCAAGAGTGTGTAAATACCCAAAGAAAACCTAAAACATCCTAATTCTATAACTTTGGCTAACCTTGTGGCTCTGTGCAAATAGGAAGCGAAGACTAAGGCAGAGATATGAATTTGTCAGAGCACCAAAAGTATGTCCCATGCAAAAACATAGCTGCGTGGCAGAAGGTAAAGGATTTTGTAGTTCAAGATGTGGAGAGAAATCTCTGTCTAATCTCTAGTGACCTTACAGAGCAGTTAGGCTTCATGCAACAAACAATGCATAGTTTAGAAATCTTGTCAAGGAAAGTCTCCAAATTGATACAACTACAAATGTTAGTATGATGAAAATGGCTTTCTAGGCTTGCCATGTTTTATTATTTAAAACATCCACTTTTCAAAATTTATGAGATACGCAAAGAAAATCTGTCTCAAACCCAGGGGTAAAATAATCAATGGAAGTTCTCTCTTTGAGGAAGCACAAAAGTTGCACTTATAAGACAAAAATTTAAATGCTGTCAATATTTTCAAAGAATTAAAGGAAACTGCATCTGAAGAAGAAATATATGAGAATAATATCTCACTAAATAGAGAGTAACAATAAAAAGAACCAGATAAAAATTCTAGAGTTGAAAAATACAGTTACTGAAATAAACAATTCACAAAGGTAGCATAACAGAAATTTGAGTAAGCAGAGGAAAGAATCAGTATACTTGTAGATAGGTCTACTGATATTAACTAATAGAAGTACTAGAGAGAAAAAAAGAATGAAGAAAATACTGACATACCAACAGTATACCAGTATACATATATAATGGAGCCTCAGAAATAGAGGAGAGTCATAAATGAACATACACTGTATTTGAAGTAACTGCCAAAATTTCTGAAATTTGATGAGAAGGGTTAATCTACACATTCATGACTCATAATAACTCCAAGTAGGATAAAGATTCTAATACCTAAACTCATTCTTGTCAAACTTGAAAACAGGAGTTCCCACTGTGGCACAGTGGGTTAAAGATCTGATGTTGTCTAGCAGCAGCTCTAGTCACTGCAGAAGCATGGGTTCAGTCTCTAGCCCAGCACCGTGCGTTAAGGATTTGCAGTTGCTGTCACTGCGGTTTAGGTTACAGCCGCAGCTTGGATTTGATCCCTGGCCCAGGAACTTCCATATGCCAAGGATGTGACCAAAAACACAAACTTGAAACAAAGAAAAAATCCTAAAAACAACCAGAAAAAAAAATAACATTTCTTAGAATTAATGTTCAGTAAGATTTACAAGTAATTCTCATCAGAAAACATGAAATCCAGATGGCAGTGAGATGATCTAGTCAAAGTACTGAAAGAAAGGAGACAAACCAGAATTTTATGTCCAGCAAATTTTTTCAGCCAATGAGAGAGAAATGAAGACATTACCAGAGAAATATAAACTTAGAAAAATTCTGCCTATCAAACCAAACTACAGTAAATATTAACAGATATACTTTGAATGCAATAATTTTCTAGAACACGCAGAACTCAGGAAACTACGGGTTATAGCTTTTTTTATAACAAATGCATAAAATTAGAACCAGCCAAAGTGAGAAGTACATAGTTTGAGGTCTGGAGGGTCCCAAACATGAAGCTTCTGGTGTCTACTGTCCATGGAACCAGGATGTATTACCTTTCCAGCACACTGGTATATAACAATATGCACAGAATTTTGCCAATCAGGTGAGCACATCCAAGCTTGTTGCCCAGAGTTTTTATTGGGGCTTCACACATAATCGTGAGTAAACAAATTATTAACCACATGATTGAATTCAATCTCTATACTTCATATCTTCCCTAAAGTTTGGCTGATATCACATAACTCTAAGCATCAACCTTCTAATAGCCTGGTTGGTCTTTCTGGTGTGGCCAGCCCTGATCTTAAGTCACTTTGTAAGCATAAATTATCAGGGCTTATCATGGTTAACAAAAACACTCCTATAACTGGGAAACTCCAAGGATTTAAAAGATGTCTCCCAGAATCCAGGGCAAAAGTCAGCTAATTCTTCATTACAGAAGAAGTAATCAGACAATTTAATGGAAAAGGAGTGCAAAAATTTTTTCTCAACCATTGGTATTGGGACAAATGTATATCTTCATCCAAAAATGAAATTGTATACCTTCCTCCCATCATACACAAAAAATAGCTGCAAATGGACCATAGAATGATATGTAAGAACTGAGGCTATAGAGACCTAAGAAGAAAATGTCCAGGTAACTCCTCAGAATTTTTGATTGGACAAGGGTTTCTTACATATGACATCAAAATAACAAGAAACAAAAGAAAAAAAATAGGTAATTGTTTCTTTTTTAAATTATTAAATTACACAAAGCTTGCCTCAAAGGCTATCGTAAAGAATGTGAAACATCAAACCACAGAATGGGAGAAATATTTACAAATAATACATCTGATAAGGGACTTGTATCTAGAATCATAAAGAACTCACAATTCAACAGCAGCAATTAAGACAAATAAACCAATTAAACAACAGGCAAAGGATGTGAATAGACTCCTACAAAGAAAATATGCAAATGGGAAATAGGCACACGCAAATATGTTTACCACCATTAGCCATCAGGGAAATGTAAATCAAAACCACAATGAGATACCAGTTCATATCCACTAGGATGACTACAATGAAAACTAACAGAAAATGGCAAGTGTTAGGGAGAAGAGGGATAGGAAGTAAATGCCATGGATTCAAGGATGTTTGAAAGGATAATATTTTTTTTTCTAAAATTAGATTGTGTTACTAGTCTTAGAACTGTGAATATACTAAAACTATCAAATCCTGTACTTTAATAGGGTAACTTCAGTGGATGAGTATTAAAGTTTTTACTAAATATTTATTTATACATAGTAGACATATATAATATCATTAATACAATGTATATATCATTATTAGTATATAACAATAATTGGAAAATATATATTCAAATATGCACACATTAATATACATATACATATGTGTATATATGTGTGTGCATACATATGTATATATCTGAGTGAATTAAATTGTTACTGAGTCTAGTATATAGTTTAAATTTTAATTCGCATTGACAAGTTTGCACTTAAGACCCCTGGGGATAAGAAGCCATTTAAATGCATAACCCTGTTTTAAGCTGGCACTTAACAGTCATCCTTCAAGAAGACATTGTAGCCTCACAACAAACTAGAAGAATGAAAGGGTTTTTTGTTTACTTTTAAAATGCCCTGGAATCTAGTGTATTGTTTTTCATTCCTTTCCTTTGCTGATAACTTGGATCTTATTTTCTGCTCTTCCTTTTCCCATTGCATTAAGTGTAGCTTTCTATTCTTACTTCCTAGTTAACATTAAAATCTCTTTCTTTTTCCACAACCACAAGATTCTGTGTACTGTGTCAAGACAGTTTTTTTGTTTGTTTGTTTGTTTTTTTCCACTTTGCTTTAACTTTCTACCAGGACTGACGCAGAACTTCCCAAAGCTTTTAGAAGCTGAAACATAATTTGTTTTGTTGCACTGACCTCATTATATTGTTAAATCTCAATACGATGCAAGAAGGGCCTGATGCTTTTACCAGGAAAGAATTTCTGATTTACTTATTTTTTCCCTCAGTCAAGTATTTTTGGCTTACAGGATGGATACATTGTGTGAGCTGGGGACAAGTTCGTTCTCCAGCTCTTTATTAACTGTTAAGTGTTCTATGATTGAATTAGAAGCACTGGCTACCCTTATACCATTCAGGAATTTTTGTGTTTGTGCCATAAAAAATGACATGTCCTTGAAAGAAAACATCAGAATCACAAAAGCACAGTGGATGGGGAACACTGAATTTCATGGCCACATTAAAGATAAAATACATGTGTACATACGATGGAATATTATTCAGTCATATAAAGGAGTGAAATAATACCATTTGCAGCAACATGAATGGACCTAGTATTATATAAGTGAAGTAAGTCAGAGAAAGATCAACATCATATGGTATTACTTATATGTGGAATCTTAAAAAAATGATATAAATGAACTTATGTGCAAAATAGAAACAGACTTATAGACTTTGAAAACAAACTTATGGTTACCATGGGGGACAAGTAGGAGGAGGGATGGATTGGGGGTTTGGGATTGGCCTATGTACCCTGTGATATATGGAATGATTGGCCAACAGGGAACGGCTGTGTAGCATGGGGAACTCTACTCAATATTCTGTGATAATCTATATGGGAAACAAATCTGAAAAAGAACGGATGTGTGATTTTATATAACAGAATCACTTTCTTGTACAATAGAAATTATCACAACATTGTAAATCAAATACACTTCAATAAAACTTAAACATATGATAACACTGGAGTTCCTATTAGGACTTCACTATCTGACTACAGTTGGCCTTTAAGTCTGGAATGTTGAGGATCAGCAGAAAAGTTTAAAGAAAAGTCATATGAATAGAGAGAAATTTATGGTTTATGCACACCAATATTATCTAATAAATTGAAGATAATAATGAATTATATCAGAATGAGACCACTGGCACTGAGTAGTAAAAGACTAATTTACAAATGACAATTAAGTTTTTGGTACATGCTCTTGTAAATCTGGGTAAGTTATCTTGCAGATATGAGTACTATCCTTAGAGTGGATGCCAGTCAGCAAATGGAGGGAGAGGGGATAATGCAGAACATTTATAGTCGTAATACCAAAGAGTGAGAAAAACTAGCCTGTGCCTTTAGAGATAAGCCAAGTGGGAAAGAAGTTTTCACAATAAATTAAAATACACATGTTCTGTCCATGGATACTGTGTTTGTGCAAGCCTCCCCTTGTTAGTGATATTATAAGAGAAAAACATACACATAATTAAATTAGAGGGCAAACAGGGGAGGTGCGGTTCTTTGTTCAGTTTTCCCACTCCTTGAGTAACAGAGTAAAATCTTCCCAACTTACAATTAAATGGATATAATGAATATGGTTGTTTCCCCCAAATAATTGCCCAGAGATAGATACGCTTAACCTTTTTGGGGTTCCTTAGGACAGGAAATTATGTCATTACTAGTTCTGTTTTTATGTATTCAGGTACCAATGACTCTGAAGTTCTTTTAAATGTGAAATTCATTTAATTTCATGTTGCTTAATGATGCATTTTCTCTCTCATCTCTTTTGTGGCCCCTTATGCTGAAAAAGATATCTGTGTACACAAATTACAGCCATAGTCTGCACTATAACTCTTTTTGTCTTGTTTTGGAAGTATGAAATTTAGTCTAGTCTACTGATAATACTCAAACATTACAACCTCTTTTTAAAACTCTGGTATCAAAAATACTTTTCATACATGACATGAGTGGGAAATGTATGTATTTTCTACCCTAGCATAATCATATAGCAAGATATTTTGCCCAAAATAGTTCTAAATGTTTTTGATTAACCTACACTTAAGTTAGGAACAGAAGTAATATAACATGAATGTAAAAAAAATTAATAACCTACATATAGACTACTTGCTAGCAATTTATATGTCTATACATAAATATAATATGCAGTATGTTTCACTCTGAAATTACCTTTAATATGGAAACTTGTGTCAGTTTCTCTTGTCTACTGGATTAAACATATAAAAATATTACTTTTAGGTAAACAACATATGAGGAAAAGAATGCATAAAACTAATTTTATATTGCCTCAAGATATTTAATATGTACTTGGCCTCTAGCAATAAATGATTTTTAAGAATACCAAGCTATGACTCAAAAATTTATCATTTTAAAAGGTCTCCAATATAGTACAAATATGTGAAAAGTAACAAATTATAGTAAATTTCAGTCAAAATTTTTGACTGATTATTTGCAACTTAACTTTGGTAAATTGATTGTGTGCAACTTTGTTAATTTTTTTAATGTATGTTACTGTTCTCCTCATATCCAGCACAGTGGTTAGACGATATTTTCTATAACAGGAACTGCCCAAGTTCCAATCAAGTTCCCTTCACTTACTAGCCTTTGGCATGAATCAATTACTATGTTGTAACACCAGTTTTCTTACCTAAACTTTAAGTATAATTATAATAGATAACTTATCAAACTTGTAAAAGCAGTAAGATACTGTTTTTTAATAGTGTTTGATCTATGGCAATTTACGCCACAGTTTTTATCATTGTTAGCTTCTGGTTTGAGGGCAAACGACAAATAATCTGGCAACAGCAGGCCAGATTTTCAGCATTTGCGCGTGTTTTCTGAGCTCCGATTTCCTCAGAATGATCCAAAGAAGTTCATGTGACACATAACACATAGAACAGATTGTGTTATAGAAGATCCTCCAGTTTATGTAAATTGAATCATTTTCAGTGTAAACATGGTTTATACTTGCTTCTGAGAGAGACATTATCTTTACTTCAAAATAGACAAAACTGCCTTATTCCAGAGTAAGTAAGACACTGTCTGTTTTTCAAGACTGCTACCTGTACAAATATCATTGCAAAGAGAGACTGAGGCAGTCACCAGTGCCTTTTTTCACAAGAGATCCTCTTTGTTTGAAATCAAGAGCAATATCTCCTGCAGATGGTAAATCTGAGAGGAATGCACAGGGTTAGCAATTATATTGGTCATATACAAGCAGTCTCATGGGGCTTTCAGTGGGTAATCACAGGAATGAACATTCTTTTTCTCTAAGCTTTGAGATAGCTTAATGAACTGGGATCCTGCGTTGCTATGGCTGTGGTGTAGGCCGGCAGCTGTAACTCAGATTCGACTCCTATCCTGGGAACCTCCATATGCCGTGGGTGCACCCCCTACTTCCCCAAAAAAAGATTTAGAATGGTGAATTCTCAAACAATATTTCTTCTAAGGTAAATAACCCACCACTACCAATACACAAAAATGAGAAAGAAAACATAACATTACATGGATTTACCATTTTTCTTATGAATGTCATAGCAAGAGTCTCATTGGAAGTCATAGCTGGCAACTGAAAATATGTTACTTATAACAGATGGTTGAATAAGTTGTTAATTTTTAACTTAATTAGTCAAATGGATGTATCCTAAATTTGACAAGAGAAAGTAATTCAGAGACTCTACTGGATCAGAAGATATAATGTGGACTTATGAAAGAAACAAATACACAGTTGTGTAATTTTTTACCTCATAAAAGTTTTATCTTGCCTACAGTGGTTTTCAACATGGTTTTAAATTTATGTATACCCAAGGAAGAGGGTATCTGTCTACAACTGTTAACGTTTCTGGATTTTACTTAACCAGCTAACAATTTAGCTTGCTACAGTTTTTTTGTTTTTTTGTTTTGTTTTGTTTTGTTTTTTAATGGCTGCACCCACGGCATATGGAGGTTCCCAGGCTAGTGATCGAATTAGAGCTACAGCTGCCAGCCTACACCACAGCTCACAGCAATGCCGGATCCTTAACCCACTGAGCAAGGCCAGGGATCAAAACTACAACCTCATGGTTCCTAGTCAGATTCCTTTCTGCTGAGCCACAATGGGAACTCCCTCACTTGTTACAGTTTTATAAATTCTGGAAGGGGACATGAGATTCATGGGTCTGGGATAAATTACAATTTGTTTCTCATAATATAGCAGTAGTCAGAATATCTGTATTATCTTGGGCCAGTTGTCTAAGCTCTAATACTCACAGGGGGACACAAAAAGAGTCAGGTGACAACCACACACACATTGGCTTAAGTTACAGGAAATGAACCCCAAGCTTAGGAAACGTTGATCTTTTTAATGGGTGTCAAACAAATCTTTCTTCCCTGTAAGAGATATTTTCTTTATTATACAACAGAACAAACAATCTGCCTATTGCTCCCTAGGAGGAAATTGTCACCAATTTTAGTGTAAAAAAACAATCTTAAGAATTTGGTCCATGATAAATAGTTACTTATGGTTCTACTTTCAAGAGAGACAGAAACATGAGATACCCATGGATAATTAGCTCCACAAAATATCAATGATCAAGACATAATGTTGCTATGACTGGATTTAACAGCATGCATTCCTAATGGTTCTCTGAGATAGTATGTAATTTCATCACGAGTTAACTTAAATAGGACTGTGAATGTGGCTCCCTTACAAAGTGGCAAAGACAGTCATGTGTTTTTTTTTTTAAACCTGTCAAATCTTGTGCAAATATTAACTCTATAGAGTTGGAGAGCTGATTATAGAGAGAAAGGTCTGTAGGGGTCAAAACTAGTAGTAAACACAAACAAGATAATAGCAGAAAGATAGCAGAAGAAATTTTAAGTGAACTTGAAGTGATTTAGGGCACTAAATTCTAAGTCATCTCTCTCAAGTCTAGTGCTGACCAATGGCCAGTACTGAGAGACAGCTTGACTTGCATCTATGAGGAAAAAAAGATTGTATTCCTACTAATCCATAAACTTTAAAGACTCCTTGGATAATCCAGTGGAAACAAGTAACACAACATTCCCTGGTGGCTCGATTTATAGGTAGTCAACTATGGCTATCATTTAGCATACAGTTTATAAGATGTTGTTCATTCTGTTTATTTTCCTCATGCCCAGAGAGAATTACTACGAATAAATAGGTTAAGACACAAAAAGGCTAAATGACAAGCTTATGCAATCTTTGTGGACATAAATTAAGATGATATATTGCTAAGACAGCATCCTATGTGCAATATAAAACAGATTATGGCTATCTGCTCAGTTACATCACAGCTTCACACACTCCCTGAAATGTGGATGTGAACAGAATTCATTTAAGGAAATGAGATATGGAACCCAGTCATGATGAGTGAATCTGAGTGCCACTTAGTGGCCTGAATATTGCAGAATATTCACTTTTGGAAGGACACAAAGGACATTAACATAAATTCTATGGCACATGAAGAGAGAAGTACATTTAGGAGAATATATTAAACTGAGGGTCTTAATGAATACATATTTCTGGGTGCAGTACATTTCCCCAATGGCAAGGTCTTCATTAACATTTAATGGCAATGACATATATATGGTGGCTTGATCAGAATTAGCCCCAAATGCCAATTTTTTTTAGAAGCTTAAACACCAGTCTTGGAGTACTGGGTGGAGTCAAGCAAAGTAATGGCCCTAGAGGCTTGACATCAAGATAAAAGAAACAAATGAAAAGACTTGATAAGCAAATAACAAAAGACAAAAAAAATGGACACAATTCTAGGATACATCTGTAGGAGTACACGTCATGACAAGCTTCATAGTCAAAGAACACCCTTGACTCTAACCAGTTTGTCCTATAATTACTCCATTTCTGTTATTTAAATAGTGTTTCTTGAATGACAGGGTAAAATGATAAAATTATAATTCAAAAAAAAAAGAGAGAAAATAAAAGTATCCTATACAGACTAGATAAATAAATTGTCTTAGGGAGGGGAAACTTCAACTCAAGTCATTTTGTTACTATCTGAAACAACTCCCTGGATCTAATTTAAGAATATTTACAATCTTGATTAGTTCAAGTATATGATATGAAACATTTAATGACTAACCAAGGGAAATTCAGTGACCATCCAAAGAGAAAACCAATGAGGAAACATTGGACTTGAACAACACTTTAGAGCAAATGGACCAAGAGACATGTACAAAAGATTCCCTCAGAATATGCATTCTTCTGAAGTGTACATGGGACATTCTCCAGTATAGATCATATTTTTAGCCACAAAACAAGTTTTAACAAATTTAATAGGGTTGAAATCATATCAACAAACAGTAAACAGAGCCTAATTCCTATTCAGATAAACATAAAGCCTCACAGTTTACCCAATACATCATGTGCAGGTTTAAACAAAGAAATTACAAGATATAGTGAAATCACAAGATATAGTGAAAGAAAAAAAAAAACAGTTTAAAGAGACAGAGTAATCGTCAGAACTGGATTCAGATATGACAAAGTTTGAGAAACTTCAGACCAGGAATTTAAAAAACTATGGGGTTTTTCTCTTGCGGCTCAGCAGGTTACAAACTGACTAGTACCCCTGAGGATGTGGGTTTAATCCCTGGCTCAACTCAGTGAGTTAAGGACCCAGCATTGCCATGAACTGTGATGTAGATCGCAGACGTGGCTTGGATCCCACATTGTTGTGGCTGTGGCATAGGCCGACAGCTACAGCTCTGATTTGACCCCCTCCTGCGAACTTCCATATGCCACAGGTGTGATTCTAAAAAGCAAAAGTAAAATAAAATAAAATAAACTATGAGTAATATGCTAAGATATCTAATGAAAAAAGTGGAAAACATGCAAGAACATATATGTACTGCAAGCAGAGACAGAAACTCAAAGACTCAAAAAGAAATGCTAGAAATAAAAAATATTAACAGAAGTGAAGCATGCTTTGGCTAGGCCATGAACAAACTAGACACAAATGAAGAATCAATGAGCCTAAAGATATGTCAACAGAAATTTACCAAACTTTAAAGCAAAGAGGAAAAGAATGAAAGAATTGAAAAAAAAAAAAAAAGAAGAACACAATATCCAAGAAATGTGGGACAGTTATCAAAAGTTTAATATACATGTAATTGAAATAGCAGGAGAAAAGAGAAAACAACCTAAGAAATATTTTAAGTAATAATGACAGAATTTTCAAAATTAATGACAGACACCAAACTGTAGAACAAGAAGCTAAGGGAATACCAAACAGAATACCAAAAAATCTGCAATAAAACTATCATATCAAAAAAGTCAAGAAAAAAAAGGGCCAATAAGCACAGTGTACAAAATCATTAGTCATTAGGTAAATGCAAATAAACACCATGATGAGATACCACTTTACACCCATTAAGATGTCTATAATCAATAAGACAGATAATAAATGGTGAAAATGGGCAGATAGTGGAATCCTCATTCATTGCCCATAGAAGAATAAAATGGGGTAGTCATTATTTACTTACGTATTACTATTATTTTTTGTCTTTTTTGTCTTTTCTAGGGCCGCTCCCGCAGGACATGGAGGTTCCCAGGCTAGGGGTCTAATTGGAGCTGTAGCCGCGGGCCTACACCAGGGCCACAGCAATGTGAGATCTGAGCCGGGTCTGTGACCTATACCACAGCTCACGGCAACGCCGGATCCTTAACCCACTGAGCATGACCAGGGATCGAACCCGCAACCTCATGGTTCCTAGTCGGATTTGTTAACCACTGCGCCACGACAAGATCTCCACGGTAGCTATTTTTTAAAATAATTTGGGAGCCACTCAAAAAGTTAAACCATGTTGTTACCATATGACCCAGAAATGTCACTCCTATGTATAAAGTTGATAATTAAAAATATGTTCATAGCAAAACTTGTATATGAATGTTCAGAGTTATTGACAAAAGTGAAAAAGTAAACGCAACCTAAATGTCCATCAATTGGTAAATGGGTAAACAAAATGCAATAATGTCCATATAGTTTGGACAGAAGTGACACACTAACACCTGCTATAACATGGATAACCTTGAAAACACTATGCTAAGAAAACACATATTGTCTGATTCAATTTATACAAAATGTCTAGTAATGGTAAATCACAGAGAGAAAAATTATTTTAGAGGTTGCCAAGGGATAGAAGAAGGAAGGAAGAGGAATGGGGCATGTGGTTTCTTTTTGTGGGGTTAAAAGTGCTCCAAAATTGACAACATTTGCACAACATTTTTATTATATTTAGAAACCACTTAATTGTGTACTTTACAAGAATGACTATATGAGTAAATTATATCTCATGTGTTATTTTTAAAAATAAAATTTTGTAATTATGTTAATGGAAAAAAAAAGAATATTTACAACCTTGATTAGTTCAAGTATATGATAGAATACCATGATATGAAGTTTTAATGATCAGCAAAGGGAAATTTTTCTAAGATATCATATTCTAAAAATTAAGGTTATGATAATTTTAAAGGACATTAAAAACCTCCATGAGTTATTAACAGGAGTGTGGTTCCTTCCATATCTCAGAAAGTCATTTCCCAGAGTTACTTATGGGAATTTTTTTTCAGTCAAGTTTAAAGAATCAGAAAAAAATATTATGGCCTATACTATCTTGATCTCACCATATATCTTTCAAGTTCCTTTACACAAAAATACATTTTAAACATGTAATATAAAAATGTTTTATGAGAGAAATTTGAATTCAAGAATGGTGATGGAATTCAAAATGGTCATAGAATATTTATTTTAATCTAATTAGATTATGCTATCTAATTTGTGGATAAAATTCCTATCTTCAAGTTATAACTTGGTGCTAATTAAATAAGAATTAATGTTGAATATGCTGTCCTCAAAATTCAGGACATATATTTTACCCTTCCAAAATGAATGCAGTTGCCCTTATGATACAGACAATTAGGATTCTCAGTTTAGTCACTAGTTCATATGTACATAATCTAGTCATTATTTTATAAATTCATAATGTGCTACAACAAAAAGAATCACCTACATTATTAAAAATTTGGTTTCTAATACTACTTTATATGAAATTAGGCATATTTTAATTGAAATTCTTAGTACATAGATCTATCTCTTGATTTCAAGTACTCTGTTTAGAATGCTTCTTAAATGAAATGAAATTACAATGGAAAAATTAAAAATATTTAATATAAAGTTCGCAAAGTTTTAAAATTTTTCAGAAATAATTCTAATACCATATAATCACAATTCTAGTGTGGAGCTGATGTTATTATTGCTTTTCTCTTTTTATAGCAAATTAAATGTGTTTGTTTCCTAAAAATTTGAACTTATTTTAACTAATTGATATGCCTTTAACATTTGTGATCTATGACCTCTTACATGTTTTTTGGCTATTAGTACTTAGCGCTTGTTGTACACAAGATAATTTTTGTTAATGATATTAATATGTATTTTATGCTGGTTATAAAAACTTTCATAAATCAATTTGCTTACTAGTTTTCAAATTGTTCTCCAGTTAAAAGGATTTTTTTAATTAAAAACAAATTTCCACTCTTAAAAATTAGCTTCTATATTAACCTATATTAATTTATAATACATAAATTCTGATTTATGACCTTTTACTGTTTGATAACATAGTGTATATTATGTAGGAAAAAAGTATAATTTTATTGATTTATCTAAAATACCATATCATTTAGCCCAACATCAAAAATTAATTTACTTTATTTCCAAATTTGAGCTAACTTTATCAGATAAAAAATTATAATAAAATGTGTTAAAATAAATTACCTAGCAATTTATCTACACAAATTAAGAGCAAGAGACTTTAGCTACTTTAGTTTCATGGTGTATTTTAATATTTTTGGATAAAATTTTACCTGTTTGTCTAAATACCCTGGCTAGTCTTATCATAATCATTGGATTGATTATGTAAAATTAAATATAAGTTTATATTTTAATTTTCTGATGCATGCATTATATGTATATTAATTATAAAAATATTTATGATATTATTATTTATAATTTTAGATAAATAATATTTGTGTACTATGTAATTTACATTTAATGTTTTAAATGTTTGTTTTATTCCTAGTATGAATGGAATAGTGTTCTAAAAATATCAGATTATCTTTGTAGTTATTATTGGTATTCAAGTATTTGGATTCATCTTGTATTTAGCTACTCCCTTACTTATTTCACAACTGTCACTATTTCATAGATCATATTCTTATAAGATTATATAGTGCAAACTTTTTGTTTGTTATGTTGACTGTTTAGTACTTTTCCATATAATCCTGGTTTCTAAATTTGGGTCTTCTTAATTTTTCTATTTCATAACTTTCCCCATCTTGCTTCTATTTTACTGACTTTCTTTCACCTTCAACACTGTTAAGCCTCATCCCTCAAGATTAGTAAATCATGACACCTTTCCTGGCAGAGTTGAGTTCACAATGTTACTACACATGAATTCCAGGAATAAGGTTATGCACAGACTTTTATTATGAAAGCAAAAGCTAGGTATGTTGTTAAAATTGGGACACATCATGTGATGTTAGGATAGTTCTCTAGAAGAGCTTTTGTTTTTGTTTTTTAAAGTTCAGAGAGAGAAAGTATGAGACCAGGTATGAGGATTTACATTAGTTCACATAAATTTACCTACAGAGGACAATGGCAGTGAAGAGGCTGTCTCCCAAAACATACTTAAATATCAATCCGAAAATGTGTTTACTTCATAAAAATTTCAAGCCCAAACTTGTTTTCTAATTTCTCTTCTTTAAATACTTGATTCTTTTACATAGAATCAAATCATGTGTTATTTTTCACACCTGTTACCTACCCCTCCCCCATCAAAGTCTCTTTAACTGGTTTTAGTCTTTTTTTTACTCCTCTCAGCATTATTTCCAAATATCTAGAAGAATGCCTGACACACATTTGATTGGTTTTTTTTTGCTTTGCTGAACACAATTTTGGGGATTGTTAATCCATTTGCCTATGATGCACACAGATTCTGGTCCCCAAGAAGAAAGAAGTTGGTAGGAACAAAGCTGCAAGGCTGCAAGTATGGGCTAGAACAGTAGAATACACGGTGGTGGTTGAAGAAAATTCTCGTAAGCACACGATCTGCTCAGAAGGGCAAGCAGGCTGGTTATATTATCTAGGAACTAAGCAGGGCCACTATTTTACATTCCGTTGAAACATTCATAAATGTGATAGTTGTTTAAAGAGGAATACAATTTCTTAAGAACACTACTAATATCCCATGTGTGGCCTGTGGATGAAATGACCCCCAGTTTCCCTGGAAGAGAGGTAGCCTGCAGACCGCTGAGCTTTAATGAAGATAGATAAGAGGGTCCGGCCTGTAGAAAAGTGCCTACTGAAAGAAATATTCATGTTGAGTCATACATGGAAAAAAAAAAAAAAAAGGAGATGTGAGGAGAAAAATGATAAACATAAACAAGGAATAAGGATTTTACAATAGGATTCTACCTTCAGCTATGACTATATTTCTGAGTTCAGTAGCACTATCTCACAAATATCCACTCTGTTGGAAATTAAATATCACAAATATCCACTACCTCACAAATATCTACTCTGTTGGAAATTAAAATGTTCTACTTAACAAATGCATATCTAAAATGAAATTTTGTGTAATACAATTTTAATATGATTACTATATATTAAATAATAGATTTTTATTAGATATCAAATAAGAAAAAATTAATAACAATTTGAGAACACTTTTTTTTCAGAAAAATATTCTCTATTTTTCAGTATCTACGTCCCTGAAAAATGATGCTTTGAAATAGCCATTGAGCTGAGAGGTTAAACACAATTAGGTAAATAGATGTTTAAACAGATAGATATTTCATGTTGTTTTGTTTAGTTTAGTTGGTTTTGTTTAAAATGTATCAGGTGTAATTTCCCATTTTTTTTAAAGTAGCCAGATTTCACTTTATGACACTTTTCCCTAGGATAAAGTATCTTTCTTCTGTTATCATCTCTATCCAGAAATCATTTATAAGACAAAAAATAAACACACAAGCTCTATCCTGAATACTCAACAGATCTTTCTGACTTATTTAAAGATTCAGTAGTGTTAAATAACTTTTCTTTATACCCTAATTGGAATTGGCTGGGCATTTATAAAATTCTAATTGTTCACTATTATTTTCAGGGTCTTCAGGTTTGTTTTTGTTTTGTTTTTTAATGTTCAAAGATCCCTGTCAAATTCTACATTCATCTTCCAATTCAGATCACCTATGGCCACAAGTATATAAGACCCAAGGACTTTGGTTATCTCCTGTAGTTTTATTCAAAATTGCTTTTGTTGCTACAAAATAGGAAAGAGAATATAAGTTCTGTCATTTTGGTAAGCTAAACACTGAAAGATAAGATTACAGTGCTTGAGGAGATTTTTGTCTTGTAACTAGTCACTGCCAAAATGAACTCTCACAGTGTGTTGCCTCAAGAAAATAAAAATTCTATCTTAGAAAATAGACACTTTGGTATATGCAATGATAGGGAGGGCTGCCTTGGGAAAGGAGACAACCATGAAGTCACTCAGGGGATATGAGTTAATGGAATATGCTTTCTTCCCACTTTGGGTCCTGGAAAATTTCCTGTGATATTCT
Organism: Phacochoerus africanus; assembly: GCF_016906955.1. Classification (NCBI taxonomy): domain Eukaryota; kingdom Metazoa; phylum Chordata; class Mammalia; order Artiodactyla; family Suidae; genus Phacochoerus; species Phacochoerus africanus. Next base: position 58,817,238 of record NC_062556.1, on the reverse strand, counting down.
GTTACAGGAATTGAAGTTTTGAAAAAAGTTTTAAGCTAGTTCATTCATGTAGGGAATTGGCCTCGCCCTTCTCCGGGGATCATGCAGGGTGGAACCAAATCCAGGGAGCTATGAATATGTCTGATTGTGAGGGTTCTGGGTAACTTGGAGCAGCTTATTAGTGTGGACAAAGAATGCTGCCTGCCATTTCAATAAACTAAGAATGTTGCCCCAGCATAAAGCCATCAGCCACTACAGTGGATCCTATGGTGTGTCCTGAGGGAAATTCAGGATAGAAAAAAATAGGATATGGCCCTAGATAGTTAAGATTCATATCAAAGGAATAATTTCAATGAGCCCAGACTCCTGCATTCTTTCATTCACAGAAATGCACTAAAATCATTAACTCATAAAGTCTATATTTTAGATTATTAGTAATCTTTTGATGTTAAGCTGCACTGTGTGTGTGTGTGTGTAAAAACTTCTATATATCCCACCACCACCCCCTAACCTTTTTGGAACAGTTCCTCAGAGCTGTCTGAGAGACTGTGCTGGGTTATAGTCTGCAGTAAAGTTCCCAAATAAAACATGATATGCAACTTTTAGGTTGTACCTTTTTTTTTTTTTTCAGTTGATGTTGGCATACATGTTTGAATCCTGCTAATGCTAAATTCTACATATAAAAAAGAAAAAATAAAGTTCTAAATATAGGAGTTTCTACTGTGGCACAGTGAGTTAATGATCCAACTTGTCTCTGTGGAGGCACTGTTTCAAACCCCATGCAGTGGGTTAAGGATCTGGTGTTGCTGCAGCTCCAGCTAGAATTTGGTCCCTGGCCCAAGAGCTCCCATATGCTGCATGGGCAACTGAAAAAAAAAAAAAAAAGAAAGAAAGAAAGAAAAAAAGAAAATGAAATCTTTCTTCAAAAAAAATTTTTCTCTGTTAAAATAAAAAATTCTAAATATAGCCTATGGTGCTATTGAATACTATGTGGGGAAAGGAACCAACACTATAGGTCTTTTGGTGAAATACAGTAAAATCAAGTCAAATTGTTGCAAATGAAAAAGCAACTACCTAAGCTCAAAAAAAAAAAAAAAACTAGGAAAGTTTTGTGAAAGCTTTACAAAACATAAACACTTTTTTTCCACTTAGGAAGGGTTTGTGAAGGAATGCGAACATCTGTCACATTAAAAATAAACTGGATTTGTGTGTATATGTATAACTGCATCACTTTGTTGTATAGCAGAAATTATCACAACATTGTAAATGAACTAGACCTCAATAAAACTTTAAAAAATAAACTTGATTTGTTTTGGTATATAATCATATTTTACTATAAGGGAAAGAATTAATGTTTTCATCATCTCTTGTACAAGTATGCTATTGCTGCCAGAACAAATTATCACTAATTTAGTTGCTTAGAAACAATAGAAATTTATGTCTTATGAGTCTGTAGGTCCAAAGTTCAACTTGGATTTCTCTAAGCTAAAATCAACGTACCGCCAGGGATTTGTTTCCTTCTGGAGGTTCTGGGGGGTGGGGGTAGTATCTGTTTTCTCCTCTTTTGTTTTGTTTTGTTTTTGGTTTGTTTTGGCTTCTGGAAGTCATCTGTATTCCTTGGATAACTGCAAGTTCATCCTTTGTCCTCAAAACCAGTAATATTGCATATGTATAACTCTTATTCCAAAGACACATCTCTCAGTCACTGACCCCAGCAGGGAATGCTTTTCTGCTTTTTTGGACTATCATTATAGGGCTCATCCAGATAATCCTGAATAATCTCTCCCACTCAAAATCTGTAACAGCAATTATATTTGCAAAGTCCCTTTTAGCACATGAAGTTACGTACAAAGTTCCAGTGATTAAGGTGGGGACAACTTGGAAGAGGAAGGAAGAAATTATTTTGCCCACCACATCTCAGAATAATATCATCTATAGGAAACTTAGTTCTTAATATCAAAAATTGGTGATGTGTCTTAAATTGCTTCAAACATATCTAGAATTATATGAAACATTTCTATTAAAGTCTTTTTCCATGTCCACCACCTCCATTTTAATTAACAAAAAAAAATGAAATACACTATAAAAGGATCCCCTGATGAGCTTTCTTTAAAAAGATATATCTAAACACCAAAACAGCATGAGTCTCAGGAATAAAGAGATATTTCACTAATATGACCCCTTAATTCTAGAGAAGTAAAGGTATTAATTTTCTATAGAAGAAGGTAAGCAGAAACCAGACAAAGTTTAATTGCTTTAGTAAACTAGCTTAAGGGATTAGGATTCCAAAAAAAAAAAAAACCCAGTCACAAAAGCAAGTCCACATTCACTGTGATATAAGAGCTAATATTATGGTTTGGTGTTATGCATTGCCTTGACATCTGGTAAAATCACAAGCGGCTTGAATGGCCTCCCTGTAAGTTTCCCCCCACTCTGCTCTCACACAGAAGGTTTCCTAACCAAACCATCCTCCTCTTCTAGACCAGGTGCAGTTCCTGTTCATCCCTGAGTAGTGGGCTTCAGTTCCCTGCCACCCTATGGAATTATCCAAACAAGTCAATCACATCCTCCCATGGAAGCCAGGGGGCCTTGCCCTCTTACCCTCTGGTTGTTCACTCTGTTCCTGAATGCAACCCCTGCATGATCTTGAATGGTATGGTCCTGTACTGAGCAGTGTATGTGATTAACAAGCTGTCACTTTCATCCATCCAGTGTTGTGTTTCATATGTCCAGCCATCTCCTAACCCTAGGGTACTCTTAATTGCTTTGCCACATTAATTACGTCTACAAAAATCTTTCCCTTTTTCCAGTGTAAGTAAGCTGACCACAGGAGTGATCCCCATGCTATTCACAGTCCCACTGATGCTCAAGGAAGAAGACACAGCAGGGTGTGTGTACCAGGTGGGGGATCATAGTGACCTTAGAATTCTGCCTTCTAGATCTCATGACAAGCTCTTGTCCATATGATTGACTATTTTTCTCAGCATCAGCAGCAGTCTGTTTTATGGGGATAAAATTTATTTGCATTACGCTTTACTCTTGTTCTATTCAAAATGTCTAGAATACAAAAACAAAGCAAAGCAAAATAGAAGGTCACTTTCCATCAGCCTCTACATGGAGTAAAACAAGAACCACAGCAGCTGCCAACCCTCAACACCCCCTGATCAGAGCTCAGGATGGAGACCAGGAGTGAAGCACTCTGCTCTGGGAAAACTGGAAGAACAGGTCTTCAGATAGTTAGATATTTTTAGGAGAATATTTTATGAGCCCAATTCATGCATCTCCTCACATCAGGAAAAATGCTAAAATCCTTCAGTGATAACTGATATCTGTGACTAGTGGTAACCTTCACAAGACCAGCAGCAAACTTCTGTAAAATGTGTGCCTGGCTGCGTGCACCTCCCCCTTCACCTTTATCACTTATATCTTGATATTCCCTCTTTCCTCTTGGGGCAGCATTTCAGAGCTATCTGAAATACTGCCTGCTGGGCTGTAGCTAAGTGGATAAAACAAAAAATGCCATGGTAATCTGTGAGAAGAGCCACTCCCACAGGTAGAGCAGAGAGTCCTGAAGGAAGTCAATAAAGGAGATAAATAATATAGAAGTTGAGATTAACAGACAATAACTTTAAAATAACATTGTTAAATACCTTAAAAGAGCAACTGGGAAAAAACTGGATGATGTGCAAGAACTAACAGGGAATTTCAGAAGAGAAATGGAAAGTATAAAAAGAACAAAAAATAAAACATCAAAATAACTGCCTGGCAGTGTGAATCTAATGCTTACCTAAAACTTGGCCTAGAAAGATGCTATTCATCTTCTCCACCTCTACTCTCACTTCCTTTCAAAGAGTTAAAATATTTAAAAGACTGAGTTACACATTTTCAGCACCAAAGAGTTGCTGTCAACAAATTCTAAGTGCAGGAGTTCCCATCATGGCTCAGCAGTAACAAACCTGACTAGTATCCATGAGGTCACAGGTTCAACCCCTGGCCTTGCTCAGTGGGTTAAGGATTCGACGTCGCCTCAGGCTGTGGTGTAGGTTGCAGACGTGGCTCAAATCTGGCATTGCTGTGGCTGAGGTATAGGCTGGCAGCTGCAGATCTGATTAGACCCCCAGCCTGGGAACCTACATATGCTGTGGGTGTGGCCCTAACAAGACAAAAATCAAACAAATAATAATAATAATGATAAAACTCTGTTTGTGGAATGCATTCTTAAAATTACTTCCATTGTCAAGAACTGAATATTCTATTTTCCATCTCAAATTATATTTCTTCCCCCCACCACTTTGTTCATCCAAGCTCACCAGATAGGGTTACAAAATGAGTTCCATATAATAGCAAATATTCCATTGGCAATAATTTGTCACAACATTAAGAATGAAATCTATTTCCCACATTCTGAAAAATTTCCTTAACATTCTGTTACTGTAGAAAAATAAATCTCAATGATATAGTTATCTAATTTTGTAAATAAAATTTAATTAGGTGTTATCTCCCTGTTTGTATGTGTCACCCAGCCCATACATGTGAGTGTTCCTTATATAACTGATTCAAGTCTACCATATTCTATCTACTACAACACCTACTATCTCCCCCAAATTTTCAAAGTGGAAGTCTCCAACTCAAAGGCTCTCTAGTATCATACTTCCCAACATGGCAATGAGTCACAGAATAAATTAAACTATTGCACCATGAGCCCCACCTCTACAAAATTTACAAAACATAAATAGAAGTAAGCATGAAATATAACCATTTCTGCAGTTTACACCCTAAATATAAATTTCTTACACATTACTATCCCCAAATGAAATTGACAATTCAAAAAACTCAGAACTTACCACACAGTCTCTGAATACTTCTGCTGCCAACTGAGTTTTAATATTCTCTGGGAAAAGAATGTAGACAGAAAATAAAATTAAAGAAGAAAAGAGAAAAACTCTTTGTTTCAGTTCACTGAGTTGTGAGCTCATTCACAGCAGTTTTCAGAATCTGACATCTGTAATGTTATTTGGAGGGCAATTTCTCCTATTCAGAGTTAAGTTTGTTATCATGTGAGTGCCTCCAAATGAAAAAAAAAAATTATAGTAGGAGTTCCCATCATGACTCAATGGTTAATGAACCTGACTAGGATTCATGAGGATGCACGTTCCATCCCTGACCTTGCTCAGTGGGTTAAGGATCTGGTGTTGCTGTGAGCTGCAGTATAGGTCGCAGATGTGGTTCAGATCCAGTGCTGCTGCGGCTGTGGCGTAGGCTAGCAGCTATAGCTCTGATTTGACCCCTAGCCTGGGAATCTCCATATGCTGCATGTGCAGACATAAAAAAAAGACAAAAAAAAAAGACAAAAAAGAAAAAATAATTATAGCAGTAACAAAACCCAGGCTATTATAATCTTATCCCACTGTGGGTTCCCATGATGTGCTTTCTCTGAGAAGTAATAAGGTGTCTGCTATGATAAAAAGAATCTATGAGTTATATATTTACCTAAATATTTTATCCACATTATAGTCTCATAACTGAGTTAAAATGTGAGATATCAAATGAAGAAATATAGCATGGAGATGTTAAGCAACTTTCCTAAGACCATACAACTAGCAGGTGGAGTCAAGACACGCTGTGGCTCTACAGGTTGCATTTCTGACCATCCATCTGTTGCCTCTCAACAGGGCCCTCCTCTCAGTGGTTAAGTGATATGAAAGTGCTTGACTCTGCCCCATCTTTGGAGAGTTTATGAAAGGAGACAGCAAAGATTTTCCCATTCAGAAGGGAGTTCTACATTTACAAAATGGTTTACTCCATTTCACAAATATTTCTTAAGTGCCTACTCTGTGCCAGGCACTGTTCTACTAGCATTGGGAATTACAACAGTAAACAACAACAGCTACAAAGAAGAGCTTGTCCTTCATTAGGCAATAATATAGAAGAGATATGGACAACTATGCAAATAATACAATAAATTATCTAGTAGGATAGCATATAAAAATTCCTATGGTGGGGGGAATGATGGAAAAGAGGATCTAGGATTCTGAAAAAACTGTGAATTGTAACATGTAAGTGTGTGGTGGGGTGGGGGCAAAGGGTTCAAGCTAGGTCTCATTGATACGGTGATATGAGACCAAAAACTTCTACTATGTCTCCATTTACTATCTTGACGTCTTGCTGACTTAGATCAGGGAGGCATACCTCTTATTTTTATCAGCAACCACAATAAAACGTGTCACAGTTGGAAGATACCTAGAGGGGAAAAAAAGAGAAGAGAATTTTAGTTCATTATATTCTTCCTGGCTATTCTACCACATTCTTACTGTGAAAAAAATAATATCTGAAATCAGCCAGAGAACTTCTCTACAGGCCATCTAGGAGTAAAAGGGTTAGTCATCACAGCTTGAGCCTGGTAAGTCAAAAGAATGTAAGAGTCCCCATCTTCTGTGTTAGAGTGCTTCCAGTGCAGAGAACCAATAATTTACAGAAATAACATCAGGAAGCAAGAGGTGAATGCTTTCCATAACGCTCTTCAAAGCAAGTATGTTTTCTCTTTATCATCACCTCAAGCTGAGTCATCGAAGGTACCATCCCATCCCTTTTACACAGACACACAGACACACACACGCACACATTTTACTTCCTCCAGACTATGTCATCACTTCTTGAACTGAGCATTATTATCAAGTAAAAAGAGAAAATCACTTTTTTTTTCTTTTTTTTTGGCCATGCCAATGGCATGTTGAAGTTCCCAGGCTTCCCAAGGACCGAAACTATTCCACAGCAGGGACCCAAGCTGCTGCAGTGACAACGCTAGATCCTTAACCTACTTCACCACAAGAGGACTTCAACACACAATTGTTTTTGTCTTTTTAGGGCTTCACCAGAGGCATATGGAGGTTCCGAAGCTAGGAGTGGAGTCAGAGCTGTAGCCTCTGGCCTACGCCACAGCCACAGCAATGCCAGATCTGAGTCACATCTGCAACATACACCACACTTCATGGCAATGCTGGATCCTTAACCCACTGAGCAAGGCCAGGGATCAAACCTGAATCCTCATGGATACCTGCCAGATTTGTTTCTGCTGAGCCATGATGGGAACTCCCACAATTATTTTTATCTTAAACATTTCAAAAAGTTTATTTATACCTGTAGTTATATAAATCTCTGTAAATAAAAGTTACTGGACATAATATATTATGTATTCTTATCTGCCTAACCAGAAAGTTTAGGTTACATATTAGCATAGAGTTGTTCCTAGTGGCTCAGCAGGTTAAAGATCTGGCATTATCACTGCTGTGGCAGGGGTTTGTTCCCTGCACCAGGAGTTTCTGCATGCCATGGGCATGGCCAAAAAGAAAAAAAATGAAAAAGATGAGTGGAATTAGCATTCAATGTATCTTTATTTGCTATACAGAAACCTAAAGTTTAACATGCTACTGAATGTAATATAATATTGAATGAGGTAAGATCCACAGAAAGTATTTCCACCTTTTTAATATACAAGTGTGTGATTGTTTTGCCTAATCATAAAAAACATGGACTAGATTAGTTCTTAATCTGGGTTTAAACCACTAGACAGATTTGTTGAATGAGATGAATTCATCTCAGTTCAATTTGAATGAGGGACCAAGAAGCCTTTTTGGTAGTTAAAATTACCCCAGTGCAAAACGAGATAAATAAAATGATTTTGATCCTACAGTAGTAAAATTTCAATATGCCAGTGGAGAGCTAATGTCACAGGTAGTGTGGTGTTCCAGATTCTCTGAAGAAGCAGGGAGCCTCAAGAATTCAAAGCAAATCTTGGTTGACATGATGGCAAAGGAATTTAGCAAACACCCACCAGCTCCCTTACAGACTTTAACTGTACGCATATTTGAAAAACAACTGGGTAAAAGAGTTTGTTTCTTGGACTAGGGTAGCTTCAATACTGTGTTACTTTTGTTCTTAATATGAATTCTAACAGAGAATGCATGAGCAGATTTGTCAGGTCTATACAATAATAAAAAATAAAGTAATTCTGTCTCTCCTGAGAGAGAGAGAGAGAGGGTGTACACTCATGTGTGAGGAGATGGGGAGAGACAGCATTACAAATCAATTTGTTCATGTTTGTTACTGAGTTTGTGAATATCAGAATGTCTTAGAAATACAAGAAGAAATTGTCAGTGTTTTTATTTCATCGAATGGGAAGAAAATCATGTACCAGGGCCCCCATGTACATACTTCATATGTCACATCTCCTTATTGATTTAGAATTCTCTACATCATCAGCTCCCCAATAAAGACATGAAACCAAAACATCCTGCATTTCACTGACCTGAATTCATGGATGGATACCTTGACATGAGATCAACCTGCACTCCCTCAAAAGGGAAAACCATTGTATCGCTCAGGATACACAGAAAATTTAACACGTTAGTTTTTTTCTTCAAGAAGCTAATTTGAAGAAATCTGCCATTGAAGTATGGATTTATAGAGTACTTCCGAATAAATGTAAAAGTGGGCATTAGTAATACTTTCAAAATTATAATTTATTCCATTACTCATTATATTTTAATCCAAAAAAGTTGTACAGATTTTCAATAATTTTGCTGGAAAAAAGGTGTTTGTAAATATCATAATTTGTTTTAGACTTTTTGATATTAATTAAATAAAATGAAATATTTGCTAAATTCTTTTATTTACTTTAGTAACAATCAGAATTTAATTTTAAGCATCTAGGATAATTTAAAATACAAGATATGATTCAACATTAAAAAGTAATAGCATTGAGAACTTTGTCTAGATACTCATGTTGCAACAGAAGAAAGGCTGGGGGAAAATGTAATTGTAATGTATACATGTAAGGATAACCTGACCCCCTTGCTGTACAGTGGGAAAAAAATAATAATAAATAATTAAAAAAAAGTTATGCTAATCTTTCTTAAATTCCTGAAAAAAATTTAATTATAAAAGAAACTGATATTTCTACAGAACCATTGATGTGATTAGAACCTGGAACAACCTTTTGCTAGACATGACAACTGTGATAATATGTATATGTATAATTCTATGAGTAATTTGACTTTTAGGAATTTATCCTGCAAATAAACTTTCACAAAAATGGGATTTTGTAGCATTTGTTTTTATGAATATGACAAAAACTTATGTATTAACATGGTACTAGATAATTGAGTTTATATCCAAAAAAGAGTATTAGGCTGACATTAAGAATACAGATCGTATACATACATAAATAAATACATATTGAACAGGGAACATATCCAATATTTAAAAAAAATAATTTTGGGAGTTTACATTTTCCCTCCTATCTCATACTCTTGGAAGCTGACTTTTAGTGCCACTTCTCTGATGAAATAATTCGTTACAAGTTAGCAATGTTGAAGAAAGTAGTTCATGTTGTCAGAGGATTTTAATTATCTATAAAAGATTTATTTTATTATATTTTATTTTACCTGTTTATTAGAAATGGCAAAAACCTTATCCAGGAGTTCCATGATTTTCTTAATAACATATTTTTAGAGTGTGGCTCTGATTAACAGCCCATTGACTGTTTTTGTGTGTAAAACAAACACGCCTTCTGTAAAGTTAATGAGAGAAGGCTTTGATGGAATAATCTAGACCAGTTTTACCTCTTCCCTTAAATAATAAAAAAAACTGTAAAAAATATTAAAACAATGCTTTTAAGATCATGCAAAGTAGGTAAAACATGACTATAATCCCTATTAAAAGTTTTTGGTTCAACAGAATCACTTACCCTCATTTAACACATTTGAAGTATTTTTCAATTACATATATTTTACAAAATGATTTTCTTTTTAATAACAGTAAAATTATTTAATTAAAATGTAAATGTTTCATAATTTTTATTATTGTAAACTCTAAGTAATCTGCCATGTTCCAAGTTAACACTATTTCCTAAATTCAGCATAATATTGTGCATTCTGAAATATTATTGGAAATAATAATTTATATAGTATATTAATAAATAGACTGATCTGACATTTTTTGTCAAGGTAATCACTATTACACTGCTGGAGGAAATTAAAACCAACCTTGTCTCATTTTTGTCTCTTGACAATGGCGAGAGTATGCTAACTGCTTAGCATTCTCTTAGGAATTATTTTCTGTATATTGACTGAAGTTTCTAAGAGGTTATGTGGACATTGCTAAGCTAGTGATGAGACTAGTGTTAAGTCAGAAAGTTTCCATTTTCCCTTCAATAACCTTAAAATGCTGGAGTTCCCGTTGTGGCACAGTGGTAAACAAATCTGACTAGGAACCATGAGGTTGCAGGTTCGATCCCTGGCCTTGCTCAGTGGGTTAAGGATCCAGCGTTGCTGTGAGCTGTGGTGTAGGTCGCAGATGCGGCTCGGATCCTGTGTTGCTATGGCTCTGGCATAGGCCGGCGGCTACAGCTCTGATTAGACCCCTAGCCTGGGAACCTCCCTATGCTGTGGGAGCAGCCCTAGAAAAGGCAAAAAGACAATAAATAAATGAATAAATAAAAAATAAAAATAAGAAATAACCTTAAAATGCCAATATCTGTTGTTCAATATATTGCAGAAGTATCCAGAGGTAATTCTTAAAATTTGATGAATCTCAAGTTTTTCATCATTCTTAACTGTGGTTAGTGTATTGATGGATAATGAGTCTTATTTCTAGCATGATAATAATGTTGAAATTTTAAAAATGTTCTGAACTTTGCCTATTGCCTACAATTTTTTCAATTTAAATATAAATTCATGTTTCATAATCATATGCCATCTTTTTCTCACTCCCAAACTCAGCCTATGCAACACTGCATGTGCTATAATATAAAATAGCTAAGATTATCTTGAATTGTTGTGTTCTGGATTGTAGACTATAGCTATTTTTAAAAAATCTGAGATGAAATAAATGATGAGTATATGGCTCATGTATAAAAATCTAATCATATTAATTTTCTATATGGACATTATTTCATATAGTAAAATTCAATGTCAGTGCTGCCCTTGCTAAGCTATATAGAGAAATACAAGCACTATAATTAACAATGAGTTTATTTTCTAGCATACTAGGCAGAAATGCAGCCCCCCATAGGAAGATAAAAATGGAAAAGCAAATTAAAATGGATTTGAGCCAATACATTGCTAGATCAATACCTGGCACTCATAGACCTGCTTAGCGAAGGTTCTATAGCTATTCAGCAATCTTATTACTTCTACCAAATGACTAAATGCTACTGAGAAGGTAAAGAATAAAATCAGAAAGGATGTAGACTAACAGAAACTCTCAAAAATTGTTAATATTCGCATAACAAGAAATAACCCTGTAACAATCAGACTTATAATTAAACATTCTCTTAAAATACATATACAGTTTAATTAGAAGGACTTCCCAGGATTTTGTGTATGTGTGTGTCTATTTTTGCTATCTGAAAATTTCTCTACTGCCCAATTATGCTGCAAATAGGTGGGAATGACAGCATCCTCAGTGTTAAGGGTATACTCTGATTGGCCTATAAAACTGGTCTATTATCTCATCCCACTCCCAAAGTGATTGGTTCAGCTCTCGACTACGTATTCGACTATTACCTTCAGTGAACAGAATTCTCCTGTTCACAGTAAAGGCTCCAGATTATGTGTATGAAGAGTAACCAGAGTTCCCGTCGTGGCGCAGTGGTTAACGAATCCGACTAGGAACCATGAGGTTGCGGGTTCGATCCCTGCCCTTGCTCAGTGGGTTAACGATCCAGCGTTGCCGTGAGCTGTGGTGTAGGTTGCAGACTCGGCTCGGATCCTGCGTTGCTGTGGCTCTGGCGTAGGCTGGCAGCTCCAGCTCCAATTAGACCCCTAGCCTGGGAACCTCCATATGCCATGGGAGCGGCCCAAGAAATGGCAAAAAAAAAAAAGAGTAACCTACCTTTCTAATAAATGTTTAGTGAAAGAAATTCTCCCTCCCTTCCTAATGGAAATTGGTGACATCTCTGAATGGTGAAATAAAGCCTAGTTTGTAGTCTTAACTTTTTCTGAACTTTTCCATTATGTGAGAAAATAACTTCCCTTTGTTCTTTCAGCCGGTTAGTTGAAGCCAGACCCTCTAACAAATGAGATTGAAAAATGTGTGTTCCATGTACTTGTTAGGTAACACTTGTTACAAGAAAATCATTCTGGATTCTAATAAATATTTTGGAATTCTACCATCTTTTCAAGGCCTCATTAAATACTGAAAATAATCACAGAAAAATGTGATGAGCTGCAATGTTTCAGACTGGATTATCTCAGAGCAGACAGAATAAATAAACACATTTATTGTGATTTTTCATACTTTGAAGCATCTGGATGTTGCTTTTGGACCTCAGAGCTACAATGTTCTGAGGTGTTTCTACATGTGACTCAGATGGGCACTTTCTTTTTTAATCATTTGACTTTAGGCAGATGTAACTTTGGAACAGTCTGCCTAATTAGATATAGCTGGATTCTCTATTCTGATTAAAGTTTGCATTCATTTCCATATTCATCTGTTGTTCATCTCCTTCACAGCTTTAAACAATTGTAAGATATTTAAATTATTGTAAGGTCTTAAATTCTGTAACATTTTAGCCAGACTCACTTTCTACTGCTCTATATTTATACTAAGTAAATAAGTAAGGTCTGACATGGAATTTTATTTTATTTATTTATTTTTTGTCTTTTTAGGGCCACACCCACAGCTTATGGATATTCCCAGGCCAGACGTGGAACTGGAGCTATAGCCACTGGCCTACACCACAGCCACAGCAATGCAGGTTCCTAGCAGCATCTGAGACATAAATCACAGCTCACAGCAATGCTGGATCCTTAACCCACTGAGCAAAGCCAGGGATCGAACTTGTGTCCTCATGGATGCTAATCAGATTTGTTTCCACTGAGCTACGAGAGGAACTCCTGACATCGGATTTTAATAAAACCATGCCATGGCATGGTTTTCTCAAAGAGGATGAGAATGTGGAAAATAATATGAGAAGTATTAATTATGATGTAGATTTTTCAGAACTTTACACAAATCTATTGATTTCCCTCATTTGAGCTCTAAGCCATGAGTTCTGACATTATCTATAGGAAGTGTCAGAGTGGCAGCCAAGAAAAATGATTGGTAATTATTAGAACTTAACTCATATTGTTGAGCTAGCTATAAGAAAAGAATATTGTGAGAAGAATTACAATTAAGTTTCTGTCTGGATTTCAGAGACTAGATGGATATTTCCAAACTTAGAGAAAATGAGCTGGAAAAAAGGAACTGTAGAGAAGACAAGCTACTTAGATATCAGGGAAGGCCCCTGAAAGAGAGGCCAACCACCCAAGACACCCGTGTGTGTGTGTGTCTGAAAGTGAGACAGAGACAGAGAGACGGAGATAGAGAAAGAGAATCTAGAATGATACATTCCCTAGCTCAAGCTCAAGCTAAGAATAACAGACTATGTTGTATAGGCCTAACAAGGCAGAAGCCCACATGTCTTTTCCTCTGGTACAAAAGGCACAGAAGAGCATCCGAGAGGAATATGAAAGAGCTAGTCATTGGCCTACAAATACAAAAAACAACTTTTCATCAGTGAAGAGGATATGGCTTTCACCATATAAAACAACAGATTTCAGAAATTTTCTGAATCTCTGGGTCTTGCCACACTTCCATGACAATATTCTTAGGGTGGTTCCCTATAAAATATATACATATTTTAATAATTAAATATACATATAATAATTTATATATAACAATTAAGATATAAAATATAATAATTTATTAATATATAAAATAATTATATATAAATATATATAAAATAATTATATATATATAAATATATATATATATATATATATAAAATCTCCAGCCTTCACCTTAAACCAGCCTATGCAAAGAATGGATATAAAGAGGAAGGAAAAAGACAAAAAATCAGTGTTCCAAAATTTAAAAACTCAGTCCTAAATTTCAATAATTGTAATATTATCACTAAACAACACAGAGGTGTCTGCTCATTAAACCATTTTGAAAGGAAATAAGGGAGATATGTTTAACTCTCTGCAGTGCCACTGATTTCTGACCCCGAAGCAGCAATAAAATGGATCATCTTATTTTTACCAGGTGTCCTAATCCCCATGTCGTCCTCTAAAAAGTCTATAAAAGGGGAGGTTGAATTAGATAGGATAAACTTATTGTTTAGTAATGGTTTCTTTACAGAGCAAAGGAGCTGCAGAAAAAAACTTCAGCTGGTGCAAAACTCCTAGTGTCTTAAAATGCCCTACTTTAAAAATGTCTGAAGACTAGGACTAGCCTAAAGAAAAGAGGTCACCTGTTTCATCAAACATGAATTCTGGTGGAGTTTCTAGGAAATTGCAAGGTTCACAGAAGCTTTTTGGAAGAGACTGGAGAAAGAGAGAGGGAAGCAACTGACATACATAAAACTCTAGAAAGGCAGTGGAAAGGTAATAAGCATAGGTAAGAAGAGACAGAAGAGCACATTAAGAGCAAGCACTCAGAGTTTGGTTTCCTGAGTTCAAGTCCTTAGCCACTATGTGACCTTGAGCCAGTGACTTTCCTCCTCATTTTTCATCTTTAACTGGGATAACAATAGTGACTACCTCTTATATTGTTTTGTAATGACTGGTGAGATACCAGAGAAAATGATAGGACCGTGCTTGACACACAGAAGTGGGTGAAGATATTTATTATTAATATTTAAGTTAATGGGAATCAAAATCAGACTCTTTTTAAAAAAACTTTGTGATTTACTGATAGTATATACCTGGACAATATAAAATTCCTAATCTTTATTTTCCCAGTTTGTTAAGTCTGAATAGTAACATAACACATTTCCTCAATGTCTGATACTTAAATTGAAAATGTAACATATGACTTGGAAATTGCATATAATCAGTATACCGTGAAAAAAATTTTTCTCTTGAAGTTTTCTATATATGTATCAACATATTCAAAATGTATTTTTCCCTTTATATTAGGTTGAATGCATTAAAATTTTCTATTTCTTAAGTACATGCATTGTATATAATTTTGGTGGAGATTGAACAAGAAAAATATAAAAGGCTTCACTGAGTCTCTAAGACAGTACCTGACCTGCAGTAAGATCTCAAGCTCATGTTTGGGAAAAATAATGAAAGGAAAAAATTATGCAGATAAAGTAAAAAAAGTTGTTAGTCTGCATTTATTGAAAATATTCCAAAAGTAGATGAGTCATAGGCAGATTAACTTTTGAACAAGAAAGATCACATCAAAAAGTAATTAATTAGCATAAAAAGGAGATAAGCTCATATCCTATCTAGTTTGAGCTACGATTTTTGAATTAAACATATTTCAGGCAGAGTAAGAAACTACTTGTAGAAACTATTTCATTATACTATGCTCAAAAGTACAATGTCAATGATGGGTTTTCTTTCAGCATGTTAGTACTTAACTGTACTGGAGATATGTTATAATTGATTAAAAAATAATGGTTATATTCACAGCAGTTAATAATATTCAGAAAATTATTGAGGACTGGCTATTTTATAATGCATTTTCTCTATTAAGTTATTAGAATGTGAAGATTATAAGCTATCATTTAATAAAGATACTATTAACTTGGAAAATTTGCTATTGTGTAATGTATATGTTTTTTGTTTGTTTTTGTTTATTTTTGTCTTTTTGCCTTTTCTATGGCTGCTCCCACGGCATATGGAGGTTCCCAGGCTAGGGGTCTAATTGGAGCTGTAGCCACCAGCCTACACCAGAGCCACAGCAACGCGGGATCCGAGCCACGTCTGCAACCTACACCATAGCTCACGGCAACACCGGATCCTTAACCCACTGAGCAAGGCCAGGGATCGAACCTGCAACCTCATAGTTCCTAGTCAGATTCATTAACCACTGCACCACCACGGGAACTCCAAGTATACTACATATGTTAAGATATCCAATATTAAATTGTAATTCAACTTTTATGTATATCGAGTGTATGGGTGTATAGTTACAAGGGTGAATATGTATTACAAACAAAAAATTACCAGTTATTGATGATACTGCCCTTTCTCTTCATTTCATCTCTATCATCTACCAAAATGCAGTTTGTTCCAGCTCATTTATTAACAGACTTGACACTTAGCTAGCAATCATTCCTTCCATTGCATATCTTGTCACAACTTTGACTACATTTTAATGTATAGATATATGATTCTTTCAATTTTCTACACTTTCAATTCCTTGTTTTTAATTGCTAATAAATCATTTTTCCATTTACGCCAAGTTACACATTCCCATGATTCCTTGGGTCTTATTAGCAACTATATTTGTTCCTGAAATCTGTGAGCCCCTCTGGCAAATGATTGAACCAGAGGAGGGGGTCATGGAACATCTAATTTATAGCCAATCGGTCAGAGGCATCGGTGACAACCTAGACTGGTGATTGATATAACGGAGGTGGGGGCAGTCTTGTAGGACTAAACCCTAAATCTGTAGGATATGATGCTAACTCCAGTGAGACAGTGTCAGAAATAGGCTGAACTGTAGGACACCCAGTTACTGCCCTAGAAATGCTAGGTGTAGGGAACTCCCACACATTTGGCGATTAGAAGTACATAGCTGAAGTAGTGTTGCAGTAAGTATTGAGAGTTGAGAAAACACATAGGAGTTCTTTTTCTCTATATAGTCTAACAAACTATTTTCCAGTAGGGTTAAAATCTCAGACACCTAGAATTGTTGACCAGAATACAACAAAATAATAACTAACACGATCTCTTGGAACTGGAATGTAGGCCTAGAAAGGTTAACCTATCTGTTTTAACTACTCTTCATGTGTATATGAAGAAAAAATGTATACATATATATATGTACATAATATATACATGCATACATATATATCTACATAATATATACACACATACATATATATGTACATAATATACATACACATTAGAATAACAAAATATTGCTTGATTTTGAAGGTAGAAATGGTTGTAGTAAGGAACACAATTTTTTTTGTCATTAGAAATATCACAGGGGCTTTATTTCCTAATTTAAAATTTGAAATAACTTTAATTACATATTATAATCATTTAGATTTCATTCACAAAGAATGTTTGCCATAAATATTGCCTTGGAACTAAGAGGAATTAATTAAAAAGCAGAATAGGCAAACAATTTTACTTCCCAAAAAATGAACATCATTTTCTTTAATAATTAGAGGAAATATTTTCAACTTATCAGTGCTCACTGAGCTGAGGATGTATATCATTAACAATAATAAAATAGATAATTCTGTACAATGAATGGCCAGTTGTATGACATTTATAGAATAAGGAACATTTTAAAGTAATATTTCCTGGCATGAATATCAGTTTAGAAGAATGTTAGCCAAGCAAGTTTAGATAACCTGAGTGGTGGTCAGGTGGAACTGCGTTTATGTTCATACCTCTTCATCTATTTGTAAGTGTGCTGGGTAGTAGTGTACAGAGGCTGAAGTTTCCTTTTATTTATTTATTTTTTTGTATTCTTTACCCTGTCCTACTGTTATGCATGTTATATTGATAAAACAAAGCATGTTTGTTTAAACTTACATTGATTTTTAAATCAACACTGATTTTGAACAGAGCCTCCCTCTCAAGCTTCAACTTAATTTATATTGATCTTTTTGACTTTGTGATGTACAGCAACCTGTATCTTTCTTATTATAGACCGAAAACATAAAATGTATTCAATATAATACTGTAATCGGCAATTTAATTACAAACAATTTTTAATTTCCCAAATTAATTCTTACCATTTGTATAAAATTATATTTTAGACAATTTGAAAATATTTATAAGTATTTTTATTCTATTACGGGCAATGAACTTCTTCAGGAAGGGAGCCTGGCAGTCTGGCATTTAAAAAGGATCCTGTACTAAATAGAAACACGATGAATTTATGGGTTTAAATTAAACCATATTTAAGGATTATGTTTTCAGAAAGTTTTTTTTTAAGATCTAATTTGTAACTAAAAATAAAAAAAAAATACCATTGAAAATATATCCACCAGCCTCCACACACCTGAAAAGTCCAAATCCAGTTACATATAGGCTTTGTTCTTTTCACTTAACATGCTTTGGATTACCAAAACAAATAGCTGGGGCCAAGGATCTGTTGTTAGTGAAAATACAAATTCAGAATTATTCTATAACATTTTATCTGATCTATTTAATTGCACATTATTTAAAATTCCTTTCAAATGTGAGACAAATTGTTATAAACAGAATACTTCAACTCAAAATTGTTTGTTTGTTGGAATTTTCAGTTCAGTGGTAGAGATCAATATACAATGATATGCTATTTGATGAAACAAAAAATGTAAAATTGTAAATGTGTAAGTGCTGGGAGAAAAGCTGAATAAAAAGCATGTAGCTAATTTGGTTTAGATCAGAGTTAAGCCTGGATAGTCAAATTCCACAACAACCCACAGAACCTTGCAGCTCCATCACCTACTTTAAATAGCTATTAATGATGGAGGGAGAGATATGTATTCCAGATAGGAAATAGCACGGGGTATCACTGCGGTGTGTTGGGTATGCACGAACATGATCACCGAGTCTTTAAAGGTAAAGAATCCCTTGAAATGAAACAAAAGTGGATGTGGGGAGATCAAATTAAGGATTAATTTTGTAAATCAGTCAATGTCAGTAGTGTAAATATAGGATGTGGAAATGAGGATAGGGTGAATTGATAGAAGTGGGGTGGGTAACGTGTGTGTTTGTGTGTGTGTGCACTTATGTCTGCAGGTATGAATCAATGTATTAAAATAACATGGAGGAGTTCCCATTGTGGTGCAGCAGAAATGAATCTGACTAGGAACCATGAGGTTGCAGGTTCAATCCCTGGCCTTGCTCAGTGGGTTAAGGATCCAGCGTTGCCGTGAGCTATGGCATAGGTTGCAGATGCGGCTCGAATCTGGTGTTGCTGTGGCTCTGGCATAGGCCAGCAGCTGCAGCTCTGATTGGACCCCTAGCCTGGGAACCTCCATATGTCATGGGTGCAGCCCTAAAAAGTCAAAATAAATAAATAAATAAATAACACGGAAAAACTGAACAATTAGACCTGAAAGGTAACAGGGAAAAATAATGTCTAGGTTTGCCTAACTGAATGCTCAGTAGAGCTGGTAATTGAGGTAGAGAAAGAAGATAAAATGGGAGAGGGATGATTATGAATTTTTCTTTGGAAATTGTTCATTGAGTTTTTTTTTATATCCAAGGAGAGCTATGGGTCCCTAATCCCTTATTTCACTATTTAAAACTTAAAGTTCCTTAAAAATCAAATGACTTGTTTTTATAAATATATAGCAACTCATTTGGCAATAAAGTGATCTAAACCAGGGTGACACTATGTAATTTTTAATGAATTGTGCTTAATATAAATATTTACAAATTTAGAGTTGTTGCATGTACTGGTTGTAATTTACATAGCACTCAATGCATAGGCCTACCTAAAATCCAAAACTTACTTAATTTTTAGGCTCACAGAACCCCAGTGATTTCAAACAAGGGGTTTGAAGGCGTAACAGCTATGCAGCACAGAGATGAAAACAGGGCTGCAGAAATACCTTGTGATCTACTTACCAGTGAGGGGAGAATACATGAAGTAGGACGGGAACAAGATCTAATGGTAGAATCACAACATCTGAAGATAAGCCCATGAATCAGAAATTGAGGGATACATCCAGTGTTAAGAGGGAATCAAGAAAGCCTAATGTTACAAAAGACCAGGAAGTGAATGTTACAGTGAAAATGGAACACTCCACTTTAAAACATTGAGAACTACATCTAGATACTCATATTGCAACAGAACAAAGGGTGGGGGAAAAAAATGTATACATGTAAGAGTAACTTAATCCCCATGCTGTACAGCAGGGAAAAAAAATAAATTAAAAAAAAATTGAGATACTGAACTTTTTGTTGTTGAGTTGAAGGTGTTCCTTATATATACTTTGGATATTAATACTTTATATATGTGGGTTGCAAATATTTTGTCTCATTCTGTTGGTTGCCTTTGTACTCTGTTAATTGTTTCCTTTGCCATGATTTTTTTTTAAATCTGAGATACTCCTACCTGTCTATTTTTGCTTTAATTGCTTGTGCTTAATTGTCATATCCAAGAGATCACTGCCAAGACCAATGTCGTGAAGCTTTTCCCCTATGTGTTCCAACAGGTGTAAGAAAAGATGCTCAATGTCACTTATCCCTAGGGAAATGCAAAAGAAGACAACAATGAGATAGCATGGCACACCTGTTAGGGTAGCCATTATCAATAAAACAAGAAACAAGTGTTGACCAGGATGCAGAGATACTGGAATTGGTGTGTGCTTTTGGTGAATACTAAATGGTGCAGTTGCCGTGGAAAACCCTATGGAGCTTCCTCAAAAAGTTAAAAATAGAGCTACCCATATTGTCCCCCCAAATCTCTTCTGGGTATATATCCAAAGAATAGAAATCAGGATCCTGAAGCACTATCAGGACTCTTGCGTTCATTGCAGCACTATAATAGCCAAGAAGTAGGTATGATCTAAATGCCTATAGGTAGATGAATAGATAAAGGGAAAGTGGTGTATACATGCAATAGAATATTAGTCTCCTTTAAAAAAGAAGGAAATCCCGCATTATGTGACAATATGGATGAATTTTGAGAACACTGTGGTGAATGAAATAAGCCAGTCACAGAAAAATAAATACTGCATTATTCTACTTAAACAAGGTATCTAAAATAGTCATATAAGCAGAGAATATAATAGTGGTTGCCAGAGGTTTGGGGCAGAAAGGAGACATGGGGAGAGGCTAAACAACAGCTATAAAATTTCAGTTACTCAAGGTGAATGAATTCTAGAGGTCTGCTGTACAACACTGTCTATGGTTCCACAGCACAGTGTAGGCAGTACACTTACAAATCTGTTAAAAGGGTAAATCTAATGTTAATTGTTTTCACTACAACAAAAATAAAGAAGAAAGAAAGAGCTGGCACTGTTAAATACTGCTGAGACGTCAAGGCATTGAGAATTTTGAAATGTATTTTATTGAATATATATTATAAAATTTTAGGATAAAATTTCCCTTATTTCAAGGATAAGGAAACTAATCTCAAAACCAATCAGTTTCCCATAGATCTAGAGCTTGCACTTTTTTGAAATAAGATCTGTTTAAATTTACATTTTGTTTACATTTATATTCTCCCCCTAAATATACTACCTTCCTTTTAGACCTCAAATATTTACAAGCATGTATTAAGTAATTATACGTATTAAGTAATTCCAAGTTATTGTGTTGCCATTTTAATGCATATCCTTTCTGTGATTTGCAACTAATATCAAGTGAGTTAATGCTCTAGGGATTTATACCACTGCTGAGTTGCAGGAGGTATATTCTGGATAACTTAGGAAACTACAAGGACATAGGAGATAATCTTAATATATGTGAATTTTTAACATCTGTCATCAAAGGAATAATCCAGGGACTTTTCAATAACAGTTATAAAATGTACTATTTATGTAAGAATGCAAGCCAGGACACTAAAAGATTACATATTTTAAAATTATTTTTGATTACCAATAAAGGCAGCTTTTATTTTATATAATAGCTAGATAAAGGTAATTGAGAAAAGGCAATATCATTTTGTTTTCATGTTTATATGTTATGCTAGTGTAAATATTAAAACAGCATCAAGTTATATCTGTGCAACTATGTTTTTATGATTTAAGATGTAGTCTTTATCCCTTACTGTCATTAAATATTTAAAATTCTATACTAACTTCACAGACTTTTGGGTATCTTCCTAGAAGTCATTGTCAACCCAAAGCTTTTCTACACTTAACCAACCTAAGCTATTGTCTTCAATCTTCTTTAAAAAGGTTGGTTTGAGGTAAATGGAAATTCTGCTCTGTGAAGGCAGGTGTTATGAATCATTCAGACATCGCAGGGTCTCTCCTGTGTTTTCATCTACATAACCCCTGATCTGACCATTACATCAGATGTATATTCATCTGGGACAGGCCAAAATGTCTCAAAATAAATATCCTCAATAATAAGGGCTTTATTGTCAAAATGTATTTATCTAAAATTTTAGGTAAAGCAAAGACGACTATGCAGTTCAGAAGCTCTATCAGAAAAAGAGCTGCACAGTGATAACTTGTAAATAGTTAGTTTAGTATCCCTGAAAAACAGGGTGCATGGAGCATAATAAGGAAGGGTGATGCCTGAAATTTCAGATCAAATGAATGAAATAAAAAATAATATTTTTGATATATGAGTTAGAATATGAGCATGTTCAGATTATAAGTATCACTAAAGAATTTCTACATAGTAGTTATTGTTTTTACATTTTATATAGGTCCTCAAATGGTATTAGTTTTCTGACTTGCCTTCTTCATTTATAACAAATAGTATTAGATAGTCAATAAAAATCTTTAAGGATAATTGTGATAAGCAATATTTTTCATAACATTAACAACTTAAACAAATATCAAATCCTCAGTGTAAGACAGTATTTAAGATTTGTCACACTATTCAAAGATTTGTCATGTATTTTCAAAAAGAATCCTTGAAACACTGTAATGTTCTCTGGGGAATGGCTATTTGATTAGGAATGTATGTATATACTATGTAATATATACAATTCATGTATTATTACATACAACAGAATCTATATTAGCTAATATTAGTATTAAACATATATAACATGTTTAACCTTTTAAATATAAAATTTGTTAATTATATTTATGCTAGTTATATGAATAGGATCAATATATTTAAGTAAGATCATACTCTAGAGTTTCTGAACTAATGTCAATTCTAGTATCTTCAGAGCATTAACATGAAAAAAACAAAAGACAAATTACTTAAAATGTTGATATAGTGAAATTGGGCTATATTTAAAAGTTTGCATCTATTGCTGTTTATGCACCCTTTAAATAGTTAAGCCGTATTTTGCCTAAAATTGAAGAAAATTGATGAAATTTCATGAAATTATATAGAAAAATGTAAAACTTCAGTTAAGCCTTTCTATGCAGCAGTGTCAGTGATTTAGTTTTTGTATATAACAATGGTCAAATATTTTCTCCATATAATGCTTCTACTTATTCATTTTTTATAAAAATTGGAAATCAATTAATAGTCTTTATTTTTCAACATTTTATTATTTATATGTTAACAGAAGTTGCCAACATATCATTCTACTAAAATGAACTTATTTCAAAATGTTTTCTGTAACTTATCTTTATGTATACATATTTCTGTATTTTTAAAATTGGGATGTCATTTTTTTCCAAAAATGATTTTTTGACATCTCAGTGATTTCAACTCAGCAGCTGCAAAGATTTGGAGACTACCCTTATTAAATTTACAAAAATATTCATTAGATTTTATTATCTGATTTCTGTAAAAATACTCACTTTTTCCAATGATACCATGAAAGAGATGTCAGGACATATATCACCATTATTAACACAAGTATGTAAATATATTTGTAAATTTAAAAATCTGTATATATGTAATGAACCAATTTGCAAAGAGGCAAAGGCATCTGGCTGACATCAGCATTCCTGGCGGGCAAAGCTGTACCCCAGGCCCTCACTGGACAGACTTTGCTATGCGGAGAAATGATGAGTCTCCCAGGTGTAGTCTAGCCCCTTGTAGACTAATGTGCATACATGGAATGAGATATGGGGGTGGGGTTCCCTGTCTCTCTTGGAATGTTGCCTGTAGCAAGTCCAGTTCACCAGATGAGGTGGCCCTCCTTTACTGGGCCTTGAACACAGCGCATACATGTTCTGTGCAGAAATGGTGAGTTGGGGCACTCACTGGTCACTTCAACACTGTTGCTTATAATTACGTCTTCAGTGCTACATTATATGCTTTCTAGTGTGAGTTCATGACCCACTGCACAATGAGACAGTGCCTCAGTTCTCTGCAAATAAAATCATTCCATTACCTCTTTCTTCAAGATGTAGTCTCCTTCATTCTATTAATCTCTCTGGAACTTCTCCTGGTTAGCTTCCCGCATACTGCAAACGCAGCAGCTGTAACAAAAAATAATAACTTTTCTTATTTTCAATGTGGTTTGATTCATTTCCTAACAACTAGACTACAAGCAAAAATATGCACTTATATAGAAATATACTTACATATCCTCATTCTCAGAGAAGACATGACTTAATACCAGATGAATTATTTACAATCTGGGTCATGACACTCTGTATAGGCTTTGTGTGACTAGTTCATAGTTCCCTCACTTTCACGTTTTAACTTCTGGCATTCCTTCTATGGATCAATAAGCTGAGCAAATATGTGATCAAAATTAGCTCTTAAAGTTAATATTAGAACTTACAGGCTATCAGACAGGAGAAGGCACTATTTCTGTCTCTTTATTTTTAACTCAGAGACTCCAAGAATGTCTAGAATAAGCACAAGATAAAATTAACAATGGAATGAATAAAATTATCAGTCTTCTTTGGAGACTTGAAAATAAGCAGATTGAATTAAACGTTAACAGGACTAAGCCAATTAAAACATACATATTAGGAGGCAGAGCAAGATGGCGGAGGAGTAAGAGGTTGCACGCTCACCTTCTCCCACAAACACACCAGAAAAACACATCTCCATGTAAAACGACTTGCACAGAGCATCAACTGAATGCTGGCAGAAGAACTTAAACCTCCAAAAAGGGCAAGAAACTCTTGAGATAACTGGGTAGAACAAAAGAAAAAAGAGAGAGCGAGAGAAGGAATCAGGCCGGGACTAGCATTCCTGAGAGGGAGCTGTGAAGGAGAAAAGGAACCATACCCTGGGAAGCCACCTAACCAACGGGGAGATCAGCCGTTGGAGGGACCTCAGAGTTGCCGGAAAAAGTGCAGCCGCTGGACTGAGAACAGCAAAGCAGAGTGAGAGCCGCACAGATCATCTGAACCACCGGCCCTGACACCACAGCCTGAGACGCTCTGGCGGGGGCTGAGACTTAGGCTCCGGAGGTCAGTCCTGGGAAGAAGCCTGGGGCTGGCTGTGTGGGGACAACCTAAGGGGCTAAGGAGCAGGGCACCATGGGTGGGGGAGCGGTGAGTGGCACGCCCTGGCAGAGGGAACCCAGAAGAAGGTCCAGGCCTCAGGAGAGGTAAGGCGCCATTGCTGGGGAAGGCCAGAGGAGGAGGGGCGGACCACCAGCACCGGAAACGGGCTGTGCCTGAGCATGCGCAGGCCCTCAGGCTCAGAGGGTGGGGCGGCTATGGCATAGGCTACCACAGTGAGAAGCCTCTTGCTTGTTTAGGGGAGAATAGGCGCTTCTTGGAGCAGGCAACTAGTGGCCAGGCACCTGTTGTGTGGGCTGATTGCGTTGTGGTACCTCTTGCAGGATCTACAGGTGGCAGGGACAGACCAAGGCTGCCGTCTCAGAGGCCAGAGGGAGGCGTGGCTTGCCACCATTGGGAGCCATGGGTGGGCTCCACCTGTGACCCCAGTCACCTCAGGGGTTGGCAAAAAAAGAGAAAAAGAGGGCACTACAACCAAGCACCATAAGCTGTTGCTCTCGCTCCCCTGGAAACACACCCACCCTGAAGTTGCCACTGCCAAATGCTCTGGGCAGTACCCACTTGATCACTGTCCATTCCCAAGACCCTACAACTAGGAACAGCTGGTGCAGCACCTCCTGTGTGGGCTAAGTGGGCAGGGTGTTTCTTGCATGGTCTGCAGGTGGCAGGGGCAAACCACTGCAATTATCTCTGACTCCAGAGGTGGATGTGGCCCACTGCCACTGGGAATACCTGAACAAAAATCACTTGCAGCCCCGACCACCTCAGAGGGCACCATAGAGAAGGACATTATGACGGAACACCACCTGTTGTTGTTCTCGCTCCCCTGGGAACACACCTGCCCTGCTGTTGCCACTGCCAAATGCTCAGGGCAGTGCCCAGATGCTTGATCACTGCCCCTTCCCAGGAACCTGCAACTAGGAGCAGCTTGTGCAGCACCTCCTGTGGGGGCTAAGCAGGATAAGGTGCTTCTGGCATGGTCCGGGCAAACCACCACAGTTATCTCTGGCTCCAGAGGTGGGAGTGGCTCACCATCACTAGAGGTCTGTGAACAGACACCACTTGCAGTCCCACTCACCTCAAGGGCACCACAGAGGAGGGCACTGTAACCCAACACCACCTGTCATTGCTCTCACACCGCCGGGAACATACCAGCCCTGATGCTGGCACTGTTGAAGTCTCTGGGCAGAACTCACACACCTGATCTTTGTTACTTCCCAGGATCCTACAACTAGGAGCAGCTGTGCAGCACCTCCTATGTGGGTTAAGTGAGACTGGGTGCTTCATGCATGCTCTACAGGTGGCAGGGGCAAACCACCACAGTTGTCACTGACTCCAGAGGTGGTCATGGCCAGCTACCACTAGGGGTCCCTGAACAGGCACCACCTGTGGTTCCAATCACCTCAGAAGAGGGCATTGCAATTGAACACTAGCTGTTGTTGCTCTCACTCCCCTGTGAACTCACGCACCCTGCTGCTGTTACTGCCAAATGCTCTGGTCTTGCAGATCTGCCTAGAGCTCATTACCACTTCCCAGGGCCCTGCAATTAGGAGTAGCCTGTGCCAAATTCCTGCAGGTTCTTGCTGCTGTTGAGACCCCAGCAACCAGGCACTGACTGATGGCCCTACCCATTGCCTCCTTCTCCCTGAAAACACACTGAGCATCCTGGGGATAATAGCCTACTCACACCAAAGAAAGAGACAGCAAATATTCAGACTTCCACACCAAAAATAAATAGTAACCCCCCCAAAAAAATACAAAGGGGTACTCTTGCATAGAAGTAGTCTTACAAGGCTACTGTTTGGCTTCCCCAAACACACAGAAAAAGAAAAAAAAAAAAAAAGAAAGATGAAGAAGCTCAGAAACCATTCCCAGCTAGAGGAACAGGAGAATTCACCTAAAAAAGTCAGCAATGAAACAGACTACTACAGTCTGACAGACATTGAGTTCAAAAGGCAGGTAGTGAAAATACTGAAGGAATTAAGGCTGAATATCAAGGAATTAAGAGAGGCTATGAATAGCAATGCAGATTCCTTTAGAAAGGAACTAGTAAATATAAGGAGGAACCAAGAAAAACTAGAAAATTCATTTGCAGAGATGCAAACTGAACTAAAGGCAATAATGAGCAGAATGAATAATGCAGAGGAATGAAGTAGTGATGTAGAAGACAGAATAGTGGAAATCACCCAAACAGGACAGCAGACAGAAAACCAAATGAAAAAATATTAAAGCAATATAAAAGACTCATGGGATAATATAAAGTGGACCAATCTATACATAATAGGAATTCCAGAAGGAAAATAAAAAGGGGATTGAAAATATATTTCAAGGAATTATGGCTGAAAACTTTCCAAATCTAAAGGATACTGATATCAAGATACGGGAAGCACAGAGGTCCCCAAACAGGCTCACACCAAGACATATTATAATAAAAATGGCAAAAGTTAAAGATAAAGAGGATTCTAAAGGCAGCAAGAAAAAAGCAATGCTTTAATTTTAAGGGAACCCACATAAGTCTATCAGCTGATTTCTCTACAAAAACACTACAGGCCAGAAGGGAGTGGAAAGATATATTTAAAGTGCTTAAAGGAAAAAAAAAATTGCAAGCTAGAATACTCTATCCAGCAAGAATATCATTTAAAACAGAAAGGGAAATAAATAATTTCT
Organism: Phacochoerus africanus; assembly: GCF_016906955.1. Classification (NCBI taxonomy): domain Eukaryota; kingdom Metazoa; phylum Chordata; class Mammalia; order Artiodactyla; family Suidae; genus Phacochoerus; species Phacochoerus africanus. The sequence continues at coordinate 58,789,562 of NC_062556.1, read as the reverse complement.
CTAACAAACAAATGCTAAAAGAGTATAGCAATACTAAACCCATTCTATAAAAAATACTGAAAGGGATCCTCTGAATTAAAAAAAAAAAGTGAGAATTAGGATGGAGGAAACCACAATTGGAAAGCCAGCATACAGATCTAAACTTGAAGAAGTTAAAAAAAAAAAGACAAAAGATATCAAAATCATACACTGTGGGGAAGTTAGAAAATGTAGATTTTTTTTTTTAATTTGAATGATGTGTTTGAGCCTATATGATTATCAGGCTAAAGCAAGCAGATATAGGAAGGGGTTAACATACTTAAAAATAGAGCAACCACAAATCAAAACCAAACATTACATTCACAAAAACTGAAAAGTATGCAAGCAGATCAGTGAAACTAAAACACACCCTCACACCATGCACAAAAATAAACTCAAAATGGCTGAAAGACTTAAAGATAAGACACCATCAAACTCCTAGAAGAGAACATAGGCAAAACGTTCTCTGATATCGATCTCACAAATGTTTTCTCAGGTCATTCTCCCAAAGCAACAGAAATAAAAGCAAAAGTAAACCAATGGGACATAATCAAACAGACAAGTTTGGCACAGCAAAGGAGACCATAAAAAAACAACAGCAACAAAAAACAAAAACAAAAACCCAGCAATTTACAGAATGGGAGAAAATAGATTGAAATTATGCAACTGACAAGGTCTTACTCTCTAGAATATACAAGCAACTTATGCAACTCAACAGCACAAAATCCAACAACCCAATGGAAAAATGGGTCAAAGAAGTGAATAGACATTTCTCCAAAGAAGATACATGGATGGACAACAAGCACATGAAAAAATGCTCAACATCCCTGATTATTAGAGAAATGTAAATCAAAACTACCATGAGATACCACCTCACACTCTTGCAGAAACTGCAAAAACCGTGGTAATGGAAGGAGACAAACAGCACTTGGAGATATGGAAAAGCAAGGTTTATTCAGCAGCAGTGCGGGCTCAGAGGAGTCACCTCCAGAGTCTGAGCACCAGGTCTTTGTTCTCAGTAACTTTTATACACTACAAGGTCTTGATTTTCCCATGTAAGCATTCCAGACCTCCCCCATCCCCAAGCAGACAGTGTTCCTCCCTAAGAAACTGAGCAAGCAAGGTTACAGAAGCGGAACTGATAAGCAATGCTGGGTACATGATTAGCAGAGCTGCTGGCTTGGACATAGGGCACACAGTTGTTACATTATTACAAGAAGGGTGGTATAGTGACTAGCATAGCTGGAAAGGCTTGCAGCTGCCTTCTTAGCCAAGGGGGGGGGGAGTGTTCTTTAGTTAAAACTCCATTTCAGCACCAGTCAGAATGGCCATCATTAAGAAGTCCACAAAGAACAAATGCTGGAGGGGGTGTAGAGAAAAGGGGGAACCCTCCTGCACTGCTGGTGGGAATGTAAGCTGGCACCACCACTATAGAGAACAATATGCAGGTACCTTATAAAACTATACATAGAACTACCATATGACCCAGCAATCCCACTCTTGGGCATATAACCAGACAAAACTTTCTTTAAAATAGACACATGCACCTGCATGTTCATTGCAGCACTATTTACAATAGCCAAGACATGGAAACAACCCAAATGTCCATTGATAGGTGACTGGATTAGGAAGATGTGGTATATATACACAATGAAATACTACTCAGCCATTAGTAAGAACAAAATAATGCCATTTGCAGCAATGTAGATGGAACTAGAGACTCTCATACTGAGTGAAGTAAGTCAGAAAGAGAAAGACAAACACCATATGATACCGCTTATTTCTGGAATCTAATATATGGCACAAATGAACCTTTCCACAGAGAAGAAAATCATAGACTTGGAGAATAGATTTGTGGTTGCCAAGTGGGAGGGAGAGAGAGTGGGAGGGATGGGGAGCTTGGGTTTAATAGATGCAGACTACTGCCTTTGGAATGGATTGGCAATGAGATCCTGCTGTGTAGCACTAGGAACCATGTCTATTCACTTATGATGGAGCATGATAATGTGAGAAAAAAAGAATGTATACATGTATGTGTAACTGGGTAACCATGCTGTACAGGAGAAAATTGACAGAACACTGTAAACCAGCTATAATGGAAAAAAATAAATATCATTATAAAAAAAGAATCCTATTAACTATTTTAACCTTAGTGCATTTTATAAATTTAAAAATATGTCTGAATGATGTTAAATCAAAAGTGTCATTTAGTGAATTACATTTATGAAGAATAGAGAAGAAAAAATTTAATCAATACTATTATACTATTTCTAAGCTTTAAATTTTGAATGACTTTAAGCTATGTTCATTGGGAAAGTTTCAAAGAAAGAAAAAAGCATTTCATCAAATAAGCAGCAGAACATGTCTATTAACTTCGAAATTTGAAGTAGAAAAACCTGAAGTGAATTATGTCACTTGTTTATGTGCATAACCTAGGGCAAATTTTTTAACCTCATGAAGAATCAGTTTTTATTTCTATGGTATTTTCCAATGTACAGGTCCTTTCTCATAGATTTTTCAGAAGATTTAAATCATATATTTTATACTGCCAGTATATTTATAACAGGTAGATAGTTATAAAATAAATAACACTGTGATTATTACTAAAAAATTATCCAAGAATATGGAAAGTATTCTCTGATAATCATATATTCAACAAGTGACATCACTGACCCCCCTTATTATCTTACTGAAAAGAACTTTTTAAAAGTAATTGTGGAATTTCCATTGTGGCACAGCTTGGTATCCATAAGGATGTGTGTTTGAACCCTGGCCTCGCTCAGTGGGTTGGCAATCCACCGTTGAAGTGAGATGTGGTATAGGTCCCAGATGTGGCTTAGATTGGTGTTGCTGTGGCTGTGGTGTAGGCTGGCAGCTGTAGCTCCAATTAGACCCCTAGCCTGGTAAGCCCCATATGGGGTGGGTATGACTCTAATAAATAAATAAATAAATGTAATTGTGAATTTCTACTATTACTTTTCTTATAAACTGACAACTAAAACTAAACATAAGATAAACTTAGCATATAAAAGAATAACATTTAATAACCAACACCAAAATGAGAGGATAATTTTTTAAATGTGCAAAATATAACATTTTAAACCTAAAATTATGGAAATGTGGTCAATATATTTATATATAAAAATAATCAAATGTTATCACTTGCTTATACACACAAGTACCATACAAAAACATTTGTAAATTTTATAATAATTATTTTAAAAAGGATTTATATAAAATCTACATTTGAGAGAGAAAACTATATACTAAAATGTTTTATTTTTTATTTATTTTTTTAATCCCAATAGATTTTAATAGTTGTTTCCCCAAAACAATTTTTTCCTACTGTACAGCATGGTGACCCAGTTATACATACATGCACACATTCTAGTTTCACACATTATCATGCTCCATCATAAGTGACTAGACATAGATCCCAGTGCTACACAAAAGGATCTCATTGCTAATCTGTTCTAAAGGCAATAGTTGGCATCTATTAACTCTAAGATCCCCAACCACCCCACTCCCTTCCCCTCCCCCTTGGCAACCACAAGTCTATTCTGCAAGTCCATGATTTTCTTTTCTGTGGAAAGATTCATTTGTGCCTTATATTAGATTCCAGATATAAGTGATATCATATGGTATTTGTCTTTCTCTTTCTGACTTACTTCACTCAGTATGAGTCTCCCAAAGCAACAGAAATAAGAGAAAAAATAAATGAATGGGACCTAATAAAACTGACAAGCTTTTGCACACAAAGGAAACCAAAAAGAAAACAGACAACTTACAGAATGGGAGAACATAGTTTCAAATGATGCAACTGACAAGGGCTTAATCTCTAGAATATACAAACAATTTACACAACTCAACAGCAAAAAAGCCAATCACCCAATTGAAAAGTGGGCAAAAGACCTGAATAGACATTTTTCCAAGGAAGATGTACAGATGGCCAACAAGCACATGAAAAAAAATGCTCAACATCACTAATTATTAGAGAAATGAAAATCAAAACTACCACGAGATACCACCTCACATCAGTCAGAATGGCCATCATTAAGAAGTCCACAAATAGCAAATGCTGGAGGGGGTGTGGAGAAAAGGGAACCCTCCTGCACTGTTGGTGGGAATGTAAGCTGCCACAACCACTATGGAGAACAGTATGGAGGTACCTTAGAAATCTATACATAGAACTACCATTTGACCCAGCAATCCCACTCTTGGGCACACATCCAGACAAAACTTTCCTTAAAAAAGACACATGCACCCACATGTTCATTGCAGCTCTAAAATGTTTTATTTTTACTCAGCATATATTTTTTTATTTTTCTTTTCATATCTGAAGGGCTTTTGGATTGCCAGTTGGTTAATTATAGACACCATAATATAAAGGTATTACTAATTTATATAAAATTTTGCTATAAATACTTGTAGGCATGTAGATTTGATTCATGGACCAGAAATTCACTGACTGTGCTAAAACAAAATAATAATAACTATAAATACCTCACTAGGTTGTTCCATGAAAAGCAAGAAATTAACTCCCACTGTTTACCAACAAATGAATAAAAATAAGCAGTTTATCTTCATAAAATAATGCTTGTGTGAGCAGACCTGGTATGTGATTTTCTTCCAATGCCAAATTTTATGCTCAGTTTCACCTGTATTCAATATATTTTTTTTCCTCCAGAGCTGGAAAGGAAGCAAGTATCAAAATGGCCCGGGATATATTTTAGTTTTAAATCAGAATGTTTTTAATGCAGATGGCACCAAAATTCAGCTGGTAAAATAAAAATAAATATGTCTTATGGCTCCTCTTGCCAGAAATCCAATGCTTCTTGATCTTTATATTTATATTTTCACAGTTTAATTCCCAAATTTTGAGACATCTATTATTTGATTTTGTTATTTGTTGGTTTGCTTTGTTTTGCCCCCCCACCCCCAGAGATTAACATTTGTTTAGCACTGAGAAGCCTAAGTCAAACAATTTTATGTAAATAAAAAGAATAAAGGCTTTAAAAGGCTTACAAAATTCAAAATAATGTAAACATTTAAAAATTATTGAGGTTTTTCAGATATAATGGTTTCATGTATTCACCAATTGTGTGTATCAAAAGTAGTCCAAACTAGGCACTCTATTTGGAAAATAAAAATATAAAAAAATAAAAATATAAAGAAAACTTTTCACAGTGGAGATACAAACATATATCCGAGTGAGAGAGAGAGCAGAAGTTCAGTGAGTACATCACAATAGACCATATTCAGAATGGAGGAATGGACAAAATTTAGTTTGAATGATGGTGGCATTTTAAATGTAGAAAATATATGGAAGATTATTTCGAGCAAGAGAAATAAGATACAGAAACATCACTTATATTGGGCAGTATTTGCCAAAATCTCCAAAAAGACACTTTCAGTTAAATCAATGGAGATTTACATGGAGATAAATAAATGGAGATTAAAATAAAATCTAAACCTAATCTGGAAAATAAAAATAGTATAGTTTGCTGTTTTTAATATGTAATAATACTTACAAATGTTAAATATGGTACACCATGGGAGAAGCTAACTACATGAGAATGTGTTTTGAGAGAGAAAGAAAAACTATGATCAAGTTCCAAAATTTCCCAAAAAATAGATTTATTTTTCTCAATTTTACACCAGACACCTTTGTTGGGATACTTAAAAAGAGTGACATAAAATTGTAATTTAAGCATCGTGAATTATAAATTGTAGTATAATAGAAGAAATCTTAGCAACACTGATGGTCTAGGAGAAGTATGAATTAATGATTATATGTTCTTAATCCCAGTTAATAAGCTTTCTTATGCAACATTTCACAGCAGTGGAATAAAAAGGAAAAACAGTTTATTGGATAAATTCACAAAGTTTGACTTATTGACCATTGACCAAGATGGACTAAATCGTCCCCTCAGCTTCACTAAACTTTATTTACTCATTTATTTAATTGAGGTATAGCTGATTTACAATGTTGTCTCAATTTTTGTTTTCCTTGAAGTAATTCAGTTATACATACATTATATATTATTTTTTATATTCTTTTCGATTTTGGTTTATCTCAGGATACTGAACATAGTTTTGTGTGTATACAGGAGGATCCTATTGTTTATCCATTCTATATGTAATAGTTTGCATCTGCTAATCCCAGTCTATCCCTCTCCCACCCTCCTTCCCTCGTGGTAACCACAAGTCTGTTCTTATGTCTAGAAGTCTGTTTCAGTTGTGTAGATAGGTTCATTTGTGTCATATTTTAGATTCTACATATAAGTCATATCATATGGTATTTGTCCTTCTTTTTCTGACTTATTTCACTTAGCATGATAATCAGATATAATGCCATATAACTAAGCATTAGACACATGTCTCCCTATTGGCTCTTGACCTCCTTTTCCCTATAATATTTGCTATAGAAAACTTGTAATTGAAGTTTGTTCTCTGACCCTTTAAGATGTGACTTCTCCAGCCTCTTTCTCAAGGACATGGGAGACATTCCTTTGAAATGTAAACATCAAGAAAAATAGCACCCTATCTCCCAGCTCTGTGGGAGAGTAGAAGCCTAACTTCATTAAGCACTAATCAGCAAAAACAGGCGGCCTCGTCACCTTGACCAACTGCCCCCCCACCCCCGCACCTCCAGCCAAAGTCCTATAGGGTACAGCTCACCTCAGCACTTAAAAACGCTCCTGCTTGGTTTTGCCAAACTTGAGTTCATCTCACTCCCCCAGATAGTAATTTTTATTCACAACTTTACTGAGGTATGACTGACGAATAAAAATTTCATATGATGAGGTTGTACAATGTGATTCCTTTGATCCTGTTCAACTCCATCAGGAGCACTTTTCTTTGACATCATGGATTAAGGGACACTGCAACTCAGAATAAATAATAAAAATTTTCATATTTCTGGTTTGTTTTTTATGTTTAACCATTTGTTATACCTAGAATAGTCCTGCACATGTGCAGTGCAGTTTGAACTTTCAGATGGCTGCTTCCTTGCCCATAGTATCATTTCATGTCTATTCTATTTTAATGATTCATGATGCCACCAATTTCATATATTAATTTCAACCATGTCTTTGAATTTATTGAGGTGCATTTTATTTATCCTGTTACTTAATAGTGTATTCATGGACTAGAGTCACATGGTTTAATTATTGGTGTTTTATCATAAATTTCAATTTCTGGAAGAGCATAATGCTTCTCACTGTATTTTGTGGTTAGTTTCTCTGGATATACCTATTTGTTTAATTGATCATGTAAATCTTACATTCATATTTTTAAGGTGTAGCAAAATTAATATAACTATGCATTGACCATGGTCATATTAAATTTAAAATTAAATGAGATAATTTTAAAATTTTACAATTTAAATTTTCCTAACCATTTGTCTTTGCAATTGTTCAAGTCTTGTTTGCATGTGCTGCTTTTTTAAGAATGTTTGAAAATATATTTCATATTGTTACTGCACATTATTGCATAATTTACTCATAAATATTTGACTTTATCAAGCAAATTAATCCTTTCATTTTATTTTCAAAGATTTGTTTGTATTATATGTCAGATAATGATATTTGCACCATAATTTTTGTAGGTTATAGGCTACTAAATTCTATCATCAGTGAGGATTTCCTCTGTCTTTTCCATTTATTTTGTTGGATTTTCTATGTCAGTAACTACATTTTTTAATAAATATTTATTGAGTAGTTAACATGTGGTGCAAGCTTATAGTATACATTAGTAAACAAATTCATCAAAGATTCCACTCTTCATGGACTGTACTTTCTAGTAATGCAATTTAATATGTTCAAATGTATTATGTATATTTTAAATAAACACAAATATGTATTAACTATGAAAAGACATTCCAGGGAATGACAAATCAAGAACAGTGGTTGGAGTTCCCATTGTGGTGCAGCAGAAACGAATCTGATTAGGAACCATGAGGTTGCGGGTTTGATCCCTGGCCTCGCTCAGTGGGTTAAGGATCTGGTGTTGCCATGAGCTGTGGTGTAGGTTGCAGATGCAGATCGGATCTGGCATTGCTGTGGCTATGGCATAGACCAGCAGCTCTAGCTCCCATTTGACCTCTACCTAGCCTGGGAACCTCCATATGCTGTAGATAAGGCCATAAAAAGCAAAAAAAAGGGGGGGGGTGAGAAGAAGAATAGCAATTATCCTTAGGAAAGAGAAGAAGAAATGTAAAACAAGAACTACATATAAATGTATTAAACTAAACTTACAATGTTTTATTTCTTGCAATAAGGGTATTTGGATATTATTTTTTTCTGGCCAAAGTGCAATCCCTTCATCATACTGTCCAAGTGTTTGGAAGATAGGCAACAGAATGAGGAATTAAATAATAAAAATATTTTAGAATGACTGTTCTACAAGATGGACATTTATATTAACTGATATAAGAGAGTTTTTTTTAAATTGTCAATATTTTGGGTGAACTTATTTCTTCCCATTAAAAATATTAATGTGCATCATTAACTGTACAGTTTGTTCTAATGTGAAATGAATGAAAAGGTTACAGATAGATTTTGACCTTAAAATAGAAATTGAATTCATACATATTTATACATATATGATATATATTAAAATTTATTTCCATCTTTACTAGTTGGGAAAAAGAAGTTGACTCTACTGGTTAAGTGATAAATTGTTCAAATGCCACCTCATTATTTAAACAGAGCATAATATCTATAAAGGATTGTGTTTTGGAAAGTATACAATAGTCATATATATATATAATCTAATCAATACTTTTCCTTTTGTTCAACAAATCCCTATTTCACAACTAATATAAATTGTGTTCAGAATCAATTGGTTATATGTGTGTATATATATACCTAACTTTTCTAACATATTCATTTTTACTTTCATTTTTTCAAAGAGGTTAAAAACAAACTGGATTTAAATATCTTCTAAGCTAATATAAAATTTGAATCAAAATAGTTCCTTCCTTTAATGAATAAAATAAATCTATACATTATAACACAATTACTACATATTTATTCCAATTTGAACTCAACACGATTTATCACAATATAGATTTATCAGCTATGTGGAGTATAATTTGTATAATAATTTCTACATTGTTTTAACAATTGGGGGATTATTTAACTTATCTAACTTATTTATAAATATGTGTGCAATTTATTTTTCAATTCGACATATTTAATATGGCCTATGAAGAACAATTCGGTACCCAGGCAAGTATATTCATTCTGTTTCTGATGGTTTTCCATAAAGAACACAAAAACTAATGTTTGTATTTTATCCTTTGAACAATGGTATAATTGTATACCATTGAAATACAGCATTTACTGCCTCATCACAAACAGAAGAAAGAATATTATAATATTAAGCACTCCTTTATGTAAAGTAAAATTCCCATGCAGAATGGAAGACAGAATGAGATACAAACAGCAATTTCATTAACAAGTCAAGATCCCAGGTCCCACTTAATTTATTCAGCCACATGCTGTAGGTTAGGGTTGTTGATGTTCATATGCAAAAAGTACACTCCATGCAATAAGGCCTGTGCTTGGCTGGACCACGTTATAGCCATAAAGCCCTTTTTATGAGTTTAGAACTAGCAAAAGCGTATACTTAATAGAGAGAAAGTGGTCTATTCGGTGCTCTCTTCTGTGCCCATATCGTAATTTCTGTTTTCCCAATATTACTTCATTCATCACAAGGAAAAGCAAGATAAAATAATGTTGGAGAAAAACTACTGATGGAGAGAACATTTCCTCTGCTCTGTGTGTGAACGTATGTGTACTCCTCCCATTGAATGCCTCCTTCCTGAAACCCATCTGACGTAGGTCGCTGGAAATTCATTTTCCACTACCTTTTAGAATAACAGGGCCAGTGATGGTGGAGTTTCCTTCTTCTGCTGGGTGAAATTTCTCTGCAAACTGTACCTTCTAGTTTTTAACCCAACGGATTACTTACACATATTTTCCATCATGGTAGATTAATTAGAAGTATGATGTGGATTACTACCCTTGTATCCTTTAGCTCTTTCAGGATAGCAAGCATCTCAACCTCCTTCTCCCTCATGATTGCCCTGGGATGATACTTCGTTATTTTTGATTTAGCATCCTGGCTGATGGGAGGTAGTTTCAGATGCTGCTACTTGACTGTCTCCACTACCACTGCTCTTAACTTCCACAGACCATGACTGAACATGGGCACTGTCTCCAGTCTAAGACGGTGGGATCCAGGTTCCTCACTGTTGTAGTGGGAGGTTACAGACAGACCATGGAGAAGGATGTAATGATTCCATGCAGTAATGGATTAGAGCTGGAGGCATTGGTATGGTGGTAATGTGGAATGGATTAGAGAAGAATAAGGGAACATTAGGTGGTAACTAAGGCACTCTGAATAAAGTGTGGACTTAGGTAATAATATATCAATATTAGTTCATTAGTTGTGACACATGGGCCGGGATAATTTAAAATATTAATAATATGGGAAACTAAGTGTGGGGCATAGGGGAAATCTCTATATTACATTTATAATATATAAACTTATTCTACATTTTAAAAACTTTCTAAGAACATAGCATCCTTTGAATGCTTACTCTATGCCATACATTCTAAAATTCAATTCTATAAAATGTGAATAATAAAACCTACATAATGAATTTATTGTGATGCATCAATGATCAATATACACTGAAACCCTGAGATATATAGGAAGAGCCCGTTTTTTTTTTAAATGGATAGCTTTTCGCTAATTATATTATTTAAATTTCACAGGAAGATTTTGCTAATAGTTGTTATGCCATTTATTGACCATCACAGAGAAAATTTAAGGGTCAAAGTATTGATGTGAAAATTTAAGTGCCAAATCTGATATTGGGATTGGGAAAGGAGAGACCCAATTTATAGCATGTCCCTGGCACAACTTTCTGATCTTTAGGCAACCTAAAATATTTTTGTTCCAAATTAGTCAAATGAAGAAACAGAAAACAAACAAGCCTTGTGTACCTGTGTAGAGATTCAACTGCCAGGACTTTCTGTAATGTTTCTGGGGAGAGACTCAGGCATTTTAATTTCTATGGGAACAGTTACTACCAACCATCACTGTTTTGAATCCCACCTGCTATAATTCCTTTCAATCTTTCTTCATTTGGATAGGGCAGATTTCTGAAGCAAAGTCATACTTGTGTATATAAACTTGACTACCATGAATGATGAATAAAATATTGGAAAGGATTTGGTGTGGGTGTTGGTGGAAGTAGTATCCTTTAGTAAGTAAACTCTCACTTCTAAGTTTTCATTAATAGATATCACTCTCAACCTCAGCTGCATCTGGTAACTCTGTTAGATGCACTACTGGAAATTGGGAAGTGCAGTTCTACATACCAAATTCTCCTTAATTTCCTGCAGCCCTGCATTCAGGGATTAGATAATAGAACACAGGGTTTAAAGTTTTCTTACAGTGAATTTCAGTAAGTCTTCTTGTTTTCAATGACAAAATGAGCCCCAGAATTAGAAGATCGTTATGATTTCAATTCTTTGGATTTTTCTAGGATTTTGCCATAGCAGTGGGTTGGACTTCTGTTTGTCTACTATTCCCCTGAAAGCACTTGAATTTCAGCTTCCTTTTTTTTTAGTGTTAATTCAGGTGCCATTACTTCTTTATCCATTCCCACCTTAACAGTTTTTTGATGTATCTTTGTGTTTGCTCTCTCTCTCTCTCTCAGTTTGTCATTTTCATTAATTTGCCAATTTCAGACAATGCAGAAATTACTCTTTCCTCTAGCACTCAAGCCTGGCCCAAATTCCTCCAGAGCTATTCTTAGAAGCCACGGACATGTCAGAACATCTGCACTCCACTTGTTGAGAGATTTCCATTTTTTACGTAGGTTTCTCAGGTATAAGAAACATCACTTGAAGTAAAGTATCTGCATATCCATTTGCTATGTTCTTTATCATTACTTAGCAGTTGAAAATTTTTCTTGAACTTTGTCATGTAGGACTCTTGTCTACTGGGAATATACAGAAAACCTCCAGGGGGCAGTGTTGCCTAACACCACTCAGCCTGAACAGTACCTCAGTTTTGACCCAAGCTGTTAGCTTCCTTACAGAGTAAAGGTCTTATGAATAATATCTAGTCAGTTTAAAAATGTTTAAATGCCAATGACTTAAAAGACTGAATTAAGATTCTCTGATTACAGCATGTTTCTCTTGTATCTGAACCTACATGTTGATTAACTGAAACGAGAATACAAATTCCTTACTATTTCTTATAATTTCTCAATATCCAATGCATAGCTACACTAAACACTGATTTTGGCTTAGGGTATATAATCAATGTATTTATACAATGTCTTGTTTTGTTAAAATTTTTAATTTTTATACTTTTGTAGAATTATTTACTATATTATTTATATGAAATATTTCCAAAACATAAAATTCAGGTTTCAAAAGTGTTTATAATATTTAATAAAGTCTCCAGTAAAAAATGTACATATTCTGGCAAAAAAAAATCCAGGTATTTGAATACACTTAATAAAATATTTCCTTTTGGTAAATAGTCAAAAATTAACAACTTACCTCTCAAATAATAAAAATGTCTACTTTATGAAAAATATATAATGAGTTCATACAATTACACCATTAATTCATCTATATGTGCATTAATTTTAGTTTTCAGTCTAATTTTTAAAAGAAAATTGCATACTAGTACTTTCTAGGGAGACAGTTTTATTTTTATTTAAAATACAATTATAAGCATGAGTAAAAAAAGTAACAAACCAAAAAAAAAAAAAAACTCTTGACTTTCTTGTGTCAGAATTAAATCTCTTTTACCTGCACAATGCCATGCCGAATTTATTTATTTTACTATTATCTATTTTGGAGAGAAACGAAACAAAATAAAACAAATCACTGATTCCATCATTCCTTCCTAGTGCTATTCCTGAAGCTACTCTTCAATAAAATTCCTTCAAGCAATCATCTGTCTCAGAATCTACTTCTGAGGACACCTGACCTGAGACTTGGGTATCACCCGGAGCACCAAAACACATATTAAATAAAGGGATGAAATAAGCACTAATGCAAGATAGTTACTATTCTTTAAAACACAACAAAAACAAAACAAAAAAAAAAGAAAAAAATCCTCTGTGTATGTAGCTTCATAGATAAGGGGACTCTTTCAAATCCTATCATATTTAAGGTTGAATTGATAGTGACTAAAAATCAGTAGCCGCACAACAAATAGATGTTAGAGTAATATATTTGGCACTTAGTTGTATTTCAAATAACATGAATGTAAATGTTAAGAAAAACAAATATGAAGTCATTTTGAACCTTACATGTATATTCAACAGTTCTTCTCTAATGAATAAACAGAAATTATCAGTATTTTAAATAGTGCCATCTCAATTATTTGGCAATTTAACAGAAATTAAGACTTTTTTTCTTGTAACTGTTCAATCCTATTGAGAATGTTTAGAATGCGTCATCGTTCAGGCCATAGTGATATTTCCCTAGATAAAGTTCAGCAAGAAGTTTAATGATCATTAAAGCCAATTTCTTACAATTTTTAAAACTGTTTTCTAACTAATAATAAAGAGAAAATCTCTGCAGAAACTCTTATTTTTTAATTAGATTATAGCTGATTTACAGTGTTGTATCTATTTCTGCTGTTTTTGATTCAAATGTTATGAGATAGTGACATAAGGGCTTAATTTGGTCCAGTGTGTTTTAAGAGATGAGGTAACAGAATAGTTTTATTGACTGATGTTATTTTTTATTTCCTAAACTTGGCTGATAATCAGAAATATCTGAATAAGTTTTCTAAAACCCATTCCTAGACCTGATCAGAGAGATTCTTTTTTGATACATGGAATTCAATTGATATTAACATAAGAATATAAAGACACTACCAGAAAACTGTTAGAGCTCATCAATGAATTTGGGAAAGTCACAGGATACAAAATTAATACACAGAAATCAACTGCATTTCTACACACTAACAATGAAAGAGCAGAAAGAGAAACTAGAGAAGCAATCCCATTTACCATTGCATCGAAAAGAATAAAACACTTAGGAATAAACCTACCTAGAGAGACAAAAGGCCTGTTCTCTGAAAACTATAAGACACTGATAAAAAAATAAAAAATAACACAAACAGATGAAAGACATACCATACTCTTGGATTAGAAGAGTTAATATTATCAAAATGACCATACTACCCAAGGCAACCTATGGATTCAATGTAATCCCTGTCAAATTACCAAGAACATTTTCCACAGAACTCAAACAAAATATTTTAAAGTTTGCTTGGAAGCACAAAAGACTCAGAATAGCCAAAGACATCCTGAGAAAGAAAAATGGAGTGGGGGGAATCAGGTTCCCTGACTTCAGACTATGCTACAAAGCAATGATCATCAAAACTGTATATTACTGGCACAAAGACAGAAATATAGATCAGTGGAACAGGATAGAAAGCCAAGAATTTAACCCATGCCCCTACAGTCAACTAATCTATGGCAATGGAGGCAAGAACATACAATGGAGAAAAGACGACTCTTTCAATAAGTGGTGCTGGGAAAAATGGACAGCAACATGTAAAAAAAATGAAATTAGAACACTTCCTAACACCATACACAAAAATAAACTCAAAATGGATTAAAGACCTAAATATATGACCAGATACTCTAAAATTCTTAGAGGAAAACAAAGGCCAAACACTCTCCAACATAAATGACAGCAACATCTTCTCAGATCCACCTCTTAGAGTAGTGAATAAAAACAAAAATAAACAAATGGGACTTAATTAAACTTAAACATTTCCACACAGCAAAGGAAACCCTAACCAAAATGAAAAGACAACCCACAAAATGGGAGAAAATATTTGCAAATGAAGCAACTGACAAGGGATTAATCTCCAAAATTTATAAACACCTTCTGCAGCTCAATATAAAAAAAAACTACCCCATCAAAAAATGAGCAGAAGATATACACAGACAATTCTTCAAAGAAGACATACAGATGGCCAAAAAAGACATGGGAAGATGTTCAACATCACTCATTATTAGAGAAATTCAAGTCAAAACCACTATGAGGTACCACCTTACACCATCCAGATAAAAAAATGGGCAGAAGATATTACACAGCTAATTCTCCAAAAGAGACATACAGATGGCCAAAAAATACATGAAAAGATGTTCAACATCACTCATTATTAGAGAAATGCAAATCAAAACTACTGTAAAGTACCACTTTACACCATCCAGAATGAGCATCATCAAAAAGTCTACAAACAATAAGTGCTGGAGAGGGTGTGGAGAAAAGGGAACCCTAGTACACTGTTGGTGGGAATGTACATTGGTGCAACCAATGTGGAAAACAGTATGGAGATTCCTCAGAAAACTAAAAATAGAATTACTATTTGATCTAGCAATCCCACTCCTGGGCATCTATTCAGAGAAAACCATGACTCAAAAAGAAACATGTACTCCAATGTTCATTGCAGCACTATATACAATAGCCAAGACATGGAAACAACTTAAATGTTCATTGACAGAGGAGTGGATCAAGAAGATGTGGTACATATATGGAAGGAATATTATTCAGCCATTAAAAGGAAAAATAACCACATTTGCAGCAACGTGGATGGACCTAGAAATTATCATGCTTAGCAAAGTCAGTCACATGATGAGACACCAACATTAAGTGCTATCACTTACATATGGAATCTAAAAAAAGGACACAATGAACTTTGCAAAGTGGATATTGACCTCACAGACTTTGAAAAACTCATGGTTTTCAAATTATACAGGATGGGGGGTGGGGGAATGTACTGGGGCTTTGGAATGGAAATACTATAAAATTTGGTTGTGATGATCATTATACAACTATAAATGTAATAAATTTCATTGAGTAATTTTAAAAAATGTAAGAATATAGTTTCTTCAAAATACCCATGTTGATTCAAATGTTTAACTGTGTTTGGCCATTGATAATTATAAATGTGAAAACTCTGCTCCCATGATGATGATGGGAGTCATGAATAATAAGAATTTCCCAAGATTTTAAGAAACATTTATTTTGGCTCCTTGGGAATTTTAGGCTCCTAACTATAGTGAGAAAATCCTACAACAGAGTAAAATCCTGTTGTATGGTTTAGATTAAGTTACTTGACAGATGAAAATATGTATATAGTGACATAATTTTAAAAGTGAAATTATTTTTAGGTATAGATAAAGTTATCTTGTGCTGAAAATAAAAGTATATGCATGATTATCTCTGAATTCATTTAATTACTCTCATATTTCACAGTGTTGAAACAGCCATCTGTTTATTTGATGCAGGAAGGAAGAGAAGAATGTTTATTCTAGCAACTTATATGGTATCATAATAAAAAGATATAGTAAGAAAGACTAAGCAAATGCCTACAAATCAAATGATGCTGATTCAACGATGTTGTGAGTGGGATATAATGAAAATGGAGAGATAAAACTAAGAAATTTAATTAAAAGAAAATATTAATATCTATGTCGACCTTGGTTAAAGAAATGACAGGATAAAGGATGATGACAATGGTTTGTAGAATGACATATTTTTACAGTGTAGTTCCTGCTATGATGCATACAGTTCCTGCTGTGACAGAACTCTCAGTCATGAGACAAAACCACTATACCCTAGGTACCAGCACTGTTGACTGCCAATGACTCACAGCCAAATCTCTTTCTGTATATTACTTCAATCTCTATCCTGTGACCAACTGGCTCAAAGACCAGCCACTCATATCTACATCCATGAGAACTCTGTGTTGTAAGACAATTTTCCATAGCTCTCTCATTTCTGTACATCCTTCAAGAAGAGGTTCTGCCTGTCTAAGTATGTGTGCACAGTAAAATCACTTGGAAGACGGGTAGGGCATTTCTCTGGAAAAAAGAGAAAGTTGGCTTAATATCATGGAAGATAGAGTATATCCTTAGTATCATGCTTAGTATCATGGAAGATAGAGATAGCAAATCCAGGCATGTATGATTGCCATTCTAAGAGATTTGACTTCCTGAATTTCAGGGTTTCTCTTCTGTACCACAACCCACTGTGTGTGCAGCCATTTATTCCACTGCCCCTATGGAATTTGGTGGCAAGGGGAACTAACGCAAATATGCTGATGATCATGCTGCTTACTACCATGAGTAACAAAGTCCTTTTTCTCTGGCCTAGGAGTCATGTGCCTCTGTCAGCATCCCTAAAATTGTGGGAGGTAACTTAGCTTGCAAATAGAGTAAAATCTTAGCCTTTTCACCTTTCTTGACACTCTGAAGGGCCATCACCACTCCAGATCTCCTGTGGGATGAGCTGAGACCTAAATCCAGATAAACCCTTTCTTCTGCCCAATCCTGATTCGCTCATTCCTTTGCAGTGACATGCTTGACAACATCCTTCAATAAAATTCCTGCAAGCAATTGTTTGCCTTAGAGTCTGTTTCTGAGAAAACCTGACTTGAGATAGAGGGTGCCACGAGTTGTATAATGAAGCAGATTCTACAATGGGCTTTTGGGACTCAATCTCTCCTGCCTGTAGAATGCACAGGAGGACCTCATCACTAAGAGCCTATGGCAATCTGTGATAATGACATTGTCAAATGTTTCCTGTTGTAAACTAAAATGGAACAATGTACTGGCAAGCACTTTATCAGTCAGGATTTTATCCAGAAAGAAAATGAGAAGTTATTTGTAAAGAATGCACTAAGGGGATTTGATCTTACACAACCGTCGCTAAAATCTGTGGTGTTTATACGTGAGATGGAGCTTGATGTCAGGACAGGTGGACACTTAGGAAGAAGTGAGATAACTGAAACTCAGCAGAACACACTAACACAACTCATGCCGGTTACCTCTCCCTCTACTCTTGGTGATGTAAGTTTTCTAGAGAGGAAGCTGGTGTCCTTTGTCACAGAACTTAACACACACCTGGCCTAGGACTTAGAGAAACTGAAAGAGGATCCAGGGTAAGGTGAAGCATCTATAGGCAATAATGATGACCTATATCAATATGTAAGCTATACATGTATAACATGTATTAGTTACAAAAACATCTTTGCTAAACTTCTGAAAGAAAATAATAATAACCAGTAGGATTTGTTTAATTTTTGCCCTTAACACGTCACACAATAATGTCTCTTGTGGCCCATTCTAACCAGAAACAAGCAGAAAAGGAAAAAATTTAGCCCTAACTATGCTGACACAATTAAAAGCCATAAGAAGTGATATATCCAAGGCATATGAAAGGATCAGAGAAGTAGTATTTAAAGACAATGGAATTCAGTAACTATTGCTAAGTGTTGCTGTGTACTACTGATGCACTGGAAAAGACAATATATGGCTGAAGATGATTAATTACCGGATTAAAGCTAAGTAGGAGAGCCAGAGAGTTTCCTTTGATATGTTTAATGAAATATTCATCTCAATTAGTTAGAAGGCAATGCAAATATACTCAGTTTAAGAAGTAGGCATTAATTATGTGTAGGAGAGTGTAAGGGAAGTTTGAATTTTTAGTGGGTCATGGCCCTGGTTGGGAAAGAATAGGACTCTGAGATTTGGGATGGAACCCAAGACTTCCCTGAACTCTCTGAGTATGCAGAAATGGCTTCTGGGCCCCCAACTTGACAAAACTTCTTCCTTGAGTGCCAGTATAACCTCCTCAGGATCATTCCTAACTTTCCCATCCCCTGGCTGCAAAACTGATAACTAAGGTCAAGTTATAACAGGGTTAGGGATACCCTGTCTGCTAAGGAAGGAAAGGGACTATATTTTGATGATTCTGAGGGATTTTGCCAACAAAAGTCAAGAAAGTGTCAGGATCACGAGGATCCATGTGGATTGAATGAAATGGAGTATTATGTTGAAAAGACCTTTTCAAAATGAGACCACTGACCCATATGCATGACAGAGAACCTAGCAAGGACTAATGTGCTATTACTATTGGGCTCTTGGAGAAGCGTGGAAAAAGAATGGCCCCCACTAAACAGAACAAAAATGCTCAACCAGGCATTTGTGACTGTCATGGCATATGGTAGAGGGATAAAATGGTAAAGGCTTAGAGAAGGAGAATACTACACTGAAAATGCTGTATCCACCTGAATACACATTAACACAATGTATTCAGGAGAAAGAACACTCAGTGCAGAACATTCACTAGAGTAAAGGGAAAGGAACATACTGATCAGAGGGGCAGGCATAAGCATTGCTAAGAAGCTCAGAGGTGGCTGTTATCTGTAGGCTGAGGCTGAGGCAAGAAGTTATACCAAGAGGGACATAAATTGTGTGAAAATCCCAGGAAAATAGTGAAGGCCACCACAACACATTCAGGCTACAATCCAAGTGCCCCATCCCCCAGGCCATCTCTGATGGGACAAAATGCTGTGTGTGGTATTTATGGATAATCTTACATTGCATGGTTCAAGATGAATTCTACTGGGAAGAGAATATCTGAAGGGTCCATAGGCCTTGTAGATATGAACTACATGATCATAAATCAAGGGACCATACAGCCAGAACTGGTAATCCCAAAGCAGTTTCTCTCTGACCCACAATGCCATCACACTGGGCAGGGGAAACAGAAATCCAATGTAACATTATTGTGGTGGATCCTGGATCAGATATAAGCAGGTCAAGAGGCAAAACTAAGCCTCACAAACTGGTGCTCCAACAACAAAACATGTCATCCAAACACCACACACAGTTAACTGGTATCTCTCCATGTATCATTCATCAAAGATGATCTACCATGGAACAGATCCTGAATAACCAAGTAGAGTAGACTGAATGACTCAGCCACTTGATATCAGCCAGCTTCAGACATCTGGCATTTAATATCCCAGATGGTTGGAGAAGTATGGTGGCAGGGATTTGAGGGTACACATATTTCCAGCAGCATAGATACTTTTTTTACCAAGGTTGATCCACCACTGGTGCTGCCAAGGGTTTTCTTGCAGGATGTGTCTTACATTCCATCATTTATCACTATACTATGCTGTATTCCAATAGGCAGAATACTTAGATGTTGGAACTAAGGCATGGGAGTAAAAGTGGTCCTTCTTACAGCACTGAAGTACTGTACCAAAAAAAATTGTGTTTCCGGCCGCTATATTGTTAGGTTCTTTGAGTCTAGGTCCTAGTTTTCAGAGGAGGATGCTTCCCTAAGTTTATCAATCGGTGCTCTATTGTATTTTATTTTCTAATTTGAATACCTCTTTGTCTTTTTCATTTCTTTCATTTTTTTTCTCTTTGGATTTTATTTTGTTTTACTTTACTTCTTGAGACGGCTATTTGTCTAACAATATTTACCTGTTTTTCTTGTCTAATATAAACATATAAGAATAGAATATCAGTCTAAAAATAATATTTATTTTTCTTGGTAGTTTTGACATACATTCAACATAAAAATATGGTTTTATTTTCCATTAAGATTTCTTTTTGGACCCATGTCATATTAAGGAATTTCTCAATTCCCAGATTTACAGAAATACCATGTACTCTTTTGCTATAAGTTTCAAGCTTATCTTCATTATTGTCAGAGAACATATTCTTCATGATGTAAATGCTTAAAGTGTACCAGTATGTGATGATATCGTTTGTCAAAAAATCTCATTATGCTTGAAAAAATGACTTTTGTACAATTTGGTGTGCAATATATTACATACATGTTTATCATGTTTATTTATTTATTTATTTATTTATTTGTCTTTTTTTAGGGCCATTCCCGAGGCATATGGAGGTTCGCAGGCTAGGGGTCCAATTGGCCTACACCACAGCCACAGCACATGGGATCCAAGCTGCGTCTGCCACCTACACCACATTTCAGGGCAACACCAGATCCTTAACCCACTGAGTGAGGTCAGGGATTGAACCCATGTCCTCATGGATGCTAGTCAGGTTCGCTAACTGCTAAGTCACGATGGGAACCCCCTCATCATGCTATTTAAATCATTTCTATACTTTCTCTTTGTTTTCTTACTTTATGTTTAATAAAGCATTTTAAAATATTCTATTATAATTGTGGAGCTCATTCTTTTTATGTAACTTTTAAAAAATGCTTTATGTTTTTAAGGTCATATTATTATGAGAATAAATATTTTTCAAGATTAATTGAAACTCAATAGAAGAAGATCACATACTTTTGTTTTTCTGGTCCTTCTCACTCTTATTTTTGAAAAATAATATTTTTGATTTAATGTTATATTTTTTCTGCATTTTGAATACATGGTATTGTTGCTCTTTCCTGGTGTCTATATTGTTGAGCAGGCCACCATTTTAAATACTTTTCATATTTTTTTAGTTTTGTAAAACTATTTCTAAAGTTTTATATCCTGAAGTCTTACTACTATGGGGCTACAGAGAAAATACTTCCACATTGTTAAACTTTCTGAGAAATTTTTTTTGTAGATACTTTGGGACACAGTCTATAATTGATTAATAATCAGCTCTATTCTAGATACTAATTGCTTGCATTCAGAATAATGTAAATACATATAAATGCTAAATATAGAAGATACATGTGTGAATTATAGAAGTATAATATGCCATACATATTATATAACATACATATAATATATAAATATATTACACAGTAAGAACAAAATAGATATGAAAACAAATAAATACACTATAGATAAAATAAATATGTAAAATAAAATATATAAGCTATCATGAATAGAAATATGAAATAACAGCATCTACATAGATATACATATGGATGTAAAAACAAAATTGACTTAATGTTAATAGATCAATTTTAGAAGCAGCTTTGCCCGCGAATTTTTCTTTATCTTTTTTTTTTGAGTATGCCTTGGATGATTTGATTGGTTTCTAGATATATTTTCAATATTAGTTTTTTTTTTCCTTTTTCTGGGCCTTACCAGGACACATGGAAAATCCCAGGCTAGAGGTCAAATCAGAGCTGTAGCTGCAGGCCTACACCACTGCCACAGCACCGTGGGATCTGGGACCTAAGCGACAGCTTGCAGCTAGGCCAGATCTTTAACCCACCGAGCAATTCCAGGGATCAAACCTTCATCCGCATGGATGCTAGTCAGGTGCTTAACAGGCAGAACCACAGCAGGAACCCCTCACTATTAGTTTTCTAATACAGATTGTGGCCATGTCTTACATCCTTTATTTGGGGAGTTCAATTAGACTTATATTACATGTATCACAAATGATTTCTCTCAATATTTAGCCTCTCTTCTGTATTTCCCATCTTTTTGAATACTTGTGTTATATCATATAAATTGTTCTTCAAATATATCTCCCAGTTTGTTCTCTCATCAGCACAGGCCACAAAGCCTGTGTATTGATTTCTCATTTCAATTATTCGATATATTATCTCTAAAAGTTCTAAGTTAATTTTCCATGCCTGACCAGTTATTCAATGTAGTTTCTATTTCTCCTTGTGTATTTTAAAGCATGCAATTTTTATCTTTGTTACTAATAATCAAGTTATTTTTAATTTTGTAACTTTAAATCTCAATATCAATTTTTTTGCAGAATTTATTCTTCTGGGTTTTATTTACAGCAGCTTATTTCCTTGTGTATTTAATAACTTTTTACCGAGCTGTAAATTTTCTTTGGAAATTTATTTGTGATATTAATTTGAATGTGACACAATGTAAAGGCCTCCATAAAGAACTGATAATTACATAGAGTGATTTACTAATGCTTCTCTCAAGAATAAATATAAACTCATTTTTGTTTGATAATTTTGGACTGCTGCATAGCTAAGTGAAGATTAATTTATAATTAAATTTTTCAGGAATTAGGTTTTGTTGCCCACCCCACCCCACCACCTCCCATTTTTTATCAGCTAAACATAATTTCCCACAAATTCCCAAGGGCATTGAGGAGTTATTTTATGTTTATGTTTAATCTGTTAATAGTTTTACAGGGTGAATTCTCTTATTAAACTCATACATGGCTGGACCTGGGATTTTATTTTCTGAATTGTAAAATCCAAGAACTGGTGAAATCTGAAGCCCTGATCTAAAAAAATGATTTAGCAATGTTCTTATGACCAAAACCAGCTTAAAGGTTGTTAACTGTTTTCAGTGCCCAATTTCTATTAAAATTATACTAGATCAAACCACCAGAGTCCCTGTTTACGAGTATTCACTGAGGCTTCCTAGCATCCATCTTTCACCATTTCAATCTAAAACATCCGTAAAATTAGGAAACATTTTTTTTGTCATCTCTCAGCTCCAGATGGAAATTCCATCTCTATTCTAATCTCCCAGGATTCCTCCCTGATTTTCTGCATTTTTTTTTCCTATGGACCACTAGCCATTTTAAAACTCTTTCTGGAGTCGAAGCATTTTTAAAACTTAAGGAAAAGTATTCCCTCCTTACCTTCCCAACAAAATAACATTTAAAATTACATGACCAATATTTAAACAACCCACATTTACCAGTTATATTAGTAAAGATACGTTAACATGACAAAAAGCCCACAAGTTATTTGAATAGGGAACATTTTAACATAAAATTATTCATTAATAATGAGAGATACACCAATAGTATGGATGAAAAGAAAGTTAAAGAATGCAAGAATTGCTTATCCAATGGGGAGATTTCCAACCTCTCAACCCTTAACACTAGGCTTAGATCTCATTCAAAAGAGTGAAGTTGTGGCCCACTAAACTAACTAAATTGCAGAGCAATGTGCAGCAGTGTTGCAAGCCAGGGCTAGCAGGAAGGAAACCTCCTACTGGGATAACAGTGACACTTGGCAGGAAGCTGTTCACTGTGGTGCCAGCAGACTTGCTAAGAAGCCACCCGTGGTGGTGTAGCCAAATTCATTCCTAAGCTCCCATGCCAGGTGCTGGGGAAATTTGCTAGAGGGTGTTTACTGCAGAGTCGCCTGCAGACAACTGACAAGGAATCCTCTCACTTGCAGGGAAATTTGCTGCTGGCACCCTCATCCTATGAGCAAGAGGGAAAATACTCAAAACCAGGAAGAGAGAGGCTCCTCCTCTCAGTTATCCCTCTTAACTCTTTCTCCTGACAAGGTCTAACACCTTTCCAGCTGTTAGGGGAGAAATGTTTATCAGACAGAGCTCTAATGTCACAAAGAAAATGTAAGATTGAATTTGGAATTGGTAAGCAATTAATTGATAATTGAGAGATCTACACTTTTGGCTAATCAGCTTCCACATACACATTCAGATAACCTTCTATATTATACAAATACTTAGAGCAGGAGGTTTTTTGTTTTGGGGCTGGGGGGTTGGTTATTTTCTGCTTGAATTGACATATACGAATTTTCTTTCTTCATTAGGGATCCTCCAGAAGTCAAATTGAGACAATGATTCACGTGTATGTGATCCCTTTGGATAATGACCCCAGGAGACACCTTTACGAATATGGCGATGCAGGACATAAAAAGATAGGCAGACAATAAGAGAATACATTATTTTATTTTATTATTTTATATTTTGTTTTATATTTTATTTTATTTTATTTTTGTATTTTTAGGGCCTCACTTGCAGCATATGGAGGTTCCCAGGTTAGGGGTAGAATCGGAGCTGTAGCCGTTGGCCTACACTGCAGCGACAGAAACAGCAACACCAGATCTGAACCTCATCTGCAACCTACACCACAGCTCACGGCAACACCGGATCCTTAACCCACTGAGTGAGGCTAGGGATCAAACCTGTGTCCTCATGGATACTAGTCAGATTCGTTTCTGCTGAGCTATGATGGGAACTCCAACAGATACATCATTAAACAAGCTACTGCTGTGGATAACTAAGCGTAATGTTACTGGAAGGCTTTGGGAGTAAATGAAGAAATCACACTAGAGAATTAGCTCATACAAGGTATGTGGGATTCAGTTACATATACAGTAACTCCCAACAACCACTGTTGAAAAATCCTGCTACAGGGTGAATTGTTTGGCACAACTGACCAGATGCAAAAATGAGCACAGAAGGCTCTGGCAATCAAAGACCGTTTTCATGCAAATAGATGTAGCTGCTGGCAAGTATATCAGGCTGATACGTCATGAAATGCAAAGGCATGTAAACTCTTTATTTACTGAAATTAATATATAACTAATGTGCAGGTCTAATTGTAAAATATGTAGCTTCTAATAGTAATCAAACTTATGAGTCATGTGTAGGGTTCAAGATGTTTCTGTATTGTTTGAAATTTGTTTATTAATTTATTTGACATAAAGCAAGAGTATATTGAATTTCTTCTATGTGCTTGACACTATGAGTTTCTGGTCACTTAGCAGTGAAAAATATGATTAGTGTCCTCATGGAATATTATACAGTACTTGCTTGAGCTAAAACTACTGTTCAGTTTTATGGATTTATCTTAAATAAGATATTTTATATGAGAAATATTTGTAAAGTGTAGTATGACAAAAATACTCTAATTTGATTCAAAAATATGTTTTGCTATTCAAAACTGTTTGTTTTAATGAAATATGTTTTAATGAAAATATAGTATCTATGAGTTCAAAACTATGTATTTTTTTTACATTATAAGAAAAATTCCCCATTGTATATGTTGTAATTTTAATGAGAAATCTAGACTATTATTCATGGTATGGTTTTTCTATGTGGGGCATTAATCCCTATGTACTTTGTTAAGCTCGCATCAATGTTTGACATTCCTATTTTGAGTTAATGTGAAGTCTATGAGGCCCAAAGAGTTCTAAATTACAAAATAAGCTGCAGTTATTAGAGTTTAGATAGAAGTGATTGCTAATAGTAAATAACTAGAAAAGCAAACCAGTAAACTGAAACTAAGAAAGAAAGAGGGCAAAGGACAGAATGTAGATTGAAAGAAAATGAGTGATGCCACTTGAAAGATAACTCCAGAGCAACAATGTTATGACATTATTATTGAGAGACAGAGTTCATTAGGATTAGCAAAGACTATTTAGCTTAATAAATCAAATTGGAAAGAAAAAATACACCTAAATTTAAAAACTAGAATGTTAAAAGGTGAATATTAGAATAATGGATGTGTAAAATACTTTGTTCAGCTGAGGTACACCTGAATCTCAGTCAACAATAGTGCTATACTGAATTATAATTGATTAGTTCATTTACCCAGTAAATAATATTTAATGAGCACCTATTATGGCAGGTACATTTCCAGATGCTTAGGCATTAGTGGTGAATGAGACAAAGAAGTTATTGGTCTTCTTTCTCTAATGGTGTGGAAAACAAAAAGAAATAAGCCAATAATGGCTAATAAATGATTAGGTAGTGATAAATGTTCAAAGAAAATGAGTATTGATGGCAAGCTATTTTAGATAATATAGCCAGTGAAGAACCCTCTGTGCAGATGATTATTTTGCAAAGTACTAAAGCAAAAAGAGCAAATCTCACAAAGGTTTGGGGAAAGAAATTTCCCCATCATAAGGGAGAGCTGTTGCCAAAACATAGGTAGAACCATTGCCATATGTTCAAAAAGCAGCAGAAATGATATTCCAGTTTAAACAGAGTGAGTGAGGAAAAGAACTAGGTTAGAGAAGCAATGAAAGATCAAGATGCCCAAATCCTTATGGGCCAGAGTTGAAACTTCAATTTTGATATCAGGAAGTAGGGTTGAGGTGTTGAGATATCTGACTTATAAAAATATCACTAAGGGGACATTGTGGGGAATCTCCTTTAGGAGAATAGACATAGAACCAGAGAGACGAACAATATTACAGGGAAGAATTCTTCATATTCTCACAAAACCATTGCAATGATCTAGAAGAGAAATACTGGTACCCTGGACTGGCATATCCGTGGTAGTAGTGACAAGTGTTTATTTCCTCAACTGGACAGGAATCGCTAGAATTTTGCAAAATGTGAGACAGAAGATTCAAGAATTACTTCAAAATTTTTATGGAGCAATTAAGGTGATTGAGTTGCCAATTAACAAGAGTTAGAACATTAGGAAGATGCAAGCTTGGGGAGCAATGGTTTGAAGGGGGAAGAATTCGCTCTAAGCTCATGTTCTTATTGGCAGGCTTCAGCTCTTTGTGGGATGTCAACTGAATGCTTCAGCTCCTTGCTGTTTGTCAGCAGGTGGCTATCCTCAGTTTCTTGCCTTGTGGGCCACTCCACATGGTTAAGTGCTTTATCAAATGCAACAAGGGAGGGATACAATAGAGATTAATTTGCTAGCAATATAGAAGTTACATTTTTATGTAACATATTTACAAAAGTGGCATCCTGTCAAATTTGTTCTGTTTTATTTGTTAGAGGCAAATCACAGATACTGATCACATTCAAAGGAAGGATATTAGACAAGGCTGTGCATATCAGGAAGTAGGGATAATTGGAGGCAATCTTAGAATGTCATATATATGTATGTGTATATATATGTGTGTGTGTATATATACATAAATTCTGATATGCCTATTAGTGACTCTACAAGTGACTCTATGGAGTAGTCAGTCAAATACATGACTCTGGAATACAAGGAATATTTTCAAGGTTGGGTATAGAAGTTTTAGACTCATACGTAGATGGCATCTATATTAATATGACTGTAGGAGAAGCCAAAAAGATTGTGTAAATAGAAAGGGCATAGGAGTAAACCAAAGTCACCATAATAGTAGAGGCTTAGAAGAATTAGAGATTAGTCAAAAGGTATTTTAAAAGGAGCATTCTGTGAAATAGAGGAGAAACAGAAAGACTATGTCCTGACTACTAAATGCCATGATTATTTATTAGGAAAAAAAAAAAGAGTATGTCAAATTCTGCTGAGAGAACAATATAAAAACTAGATATTATCTACTGAACACGGAGGTCATTGCTAATATGAGTATTGACTGTGTAAAAATTGTTTGGAGTGAATTCAAGAAAGAAAGCAAGCCCAAAGAAGCAGAAATCCCAAGCATAAGCCCATTTTGAGAGGATTTCTCATAAAGAAGAGTTTAGGAATCTGATAGTTGGGGAGAGATCTGAAGATCAACATAGGCTTATTTTAATGTAAAAAGTATCATTGCCTGAGTGTGTAACAATCTTAATTAGAACTTTCTCTTTTTCTTGAAATTTTGGCTTATGTGTAAAAATTAAAAACAATGTAGTAATACCTGTGTATTAAAAAAAAGAGATAAACACATCCTAAAATATGAAAGCAATCCCATCAACCTTTACAAGCCTCCTGTTTCTGTAGTTTTCTGGTCATAATGAGATGTGAACATGGCCATTCCAAACCTAATCTTTAATCTCTTTAATAATTTATTTGGTTTATTCTTTTTCCAGATCAGATATGTCCCAACACTCATGTTTAGAAGACAGACATGGACAGGGGAAAAAATAATTAGTTCTTGTTTACTTGCCCAAACTTCCTTCATACATTTTTGCTGCTTCTCTAAATATTTCCAGGACAACGAATGGTTATGAGATAATTAAAGAAAACAGAAATAAAATATTTTACTTAACTAAATCTAATATTTATTTTGCTTACAAAGAACTTTTATAATGACTGACTTACATGTTTAAGATTTCATATTTATTATTGAGATGTGTTTTAAAATTCTCAGGAGTCCCCACTCTCTACAGCTCCCTCTCTAGATGTGACCATCTGATACTATTTTCTGATTCATGGAGGGTTCTATAGAGAAATTCTCCCCATTGAAAACACAGAATGGCTGTTCTCTGGCAATCACCTTTACCAAGGGGGGTAAATTAAAATTATTTTTCATTTTTTTCCCATGTCTACTTTGGTGATGAGAAAATTCACACATTCTAGTTTCATCAAGAAACATTAGTAGTCCTGTCCCATTAGAATCCTCTCTCCTTTTCCAGTAATCAGACAGGTCCATCTCCACCTATATTCACACTTCTCTGGGCAAGAGTCAGACGCTGTCTTCAGCCAAAATCTATAGAGAACTTAGAGGTATGTCAACACCTCCCAAGAAATGCTCCATACTCTACTCTAGTTACAACAAAGTGTGAGCTACTATCTCAGGCTCAACACTAGCCACCAGAGAGGAAGATAACCAATCTCCTACCACAAGGGGGAGCTCTTGATGCCTCTGACACTGAGATTTGAGGAGAAAGAACCACTTCTCAAGCTGCATTTCCATGAATTATCTTTAAAAATCCTTTGCTGTGAGTCTCCTAACACGAAGTTTACCAAAGAAGTGTCATCACAGAGCACAGGGCCTAAAGGATTTCGATTCGTCTTCTCATCCCTTTAAACAACTAGACAGAGCCTGAGGTCCCCAGAGGAGAGTCACCTCCTTGGGACTAACTAACATCATCCTTTTTGCCAGGGCACCATAAACACAGTAACATTTTCTATGTCTAACATGGCAGGAAAAGCTTGGGAATCCAACTTAAAACTTCCCTTCAGCCATAGAACTGAACAGATTTCTATCCAAGCTCTTTCAAGGAGATTAAAGCGGAGATCTGTATGTGCATACTGGAGGGCAGTTGAAGAGAATGGAAGGTGTTTTTTAAACTAAGCCCATTTAATAAGCTGGCTCTAGCAACAAGTAATGTGTATAGAGGGAGGATTTAATGATACTAGGACTGGATCTAAATATAAGAAGTAAAGCCTAAGCAGTTAGAAAGGAGCCCAGTGTCAAAATGGCATAATTATTTGTCTTCGGAAAATCAAGGGTTTATTTCTGCAACAGAAAAGAAGGATAAAAACACAGAGAGTTACTTTGATCGATTATTGGTGAAAGATTGAGTAAGATCTCTTGTGATTATATTTAATCAGTAGACAACCATCTGTGCTCGAGAAAAGATTAGAGGGAGGTGTCATGGATGTATGAAGATAGAAAAAAAGAGAGGAAATAGGAAATGTTTTTGAAGGTGGGAGAGTAAGTTGATCAGGAAAATCCCATAGAATTGCTTGCAGTGCTCAAGGACCACCTGAAGTTAGTCGCACATTTAAGGAGAGTTAGATGGTTTGTATGAATGTGTGTATGTGTGTATGTGTACATATTGTTCAGCTTCATTCAGTTTTTTAATTGCAGGCACAGATTAAGTTTAATAGTTTTCTCCTGCTGCATAACAAATTACCATAAACTTGATGGCTTACACATGCAACCAGATGTTATTTCACAGTTCCTATAGGTCAGAAGTAAGGGCACAGAATAACTGCATTCTTTGTTCAGAGTCTCCAATATTGAAACTGAGGTTGGGCTCTGTTCTTATCTGGTCTTCTTCAGAGCTCATTCAAGTGGTTAGCAGAATTCAGTGCCTTGTGTAGCTACAAGGAATATACAAATAGCTATGTATGAGTCTCATACTTGCTAGGTGTCAGTTTAGCACTGCTTTCAGGTTCTAGAGGCACCCTCAGGTCCTTGCCACATGGCCCCCTTCTCTCACACAGGCAGTTTTCTCCTTTAAGGTCAGCAGGAGAGAGTCTCCTGTGGCTTCTTATCTCCTGATGGCTCACATGATTAGATTGGTTCCACATAAAATCAACTCCTTTTTTATTAATTCGAAGTTACTTGATTAGAGATAATAAGGACACCTGCAAAAATCTCTTTTGTTGTGTAACATAATGCAATCATGGGAGTGATACCCCATAATATTCACAGATCCTACTCCTGTTCACTGGGAGGAAATTATACAAGGGGGTCATTTTAGAATTCTGCTTACCACAAGAATTAAAAAGTTGAATTTAAAAGTGGTGTTTTTCTAGGTATATTCTGATGAATTGAAAAAATGTGTATGGTAATGGACTCTAAAGGAGAGGAGCCGATGTTGAGTCATTAGACTTTTATTGGATAAGAAGGAAAATGAAAACAGGAGATGTTAGATGGTGAAAAAATTAGTTTTAATGGATTGATGTTCTTGGTCAGGTCAAATCAGTTTTCAAACGTGGTATAAGAGAAAATGAGCTCAAAAGTTTGGATGCACTAGGTCACAGAGTGTGGTGTTGAGAGAGTTCAGACACTGCAGTAATTGGTAATAAGGAAGTCTAGGCTGCATCCATGGGCATGAGAAATAAAGAGATCAAGATGGATGTATGTCAATGAACAGAAATGACTAGAAAGATGCAAAGAGTAACAGTGAAGAGAAAGACAGTGACCCATATGTTAAAATCTTTAGAGATGGAGGGGTCATGGGAAGCAAATTAGTAGATAACTGCAAAAAGGGGAGTAATGGTTCTTCAAATATTCTGTCATCCATGGCTCTTAGTTGAGGCTGCCAACTGATCCGTTGGTGCGATTTGGTTTATTTGTTTGGAGGAATGAAGCAAAATCAACTGGAAACATTGATGAGGAGCAAGTAGAGCACATAACTCATCTCAAGTTTCAATTTTATTTGTGGAGAGAAAAATAAATACACACACACGCACGCACACACACTAAGAGAATCTCAGGGGAAGTACTACTCTCTGGAAATGCAATAGTCAAAGAGCCAGAGAAGAAAGTTTTGATTATTTCTTTAAACTCACCCTCAAATAATCATTTCTTACCCTATTGTCCTAGGGAATGAGAATATACCCCTTGGTGACAAAACATATTGTTTACTTATAAAAAACATTGCATTAACATAATGAAAAACACCGCAAAATCAAGATGACGCACAGATACCAACAATGTGTTTTAAATACTATTTTCCCATAAGTCGCATTTTGGAAATCAGATGCCACAAAGTAATGAATCTTTACCAAATAATATATATACATATAATAATACATATTGCAAATGCATTGCTTTTAATAAAAACAGCCCGCTTTTAATTTTTATATTTTCCATACTTATCAGCTCTCTGTAATCCCATTCTCTGATCCACCGCAGAGACATTCTCCCTTACCAAGGTGCATATTGTGATCGATGTTTGTCTCAATCACAGATATCTGCACCAATCTGGATTTCGGTAGGAGAGAATTCAATGAGCTCTATCAAGTTGATTAATCAGTACGTGGAATTTTGTCAAATCAGCCATCATCAGCATCATTTTCAGATCATTATGCTTTTATCTATATTGTTGACCAAGTTCATATCCTACAATGAAATTTCACTAATTAGACCTCCAAATACGTGCCTTTTTTGCTATTCTAGAAAATGTGACACTATGTATTTAATGCAGTGTCTGGCTAACATCCTCCTTCCTTACTAATGGTTCAACAGGTTGTCAACACTGGGTTTGTTTTCATGCATCTCTTTTCTCAGGTGCTAAAGTTAAAACGGTAACTGTCATAAAATTCCTCCTTTGGGCTCTCATAGCCAAGTAGTGCTTTAAAAAAAATGGAAGGAAAAAAAAAACAAAAAAAAACACTATAGCAAAAGCTTAGAGTAAACAAAGTGTTACTGAAATGTCCTCTAAGGTCTTATTCATTTGGGCTGAGGTAATGGTGGGTAAGTGAAATTCAAGACCTTGGCTTCGAAAAGTAAATAAGTAAAAATCAGACAGATTTTAGAGGTACAAGGAATCGCATTAGTTAAAGAACACATCCAAGAGTTCATTGTATCCCTAGCGAATAAAATATGCATGTATAGGAGTTCCCTTTGTGGTGCAGTGGTTAACGAATCCGACTAGGAACCATGAGGTTGTGGGTTCAGTCCCTGGCCTTGTTCAGTGGGTTAAGGATCCGGCATTGCCATGAGCTGTGGTGTAGGTCACAGACGCGGCTAGGATCTGGCATTGCTGTGGCTGTGGTATAGGCCGGCAGCTACAACTCCGATTAGACCCCTAGCCTGGGAGCCTCCATATGCTGTGGGAGAGGCCCTAGAAATTCTAAGGCAGAAAGACACACACACACACACAAATGCATGTATAGTTTGATTGCAAAACTTGTGATAAAGGGAAAGATTAGAACAATTAACTCTTAGCTCTTTTGCCGAGTAAGCTCAATGTTGCCTTGAAAGTAAACATTGATGTAAGATTTGTCCCGATTCTCCTACTTTAGCAGCATCACCTGGATGACCATCCTCCTACTCAAGCCAATAACAATCAACATTTTGTTTTGTTTTCTTTGCCTTCTAAAATTCTAAGACGAGTCTCCCTTCACACTCTGGACATGATGACTGTGCTTATCCTCACAGGAATAGCAACTATTTATTCATATTGGGCCATTTAAACAATGATTTTATTACAAAAACTGAATGTGAATGTGAGTGTGACTATGTCTACCTAAAAATATGAATTAATTTTTTCCTGCTTCACCTTCAAAAGCACTAAATGCATAAGATAATATTATGTGTTTAGATTATATAAACTACCAGAAATAATTTGTTTTATATTTAGAAAACAAGATTCTTCAGCAATCTAACCAGGCTATCAAAGAGAATCCTTTTGCTTCTTACAAATATCAAGGAGATATTTCTAACAGAGCAAAAAGCTCTGTGTATGTTCTTTTCAAAATACACAAAAAAAGAGGAAAAGAAAAACCTGCCATGTATAAATATTAGAAATACACAAGTTTTCTTGATTTAATGCATACATTATTTTCATCTTAATCTTAGTTTATTAGTTCTAAAAGCAAAGTCTCTGTGTTGTAATTTTATGAAGCATATTTGATATATCTATATTGTAATTCCTTAATGTTAAAGGAAAATCATGATAATTTTACTTTAGGCTATTGAAAAAATGTGTTTTTTGAAGCCTGAGATTTCCAAAAGGAAAGAAGTGATCATATCACCACTGCTAACAAATAACTGGAATAATAATAATAAAAAAGAGTGCGGGTGAAAAAATATAAATGATTTCAAACATTTCTGTTGCCAGTGTGAATGGCAAACAGTTTCAGTATTAACTGGGAGAAAACTCAAATTGGTGAGGTGAGAGGAGTTTATACTATTTCAACCTCCTATCTCAAATGAGGTACAGTCATGACACATTAGTGCTGGATTAAAAGACAATCTAAATTTTCTTTATGTTTCCAAAATATAGGCATGTTAAGTAACACTAACTTCATTGATTATCTTCCTAACACTTTCATATTAATTTTATTATATGGTGAGATCTGATTTAAAATTGTAAGGGGAAAAGGAAAAAAGTTCAATGATATTTGATAAAGGTAGAAAATTCTAGATCTCAAAAATCTTTTTCTAATCAAATAATATGAATAATAAATGAGGAGAAAAAGAACCTTTTAGCTTCTACAATGTCTTCTATATCTCACCATTATCTCAATCCTCTCAAAAGTTATTATCAATTGTTGGGTATCCCTAGAGTAACCTTTACCCTCATTATAGTATCTATAACTTACATACACTTTAAAAATTACTTCATATATATAATATAGACATGAGTATAATTATTTGGCACATTTTCAAAGTTTCATGTCACAATGTATTAGTTTTCTGTTGCTTCATACCAAATCATCTTAAAATTAGCAGCTTAAGACAGGGAACACATTATCTCACAAAATTCCCAAGGAACCTATGATTGAGAAGAAGCTTTGCTATGTGGTTCTAACTCCATATCCCTCACAAAGCTGCAGTCCACTTTTGACTGAGGCTACAGTGATCTTAAAGCTTTGCTTTCAAGCTCACTTAACTGGTTACTGGACACTTTTCACTCTCTCCTCCATTTTTCTCAGCATAATAGTCACTCACCATAACAATTAAAAAATAAGGCAGAATAATAAATATCTGGTACAAAGCCATTGATAGAAATTCTGTAAAAGAACAATGAGATTTAGGGCTAAAGGCCTCAGTGTATACTAATTATAATATGAAATATACCATGACATACCATATTGCCATCCAAAGCAATTATTATTACCACATATATTTTAAATGCAAATGGATGGCAGGATAATCCTGTTAGACCCGATCATGCAAAATAACTCAGAAGTGGTTTCGTTATTTGGATACCTTAACGGTTTGGCAAGAAAAAATGTGCTTGACATTTGTGTTTATAGCATGGCTGAAAACATGCGAATCATGACCAGGGAAATGCATGAAAACAAAGAATAAATCAGAACATGTCAGTCAGACCAAGTTGGAATTTATTTCTGACTTTAATACTGAAGAGAAGTATTTAATCATGAAGTTCTCTGTCAGAAAACATTCATGGTGAGATATTCTCTGGGAATAAGGGACCTAAATATAGCTTTTTCTGTCTACCCTCAACTCCAGTTATTTGACTCTCCTGAGCTAAAGTGCTGTTGAGATCATGGGCCACTGAGCACATGTGAGAACTTGAGACACTGTGGGAGTCAGAGTCAGAATTGCCATGGAGCCTCCTCCACTGTAGGATTTCTAAGAAAGACACTTGAAAATACTAGGTACTGAATTAAGCTTGCCCAGCAGTGATGTGTGACATAATTGAGGAAAAGATCAAAATCAGCCTCATATTGCTGTGCCAGGTTTCTACTGATCCAAGCATTCAAAAAAAATAAATGCAGAAAGATACACATATGATACTAGTAAATTCTCATAGTAACAGAATTAGAGTTATTCTCTAGCATGTGAACAATATAAGTTTCTGAGTAGGATATGGAATAGATGAAGGCAAAGTAGTAGGTTAAAACAAAACTTAAGTAATTCTATGACTAAAGACCTATTTCTAAACTGTTGAAATAACTTATCAAACTTAAAGTTAGACTGAGACTAAATGAACCATTAAGAAAAATCTTAAAAACTAACATCACAAAGATAAAGTGTCTTAGGAAAAAAATAATATATCAGGACTTTTTACTGAAAGCTTAGAAACAATGAAATGAAATATAGATAGCTAAGTAAATGTCATTTCCATTTATTCAATCATTTATTTATCTATTGAGAACTCTATTGAATACCTATTATTTGCCAAAGATCCTAGGCACTGAAACACAAATAGAAAGACAAATAAATGAATAGGGAAAACAATTCCCTGTCCTTATGAAACTCATAACCTACTTTGAGAACCAGAAAATAAATCCCAATAGTGTAGGTATGTATTACAGAGAAAAATAATGTGTAAGATTGATATTAAAAATACAGCAGAAAAAATAGGATAATCTAAAGGAAATTATTTTAAATAAGATGCTATGGCCACTGTCTATAACCATGACATTTCTAAATAACTTCCCATTAACCCAAAAAGCCAAAAAAGTAATGCCTCTTCCCTAAGAACAGATGTATAACCACCATAGCGTGGGATTGTGGCTTGCTTGTTCAAGACATCAGAGTGAAGGGCTGCAGAAAGGTGAGAGCAGAAGGGAAAGTAACAGAGTGAGCTCAAAAAGGCCATCTGAGGTCAAAGGCTCTGAGCCTTTACATAAGGACTTTTACTCTGAGTTTGGCAACTTATTGGCAGGATTCTGAGCAGCTGCGCCAAATGGTCTAACATATTTTATTTTATTTGGGGGATAAAGGAGAAAAAGATAGCTTTATTGCTTTGCCATGCAAAGGGGGCCATAGCAGTCTAATGCCTTAAAGACTGTGCTCCCTTGGAAGGGGTTAGGAGGCAGTTTTATAGTTTGGGGAGTGGAAAATAGGGCCATAAATAAAGATCAGGGTAGAAGCAAACTTGCATTGTCTTTTAAACCTGGTGTTTAGTGGTCCCAGGACTGGTTATGGTGGTCCTCCTTCCAAAAGTGAAAAATGCTTCATCAAGTAGTTCTTCCATTTGTTGGGGTTCTTAGTTCTACAGAAAAACTCAAAGATACTCTGTACATTCCTTGAGGCGAACCAGGACCCTGCCCCAAGGCTGCACTATTGTCTCTTGACGGCTCCTTCCTTGTCTCTTCCCCTCCCTTCCCTGATTAGTGACTGCCCTTTGGAACTCATGGAGGGTCATGGAGGCTGATGTTTATTCCTGAAAACCTAGAAATGAAGGACACAAAAAGGTTTTTGTTCCCAGGAGCCTCGCAGGGCCCTGCTCGGTTACATTTCACCCTTTTCTTTGATACTCCTCAATCCTGAAGAGAACAGGTATCAAGCAAGAAACTGAATATTTGGGGTAGAGATGTTAATAATAAACTCCGCAAAGGAACACAGTTTTAGGGGGACTTAATTTTTAAGTCCCCGTTTCCTAACAGATATTTTATAGGAATCATTCTGCCTGCCTCTGACTGAAAATGGTACATAGGTGAAAAAGAAATCACAGATTGTTGAACTAGGATGGTTACAAATGATGGTAACCTGAAGGACGCTGAGAGGAGTAGAGAAAGTTTCTAGACGCATAATATATTTAGAAACACAGCCAATGAGATATGTTCACAGATTGAAGGTGAAGAATGAGAGAAAGAGAGGGGTCAATAAGACCTTCAATCTTCTACTGAATGCACATGAGAGGACTGACTGTTGTTAACTGGAATGAAAAAAATTAAATGAGAGATAGCTTTTGACAAGGTAAAGATCAATTTAATATACACATACTTATAATATTATATACAGTTACTTAGAACCAAATTATTTTTTCCAAATTAATCTATCATTTTGCAACTCTGTGAATTTATCATAGAAATAGAAGTTCTAATACATATACACACAACATTTTTGATACAATATGGCTCCTACTAATAAAAATTTAAAACTAACTAGAATGAAATAGGGAAAAAAATAATCACCAGTGTCCTGTTGTATAGGACAGGGAACTATATCTAGTCATTTGTGATGGAACATGATGGAGGATAATGTGAGAAAAAGAATTGTATATATACGTATTACTGGGTCACTTTGCTGTATAGCAGAAATTGACAGAACTTTGTAAATCAACTATAATAAAAATTTTTAAAACAAAACATTCACAAATAATCAAAATCAAGGCAAATTTTAAAGCAAATTAAGGGAGTTCTACCAGTAGATAGGAAGGAAATTCAAGAGGTGTTTTACAGTAATAACATGCAAGGTGAATATTCAGTTTTATAAAAACTATCATATATAAATTATATGTAAATGTGTTTATGAATTCATAGGTACATTTATTTGATTGTATGCACATGGTTAACAATATACTGATAAGCAGAGAAAGCAGTTGTGTGTAGAGAGAGTGAAAACAAGCAGGTAAAAGTAGATGAAGAGAGAAAAAAAAGTGCATAAAGAAAAAAAGGAGACTCAAAGTCATACACATGCCATACACATGTGTTTATATTTATTAATTTATTACATGTATGTGAGAGTAAAGGCCTGGAAAATTTAAAAATTTAAAAGAAAATTAGTGCAAAATTTTCTCATAATTCCACAGTATTCATCACTAATAAATGGGTCTTAAGGGAATGATATCCCACCTGTAACTTCTCCAACACTGATTTCTTTTTTTGTGTTGGTAGGCTTAATATTTCTTTTGTTTTTATTGAAGTATACTTGATTTGCAATGCTATGTTAGTTTCAGGTGAAAAGTGATTCAGATATATAGAATCTGAGTAGATAAAGAATATATACAAAGAAATCTGATTCTGATATAAAGAATACATATATATTCTTTTCCCTTATAGGTTATTAAAAAATATTGAGTAGCAACCTGAGAAGAAAAAAGAAATAAAAGGAATCCAAGTTGGAAAAGAAGAAAAACAGTCACTGTTTTCAGACGACATGATACTGTACATAGAAAAATCCTAAAGACACTATCAGAAAACTACTAGATCTCATCAATGAATTTGGTAAATTTGCAGGATACAAAGTTAATACATAGAAATCTGTCGTATTTATATACACTAATAACTAAAATCGGAAAGAGAAATTAGGGGAACAATCCTATTTACCATCACATCAAAAGGAATAAAATGCCTAGTAATAAACCCACTTAAGGAAGCAAAAGACCTGTACTCCAAAAACTGTAAGATGCTGATGAAAGAAGTCAAAGATGACACAAACCAATGGCAAGATATACCTTGTTCCTGGAGTGGAAGAATCAATATTCTCAATACCACCATACTCTCCAAGGCAATCTATAGATTCGATACAATCCCTATTAAATTACCAATAGCATTTTTCACAATACTGGAATAGATAATTTTAAAATTTGTTTGGAAATACAAAAAAAAAAAGAAAAAGAAAAAAAATTGCCAAACAAATCTTGAAAAAGAAAAACAGAGCTGGAGGAATCAGGATCCTTTGACTTCATACTACACTACAATGGTACAGTCATAAAAATAGTATGGTACTGGCACAAAAACAGAAATATAGATCAATGGAATAGGATAGCAAGCCCAGAAATAAACCCACACATCGATGGTCAATTAATCTACAACAAAGGAGGCAAAAATGTGCAACCAAGAAAGACAGTCTCTTCAATAAGTGCTGCTGGGAAAACTGGACAGCTGAGTGTAAAAGAATGGAATTATAACATTTTCTAATACCATACACAAAAATAAACTCAAAATGGATAAAAGACTTAAATGTAAGACTGGTAGCCTTCATGTTTCTCAACACTTCTCTAAGGGCTGCCTTCACATGGTTGGGAATGTTACCTTAAATGAGTAGACTTGACATCCCCACTTAGCAACACAAAAGGATAGAAAGACCTGTTCTTCCACTTTCAGTAAACAAAACCCAGGAAAATCTCCAATTGGTCTGACTTTGGTCATATTCCATCATTGTACCAATCAAAGTTGTCAGAGGGATGGGCTGTTATCATCATCACAGTTCCTCTCACTAAGTGTGATCCAGAGACCAGTAATATTGATATTCTCTTAAATACAGAAACTCAGCCTGTGTTAAGACCTACTGAATGAGAATCTGTATTTTAAAGAGACCTCCAGATTAAATATAAGGACATATAAAATTTGTGAAGTGCTTTAACAAATTTAGCAACATACTGAGAAATAAATTTATTCCAATACATTTCATCTTTATTCTTATCTTTGTCTTTCACTTTCCATTTTCATTCTCACATCTATTCAGGGCTTCTGTCTGTTTCTGCTAAATATTTAGGGAAATACTTGGGGTGTTGGGAATTGCTGGATGTTGTTATTTGATGTTTCTAATCCCTAAGGCTCAAGAGCCCCCAAATAGCTTAATTCTAAAATGTATTTCTGTGCATTATAGTTCAAAATTCAAGTATGTTGAGCATTCTTTTTCAGAGCATTTCATATATAAGAAAACATTAAGACTGTCACTCAATTAATTAGGATTTCTCAAGTTGAGAAAATACTAAATATTCATATATAGAAATAAGCCTGGCCAACACCCAAACTTGATATGGATTTGTACAAACAGGTAGGCACACTGAAGATTCTAAACAGCTTACCAATTCATGACTTCAAAGTCATAATTTGTAAAATTATATAATTACTTTTGAATATAATGATCCTAAAGATAATCTATGAATCTTGATTTGTTGAACTACCTGAATTATTTATACAGATCTTCCTTAACTTATAATGGGATTACATTCTGATAAACCCATAATAAGTTAAAAATATCTTAAGTCCAAAATGTTCTTAGTATACAAAACCTATTGAACATTATAGCTTATTCTAGCCTACCTTAAGTGTGCTCATTAGCTTACAGCTGGGCAATGCCATCCAACACAAAGCCTATTTTATAATAAAGTGTTGAATATCTCATGGAATTTATTGAATATTGTACTAAAAGTGAAAAAGAACGGTTGCAAGTATATCAGTTGTTTACCCTCGTGATCAAGGGGCTGACTTGGAGCTATGGCCCTCTGCTGCCCAGAATCAATAGAAATTATCTACAAACATTAATAGACAGGGAAAATATCAAACTTCGAAATTAGAAGATTTCCACTTCATGCATATCAACGTTCCACCATCATAAAGTCCATTGTCAGGGATTGTCTGTAATTCAAAAATACGTTTGAAATATATTAGACTCATCAGATGATCAAGACAATTAAATTGTCAAGGAGAATTAAATTTCCTGTATTAGTCACAAGCTTTTTTTTTTTTTTACAAAAATGCTTACAATATTCACATGAATTTCAAGAAAGCTCTTATGGTTTTCACATGATTCATATCTAAAAGAATTTTGACTCAATGCCTAGAAAGCAATTTAGCAAGCAATTTCATTTTTGAATGAAGTACTAAAACTCTCCCACAGCATTTGTTCTTGAGAAAGAAAAAAGCTTGAAAGAAATAGATTACTGCCAAATTTATTTTATTTTATTTTATTTTATTTTATTTTATTTTGATGAAAGTGTTTTCTAAGACCTTGAACTTTGAAAAGATAATTTATGCCAAGCTTTATGTGATACATAAAAATGCTTTCATTATTGGACACTTAACAGAAAGAACTAAAGGAAAAAATATAATGCTCAATTATTTATTATAAACATAAAGGCTTTTACCCAAGTAAACTATAGTTCATACAAGTCCAAACGTAATGGTTAAAATAATATTTACATGGACTTGTCCCTTAAACAAATATTTTTAATTAGGCTTATTTTTTCTAAGTATGGTTTTAATTTACTCTAAATTTTAAAACTATCACTACTTTCCTTAATATCCTAAGTACAGTAATTTCATTTTACAACAAACATTATTGCCTAAGAAAATTGCTTTGATTTACTTTACAGAATAAATGTGATTTATTTATTTATTGGTGATTTTATTTAATGTGATTTTTATTTATTTATTGGTGTCTTCTTTTTTAACATAAAGACATAGATTTTAAAATAGGATTTGTCTAGTAATTGATATATTTCATGTATTAGTTCATTAAGTAGAAAATATTACTCTTCACATTTACTGATGAGTATAGTGGAATTCAAAAATATTAACTAATTGACCAGGTTCAAAGGCTTAGCAACAATTAAAATCAAGGTCTAGTTTTAAAGCTCATATTCATGACACAGAGGAGCCTACGTTATTGTCTATGTAGGAATTTCATATACAATATTTCATTTCATCCCCTCAATATGATTTTTAGGTAATGCCTTACAATATACCTATAGAAAATGGCGATGCACAGACAAGGTTTATTTTTGTTCCAACCTCATTAAAGTGGTGGTGACATAAAAGATGATAACCTAATCCATTTTAAAATAATATACAACACATGTCATTACCATACAGACCACTGACTGTCCCTAATATTTACTTGTATGATCCACTGTGCTAAGTACTTTACATTTTCATTATACTGTATTATTGCCCCGTTTCAGAGATGAGCAAACTATAACAATGATGGTGACTTTTCAAAATAACACAAGTGTGGAACCTAGACCTTGACTGTTAGTCTGATGCCATAAAGTAACTTACTTTCCAGCAGATGGACTATTATGTATGCATGTGATTCACACCTGCTTTACTACAGCAAGGAAGTTATAGTATCAGATGTGTAGACTCCTCCCCCCCCCAAAAAAAAAATTCAATTGTTAGGCAAGTGAGTTTCAGGAGGATATGCCTAAAGGAAGAAAACTGAGTTTTGTTTTAGTAACCTAGTTAAGATTGCTTAGATTTCTGGTTTGGGTAACACTGTAGGTAATATTCTCTTTCATCAATAAAAAACTCAGGAGGGGAAGATATCTGTGGCATGATAAAATCAGTTTGGAACAATCTGATTATGATATGCCTGACCTAGAGACCATCTATCTAGATATGGCTGAGAAATTCTGCAGCTCTTCATTTAACCTAAACAAACTTGGGAATAAGCATAAAAAAAATGATAGTGTTACCAAGAAATATATTAAAAAGAGAAACTGGTCTTATGATAACTTCTTCAATTTCACGGGTGTAAAAGAAAATATCTACAAGGATCACAACCGGTTTCTTGTTTGGGTGTCTGAAGAACAGGGATTTTTAGTGAAAGAGGAAAGGAAAGTGCAGCACATATTGAGGAGCATGATGATGCCTTGGTTTTTTAAACATTATTTGTTTACAATTCCTGTGGGACTTTGAAAGGAAATGAAAAGCAAGCAGACAGATGTAAAAGTCTGATTTTAATAGGACATTTTATGAATAAGATAAATATTGGGGTCCTTAGAAAAAGCATGTCTGGTAAAGACATGAGACTGAATTTTTGTGCTTGAGATTTAGTAATCTGTTTAAGGATGTGTTCCATGAAAATCAATCTGAGTAGGAACCAGACTGTTTTTCAGCACCTTTCCATACATTCTGAACTATTATTTCCAAATTGAAATGGGTTAAATTCTCATAATTATTTATCTAATTGTGTTCATTGAAAGTGATATAATAAGTAATCATCTTTATCAACACAAGATTGGGAATATATAGAATTTGTTTCCCTTATGCATGAAAAAACAATTATGAGACTATTCATTTTATTATTATTTTTTCTTTTTATGGCTGCACCTGTGGCATATGGAAGTTCCAAGGCCAGGGGTCGAATCAGAACTGTAGCTGCAGCCTACACCACAGGCATGGCAAGACCAGATCTAAGCCACATCTGGGACCTGCACTGCAGCTTACAGCAATGCTGGATCTTTAACTCACTAGGTGAAGCCAGGGATTGATCCTGCATTCTCACAGAGACAATGCTGGCTCCTTAACCTGCTGAGCTACAATGAAACTACAACAATTAAGAAATTAGGAATGAAATATCAAATACTCTCAACAAAAATAAGTTAATTAAAAGGAGAAGGAAGGTCAAAATTAAATTTAAAAATTGTATACATTTGTATACAAAATTCGAAAAGTAAAATGTCAGCAATCCCTATAGTATTTTATTAGATACTATTAAAAAAATCAACATGACTATAGAATAAATATCCCTGAATGTTTAACAAATATTTTAGGTTATAAATGAAATGCCGGTTTCATGTGTTGAGATAAACTAAACAAGTAGAAGAAAATAAATTATGATAAAAGTAATATTTTATATATCTGCTTATCTTTAACATAATATTAAAATTTATTTATACTAGTGGTCAAGTAAAATACATGAGAAATTTAAAATGCAATTGCCAACTAAAAATGCACATGTTCAAAGAATGTCTAAAAATAGGTTCAATGAATCTTTAACCTTCTCATTCACTTTAAGCATATAAAATGGTTAAGACAAATTTTGGGCAGAAAATTCTTCACAGAAATTTATTCCTGTGTTATAACCTTCAATACTTTCTCCCTCTGCCTATCAAGAAGGAGAGAAAGACTTAATCAAGCTGAATGATGGATTATTCTATGGGATCAGCTGGGAAATATTAAGTGAGTTTTGCCAATGGGACAACAAAATGGTGCTGTCTTCCTCCTAACCAAGAAAGCTAAAGTGGCCCTTGGAAGCTAGATAAAGTCTCTCCTGAGATTAATTTACACTCCCAGAGACTGTGGGAGAAGAAATAAATGAATGATTCCCATGCAAGTCTAGGCAGAGAGGTCATTAGAGACAGAGCAAGCCTAGAAACATGTAAGTTCTTGTCATGGGAAGTTTTTCCAAAGGCAGGAAGACTGAAAGAAACAAAAATAAATGGATGGTGAATTGAGAATGATCAGTGGACAAAAATGATCATTGCTTTTGTCATGAGAGAATTGAAGAGGCATAGCAGGAAAGCGCTAAAGAAACCAAGAAAATGTCCAAGTTTTGAGTGACTAAGGTAATAACTTTGGCCAGGCATTCTGATTTCTGATTTTAGAAGAGCCTGAACAATATTTAAGGTAACTATAGGATCCTCTAAGGGTCAAGATTGAGGTGAATAGTCATGGACATTCTTAAGTTTACATTTAAAGACAGA
Organism: Phacochoerus africanus; assembly: GCF_016906955.1. Taxonomy (NCBI): domain Eukaryota; kingdom Metazoa; phylum Chordata; class Mammalia; order Artiodactyla; family Suidae; genus Phacochoerus; species Phacochoerus africanus. The sequence continues at coordinate 58,745,039 of NC_062556.1, read as the reverse complement.
GAAAAATATACCTGCTAAGAGAGTTTAAAAAGGACAGTGGTGAGAAACAGAGAGTGAGAAAAGAGATGCTATAAATTATATAAATTTATATAGCTACTATATATTACGTCCGTTCAACCTACTGCTTGCACATTTTACTTCAATTCTCTTCAAATTTATTAGGAAGGACTTATTATAATTATATCCATTTCCTTAAAAATAATACTTTTTTTTTTTGGCTTTTTAGGGCTGCACCTGGGGCATACGGAGTTTCCAAGGCTTAGGGGTCTAATCGGAGCTACAGCTGCTAGCCGATGCCACAGCCACAGCAACAAAGGATCCAAGCCACATCTGCAACTTACACCGCAGCTCATGGCAACGCTGGATCCTTAACCCACTGAGCAAGGCTAGGGATCGAACCTGCAACCTCATGGTTCCTAGTCTGATTCGATTCCACTGAGCCACGACAGGAACTCTTTTAAGAATAATTCTATCAAAAATAAAGAATAGGGAGTTTCTGTCGTGGTGCAGTGGTTAAGGAATCCGACTAGGAACCACTAGGTTGTGGGTTCGATCCCTGGTCTTGCTTAGTGGGTTAAGGATCTGGTGTTGCCGTGAGCTGTGGGGGGTTGCAGACATGGCTCCTATCCCGTGTTGCTGTAGCTCTGGTGTAGGCCGGTGGCTACAGCTCCAATTGGACCCCTAGCCTGGGAACCTCCATATGTCGTGAGAGTGGCCTAAGAAATGGCAAAAAGACAAAGAAAAAAAAATAATAATAATTTTTAAGAATAATTCTATCAGAAATAAAGGAAAATTTAAGTAAAGACTTTTTGGAGAGTGATATTTATAAAACATGAGAAAATATAGATCAACTAAGTAAAAAAAAATTAGAAAAATCATAGAGACATATGATCTATTTTTTTTTTCAGAACCAGCAACAGTGTGATTTAATATCTTCTCCCTACATTAGGTGTTTCAATATAACTACTTTAGTTAGCATTTAAGCTAAATGTGGAGTATCAGAGTCATAAAAAGTTTGATTACTTTTCTTAAGAGTTATTAACAGCATAAATAAGTAGCTAGTAAGTTAATAGTCAGTAAATTCATTTTTTAAAGAAATTCATTTCTTTAAAAATATTTAAAATTTCTTTTAAAAATATATAAAATTTCTAGGCAAGTGGTTTAAAAATATTTTCTACGATTAAAGACACATGTATTTCAAGTGAAATATTTTCTAAATATTGAAATATAAGCTTTCATAGATAATCTAAATATAATTAAGAATATATAACATGTAAATACCTTATCTCCTATTTTGTCTTATTACTACAATATCATTACTTCAACTTACATATTTGAATTTCACTGGAAAAGCAACGATTTACAAGGTTGCACATTAATCAAGAAAAACATAGGAGAATCCTTGCTGTAGCTTATATTACAAAAATTACAACAAATCAGGTTTTTTAAAAAAGGATCACTAATGCTATGACACATAATTTTTCACTGACATCCATAGAGATATTTTATGTATTTAATCAATAATTAAATACTTAAATAAGTCAACAAATATGAAAAGATGTGTATGCCTGGCACAAAGGGATAAAAAATAAAAAGCAAAACAGGAAAAAGCTCTTGCCTTCTTATGTTTACAATTTAATTGTAGCAACAGACAGACATCCATATTCTCTTAATGTATAAAACCATTTAAAATTTTGTGCATGAAAAGATAAGATTATATGCCAAAAATTGACATTAGAATATACATAAATTGGACCAGAGAAGAATTTCCTTGTAAATGTATGGTTGAGGTGATGTTGAAATATGAGTACAGTTCAAGAGGTTAAAGGGATCAGGGAAGAGAAGGGAAAACAGGACGTATAGGTTTACATTCTACCTTAGTTTGGGTTTCCCCAAAAGGATTTCTGTGAAAGTATATTTGTGTTATGCCTAGAACACTGGTAGGGAATAGAACTCATCAATAAAAGCTATGCCATGGTAACTACCACAGTGAAAGCCCAAAATTTAATCCTGTTGTGAAATTCTGGGAAATGATATTAACACAGAACTCAGAATAATCCCAACAAGAAGAAAAAATTGGGATATTTTAACATAAATTGACCAGAATCTGTGGATGATGGCCGACCCCGTGGTGGTTCAAATTATCTTTAAACTTCCAAGATGCTAAAGTAGAGTAACCTTCTTTGGTTCTGGAAAAAGCTCTGAGGAACAAAATTACGTATACTGGAAGCTGAAGTTCTCCTGAATACCCTGAAATGTAAGAGAAAGATCTGAGGGAGGATGGAAACATGGCTTATCAGGGGAGCTGAATTAGCCAGGCTGATAAGCATTTTTTTCATGTTACAAAACAGAAAATATAATTGTTATCCCATAAAAGCTTTGTCTATATTTGGAAGAAAAATGTAAATAACAAATATGTTAACTGGAATATTATCATAATCATATTCCTATTTTTAATACATAAATACTCAAGTTTACAGTGACTAGGGACAAGGTGGACAATGACTAAAATAGGTCTCCACTTTATCCAACTCTTGGAACAAAATGATAATGAAAAATAAAGGCAACCTATCAAAAATATTCATTACTCATTAATAAAAGTTTCAGGTTTTACAAGAAGTCACCACTGTGTGAATATAGAATTCAGCTATAAACATATTGACTTTTTTCTAAAAGAACATAATGTTAAAAATTTCTACTTTATTGATTTCATCCTACATGGAAGGGAAAACCAAGTGAATATATATTATTTCAGTTTGTAGTATTTTTTACTAGACTTCTGCAAGAACTGCACAGCATGAACTAATTAAATAATCCATCTCTGTCTTTTCCACAATGTCTAGTTTTTGTATGATATCTGTATAAGCTGCAAAATGAAATTTCAATGTCTAATTTAGTAAGCAGCTCTTGATCAATACACTCAATACACAAATGACCAAAAAAAAAAAAAGATAAACTGGCATAATATGAAACATGTTGATACTCAGCAGACAACTGATTAAAAGCACAAAAGGGACTATCAGTCTACTAAAAATAAAAATGTATTCAATCAAATTTGTGTAAGATATAACTTAGAATTTAGTTTTTGGATGGTTATTGAATGTCATCTTCTGTCCAAGGTAGTGTGCTAGACTTTGAATTCATAGTTCCAAAAGCTAAAATTTATAAAATAAATCCAACTATCTATGCATATATTTTTAAAAAAGCACAGTTATTCTGGCAAGTTACTTAGAAAGCACTAAATGCTGGTTTCTGAGAAGCATGATGACCAAGCAAAGTATCAGTGAAAAACTTACTTTTTTTGTCTTTTTTTGCTATTTCTTGGGCCACTCCTGCGGCATATGGAGGTTCCCAGGCTAGGGGTCGAATCGGAGCCATAGTCACCGGCCTACACCAGAGCCACAGCAATGCAGGATCCGAGCCGCGTCTGCAACCTACACCACAGCTCACGGCAACGCCGGATCGTTAACCCACTGAGCAAGGGCAGGGACCGAACCCGCAACCTCGTGGTTCCTAGTCGGATTCGTTAACCACTGCACCACGACGGGAACTCCGAAAAACTTAAAAAATACTTAGATCAATAAACATGGAGAGGAGTTAAGAGCATAGATTTTGTGGAAAAACCAAAGTTCCAACTTTAGTACAAGGAGGGGAATTTTTTTACATCTATATAATTTAGAATTCATGTCTTCTGTTTCCAATGCAATGTTGCTATGATATCAATTGCCATGATATCAAGTACTGTAATTTAAGCAGATAAACAAAAATTGTAAACACAAATACCTGGACTAATTTTAATGTGTAAATTTGTCATTTTTATCACTTTTCTTCTGCCTAAAAATTAGTATATATATTTATTAAAATGAGTCATATATTTATTAAAATGAGTCATGAAGTATAAGTAGTTTGCATATATGAAGCACAAAATATATTTGGAACAATTTGATATTTTTTCAATATCAATGACAAATTTCTTTCTTTGCATATATCTAAGCAGCATATGAAATGCATTTATTGGGAAGGATTCTTAGAAATAATTTTTAAGTATTGTTCAATAATGAATCCTGCCATCATTGAGATCACTTATCTTAAAAACATAAGAGTACAGAGTTCTCATAAATTAGGCCTTAATCACTATACAAGTGAGAGTTCATTCAGGGAAGGAGATACACTAAATATTACGGGAAAAGGGGTTTATCATAGCAATTAAATCTGACACAGATGTGAGAACTAAGGAAGTGAACATTCTGAATGGGAAAGTAGAAGCTCAATGAAGAACACACTAATCAATCCTTTGGAAGCACTGATAAGAACTTGTTTCAAAATAGAACCCAAATTGCACCGTGTCTCCCCCAGTGGGCAGAATATCATTTTTCCTAGAAGAAAATATAGGCAGAGGTACATATCTATGATGCTTTGTGGTCTATGGCTAGGATGTCCATGAGTCACAATTGGGAAAGTAATGGCAAAGCGGTTATGGGAGCAGGAGTTTGAGTAGACCTTCCTTCATCGGCAGAAATGGTGAAGATATGTACGCCCTATCTGAATATACACTAAAAAGCAACCTCACTAAAGAGTATTTATTTTAACAAGTCTATAATATGTTAAAATAAGTGCTCTTCAGGGAGATAAGTCATTTGTTAAAATATACAACATTCATTTCCTTGAGAAATGACATAGAAAATACATTAATTTAAATTTGTGACCTAAAATTCAATTTGGAAAATTATTCAATGACATCAGTAGAAGAAAAATTTCATTCTAGGAATATGGAAACAGATTATATAAATCCAAAATACATGACATTTAAGTTAATACTCTACAAAGTCTTGAAAAAAATACCCAGCCAATGAACCTTTAAAAAAAAGGAAATCTTACATGTGATTCATTTAATTATTTCCATATTATGACTTCTCAAAATTCTTTACTCTCATAAATAATCTTCAGGATTTGACGGGAGAATTAAAACAAATATAGTAAAGATTCTTCTACGTTTGAAAAATTTTCAATGTTACAGTAGTTTTCCAAGGCCTTTTCACTCCTATTTTAATTTAGAGTGTACAGATTTGTAATCAAGAATAAAAACAAGTGTGACACATGCACATCAATGTCAATTACAGAAAAAAAGATAAAATAATGTTTAGTGGAAATTTTCCTGCTTAAAGTTACTTTATTGAAATAATGAATGAAAAAGACACATCACTTTAAGCAACTACTTTTATTAGTAACAAAGTAGCTGATATTTATTTACATATTTAGTTTTATTTTAGTTTTATGCTTATGATATTTTTAAACTGTTTGATTGCCTTTTAAAAAATAATTGACTTCAGACTAAGATTTGAAAAAGGTCAACCAACTCTACATTCTTTAGCTTGCAATTTTTTCCCCCTATGCTACAAGATAGTTTTATTCATCATTTCAAGTAGGTTGATGTGGAACATTATTCCGGGAAGATCAAGAGCAGTATTACTATTTTTTTTTTAAAGAGCACATCTTAACATTCTAGGAAAATATATGTGAAAAGACATTCTCTAGAGAATAATTTGAAAAAAATCAAAACAAAATCAAATCACAATAATTGATTTCAACACAAATAATAGTTTAACTACCTTTGAACTACCAAAGTTGTGTTTTGTCTTAACTTGTTTTCTATTGCCTCAAAAAGGGATTTTTTTCCCTCCAGGATTCAAATTGACCTTGATTAATTGTGTAAAATGCTATTGTCTTTGGAAATGATGACACGGAGTCAAGTATTTTAGTCACTAGAACAGAGACTTACTTTTGATCAGACAGTACAAATTAAGCAGTTGAAAAAAAATACTCAATGAATAAAAGACCCAATTAATATATATATCAAAAGAGAGAAATCTCTAGTTCAAACTCCTCACATGGACACACAAAAATATACACCTACATACAAATCAATTCTCTCTGAAAAGAACCTGAAAAACAGCTGAACGCATGCTCCACAATGAAGAATAAAAGACTACAGGAAGATGGGTAGGAGAGGCAGGGAAATGTTCTCCTCAAAATACCCAAACCTGGTGTGGTGAAATATGATAGGGAGAGATTTCACCAGACGGGCACTTATTCCAGAGAAATGAGCGGCTGGCAGACTGCATCAGACACCTCAGTCCTTGGCACCTAGACTGGAGAGACAAGACCCCCCAATGCTTGGCTTATAAAACCAACAGGGCTGATGTCCAAGTGTCCCAACATGCTATAGGAAACTGAGACTCCTCTTAAAAGTATCCTGTGCAATTTCATTTGCCCTGAGACCCAGCAAAATAATAGCAGTTTGAAAACTGCTGAGGTTGTATGCAAAGGAAAGTCATTAGCAAATCTGAAAGCTTTGGGTCAAGAGGCAGGGAATGATGGAATTCCCCTCTCCCCTCAAAGACAGGCACTGGCAGACACCACTGTTGCACTCCCCAACTAACCTTGCTGGGTGAGCTGGACACAGTGTGAGTTATTATAGCACCACCCCACTGCATTGCTGAAGCCATGGACCACCAGTAGCTGCAGCATTCCTTTGCTACCCAGAGGTGGGCCAGGGTGAATAGTTGTGTCATTCTCCTGCGCCCTACCTGAAATCTGTGTGTGGAGTGACTGCAACACTTCTCTGAACCTCTCGTGGAGTTGGTGAGTGCAAGCTGTCATGGCATAATCCTTCTTTCGGCCTAAAGACAACTTGGTGTTCCCCAGCTTCCAGGCTGGGGCTGGCTATCAGGATAGCAGTATTGGTATTCTCCCACTCCAGGTCAAGCACGGTCAGGCTTCATTGTTAATTAAGTCATGTTCCCACTTCCTTCCTGAAGCAAGAAAGAAAGTTCTTCCCTCTTACTCTCTAGGTAAGGCCAGTGGCATGCATAATCCACACAGGGACACACTTGACCACCTGGCCCTAGTTGCCAAAGAGGCTGGGATTCCTGATTTCCACTTTAACAAAACAATTAGAAAGTTTTTGACAGGTTACCACCCCCAGGGTCTGCACAGAGGACAGACTGAAACACAGTCCCAGTATTCCTATGAAAAAGCCTGTTTACTTAAATTGGGTCTTCACCCTGAGAGAGAGGGTTCAGGTTTCCCACACATCTAGAAGCAAAAGAAGTGCTCCAAGGGAAAATAAGTGGGGAGGTACCATCTTGCACAGCCTCTAGGTCTCCCTAGATCTCGATGAAACTCTTCCAAAAGAAGTTTATGCACACATTAGGAGCTCCAGCTTTTGCATCTGTCACTCAGGGGACACTGCCAGATCCCTTGGTCTCAAGTTCATCATGAATGTATGTTTCTGCATACTTTAAAAGCTGTTGCTTAAAGGTCTTTTATCCAATCAGTCTGAAACTAGGTGCTAAATGAGATTCTTCACCATAAAACAAAACAGGCCCCAGTACACCCTCAGAAACAGAGGCATACCAAGAATAAATCAGGCAGTGCCCCATGCAAAGCTGGGACATGTCCTAAACACTGATTGCCCTACTCAAACACTGAACTACAACTAGGACAGATAAGTGTCCCACATTCCACACTTCCCACTGAGCAGCCAAGCCACAACCAGACTGGAAACTGACCTGATCCTACCCTTCTCTCACAGCAGTCAAGCCCCAACCAGGATAGGTGGTGCCTGGAACACTGACCTCCCCACTCAGCAACCAAAGACTTATACAACCAGAGGGTGTACATGCCCACACAAGGGATGTCCATAGAGAGCCAGGCTCTAGTGGATAGGAGAGATTGCACTACTGGGCCATAGAGAACAGCTCCTACATAAGACCTCTCTTTCAAGACTGAAGGAAGTAGCCATTTAACCTAAAGTATATGAAAGACACAAAGAAGCAAAATGAAGAGAAAAAGGACAAGTTCCAAACCAAAGAACAAGGCAAATCCTCAGAAAAAGAGCTTAATGAAAAGATGATAAGCAACCTACTTCACAAAGAATTCAAAGTAAAGGTCATAAAGATGCTAACTGATCTCAGGAAGAGAATTGATGAACACAGGGAATTTCAAAAAAGAGATTAAAAATATAAGAAAGCAACAAATAGAAATTATAACTGAACTGAAAAACACACTAGAGAAGTTCAACAGCAGAATGAATGAGATAGAAACATGAGATCAATTAGCTGGAAGACAAATCAATGTAAAATACCTAGACAAAGAAGGAAAAAAAAACAATAAAAGAAGTGAGTAAATCTTAAGGGTCTTCTGGGAAAACATCAAGCAGGAGAACATGTATTACAGTGGTCTAAAAAGAAGAGTGATAGAAAGTACCAAAAAAATTATCTGAAGAAATAATGACTGAAAACTTCTCAGATCTGGGAAAGAAAACAAACACCCAGATCCAAGAAGCCCAGAGTTCCAAATAAGATGAAGTCAGATAAAAAACAAACAAACAAAACACTGATACACATTATAAGTAAAGTGGTAAAAATTAAGGATAGAGAATCTTAAAAGCAGCAAAAGAAAAACAATTTATTATGCACAAGGGAAACTTCCTTAGGCTATTATAAGATATTTCAGCAGAAACTTACAGCCTAGAAAAGAGTGGAATTACCATATTCGAATTGCTGAAAGGGAAAAAAAAGAAAAAACAAAAACCTGCCAACCAAGAATTTCATACTTGGAAAGATGTTCATTCAGAATTGATAAAGGTTAAGAGTTTTATAGATAAGCAAAAATAAGTGAATTAATCACCACTAAATCTGCCTTACAGGCAATGTTAAAGTGGCTTCTCTAGACTGAAAAGGAAAGACTCTAATTAAAAATAAGAAAACATATGAAAGAAAATCTCATGAGAAAAGGTAAATAAATAAATGTTAGTGAGTCAATCATTTATAAAGCAAGTAGAAAGGGTAAAAGATAAAAGCAATAAAATTAATTAAAAACACAACGACTCAAGGGATGTATAAAAAGATGTAACATGTGTCATCAAAAAACATGAAATGTATGGAATGCTAAAAATATAAAGCTTTAGAATATGTTCAAAATTAAGTCACTACCAACTTAAAAGAGACTGCTGCATGCATAGGATATTATATCCCATCCAATAGCAGTACAATTCTTTTCAAGTGCACATGGAATGTTCTTTAGGACAGAACACTTTGCTAGGTCACAAAACAAGTCTCAGTAAATTTAAGACTGAAATCTTGTCAAGCATACTTTTGACCACAATAATATGAAACTAGAAATCAATTAAAAGAAGAAAACTGGAAGAAACACAAACACATGGAGACTAAATAGCATGCTACCAAACAAATAATATGTCAAAAATAAAATAAAGAGGATATCAAAAATAATTTGAGACAAATGAAAATGGAAAAAAAACTTTCTAAAACCTACGGGATATAGCAAAAGTCGTTCTTAGAAGGAAGGGCATAATGATACAGACTGACCTCAAGAAATAAGAAAAATTTCAAATGAATAGTCTAACTTTACATTAAAGGAATGAGTGGGGGGAAAACAAAGGAGAAGAAAAGAGATAATAATGATCACAGAGAAAATAAATGAAATAGATATAGACACGAAAAAATAGAAAAAAAATCAATGAAACTATGAGCTGTTTCTTTGAAAAGATAGACAAAATTGACAAACCTTTAGTCAGACTCATCATGAAAATCAAGTGGGCCCTCCAAAAATAAAATATGAAAAAGGAGAAGTTACAACTGATACCACAGAAATACAATGGATCATCAGAAATCACTATGCACAATTATATACCAAAACATTGGACAAACTAAAAGAAATGAACAAATTATTAGAAATGTTCAATCTCCCAAGAATGACTCAGGATTACACACAAAATATGAAAGGAGCAATTATTAGTATTGGAATTAAATTACTAATTTTTAAAAAAGCTCCCAATAAATTCCAAAATCAGATAACTTTTTAGGTAAATTCTATTAAATATTTAAAGAAGAATTGGTAACTATTCTTATCAAATTATTCAAATAAAAATTGAAGATGACAGAACACTTCTGAATTCATTCTATGAGACCAGTTTCACCCTGATACCAAAACCAGACGAAGATATCACAAAAAAATAAAAGTACAGACCCATAACCTTCATGAACTTAGATATAAAAATTCTCAACAAACTATGAGAAAAATGAATTCAACAATACATTAAAGGATAATACCTCATGGTCAAGTGGGATTCATTCTAGTGATGCAAGGATGTTTTAATATCAGAATTAGTCATCATGATATACCATGTAAACTAAACAAAAGATAAAAATCACATGATCTTCTCAACAAATGCAAAAAAAGGCTTCTGACAAAATTCATCATCCATTCATGACAAAAACTGTCACCAAAATTGGTATAGAGGGAATATATCATGACATAATAAAGGCCATTTATGGCCAATACATGATTAACTATATATAAAAAACCCTAAAGACTCTACTAAAAAAAAATTTAGAATTACCAAATGAATTCAGTAAAGTTGCAAGGCACAAAATTGATATACAAAATTAGTGTTTCTATACACTAATAATGAACTATCAGAAAGAGAAATTAAGATAATCCCATTTACAATTACTTCAAATGAATCATTTACATAGGAATAATTTACCAAGTAGGTGAAAGAACTGTATTCTGATAATTATAAGACACTGATGAAAGAAATCAAATATGACACAAATAAATGGAAAAATACACTGTGCTCATGGATTGGAAATATCAGTATTGTTAAAATGTCCACACTATTCAAAACAAGGTAGACATTCAATTCAATACTATCAATAAAGCTGTCTCTTTTTTTCAGAGAAATAGGACAAATAATTCTAAATTTGTGCAAAAATATGAAACACTCCAAATAGCTGAAACAATAATGAAAAAGAAGGAATTTCCTTCATGGCTCCTCGGTTAATGAACACTACTAGGATCCATAAAGATATGGATTCAATCCCTGGCCTCACTCAGTGGTTTAAGGATCTGGCATTGCCAAGAGCTGTGGTGTAGGTTGCAGATGTGGCTCAGATCCTGCATTGCTGTGGCTGTGGCTATGTCCAGCAGCTGTAGCTCTGATTTGATCCCTAGCCTGGGAACTTCCCTATGCTGCAGGTGCACCCCCCAAAAAATAAAAATAAAAAGAAAAAAATGAAGTTGTGTGCATCATGTCCCTAATTTCAAACAATACTACAAAGCTATACCAACCAAAACAGTATAGTACTGTCACAAAATAAGACACGCAGATCAATGGAACAGAATAGAGAGTCCAGCAATAAACCCATATTTATATGATGACTTTATTATTTTTTTTCGTCTTTTTGCCACTTCTTGGGCTGCTCCTGCAGCATATGGAGGTTCCCGGGCTAGGGGTCTAATCGGAGCTGAAGTCACTGGCCTATGCCAAAGCCACAGCAATGTGGGATCCGAGCCGCGTCTGCAACCTATACCACAGCTCACAGCAATGCCGGATCCTTTAACCCACTGAGCAAGGCCAGGGACCGAACCTGCAACCTCATGGTTCCTAGTCGGATTCATTAACCACTGCACCACGACGGGAACTCCTTAATCTACTATTAAAGAAGCAAGACTATACAGTGCATGAAAGAAATGTCTTCAATAAATGGTGTGGGGAAATCTGGATAGACACAGGAAAAATAATTAATTGGGACCACCTTCTTTCATCATATATACAAATAAACTCAAAATGGATTAAATACTTAAATGTAAGACCTGAACCCTAAACTCCTAGAAGAAAATATAGTCAGTACATTTTTTGACATTGCTCTTGGCATTGTGTTTTGGATCTCTCTCCTCAGGCAAGACAACAAAAGCAAAAATAAACAAATGGTATTACATCAAACAAAAAAACTTTTGCAACAGGACAAAAAGGTAACCTACTGAATAGGAGAATATATTTGCAAATGATATATCCAATAAGGTGTTAATATCCATTTTTTTAATATTGAGTTATGTGAAAAAAATTGGCAGAAGATCTGAAGAGATGCTTTTTCAAAGACATACAGATTAGCAATAGACACATGAAAAAATGTTCAACTTCACTATATTCATCAATAAATACAAATCAAAACCACAATGAGATACCTTACACCTGTCAAAATGGCTATTATCAAGAGATTGGAAATGACAAGGGTTGTCAAGAATGTGGAAGAAGGGGAACCCTCCTGCACTGTTGGTGGGAATGTAATTTGGTGTGGCCACTGTATAAAACAGTATGGAGGGTTCCCAAAACACTAAAAATAGAACTACCATATGATCCAAGAATTCCACTTCTGAGTATTAGTCCAAAGAAAATGAAAACACTAATTCAAAAAGTTTTATGTACCCCTGTGTTCATTGTAGCACTGTTTACAATATCAGCCAAGATATGCAAGCAACCTAAGTGTCTATCGTAGATATATGAATAAAGTAGATGCAATACAGAGAGAGAGAAAGAGAGAGAGGGACTGGAATATTACTTAGCCATAAAAAGGATGATTTTTTTCCATTGAAGACAGCATGGATGCACCTGGTTGGCATTATACTGAGTGAATGAAATAAGTCAGAGAAAGACAAGTACTATGATTTCAATTATGTATGGAATCTATAAAACAAAACATGAACAAACAAAATAGAAATGGAGTCAAAGATACAGGGAACAAACTGCTGGTTGCCAGAGGCGAAGGGGTTGGGGAGTGGGTGAGATAGGTGAAGGCATTAAGGGGTACAAATTTATAGATATAAAATAAATCTCCGGAATGTAATGTAATTACAGAAGATTGTAATAACATAAAATTCCCTACACAGAGTTGGGTATATCACCATTGCTTATTTGGGGATAGTGAGGTTATGATGCTTTTTATGTAATACTTTAAAAATAATTTCACATTATTTTTCCAAATGTTTCCTCTAGTAATTTCAAAAGAATGCACTTAGCGTTATGAAGATCTGCTCTGTATAAAAACATACCTTTATGATCTTCACAAATGACATTTTCTCCATTTTGTCAGGCCAACTTTAACACTGACAACTTTAACATTTATGAGTATTAATAAATTTAGGATCCAAAGTGCCAATTTTCTCTTGGTGGATGTGAAATAATCCCATAATGATGAAAAGAGTCCAGGCTGAATGGGGATTCTCTTTTCAGCTGCCTCTGTTAGCACTGCATTTATTATCTCCTGCTGACTCTGTGGCATAATGCTCATATTTCCTTCAGGCTTTCCTTTAATACGAGCCAAATGGGGGCAATTGTGCTTTGCAGTGACTAATGAACCTATGAAATACAGCAATAAGACTGGGAGTTTCCAAATTGGTTCTGTGCTTTTACTGGTGGGATATACACAATCATCCACATTTCCTTGTTCAGAAGGGCTGGTGCTACAGAAACAATCATTCTTCTAGGCACAACTTTCCATCAAGCATAAGCTAAATAAATAAAAGTCATATGCATATTTATCTTTTACATTTAAACAAATTTGTACCAGGAAAAATATCTAGATTGATATGTAATAATAATGTTTAAACATGTGTTTTAGCTTTTATTTGTTTTGATTTGCACATAAAACCATCAAAACATTATTTTATGTATTCACTCTTCAATTTTTTGCACCAAAAATAGTGCAAGATAAAAGATAGTGCTAGAAGTTATATTATTTTACTTAACTGTGTATTTGAAATAGAAAAGTAACATATGAGCTCTGAGGATTGAAATCTAAAGAACAAAGGAAACATTTCACTAATCATTGCTGGGAAATACATCCAAAGAAATCCCTGTTACTAACTCCCATTAGTAATATTGAAATCTACACATGAAATTATTCATGCATTTATTCATTTGCTGAAAAATGAGAACAGAACTCTATAGAGATAACACTAGGTCCACAACAGGGACACTGAAAATTTATTCAAACTAATAAGTGAAAACAATGAGCCAAAATAATGATCTTTATTCAAGCAAACTGTGTGACATGAGCTGTACAACAGATTTACTACATACGAACTGTTTGATTTCAAAATCTCAAATATTATGGCAAAAGATAACTTCTAATTGTTTATATATTTCCATATTATAATATATACTAGAAATCATATTAAACATAAGCCAAAACAAGGTATTTTTTTTCTAGCTTTTCTAGGCAATTTTATTTTATTTTATTTTTTATTTTTTTAATTATTTATTATTATTTTTTTCCCACTGTACAGCAAGGGGGTCAGGTTATCCTTACATGTATACATTACAATTACATTTTTCCCCCAGCCTTTCTTCTGTTGCAACATGAGTATCTAGACAAAGTTCTCAATGCTATTCAGCAGGATCTCCTTGTAAATCTATTCTAAGTTGTGTCTGATAAGCCCAAGCTCCCGATCCCTCCCACTCCCTCCCCCTCCCATCAGGCAGCCACAAGTCTCTTCTCCAAGTCCATGATTTTCTTTTCTAGGGAGATGTTCATTTATGCTGGATATCAGATTCCAGTTATAAGTGATATCATATGGTATTTGTCTTTGTCTTTCTGGCTCATTTCACTCAGTATGAGATTCTCTAGCTCCATCCATGTTGCTGCAAATGGCATTGTGTCATTCTTTTTTATGGCTGAGTAGTATTCCATTGTGTATATATACCACCTCTTCCGAATCCAATCATCTGTCGATGGACATTTGGGTTGTTCCCATGTCCTGGCTATTGTGAATAGTGCTGCAATGAACATGCGGGTGCATGTGTCTCTTTTAAGTAGAGTTTTGTCCGGATAGATGCCCAAGAGTGGGATTGTGGGGTCATATGGAAGTTCTATGGATAGATTTCTAAGGTATCTCCAAACTGTTCTCCATAGTGGCTGTACCAGTTTACATTCCCACCAACAGTGCAGGAGGGTTCCCTTTTCTCCACAGCCCCTCCAGCACTTGTTATTTGTGGATTTCTTAATGATGGCCATTCTGACTGGTGTGAGGTGATATCTCATGGTAGTTTTGATTTGCATTTCTCTTATAATCAGCGATGTTGAGCATTTTTTCATGTGTTTGTTGGCCATCTGTATATCTTCCTTGGAGAAATGTTTATTCAGGTCTTTTGCCCATTTTTCCATTGATTGATTGGCTTTTTTGCTGCTGGGTTGTATAAGTTGTTTATATATTCTAGAGATTAAGCCCTTGTCGGTTGCATCATTTGAAACTATTTTCTCCCATTCTGTAAGTTGTCTTTTTGTTTTCTTTTGGGTTTCCTTTGCTGTGCAAAAGCTTGTCAGTTTGATGAGGTCCCATGGGTTTATTTTTGCTCTAATTTCAATTGCTTTGGGAGACTGACTTGAGAAAATATTCCTGATGTGGATGTCAGAGAATGTTTTGCCTATGTTTTCTTCTAGGAGTTTGATGGTGTCCTGTCGTATATTTAAGTCTTCCAGCCATTTTGAGTTTATTTTGGTGCATGGTGTGAGGGTGTGTTCTAGTTTCTAGGCAATTTTAATTGAAGGATTTAAAATTTCCATTAAATTCATTTTAGATGCCTATTAGGCTAGTGGAGGCTTAAATGGCAACCTATTAAACCAAAAACTGCCAAATAGAGGTAGTTTCACAGGGTAGAGTATACTAGAAAGCAATCTGTTATGTTACAAACACCATCTTTAGGATTCGTTTTGATCATTTGGGAGGACATAATTATAGTACTTAGGACAATACATTAAAATTAAAGAATAAGCTTCTGTTTCTAAAATTATATGTCAACATATATAAAACAATAAATATGAGGAAAAGAAATGGAATAATTTTTTCAAGAAATTTATACATCATAGTCTGACATTTTTGTTTTCTACCATTTAATTGCATGAAAGTAAGGATTTTGATGCATTTAATAATCATGCATGACTTCCCACAGGTATTTGGAGTAAAAAGGGCTATAGTATTGCACAACTTTAAGCTGAGGCTTGCATAGCACAGGTCTGCATGACTAGCAGACCCTGAAATAATGCATTGCACAGTCAACTTGGCCACAGTCAGCCTTGGACCCTGAAATGAATTATGATGAATTCTTTTTGGTTTTCTTTACTGTGCAAAAGCTTGTCAGTTTGATTAGGTCCCATTGGTTTATTTTTTCTTTTATTTCTGTTGCTTTGGGAGACTGAGTTGAGAAAACATTTGTAAGGCTGATGTCAGAGAATGTTTTGCCTATGTTCTCTTCCAGGAGTTTGATGGTGTCTTGTCTTATATTTAGGTCTTTCAGCCATTTTGAGTTTATTTTTGTGCATGGTGTGAGGGTGTATTCTAGTTTCATTGATTTGCATGCAGCTGTCTAGGTTTCCCAGCAGTACTTCATGAAAAGACTGTCTTTTTCCCATTTTATGTTCTTGCCTCCTTTGTCAAAGATTAATTAATCATAGGTGTCTGGGTTTATTTCTGGGTTCTCTCTTCTGTTCCATTGGTCGGTCTGTCTGTTTTGGTACCAGTACCACACTGACTTGGTGACTGTGGCTTTGTAATATTGCCTGAAGTCTGGGAGAGCTATGCCTCCTGCTTGGTTTTTGTTTCTCAGAATTGCTATGGCAATTCTGGGT
Source organism: Phacochoerus africanus (assembly GCF_016906955.1). Classification (NCBI taxonomy): domain Eukaryota; kingdom Metazoa; phylum Chordata; class Mammalia; order Artiodactyla; family Suidae; genus Phacochoerus; species Phacochoerus africanus. The sequence continues at coordinate 58,728,549 of NC_062556.1, read as the reverse complement.
CTTTTGTGTTTCCATATAAATTTTTGCATTGTTTATTCCATTCTGTGAAAAATGCCCTGGGTAATTTGATAGGGATTGCATTGAATCTGTAGATTGCTTTGGGTAGTGTGGCCATTTTTATAACATTAATTTTTCCAACCCAGGAGCATGGAATATCTTTCTATTTCTTTACATCTTCTTTAATTTCCTTGATTGATGTTTTATAGTTCTCAGCATAAAAGTCTTTAATCTCCTTGGTCAGGTGTATACCCAGGTATTTGACTTTTTGGGGTGCAATTTTAAAAGGTATTGTATTTTGTATGCCTTTTCTAATATTGCATTGTTAGTATACAGAAATGTGATGGATTTCTGAGTGTTAATCTTATATCCTGCTACTTTGCTGAGTTTTTTGATTAGCCCAAGTCGTTTTTGGGTTGAGTCCTTAGGGTTTTCTATATATAGTATCATGCCATCTGCCTACAGTGACAGATTTACCTGTTCTCTTCCAATTCAGATGCTTTTTATTTCTTTTGTTTGTCTGATTGCTGTGGCTAGGACTTCCAATACTATGTTGAATAACAGTGATGAGAGTGGTCATCCTTGTCTTGTTCCAGATTTTAGTGGGACAAAAAGACAACTTACAAATGGGAGAAAATAGTTTCAAATGATGCAACTGACAAGGACTTAATCTCTAAAATATACAAACAACTTATGCAACTCAACAGCAAAAAAGCCAACAACCCAATGGAAAAATGGGCAAAAGCCCTGAAAAGACATTTCTGCAAAGAAGATATACAGATGGCCAATAAGAACATGAAAAAATGTTCAACATCCCTTATTATTATAGAAATGCAAATCAAAACTACCATGAGATACCACCTCAAACCAGTCAGAATGGCCATCATGATTGGATTAGGAAGATGTATTATATATACACAATGGAATACTACTCAGCCATCAAAAAGAACAAAATAATGCCATTTGCAGCAACATGGATGGAACTAGAGAATCTCATACCGAGTGAAGTAATTCAGAAAGAGAAAGACAACTACCATATGATATCACCTATTTCTGGAACCTAATATATGGCAAAAATGAACCTTTCCACAGAAAAGAAAATCATGGACTTGGAGAATAGACTTGTGGTTGCCAAGGGGGAGGAGATGGGAGTGGGATGGATGGGGAGCTTGGAGTTCATAGATGCAAACTATTGTCTTTGGAATGGGTTAGCAATGAGATCCTGCTGTGTAGCACTGGGAAGTATGTCTAGTCACTTATGATGGAGCATGATAATGTGAGAAAAAAGAAGGTATACATGTAAATATGTGTAACTGGGTGACCATGCTGTACAGTAGAAAAAAAAAAAATCATATTGAGGAAATAACAGCTAAAAAAAAAAGAAATGTGAATTCTTATTTTGTGCCACATCTGGTTATTAGAAAGTGTTAGAAAATAACTTATAATAATATGGGAAGTTATGTTTCCAAACAAATGATACTATAATTGGGCATCACACTGAACTTGATCATACGTACCATAAAAAAGATACATATGGAGTTCCCATTGTGGTGCAGTGGAAACGAATAAGGATGCAGTTTGATCCCTGGCCCCGCTCAGTGGGTTAAGGATCCTGCCATCATCATGGTCCTGGCAATGTTAGGTCAAAATAAATATTAGCCAACTAGTCTGACTAGTCTTCCAGACTTCATTTTTTTCCTCTCATCACACCATGTTCTGCAAAAGTGCTTGAGTGGGTTTAATTATATAATGTTTCACAAGGCTTTCCTTGGGGAAATTCAGTATTTTCTTTACAATAACTTTCGTGTCTAAGACTTCATAAAACTAATTTCTCATTCTCTAATCTTCATCTTCTTCATCCACCAATCAAATCCTCTTTTATATCTCTAAATATGCCATGAAATATGTCCTTCTATGCATTTGTATACGTTGAATAACTTTGCTAATTTTATGTATTATTTAGTTATCAGCCTACATGTCATTTTCACTAGCTTTTATTTTTTGCCTTTAATATATGCCTTTTAGGTTCAGTCCTATAACAGCTTTCTATTTTTCTGCCAAAGCATTGACCACATTTTAAAAAGGCGTTTTTGTCTGTCTCCTTGGTACACTTAAGACTCTCTAAACATCAAATGTTTTATTATTAACTGTTTGCCATGATTAGTCTAGTATCTGACATAATAAATATCAATACAAATTTATTTCATTGATGTAATGTTCAAAGCATTTTTAGATAATCTAACAGTCTTTTACATCAATACACTTTGTTATCTAAATCAAGCTTGAATTTAAAAATGTATTTACTTTGAATTGATTTTAGAATGGTTATGTTATACATTATTAGAGTGGCTTATCCTAATAAATTCACCTGTATTTGTACAATGTGTTATTACATATGTTTTGTATTTACAATTTTAATATATGCTTTCAATAAATTTTGTTATCCAAATCAGATTTTTTTCTCTAAGAAAGACCACTTTTTCTAAGAAGAACAAAAATGCAATGTTCTCATTGCACTGTAACGTGTGTAACAATAAATAGTCTCACATATTAAAAGTAGAAGATACATGGAAATTAACTTAATGATTTTTCAGAAGCAGTAATCACTATCAATGGTAGAACATAAGGTAGAAGCATTAAAGTGAAAGACATGTTCTTGTTTTTGTGGTGAGCTTCTTCACTTTGTGTTTCTTTATAGTTGTTATAGGTCTAATCAACCATACCTATGCTATTGAACATTTTTCAGCACAAATTATTAGCCCCCCCAAAGAGAATATTTAACTCTTTCTCCCTTTGGAGAATTAAAACTTAAAATCAAATTTATATAAATGAGAATAGGAATCTCAGTCAAAGCCTATACATGTAATTTACTTTTATCACATATTTGATGAAATGTACCCCGAAAATGATATACTATGAATCAAACCTTTGAGTACATACTGGATATAGTTCAGCTTCTGAATATGCTGTCTGTTCACTGTCACCTATATTTTAATAATTTCTTATGCAAATGCACAGGCTTTTAACACCTTAAATTAATTGTGATGTGTTGAACTTACAATATACTAACAAGGATTTCCAGTTAAGACAGTTTTATAAAAATAAGAATGGAATATTTACTAGAATAGTTTATTACTCATACTAAAAAAAAATTCTCTATACTTTTTATCTAACACAAACTTTTTGTGCTCTAAGCCATAACTGCAATATATAATCCTGTCTCTTTGTCTCCTCATGCCCTAATGCACATGTGTTCTACATCACTACTGAAAGCAATTGTTTTGAAATTTTGCCTCCATGAGGTTGGTTTAGGACTTGAGTCAAATATAAATATCATCCTTTCCCAGAAGTAACTGTTCAAAAAATTTAAAGCTTTCTGTTCACTCTCCAGCCCAAGTATTCTCCTTACTATTTCTTCAAAAGCTAGTTTTTCTGTCTAGAAGCTCTTCTTAAAATACCCATATGACTAGCTTGCTCACATCTTTCAAAAGAAAATAATGGATCAGAATTAGTCTCCCATGTGAATAACCCAAAAATACTAGATAGGATTTCCTGCCATGGCACAGCAGAAACAAATCTGACTAGGAACCATGAGGTTGTGGGTTCGATCCCTGGCCTTGCTCAGTGAGTGGGTTAAAGATCCGGCGTTGCCGTGAGCTATGGTATAGTTTGCAGACACAGCTCAGATCTGGCATTGCGGTGGCTCTGGCTCAGGCCGGCAGCAACAGCTCCGATTCAACCCCTAGCCTAGGAATCTCCATATGCCGTGGGTGTGGCCCTCAAAAGGCAAAAGACAAACAAACAAACAAACAAACAAACAAAACTAGATAAAGTGTATAAGAGTGGTTTTCAATCACTGGATATTAGAAAATGAAGGACAAGGAGTTCCTAATGTTGCACAGTGGATCCAGCATTTCCACAGCTGTGGCATAAGTTACAAATGCAGCCAGATTTGATCCCTGGCTCTGGACTTCCATATGCCGTAAGTCCAGCCAAAAAAGAAAGAAAGAAAAAAAAGGAGAAAACAAGAAAGGAAGAAAGAAAATAAATGAAGGAGAGTAATCCTGAAGAGATAGTAAACAAATAAGATAAGCCTTCAACTGTCCTCCTTTACCGCTTCAAGACAATTTCCTAACCGAAAGAAGGAGAATAAAGATGGGGCCCAAAAGATATCTTTTCTTTTTTAAGATTTCTACTTTTTCTATTATGTTTGATTTACAGCACCAAAAGATTTCTTGATTCAAAGAGACAGAGTTAAGTCTAGTAGACAAAGTCAGATTTAAAGAGGTGAATATAAGGAAAATCCAGAGGTATGCAGAGGGGTTCCCAAGAATGTTCACCAGAGTAAGAACTGGTACATGTAAGGGAAGAAAATATTTAAGACTGGGGAAAGAAGGAACAATATTTAGTGTTCTCACAGGACTGCAAATCATGTTAATTACCACCAGGTAGGAAACTATACCCAATTCCCACCAGGTGGAAAACTTTATAATTCATTGAGAATTTGGTATATTACTCAAAAGGGTTTTGTCTTAGTCTTAATAGACATCAGTTCAGACTAGACTAAATGCTGCACTTTTCTCACTTAACAGTCATTAACGTGTAACTTGAAGGGATGTAACTTGAAGGGATGAAACAAGATTAACACTACTCCAGAACAAAGTTAAGAATATTTATAGATTTTGGTTTTCCCCAGATAGATTCCAAGAGTGGAACTGCTGGATACTATGGTAGTTATATAATCATAATTCAAAAAGATACATCCACCCGAAAGTTCACTGCAGCACTATTTACAATAGCCAAGACGTGGAAGCCACCTAAATGTGCACTGACAAACGAATGGATGAAGATGATGTGATACATGTAGACAATGGAATATTGCTCAACCATAAAAAAGAATGAAATAATGCCATCTGCAGCAAGATGCATGGACCTAGAGATCATCATACTAAGTGAAGTTAGACAATGAAAGACAAACATCATATGATATCACTTATATGTGGAATATAAAAAAAGATACAAATGAAGTTATTTGCAGAACAGAAAGAGATTCATGGACTTTGAAAAAAAACTTTATGGTACCAAAGGGGACAGGTGATAGGGAGGGATGGACTAGGGGGTTGGGACTGGCATATGCACACTGTTATATATGGAATGACTGGCCAATGGGGTCTTGCTATATAGCTCAGGGAACTCTACCCAATATTCTGTGATAATCTATATGGGAAAAAAATCTGAAAAAAATTGGATATATGTATATGTATGACTGATGTTGTAGGGCAGAAATTAACACAATATTGTAAATCAACTATAGTTCAATAAAACTTTAAAATATGAAAAAAAGAATATAGAATTACAAACATTTCAAGCACCCAGCCCAATAAAATTCACAAGGTTGTAAGAAGCAAAACCTTTCAATCTAGAAATCAATACCCTATGAAATGCCATACAAAAATAAAGAAAAAATAAAGATTTTTTTTCAGACATACACAAGTATGATGAGGTATCAATACACACGTATCACTTAGTATGGCAGATTTCAGATTCATCTGATGCTGCCATGTGCTTTTGATGAGTTTGCCAGGGCACATTTCTCAATGTTTGAGCTCCAGTCTAAGCTTTCTGTTACCTCATTGGGATTTACTGTCTACACATAGAATACTAGATCAGAACTATACAAAAAGCAAAATTATAATTCAAACCAATAGTGAAAATAGGTGAAAAAATCTCTAAGACAATATTGCCAAATTGAATACAACTATTAATAAATATAATGTGTAATAACAAATTGATTTTATCCTATACATACAAGTTTGGTTTACTACCAGTAAATCCATTATGGAATTAAATTGTATCAAAAGATTAAACCAAAAGATCATTTAATCTTTTCATTAGAAGAGAAACTGTATTATAAAATGCAATGCTGATTAATCATAAAAGCTCTTAATAAACCGAGTAGCAGAAAACTTCTCTACAATGAATAATGGATACCTACTTCAAACTCTAGTGTAATTATCATATTTAATGTTGAAATGTCAGAAGCATTCTTTTTAAAATCAAGAACACTAGAATATACCAAATCTCATTTAATTTTTTATTGAGTGGTGATTTTAGACAATGCAGTAAGATAGTAAAAGGTAGTGAAAAACCTAAGATGTGGAAAGATAGAATAAAAAATGACAGATTTCATTGATGATACACTTATCTTCATAGACTACCCGTAATGATCTGGTTCTGGGACAATTAAATTTCTATTGCATTCTTTCAGGAAATAGACTAAATAAATTCAGGAAAAAGACTAAAAAATTGGATATAAAAAAGTAAAGATTTAAAACAATAAGAAAAGAGCCACACAGAATATATTTATCATTTTGGAGTAGGGAGGGATAAAAGCACAATTTGAAATTTATGCTTGATAAAAAATGTATACATAAAATTTCATTAAGTGACATTCTTCAAAAAACTCAAAGCAAGTAGGTTCAGTTAATTTATTTATGGGTGGATATTTTAAGACTATGTAAATGGTCTATTATATTAATAAAATCATATTAATAAAATTTCAACCTTTGGAAGTAATCACTACAAAGGTGGCTTTCAAATAATGACCTCTCCACTCCGTCTTTCCTCTTCACTTTTTTTTTTATTATATTGTATTCAAGACCTTTTTCTTCTACCCTATTTATTTACGTATTCATTTATATCAGTGGGGACTCAGATTATTTTATTCTATGGATTATGATCTTTTAATTATACTACTTTTAATTTAATGCTACTTTTTTCTATCTCCTTCATTTCTATCTCCTTGATACTTCCTCATCTTGTTTTCAACACATTCTTTTTTGTGTGTGTGACCCAGACACCCATACACGCCCATTCTCCTTCTTTTTTTTTTTTTTTTTTCATTTTCCATCATGTTTTAACCTAAGAGACTGGACACAGCTCCCTGTTCTGTACAGCACCCATCTGTTCTTAATGTAACAGTCTACATCTACCAACCCCAAACTCCACTTCAGTCCTCCTCTCCCCCCGACCCCGCCCCACAAAACAAGTCTGCCCTCCAGGTCCATGATCTGTTTCTGTTTATTTTCCACATATTCTGATACAATAAGATATTCCAGGCTCATTTTGTACTTTTCTTGCCCAAACCTGAGATTAACATTTTTGCAAGGAATCCTTTTTGCAAGGTCTTTTATGAGAGAATAGTACATAGAATTTAGGATGTGGAACTGAAGTATGTTTATTACCACTGGGTAGCATTGCTTCTGAGCCCTTCAGAGAACAAAGCTAGAAGACAGATGTACGTTTACTGACATACATGCACATCTATCCACTTACTCCCTGACACATGTCTGCCTGCCCATCTACCTATCTTTCTATCTATCTATCTATCCATTTACACAAACACAATGAATTGAGATCCAGTTCAAGTCCAAAGCCACATGTGTTTGTCTAATCTTATTCCTTTTCCTATTTGTAACTTTCTTATACAACAGTAAAAAACCTGGCTCTGATTATTCTCCACACATTTACTTATTTGTTTGATGTTTCAGTTTCTTTGCCTAACTTTTCTTAGTTATTCCTCTCTTGGATGAAAAGATTCCTCTCAAGAAGTGGTTAAGAATAAGGGCTTCTCTGAGTTCTTTTATATTTAAAACTGTTTCTGTTGCCAGAATAATTGGTGGACAATTTCAAAAGGATGCTTAATCCTTTGTTTACACATGCTTTACTTAAGTGCCTTGTTGCTTTACCTTGTATGTCCTGTTTGAGAAGTCTTTTTATCCTTTATTTCCATATAATTTATTTGAAGTTTTTTTTGGTGGGGTAGAGGGAGGGAGATGGAGGGTTGGAAATTCTGAGGATTATGCTTCATTAAAGTCATCCTTTATTTCTTTATTAGTAAAATTGAATAGTTTCAACAGCAATTGTCTCAGTCTTTTGTTGTTCATAGGTAAATTGTCCTATGAATTTGTAAACTCTATCAAGTCTTCTTTTATTTTCAGAAAAAAATTTTGATTATAGATGTAATTATTTGGGAGTTCCCGTCGTGGCGCAGTGGTTAACGGATCCGACTGGGAACCATGAGGTTGCAGGTTCGATCCCTGCCCTTGCCCAGTGGGTTAATGATCCGGTGTTGCCCGTGAGCTCTGGTGTAGGTTGCAGACGCGGCCCGGATCCAGCGTTGCTGTGGCTCTGGCGTAGGCTGGCAGTTACAGCTACGATTGGACCCCTAGCCTGGGAACCTCCCATATGCCGCGGGAGCGGCCCGAGAAATGGCAAAAAGACAAAAAAAAAATGTAATTATTGTTCCTTTTCATTGTTTAACATCTTCACTACAAGAATTTCATTTGTAATTGTTTGATTCTCTTAGCCTCTCTTTCATTTCAACCAATTTCTATTTGACAATTTTTACTCTTTTATTTTATATATGCTTTCTCCTTCTTTGTTCAGTGCAATTTATTAAAATTTTATTGGAATTTATTCTTCACTGGTCACCTCGTAGTTTTCATTTCTGACATTACTTTTTTTTTTCTTTGCCTTCCTTATTCAATATTTTACTTTGTTGTTCTTTGTCCTTTTATTTTCATCATTTTAAATTTAAGATTCATGGTGATTTTTGAGTACTTGTTCAAGGTTATTTACTTCATTTTTGAGTACTCCCAGTTCAACCCCTCCCCCACCACCTTGGCAACCACAAGTCTGTTCTTCAAGTCCATGAGTTTCTTTTCTTTGGAAAGTTTTATTTGTGCCATATACTAGATTCCAGGTATAAGTGATATCATATGGTATTTGTCTTTTTCTGTCTTACTTCATTTGGTATGAGAGTCTGTAGTTCCATCCATATTGTTGCAAATGGCATTGTTTTGTTCTTTTTTATGGCTAAGCAGTATTTCATTGTGTATGTATACCACATTTTCTTAAACCATTCATCTGGCATTGGACATTTAAGTTGTTTCCATGTCTTGGTTATTGTGAATAGTGTGGCAATGAACATAGGTGTGTTCTTTTTTATGGCCGAGTAGTATTCCATTGTGTATATATACCACATCTCCTTAAATCCATTCATCTGTAGATGGACATTTAAGCTGTTTCCATGTCTTGGCTATTGTGAATAGTGTTACAGTGAATATACAGGTGTGTGCATTTTTTCAATGAAAGTTTTGCCCGAATATATGCCTAGAAGTGGGATTGCTGGATATGGTAGTTCTGTATTTAATTTTATGAGGCACCTCCATACTGTTTTCCGTAGTGGTTGTACCAATTTACATTCCCATCAACAGTGCAACATTCTCCACCCCCTCTCCAGCATTTGTTATTTGTGGAGTTACTAATGATGGTACCTGGTTGTAGTTCTGATTTACATTTCTCTGATAATTAGTGATTTGAGCATTTTTTCATGTGCCTGTTGGCCATCCATATGTCTTCTTTGGAGAAATCTCTATTCAGGTCTTCTGCCCATTTTTGAATTGGATTGTTGGTTTTTTTTTCTATTGAGTTGTATGAGTTGTTTGTATCGTCTGGAGATTAAGCCCTTGTTGGTTGCATTGTTTGAAACAATTTTCTTCCATTCTGTAAAGTTGTCTTTTTTTTTTTTTTAATGCTTTCCTTTGCTGTGCAAAAGCTTTTAAGTTTGATAAGGCTCCACTGGTGTATTTTTGTTTTTATTTCTATTACTTTGGGAGAATGATTTAAGAAAACTTTTGTATAGTTAATCTCAGAGAATGCTTTGCCTATATTCTCTTCTAGTGGTTTTATGTTGTCTTGTCTTATGTTTATGTCTTTAAGCCATTTTGAGTTTATGTTTGTGCATGGTGTGAGGGTGTGTTCTAGTTTCACTATTTACATGCAGCTGTCCAGTTTTCTCAGCACCACTTGCTGAAGAGACTGTCTTTTTCCCATTTTTATGTTCTTGCCTCCTTTGTCAAAGATTAATTGACCATAGGTGTCTGCCAAAAAAGAAAATTATAGGGCAATATCTTTTATGAATATAGATGGAAAAATTCTTAACAAAATTTTAGCCAGCTGAATCCAAAAACGTATAAAAAAGATCATAAACCACAACCAAGTGGGATTCATCCCAAGTCACAAGGATGGTTCAACATATGTAAATCAATCAATGTCATACACCACATTAACAAAAAAAGTCAAAAACCACATGATCATCTCTGTATATGCAAAAAAAGCATTTAACAAAATCCAACATTCATTCATGATAAAAACTCTTACCAAAGTGGGTATAGAGCAAACATACCTTAACGTAATAAAGTCCATTTATGACAAATGCACAGTCAATATAATACTCAATGGAGAAAAGCTGAAATGCTTCCTGCTAAAATCTGGAACAAGACAAGAATGCCTACTCTCACTACTTTTGTTCAACATAGTATTGGAAGTCCTAGCCACTGCAATCAAACAAAAGAAAAAAAAGTATCCTAATTGTAAGCAAAGAGGTAAAACTGTCACTCTATGCAGATGACATGACACTACATATAGAAAACCCTAAGGACTCCACACAAAAACTACTTGAACTGACCAATGAATTCAGCAAAGTAGCAGGATACGAGATTAACATTCAGAAATCAGTTGTATTTCTATATACTAACAATGAAATATTAGAAATGGAATGTAAAAAATATTACTTGTTTTTTCATTAAATTTTTGTTGTTACTTTACTAGCAGTTCTCTAAACAAACAAAATAAGCATGTCTTCATCTCTGGTTTATCAAGAAAGCTATTGTTTATTAACTCCCCTCCAAATGAGGAAATTAATATACTCAGTTATTCTTCCATGTTTCCATATGAACTAAATATGTATATTTTTATTTGTAAATGTTAATACAAAATATAATGCATTACACTATAGGCTTTTCTTATAATTTCTTTCCTAGCTTTACTTTCACATTAAATTTTATTAGTTTTAGTCACTAAATTATGCCTTTATTTATTGGTTGCCTGGACTTTGTCATTGAGTTGTATTTTTCCTCTCCAACATAAGCTCACGGCTATTAGACTCCTTGAGTTTTTGTATAATTGAGATTTTTCTCTCTTGCCTTTACAGTTTTAAGACTACTGGGCTGAGAAGAGCCCTCTTAGGATATACTATTTTTCTCTCAGTTTATTGTCCCATCTGGCTTTGAAAATTTGGAATCCAGACTGAATCTTCATTATTTTAAGTGAGCTTCTTTTCTTCATATTTATCTATAGATTCTATTCTTTATCCTTGGAATTTAATGATTTATGCCAGATTAGGTTTTTTTTTTCTAAATTAGCATGCACCTTTACTCTCAAGGTATGAATCTGTTTGTTAAATCATTTCAAGAAAACATTCGTTCATATACTGGAATCTTTGCTTTTTTCACTAATAGAGCACTGTACTTTAGAAACCTAAACTATGCAAATGTTTTATATTATATTTCCAATCTTCATATGCATTAAATTATCTACTTCACAGTTTTAATCAGAATTTTAATCAATTCTTTTTCTTCAGAATTCAGTATAATTTTTTAGCTTTTTTCCCCAATCTCAGTGATTCACTTATCACCATGTCAATTTTGTTTGTAATTTATGCATTATGTATTATTTAATATTGCTTCTTTGATCTTTGACTTATTCAAAGTTCATTCTTGTCTCATCAGACAGTTTTTACAATTATTTCTTTTCAGAATTTTATTTTATAATGCAAAGCATTGCAGGAATTTTAGTATATTTTCTTATTCTTTCTTCTATAACTGATTCTCCACCAATCCTTCACATGCCATATATTCTACTTTTATTTTCCCCTCTATGCTATGTTAGCATGGATACTTTATGTTGAACTTCATTTTCCTCTATGGAGATTTCCCTGACATTCCATTGGGCATGATATGGCAGAGATGAATTTTCCTTAACCCATTACATAAGTTTTTCATGTGTATGTGTGTATTTAGAGAAGCCTATTCTATTGTAAAGATTAATATTTAATTAAGTTACAAGTAAAGTTACTTAGTCATTAAGGTTTTTTTTTGTTTGTTTGTTTTGTTTTGTTTTGTTTTATACCCAGGCTAGGGGTCTAATCAGAGCTATAGCCTCCAGCCTATGCCATAGACAAAGCAACACCACATCTGAACCACATCTGTGACCTAGACCACAGCTCATGGCAACAAGGCTGGAGATTGAACTCACAACCTCATGGTTCCTAGTCAGATTCATTTTCACTGTGCCATGATGGGAAATCCTCATTAAGCTTTTAAATTCAGGATACAATTTATAGTTAAGCAAGCATTAAGAATTATATTTGAGGGTACTTTACCAAAGTCCATTTACAAACTTAGTTAATTAAACTTTTTCAAATACTTTAAAGTGCAATTATAGTTTTAATACACTAAATTCCTTTTTCCATTTCCTTACCATATTTCAATTAGCATGGAAATAAAACATTCCTGAGTTTTATTCAAATGACATTCATAAGTCTAATAAATTAAACACATAATGTAAATTGTTAGTTGCTTTATATTTCCGTATTTTATAGAAATTAAATTTCAGGTATTATCATAAAGTTACTTTGAGTATATATTTAAAAATCAAAGTGAAAATTTTTACATACTTTCTGAGTAAAATTATCTTAAATATTAAATACACCTCTGGAATAACAAAATGTATATATTCCCTAATATAAAGTTTTAAATTTATAGTATCTGTTCTCTCAAATATACATTTGTATGTATATATTTCTAAATATTTCCAGGAATTAATTTTGCCTGCAATATTGGTTAACTCTAAGTTTCATATAGAATATGTAGGCATTACACTGATAAATTCTTGTTGATGATACTCATAAACATACCAAATTAAATTAAGAGTCTTAAGGTGTTGATGTTTTCCATTCTTACACCAGACAGTTTGTATTCCTATTCAACTATTACACACTGGATTTATACAAGTCTCTTTTGTTCCTAATATATGTCAGTGCATTTCTATCTAACACTAAAGTAATTCAAGCTTGACAGAAACCTCACTTTTCCATATTCTTCTGGAATAACAAATGAAAGATTTTAATTTAATTTAATTTAAATAATTTTATTTTATTTTATTTTTTGTCTTTTTGTCCTTTTAGGGCCACATCCACAGCACATGGAGGTTCCCAAGTAGGGGTCAGATCTGGTGTTGCTATGGTTGTGGTATAAGCTGGCAGCTACAGCTCATTTTTTGGCTGGGTTTTTATTTTTTGTATTGAGCTGAGTTTTTTTTTTATATATTTTGAAGATTAATCCCTTGTAATTCACTTCATTTGCAAATATTTCCTCCCATTTTCCCCCTGCTATGGATTGTCTTTTCATTTTGTTTTTGGTTTCCTTTCCTGTAAAAAAAGTTTTAAGTTTAATTCAGTCCCATTTGTTTATTTTGTTTTTATTTTCATTACTCTAGGAGGTAGATCTGAGAAGATATTGCTGCAGGGTATTTGAAGAACAAAAGACTTAAAATTTAATAAAGGTGAATTTATCATTTTTCCTTTAGTTGTCAAATCTAAGAATCTTCCCTATTCCTAGCCTAGATATACAATTTTCCTTTTTTTTGGGTTATACATTGTATATAAGTCCAAGATCCAAAACATGTGACTTAATCTTTTTTATAAGAAGGGAAACTTAATTCAAGATTACTTTTCTGCCTATCTATGAATTTCCAATTGCTCCAGCACCATTTGTTAAGAAAGTTATCTTTTCTCCAATTTCTTTTGCATAGTTGTCAAAAAGCTTTGGGCATGCTTACCTGGGTTTATTTTTGAGTACTCTATTCTGTTTAATTTATCTTTGTTTCCACTGCTCCCCAAAACAACCTGTTCACAGTCTTAATTACTGTCACTCTATACTGGGCTTTGAAATTGGATAGATTGTTTTCCCCTCCCTTATGCTTCTTTTGCAAAATTGTTTTATCTATTCCAGTTATTTTGTTTTTCCATGTACATTTTAAAATAACCATGTTTGTATCTTTAAAAAATGTTGCTTTGATTTTGATATGAATTGTGTTTTGTAAAGAGGTAGATATGTAGATAGATTAATAAGAAGGGAAACTGTAAGCCTGGGAGAGAGGAAATAATGGGACCTAATTAAACTCAAAAGCTATTGCACAGCAAAGGAAACCATTTTAAAAAATGAAAAGAAAACCCAGAGAATGGGAGAAAATCTTTGCAAATGATACAACAGACAAGGGCCTAATATCCCAAATATACGAACAACTCATGCAACTCCACAACAAAAAAAAAAAACAAATAACCCAACTTAAAAATGGACAGAAGACCTAAATAGACATTTCTCCAAAGAAGACATGCATATGGCCAATAGGCACATGAAAAAATGATCAACATCACTAATTATCAGAGAAATAATCAATCAGGTACCACCTCGCACCAGACAGAATGGTTATCATTAACAAGTTAGCAAATAACAAATGCTGGAGAGGGTGTGGAAAAAAGGTAGCCTCCTTCCCTGTTGGTGGGGATGTGAACTGGTAAAACCACTATGGAAAACAGTATGGAGGTACTGTTGGTGGGGATGTGAACTGGTAAAACCACTATGGAAAACAGTATGGAGGTACCTCAGAAAACTGAATATAGAACTACCATATGATCCAGCAATCCCACTCCTGGGCATATATTTGGACAAAACTTTCATTGCAAAAGATACATGCACCTCTTATGGAAACAACCTAAACGTCCATCGACATATGAATGGATTAAGAAGATGCAGAACATATACACAATGGAAGATTATTCAGCCACAAAAAAAGACAAACTAATGCCATTTGCAGCTACATGGATGGAACTAGATATTCTCATACTAAGTGAAGTAAGCCTGAAAGAAAAAGACCAATACCATGTGATATCACTTCATGTGTAGAATCTAAAATATGGAACAGATGATCCTATCAAAAAAACACAGTAACAAATCATAGCCAAGGAGTGCAGAATTGGGGTTCCTGAGGAGGAAGGGGGAGGGGGTGGGATGGATGGGCATTTCAGGGTTTTTTGGATGCAAACTGTTACATTTGGGGTAGATTGGCAATGGGGCCTCACTATACAGCCCAGGGAAATGTGTGTGATTGGATCACCATGCTGTACAACAGAAATTAAAGAAACATTGTTAATTAACTATAATCTTTTAAAAAAGGAAAAAAAAAGCTAATGAATAAAAGTAAAAAAAAAAGAGAGAACTCTCAATATAGTAGAGATATATATGGAAAGAGGTGATAGCTCTACTATATTGAGAGTTTTCATTTATTCCCTCTCTCCCAGGCTTACAGTTTCCCTTCTTATTAACATCCTGATTCAGTCTGGTACATTAGTTACAACTGATAAATATGGACACAATATTTTTAATGAAAGCCTCTAATTTACATTAAATATTATTCTTTGTTTTGTATAGTTTTATGGATTTTGAGAAATGCACATCATGTGTCCTCCATTATTCTATCGAATAGAGTAGTTTAACCACTCTAAAAATCCCTTGTGTTCCACGTATTCATTGCTACCAGTAAAGAACAAGTTCCTGCTGCTCTAACATCCTCATCAGCATTTTATACTGTAAGGGTTTAAGATCTTAACCATGAGAATATGTTGTTTAATTGTTCTGCCAAACTTATTTTATTGCTGTTCTATTGCTCAAAAAATACTGAGCAAGACTTGCATAGACGTGAAAAGTTTGTTTCATAACATTATTGATTTCATCTATCATAGACCTATTCTGTTGTAGAATTTAAAAATGCACTGTAGCACTGGAAAGTATGAAAAATGAACTTAGCCCTAAAATAACAGGAAAAAATGCTTGAGCAAGTGATTTTAAATTTCCTTGCATATCCACTGGTAGAATGTTTTTGGAAATGACTGAGAAAATCTCAAAATGTTTAGATGCAAAGAAGTATATTTTAAAATTCTCAGAGAGGAAAGACTGTCCTGCCAGAGAGTAGACATTCCAAGGAAAAGAGTTTCTATCATCACAGCCTGGATAATACTGTCTACCAATAAAAGATTAAGTGAGGTATTGTGCAGGTACATGGGCACTAAAGAATATGTTACAGAAAGGTACTGGGCACAGACATGAATATCCGAGACCAAATCCTTCTCCAAAGAGATATACTCAATTTTAGTATACTATTAACTACTAAGGTGAGGGCATCAATAATTGCTGCAAACCACTGAACCTCACTGGGTAAGACAGGACTGGCCTCTTATATGGATTAGCATGAGAGGAGGATTTAAATCCTGGAGAGTCCACTGTTGTATCAGTATAATATACATGGAAAAGGCAGGAGCTAGACTAAAAGCGGAGCACATCCTCCATGGTAATGTAATGTGACAGTTGAAAAATGTGTGTAGGTATGCATATTTCATATTACAATAAACTTTCCTGGCAGACATTTTTTTAAAATAAAGTTACCAATTTAAAGAGAGACAGCTTTAAGAAATAATGCCCTTATGGCCTTAACGAGTTAAGGCTGTTTCAATGGGAAAAGGAAAGGCATTAGGAATATCTGACTCAACATTTTTAACATGAAAACTCTTTTTTACAAATGTGAACTCCGCAATGGGAACTCATTAGTATAATGATTTGGCATAGATAATGTGCAATTTGAAAACACAAGGCCTTTGATCCCCAACCTTTCAAACCTCTCTTGGAACTTCTATAGCTTTTTGAGTCTATTAATGTCTCATTTTTTCCTGGATATTTTCATAATTTAGCTTCAGATGGCATACAAAATAGAATATAAAAGCATGAAAATTCAGACAGCAATGTTTTATATTAATAAAAAAATTCTTATTAGGAAAAAAATACTTTGCAGTTAATAGAACTAAGTTTGAATCTTGGATTTACCATAAATAACTTTATGAATTTTGTCAGATTTCTTAAAACCACTGAGATTCATGTAAGAATTGGAAAGACAGAGATCCCTTCGTGGCTCAATGGTTAACGAACAATGACCAGGAACCATGAGGATGCAGGTTCGACCCCTGGCCTTGCTCAGTGGGTTAAGAATCTGGCATTGCGGTGAGCAGTGGTGTAGGTCCCAGATGCGGCTCGGATCCCGTGTGGCTGTGGCTGTGGCATAGGCTGACACCTGTAGCTCCGATTTGACCCCTCTAGCCTGGAAACTTCCACAGGATGGGTGGGTGTGGCCAAAAAAAAAAGGCAAAAAAAAAAAGAATCCAAAAGGCAATCATATGTTCTTATAGTTGGTGAATGATGGTACAGGTAATATATGTTGAAAACTTTTTTTTTTTTTTCAATGGCTACACTCAAGGTACATGGAAGTTCTTGGGCCAGGGACTGAATCAGAGCTGCAGCTACCAACTATTCTGCAGCTGTGACAACACTGGATCCTTTAACCTACTCTCCCAGGCCAGGAATCAAACCTGCACCTGCTGTTGGATTCTTAACCCACTGCACCACATGGGGAGCTCCAAGATATTGATCTTATTATTTACCTCAGCTTGACTAAACCTCAGACATGCTTCTTCTTGATTCTCAGCCAATGATCTCCCTCTCCTCCTGTCTCTTATAGAATCCAGGTAACCTGGCTATAGAAGTTCTGTCTCCCTTTTCTTAGACTATTTATTTTAGAAAATGTATAACTGGTAATTCTTTCTCTGCCTCTTTGTGACATAAATATTTTTAAAGGCTTCTTGATAGTTTTATAACCCAGAACTCTCTCAAGGACCTAGAAGTCATTCAACTGAAAGATTATCAGCAAGTAAGGTACCACCCTTATTTCCCATTCTCTGTGGGAAGGCAGGAACCTTATTTCCCTTTCTCTGTAGGAATTCAGAGTGGCCCCTGCTCTGAGTTGTAAAACAGCCTTCTGTCATGAAGACAAGCGAAAGTTTACTTTTTCTTTGGGTAAGGCCAATTAGGAAACAGAAAGAACCTATGCTCCCTCAATTCTATCTTAGCTTTTAAAATCTCTGTAGCTTTCTATTTCTGTGGAACTGAGTTCAGACCAAGTTTTAGTTTCCCTACCCTCTTTGGATAAGGGTCTTTCCCTACCCTCTTTGGAAATAGCTTTGGATAAGGTCTTTATTATCTGCTGAAATTTGTCCAGTGATCATTTTGCTTTGGCAATACCTATGATGTTTTCCATTCTCTTTCTTGTCTCTTAATTAAAAAAAAATCAATATTTCTTGCCTGTGCAAGGATATATAAAGTTTTAAAATAAGTTCATACACCATAGTTATAAAGATAAATTTTGTATAAGTTTGTCAGTACCCACTGGTATTCCTTTGAAAATAAACCAGTAAAAATCAAGAAATTAAAATCTACAGAGCCATTGTTTAAGAAGGACATAGTGTTTGGTAACTAATATGAATATTAAACTATCATTATGAGAATATAACCCAAAAGCAGAGATCTGAGATAATGGGTTGCCAAGAGTTGATATACGCTTGATCTCTGAAGACTTCGTTTTCATAAGTTTATTGCTTCTTGGAAGTCAAGTTCCAAAGCATAAAAAATTCATATCATCATCCTCTTCCTCTTTCACATCATCATTATATGTAATGCAACCTTTTCATGTTGCATTTTTAAATTATATTAATTTATATTAACACTATTTTTAAAGTATATTTCTTATTCAGTACAACTTAGGAAATGAATTCCATGAATGGATGATATTTAGGTAAGTGTATAAAAAGCTCAATTGACAAATTTACTCACATGTTAACAGGATAATGTGAGTTGGTGTATATGGGTTGGTGGCCATCTGCACCTCAGTTTTTTTAAAAAGGCTAAGAGTGATAGGAAACAGATGACGCCATATTGACCTGAATATTCACAGAAAGAGGCTGCAAGGGAGAAGGTACTGACATAAAAAGATTCTACTATAAGAAAAGACAGATCTAAAAGAAGAAATTAGGAACACAGCAGGAATTTAACTGAAAGAGACAAAGGAACTGACATCTAAGAATTTACACACAGGTAGGGAAAGTTTTCATTAATCTAAGATTTTTGTTTTCCTAAATGAGTGTGACCCAGTAAATTCTCCTTTCGTTTTGGCATCTGAAGGTATCTGTATTCCATTATTACCATGTAACAAAATATATAAAGGCATAGTGTGTGTAAGTTGACAAAAATAACCTACTGGGTATTTTTAAGCACTCCTCTTCAAAAGATACCTGTTTTGAGTCATATCCTCTTACACAACAGCAATCTAATGAAAAGGCAGAAGTAACCTATTTCCAGCTAAGCAAAATGTCTGAATATTACTCTATGAGTCAAATCTTCTTTGAAAGAATTGCTTTAGTTATAATTTCAGAAAGTAGTCAAAATATTCAAATGAACTTCAATTCAAAGACATTAATTTTTTCCATTGAATATTAATGATTTTTGCTTAGCTAGAAAGCACTGCTTCAATTAAGGAAATAGTCATTAACATAAATTGATAGATTAAATAGATTGAATTAAAATAAATAATTATATCTTTAACACTTGTAATACATGTTTATTATATACCTTAAGCTTTGCTTAGTCTTTTCTATTTAGTAATACTCTTATTTTCCACCTTAAAATAGAAACAAAATTAAGCCTTCTTTTGACTGAATTGCCCCTCCCATCACTCCCCATTGCTTTTTTTTTGAAGCAAAACTTCTTTCATATTTTACTTTTTACTTACTTTCTCACCCCCGCCTCTTGTTCTCTTATATCTTTTAATAATTTTTTTTCATCTATGGAAAAAGATTTATCCAAATCCTTTGCTCATTTTTTAATTGGGTTGTTTTTTAACATTCAGTTTTAAGAGTTCCTATATTCTGGATACAAGTCCATTATTATGATTTAAAAATATTTCATCCTATTCTCTAGTCTTTTATTCTTTTTAAAGCACAGTTTAATGGAAGAATTTCCTTCCAAAGTTTCTTGCTAAGATTACTGATTAGCTCACACATTGCTAAATCAATGGTTAACTCTCAGTTTGCTCAGTTGACTTAATGAAGTAGCCTAAATTCTGTCTCTCATTTTCTTCTCATCTAGCTTCGTACATTTTCTTAATAATATATTCTGACAATGACTGTAATTTACATTTTTTTGACTCTCAAATTTTCATCTCTAAGAAGCATTATTCTTTCATTTCCAGAAGGAAAAGGGAGAATTTCAGAAGGAGATTTATCTTTTGGAGGAACCTCTAAACTTGCATCTCAGAAGTGGAGAGAGAGGGTCAGAAAGTTTGTCTAAAGAAATAGCAGCTTAGAACTTTCCAAATTTATGGAGAGAAATGGACATTCAGAGTCACAAAGCCCAAAAGATCTAAAATAAGATGAATCTAAAGAGTTTGTATCAAGATATATAGTAATCAAATGGTCAAAATCCAAAGGCAAAAAGAATTTTGAAAACAATAAAAGTGATTCATTACATACATGGGATACCTCACTAGATGTTCAGTGTATTTCTCCGGAAAAACATTGTAGGCTAGAAAGGGGTAGGATTATAATTTCAAATGATGAAAAGAAAAAAAAAAAACTTCCAACAAAGAATACTACATCCAGCAAAACTATTCTTCAAAAATGAAGGAGAGACAGATTTTCCAGACCAAAAAAACAAAAACAAAAACAAAAACAAAACAAAAACAAAACAAAAAAACAGAGGGAGCTCATCATCATTAAATCTCTCTACAAGAATGCTAAAAGGAAGCACAGAACAAAATTACAAAAAGGATGTGCATGTATAGAACTTTATGGTAAAGATAATTATATAGACAAATACAGAATTCT
Organism: Phacochoerus africanus; assembly: GCF_016906955.1. NCBI lineage: Eukaryota > Metazoa > Chordata > Mammalia > Artiodactyla > Suidae > Phacochoerus > Phacochoerus africanus. Next base: position 58,707,827 of record NC_062556.1, on the reverse strand, counting down.
GGAATATTGCAATGGTGGTATGTAAATCACTTGCAATTGTTTCCTAAACATCACCATTTGACATCTAACTTTCATCAAAACTAAAAATCTCAGTATTTCTCCCCAGAGTAGATTCCTTAACAACTTCCTTATCTCAGCTGATGACAACTCTGTCCCTTCAGTAGCTGAAGTCATAAAATATGGGGTAATTTCCACATTTCTGCTTTACTCACAGCTTATATCTAATCTATAAGCAAATGCCTAAGTTTCTGTTTTCCATGTATATTCAATTTAAGCATTTCAAACTCCTCTCCCTCCCATAATCCTGGTTACTCATCATCTCATAACTCGATTATTTAAACAGCCTTGTGCCCCATTTCCCTAATTAAAATCTTGCCTCCTTATTTTCCATTATGAATATTGAATCAGACATATGTACATATATGTGTTATGTGTGTATTATGTGCGGGCATCTATGTATGTATGGCAAAGGCTGTCACTCATTTAAAACTTCTTCAATGGCTCCCTATTTCATCCAGTATAAAGGCCAATTACCTCTCTTACTCATCTCTCTTCTATTCTACATACTGAGACTACTCAGATGCTCTGGAATTTTACATTTTCTTGAGCACAGCAGTCATACTCTCAGCAAGAAGATTGTGCTGGCTATTTATCTTTTCAAATCTTTCTTTCACCAGATGGCTATTTCCCTTCTATAGTCAAGTCCTTTCTGTAATATCTCGTTCATTGGAGAGAGCCCTCTTTAAAAATTCAATCACACATCTTCTCACCCTAGAAACACATCAATACCCACTAAACTGCAGGAATTTTCTTTATTTCTTCCAAAGTTCAAATGACTTAGTGATATATTGTATATAATTTATTATTATTTATTATATATTGTCTCTCTCCTTAAATAGAATTAAAATACCACAGGGCAACAAAATGTTGTCTGTTTTGTTTACTGATGAGCCCCAACTACTTAAAATTGTCTGATATATAACAGATACTCGACAAAAAACTTTTGTTAAATGACTACTTAGGTTCAAACTGGTTTATTTGTATATATGCAATGGTACTTTAAGGTCTGGTTATTTTTACCCTTTATTATTCTAAGGACTATTTCAAAATTCTTGTATTTCAGATGAGAAGAACACAGGATAATTAGAGGAGAATAGAAAGAAAAAAATCTGATTAGATATTTCAAAAATAGTACCTGATAATAAAATTAAAGTAACTAAAATTATTCACTAAGGATGTGGAATGATGACTTAAATCAATATTTGGGCCCAGGAAGGAAATTAGCAAAGTACAACTTACTTCCAAAGTTGATCTTTAACCTCCAAAGTTTCATTTCTAGTTCTTTTCAATTATTGTTACATTCAGTACATATGCAGTACTTGTCAATAATTTGTGTTTATTTCAATTTTAATACACTAACAGAAATAAAATTGAGAAAGCTAATCTGCACCAAAATTCATATTTTAAAATGTCAACAGAATATTCTTTTGTTTTTCAAACTCTGTGACAACTAGCCTCACCTGTGCTACTACAATTATCACTAAAGCAAGCAACAACCACAAAACGAATTGTATAAGACACAAAGCACTGCATCCCATTTATTTCACATGACCTTCAAAATAAACTAGAGGTCTGTTAGAGTGGATGTGACAGTTACTGATACGGCAGTTTATAGAAAAAAGAAACAGTACATGTTGTTTAAAGGCCTATGGCGAGCTCACATGTTTATGACGTGCTGAAACTAAGACACAAACCACTCCTTTGTATTTGACAAGCTGCACACTGAATTACACTATTCATTAAGGTGAAAATATTTTTTATAGTTCTGTTTTTTTTTCTTTTCTATAAAAGTCAAAAACACAAGTTGTTTATTATCTAAAACATAATTGAGCAAAACTCGAATGTTAAGATTGGTGGAAGGAAAGTCTAATTGTGCTGTATTAATATCCATTTTGATGTTGATTTTTAAATTTATAATCCATATAATATCCCTTTAGTTTCTGATTTTAGGTTCAGAAAAAAATCTGTCTGTAAATTCTCACATACGGCACATCCTACACGTATCAACTCTCATCCATCTCCACTCCCAGAGGAACAGAACAAGTGACCCACAGCTCACAAGGCCTCCTCCATGAGCCTCCTAACTCCTTCACTTTTTCCACTACAAACCCTAGAATAGTGTCTTCTAGGGAGGATTTCCCAGGAACCTATCTCTGAGAAATCTAGAGAAAGGGAATTCCTTAGGAAACAATGATTTTTTAAGTTTAGAGGTTACATGATAAATCTGTGTTTAGAAGTAGCAAAATTACATAGGCCCTTTAGGGTGTGAAACACAGCCAAAGTGAATACAACTCTCATGCAATTTGAAAATTTTATGACGTTCCCCTACTCGTACAACACTGTTTAAACAAACCAGGAGATTTAACTTGGGTAAGTCCCAACGCTTAACTTTCTAAAAGCCAGCTTCAATTTGGTCTGCTTTAGCATTCTGGGGGCAGCAGAACAACAGAGCATTACAGGGGATATATTGTAAAACATTAGTGTCATAAGAAAAGTCTTATAATTTTCATGCTCATGGGTCAGGCTCTGTTCCCCACATGGCTGACTGGCCTGATGGGGGAGGGAGGAAGGGAGGGACCTGGCTGAGGGAGGAAGTTGTGGGAGGGGGGGCATACCAGTACGGGTGCTGACCAGCTGGTGGGCTGAGCTAGGTCCTGGTGCTAATAAGCTATAGGGAGAACTCCAAATGGTGCTTATCAGCACCAGTAGCCCTTGTGGTAGCTGAGCTTCCTAAAAAGGCTGCCACCAGAGTCTATATCCCCAGGTTGAGGCCTCCTGCATCTCTGAGAGCCACTTCAAGTTCAACAAGTGGGTCTGACCCAGGTTTCTTTCAAAGTACGTCTTCTTCCCTGGGTCTCAGAGCATGTGAGACTGTGTATGCTCCCTTCAGCAGCAGAGTTTCAGTCTCCCAGTCTCCCACAGCCCTCCAGAAAGCAAGTCCCACTGGCCTTCAAAGTCAGTTGTCCTGGGGGCTCGTCCTCCTGGTGCAGGACCTTCGGGAACCAAATGTAGGACCTGGATTCCTTACTCCTTGATGAGAACCTCTGCAGTTGTGATTACCCTCAAATTTGTGGGTCAGGGTTGGGGGCTTGATTATACCTCTTCTCCACCCCTCCTATGCATCCCGTTGTGGTTCCTTCTTTATACAGTTAGTTTTCAGGTTGTTCTCAACAAAAGTTGTTTTGTAAATAGTTGTAATTTTGGTGGCCTTTGAGAGGAGATGAGCTCAGAGTCTTCCTCCTCCACCATTTTGGCCACTCCCCCACTAACTGAGAGAAAATGTGATTCTTTAAAAACAGACAAAAACAAAGCTAAGAATAAATGAGAAAATTAAGACGTGAGTTAAATTGTATTTCTAATGATTAAAGATCTATATTACGATCAATATCTAGTCAATATCACAAATAAGGATTCAGTTATTTTTAAAACTGTCCAAAATTAGAATTTCTCTATCAAACAAGGAGTTTCTTTCTCTCTTTCTTTCCTTCCTTCCTTCCTTTTCTTTCTTTATTGCTTTTTAGGGCCACACCTGTGGCATATGGAGGTTCTCAGGCTAGGGGTTAAATCAGAGCTGTAGCTGCCAGTGCACACCACAGCCACAGCAACCACAACTGGGGATCGGAGCAGTGTCTGTGAATGCACTACAGCTCGTGGCAATGCCAGATCCTTAACCCACTGAGTGAGGCCATGGAATAAACCTGAGTCTTCATGGACACTAGTCGGATTTGCTTCCTCTGAGCCATGACGGGAACTCCCAAGAAGTTATTTTAAATATTGTCTTGCGGTTTTTATGATCTCCCAATGCCTCAAGTAACTACAAACAAACCCTCCTTGAGTTTTATCACCCCTCTTTTTATTTAAAGAGACAGATTGCCTTTGACAGCTTCAGGTGAGTATAAATGAAGTGATTTATAAGATACTTAATATTCTCTAGCATAACATTTTAAGAATATAGCCTTAAAAATTCAGTGTGTAAACCATGCTAACTTTCTTGTTATATTGAATAAAATCCCTATAATTCTAGCATATAATATAGTCAGTGCATATCTTATATTGTGAGAAACTATGATATTCAATGAAATAATCAAGATAATTTCATAAATATACTTTTAATAATGCAAGTGGTAAATTTTATAGTACTTATAGTAGTCTGTTTACAAATTGTAATGAACTCCAAAATAAATTAAATAATGTATAATCTTCTAAATGTTCATCTTAAAAGCAAGAGTTGGAGTTCATGTCACAGCGCAGCAGAAATGAATCTGACTAGGAACCATGAGGTTGTGGGTGCGATCCCTGGCCTCACTCAGTGGGTTAAGGATCTGGCACTGCCATGAACTGTGGTGTAGGTCCCAGATGCAGCTCAGATCTGGTGTTAGTGTTGCTGTGGTGTATGCTATAAGCTGTAGCTCCGATTCAACCCCTAGCCTGGGAACCTACATATGCCGTGGGTTTGGCCCTAAAAAGACACACACACACACACACAAAAGCAAAAGTTTTTTATGGGAGTAGACATTCGCTTTAGATAATAAATGTAATTTCAACTTGGAGAAAGCAATAAACGGATAAAATAAACTTCAGAAATAAATCTGGGTTTTAATAGACATTGGGGGAGTTCCCATCGTGGCTCAGTGGTTAACAATTCCATCTAGGAACCATGAGGTTGTGGGTTCAATCCCTGGCCTTGTTTTGTGGTTAAGGATCCAGCATTGCCGTGAGCTGTGGTGTAGGTTGCAGACGTGGCTCGGATCCCACGTTCCTGTGGTTGTGGCTCTGGCGCAGGCTGGTGGCTACAGCTCCAATCAGACCCCTAGCCTGGGAATCTCCATATGCCCTGGGTGCAGCCATAGAAAAGACAAAAGAAAAAAAAAGAAAAGTCATTGGGGAAATCCAAGACTTCTATTTTATATTTTAATAATCAATAAAAATTTTACAAAAACAAGTCCTAATAATCTATATAATAATAACCATTGAATCTAGAGTTATTTTAAAGTTCAAAATGCTTACATAAATATAACTCTTGTAAAGTAAAATTAATTTTTCTGTATAACGTGCTGCGTATTTTAAAATATACTTGTCTTCTTTAAAATTATTTGCCTAAAAAACTATTTATTGTGTACATAAACTATTCATGTTCTTTTTTTCTATAGACACACACATAAATATATCACTTCACCTAAAAATTGAAGCTGTCTTTAAAGGGATAAGAGTATAAGCAGAGATGCCCATTTACTAACCTAATGCAGCAGAAATGAAATTCTTGACTAATTACTCTTCTAGGAGAAGAACAGGCAAAGCCTGGGGAAGAATGGATAAAGAAAGTGAGGTATGTTAAAGTGAAAAATGTGGTCCCAGATTCCAGCTGAGTGAGATTGTTGGATTATAAGTAGTGACTGAAATACACTAAAGTAGAGAAATTATGAAGAAAGTTTAGCAAAGACACTGTGACATTAGATGGCATAACTAATACATGATGCATAAATTTATTATCCCAGTTTTTCTAGATAAGGAGTCCAGACCTAGATGCCTACAGGTTAGCTGGGCACACTATTCAGGGTCTCATCAAGTTGAAATCAAGACATCACCAAGGACTAATATCTCCTGTAAGGCTCAGCATCCTCATCCAGTCACTAGATATTGACAGAATTAATTTCTTTGCCATCCTATGACTCAGGTCCCCTCCTAGAGGCCACCCTCAGGTCCTTGCCATATAGCCCCCTTTTCCAACAACATTGATGGTTTTGACATGGGAGATGTGGAAGAATATGGGGTAATAGGGAAAGCAGAATAGATATGTTGGTTTTCTAGAACATTTAGCTCTGAAATAATAATGAAAAAGTAATGGTACTCATGTACAAGGGCAACTGTTAGAAAGATTAGAAAATTCAAACCGCTGATGGGGAAAACTAGACAAATAAAATTCACAAAAGGTAGAGGAAATCAATAAGATTGTTTAGAAAAGAGAAACTGTAAAAGGAAATCCACCAAATTAAGTAAAAAATGTGTGTCAGAAATACTGTAAATCTAAAAGAAATAGCACAGAAAAAAAAGTGAATATTTCTTATCCCTCTTCCAATATTCAGAAGTCTTTGGATTACATAAAAACTGGTAAGATTGAAGTTGAATGAGAATCTATTCTAGTTGAATGAGAATTAAGAAATGAGACTTATGATATAGTAGAAACCACAGCAGAGAGCTCAAAAGATGAAACATCCCAATGTACAATTATGGAAAATTTGTAACATGAAAAAAACTAAGGAAAGTGATATTGCATCACTAAGGGAGCTACACTAGGGGAGAAAACCAGTCTTTCTAGAGGGACTCTGGAGCTTAAAAAAGCCAAACATAAAGTGCAAGTGAGAAAGTGAAGCTCAGCAGGTCGTGGATAGCTACTGCATGTGTGTCCTGCCACATCTGTCTTCCGTGCCTCGGTAGGCGGTGAGCCTGCATTGCAATCTGGCTGACCTTCCAACTCCTCAGCCTCCATCCTTTTATTCCCTCCATCCTTTTACTAGAGTTATTTCCCCCCCAATAAATCCTTTGAATATCTGATTCTGTCTCGGCCTCTGCTTCTCAGAGGACCTGAACTAACACATAGGATAATCCCTAAGGTGGTGACAATTCAAAAGAATCAGAAGGAATGTCACAGTCAAAAAAGCATAAGTGGTGAAGAGATTTTGAGTAGAGGAAACAGCATTGTGCGAATGACATCCTGGCTTATAGGCAGTTAGAAGTAGTGGGGGAAATATTAAATTAAAGAAATGGGCAGGTGTAAGAGGAAACAAGGGTCTTGTCAATAAAGCAGGTTAGATTTTTTTTTTTCCCTAAAGGCACTAAGTCCTTGAAAGTGCAATAAGTTCTTTATGTTTTGACAGGATGGTCACACTGAAGAATGAACTAAATAACTTTTAAAGCATAGTCCAGTTAGGTAATCTTAATTATTGATAGAATTTACATATAGAATGAATGATTAGGTACAAAGTCTATACATTTTAGCAAGTTTCTAAGTTCTTAAAAACAATGTCCAGTCAAAGACTGCTGTCACAAACAAGAACTACTTCAAAAAATACCATGAGGAAAATGTCCTTATTTAAGAAGCATCACAATGATTTTATTATAGATTAATTTTGAATATGTAACAAATAATTTAGAACTTATTTACTATATTTAATGGTACAAAGGAGGATTTGAATCAGTTTATACGTACCCAATAAGAAAGTTATAATATATACAGTGTTCAGTCATTAAAATAGCAAAATGTGGACTCTATCCAAGTGTGTCTCAGACGCAAAAGACAGAATACATAGATATGAGACATGCGAGCAAAAAATGTTATTCAATACTTAGAAGTAATATTAAATAAATAAATGTAATGGTTCAGGAGGTTATGTTTGAGATATTCAAGATTCTGGATATGGTTAAAATAAAAAAAAATCAAAACAACATCATAAATATTTATCCCTCCCACTAATGATTATTTCTGAAATGGAAGATACAAATAAAATATAACAAAACATCTCATATTTTTTAGAAACATTATTAGGCTTCATCTTTTGAGATAGTTTTCACCTTCCACTTTCCTGAAGGCAAAGCCACAGACTCAACTGGAGAGTTCAAGTTCCAATCATTTGGGTTCTGGCCTCAAAACTAGCTTTCTATCCTTGCTCCTTTGAAATCTATTCTTCATAGAAAATCAAAGAACACTTATTTTAAATATTTAAGCCATATTAAATTCTGCTTAAAATGTTCCAAGAACGTTCCATGACACTTAGAAGAAAATAGAAACACTTTATCTGTTTGCAAAACCCCAAATAATGTGGCTCCTGTCTAACTTACCAATCTATGGTTTTATTGGTTGTCTTTAATCACTCTGCTCCAGATATTTAGACTTTCTCCTCTTCAGAAGGATCATACTCTCTTATCATGACACTGTTTTCCCTTTACCAGAATACTCCCCTTAAAATCATTCAGATCTCTGCTCAAAATGTCATTTCCTGAGATAGCCTTATCTATCAGTTACCTGTGTTTTGCAAGATGGTGTACAATAAATCCTCCAGGACTCAGAGACTTAAAAAGTATTTATTTAGCTCCTAAATCTATAGATCACTTCATTACTTGGGATTCAGCTGAATGGTTCTCCATTTCTTATTTGGGCTTAGTCACATATTTATATTGATAAGCTAACTTTCATCTAGACCTGTAGGGACAATTGGGCCACATATCTTTCATCTTCCAGGCAGGTTAGTCTAATTATATCTTCATGGTGGGAGCTGAGGTTGAAAAACTTAAGTGAAAGTTTTTGCACATGTCACATGTGCTGAGATCAATTAGCCAAACTCAGAATCTAACAGGGGAGGAATTAGACTCCACCACTCTAGTGAGATGACCTGCAACACAACATATGAAAGGATGTGGATACAGGGAGAAATGAAGACTGGATCCCACCAATGAAAACAATCTACCATAATCTGACCTCTGGCCACAATTATCCTCATTCCTTTTACATGCAAAAAACAAAACAAAGAAACAAACAAACAAAAAACCCCAAAACTACTCATCCCTAGCAAACCAACAACACTCCATTTAATTTGATCAACATCAAGTTCAAATGAGTCTCCTCTTACTCAGGGGAACTATGAACCAAAGTGACATCTCCTGTCAATGAACCCAAAGGATACAAAGGCAAGAGACATGCAGAATAACCACAATGGCCATTTTCATTCTAATTAGAAATGAATAATGAGATATAGAACTTGTCCATAGCAAATTTTAAATCCTGCCAGGTTAGTGTTGCCTGAGTGCCTGCTCTGGAAGTGGGATGTATCCTTTCAATAGACATTGATTCTATTTCATAGCAGTGGCCCCTCAGTCCTTTTCCCTCCATTTATCTTGACATTACCTCCTTGGACATCATTTGTTTTCCACTAAACTCCTTGGGGACTTCTACAAAAGCCATTGGAAAATATTGCAAAATTTTCTCAGCATGTTTCCTAGTAAAAATTTGGAAGCTCCAGGATCTGCTTTATAATAATTTAAGTAGACTCAGCTCTTTTTAGCTCAGACTGTGAAAACATTTTTCATTATTATCATCTGTAAAACTCTTTTACTATCATTGATTATAATCCAACTCATACAATGGAAGCCATCCTCATAATTACTTTTGCGCTCTGCTTCCCTCTCTGGTGTTATTTTCTACTATTTTGAGGTGAGGCTTCTGTGTGCTATGAACTAGAGCTTCCTAGAAGTTCTTTTGAAAGAGCTGAACATGTCTAGAAGGCACTACCTTAATTTTTTAAAAGGCCTTGACCAAAGGTTTCACAATCATAGAGTTGTGAGATTTGTACTCTGAGGCCATATTTTATTTAGAGTAGTACACTGGCAGAATAAAACAATGTCATTTCTCTAACCTTTCAAGTTCTGGCCCTTCAAACTGCAGACAATTTTTTTTTGTCTTTTTGAGCATATCTCTTTCTTGCACTATTTTGTACTATTCAGTTAAAAGGAATTAGCTTCTAATAGTCTGGAGAAATTTTTGTCCAAATCCAAGTTTATTATGTACATTTTTCATCTCTTTAGTTATAGAAGGATATGATTTTAGGAAATAATCCACTACTGCCTAGCACAGGTTCTACTACCTGTGTGTTTTTGCCATACCAAGCTTCTATCACCAGGTACATGGGATTTTTTTCCCACATAAACCATTACTCAACTCTTCAGACACCAAATGGGCATCCTACAAGTTAATTCAGTTCTGACACTAACTATCTGGAATCTGTGCAGACCCCACAAGTTAAGGACTCAGTCTGACAAGATTGCTCCCATTTCAGATAACAATTTCAACTTCCCACCAATTGTGACAGCTTGTTAGCATCTGCCCAATTTTATTTCCTCAGTATGCAATTCTGCAATTCTGAGCTGACTGGGTTTGGTTCTTAGAGTTGTTTATTGTCATTGAGCCTTCGGTTCCAGATGTGTCATTGGTTCTGGACTACTGTGGGAATTTAGTTCTCATAAGAAGACCTTGTGGAATTATTATCTCTAAGTGTGAGGTCATAAAGACCTTCAATTGCCATGTGTGCCATGCCCTGCACTGTCTGAGGTCAAATGTAATATAGAGACCATAGGGACCAATGTGTGTGGTTAGAAAGAAGGTCCCTCACAGTAGAACTAGAGGAGGAACAATAATAATGATAAAGTATATAAGAATAGGATGATGCTTGTCTCAAGGCAGTGTACAATTATGATGTAAGAGGCCATTAAATCTGTCAGCAATTGATGAATCTAAAGGTTGCTTAGGTTCCTACTCAGTGGGGCAAGAGTCTTTACCTTTGTCAAAATTTCACTATAGATATTACAGAATAAGTAAATAAACAAAGGAATCAAGAAAATTAACAGTCATCTCAGAGACTTCCAAATGGACAAGAAGCAAAATGACCCACAACACTTTAATTTTATAAAATGTGGCACAGAAATTTAAACTCACTGGAAAATGGCATGGTTAAACCACTTAGAATAAGATGAAATGGGTTAGGTTAAAGCCTTTTAAGGTGATCAAGAGATGTTTCTAGATAAAACCTTCGGAAGGAACAAGAGACATATTTTGGAAAAAAGGAACCATGGGAATAGACATTTTATGTAATGGAGCATTATGCATTGTATAAATAATCAGTTGTTTTACCTAAATAATTCAAGGGGAAATTAAAAAAAAAACAATAGGAGAAAATTAAAAATCAGATTCCTCTTAAATATTGATAAAAAGTAAAAAAAAGTGAGAGGTGGGGATTTATTGACTAGCCAGAATGTAACCTAATTTATATAAGAAAATTTTAAAAATCCACACTGCCTATGGTCTCTGGAGAGAAAGAGAAAAATAAATGAGAAGAAAAAAAAATTAGAGTTGTTAATTGATTTGCATTCATCAGAAGCATTATATTGAATGAAAGAAGTTAGACACTAAAAGATACAGAATATGTCATTCCACTTATATAAAGTTAAAATATACAAGCAATATTAATCTATTGTGTTAGAAGTTATTATGAATGATTTTTCCTGGCTAGTATGTATTAAAGAGAAGCAATATAAGAGAACTTTTGAAAGTTAGTTATTATTCCCTTTATTGACATTGTTGCTGGTTTCCTTTGTTAGATTCAACTTAGATGTCTGCTGTTGACTTTTTTTTTTTTTTGCTTTTTTTAGGGCCACACCTGCAGCATATGGACGTTCCCAGACTAGGGGTTGAATCGGAGCTGCAACAGCTGGCCTATGCCACAAGTGTAGCAATGAGGGTTCCAAGCCGCCTCTGCGACCTCCACCACAGTGCACGGCAATGCCGGATCCCCAACCCACTGAGCCAGGCCAGGGATCGAACCCGCATCCTCGTGGATCCCAGTCTGGTTTGTTAATGGCTGCTCCACGAAGGGAACTCCTGCTGCTGACTTCTGTACTATTCCATAAGTATACAATGCTTCTGGAAATATATTCATTACACATTTTCCCAGAAGTTACCATTTCACACCTACAGTTTGTAAAAATTAAAAGTGTGATGTAGAGAACATAACCGCCATGGCCAAGTTCGGAGACCTCTAGCTGTGTCCCCCAACAAAGATGAAGCATTAGACACCTATGCACAATCAAAAAAGCTCTGGGAGAGCACAGGAGTCCACTTGAGGAACCTCAACGACACAGTGGGGGGAGAAAAACACACCTGAGAACAACCACATGAAAAAAGGAAGGATGAACAGCTTCATCGTTACCTGTATCATCCCATCCCTGGGTCAAAACTGCACAGCACCGGCAAGGAAGTTCTCTGCTCCAAAGAGGTCCTCTCTCAGGAAAGGGAGGGCAGGAGGACCACACAGCTGTCTTAGCCTTTTGGGGTACTGCATGAAGGACCCACTTTGGTTTCACACCGTTCAGAGAACTGCAATGCCAAAGACATAGAGACAGATAAGAATGAGGCAGAAAGGCAAGGGATACCACTAGCAGCCACACAGTGGGAGTAATGGTTCATTCCCGTTTGATGAGTAAGAAGAAGTTTTGTGAGTTTAGGCAAACTGCCTAGAATACACAGTTCACTATGAAAGTGTAAAGACTTCAACCATGTTTAATCGGAATCAAACACCCATGCACATTACAATTAAGAAGTTATTAAAACAAATGTTATTTGGTAACCTTTTCTAACTTTGATCCCTGGCCTACAGAAATTACACTATTTTACCACTGAGGTCTTTGAGATGGGGAAAAATTAGCTAGGTTGTTGCAGTTCTTGTTTCTATTTTTCACAGGACAGAAATACTTTATTAGGTAAAAATATTAAAGAAATGAAAAATGTGATGAATTGTAATTTCATATCCTTCTATATATATTTTAGTCTAGTTTAGCTGTCATCCTATAGGAAATAATGTGAAAAAACAAAGTTATCAAGATTACTTTCTAAACCAAGTATTTTTAATAAATGGAGCTTATAATTCATATATTTAAAAAATACTTTCATGCTATTGGTATTCTTAAATGAATGAAATAAATCACTTAAGGAAGAAAATGTTGCACTACAAATATGGGGATTTAGTAAAAATTTAATTTGCAAAAATATTAACATGCTTTCCCTAATAAGTTCTAGTATACTCTGATCAAATATCCTTCAATTTGCCTTTATATGTGATATAGAACTTTTAGAGTTATATAAAATATATTGCTAAGTAATTCATTATGGTTAAATGTGGTTACAATGTACGTTAAAAATTATCATATATATGATTATCATAGTTTGAGATGGTATTTTGTATAGCTACTAAAATTTATATAGAAAATATTTTAAAGGTAAAAGGAATATTTGTTTTACTTTTCTTTTTGTAATTTGAGATACCAGAAGATTGAAAGCATCATAGTATTATGCCTTGCCTGTGTCTTTCAATAAATACTGCTTTTCTGTTCTGGAGATTACATTAGCAGTTTTTAAACAAGGAAGTTACAATTCCTCACATTTGCATTCCTTTAATATTTGCACAGCAAGCTTGATAAATTCTTAGTGTTGTCATTAGATCTTTGAATTACATACGTATTTGTATCCATACTTCTTGTGTTCAAGTAGCTTTATTGTTTTTGATTATAATGTTTAATGTTCTCTAACCAGAAATATTTGTTCTGTGTATTGTTTTGAAAGATTGCATACAAAAAAACCCGATATTCACAAAGACTAAGTAATACAAATCAATATTTAAAAGCTACTGACAGTAAATAAAGGAATTGGATACAAAAAATAGAACTATAACATCTCAGATTTTCTTTTAGTATAGTAATAAAAAATCTTATAGATGATACAGAACTGCTTAGAATTAGGAAAAGAAATTGGCATAGAAAGCTGCGCATAACAAGCAGCTCTAAAGTTCATCGGCAGAGAGAATACAAATATACTAAATCAGGATTTTGTTTCATCTTTTCTGGATATTAAGAAACCTCTGTTGGAGTTCCTGTCATGGCTCAGTGGCTAACGAATCCGACTAGGAACCATGAGGTTGCGGGTTAAGGATCTGGCATTGCCATGTGCTGTGGTGTAGGTTGCAGACGCAGCTTGGATACCGTGTTGCTACAGCTCCGATTCGACCCCTAGCCTGGGAACCTCCATATGCCGCGGGTCCAGCCCTAGAAAAGACAAAAAGACAAAAAAAAAAAAAAAGAAACCTCTGTTTTAAATGGGCCTAGACTAGGAAACCTATGGAATGACATTCAACCTAAAATAATTTATCTTGTAAAATTCTATTCTCTTGAGCACACAAAATTTCTGAGCACTTTTTAGCAGTCTGTCCCCCTTGGACTTGGCATTTCACTGTCCAGGAGAACTTGTTATCATCTGCATGCATCACCAATTCAATGCACATTGCTCATTCAAGTTTACTTATAAAAATCCTAAATAAGACTGGCTTTATTTGTGTTAATAGGAAAGTCACACAAATATTCACAAACAGCAGTAAGTCATAAATCATTTATATTTGATTTTAGAATTTATTATGTAAATTGCATTGTACAGTAGAATTATCATTCTAATACAATTTGCTTGGGATGTTATTTAAATTAGTTTGCATCCCCCTGTCATCCACAACCAAAAGTGAAATGAGTCAGCACACAGGTGTACTTAGGTGGGAAAAAAAAGCTGTTTGGAAATAAAAATGTGTTGCGTGAAAAATACAAAACAATAGATAATAGAGTAATGTTTACTCTGAGAAAGGTCTCATATCATTTATTTACTTAGTCACACAAAGTTTAGATAGAAGCGTAACATAGTAGTGTTTTGGGGGTAGAATATTTTTATAAAATTTTTGTCAATTTTATATCTCATAAATATCTCTGCCTCAGCACATCTCCAAAGGAATCGATCTCCTCATACTATTCTTAAATACATGTTCCACCCTAAATTCATTTTTTAACATTTTGGGTTTGTATATGCCCACAATATGTGTACTGAAATCCTGGGGCTTACTTGGTCACAAGAAAAAAAAGAATATACCTAATCTTCAAATAGATCACAGTGAAAGTTAAAAGTTCAACTACACATTGATTAGAAAATAATGAAAACAGAAGATTAGAAAAAGAACATATGACAGACTACTTTTTACCCAGCAGAAAATTTTCAAATGTAATTTCTTTCTTTTTGCTATAACATACTAATAACTTCAAACACGGAAACATTAGCACTTCTCCCAAAACTTGCTGGATCTTCTCTCTTTCTATCATCTTCAAACCTCCCCACCCTATCACTACTGAGTATGTTTGCATCTAAAATATTAAACAAAATAATCAAATATCTCACTTTCCCATCACTGTCAATCATCTTTTAAGAATGGGCTCCGTATTAAAGTACTTATAAAATAACTGTGATTGCATGAATTTTTTTGTCTGGCTTCTTTAGTGTACTGTCAGAATCTGGAGGGAAAGACCTGTGATTTACTCCCCCTGTATCTCCAGTAAGTAGCATTTACTGAAATCTAACACATAATCATTAAATATTTATTACGGAATAAATAATCCCCTTACTAAACAAATATTGCAAATGAATATAAATTCTAAATATCTCTGCTTCAATACAGATATCACAAATGTGCAAAATATTTGAAACAAAAGTCTATAAATAATAAATACAAAGGATCATTGAAGGTATAAACGAAGATGAACATCATGAAATATCAAAAATTACAAAGCAGAAGCCAGAATTTAAGTTTTCTTGAAATAATTTAGGCAATGATTAAAAAGAAAACAAGCTTATATTATTTATTCAGCCTTATTTTTTCCATTTCTTTCGTGTTGCTATGCAGACTTTGAGTCACAATTGCTAACAAGTTTTTCAAGTAATGGCAACAGACAGCCTGAAAAGAATTAAAGAAAGAATTGTGAAAGGTAAAGCAAATAAGTATAGAGCAACAGAAACTTAGGAACTGTAGAAACTTTAGATTTAAATCACCACTTAAGCCTGCATTTTTACAATATTTTTAAGACTAAAAAGCTATAAAAATAATAAGAAATCTCTTGTCTAGATATTCTAGCCTTTACTGAATGTGGAATGTTGACATCTCCAACTATTCCTCTAGGACTTTGTCTCTCTTCAATTCTATCCATATTTGCTTCATATATATAGCAATGCTTATATATTTGGGGACTGTGTTGCTAGGTATACATACGTTTACAATTTTTATATCTTTCTGATGATTTGATCCTTTTACCAATATCTAATATCATTCTTGGACTCCTATAATAGTTTCTTACTTAAAGTTTATTTTGTCTGATATTAGTATACCAACTTAGCCCTCTTTTGGTTACTATCAGTAATGAAATACCTTTTTCCCTATTTTTTACTTTCCATCTATTTGTTTGGATCTGTGACTCTTTTATAGAAAATATATCATTGGTTCAGCTTTATTTTCTTAATGCTTCTACAACATCTGCCTTTTGATTAGAAATTTGAATCCATTTACATATAAAATAATACTTTTGAGGAAGGCCTTCTGCTATTTTGCTATTTGAGTTTGGTATGCTATGTCTTTGCTGTCACTCACATGCTCCATTCGTGACTTAATTTGTATTTAGTTTAGCAGATTTTTTATATTGTTATTTTAATTTATTAATTTTGCATGTATTTTTTAGATATTTTCTTTGTGTTTATCATGTGGATCACATTTAACATTATAAATATGTAAGAATTTAATTTGAATTGACATGATCTTGACTTCAATAGCATACAAAAGTTCAAATTTTATACAAATCTGCTCACTTTTATGCTATTATTTTCACAATACATCTTTCTTCATGTGTGCACCTGTCTAAATCATGTAGGAAATAAAACTTAAGAGTTATAAACCAAAAATATAGTAAAATAGGTTTTTATATTTGACCATGGAGTTACCTTACAATATATATTTATAGCTTCACATGACTGATTTCCTGATTAGTGCCCTTCTATTTCAACCTGATAACATTATTTTGCATTTATTTTAGACAAGTCTGTGATAATGAAATTCTTCAGTTTACATTTATACATAAATGTCAGGGAGACCCAGGTTGATTAGAAAAGGCTTAAATATTAATTTGCAAATAAGCGTGTCTTGGACTTTCCAAAACAGTGACCAGGGTTCACACTGGGTATAGAGGCTACTACTTATTTAAGATGCCATTGCAATAAAGAAAGAAGTCAAGGTCAATTAAAAAGGGCAAAAATCGGGGAGTTCCTGTTGTGGCTCAGTGGGTTAAGAACCCGACTAGTATCCATGAGGACATGGGTTTGATCCCTGCCCTCACTCAGTGTGTTAAGGATCTGGCATTGCTGCATGCTGCATCATAGGTCACAGATGCAGTTCAGATCCCACCTTGCTGTGGCTGTGGGAACTTCCATATGCCAAAGGTGAAGCCCTAACAAGCAAAAAAAAAAAAAAAAAAAAGCAAAAAAAACCCCAGAATCCTCTTGTGTGGTGGGTGCAGTGGATTAAGGAGCTAGTATCATGCAGCAGCTTGGGTCGCTGCTATGGTGTGGGTTCATCCTTGGCCTGGGAACTTCTATATGCCATGGGTGTGGCCCAAAAAAAAAAATTTGGTGAAAACTTCTCCTATTTCCAAGTTCCTTTTCCTTGACCTGACATTTTCTTGGTTACTTAAAATATTTTACTGTTTTCCGGAGTTCTGACAATGTTGTTTCTGAATAGTTTCTTCTTCTTCTTCTTCTTTTTTTTTTTTTTTGTCCATTCTACCTGCGGTGGAATGAATTTGGAGCTGGATCTGCCTACTCCACCATTTTCCTAATGTCAGTCCAGTAATCCTTCATTTTATCTTCAAGCACAGATTTTTAACTTTGGAAGAGGGGCCATACAACTAAATACAAAATATTAGCATAGTTTTATAAAATAGATATTGAAAATGAAAGGAGTGTTTACTAAAGAGGAAGAGGTGGTTGGGCTTCACAAAGTGCAATGCTGCAGATTTCATACAGTAAGAAAACTAGGTTTTCCAAATAATAAAAACATAAGTCCCGATTTCTCTTGACAACCCTGTCAGAAGCAACATATTTTAATTTAAACTGGAGGAGTTCCTATTGTGGCTCAGCGGATTAATAACTCAACATAATGTCTGTGAGGATGCAGGTTCAGGTTCGATCTCTGGCCTGGTTCAGAGGGTTAAAGATCCAACATTGCTCCAGACGAGGCTCAGATCCTTCATTGCTGTGGCTGTGGCTAGGTTGGCAGATGCAGATCTGATTCAAGGTCTAGTCTGGGAACGTCCATATGCTGCAGGTGCGGTGTAAAAAAAAAAAAAAAGCAAAGGTATTACTTTCAATCCAAAGAAAATATGACACGTACTAGGCAAATAAGGCATGAGATGGTCCTGCTATTATAGTTTGCACAAACGTATGGATGTTCTCTAAGATGCTTACAATATGAAGGTTTTTAATTTAATAAAGAAATTGGAGTTCCCATCATGGCTCAGTGGTTAACGAATCCGACTAGGAACCATGAAGTTGCGGGTTCGATCCCTGGCCTTGCTCAGTGGGTTAAGGATCCGGCATTGCCGTGAGCTGTGGTGTAGGCTGTAGACGCGGCTCGGATCCCGTGTTGCTGTGGCTCTAGTGCAAGTCGGCAGCTACAGCTCCAATTAGACCCCTAGCCTGGGAACCTCCGTATGTCCCAGGAGCGGCCCTAGAAATGGCAAAAAGACCAAAAAAAAAAAAAAAAAGAAAGAAAGAAAGAAAGAAATTAACATGTGCTTTAAATAAATGGGCTACTTAAGTAAATTGTTAAATATTATAAGTGAATCTTATTTACTTACAAATTTAGATAGATAGATATGAATGGGTTTGAATGAGTATTATACTTTTATTATCATCTATAACCTCACTGGTTAGGCAAAAAAAAAAATTAATTTCAACTGCCTGGATTAAAACTAAAAATTTTTATACAGTTACATTTTTATACTGCATTTCCTCATTATTCATTGTATTTAGAATATTTCATTTGAAACTTCGTTGCTGTTATTCTCTATAATTTGTAGGCAAGTAAACAGTCATTTTTAAAAGAGACCATGAGCAGAATGGAAAACAAACAAACATATTCATGAAATATATGGCAAATCTCTAAATCCCTAAAAAAAGCAAATGGAATATTAATACAAGGGCATTTTAATGAAGAAGGTATTTCTCAGTAATTTTATTTAAAAATAGTGTTAAATAGATTTTAAAATCTATTTAAAACTCAGTATCAACATATTCATGACTGACTTTGTCAGGAAGAACATTTCCTTTTTAATGTTATATAGTTTTCCTCTACTAAGTAAACATGAAGTTTACTTAACTTCTATACTTAATCTGTTCTGCTTCAGTTTTAATATATATTTATAAGGACAATTGTTTTTAATGTTTTTCCTCTAAGAGTAAATAAAAAATAATGTAATTCTAAAGAGAGGAAATTTGTCCTCCAAGCAAATTAATCTGCTTATGTAATAAAATTAATAATACATTTTACTTTGAATTACACAAATAGACTCATTTCCCAATTTCCCTTTTCTTAAATTATAAATGCTTTCCTCCATAAAAACAAATACTTAATACAGCTAAGTAGGAATTTCATTGCAAGTCTGAAGAGCTTTCTGTGGTTGGTCATTTTCCATTTATATCTGGGCTCAAGTTGACAAATGTTCTGTAATTGCTCCTGTATGCCATACAGATCACTAGATTAACATAACTACCATGTACAAATTTTCATTACTTGAATTCTAGGTAAGATATACTAAGATTAATGGATAGATGACAAGTTAAAATAATTATTTTTCATTATTTTAATCTTTCATTTTCATTTTATTTGAAGTCCTAATTGTCACATATTCAATACATACCACTGTTCTTCTTAAGCAAAGTTGACCAACATTCCAAAATCACTGATAACAGATGAACAAGATAAAAACATTATCCTTCCCTTTTTAGGTAGTTTGCTTTCTGTGATAGGCAGGATTCTAAGGCGGTTCCCCTCTTCTTTGTCCCTGAGCGTTACTCTTATGATTATGTAACCTTATATAGCAACAGAAAATTTATGATCTAATTCAAGATACTATTCAGTTGACTTTACAGTATGGAGACTACCTGGATGGACCTAATTAACTGTATCTGCTTTTTCAAAGCAGAGTTTTCTTTAGCTGGTGCAGCAGAGAATGTGAGACATTCAAATAATGAGGGAGATTTAACATGATGAAGGTTCCGTCTTGCTGAGATAGAGGAAGCCACAAAATAGGGACCTAAGAGTGGCCTGGAGATGCTGAGAGCAGTTCTCAGCTGACAGGAAGAAGGAAAACAGGAATTCAGCCCTGAGTCCTAAGGAAATGAATTTTGTGAATAACAGAAATATGCTTGGAAGCGGATCCTAAGCTGCAGACGAATATCGACTTGTTCTGGCCTTGGTTTAGCCTGAGCAGAAAACCCAAACATACCATTCCTGACTTCAGGTCTATAGACTATGAACTAATAAAATAATATTTTTTAAGCTGCTAAGATTATTATAACTTACTCTGCAGCAATAGAAAAGCAGTAAAATTTCAAAATGACCCCTTTATTTTTATCAAACCTATATATAGAGCATTTGATATTCCACCATATTTCCTTCACATATACTTTTTGTGATTTAACTTTGCAAATTTTTCCAATATCTAAATATTCACTTGCTATTATCAAGTATTTCTTCCTGGCATCCCCACATTTCTAAGAAACCTTGAAGTTCCCCTTTAAAGAACATGTTCCTCTGAAAGAGCAAGTTCCTTTTTCTCTACAATAGACAAGACAATCTAGGAAATCAGAGCAATCATTAGCACTATTGATAATTTTGCTGTCACAATGGGTCACAGCTGAAGACTATGTCAGGTCATGATCCAGCCAAAGCCACAATAGTTTGTCATCCTGATCCTCAAGATCATGTTTTCACTTTTATTTTTGGTAATTTGTATGCATTTGCTTATTCATTATTACACACACACACACGCATACACATATACATGTTATGCCAGCTGTCTGAGTCCCAGATGGGCTTACCAATTTCAGCAGCATATTTTGTGGGAATCAAGTATTTCTCACAAACACAAAGGATATTTTATTAAGCACACATTAGAAGGCCAGAGCTCCCTGATGCTGAGATCCCTCTTGGAGTGTTGGCATCTTTCCTTGCTATCAAACTAAGATTAGAGCCTTCTGAACCATATTTCCTTAATTTCAAATAACATCATGAAAAATGGGTGAGAGTTTTGGCTCACTCTCTACCAGAAGGTCCAGGGTATACCTGGGCATATTACTACACCAGGTTATACCTTACATTTGGATAGACAGATTTTTCCAAGCCAACACACACACATACACACACACACAGAGCCCTTCACAACCACAGGTATATCACATCCCCTTTGACATATTCCATTGCCATATTCCATGTAAAGGAATTTATAGGTCACACTCACAATCCAGGGAAGGTTATCATACTCTGGAATGGCCATTTAGGGTCATCACTGCCTACCATAATGATGAAAATGGCAATAAACTTGGCTCATAGTGCTTTTACTGTCAGGAATTCTTAAATCACTCATCCATGTAGTCAACTAAATTTTATGAAGCAATTATTGGGCATGTTTCTAATTGTGGAAGATAGTGCAGTGAACAAAGTAGATCAACTTTCTGCACTCACAGAGTCTACATCCATCCTATTTGACAAGGTATAAGATAAATGCAGAGATGCCTGCCATGAAATCAGATAATAGAGAGCTGTGAAGAAAACTAAAAGAGTGTAAGTGATTAGAGAGTTATAGGGGTGATGTTATTCTAGACAAGAAGGACTGGAAATACCACTCTGGAGAGTAGTATTTCAGCACTGACTTGAAAGAAATAAAAGCACACTGGCATAGAGCCAAACACATTCCTGGCAGAGGGAAGAGCAAGAAAGGTGGTAGGGCAGAAGTGTTGTTGAGAATAGTAGGGAGACCAGGAAATCTGGGCCAAGATGAGGAGAAGAAAAATTGAGGAGATGATGCCAAAAGTTCATTCAGAGACAGGATAATGAAAAATCATGGTGGGGTTCTTATTTATTTTGCCTGTGATGCAAACACCCGTATGAGAGTGTGCGTGTGTGTGTATGTGTGTGTGTGTGTGTGATGTGTTGAACAGGGAAGAAAAAAAGGGAGAGATGCATTTGTTTCTGACCTTTTAATTGGAGAGTTGCATGAAAATAAAATTTAAGGAGCAAGAAAGGAATATAAAATCATTTTGGTATCACTGCAATATTTCAAGCACGGGATTATAGCAATTGTTGCCATGAAGACACTGAATAAAGGCAAAAATAATTTCTTGACTATCATCCACAAATGAATGGTCTTAATAATCAGGAGTTTCTAAAACATTCAACCATTTCCTCAGGACTGCTTGTGTTCCTCTGCCTTTCTACATCTTTGTTTACATTCCAGAATGCCACCACTTTTGTGCTAAGGTTGATCTCCGTAAAGACACCATTCATTCCTTCATCTGCCATGGATCAGTCTACCATCCTTTCAGTCTACCATCCTATGACTGATAACACAATTGTAAGTAGCATAAATTTAGATAAGAGAGAATATATTAGTCAGGATTCAGGATTATAAATTTTCAACATTATATCCTTAATGAAGTAAATGAGAGTGGAAAAACTTTTTTGAAACTTACAAAACAATACTGTATAATATTCAGTAATAGAAAATGTCCTATTTATTGTGTACCTTACTACAATTATTTACTTTTTAGATACGGCTCTTCAGCTCTTTTCTTCTTTGGAGAGTTTATAAATATTTAATGGGTTTTCAGCAGAGACCTATTTTTAGTTTTAATATTATTTCTACTTGCTAGCCGGCTAGTAAATCCAACTTTTCTCCTACAGTGAAATAATATAAATGAGATGAACTAAACAGTAGGATTTGGGCAGAAGGACAGTTTATCTAATTTTCAATAGACTTTCCAACAAGTATTGTTCAAATGCTAAGTTTAGAATATAAAAAAAGCATTTTTTGTGAAAATAGTTAATATATAATTTTTGACTCAATGGAACTTAAAACAATATGGGTTGTTTCCAAGGAAGCTCCCGACAATGCTCTTGTCAGCGAACCAGTAAAGCCCAGTCATGTAAGAGACTATTCCTGTATGGATGTTTCTAAAGGAAATACCAGTAACACAGTTTAGAGAGTATTATGTTATAATGTGAACTCATGATGAATAAAACACTCAAACATGATCATCTCTGTGTGCACACATATGCCAACTGCTCGTGTCGAACTTTGAGTATTTAGAGGAGATGCTTACAGAGGCTTTTATCTGGGCATCTAAAAACAGAAACCCATGTGTGCTTGATGTTTTTTATTAGATAAATTCTACTTTTACACTTTTTTTTTTTCAGCTGTGCCTGTGGCATGGAGAAGTTCCCGGGCCTGGGGTCAAACCTAAGACACAGCAGCGATGTTGAATCCTTAACCACTAGGCCACCAGGGAACTCCATACATTTTTGTCCATGGAATTAAGCACTTTTCCACAATGCATTTAACAACAGTTGTTTTAGTTTTGGTAGAATGCCTGAATTTTGTAAAATACAAACTTGTATGAAATACATTTAAGCTATGAATTGCTTTTTGAATTCACCTGACTTTTCCCAAATAGCACATTTGACTGTTTTCTTATTTTTCTGTACTTTTGGAATCCTGTGATGCTTCCTGTCCACATATATATACAAATATATACATACTAATACGTATATGCCTACATGTAAAATACATGTATTTCTTAATTTGAAGTTTACAGTTTAAAAACACAGATAAGGTTAACTGTCCCACAAAATCATATCTTATTTTGCATATTAATTTTTCACAACCAAGGAAAAGTAATATTGAATGAAAACATATGTTAATTCCAAAAAAGTTAATTTTATAGAATACAAATTAATACTTGAAAAAAGTCATCGTTTTTTTTATTTAAATGATCATATCCATTGAAACTGGAAGAATTTTTATCTTGTAATTCAGAAGCTAAACTTTTACTTGGCCTATAATTGTCCTTTTTTATCAAGTATGACAATATCCATCTTATAACCAGTATCCTTAGGCCACATTGAATGTGAGTACAGTATTTCAATTAAAATCTACTATCTTTGCAACTCATGTATTTGTCTCAGATTCTCTCTCTCTCTCTTTTTTCTCCTTTTCTGCTTTCCATTGTGCTAACTAACCACTTTTGAGGGGATTCTATCTCATTTCCTCTATTAACTTGCATGGATACATCTTGCTGTCAATTATTTTAATGGTACCCTATGATTTACAAGATACATTTTTAATTATTCAGTTTATCTTCAAGTAACATTATACTACTTCACATGTAAGTAGTATATTCCCAATTCCTTCTTCCTATTCTTTGTGCTATTCTTATAATCTTCTCTTTTAAATACTGCATAAACACACAATACAGTACTGCCATTTTTTACTATTTTTAGTAAGTGAGAAAAATAATGAATTTCATTGTGCCATCATCTTTTCATTTCCAGTGTTTTATGTGTCCAAATTCTGATAGGCTATTTCTGTCGATATCCCTTAATATTTTTTACAGAGTAGGTATTTTAGCAATTCTCACAGTTTTGGTTTTATCTGAGAAAGTCATTATTTTTCAGTCATTCACACCATGGTAGTTACTATTACAAAGTGATGCTAAAGTGAACATTTTTATACATGCCTCTACAACATACAAGGAATAACTTTCTCTAGCTTAGGTCCAAGGTGGAATTTCTAGGTCACAAAATATATACAACTTCAATTTTACTGATTATTTCTGAATTTCTATACAAAATGGGCTATGCCCACCAACAAATGTACTAATTTTATTTCACAGCCCTTATTTTTCCTATTCTATACTGTGAAGGGTCAGAATTTAGTTTGTGTATGATGTTTCTATCTCTTAAACATATATATAGAGATATATACATATAAACATATGTATACACACATGTATATACATATGCACTTTGCCTTATTATGTTTATTTTTTAAAATAATATTTAAGACCTAATATAAAATAATTTAATTATTTAACTCTTTTGGAATCCTCTTAATATATAATTATGAAAAAAAATATAGATCTTAATAGACTGTGAAGGGTGAGATATTGACATATGAGCTCCATTATTATGCATGATATCCTCCTCTCCATTGCTTCTAAATTTCAGAAGCATAACTAAAGTAACTCAATAGGAGCTATAGAGTTTTCAGGGAAACAATTAAAAATTTTGTACTTTATTAACATCCTTTTTTGGGGGCAATTTATAATTCTGGTTTCTTAGTGAAGTTTTTAGTGTTGAAAGCTATCGGGAAGACAATGAATATATAGTGAATTTAGCTGAAATTATGTTACTATTAAGGGTAATATAAGTATATGGTAAAATGTCATGAGACATGTTTCTACAATATTTTCTTAGCCTCTTTGCTTCTATTTTCTATGCTGAAAACTCCATCCTGTCCTGCCTTACTTTATCCCATATTCCTGCTTGAAAAATAGTCACAGTGCTGGTAAATGACTTAAGCTTAAGAACAAAGACCTAAAGGCATAAGTTATTCATGTGGTCAGCTGCATGAGGACATAATGCATTGGTCTAGGCATGCCATTTGCACAGCATGATATGTCCTCTAAAGAATAAGAGGAAGATAAGCCTCATGGCCCCAAGGGGTTTATGGTGGGTCCTTAGCAGGATATGCATTAGCAAGGAGAACCAAGGTGCAAACCTAGGCATGGGCATGCAGGGTTGCTGCAGACAGGCATGCAGTCTGCCAGAAGTACAATGGTGATTCTCTAGAATGGTATGCATAGATAGCTGATGCCAAGCTTCCTGAATGCTAAGGACTGTTAAATGCCTAAAGGTCAGAATAAAGCTTAATCAGCTACCGGCTATGTGACTTTTAAAATAATTAAAAAAAAAAAAACCCAAAAACCTATATCCTGCATCTATAGCCCCCTCTTCACTTGACTAATCCCAAAGAGCACAATAAAAATCAGTGTGGTTTCTTGAGGTGGGGATCTTGGTCCCTGAGACCTTGAGTTCCCCCCACCCGGCCCCGTTCACAGCTTTAATTAAGATAAAGTGTCTTTGTGTCTTGTCTATGTTAACTTTTTTCCTTAAGTTTCTCAGCACCCGTTCTTCAGCCCTAATCTGCTGAGCTGGTCTCAGCAGTAGAAGATAACTGATTTTCCCAATCAATGATAAAAGTTTTACTTTCAATAAATGTATGATTAGAGAGTATATAGGATAAAAAACATATAATCTGCCTTTTTTGCAATTCTTTTCAAAATATAGAATTTAGGACAACAATTAATGACTCGTCAGGAGTTCATAACCAATTATAATCTCAACTCCTGCAATAGCTGAAAAGACAACATAGAAAAATATTCTCTATGTTATCAGGAAAATACTGGCTATTTTTTATCAAGGTTACTTTGCTGATATATATAAATTAGGTATCATTAAAGCACAAATAAAATGTTCATTTTATGTCCATTTTCATCTTATTGAACACTGTTTAAAATGAATAGTAATTATTAAATTTGCAGAAAATACTAAAAAGAATCAGAAGTGGTCATATAGAATACCTCAGATGAGGTGTAATATATAGCATTAAGAAAACAAAAGGTATTTAAACTTTTAAAAGTAATTAATAATTAATTTAGATGTACTCAAGTCATGTAGACTTAAAAACCCACAATATGAGAGTTGTGAGTTTAAATTTTATTCAGAGTCTTTCTGAGGACTATAGCCTGGGAGACAGTCACTTAATAGTTCAGAGTTAGCTTCAGAGGGGTAGGGAAGAAGCCAGTATAGATATGAATTTTTGGTTAGGAGATGCATGTGTCAAGCATAATCTTGGTAAAAGATTACTGCTAATCACGAGGAACAAATATCCCAAGTTAATGATTTTAGTGCTTTTCTATATATGTGATGATACAGGAATCTGGGGTCATTGAAATTCTTCTTGAGATGCTTATCTAACTATCTAGGGGCCCATTTATCCAAAGCACAGAATATCTAAATCTGTTTTTCACCCTGAATTTCTCTCAGGGTGTAAATACTGTCAGTGCAAAGTTGTTTGAAAAAATATATGAAATACGTTTCAGCCACAAATTACTTTTTTGTTCACAGCTGTACCTGACATTTTGACATAGTTGTTATATAATGTTGTTAATGCTTGACTTTTAATAATTTTAATATAAACTGTTATAAAGTAGTTATCCTTAGTCTCACTCACTTTACTTTTATTCTGACCTTCACTGACCTGCATATTGAAATTCATATGGCCATAGACTAAGATTCATAAACTAGAAAATACACAAAAGCAAATACAGAGTCGGTTCTCTACTTTTTAAATTCTCATAGATCCCAATTCTTTTCTAATAATGTGGCAAAATGTTTAAAAACAACTCCATAGGGCAGCTCTCCTCTATCACATATCCCTTACCTTTCTTTCATTCTTTTTAATTTTATTTTTAAGATTTTTTTTCTATTATAGTTGATTTACAATCTTCCTTCAATTTCTTCTGTACAGCTAAGTGACCTATATATATAATTAAAATTATATATAATTATATCATATATAATTTTTCTCACATCATCCTCCATCACATTCCATTATAAATTACTAGATATAGTTCCTTGTGCTATACAGCAGGATCTCACTGCTTATCCATTCCAAATGCAACAGCTTGCATCTACTAACCCCAAATCCCCAGTCCATTCCACTCCCTCCTCCTTGACAACCACAAGACCCAGCATTGCCAAAGCAATCCTGAGGAAAAAAAACAAATACAAGAAAACAAAAAACAAGCAGGAGGCAAAACTCTCCCAGATTTCAGACAATATTACAAAGCCACAGTAATCAAGACAGTGTGATACTGGAGTTCTCATCGGGGCTCAGTGGTTAACGAATCCGACTAGGAACCATGAGGTTGCGGGTTCAATCCCTGGCCTTGCTCAGTGGGTTAAAGATCTGGCATTGTTGTGAGCTGTGGTGTAGGTCTCAGACGTGGCTCAGATCCTGCATTGCTGTGGCTGTGGCATAGGCCGGTGGCTACAGCTCTGATTAGACCCCTGGCCTGGGAACCTCCTATGCCACGGAAGCAGCCCAAGAAAAAGGCAAAAAGACAAAAAAAAAAAAAAGACAGTGTGATACCAGTGCTAAAGCAGACATATAGACAAGGGAAACAGAATAGAGCACCCAAAAATAAACCCAGAAGAGGGAAGAATATAAATTGGGAAAAAGGCAGTCTCTTCAGCAAGTGGTGCTTGGAAAACTGGAAAGTTTCACATAAATCAATGAAACTAGAACACACCCTCACATCATGCACAAAAATAAAATCAAAATGGCTTAAAGAATTAAACATAAGTTGCCATGAGCTGTGGTGTCGGTTGCAGACGTGGCTCAGATGTAGCATTACTATGGCTCTGGCATAGGCTGGCAGCAACAGCTCTGATTAGACCCCTGGCCTGGGAACCTCCGTATGCTGTGGGTGAAGCCCTAAAAAGGGCAAAAGACAAAAAAGAAAAAACAATTAAACATAAGATAAAACAACATAAAACTCCTAGAAGAGAACATAGGCAAAGCACTCTGATATCAACCATACAAATGTTTTCTTAGATCAGTCTCCCAAAGCAACAGAAATAAAAAAATAAACCACTGTGATCTAATCAGAATTAAAAGGTTGATTAGAAAGAAAACCATAAAAAAAGACAAGCTATGGAATGGGAGAAAATAATTTCAAATGATGGATGCAACCAACAAGGGCTTAATTTCCAAAATATACAAATGACATATACAACTCAACAGCAAAAAAGCCAACAACTTAATGGAAAAAATGGGCAGAAGACCTGAAGAGACATTTCTCCAAAGAAGATGTACACATGGCCAACAGGCACATGAAAAAAATGTTCAACATCACTAATTCTTAGAGAAATGCAAATCAAAACTATAATGAGGTACCACCTCACACCAGTCAGAATGACTGTCATTAGTAAGTTCACAAATAACAAATGCTGGAGAGGATGTGGAGAAAAATGTACCCTCCTTCACTGTTGCTGGGGATATAAATTGGTACAACCACTATGGAAAACAGTATGGAGGTACCTCATAGAACTACCATATGCGGCTGTCCAGTTTTCCCAGCACCACCTACTGAGAAGACTTTTTCCCATGTTATATTCTTGCCACCTTGGTCAAAGATTAATTGAGCATAGGTGTCAGAGTTTATTTATGGGTTCTCTATTCTGTTCCATTGGTCTGTATGTCTGTTTTGGTACTAGTACCACACTGTCTTGAATACTGTGGCTTTGTAATATTGCCTGATGTCTGGGAGAGTTATGCCTCCTGCTTGGTTTTTGTTCCTCAGGATTGCTTCAGCAGTTCTGGGTCTTTTATGGTTCCATATAATTTTTTGGATTATTTGTTCTAGTTCTGTGAAAAATGTCATGGGTAATTTGATAGGGATTGCAGTGACTCTCTAGATTGCTTGGGGTGTATGGCCATTTTTATGATATTAATTCTCCCAACTGAGGAGCATGGAATATCTTTCCATTTCTTTGAATCCTCTTTAATTTCCTTGATTAATGTTTTATAGTTCTCAGCATGTAAGTGTTTTTACATCCTTGGTCAGGTTTATTCCTAGATATTTAATTTTGGGGGGTGTTATTTTAAAATGTATTGTATTTTTATATTCCTTTTCTAATATTGCATTGTTAGTGTAGAGAAATGCAACCAATTTCTGAATGTTGATCTTGTATCCTGCCACTTTGCTGATTTTGATAATCAGTTTGAGTAGTTTTTGTGTTGAGTCCTTAGGATTTTCTATATATAGTATCATGTCATCCACATACAGTGACAATTTTAACTATTCTCTTTCAATTTGGGTACCTTTTATTTCTTTTGTTTGTCTGATTGCTGTGGCTAGGACTTCTAATACTCTGTTGAATAACAGTGGTACATGTACCCGTGTGTTCATTGTGGCACTATTTGCAATAGCCAAGACATGGAAACAACCTAAATGTCCATCAAAAGATGAGTGTATTAAGAAAATGTGATATATATACACAATGGAATACTACTGAGCCATAAAAAAGGACAAAATAATGCTATTTGCAGCAACATGGGATGGAACTAGAAACTCATATGAAGTGAAGTCAGAAAGAGAAAGAAAGATACCATGACATCACTTATATCTGGAATCTAATATATGGCACAAATGAACCTATGTGCAGAAAAGAAACAAATCCATGGACTTAGAGAACAGACTCTTTCCTTCTTAACAGCAAGAAAAGCAAAAATTTAAAGATAGACAAAAACATGGAAGACAATTACAAGCTTTGGCAAAATGTCAAGTAACACTTGTATAGCCCAAATACAATTTTTTACTGAGTACTTAAAAGTGAAGAGAAAGTATCTGGGAATATTTTAAACAAGTATTAAGAGCAAAGAAAATCAAACTATAAACAATTAGTAAATTACATTTTAATCAAATTTAAAAATAGGATGATTTCTCATAACATTGAAGAGGGAAGTGCATCCCCTAAAATTGCTAGTGATGAGTTTATACTTACCCCAATGAGATTCTCTAGAATATACAGGAAGCCTGGCAAGGGAGATACTTCAAATTCTATTTTAATTATCCAGTCCAGACTTTTTTTTCAGATGGCCATTGTGAAATAAGGTCTGTTTTGCTATTTTTTTTTTTAACAACTGTCTGGTGCAATATCTCTGTGACAAAAGAGATGTCCTAAATACTGTGAAGGTACAGATTATAAATGTGAACAAAAATGGATACTTAATTCTCAAAAACAAACAGCAGCAAGAGAAACAGAGAAAATGAATAATATTACATGTCTATGAGGAGGGAGAATCTGAGTCAGAAGGGCTATAAGACTTACATTTCAAGCCTGGTGTACTCAGTTTTTGAATACTATGTGTGTGTTCCTGATTATCCTGTTTTATAGCATAAAATTTGAAAAAGTGTATACCAGAGAACATAGAAAAAAAATAAGAAAGAAAAAGAAGGAAGGAAGGGAATTTAGAAAATAAAAAATCCTAAAGAGAGATGGAAGTGTTCAATAAAGTAATATATTTCTTCTTCTCACCTTCATTCCAAAAGATCCCTCCCCAATAAAAATAAAGCAACTGATAGCATAATTAGAAAAATAAATATTCTTTTGTTATCCCTTCTATTCCTAGAGAACTGGCTCATATGTGAAAGAAAACCTGCAGATATTTAGGCTTTCACCTGAAGAAATAAATGTAAAATATACTAATATTTGATAAAGAATGAGAAGTTTTTTTTTTTCCTCAAAAGCTGACATCTCTCTTGTTGTTAAAATAACCTTGAAGGAATTCTGTAAATGATATAGATTTAGAAATGTTTGTGGGCTACATAAAAGCTTGCAATATTGGAAAAGGTCAAGGACTTGCCATAAATAAGCTAAGATCTTAAGAGGAATACATTTAAACTCATTTAAGCTTTCTGAGGAAAAACACAGCCTTCTATCACCACACATCAAAAGTGGCAAAGAAGATTTACACTTAGGTCTTATTTAGGTAATTTAACCTGAAACTTGATTTTTTTAAATTATTTATTATTGGGAGTTCCCGTCATGGCTCAGTGGTTAACGAATCCAACTAGGAACCTTGAGGTTGAGGGTTTGGTTCCTGCCCTTGCTCAGTGGGTTGGGGATCCGGCGTTGCCGTGAGCTGTGGTGTAGGTTGCAGACGCGGCTCGGATCCCACGTTGCTGTGGCTCTGGCGTAGGCCGGTGACTGCAGCTCCGATTCGACCCCAGCCTGGGAACCTCCATATGCCGCGGGAGCGGACCAAGAAATAGCCAAAAAAAAAGCCAAAAAAAAAATCAAAACAAACAAACAAAAAAATAAAATTATTTATTATTGTACTAAGAACATGTAACATGAGATCTAACTTCTTAGTGAAATTTTAAGTAAACAGTACTGCTGACTGTAGGTTCAATGCTGTATAGATTTCTAGAGTTCACTCATCTTGCTTAAGTGAAATGCTGTTTGTTGATTAGTAATTCCCCACTTTCCCCTCTTCCAGCCCTGGCAAACTTCATTCTACTCTTTAGTTAAATTACTCTGACAATTTACATTCCTCATACAAATGGAATCATGCTCAGGGCTTATCCATATTGTCACATATATCAGAATTTTCTCTTTTTGTGTCCGAATAGCATTCCACTATTTAGATACAGCATATCTGCTCATCTGTCAATAGCCATTCAGATAGTTTCTACAACTTGGCTACTATGAAAAGTGTTGTAATTGACATGGGAGAACTAATGTCTTCTCAAAATGCCAGTTTGTATTTTTTTTGGATAAGTACCTGTGAGTGAAATTTCTGGATCATATAGTAATTATACTTTCTTTTTGAGGGACTTTCATTCTGTTTCCTACAGCAGCTGCACTATTTTACATTCACACCAGCAGTATGCCAATGTTTTGATTTCTCCACATCCTGACCAACACTTGTTCTTTTTTTGAGAACAGCCAACCTTAGAGGTATAAGGTAATATCTCATTGTGGTTTTGATTTGCATTTCCCTGATGATTAATGACATTGAGCATTTATTCATATAACTGTTGGCCATTTGTAGGTCTACTTTGGGGAAATGTCTATATGGCTCTTTAGCCCATTTTTTTAATTGGGTATTTAGTTTTTCTGCTATTGAGTTATAGATATTTGATACTTATTTTAGCATGTTCTTTCCCCTCCCTGAAGTATTACACAAGAAATAGGTTGTCAAATTTTACTGAATCTTGAATTAATATTTTTTTAAAAAAGGAAATATACTAAAAACCTTTCTCCTAAAAGATTGGCATTTTACATTAGGATAATGCACATGAAATTGAAAATAAATTGTCACTGAAAACTCTACTCATTTTGCTGTGATAACCTATATGGGAAAAGAACGTGAAAAATAATGGATATTTGTACATGTATAACTGAATCATTGCTATACAGCAGAAATCAACACAATATTGTAAACCAACTATATTTCAATAAAACTTTTAAAAAGAAAAAGAAAAGAAATTGGCACTGAAATGAATTGTAATTGTCATTAATGTAGTCACTTTATGGAAAATAAATGTATATTTAGCATGTCTGAATAGTTTACATAGTTGGGTAGTATAAATATCCACATAGTTTAAGATCAACATGAACCAAAATGACTGAAACAGGGAACTGTTTTCATCTCAGTTCTCCTCTTCAGTGACTTATGTCAAATTTTTAAAATTTCCGCTTAGTATAACTAATATATTATACCCCAAATTATACTATTACACATTAGAGAAATAAGATGATTATATATTTTTCTATTCCAAGTAATACTGCAACATATTTAAAGTAATAATACCTCAATTATTTTGACAAGGGTCCCTATAAGTGCAAAAATTAATTGCTGGATTAAAATAATGAGCATTTATAAAACTTTTAATATGTATTTCCATATTCTCTCTGAAATGATTCCATTATGTTAAATATTCAGCATAAGATGTGTATGCCACAAATTAGTTTAGATAAAGAATATTTTAAATTAATGAATATTTTAAAATAAAATTCTATAGAACTACAGGTGGTTTGTGGCAAGAATGTTTATACTATCATCTACAGTTAAATATTCAATATTTATAAGTTTCTGTGTGTGTCCAATAGCTTTTAACTATGGAGGAGCAATTTCTTTAAATATATGGATCAGCGGTAGATAAATGCATTATAGTGTGCACTTACAGTTTCTGAGAATGCAAATTAAATTGAAGAGTTGAAGCAATTATTTAGACAAATCAACTAAAAAGGGAATACACCCATCATTTGGTAATGTTACATGCTGTGGTATAATTAAATAGATTTATTGTCTTTATTGATCATGTTTGGCATATGATTCTTCGCTTTCTACTCCAATTTGCCTGTGTAAAATATCTTTACTGAAGAGAGTAATCATATCATTTTCCTTCATTTACCAAAATCTATGACCTGTTATTTGTTGTTTAACATCTAGAAAATTGGCTTAAAATAATTTCAAATGTTTAACTCCCTGTGATTCCATAAAAAAGAAACAGTAAACCTTATAGTGAGTGTATTTATGTGTCTATGTCTTTTTATTATGTTATTTAGCTAATTTTCCTAATACAGATTAGTGATTCAAAACTCATATGTGTGTATGTTTGTTTTGTTTTGCTTTTTTAGGACCACACCTTTAGCATATGGAAGTTCCCAGGCTAGGGGTCTAATCAGTGCTACAGCTGCCAGCTTACACACAGCCATAGCAAGGCAGGATCCAATCTGCATCTGCGACCTACACCACAGATCATGGCAATGCCAGATCCCTGACCCACTGAGTGAGGCCAGGTTTTGAACCCACATCCTCATGGATATTAGTCGGATTAATTTCCACTGCACCACAATGGGAACTCCCATGTATTTATTAATTTATTTCAAATTACCACTTCTAAGGTGAGACAGTGGCTTTGCAGAACAGATTTGCATGTAATATGCATGATAAGTAAAAACGATGTCTTTACTTTCTTTTTGATAGAAGAGACTTAGTAATCATCAAACATCCATTATTTTTCAGATGATTTTCCCACCAAAGTTATCACAGAATATTGAATAGAGTTCCCTGTGCTATACAGCAGGTCCCCATTGACTATCCACTCCATATACAATAGTATGTGTATACCAATCCCAAACCCCCAATCTATCTGCTCCCATACTGTGCTTTAAAGGATCAGAGATTAATTTATATTTTACTTAGAAATACAATATAGAAACAACAGAGATAATGTTTAACTAATTTGTTCACAATGGTTATTTTTTTCACTGATAATTGAAAAGTTTGAGCATGATTGATTTTTTGGCCATTTTTACAATTTCTTCTCTGAACTATTTGTTTATTTATCAACCAGTTTATTTGTAAATTGTTTTTAATCAGAATATTTAGTTTTTAAAACATTTATTTGAAAATGGTGGACCTATTCTTGTTGCTTTTCTTTTTACTTCATTAACAATGTTCTAATTTAATGTTTCATATATCTTATGCCAAAAAAATATATGGACTGTATAGAGCTACTTATATGCTATTAAATTGCTCTTAATTTTTTGGCATAAGATGTGTGAAACATTGCTACTAAAAAACCAATGGGTCAATGAGGAAATCAAGAAGGAAATTAAAAAATACCTCGAGACAAATGATAATGGAGACACAACCACTCAAAATCTATGGGATGCTGCAAAAGCACCACTCAGAGGGAAGTTCATAGCAATACAGGCCTTCCTCAAAAAAGAAGAAAAATCTAAAATCGACAACTCAACCCAACACCTAATGAATTAGAAAAAGAATAAACAAAATCTAAAGTCAGCAGAAAGAAGCAAATCATAAAGATCAAAGAGGAAATCAATAAAATTAAGATTCAAAAAACAATAGAAAAAAATCAATAAAACCAAGAGCTGGTTCTTTGAAAAGGGAAAGAAAATTGACAAACTTCTGGCTAGACTCACCAAGAACAGAAGAGAAAGAACCCAAATAAACAATGTAAGAAATGAAAAAGGATAAATCACAACAGATACTACAGAAATACAAAAAACCATGAGAGAATACTATAAACAATTATATGCCAAAGTATTTGAAAACCTAGAAGAAACTTTCTACTGACTTATAGCCTGTCAAAACTGAATCAAGAAGAAACAGATCAACTGAACAGACCAATCACTAGAAATGAAATTGAATATGTCATAAAATATTCCCTACAAATAAAAGTCCAGGACCAGAATGCTTCAGAGGTGAATTCTACCACATTCCAAGAGGAACTTGTATTCATCCTCCTTAAACTTTTTCTAAAGGTTGAAGGAGAAGGAACACTCCCAAAGACATTCTATGATGTCACCATCACCCTAATTCCAAAACCAAAGATACTACCAAAAAAGAAAACTATAGGCCAATATCCTTGATGAATATAGATGCAAAAATTCTCAACAAAATATTAGCTAACTGAATCCAACAACATATCAAAAAGATTGTACACCACGACCAGGTAGGATTCATCCCAGGTTCACAAGGATGGTTCAACATATGCTAATCAATCAATGTCATACACCACATTAACAAAGGAAAAGTCAAAAACCACATGATCGTCTCAATAGATGTGAGAAAGCATTTGACAAAGCCCAACATCCTTTCATAATAAAAACTCTGGCCAAAGTGGTTATAGAGGGAACATTCCTGAATATAATCAAAGCCATTTATGACAAACCCACAGCCAATATAATACTCAGTGGAGAAAAGCTGAAAGCCTTTCCACTAAAATCTGGAACAAGACAAGGATGCCTACTCTCACCACTGTTATTCAACATAGTATTGGAAGTCCTAGCCACAGCAATTAGACAAACAAAAGAAATAACAGTCATCCAAATAGGAAGAGAAGAGGTAAAATTGTCACTGTAGGCAGATGACATGATACTATATATAGAAAACCCTAAGCACTCAACCCAAAAACTACTTGAACTGATCAACAAATTCAGCAAAGTAGCAGGATATAAGATTAACATTCAGAAATCAGTCACACTTCTATATACCAACAATGAAATATTAAAAAAGGAGTACAAAAATAAAATACATTTTAAAATTGCACCCCCAAAAATCAAATACCTGGGAAAACACCTGACCAAGGAGGTAAAGGAATTATATGCTGAGAACTATAAAACATTAATCAAGGAAATGAAAGAAGATGTAAAGAAATGGAAAGATATTCCATGTTCCTGGATTGGAAACATTAATATTGTAGTGATGGCCCTACTACCCAAAGCAATCTACAGATTCAATACAATCCCTATCTAATGACCCAGGACATTTTTCACAGAACTACAACAAACAATCCAAAAATTTATATGGAAACACAAGAGACCCAGAATTGCCAAAGCAATTCTGAAGAACAAAAAACAAGCATGAGACATAACTCTCCCAGACTTCAGGCAATATTACAAAGCCAGTCATCAAGACAGTGGTATACTGGTACCAAGACAGACATATAGACCCATGGAATAGAAGAGAGAACCTATAAATAAACCCAGACAGCCATGGTCAATTTATCTTTGACAAAGGAGGCAAGAACATAAAATGGGCAAAAGACAGCCTTTTCAGCAAGTGTTGCTGGGAAACCTGGACAGCTGCATGCAAATCAATGAAACTAGAACACACCCTCACACCATGCACGAAAATAAACTCAAAATGGCTGAAAGACTTAAATATAAGGCAAGACACCATCAAACTCCTGGAAGAAAACATAAGCAAAACATTCTCTGACATCAACCTTACAAATATTTTCTCAGGTCATTCTCCCAAAGCAACAGAAATAAAAGAAAAAATAAACCACTGGGACATAATCAAACCGACAAGCTTTTGCACTGCAAAGGAAACCAAAAAGAAAACAAAAAGACAACTCACTGAATGGGAGAAAATAGTTTCAAATGATGCAACTGACAAGAGCTTTCTCTCTAGAATATACAAGCAATTTATACAACTCGACAGCAAAAAAGCTAACAACCCAATGGAAAAATGGGCAAAAGACCTGAATAGACATTTCTCCAAGGAAGATGTACAGATGACCAACAAGCACATGAAAAAATGCTCAACATCCCTGATTATTAGAGAAAAGCAAATCAAATCTACCATGAGATACCACCTCACACCAGTCACAATTAAGTCTACAAAGAACAAATGCTGGAGGGGGTGTGGAGAAAAAGGAACCCTCCTGCACTCTTGGTGGGAATATAAGCTGGTACAACCACTGAGGAGAACGGTATGGGGATACCTCAGAAAACTATGTATAGAACTACCACATGACCCAGCAATCCCACTCTTGGGCATATATCTGGACAAAACTTGCCTTAAAAAAGACACATGCATCTGCATGTTCATTGCAGTACTATTCACAATAGCCAAGACATGGAAACAACCAAAATGTCCATTGACAGATGATTGGATTAGGAAGAAGTGGTATACATACACAATGGAATACTACCCAGCCATAAAAAAGAACGAAATAATGCCACTTTCAGCAGTGTGGATGGAACTAGAGACTCTGATCCTGAATGAAGTAAGTCAGAAAGAGAAAGACAAATACCCTATGATTTCACTTACTTCTGGAATCTAATATAAGGCACAAATGAACCTTTCCACAGAAAACAAAATCATGGAGTTGGAGAACAGACTTGTGGTTGCCAACGGGGAGGGGGAGGGAGTAGGATGGATTGGGAGTTTGGGTTAATGGACGCAAACTATTGCCTTTGGAATGGATTAGCAATGAGATCCTACTGTATAGCACTGGGAACTATGTCTAGTCACTTATGATGGAGCATGATAATGTGAGAAAATAGAATGTGTACATGTATGTGTAACTGGGTCACCATGCTCTACAGTAGAAAAAAAATTGTATTGGGAAAATAATTAAAAAATAAAATAATTTTAAAATTATAAAAAATAGTTCTATACAGTCCACAAATTATTCTAATTTTCAAAAATTTTTTTAAAACCAAGCCTAAGATTTACGTACATAATTACTGTGTTAGGTATTTCGGTTCATATTTATTTCCCTATCACTGCAATTATGTTTCATACTAAGTTATATTTGACAAATGGCATGTAAATTATATATAACCTATTGGCATTTAACAGGGTAAAACTGCATTTGAAATATTTATCTTATAAATATGTTCATGACATAAGTATTTCTGATAATACTTTTATCATACATAATTTAATATTTAAGGACTACTTCATATTCATGATTTATTTAAAAGTTCTGAAAGATTCTGATGACTTTCATAATATGTTAGATTAGTCTGAATTCCCTCAAAGTAAATCAAAAGCCTAGTAAATATTTACATATGTAAATTGACCATAAAAATCTCTAAAATTCAAAATATTAATCATGCTTTAAAAAAGTAGATGGTACAAACAAAAAACAAAATTATAATTTATATTTACATATGCTAGATTGTAGGGGTGGAATAAATGTCAAAATTTCTTTTTAGATAAGTAGGCCAAACATTAAAGATCACCCAATAACAAGGCTATAGAGCGTTATATGAAAATCTAATTTTGTTTTTTGGGAGTTTTGAGGTAAAAATGAGTGATACAAGGAAGAATGTAGTAACAGAGAACATTTTGCATGCTATTTTAGTGTTTCTTTGCTTCATGGCAATTACTTTTAGTTTATAAAAATCACCTACAAATATGCATTAATATTCCACAATGTTGTCAGCCAGTCACTGCTGGAAAACGTCCATTAATGAGAATCATATACTATACTTTGCTTGCTACTTCTATAATCTTCATATAGATTACAAAACTCTGGTTGCCAAAATTTTGTTTTATTGTCTACAATCTTATATACAACTCTGCCCAGTGTGAAGTCTTCATGTGGCTTCTTTTTCAATAAGAGAGTGATAATAAAGTTTACAAGATCAATGTGACTATTAAGACTCCTTGGATGTGAGTTCTTAGAAGATTAAGCAACAGAAGGTGTAGCAGGGACTGTGGCCGCAAAAGCTGACCCTGTCTCTGGGCTGACATTGCCCAGGTCCTGGGGCTGTTGAAGGCAAATGGCTTAGAGCTTCAGCTCCCACTAGAAGTTACCCTAGTTTGCAAGGACCTGCTTCTTTGAAGGTTAGTTCAGTGATGTGTTCGAGACTACCTGTTGATCGAAGAATCTGTCAAAATAGTGAGGCATTTTTCTACCCTGCAGCTAAATGTACGGTAGTATCACATCAGCCATAAAAATTGAAGTTTTTTTTCTTTATTTTTTTCTATTTTTCATCCTTCTGAAGATATGGTTTAACAGCACACCACTGGGCATAAACCTTACATTAGAAAATCGGCTACTATGTCATTTGGGGGCAACTACCTATAGTCATCCTAGTGCTACAGTTGCTCGCTGGATTGGCCCAGGACTCATTTGCACCAAGTTTAAGGCTGAATTTTTCTCCTTTCCAATATTGCCTCTTCACATCCTTATGGGTGTGTCTTTTGAGGACATGGCTCAATACATTTTTCTTCATGCATTTCTCTTTTAAGTGTCTATTTTCCAGAAAAATCAATATTTGGGGTATCAGAACCTAAAATGAGGATATGGAAACATAGCTCTCAATGCCTCTTGAGCTATGACGATCTCTTTGGTAGTAAGGAGTTTAGATGACTAGTTTAATATTTAATTTAATATCCTGGACTTGACTATCTCTGAGTTTTAAATTTATTTTCATATATTTTACAGGTGTTTTTTTCTGTCTCGAAGAGTTTGTAACCTTACATAACTGATTGCCATTTTAATTTTTAGCCATTTTAATTCTTGCTCAACACTTCCATTTTTATTATAGTCATATTTTTAAATTTAAAAGGGCTTCCTTTTTGTATATATGGTTTTTCTTAATGTTGTCAGATCTACTACCTATAATTTAAATGCTTTCTTCTAATTTTGAAGTACTACTACATCTAGAATGTTAGCGATTCAGTTTGGTTTCTCACTAATGCTGTTCATTTATGCAGCAAATATTTATCCAAGGAATGTTCTA
The DNA here is from genome assembly GCF_016906955.1 of Phacochoerus africanus. Taxonomy (NCBI): domain Eukaryota; kingdom Metazoa; phylum Chordata; class Mammalia; order Artiodactyla; family Suidae; genus Phacochoerus; species Phacochoerus africanus. Next base: position 58,667,607 of record NC_062556.1, on the reverse strand, counting down.
TATGCTTGAAATCTGAATGAAAAAAAAATCAATTACTGCCCTTTTAAGGTGGTACGCTGAAGTTCTATACTTGTATTTTTCACTCCAGTTGCTGAACGTGTTACTGATTTCCATGAAAAATACTAAGAATAAACTATAAGACAATTATATATTTAAAAGTAAGAGCTGAAACAAAGGGGAAAATGCATTGTTTTATTTAAAACTTGTGAATTAACCACTTAGAGAACTATTATCCCCTTTTCTCAGTTCATACAATGTAATGATGAGTCTAGTCCCACTCCTAGCTCTACGTAACCAGATCTGGGTATTCAAGCAGTTTCTCTCATCATAATGACTGAATAAGAAACAGACATATGACCTAAACTATACTAATGTTAGGCACAGCCAATAGTTTTGTGGCAATACTGGGACACAGAAGCTCTACAAGTTGATAAGCTGATGAAATGTAAACCTGGGTCTTCTGTCAACAAATGTCTTGGTCTGTTTGTTGATGAGGGCAACACAGATAAAAATTATAAACATTGTTTCTGATGTCATCTTTCTAGCCATTGGATCCAGGCATGCCTGAAGCTATATATAGTCTGTCTTATCAGTTATTTAAGTAAAAGCAAAAATTATCTCTTTTAGTTTCTATCACTTTCAACCAAAAGAAACCTGGCCAACACAAGTAGGAAACCAATTATTTTCCAAAAATAATTTCCAAATATTTTCCAAAACAAATTATTTTCATAGCATTGGCTGAAATAAAATGTATCCATTAAAATAAAATAAAATAAAACGTGCCAATTACTACTACTATTACTACTAAACATTCTTCATATCTGCCTCTACCCCAAATAAAAAAACTATGCAGAAAATTGTCACATAGTTCAAAAGAGTCAAATTAAGAAAAAACTTCTGCCAAGCATATGAGGAATCTATCCCAATTTGGGCAGTCAGACCAAGTATTCCAGGTCACTGAAGTGCTATTTGGCATATTACAGCATCAGTGTGGGACCCATCTATCCTAAAACATGTGATGCAGCATTCCAAATTGCCTAACTCAGATCCAACTCAAGTACTGGATAAAAGAAAAAAAGATTGGCTGCATTTCTGTTTGTGAGTTTCTTCCAAAGAATATTTTAGGTATGATGTCTAAATGCACACATTTCAACTGATAACCAACATTTTTATAAAAGGAAGAAAAGAAAGACATACATAGATCATAGATACTGTTATTGAAAGAACTGGGATAAAAATTCACATTTGATTCAAGTTCAATGACATGACAATTACTGCCTGGCCTAACAACAATTGCTCATGCAGTGGTGAGGCCCAATAATTTCAAAAAATCATTACATAAACTAAACAAATGTCAAAGACCTCAACAGTTAAAACAGTGTGACTGAGATGATCACTGTTTATACCAGCATACTAAAACAAAGTAAAATAGTCCTTCTCCAAATTACCATATTTGGTAAATATGCAACATTTTATTAGCTTTGTTGGTTCTATCGGCATATATTTAAAATCCACTTTAACTTAGATCATAGAGCTCATCTTAAAAACTCCATGTGCATTTTATATAAAGATAAATATTCTATAAATTTTGCTTTCTTTGATTTATTCTTCCAAGATGCTGGGGTTTTTTTTCAAATATTACAATCTAAGCAATTCACTCACATGTCAGAATTGCTCTCCATATAGTGATATGGTTCTGGCAATAGCAGCAGGTCAGAGTGTGGTAGCAACACCTCTCATGACCATGTGTTTTGCCTTTATGATGGTATTTTTAGGGTTGTTGGTAAATTTCTGAACCCCTGTGCCTAGGCTCTCATGGCTTCAGTATGGAAACATTTCTTCTTTTTTTGTCTTTTTAGAAACTTTCCGGAAGCACATGGAGGTTCCCAGAATAGGGGTCGAATCAGAGCTATAGCTGCCAGCCTACGTCACAACCACAGCAGCAAGGGATCAGAGCCCTGTCTGCAACCTACACCACAACTCATGGCAATGCCAGATCCTTAACCCACTGAGTGAGGCCAGGGGTGGAAACCATGTCCCCATGGATACTAGTCAGATTCCTTTCACTGAGACAAGAGGGGAAGTCCTTTAAACATGTCTTAATATGGCAACATAGTTTTGCGCATAATGGAATCTGGAGACAAAACTGCTGCCCAGGATTCAGTGCAACAACAAAAGTACCCAAGTCTATGCCCAATGTACAGATGAAGGACTTTTGATAAACTAGGGCACTGGTCTTCTTACCTTGGGGACTGTGGAGGAATCAGGTAGCCTTAGCAAGCATGACTGTTATCTTCCTTGCAACTGCCTATCTAAAATTGTTATTTCTTCAAAATTTTTCTTAAATTCTGAAGTTCCCTCGAGGCTCAGCAGTTAATGAACCCGACTAGCATTCATGAGGACGTGGGTTCCATTCCTGGCCTTGCTCAATGGGTTAAGGATCCAGCATCACCAGTAAGCTGTGGGGTAGGTCGCAGACCCAGCCCGGATCCCGCATTGCTATGGTTGTGGCTTAAATCAGCAGCTTGAAGTTCTGATTCGACCCCTAGCCTGGGAACTTCCATATGCTGTGAGTGCAGCCCTAAAAAAACAACACACAAAATTCTTTTTTCTTAAATTCTGCTTCAATCTACCAAGATTTATCTACACAGAAAAGGGAATATCTCGATTATTATCATTATTTTTTTGATACCTAGAATACATTAACATATATGTAAGAAGGCTTGGGCTCACAGTACACCCCACTTCAGGTCCTAAGTGAGAAGGCGGTGCAAAGGCTAAGGCACTGCATGTAGCATGTACTGAGCAATACTTCTCTCTGGCCTTCAGAGGTGGAAGGAGAACTTGTGAGAAGTGATGCAGAGGATAGCTATGATGTAAATTTTTGGGACTGAATCAAGAATATGAGTAGGTATGTTTTCAAAGGTAATATCCCTTAATTATAAATAATGATTGGCAAGCTAAAATGTCTGCTTGCTCTTTTCTTTTCCAATGCCCTCTTTGGTAAAGAGATTCTTCTACTTCATATAAATGCAATTATTATGACATTAGTAACAATACTACAATTTACTTAATAATTATAATTCTTGCTTTAATTTGATTATATTAAAAGATTTCTCAACTTATGACACCAGGCTTATTTTTAAGTCAGCTAGGACAAGTTCAAAACATGGTAATTTTTATGCCTGTTATGTAAGATTTTATTTTTCAATAGTGTTTTCCATCTTTCATATAACTTTGACCTGGTGAAATATGACTTCAAGAATACATGCGTACATTATTGGTTCTGCTTTAAATGACAGTAATATATAAGAACATGTCATAAAAAGCCATTTGAAAAGTTTAAATTTAAACATTTCCTTTTATCTTAAAGAGACACAGACATTTAAGAAAACTCGCTCTAAAAGCATTCAGCTATGCTCTGAGGAAAAGTGTGAAGTACCTCGACAAGTATTTACCTTTAACAGTATGAAAGAGGCCACTCAGAAGCCCTACTCAAGAATGTATCATTTGCATAGTCTTTTTCTGAGGAGACTGAGCCCAGGTTGGCATATATATATTTATAGCTACAGAAATAAATATTAGATGTTTGTTCTTTGTGCCACTACTGACCACATTATTAAATATGCTCATCATTATGGTCAAAAACGCTGTTAATTACTAGGTATGTTCCAAAATTAATATTACATTATTAAATAAAATTTACAAGTAAAAAAAAAAAACCTCACTGAAAAATGGAATATTTCATAATTCTAAAAACTCTCTCTTGCATTAGGATAGATAATCATCATTGCATTTATTAAGAACTTCTAATTATAGTTAAAAATAATTCAGGATAAAAAAGTTTTGTTGTCACATTTTTCTTCATAGTGAAAAAAACTGAAAATTCAAATAATTTAAAGCTTGAAGTTGAATTGTTACAACAAAATTAGCCTCTAAAAATATATTCATTGTTAAAATTCTAAAAGAAAATTTTATCTTTAGTGCCTGCTATAAGCTATGATAAAATAACAGGGAAAATGTTTAACCTCCTATCTTAACCAGAAAATCAGATAAAACAGATTAAACAATGCTGTTCAGATATTGTTCAACAGGCAGTACATGCTTGCAAACCCTGAAGGAAGGTGTCAAATGAGAAGATCACAAGGACTGTTTTAGTTTAGACCTGTAGCCAGTTTCCAGGGAGCAGTAAAGGAAGGGGAAAGAGGGTCTAAGCACATTTCTGAGTTGAGGAGACACAGGTGAGAGTACATGGAGGCCTGGGAAGCTAGGAAGTGTGGGGCGTGAGACCAGAGAAGTGAGAACTACATAGAAAGCAGAAAGTTCCCTTAGGTGTTTGGGAGAATGCTGATCTTCACATGCGCAAAAGAAAAGCTGAACTTACAGAAACAGCAGAATGGTGGTTACCAGGGACTGGGGAAAGAGGGACATGGGGAGTTTAGTCAATGGGTACAAACATTTAGAAGAAAATGTTCTATTAAGTTTAATGGACAGTGTGGTGATTAGAGTTAATAATACTGTGTTTTATACTGGAGAGATGCCAAAGGAGTAGATAGATGCTAAAAGAGTAGACATTCTCACCAGGAAAAAAAAAAAAAAAAAAGGTAATTATGTGATATGATGGAAGTTTAGCTAAAGCTAAGTGGTAATCATTTCGCAATATTTCAGTGCATCAAATCGACATGCTGCAAGCCTTAAATTTACACAATATTTTATGGCAATTATCTCAATTAAGTTAGAAAAATAAAACACAACAAAACAACCCACCCAACATCAGGGAAAGAACCGCTAGAAAGCAGTAGGACAAATGCTTGAAAGGGACTGGAAATAAGAAAGGTCTGCAAACAGCCAGAGAGGGATAAAACTTATAATACATAGCATGTTGGATAGAGTTCTCAGAAGGGGATCACCTAAATATGGGGCTAATTTAGTCTTGGCTTAAAGCTGAAAGCAAGCATCAAAATGATCATACCCATGTAAGTAACTTTACCGCATGCCAGAACCAGCCTACCACCATTTTAATGAGATACATTGAACTTTAGCAAATAGAACAGGGAAATTTAGAATGTTCCCTACCCACTTAAAACCCATCATGCAAGGAAAAAATAAAGGAAAATAAAACTCATCACCAGGGAAAAAACATCAATCAACAGAAGTAGTCCGAGAAACTACAGAGATGATCAACCTAGCACACAAGGATATTAGCTATTACAGACATATTCATTGCACTCAAGAAGACAGAGTGAACCTTGACATAGTAAGGAGAAAAAAAGAAAATGCAGGGAAAATGCAAAAGTAACTTCTGGAGATCAGACATATATAAAAAAAATAATGACTATGGAAATAGAGTGTTGGTACCGAAAAAAAGAGGCCTGCCCTCTTAGACTTAACACTGAAATGAAGTAGAGAAACAATAAAATTAATGAAAAAAATGAACAAGATATGCAAAACCTATGGTATAATATCAAGCAGTTTTGAACAGATAAATTATATATAGGAGAAGAGATAAAGGGGGCATACAAATATATAGGAAGAAATTAGCAAAAAAATATTTTAAAATTTGATGGAAAACTTGATAGAAAAGCCTGTATACTAATGAAGGCAAATTCCTCAATGGGAGGCACAGATCCCCTTTGGAATTAAAGGAAGCTCAGGCTTTTCTACACACCAGAACTATTTCAGAAGATAAGATGGGAGAGGATGGGAGATTTGTCCTCATATTCCAGATGGCATCACTGGGAAACAAATTCATATGAGGTTTAGGGTTGGCAATTGAATTGAAAAGAATCTGGGCAAAGTGCAAATGCTGTGCATAAAACGGTGAAAAATATCAAGATGGTCTTTACAGATTGCAGGTAGGAAGAGAGATTTTTGAAGTTCTGATCTAATAGGATGCATTGTGAGAGAAGGTTTCCATGCTGACTTCATCCAGAGTTTGATTCTGCTCTCCATGTAATAAATGGCCTTCGAATATTTGAACTCTATAAATCTCCCTCCAGATTTACACATTTTGTTGTATCTAGAAATTTAAAATATTTATATGATATTTTAATATTTTACATATTTTCTATTCATTATAATTATTGCTTGTAAATTTTCAAATATATTCTACCAATCACTTTGTACTTGCATTTTTTTTTTTGTTATTTAAGCAGTAGTTTAAGTATTACCTAAAACATACAAACCTAAATCAAATTTTCTTAGAGTGTATTAAAGTCAACCTAATTTTCTTCAACACAGAAACCATGTTAAAAAATACTTTTTTTTGGTTTGGTTTGTTTGGAAATGTTACCTTTTAAATTTATTTTTATAAAAGTTGTGAGAACAGTTTGAAAACTTCTCTTACACTTTTTACCAAAATTAAATAATTATTTACTTTTGCCCAATTTAGTTAATTCTCCTTTCTCCTACACGTGTGTGCACATGTGTATAGGTGTGTATGTAGCCTCTGGGACTCCATTTACGTATCTGAAATTTTGCCCTCTCAGATTCTGTATGGATACTTTATTATTCTCTTAGTTCTTCAATTGTTTCATCCAGTACATTTAATTATTCCATTGGAGGACTGGTCCAAATTAGTTTGCTTACATTAATGGAAATATAATTTCATAAGAATAGTCTTTATTTTCCTTGGCATAATTAATCAAACCATTTATAAACAACTGTATCATTAAGTAAATATAAAAAATACTACAATCAAAATGATGTTTAAAAGGATGGTAGTATCATAATATTGGTTGATAAAATTATGGTAGGTTCATAGTACCAAGACAAACAAAATCTGAAATAGAAAGAAAAAAGTAAAATATCCAATGAAAGTATTAAACGTTAAAACAACAGATTAACTTTCCAAAGTTATCTGAATTACCCGAAAAACAAGTTCATACTTTTACTCTTCTAATCACATTTTACAGCAGGTTTAATTATAGTGAGTAAGATTTCTTTATTTTTCTCACAATGACAGCTTTGGCCCAAAAAGCTACTAGAAGATAAATCACAAAATTCTATCTTGTTCAAAAATTTAAGTTTATTCTCAATATACTAGATGATTACATAATTGATCATTAATATTCTTAATAGCTAAAGGAGTATCCTTTGTGACTCAGTGGAAAGAAATCTGACTGGTATCCGTGAGGATGCAAGTTTAATCCCTGGCCTTGCCCAGTGGGTTAAGGATCCAGCATTGCTGTGACCTGTAGTGTAGGTCACAGATGTGGCTCAGATCCTGCGTGGCTGTGGCTCTGGTGTAGGCCAGCAGCTACAGCTCCAATTTGACCCCTAGCCTATAAACCTCCATATGCTGCATGTGCAGCCCTAAAAAGACAAAAAAAAAAATTCTTAATAGCTATCGTTGTATTAAGTTAATTTCTCTTAAGATCAAGAGCAGGAAAGAAAAAAACACTTTTTGGCTCAAGAAGCATTATTCTAAGTAGTACACAGGCCCCTCAATTATACGGAAATTGTAGATTGGCTGTTCTCACTTGCCACTTAAAAAATGTTTTTTACATATCCTGAATGTATTTAAATATTAATTACTTGCATTTTCTCTAAAGCCCCTTTTGACTTAGTATGTGTGATTTCATGTTTTCATAACACAGAAACCAACAGAAATCACTTAAAATGGCCAGATTCTAAAATCTAATAGCACCACTAGTTTTTTTTTTTTTTTTTCCTTTTATCCATTGTGGACTGAGTCAAGATGGGGCTCCTGTTTAATTCCTGAAGACCTCAATAAATTAGTAGCACTTTCTAGTACGAAAGGAGAGCTTAGTTACACATTGTTCATTAATGCCACTATTGAAGTTACTTTTTTCCACCAAATGCTGAATCCTATATTAATTTGGTATAGTTTAAATTCTCCCATGTGAATTAACTTTGTTAACTTCACTTTTAATTTTTTTTTTAATTTTAATAATTTTTTTACACTTTTAATTTTTCCATTGCAATAGATGCCATTTAATGGCATGGTGCATGTAACTGGCGTAATCTAGAGCTAATTTGTTTTCTTTCTTACAATTTCTGAATGGGACATTTGTTAATTGAATACTACTATCTTTCCTTTCCATCACTCCTTCCCAGCAAGCCTCTGTTTCTATCAAGGTATCAAATAATTGTGCTAAAGCTGATTATACCCCCAAGATCAAGAGCTAGGTGAAGCACATCATTTCCTGTTCTACTTTTGCCACATCTCTTGGTTCATGTGATGTGAATCAAACAATTACTATGAATCTCGGGATTTGTTTTGTGTTTGCTAGAAAAAAGATAATTTCTTCTGTCAAACAGGAAGGATAAACTATTACCAGAAATACTGGAATCATGAATTTTTAGGATATTGTGGTAATTAACATGTGCAGAGTAGAAGAGGAAAAAAAAATCTTCCTTCTTAACACCATTGATTTACAGATCAAAAGCAGCCTGTGGTCTGACTTCTCCTCTCTAATTTTCAATTGCATAAAACACGTTAATCACATTTTTATAAGAAAATGTACATATATAAAAAGCACTTAAAATATATTTATGGCACAATAAATTATTACCAATTGAAGGTCAAGAAACATAATGTGATTATTTCTCTCAAAGCTCATTGATACTCTGGTCAATTTCTATCCCTTACTTTCTATACAGAAGCAAGCAATATATGAGATTTTCATACAAGTGATTAGTTTTGCCTGTTTCTAAATTGCAAATGTTTAAATCCATATAATTTGCATTCATTTGTGTTTAGCTTCTTTCAAAGTTATGCTTTTAAGAGTTATTACTATGTAGCATTAATTCATTCATTTTCACTGCCGACTTCAGCAAACTTATTTATCCATTATAGTGTTCATCTGTTGATCGTCTATTATTACTATGTCACATATATATTATCTCTTTATAATTTTTTTAGTCATTTGATTTTTCTCATAAAAAATAGAGTTCAGAGTTTTAAGGGAGTCTAATTTATCTTTTCTTAGTGGTTAGTCTTTTGGAGTTCTGTTTAAACAATCTTTCTCATGCTGAGATCATGAAGATAATATCCAAAAATCATCTCCAAAAAGGTTGTTTTATTTTTCTTATTTCTCACTCTTACTAAAATTAATTTTTTTCATTGTGTTGTGAGGTGGAAGTCATTATTTCTGTTGTTGTTTGCTTGCTTTTCACCCATCTGGATAGCCAACTGATTTGGCAACGTTCACTGGAACGTTTCTTTCTTCTTGCTTTACTGTTATACATCCACTGTCTTCATATGTGTGGATCCATTTGTACTCTATTTTATTCCATCCTTCTCTTTGTTTCTTTCAGAGCCAACATGACACTAGCCTTAATTAACTTTAGAAACCACAACTTTATTATAAATCCCAATATCCAGCAGTGTAAACTTCCCAATTTTTCTTTTTTTTTGCAACTTGACTATTAATAAACTTATAAATTTCACAAAATATTGCCAGATTTATTTACATTCCAGTACTTTGTCAAGAAAGTACTGGAATCTCCTGCAATGTGCTGTGTAGGTATAGCAGACACTCACATTCAACATCAGCACAGTGGCATCTCTAGGTATGTATCTGTCATTTCTCATGATTCTTGGGGAGTCACCTTCTTCTCACCCTAAACTTCCTCATTGTTGCTATAGTAACCGAGAGATTATAATAAAAAACCTGTAACCCATTCAAATTTGGTTTCTTAGAATTTATTTTGCATTGAGAAACAGTCCTTGCATTCTTAGAATGTGGCAGAGCTAGCAAAGAAACATCAAACTATAGAGTTACACTTGTGAGCAACTGGCCAGAGAGGAAGATGTGACCAGTTCTTGTGAGAAACCTGTGAAGAAATGTTTCTGTGTTCCCTTCAGGCCAAAGTGTTTAGAAGGGTTGCCTGCTTTCCATTTGCTTTCTTTTCCTTTCCGCTGGCTGGATACAGTGACACACAGACCAAGAGAATTCTAGAGCCACTCTCTGGCAGGAGGCCTATGCCCCCAGCCCAGAACCAAATGCAGATAATTGAATTTTATTGCCTATGAAATCAATTCTACTGTCCACTCACTGACTCCCTGATTTGGATGTTTTGCTGACTAATTTTCAGCTTTTCTGTTTTTTTTTTGTTTTTGTTTTTTGTTTTTTGCTTTTAAGGGCCGCACACGAGGCATATGGAGGTTCCCAGGCTAGGGGTCGAATTGGAGCTACACCTGTCAGCCTACACCACAGCCACCACAGCCGCAGAAATGCAGGACCCAGGCTGCTCACAGCAACGCTGGATCCTTAAGCCACGATGGGAACTCCTGTTTCTTTTGTTAATACAAGCATTTAAGACCACAGATAGTAGATTATTTTGCCCTTTTTCAAAAAGTTACAATATGCAATATTTTTATGAGTTTTTAAAACATTTTCTAATTTCTATTATGATTTTCTATGTGACTTGTGGGCTATGAAAATGAATAACCCACACTGTGCAAACCTTTCTTGTTTTCTTTTTTAACATAAAATTGCATTATGGTAAGGCCGTACATTCTATAGCATATAAATCCTAAAGATTGATCGAATAATTTTCACAAACATTCTGTATGTTCTTCTTAATTGTTGGGTTTAGTGTTTTCCATAGATTAAAAAATTAAAAACATTAATCCCATTCTTCACATTTGCTGTATATTTCCATTGTTTTTTAACTAGATTGACCTTATTACTAAGAGACGCAGTAAGATTTCTCATTGTGATAATGATTTTGTCTATGACTTTATGAATCAAATAAGGTCATACTTTTATTTTCTTTCAAGTATACAATATACTGTTATTAACTGTAACTACCATGTGCCTTAGACCTCTAGAACATATTTACCTGATAAGTGAAAATTTTTACCCGTTTACCAACATTTTCCCCATTTTTCCCACTCCCAGCCCCTTGAAGGCAACATTCTACTCTAAGTTTAACTTTTTAATAGATTCAGCATATAAGTGACATCATGTAATATTTGTCTTTTTGCATCTGGCTGAGGTCACTTGGCATAAGTCCTCCAAATTCATCTATGTTGTTGCAAATGCAAGATTTCCTTCTTTCATGAGGAGTAAGTTCTGGGGATCTAGTGTAGAGCGTAGTGAAGATAGCCAATAATACTGTATTATATACAAAAATTTTCTACGACAGTGATCACAAGTGTTCTCACATACATAAAAAGAACTATGTAAGGGGAGAGATGGTTAATTATCTTGCTTGTGTTAATTGTTTGACAATGTATACATATGTTAAGTTGTTACAATGTACACCTTAAAAAAACAAAGGACTATGACTTTAGTTATAGGTTTTTTCCTTATAAACGGAATATCATTAATTCAAAAATTATTTAGGTTAATTATTTTGTGTGTTTTTGAATTTATTTTTTGAGGACTGATTTGATGATGATTTCCTCCAAAAGTGGTTTGTTTTTGATTCTTTCAAGAACACACCAGAGTTCCCCTGTGGTGCAGCAGATTAGGGATCTGGCATTTTCATTACAGTGGCAGGTTGATGCTGTGGCACAGGTTCAATCCCTGGTCTGGGAACTTCCATGCCATGGGTGTGCCCCCTCCCCCCAAAAAAAACTTCATCGGTGTTAGGTTATTCAAGAAAATATATTGGACTCTTTTTCAGACTGTACAAATTCTATGAATTTAGTGTAGGAACAGAGGTTTGTGTTGAAGATTTCTTAGGAGAGATTTTTTTTTCCATTTCTTTTTTCATTACGTAGTGCCAAAGATAGAATTTCAGTGATCCACTGATGATGGGGAATGGAGACCAGAGGTTTGCATAAGGAGTTAATTCAGATTTATTAAAGAGGCATTCTTTGGAGTCCTAGAGTTTCAGGGTTTCCTATTAGTTTTCCCACTGTGCATGCGTCCTGAGCTTTGTGTACAAACCCCCAAGGCTTGAGACATTGTGAGAAACTATTCATGAGTTCACTAAATTTGACAAATGCCTTCAAGGTGAATGTCAGCTTCATGGCTTATTTTATATTTCTGAGTTATAGCTTTCATTTAGATTTTGGCCTTGGTATTCCTTACTTTGCCAGTTCACAGATGCATTTAAAAAGTTCCTTCTTAATATTTCATTTTGCATTTATATTTGCTTTCAACAGCAATTTGAACCACAGTGCTAGAAATAGGAATATTATGATACATCATACAGAGTTTTGTGTGGATTCTATCATATCTTTTATCTATTTCATCTACCACAGCATCTGATAATGACAAAAATGTAATTTTTGCTAATGTTTTATTGGCATTTAAAATACCTTAATTTTACTACGTAATGATCATTTATATCATCATCATACTAGTCTCTGGAATATGACATAACTGTCCTCATGAAAATGTGAATCTGGTGAGAAAAACCCACCTTATGTTCAGGCAATATAAGAAAGGAAATACTCATTCATATCTATTTTAGATAGTGATTTAACTATTTATTATTAATTATTTTTAAAATTCTGCCTTCTTTCAGGAACTATTTTAATGTAGCTTCTGTAAAGTATTAAGTACAAGATAAAAATACACAAAAATAAGCATAGTAGAAATTCTGGTCAAATAAATCTCAAATCTTTATCATGCTCTATGTGGCCCTATGTGCTGTGTCCCTTTCTATCTTTAAAATTGTATTCCCCTGAATGTTCTGCTGCTTTCCCTCCAATTAATCCTCTTGCAGATTCTGGCATTAGCCATATTCTTTCATAGCACAGAGACTTTGCACATACTGTCTTCACTTCCTGGGATCTTACTAGCCGATCTTTACATTGGCTCATTACATACTTTATACTTAGACATCATCTCTCTAGAGATGTCTTTCCATATTATTCTCATTTAAGCAGGTATTGTTCTGTTTTATTTTCATTAAAACAGGTCAACTGCCTGCTAAAATAGATGGCTCCAATAGAATCAAGATTCTCCTAACAATAACCAAAATGTCCAAGGTAAAAACTGAAAACCAGGTGTCACATTGAGTCAGGAAAACTTCAATGGGGATGAGAAGATAGTAAAATTGCACCAATACCAAAAAGAATATGATCTGAGAATTATTTGGTAAGGATTAAAAATAAGCCACCATATAAATCCTTCAGCATTTAATTGCACATTTTCTTGAAACTAATATAAGAAGAAATTGCACCAAAGGGAAAGATGTTAGAAAACAGTAACAAAAACCTTTTCTACTTTAAGGAAAATGGAGGATTTGCATTTTTCCTTATTTCTACGGTAGACCATCTAGGGCTCATGTGACCTGAAAAATAAGGTGGTAGTGAGTCTCAGGGTTTTCTTATTGCCTCCTACATCCCAGAAGGGATGTTGGAATACTCAGCAACCTGGAAATGCTAAGAGGTACCAGCAGTAAAATCCCCTGAATGCTTGTCCTTTATAGCCAAAAAGCTAGGAGAGGGGCAGCCTAGAAGGATGGAAAATTTTTAGAAAATAATATTCATATCCCACAGAGTAAAACTGTAGCACCACCTCCATCTATGCCAGCAAAGGCTGAGTGAGAAGGCTAAATGTCCCTTCTCACAAGGCTGTAATGAGACTCCTGAAACCAACCTGGTGGAACCAAGTCAAAAGAAAACAAGCTAAGATAAAATTTTAACTTTCAGAGTCTTACTAGGTAATACCCAAAATGTCCAGGCTTTGATTAAAAATCATTCAACCTTCGAAAAACCAGGAAGATGTCAAATTGAATGAAAAAAGGCAATTAAGAGATCCCTACAAAATAATGACAGAAATATTAGAATCATCTGACACATATTTTAAAGTACTCATCATAAACCTGCTTCAATGGCCATATTAAATGTGAAGGTAAAGATGCTAAGAAAAGAAATAGTAAATATAGAGAAGAAACAAATGGGAAGTTTATCCTTGAAAAATACAATAACCAAAAAAAAAAATTGTTAAACTCTTAATGAGCACAGAAGTAGAATGGAACAACAAGGAGACAGTGAAATTAAACAGAAAATAAAAATTAATTAAAAAGAAAATATAATTTAAAAATGAATAGAACATGCGTTCCCACGATGGTACAGTATGTTAACAATCTAACTGCAGTGGCTAGGGTCACTGTGGCACACAGTGTGTTCACACCATTCGCAGTGTGTTAAAAGGATCTGGCATAGCCATTGCTGCAGCCTGGGTTACAGCTGTGGCTTGCATTCAATCCTCGGCCCAGGAACTTCCACATGCTGTGGGTGCAGCCATTAAAAAAAAAAAAAGAATAGAACATAAGAACTGGGGAGACTACAACACATATTTAATATCATGTTTTCAGATTTGAAAAGAAGTAAGGATGGCTTAAACACTTAAAGAAATAATAGAATAACTCAAAATTTATCCAAAACCCCATAATTCTTTAGTCCAAGAATTTTGGGGGAACTTTACAACCAAATGAAACTAAGGATATACAAACCAAGACATGTTATAGTCAAACTTCTGAATACTAAAGACAATGGAAATAACTGGAAAGCAGTGACAGAGAAGAAATCAGTGTACCTATAGGAACAAAAATAAAATGACAAAGGATTTCTTATAAGAAATATTTCTGGAGGTCAGAAGGAATTTGCAGAACATTTTTCAAGTGCTTGGGAAAACAAAAAACAAATAGAAATCCCCTTGTCAATGCAGAATCCATACTGAATGAAAATACATTTCAGGAGTGAAGAAAGAATCAACATATTCACAGATGAAGGAAAACTAAGAGAATTTATCATTTATCTACTTTAAAATGGAAATGATCAAAACAGAATGATTTGATTATTCCTCCAGATTAAATTATGGGGGGTAAAAGAAAAATATAAACCAAAAATACATGTATATTTCTCAAACATAACAAAGTAACCTATATTAAATGTAAATATGATATACATACACATGTTTCTGGTCACTCTACAGAGATGGTTCAGCTATGCTCAATTCAAATAATCATTGACATTATAAAACAGAAACTTTCAAATATTTTATTTTGATAAAATTATTTTCTATAGGGAAAAATAACTATTTCAACATCCTGATATAAATTATATTGTTCTATGCTGATTTTAAAAGACTTTATTCCACAAAAATCCTCAAATTTCCCAGGAGGAGTTATGCCTGACAATTTGTAATGATGTAAACTCCATTTAACTTGACCTGAATCTTAACTTCAGAAAACAAAAAAAGCTAATCTGATGTTTCAAGAAGAGCAAGTGTCATGAAAGTGGATTAACTCTGATGACTAGAGTACTTTATTTATCAATTGGCTGAGAGAATTGAATAGTCAATAGAATGCAGGCAATTTAAAGCTCAGTCAACCCTAAACCTGAGGGACCAATTTTAGGAATAACTGTGTTATGCAGTGTTAATGCTCGTTCAGTCCTTGATCACCCTGCTGAGGATGTGAAGTAGCTACTGAACACTGTGATGTGGTGGCTTATGATTATCAGGTTTAGAATTACTCAATGAATTGCTATTGAATTGGTTTCAGAGACTTCTTAGAGCTTGTCAAAAATGAGTTACTGAAAGATTAATATTTAAACCATGAAATTCAAATAAAGACAATTAGATATCAAAAGTTATTTGGATTTATTTACACTATCTACTTTTACATTATTGATTTGTCTTACTTATAGTGCATTTTTATGTCTCGTGTCTTTTTCTTATGGCAAGGAACATTTCCTAGTTATACTTTATTTCTTTCTCTACCAATACAAAATGTTTTTATACTTCAGTGATAACTCCACATATTTTAGCTTTCATATTTAATCTATCAAAATATAAGATATAGATAAGAGTACAGATCAAGATGGCAGAGACCCAAAGAGCCCATGGACACACCAAAATTATGGTTACCTGTAGGACAACTATCTTGGAGCAGGATCTGAAAACTCACAAAACAGATTTTCTATAATGAAGATGTAGAGGAAAGTGCACATTGAGAAGAGTAGAAGTATGTACACAAACTAGTCAAAACCCACACCCCTGGTGATGAGCCACAACCAAGAGGGGTATTAAACCACAAAATTCCCCCCAAGGGACAAGGGTTTGATCCCCACATGGAGCTCCATAGCCTGATGGGTTTATGCTGGGAAAACAAGCCTCCACAACACCTGGCTTTGAAAGCAGTGGGATTTACCTGCAGGAGGGCTGGAGAGCTATGAGAAACTGAGACTCTGCTCTTAAAGGGATTACAAACTCACTAGCTCAAGATCAGAAGCAGCATCTTGAAAAGTATTTGGGTTATACAAGAAGAAGTTCTTGGATTAATTTTAGGGCATATGCTAGAGAGGCAGAGATCTGGCAGAACTTTCTCTAGGAACAGAAACACTACTGGGGGGCATTTAAAAAAATTCTTCTTCCACCTAGCTAGCCCAGTGCTGATGGACACCATTTATGTCACTCTTCACTCCCTTAGCTGCTAGCATTGTGTGTCCTTTCCCACTATTCCCCTGGGGACCTTCCCTGCCTAAAGTGCCCACCCTAGCTTGCCCCTGAATAGTGGCTGCCACACCACTCCAGTCAGGCAGACCTTGCTGGTGTCCACACTCCCACACAGCAGCTCCAGCTTCCAGGGGGCCAGCTCCACATATCCATGCAGTTCAACTACAAAAGGAGGTCATATGCAGTCCACAAATGTAATACTCCCTTAGCACCTGGTGCTAGAAACCAGGAGGAATTTTACCACTGGGCCTCACAGGATGCCTTCTACACAAGCCCAGGTTTTTAAGGCTGGGAGATATACCTCATATACCTAAGCATAGAAACAAACACAGAGAATTGGGGAAAAGGAGGAGACAAAGGAATACTCTCTAAATGAAAAAACAAAAAACAAAGACAAAAATGATAAAACTTCAGGAAAAGGACTAAAAAAAAGAGATAAGCAATTTATCAGAAAAAGAGTTAAAAGTAAGTCCTAAAAATACTCATTAAACTCTGAAAAGAATGGAAGAACTCAGTAAAAACTTCAACAAAGATAGAAAATATAAAAAAGAACAAATCAAAGCAAAAGAACACAAAAACTAAAATTAAAAAATATATATAGTAGAGGGAATCAATAGCAGATGAGAGGATACCGAATGGATTCATGATGTGAAAGGTAGGGTAATGGAAATCACCCAATCAGAGCAACAAAAAGAAAAAAGTTTAGAAGTTTAAGGGACCTATGCAACAATATCAAGCACACTAAGATTCAAAGTATAGGGGTTTGAGAAGGATAAGAGAGAGAGAAAAGGACAGAAAAACTATTTGAAGAAATAATGGTTGAAGAGAGAATCTTAAAAGTAGCAAGAGAAAAACAACTAGTTATGTACAAGCATACTACCATAACATTATCAACTGATTTTTTCACCAGAAAACTTACATACCAGAAGGAATTGGCATGATATATTCAAAGTGCTAAAAGAAAAGTAAAAAAAAAAAAAAAAAAAAAAAAAAGAACTTACAATCAAGAATACTTTACCCAGTAAGGTAATTCAGAATGAAGGAGAGAGAACCAGTTTTCGAGACAAGCAAAAGCTAAATAAGTTCAACACCACTATACTGATTTTACAAGAAATGTTAAATTGACTTCTTCCATAACTAGAAACAAGATAGTTAGAAAGGAAAAAAAATTTCACTGGAAAAGGCAAATGTATAGTAAATGTAGTGGGTCAACTACCCACAGAGCTAATATGAAGGTCAAAAGAAAAAGTAGCAATATCATCTATACCTAAAATAACTAGAAAAGTGATACACAAATGAAATGATGTAAAATATGATGTCAAAAACATAAAATGTGTAGGAGGAAGTAAAAATGTAGTGCTTTTATAAGACACTCTAACTTATTAGGTGACCTCAAATATAGTATAAGAACTAAAAATATTTTCTTTAAATATTTATCCTCTTGTTGTACTAATGCTGTTATTCATTTTAATTTTAAAAAGACATTGTCATTTAATGGGTTTTAAATTATAAGAAAAACTTTATATATTTATGTAGTTTCTATTTTCAGCACCACCCATTCCTTTCTACAGGTAATATTCTACATAACACAATTTTCCTTGAGCCAGAAGGATTTTAGTAAACACTTCTTGTAGTGTAGATCTCTGGCGATTAGTTCTTTTAGCTTTTGTATATCTGAAAACATCTTATGGATCCATGGATTGATGTAAATATATGATTATTATTAAACACTCACATGAATAGCTCCCTATATGACATTAAGAAATATAAATGCTACAATTAATGCCTACACATACAAAATAAATAGCTAAGGACTTGACTACCCTTTCTTCGCAGTGCTATAGCAACGTATATGAATCTAATAAAGAATGAACTGCAAACAGAGAAAACATCTGAATTACAGGAAATTTAATCATTTGAGCTTTAAACTTGGTTATAGAAATAAAGCTCCAATTTTTTTTTCAATTTTTGGTGTTTTTAGGGCCACACTTGTGACATATGGAGGTTCCCGGGCTAGGGGTCAAATCGGAGCTGCAGCTGTGCCTAGGCCACAGCTACAGCAAGGCCAGATCCCAGCTGCATCTGCCACTTACACCACATCACATGGCAATGCCGGATCCTTTACCCACTGAGTGAGGCCAGGGATCAAACCTGCATCCTCATGGTTATTAGTGAGGATAGCTTCCACTGAGCTACAATGGGAACTCCAAGTTCTACTTTTCTATACCTAAATACAATGGTTTGAAGAAAACTATTATAGAACAATTTATCTATATACTTTCTTTAATTATATTGATTATATTGCAAATATACATGGAAAATAAAGGTACTTCCTGTTGTTTATGTTTCAAATTCTTATATCATTAGTGCAAGTTAGTGGACTGTAATGTAGTGTGCGTGCTACTTGCTGACCCAGTCTGACTGCTGGCCCATTAGCTTGTGAATTTTATATAAACTCTGCTAATCATTCAAGTTTAGCAATAGTGTTTCTTTAAGGTCTACATAGGTGTGCTATGCATTTCCATCCAGAAAGTCAAACATACCAAACAACGATGGTGTTCAATACCATCGTCAGTACGTTTTTGGTTTACCCTTTGTTATTTTTTATTTGGATGTCCAATAGCCTAGTTGAATAATATTAAATCATTCCTGGAATAGTTTCTTAGTTTTCTTCTCTAAAAAGCTCACCTGGATTAAGAGAGAGTTAAGATACCCAATAAAGACAACTTGTTTATTTGGCCAACATTATGTGATGTTTTCAATACAAGCTAATGAATATATGTCATATATCTACAGAATGATCATCTTTTTATTTGTTTTATATTATCTGCTCATGATGTTAATATTATTTGGAGTTCATGTTGTAGCTCAGGGGGTTAAGAACCTGAGTAGCATTTGTGAGGACACAGGTTCGATCACTGGCCTCACTCAGTGGGTTAGGGATCCGGCATTGCTGTGAGCTGTGGTGTAGGTCATAGACATAGCTTGGATCTGACATTGCTATGGTGTAGGACAGCAGCTGCAGCTTTGATTTGATCCCTAGCCTAGGAACCTCCATATGCCACAGGTATGGCCCTAAAAAGAAAAAAAAAATCTCTTGTTGACATTTTCCTATATTCTGTGTGGTGAATTGAAACAAGATATCATTCAAAAATTGTTTTATTCCATCTTGCACAAATATAATATGCTCAGAAGGTTAGAGAAAACTCAGGAGGAAAGACAAATTTCTTTCTTATTTTCCCATCATAAAATAGTGGGCAAGAATTAAAATTTAAAACTATAGTGGTATTGGAGTTCCTGTTGTGGCGCAACAGTTCAACCCCTGGCCTGGGAACTTCTATATGTCATAGGTACAGACATAAAAAGAAAAAAATGTATTAATTATATTCAGGTAAGTTGTATTGTTTGAATATAGCTTAGCTGTGCTAACTTTTCAAGATGGACAGTGTCATATTCCTCTTCAGGTGAAAAGATAATGCAATAACACTCAATCAATTAAAATTCTAAAAAATTTTATTTGCAGAGTTTAAAATATTTTGTCAAAGGTGGCAGTTTTAACACACACTTTACAACATGGTCCCATAGAGTTGTAAATGCTTTACTTTATATGATATTCTTATACTTAGAATAATAACTAAATCCTTATGCAAGTATTATGTGTATGATTCACTGTTAGTTATAATATTCTGGGTTATTATAATAGACTAATTGGAATCACTTGGTTTTGTTACAAACAGATGGTTTCTATTCTTCCCTCATATTGGAAACCAATAGGCTCTCATTATATATTAACAGTCAGATATGAAGTCCTCTAAAAGAAAAACAAAAGCAGTTTCAAATATCCCAAATCTAGGACTTACCTGAGGACTCTTTAACTGTTGACACATCAGACAACAAGCTTCTCATTGTAAATGAACATTGTCACCATGAATTTAAGTCTGGCTGTTAGTTCCAGGAGAATTAATAAGGATTTGAAGAATGACTCTGGTCCAGAAGTTGTCTTCATGAAAGCCAATTGTTTATCTAAGATCCAGCAGAACAATATATAATTATGAAAGAATGGATGTATTTTATGAGGGAAATCAAAATGCTTTTATAATATCAGTTGTTGCATTTATGTTAGTACAACTAGAGTTTTGTTTGTTTGCCTGTTTGTTTTCATTTTGCCACTGAAACTGCAGTATATGAAGTTTTCCAGCCAGAGGTCGAATCAGAGCTGCAGCTGTAGCCTTATGCCACAAACATGACAATACCAGATCCAAGCTGCATCTGTGACCTACACCACAGCTTGCAGCAATGCCAGATTTTTAATTCACTGAGTGAGGCCAGTAATTGAACCCACATCCTCACAGAGAAAGCCTCAGTATCTTAATGATGCAACTGACAAGGGCTTAATCTCTAAAATATACAAACAATTAATACAACTCAACAGCAAAAAAGCCAACAACTCAATGGAAAAATGGGCAAAAGATCTGAATAGGCATTTTCCAAGGAAGATGTACAGATGGCCAACAAGCACATGAAAAAATACTCAACATCCCTGATTATTAGAGAAATGCAAATCAAAACTACCACAAGATACCACCTCACACCAGTCAGAATGGCCATCATTAATAAGTCCACAAATAGCAAATGCTGGAGGGGGTGTGGAGAAAAGGGGACCCTCACGCACTCTTGGTGGGAATATAATCTGGTACAACTATGGAAAACAGTATGCAGGTACCTCAGAAAACTATATATAGAACTACCACATGACCCAGCAATCCCACTCTTGTGCACATATCCAGACAAAACTTTCATTGAAAAAGACATATGTACCCGCATGTTCATTGCAACACTATTCACAATAGCCAAGACAAGGAATCAACCCAAACGTCCACTTATAGATGACTGGATCAGGTATATATACATGATGGAATACTACTCAGCCGTAAAAAAGAACAAAATAATGCCATCTGCAGCAATATGGATTTGAACTAGAGACTCTCACACAGAGTGAAATAAGTCAGAAAGAGAAAGACAAATACCATATGATATCACTTATATCTGGAATCTAATATACAGCACAAATGAACCTTTCGACAGAAAAGAAAATCATGGACATGGAGAATAGACTTGTGGTTCCCAAGGGGGAGGGAGGGAATGGAGTGTAATGGATTGGGAATTTGGAGTTAATAGATGCAAACTATTGCCTTTGGATTGGATAAGCAATGAGATCCTGCTGTATAGCACTGGGAACTATGTCTAGTCACATATGATGGGGCACAATAATGTGAGAAAAAAGAATGTATACATATAAGGGTGACTGGTTCACCTTGCTGTACAGCAGAAAATTGACAGAACTCTGTAAACCAGCTATAATGGTAAAAACAAAAATCATTATAAAAAAATAAAATAAAATTTGTCCAACTAGTGTTAAGTGAAGAGACTTAAAATCCCAAAAGATTTACAGTATTTACCCAAGTTCATAACATTCTTTTAACATCAGTAATTATAACAAAATTTAATAAACTTATGTTTATATTTTCATGACTGTAAATATTTTGTGAAAATAATGATATATTGGCATATAGAGTCATATAGGGAATTTTAAAAGTTTAAATAATTATGCTTTTTATAAGAAAATAACTGTAAGCCTCATACAAGTGAAAATGTTATATTTCCATAATAGTTCTTATTATTAGAATAAATGCATAAAGGTTTTGACCCAAATTAATAAGATAATAACCCCCCCTTTAGATTCACTGTGATCATCATTAATGTATAAAACTTAGACCTTTAAAATATTTTCTTCATTTTCTACTAAATATCAATGGTACATGCTAAGAATAGTATATAAAACTTATAAATAAAAATATTAATATGAATGTATACTAGTTGCTAGTCTCATTTTCCATTTTTTTCTTTTTGTACCTCTCATCTAATTATTCATCAAAACAGCTAAACTATGTTTTTTTCTTTTCTTTCTCTTTTTTTTTTCCTTGAGCTGGCATCTTTATGAAATAAATTATCTTTAAAGAGCAGTTCACTTACCATATTAGAGATTTAATGTCCTTTGAAATTTTGATTTTTTATTAATACTTATTAAGCTCCATGAGCAATCAAAACAGTTTTTTTAAATGTAAGTTAATTATCTAACATTAATTTCATCAGAATGCAGGCAAAGGAATAACAACCAATTTTCTCAAAATCTTTTCATATTCTCAGGCAAACTAAGGAACCTCAGGGTAAAGAATTTATCAGGTGGTGTTTCTATTTATTACATAAATGGCAGAATTATATCATTTGAACAAAGTATGGCTTGAACCAGGGCCCCAGCACATACATACATATGTGGTCAGCACATCAAATTTTTCCATTCATCTAGATTTGGTT
Organism: Phacochoerus africanus; assembly: GCF_016906955.1. Lineage (NCBI taxonomy): Eukaryota > Metazoa > Chordata > Mammalia > Artiodactyla > Suidae > Phacochoerus > Phacochoerus africanus. Next base: position 58,644,838 of record NC_062556.1, on the reverse strand, counting down.
GCTCATGGATACAAACACACACACACACACACACACACACGCACACACACACACACACACACACACACATATATATATACAGTGAGAAAAATTAATGAAAAATAATAGAGCTACAAATAAAAATTTTTAGATTTCTGGATAGCAGGAAAAAAGGTCATCTGGAAAAAGGAGTCAATAAAATAAAGCCAGAATTGATCATTTCCATTTATCTATATTTCATTCTCATTCAAAATGTGTTACACAAGCCAGTCAGGCCTCCTTAGAATGCAAAGATCTGTACATATCATAACATGAAACCCTGGTTACAACTCTGCAAATATTTGCATATTTTTAAAAATCTGCATATATTTATTTTTTCTGGATAGTTATTTTTGCTGTTTGAATCACATCTCTCTATGCTGCACATACCATATAATTTTATGATTTAACTCCCTCTGAGTGTCTTACATAAACTGGAGCAGTGAACCAAAAATGGAGTGTATTAGTAAATCAAGTACATTTCTCACCAAACTCCAAATTAATGATAGAAAAGAATATGTTATTTAGAGAAAGGCATAAGTATTCAGATTTAATACTACTTTATAAATAATATTAAGTACAATTATTTAAGTGAACACATAATGAAAATAAATTTCCAGTATAGCAAAGGTTAAAATAATTTTTTTGAAATTAGTCTCATGGTACCTTACCTGAAACTGAAAGTTAATGACATATTTTTTCTTCTACCCCATATACATAATATCCTAATTTAAGTTTTTTGGAAAGGACACTGATATATCTGAATAAATTTTACTTTACTTCAAACAGCTTGCTAGCTATGATGTTACAAACAAGCTCTTGGTTACATTTGCAATTTTTTAACAAGAACACATTCCTTTTAAAAGCAATGTGACATAATGAAAACAGGGGACTAGCAAAACTTCAAATCATTTACCCTTGAGTATTAATTACCATGCAAACTTAGATGTGCATATTATTAATTTTATTTAAGTAGCAAATGTCATTGAATTTATGAATGTGAATTCATATGGAAGTCCTTGATGAAAATTTCCACGCATCAGTATAAATTTATTTACTTTCAAGATCAGGATGAACCTATCTTTAAGAATCTAGAAATAAGTTTTGACTATTACAAAGGAAGAAAAGCAAAGGAAATGAATTTAAAGACTGAGAGATACTCAGAAAAGTAAGGACTGAATAATTCATCTACAGAGAGAGAGAGAGGGAATGGATTTCTCTATATCCTTAAGTAAAAGTTTTAATATAGGAAGGAGTTTATGGGGGATATACTTTGAAGGCCAATTTGAAAGAGAAAAAAGACCAGTACTATGAAAGTTACCTGTTACTACCACTTTAAAACGTATAAAGTTAGAGTTCCCTTTGTGGCTCAGCAGCCTGGGAAGTTGAGATAGTGTCTGTGAGAATGTGGCTTTGATCATTGGCCTAGCTCAGTGGGTTAAGGATCTGGTGTTGCTGCAAGCTGCTGTGTAGGTCACAGATGCAGCTTGGTTCTGGTGTTTCCATGACCGTGGTGTAGGTCTGCAGCTGCAGCTTCAATATGGGAACTTACATATGCTGCAGGTGCAGCCTTAAATAAATAAAATGTATACAGCTATTCTTACTATACACATTTTTGCCTATATTTGAACATTTATTAATCAGCTATATTGAGTTGAAACTAATAATAGAATAAATGTTATGAACAGTTTACCAAGGTTGAGTATTTCATCCTAAATTAGCTATGAAATACATTCAAGAATCTGTGAAGCTGTAGCATGACTAAAAGCTAGAGTGAAATATCTTGCCATCAGGAGGGAACTAATTGTCGTTTATTTTAGACTCTAACATGCTCTAAGCAAAATCCCTGTCAGGTTTGTCCTCTTTAATTTCAGTTCAATGGCTACTTGTAGCTGGAATCAACCACTGATAATTAGTAAAAATCAACAAAATTAATATAGATATTATTAATAGCCTTTAACCTGCATTTTAAATTATTATTATTATTTTACTTCCATATCTAGTCAACTGCCTGGTGGTCATAACCAAATGAAAACAAACAAAAGAGCCTGCAAAGCTATTTCTTGAAAAGAAGATTCAGTATCTAAGTATTTAGGAAGTTTCTCTACTTTCAAGAAAAGGTTCCTATTTTTTTTAAAAATGTCACCATAAAATGTTTTTCAATCAGAAAAACATAGAGAAATGATTTTGAATAGTCAACAGGGATGATATTTTACATGCACAATTTCATGGGAATTGTTCTCTTATGAAATACATGTAAAATTTTAAAACAAATACTTCCACATGAGTACACATGTTTATTAACATAAAAACAAGGCATAAAAATTACATTAGGGGATGAATTTCTTCAAGTTTTACAAAATTATCCATATGCTACTGCATGTTAATGAGTAAAAACGTATTTAAAAAGCCGAACCCTCAGGTATTGGAGCAGACAGAATGTTTATTAGTGTTACCTGAAAAAATATCAAGGTATTGTTTTCTATCCAGTAGAAAGATTTTATTATTAAAGATAATCAGTAATCTTCTGCATGTTTCTAAAATAACAAAGTGTAACATATTCTTTTATAGGCTGAACTCAGAAGCAAAGAAGGAAGAGATGGAAGAGAAGGAGAAGGAAGAGGAGGAGGAGAAATAGAAATGAGAGAGCATTTAGAAAGTGAGAACTGATAGAGTAGATTGGTTATTAGAAGCATGAATTTTTAAGTTAGCATAATTATTTACATGATTGTGAGGTCTGTACCTAAAACACATTTCATTCACTGCATGAACATTTACAACATATTTCCTTCAATTATTTTTGTTACTTTTTGGCCACAGCCACAGCATGCAGAAGTTCCTGGACCAGGGACCAAACCTGCATCACAGTTGTAACCAGAGCCATAGAAATGACAATGTCAGAGGTGGAGCAAATGGCAGAGGAGTAAGAGGTAGTGTACACCTTCTCCCACAAACACATCAAAAAAACACATCTACATGTAAAACTACTCGCACAGAACATCAACTGAATGCTGGCAGAAGAACTTAAACCTCAAAAAGGGCAAGAAACACTTGACCTAACTGGGTGGAACAAAAGAAAAAAAAAAAGAAAGAAAAGAAAAGGAATCGGGACAGGACGAGCATTTCTGAGAGGGAGCTGTGAAGGAGAAAAGGAACCACCTCCTGGGAAGCCACCTAACTGATGAAAGATCAACAGAGTCAGTGGGACCTCAAAGTCGCCAAGAAAAGTGCAGCAGCTGGACTGAGATCAGCAAAGCAGAGTGAGAGCCACACAGACCATCTGAACCACCGGCCTGGACACCACAGCCTGAGATGTTCAGGCGGGGGCTTGGCACTGAGACTCAGGCTCCAGAGGTCAGTCTCGGGAAAGGACTGGGGATGGCATGAGGGAACAGTGTGCCACGGGCTAAGGAGGGGAACCCCATGACAGAGGGCACCTGAGAGAAGGTCCGTACTCAGAGGAGATGAAAGGCGCCATTGTTAGGGAGGGGAGAAGAGGAGGGGTGGGCCGCCAGAGGAAACTCCCTGTGCTCCAGCGTGTGCATGCCCACGGGCTTAGAGGGCGGTGGGGCTCTGCAGAGGCTACTGACAGTGAGAAGCCTCTTGCTCGTTTAGGGGAGATTAGGCGCTTCTTGTGCAGGCTATGTGTGGGCTAAGGGTATAAGGGGGCTAAGTGAAACGTGGTGCCTCTTGCATGATATACAGGTGGCAGGGACAGACTTCAGTGGTCATCTCAGAGGCCAGAGGGAGGCATGGCTGCCACCACTTGGGGCCTGTGAGTGGGCTCCACCTGCAATCCCAGTCACCTCAGGGGTTGGCAAAAAAGAAAAAAAGAGGGTACTGCAGCCAAGCACCATACACTGCTGCTCTCGCTCCCCTGAAAACACACCCACCCTGCAGGTGCCACTGCCAAATGCACTGGGTGATGCCCAGACATTTGGTCACAGTCCCTTCCCAAGACTAGGAGCAACTGGTGCAGCACCTCCTGAGTGGGATAAGTGGGACGGGGTGCTTCTTGCAAGGCAGCAGGGGCAAACCACCGCAGTTATCCCTGATTCCAGAGGTGGGTGTGGCCCACTGCCATTGGAGATACCTGAACAAAAATCACCCCAATCACCTAAAGGGCACCACAGAGGAGGGCACTGTAACTGAACACCACCTGTTGGTGCTCTCGCACCCCCGGGAACACACCCTCCCTGCTGCTGCCACTGCCAAACATTCCAGGCAATATCCATACGCCTGACCTATGTCACTTCCCAGGATCCTGCAACCAGGAGCACCCTTTACAACACCTCATATGTGGCCTAAGTGAGATAGGTTGCTCTACAGGTGACAGGGGCAAACCACTGCAATTATCACTGACTCTAGAGATGGTCATGGCCTGCTCCCAGTAAGGGTCCCTGAACAGGCACCACCTGAGCTTCTAATCACCTTGGAAGAGGGCATTGCAATCAAACACAAGCTGTTGCTTTTCTCACTCCCCTGGGAACTCACGTACCCTGCTACTGCTACTGCCAAATGCTCTGGTCACCTTGAAGATCTGCCTAGATCATATTACCACTTCCCAGGGTCCTGCAACTAGAAGTAGTCTGTGCCACTTTCCTACAGGTCTTTGCTGCTCTTGAGAGCCCAACGACCAGGCACTGACTGCTGGCCCTACCCACTGCCTCCTTCTCCCTGAAAACATACTGAGCGTCCTGGGAATAACAGCCTGCTCACACCAAAGAAAGAGACAGCAAATATTCAAACTCCCACACCAAAAATAAATAGTAACCCCCCCAAAAATACAAAGGGGTATTCTTGCATAGATGTAGCCTTTCAATAGCTTCTTGCATAGACGTAGCATTTCAATACTACAGTTTGGCTTCCCTGAACTCACAGAAAAAGAAAAACACAAACAAGATGAAGAAGCACAGAAACCATTCCCAGTTAAAGAAACAGGAGAATTCACCTAAAGAAGTCAAGAATGAAACAGACCTCTGCAGTATGACAGATATTGAGCTCAAAAGGGAGGTATTGAAAATACTGAAGGAATTAATAGTAATTCAGATTCCTTTAGAAAGGAACTAGAAAATATAAGGAGGAGCCAAGAAAAACTAGAAAATTCATTTGCAGAGATGCAAACTGAGCTTAAAGCAATAAAGACCAGACGAATAATGCAGAGGAACAAATTAGTGATGTGGAAGATAAAATAATGGAAATCACACAATCAGGACAGCAGACAGAAAACCAAATGAAAAAGCATGAAAGCAATATAAGAGACTATGGGATAATACAAAGTGGGCCAATCTATCCAAAATTGGAATTCCAGAAGGAGAAGAAAAAGAAATGGGGATTGAAAATATATTTGAAGAAATTATGGCTGAAAACTTTCCAAATATAAAGGATACTGATATCAAGATACAGGAAGCACAGAGGTCCCCAAACAAGCTGAATCCAAAGAGGCCCATACCAAGACATATTATAATAAAAATGGCAAAAGTTAAAGATAAAGAGAGGATTCTAAAGGCGGCAAGAGAAAAGCAAAGCATTAATTATAAGGGAACCCCCATAAGGCTATCAGCTGATTTCTCTACAGAAACACTACAGGCCAGAAGGGAGTGGCAAGATATATTTAAAGTGCTGAAAGGAAAAAATTTGCAAGCGAGAATACTCCATCCAGCAAGAATATCATTTAAAATAGAAAGGGAAATAAAGAATTTGTCCAACAAACAAAAGCTAAAAGAGTACGGCAATACTAAACCCATTCTAAAAGAGATACTGAAAGGGCTTCTCTAAATTAAAAAAAAAAAAGTAAGAATTAGGATGGAGGAAACCACAACTGGAAAGCAATTACTTAAATAAGCCAGCATACAGATCTAAATATGAAGATGCTAAAAAAAAAGAGAGAGAGAGAGAGAGGCACAGCAAAATCATACAATGTGGGGAATAAAAGTAAGAAAATATAGATTCCTTTTTTTTGTTTTAATGATGTGTCAGAGCCTATATGACTATCAGGCAAAAGCAAGCAGATATAAAAAGGGTTTAACGTGCTTAAAAAACAGGGCAACCACAAATCAAAACCAAACGCTACATTCACAAAAAAATGAAAAGTATTCAAGCATAAAATAAATGGAAACTATCAAGCCCAAAAAAGAAAAGACGAAAAGAGAAACATAGAATCAACTTGAAAACAAGGTTTAAAATGGAAATAAATATGTATCTATCAATAATCACCTTAAATGTCAATGGACTGAATTCTCCAATCAAAAGGCACAGAGTGGCAGATTGGATAAAAAAGCAAAAACCTTCAATCTGATGTATACAAGAAACTCACCTTAGAGCAAAGGACACATATAGATTGAAAGTGAGGGGATGGGAAAAGATATTTCATGCCAATGAACAAGACAGGAAGCAGCAGTTGCAATACTTATATCAGACAAAATAGACTTTAAAACCACGGCCGTAAAGAAAGACAAAGAAGGACACTATTTAATGGTTAAAGGATCTATTCAAGAAGAGGATATTACAATTGTGAATATATATACCCTTAATATAAGAGCACCCAGATACCTCCAACAAATACTAACAGACATAAAAGGAGAAATTGATGGGACTATCATCATAGCAGGAGAGTTTAACACCCCACTCACATCAATGGACAGATCCTCTAGACAGAAAATCAATAAGGCCACTGAGATCCTAAAGGACACAATAGAAAAGTTAGACTTAATCGACATTTTCAGGACATTACATCCAAAAAAAAAATCAGGATATGCATTCTTCTCAAGTGCACATGGAACATTCTCAAGAATTGATCACAGACTGAGGCACAAAGATAACCTCAGCAAATTTAAGAGTATAGAAATTATTTCAGGTATCTTCTCTGACCACAATGGCATGAAGCGAGAAATCAACCACAGGAGAAGAAATGAGAAAAAACTGACTACATGGAGACTAAACAACCAGTGGGTCAATGAGGAAATCAAGAGGGAAATTAAAAAATACCTAGAGACCAATGATAATGAAGACACAACCACTCAAAATCTGGGGTGCCAAAAAAGCAGAGCCCAGAGGAAAGTTCATAGCAATAGAAGTCTTCCTCAAAAAAGAACAAAAATCTCCAATCGACAGCTTAACCCACCACCTAAAATGAATTAGAAAAAGAAGAACGAACAAAACCTCAAGTCAGAAGAAGGAAGGAAATCATAAAGATCAGAGAGGAAATCAATAAAATAGAGATTAAAAAAATAGAAAAAATGAATAAAACCAAGAGCTGGTTCTTTGAAGAGGTAAAGAAAATTGACAAACCTCTGGCTAGTCTCACCAAGAAGAGGAGAGAAAAAACCCAAATAAACAGAATAAGAAATGAAAAATGAGAAGTCACAACAGATAGTACAGAAATACAAAAAACCATGAGAGAATACTATGAACAGTTGTATACTAACAAAATTGACAACCTAGAAGAAACAGACAACTTTCTAGTGGCTTAAAGCCTGCCAAAACTGAATCAAGAAGGAATAGATCAACTAAACTGATCACTAGAAATGAAATTGAATATGTCATAAAACACTCCCTACTAACAAAAGTCCAGGACCAGATGGCTTCACAGGTGAATTCTACTAAACATATAAGAGGGACATGTACCCATCCTCCTTAAATTTCTTGAAAGGGTTGAAGAAGAAGGAACACTCCCAAAGACATTCTGTGACACCACCATCATCCTAATTCCAAAACCAGACAAAGACACCACCAAAAAAGAAAACTATAGGCCAATATCTTTGATGAATATAGATGCAAAAATTTTCAACAAAATTTTAGCCAACTGAATCCAATAACATGTCAAAAAGATGGTATACCACAACCAGGTGGGATTCATCCCAGGTGCCCAAGGATGAATAGGCAACATATGTAAATCAATAAACATCATACACCACATTAACAAAAGAAAAGTCAAAAGCCACATGATCATCTCAATAGATTCAGAGAAAACATCCGACAATGTCCAACATCCATTCACGATAAAAACTCTTACCAAAGTGGGTATCGAGGTAACATACCTTAACATAATCAAATTCATTTATAACAAACCCACAGCAAATATAATACTCAGTGGAGAAAAGTTGAGAGCCTTCACACTAAAATCTGGAACAAGACATGGATGTCCATTCTCACCACTTATTATTATGGGTTGCAATACTCATATCAGAGATAGACTTTAAAATGAAGGCCATTAAGAATACAAAGAAGTGGAGTTCCCGTCATGGCACAGTGGTTAACGAATCCGACTAGGAAGCAGGAGGTTGCAGGTTCGGTCCTTGGCCTTGCTCAGTGGGTTAAGGATCTGGCATTGCCGTGAGCTGTGGTGTAGGTTGCAGACGTGGCTCGGATCCCACATTGCTGGGGCTCTGGCATAGGCCGGTGGCTTACAGCTCCGATTCCACCCCTAGCTTGGGAACTTCCATATGCCACGGAGCATCCCTAAAAAAGGCAAAAAGAAAAAACAAACAAACAAAAAAAACCAAAAAAACAAACAAACAAACAAAAAAAACAAAGAAGGGCACTATTTAAAGGTTAGAGGATGCATTCAAGAAGAGGATATTACAATTATCAATATGTATGCCGCAATATAGGAGCATGTGTTATAACACTATATTTTTCAACGTACTACTGGAAATCCCAGCCACAGCAATCAGACAAAAGAAGAAAAAGGCATCCAAATAGGAAGAGAAGAGGTAAAACTGTCACTGTAGGCAGATGACATGATACTATATAGAGAAAACCCTAAGGACTCAACCCAAAACTACTTTTTTTGTTTGTTTGTTTTTTTGTTTTTGTCTTTTTGCTATTTCTTGGGCCGTTCCCGCTGCATATGGAGGTTCCCAGGCTGGGGGTCGAATTGGAGCTGTAGATGCTGGCCTACGCCAGAGCCACAGCAACACGGGATCCAAGCCGCGTCTGCAACCTACACCACAGCTCACAGCAACGCTGGATCCTTAACCCACTGAGCAAGGCCAGGGATCAAACCCACAACCTCATGGTTCCTAGTCGGATTCGTTAACCACTGCACCACCACGGGAACTCCAACCTAAAACTACTTGAACTGATCAACAAATTCAGCAAAGTAGCGGGATACAAGATTAACATTCAGAATTCCATCACAATTATGTATACTAACAATGAAATATTAGAAAAGGAATATAAAAATACAATACCTTTTAAAATTGCACCCCCCCAAAATCAAATACCTGGAAATACACCTGAAGAAGGTGGTTAAAGACCTATATGCTGAGAACTATAAAACATTAATCAAGGAAATTAAAGATGTAAAGAAATGGAAAAATATTGCATGTTCCCTTCTTGCGCATATATCCAGACAAAATTTGCCTTAAAAAAGACACGTGCGTCTGCATGTTCATTGCAGTACTATTCACAATAGCCAAGACATGGAAACAACCAAAATGTCCATTGACAGATGATTGGATTAGGAAGAAGTGGTATACATACACAATGGAATACTACCCAGCCATAAAAAAGAATTAAATAATGCCATTTTCAGCAATGTGGATGGAACTAGAGACATCCTGAATGAAGTAAGTCAGAAAGAGAAAGACAAATACCGTATGATGTCATATCTGGAATCTAATATAAGGCACAAATGAACCTTTCCACAGAAAAGAAAATCATGGACTTAGAGAATAGGCTTGTGGTTGTCAAGGGGGAGGGGAAGAAAAGGGGGTGGTTGGGGAATTTGGGTTAAAAGATACAAACTATTGCCTTTGGAATGGATTAGCAATGAGATCCTGCTCTATAGCATTGGAACTATGTCTAGTCACTTACAATGGTGCATGATAATGTGCGAAAATAGAATGTGTACATGTATATGTAACTGGGTCACCATGCTCTACAGTAGAAAAAAAATTGTATTGGGGAAGTAACAATTAAAAAAATAAAAAATAAAAATAAATTTAAAAAATAACGACAATGTCAGATCCTTGACCTGTTAAGTCATGAGGGAACTCCTTTCTACAATTATTAATAAAAGCTCTGAAAAAAATTAGAGTACTCTATTATATAATTATTAATTTAAACACAAACAAGTGTCTCAGTATAAAGACAATTTGTACACTGTAATTTTACTATATATTATATATGAAGAGCTCTGTAACATAGTTATGACTAAAAATTATTATATATAAAACTATAGTCATTATTATACTACAAGACTAGTAATTCTCATATTAAAGAGTGAAAACAAGTAATTTTAATAACATTTTAATCAATTGATATATGGAGTGTTTAGGTTTGAAGCAACACATATTCAGAATTTTTATCTCAAATAAGTCATATTACTTACACTTCACCTCACAATTACTAATGCTCTTATATATAATTAAAACACAAAAAATATTCAGCAAAGTATAGAATTTATGAAAAACCAAGTAAAAATGTAAGGAAAAAAACACAATAGCCAAAGTTTAAACTTCACTACACAGACACAGTAGTATATTGGTAACAACAAAGAATTAGAATACTTAAAACAGACCAATAAAAATTATCTAATCTGAGTAAGAAACAGAAAATAGAGAGGAAAAAAAACAGTCTCAAGAATGTACAATATAACACAAAACGCTCATTATTTCCTCAGAGGCCTAGGAGGCCTCAGAGGAAAAAGAAAACTATGGGGCTTAGAAAGAATACTCAAATAGATAATGGCTAAAAATTTCACAAATTTTATAAAGTCATGAGCCAACACGACAATTAGAGCAAACCTCAAATAGGAAAAAAATCCGAAGAAATCCACCCAATGAATAAAACAGAGAAAACCCCAAATATTTAGAAATAAATCTGCCGCATATATTGGAAGCAGTGTCAAGATGCTTATTGATAAATCCAATAATAGCACGTCACTGATTACACCTTTGTAAGCTAACACAGAGGGGAAAAAAGGAAATAAAAGCAGATGAGTATGCTAGGATAGCAGATTGTTTTATACCTGCGATACCAATGAAAGATTCTTCACTCAATCTAATTTAGAGGTATACCAGAGAAATACACTTAGGTACAAGTGATTTTATTGTTGGATTAACATGTTTTCAAGATCTTTAGAGAATTCTTTTATTCTTGAACATATATTGGTCTAATTCAATTTATGATATTTCTGAATACATATCTATCTACGGCTTCAAGTTCTGGGAATAGTGTTAGTTATTATTGCAATAAAAGCAATACTCATGTTAGGATAAAATTTCTGAGATTTAAATTCCTTTGACACAGATGGGAATTTGTTGGAAGAAGATTTTTATTTTACTTCCCTTACTATTAAATATATCAAGGAGAGTAATAGAATCTGCCATTAAATACTGGGAAGTTGTTCAACTTCAAATATCTTGCTATGAAGGTATTTGTTACAAGAGCAAGCAAAATAGCTTGATAAATCTCCTTTTAAAATAAAATAATTTATCATCCTTTTTTTTTTTTTTTTTTTCCTTTTTAGGGCCGCACCCATGGTACATAGAAGTTCCCAGGCTAGAGGGTAGAAAGCTACAGCTGCTGACCACAGCCACAGCAATGCAGGATTCAAGCTGCATCTGGGACCTACACCATGGCTAAGGGCAACAACAAATCCTTAACCCACCGAGTGGGGTCACAGATAGAATCCTCATTCTCATAGTTACTAGTTGGGTTCGTTTCCACTGTGCTACAATGGGAAATCCTGCCATCATTTTTGCAGGCTTTTTAGTTTCATATTTATTAGAGAATCTTGACCATCTATAATTGAAAGGATTATAGCTTATCAATTTAAAGATAAAAAAAAACCTTTGTGAAAAGCTAGAGTTGATTTTAGACAATTCTCATGTTATCTATGACAGTTCTTTATATTTTTCTAAATGCATCAAGAAAAAGTTAATAGCATTTCCTCAATACTCAGATATGACATTATATTCCTACTTATATTTTTGTTTTTGCTTCATTTACTCCTTATAACTAAAATTTTCTCAATGCAATTCTCAATATCAAAAAGAAAACCAAATGCTATCAGCTTAATAGATATTTTATAATCTTATATATCATTACTGTGAGATACCACATATTTTCAAATATTTGCTAAAGAATATTTGAAAATATTTCTTTGTCTATAATCTTCTAAAAATAAATCTGTTATATTCAATTTTAAGTGATTACTGAATTAATCTTAACTTATTAATCAATTTGAATTTAAGTTTTTGTCAAATTGTAGTTTTCAATATATATAGTGTTCTTGATGTTAACGGATATGAATCATTTATCGTGTCAATGAAAAATCAGCAATATATTACTCCTAAGTACACATTTCTTGAAAATTTCTGAGAGAAGTTTCTAGTCCGATTACAGAGATTACATATTACCACTTCAATGTTTACATGAAGAAAGGCAGTTTTACTTTATAAATGGCTATACCATGACCTGTTATAGGCAATACGCCCATATCATGAATTATGGGCAGGAGATAAAGTCAATTTGTTAAATAAACCCATTTATTGATGGCATGTAAGGTTTTGACCCAAGGGAAAAACAGACTATTGTGGGTTAAGGTCTTAGAGTCAAGACAAGCCCCTAATTACTAGTTTTGAAGTCTTGAGTAAATCACACAAAATATTTAAACCTCAGTTTTGTCATGATTTTTTTTTCTGTAGCTAAGTTGATCTTTTTTTAAAAAATTACAGTTGTTTTATAATTTTGTACCGACTTCTGCTGTACAGCAACGTGATTCAGTCATATGTATACATACATTCATTTTTTTATATTGGTTTCCATCATGGTCTCTCCCAGGAATGTGGGTATATTTCCCTATGCTATACAGTAGGACCTTGTTGTTTATCTATCCTAAGTGTAATATTTTACATCTACAACTCCCAAACTCTCAGTCCACCCCACTCCTTTCTCCCCCCATCCCTCAGCAACCTCAAATCTGTCCCCTATGTCCGAGAGTCTGTTTCTGTTTTGTAGATAGGTTCATTTGTGCCACTTAGGTTCCACGTATAAGTGATATCATATGACACTCTTTTCTGACTTATTTAGTATGATAATTTCTAACTGCTCATCATGATTTTTAAAAAAGGGTAGCAACATTTATATAATGATGGTGTAATAATATACAAAATGTGTTGTTTTTACCTAAATCCTGGCACTTAAAATGCAATTAATAAGAGGTAGATACAAACAGTACCACCAATCACAACAGATTAAAATCAATTTTGTGGGTGAGAAGATTAAAATGATAAAGTGATGAGCTCTAACAAGATTTTAAGTGGAGGTATATGGGCTATTTAGTCCTCAAATTGGAATCAATCAACATCACTGTGGGTTTTGAAAAATAAAGACTTCTATGTCTCAACTCAAGAGAATCTAAAGACATAATCCTGAAACTTACAATTTTAAGAAGCTCTCTGAAGAGTTTCCATTGTGGCACAGTGGGTTAAGAACACAACTACAGCAGATAGAGTTGCTATGAAGGTGTAGATTCAATCTACAGCCAGGCATAGTGGGTTAAAGGATCTAGCACGACATTGACACAGCTAAGGCTCAGATTCAGTCCCTAGCCAGGGAGCTTCCATATGCTGCAGGTGCAGCCATTGACATGTAAATATTTTGAAGATTTTCTGAAATGGGGGCTCATTAAAAATGTCTTTCTTACAATGATAGCATTCTAACTGCCTACAAATTTTCTCAATGTCCTCATGTATTCACTCTGGAAAATCAGAAAATAAATACTTTCACTTATCCTTAAAAAAAAAGGTTTACACTTAGCTTTTCATTTACACTCAGTTAGGTACTTAGGTTTAACAAAGGGAGGAAGACTGAATGGTGTGCTGAACATTTAAAGTTCTCATGATTCTAACTGCATCAACCAGTCATTTTTATGTCAGAAAACCTGAGGAGCAAATTGAAACCTACAATATTTGTGCATTAGTGATAAGTATGACAATTAACAAGATGACAAGAATATGGGGTTAAATTGGAAGAGGCAGGAAAAAGCCTCAAATTTTAGCCTTTGTGTGATTGTCATCAGGAGAATTCTTGGAATGCAATAGCATGTGGCTTTCTAGGAGATTAAATAAAGACTGCAAAAGGAGGAGTGCACCTCGTGGTGCAGTGGTTAACGTCTCCGACCAAGAACCACGAGGTTGAGGGTTCGATCCCTGGCCTCACTCAGTGGGTTAAGGATCTGGCGTTGCCATAAGCTGTGGTGCAGCTTGCAGACACAGCTTGGATCTGGCATTGCTGTGTCCCTGGTGTAGGCCGGTGGCTACAGCTCCGATTAGACCCCTAGCCTGGGGACCTCCACATGCCAAGGGTGCACCCTAGGAAAAGACAAAAAAAAAGACTGCACAAGATAATTGTTCTCCAGAGAATTTTAGCCTACTTTTAGAGATAGGATTGACAAATGTAAAATTAACAGAAAAGAAAAATGGAGGTGCTTCTTGTAATTACAACAAGGTCTAGTGATGTGTTTTCCATCCTTGGCTTCATATTGAAATTGCATGTTGTACTTTAAAAAACTACCTGGTCCCTAAATCAAATAATTATTTTACACTTTTTGTGCTTCAGTTTTCATAAAATTTATCCTTAACTCCATTGAGTTCAAAATATGTATGTTTTCGGAGTTCCATCATGGCTCAGCAGAAATGAATCGACTAGAAACAATGAGGTTGTGGGTTCGATCCTTGGCCTTGCTCAGTGGGTCAAGGATCTGGCATTGCCATGAGCTGTGGTGTAGGCCAGCAGCTGTAACTCTGATTCAACCCCTAGCCTGGGAACTCCCATATGCTGGGGGTGCTGCCCTAAATAGTAAAAAAAAAAAAAAAAAAAAAAAAAAGTTTTCAAGCATGAGCTAGTACATTAACTTGACAAATTAATCTATGTCATGGTTTCAATAATTATTTTTCTAATTATTATGCTTTCTATAGGGACAAGACTTTCTGGAGAGCTAACTTGTTCCCTCCTCTCTTCTGTCTCTTTGGGATGGGCTCTTCTGGCAACAAAGAGGAACTTCATTCTACTCCAGCAGTATGCCATTCAGGAAAGGAACAGTCAACATAAAGCTAGAGGATTTTTATTTTGTTTTATGGCACATGGCAGTTCTCAGGCCAGGGATGGAATCCTAGCCACAGCTGCAACATACGCCAGATCCTTAACTTGCTGTGCCATGGCAGTGGGAACTCCAAAACTAGCATTGCATCATTTTATCTAGTAATGTTTTCAAAGCAAGCACAGGAATACATTTGCAGAATTTTTAAAATTAAATTCTGGCCCAAGAATTAGAATGTAAAAATATGAATTGCATCTGAACGCTGATAAGTGTGAGGAAAAACCAAAGTATTTTCTTAAAAAACAATGATTATTTTCCTAGAAACATAAAAGAGAAAAAGTAGCTAGTAAAATAACGAGAGTGAAAACAAAAGGAATGCTATGTAAAACCATTAATATTATTTAAGTAACAATAATGATTAAGGTTCCATTAATAAAATGGGTCTCATATATTTAAGAGAATACTGGTATAGTAAGGCCCTAGAAAGATTATACTATGATCAACACATTAGATGTCCCTTACATCGCGATGTTCGTGTCCGTTATTCTTTTGATGCTATCGTTGGCCATATGAATTTGGCTTAGGCATTATTTGCTTCCCTCATCCTCAGCCTCAGCAAGGTTGCAGAGAGGAGCTGTTCTACCAGCCTAGGCCTGTGAGATAAGAGCCAAAGGACTCTACTGTGGCCAGTTTTCATGAGCAAGGGAAAAAAAAAAAGGTCTGTGTGGCTAAAGTGGAAGGGATGGAAGTGGGAGGCGATGCAGGTGGTGTCAGAAAAGCAAAAAAAAAAAAAAAAATTCATGCAGATCCTTGTAGATTATAAATAATTTACCTTTGCATTCAATTAAAATCAGAAGTCATTGTGATGTTCTCAGGAGAGGAGTAACAAAATCTGATGTACTTTTTATTGACGTATAGCTGATTTACAATGTTGTATCAATTTCTACTGTACAGCAAAGTGACTCAGTTATACATATATGTCCTTTTTTTTTTTTTACATTATTCTTTTCCATCATGGTCTGTTAGGCTTCAAGCCCCCTTCAAGGAGACTGAATTCAAAGCCTCTGGCCAAGACATGAATTGCCAGGCCCTTATCAACACCACACAGGTCTCATTGTAATGCCTCTTCCCCACCTTGAGCAACCTGGCCTGCTCCTTCCTCCTCCCTGCCAGGAAGGGTATGTGGCCAGCTCTTCTACAGGGGAAATAAGAACACACGCAGGCACAACATCAGGGGACTCTCCAGGGAACTTTCCTATAACCTGTCCCCCATGCAAATGAGGTATCTTGCCAGTCAGAAGATTAAATACGCCCCCATAGATAGACCAGTCGACACTCAGGCTTTACATGGGCTCAGTGGGCTGGGGCAGAAAGAATCAGAGGGCTGGCGTGGAAGAAACCAGACCCTGACTCAGATCCACAGCATGGGGATATAAGGAAAACCAATTGTAAAGCGAGGCCAATCACTACTCTCAGGGCGAGCCGCTCCCTCTGAGAGTGTACTTTCACTCTAATAAACTTGCTGTAATGCACCTGCCATTTCAATTCTATGCTGTGGCAGGCAGTGACCTAGGAAACAACCTGGAGATGTGATTGAGTTCCCTGTGCTATACAGTAGGGTCTTGTTCATCCATTCTAAATGTAATAGTTTAAAGGATTACTCATACCACAGATCCTAAGAGAAGACTGGAAGGAAGGTGTTGTCCAGGCAAGAGCTGATGAGGCTCGGACCAAGGCAGCAGCAAAGGAGAAATGAATCAGATTCTAGGTGAATTTTGAGAGTAAAGGTAACAAAATTTTTCTGAATTATATGTAAGCAAAAAGTAACTTGAATTCCACCTCCAATGTGAATGCTTTCCTAGTGTTACCCATGCCTCCATGGGACTAAATTATGTCCTTATTTCACATTATTTTCGGTCAGCTTCCATCACTGTTGTCATCTCTTGTGAAACATTTCCTTACCCTCACTCCCCAGGTTTTCTTCTTTTCATCTCTGGATGTCCTTTGTCTCTTTCTCAGGTTCATTCTCCTTTTCCTCCCCATGAATTTTTACATTTCTTCAGACTTAAATTTGTACCCACTTATCACTTTACACTGAGTATTTTCCCTGAGGAATCTCATCCACAAATATGGTATTTATTTATAGAGATTCCTGATCTTATATCTGCTGCTCAGACTTATGCTCTATTCCCCAGATTCATACAACAAAAATGTCTATTTTGAAACCCTTCTCTTTACAGTGAAGTTGCCTTAAAATACATGTATTAAGAATAAAATTATGATCTTCCATTTCCCCCTGTTTTGTCAAATTGGAAGCTTCCCAGTGTAATGCAATGTCATTCATGCAAGTGAGCAAGCTGCAAAAAAAAAAAAAAAAAAAAAAGCCACCCTATCACTTTCCCTTCCTCACCATGCGCTACTACTACAAACTCCAATCCATGATCTATACTCCATCGCCACTGCCAGCATCCCCCCTCCTCCACAACCCTGCCAATGTCTCCACTATTCCAGTAGCTCTTAACTGTAGTCTTTATTCATCAGTAACCATTACAGCAAGAAAGGAAACATCTATCTCTGTTTGCTGATGAAATGTTTATCTACATAGAAAATACCAACCAAGCAATCTACAAAACAACTTCTAAAACTGATAAGATAGTTTAATAAGGTGGGAGGTTGCAAAATAACATACAAAAATCACTTGTATTACTATATACTAGGACGGACTATTTAAACAATAAAATTACAAGTAAAATTTGCAATTACTCAAAAAAGATAAAATGGTAAGTGTAAATCTAATAAAACATGTACAGGAAATGTAGTTGTGGGCATTTATCCCAGAGAAATGCAGATTTATTTATTTCATACCAAACCTCTATTGAATGTTTACAGCAGGTTTATTCCTAATAGCCATCACTGGAAACAACCCAGATGACTTTCAGTGGGTGAATGGATAAACAAACTGTGGTATGTCTATACCAAGAAATAACACACTGCCATTAAAGAAACTAATACATGTAAAAACTTGGATGAATCTTCAAGGAATTCTACTAAATTTATAAAAAGCTATTGCTAAATATATAACATGTGATTCTATTTACCTATAATTTCTGAAGTAACAATTCGAGAAATAGAGAACAGATTATGGATTGCTGGGGATTCAGAAAAGGGTGAGGGCAGGAAAGATACCAAAATGACTACAAAAGGGCGACACGAGTGACTTGTGCATTTTGAAGAATGCTCTGTACTTTGTATTAATGCCAATGTCCCGGCTGTGATATTGAACCACCATTATTGCCAGGGGTAATGTCAAAGGGTACCTGGGGTCTCTATTATGTCTTACTATTGTGTGTGAATTTGCAATTGTCTAAAAATTTTTAAGTAATTTTAAAAAAGAAAATGAGTAAAATAATTCTTTAAGATTTGACTAGGATTTATTTCCTCTAAGATAGTTGCCTTCAACTGAATAAGTTATGTTACATGCGTGAATCTGTTCTCTCTCTCTCTCTCTGTGTCTATACAATCACATGCACATGTTTACATACATACAAACTCATACATGTGTATACATGTACAAGGACAGATTAGGAGAGGGTCCACCCTGTTCTCTGGGAACACTTTCATTTGGAACTGTGAGCTGGTGTTACACTGGTCTTCTGCCCTGAAACTAGCATGTGATGGCTAAGACTTTATTAGAGGATAGAAAAATAATCTAAATATTTGCACTTAACACCCATTAATTTAATTACATAACTTTTTTTTAAGTTTCACAAGATTCTGTGATTTTGTGGGTAGTAACACACATGTGTTTTTCACCTTCAGAGCTACAATTTTATTCAGTTTTCAGCACAACTTGATACTCCATTAACTTGTGATGATATAGTCACAAATGAGTATGGCCTTTAATATTACTACATTTTAAATATCGTTATTTATCCTCATTTAAAAATATGTTCAGCTGTCT
This sequence comes from Phacochoerus africanus, assembly GCF_016906955.1. Taxonomy (NCBI): domain Eukaryota; kingdom Metazoa; phylum Chordata; class Mammalia; order Artiodactyla; family Suidae; genus Phacochoerus; species Phacochoerus africanus. Next base: position 58,625,807 of record NC_062556.1, on the reverse strand, counting down.
AAAAGTGCAGATTTTATTTCTATAAAAGTAATGGGAAGAATTAAGATTTTAAAAGTTGTCCTTTTGCCTCATAACCAGAAGTTTTAAAGTATATTTTTCATCATCTAATAAAGATTTTCAAATGTTTATACACAGACAAGAAAAACAGCAACTATGGATCATAGGCAGAGCAACTGGCATAAGCAGATGCTTACGGCAGGATTCCACATTTTTATACTATGAAATCATGTTTCAACAGCATTTCTGTGTGATTGATTTACTCTCTAGTCAGTTAAAAAGCTGAGCGGGTTCTTTTTTGGAAATTATTGGTTTTTAACATTTCCAAAAGCAATGACTCTATCAGTTTTTTGTCCAATAAAATGGATTCTAATACTTAGCACTTCATAAAGGGAAAAAAAGTTTGTTAATGTCAATTTTTAGAACTGTATGGACTGTTTTTTAATAGCTATATTTCATGGACATCAGTGGACCAATGGAAGTTATCTTCAAGAGTTCACCTCAACGCACATAAACAACAGATTAGTAAAATGTATCTTGAAGATAAGTAAGATCTAGACCTTGTTCTGGAGGCTAATGGAAGAGACAGAAATACAAATAAACAAGAAAGATATAATTTAGTATTTAAAGTATTTAGTTGGACAAAGTATTCAACTAAAGAGAAAAAAACTAATGACTAATGGAAATTCCCAGGCTGGGGTCAAATCAGAGCTGCAGCTGTCAACTTATACCATAGCCACAGCCATGCCAGATCCCTGACTCCCTGAGTGAGTCCAGGGAGTGAACCCGCATTCTCATGGTTACTAGTCAGATTTGTTTCTGCTGCGCCACAAGGGGAGCTCTGTGACTAACTCTTTTTAAATGGCATTTTGCTTTTTCTGAGAAAAACAGCAAAAATGATCTCAATAGGGATCATGCATCAGAAGTTCATGGATGCCTGACTAGTGTAAGAAATACTCTAATTTTTGCATGTATTGAAATAGTAATAAACGCAATGACACTTTAACAGTATATATTCTATTTCAGTCTAATCAGGAGACTACAGCTTAAATGTTAAGATGTTCTTAGATTCCAAAATAACTAATGTTATTGTGTCCTGAGAATTCAGAGGGGGTGCAGAATCCCTTATTAGAACACCATATCTCTTGAATGACAGCTGAAAATCTCAGCCATATGCTGCTCTAGGTCGCGAGTTCATAGATGGCTGTGGTAGTTTCATCTTGTATGTATAAAATATACCTAGTAGAATATACAGAGCAAAAAGTCAGATAGCTCCAGGGATTCACTGTAGCCAAAAATTTAGCCTTCAGAAAATAATCAAACTATGAACCAGGGTTCAAAAAGTGAGAGTTTCTACATGCCAGTCATTGAATGCTAGTCACAGACAGATCTATGTCTTCGAGGATGGCAACTGCGGCTGGAGAGGGAATACCACATAAATGAGGATGGATTTATGTGTCCCCAAGGCCAACATCATACCGTTGATATTGCTCATATGCTTTTCTCCCCTTGGCTTTTACTGTCACTTCTGTACCATACACGCTTCATATATGCTTTCTGACATCCACTATTGCCCTAATGGCCATATTCCCAAAGGAAATAGCTTCCACATAAGACAGAATGTTGTTAGAACCTGCTCATGGATTTTTCTAGCTCTTCATATAAATGCGTAGCTGAACATAACTCAAATTTTTCTTAGTGTCATGATTTTCCTATAAAAATGTATATAGAGTAGGACTGTACATAAGATGGAAAAGGGTTGGACATATTTGTAAACTAGGTAAACATGTATCAGACCCAGACAGCTGAAGAAATCTAGAACAGTGGTACTCAAACTGTCTGTGGTAAGGTAACATGTTTTTGTTTTCCAAATTCATTACATGCCTATCTGTTTTTTAGACTATAAAAATAAATTTTAGAAAAAATAAAAATAGCATTCATTAAGCAAAATTCTTTCAAATTATTTTGAGTCTTCTAGTACATTGATGTGACACTCATCTTAATGAGTATATTTGTTATTTTGGTAAAATGTAGGCTAGCGTACATGATACTTAAACAAAAGGAATAAGAAGAAAAACTGCTTCTATTCTAAAGAAATGTTAAATAATATAGATGAGAAATCAACAATGAATACACCTCTCTCTGTCTATTTAGATATATATATATTTTTTAATGGCTGCACCTGTGGCACACGGAAGTTCCGGGGCCAGGGATAGAATCTGAGCCACAGCTGCTGACCTATGTCACAGCCGCAGCAATGCCAGACCCCCTAACCCCTGCACTGGGCCGGAGATCAAATTCAGGCCTCTGCAGAGACCAAGCCACTAAAGTTGGGTTCTTAACCCATTGTGCCACTGCAACAACTGAATTCACCTTTTAAACAAGTAATTTATTGAATCCAAGGGAAGATCTGATTTATCATCCTAAGTATCAAGATTAAAAAAAAAAAGTGACCAACTTGTAGTTTCTTCTGCATTTCTAGTTTCAAGTTGCTTACACTCTAATGCAGGAGATTAAATACATGTTTTAAATGCTATTACCAATAAAAATTAATAGAGCAGAAAATATACTTGCAGGAGTCTATGCTGTTTTTTAGTGTTTTCATATCTGGAATTGCATTTTCAAAATACCAAAATTAAGTACTAATCAACATTGACTATAACAAATTAAGATTTAATTTTCACTTGGAACACCCACTGAATTATGCAAGCATCAACATAACAAGGGACATATTTATACACAATAGAAAAAGCCTGATAAATACAATATGTAAAATAAACAGTCAAGAAATAAAAAATAAAAACAAGTATACGTACCACAACAAAAATATGTGAGTTAAATGTTCACATTAATAAAAGCAATGTGATATTTAAAAAGGTAGAACTAAAATTAAATGTTACCTAAAGATTACAAAATGAGATATATAACTATAAATAAGGCATATTTATATACTCAAGTCAACAAAACTAAGGAAGTATAGCAATACAATACTAGCAATATTAATATAATTAACAACAAATAACTTCAAGGAAAAATCAATGAGGAGTAATATTTCCTCATGAAAATTTTAAATTCATCAAAAGTTTAAAGTAGTCATGAATAATTCTGCTTTAAAGTATAAAATATTTATATTATATATAAATAAAAGGCTGCAAAATAGAAGAAAGTGCCGAAATGTAAATGATACCCATTATTACTAGTTTTCTATTGCTGTTGGAAAAATGACAAACTTAGTGGCTTACAGTAACACAAATATATTATCCTGTAGTTTGGGAAGTCAAAAGTTCAAGATGGGTTTCACTGGCTAAAACAGAAGTATCAGTACTTTTGTGTTTTTTCCTGGATGTTTGAAGAGAGAATCTGTTTTGCTGAATTTTCCAGCTTCAAGAGGATGCCCACATCTCTTGGTGATTGGTCCTATCCCCCATTTTCATAGCCAACAATAATCAGCTAAGTTCTTCCTCATCATCCTCTTATTGGCTTTCTGTTTCCTGTCTCACTTTGTCAGTTATAGGGATCTTTGTGATATCCCTGAACAAACTTGGACAATCAAGGATAGTTTCTCCATCACAAATTCAGCTGATCATCAATCTTAATTCCATTTGCAACTTTAATTTCTCCTTGTCATATAACCTACAGCTTCAGGCAATTAGGATGTGAACATCTTTGATGAACATCCTTGGGGTGGCATTTTCTGCCTAAGACATCACATAATACTTATATCTCTTAAACCTCCTGAGCATTTAACAAAATAAGGAATAGTAAGGAGATATTGAATAGTATAAGCAACATACTTAAAATAGATGTTAAGAAACAAAAAATACCACTTTATTTAAAAGTCTCGTGAGTTTTTTATTTAATCTATTAGGCACATTATAACTAAGGAAAAATGTAAAATCAAAACTTTATACCATTTTATGAGAAAGTAAAGATATTCACATAATATTCAAAACAGTGAGACCAAAATATGTTATGTGTGTGTGTACATGCATATGAATAAATATAATCACTGGAATTCATTTTTTTGTTGTTGTTCTTTTTGTCTTTTTTTTAGGACCACACCCACGGTATGTGGAGTTCCAGGCTACGGGTTAAATCAGAGCTGTAGTCATGGCCTACGCCACAGCCACAGCAACGGAGGATCTGAGCTGAATCTGTGACCTACCCACAGCTCACCGCAATGCCAGATCCTTAAGCCATTGAGCAAGGACAGGGATCGAACTTGCATCCTCGTAGGTGCTAGTCGGGTTTGTTAACTTCTGAGCCAAGATGGAAACTCCCTGGAATTCAACTTTAAACAGTCTTTCTTTAATCGTTTTCAGCACAAAGATAACTGAAATGTGATATTACAATGTATTATGAAAAAATAAGTGTTAGAAAATTAAATTGCAAAACACTCATCAAAGTGGTAATGATAAAATTTATAGCTATGTGTGTATATATACATATATACATATGTGTATATATATATATATCTCAAACTAAAAGAAGATTTGAGTTAAATGGCAAGTCTCAATATATCCCTTTTCAGAAAATACACACATGGCTAATAACAGTAAGGTAAAACCAAAAAGTATTACAAAGGCAATCAGTGAAAGCACAAAATGTCAGATTAGAATTTTTGAGAAGGAGGACATCAAAGACCCAGATTCATAATAAATGAATAAATGTGACAGAGGCAACCTGCGGAGTTCCTGTTGTGGCTCAGAGGTAAGGACCATGATTAGTATCCATGAGGACTCGGGTTTGATCCCTGGCCTTGCTTGGTGGTTTAAGAATCTGGCATTGCTATGAGCTGTGGTGGAGGTTGCAGATGCAGCTCAAATCCTGTGTTGATGTGGCTATGGTGTAGGCTGGAAGCTACAGCTCCAATTTGACCCTTATCCTGGGACCCTTCATATGCCATAGGTGTTACCCTAAAAAAAAAACCAAACAAACAACAACAACAAAAAACAGTAGCTAAATAAATAAATAAATAAATAAAGCAAGCAAGCAAGCAAGCAAATTTTTGGATAATTGCTTTTTTTAAAAAAAATAGCAAGGCAATTTAGTAAAGCCTCAAGATAATTTTTAAAAATATTCTGGAATCAATGAAAATGGAAATACAAGTTACAAAAATCTGTGGCATGCAGTGAAGGCAGTACAGCATTGAGTACACAGATTAGAAAAAAAGAAAAATCTAAAATCAAAAAGCTTTTACCTGAGGAAACCAAAAGAAGAATAAAGATTTAAATACAAGTAATCTAAAGAAAAGAAATAATAAAAATTAAAGTACAATTTACTAAAACTAAAAACAAGGAAACGAGAGAGAAAATAGGTCAGTCCAAAAGCTAATTCTTTGAAAACATCACTATAATTGATAAATCACTGGGTAGTTAATCAAGATAAACATAGAGAAGATACAAATTGATAATATTAGAAATGAATGATGGAACATCACTACTGCTCCCATAGACATTAAAAAGATACAAAAAAATTGTATGCCCACAAATTTGATAACCTAGATGAAATGTGCCAGTTCCTTGAAAAACACATTATATCAACCTCTTGCAAAGATAAATAGACTATGTGAATAGGCCTATGTCTATTAAAGAAACTTAGTCAATAATTAATAACCTTCCTAAACAGAAATTGTAATGCACAGCTGGTTTAACTGGTGAATTCTATTAAATATTTAATGAACATTAATTACTACTGTACAATATTTTGCAGAACATAGAGCAGAAGGAACACTTCTTATTTCATACTATGAGACCAATAATATTCTAACACTAGAACCCAGCAAGATATCACAAGAAGAAAATTACAGAGCAGTATGTCTCAGGAACATGCATGCAACAATCCTCAACAAAATAATTATAAGTCAAATCTAATGATGTATAAAAAGAATTATATACCACAACCACAAGGGATTTATTCTAAGTATGCAAGTTCACTCAACATTCAAAATCAATTAATGTACTCCTTACCATCCATAGGCTAAAGAAAAAAAGTAATATGATCATATCAATAGGTGCAAGAAGACATTTTATACAAACTAACATGCATTCATGATAAAAACTCTTAGCAAATTAAGAATACCGGAGAACTTTCCCACCTTAATAAAAAACATCTACAAAAATCCTACAATTCACAGTATACTTAATTGTGAGATATTGGAAGCTTTCCTTCTAAGATCAGTAAGAAAACAAAGATGCCTGTCCTTACCACTCCAATTCAACATCATGTTGAAATCCTAGCTACTGCAAACAGATTTTTTAAAAACTAGGAAAAAGTGTACAGACTGGGAAGGAAGAAATAAAAACTCTATTGATGATATGCTTGCCAATGTAGAAAGTCTCAAATATATCAAAAACTAAAATCCCTAAAAGTAGTGATTTTAGCAGAACTGCAGAATAAACATGTAATTTTTTGAAGTCATTGGCTTTCTGAAATACTGGCAATGAACAGCTGGAATTTGATATTAAAACCATAAAACCATCTTTTTTATATGTTGTTGGATTCAGTTGGCTAAAATTTTGTTGAAAATTTTTGCATCTATATTCATCAAAGATATTGGCCTATAGTTTTCTTTTTTGGTGGTGTCTTTGTCTGGTTTTGGAATTAGGATGATGGTGGTGTCACAGAATGTCTTTGGGAGTGTTCCTTCTTCTTCAACCCTTTCAAGAAATTTAAGGAGGATGGGTACATGTCCCTCTTATATGTTTAGTAGAATTCACCTGTGAAGCCATCTGGTCCCGGGCTTTTGTTAGTAGGGGGTGTTTTATGACATATTCAATTTCATTTCTAGTGATCAGTTTAGTTGATCTATTCCTTCTTGATTCAGTTTTGGCAGGCTTTAAGCCACTAGAAAGTTGTCTGTTTCTTCTAGGTTGTCAATTTTGTTAGTATACAACTGTTCATAGTATTCTCTCATGGTTTTTTGTATTTCTGTACTATCTGTTGTGACTTCTCATTTTTCATTTCTTATTCTGTTTATTTGGGTTTTTTCTCTCCTCTTCTTGGTGAGTCTAGCCAGAGGTTTGTCAATTTTCTTTACCTCTTCAAAGAACCAGCTCTTGGTTTTATTCATTTTTTCTATTTTTTTAATCTCTATTTTCTTGATTTCCTCTCTGATCTTTATGATTTCCTTTCTTCTTCTGACTTGAGGTTTTGTTCGTTCTTTTTCTAATTCATTTAGGTGGTGGGTTAAGCTGTCGATTGGAGATTTTTCTTCTTTTTTGAGGAAGACTTCTATTGCTATGAACTTTCCTCTGGGCTCTGCTTTTTTGGCACCCCAGATTTTGAGTGGTTGTGTCTTCATTATCATTGGTCTCTAGGTATTTTTTAATTTCCCTCTTGATTTCCTCATTGACCCACTGGTTGTTTAGTCTCCATGTAGTCAGTTTTTTCTCATTTCTTCTCCTGTGGTTGATTTCTCGTTTCATGCCATTGTGGTCAGAGAAGATACCTGAAATAATTTCTATACTCTTAAATTTGCTGAGGTTATCTTTGTGCCTCAGTCTGTGATCAATTCTTGAGAATGTTCCATGTGCACTTGAGAAGAATGCATATCCTGATTTTTTTTTTGGATGTAATGTCCTGAAAATGTCGATTAAGTCTAACTTTTCTATTGTGTCCTTTAGGATCTCAGTGGCCTTATTGATTTTCTGTCTAGAGGATCTGTCCATTGATGTGAGTGGGGTGTTAAACTCTCCTGCTATGATGATAGTCCCATCAATTTCTCCTTTTATGTCTGTTAGTATTTGTTGGAGGTATCTGGGTGCTCTTATATTAAGGGTATATATATTCACAATTGTAATATCCTCTTCTTGAATGGATCCTTCAACCATTAAATAGTGTCCTTTGTTATCTTTATTTATGGCCTTCATTTTAAAGTCTACTTTGTCTGATATGAGTATGGCAACTGCTGCTTTCCTGTATTGTCCATTGGCAGGATTCATCGCAGATTCACAAGGATGGTTCAACATATGCAAATCAATCAATGTCACACACCACATTAACAAAAGAAAAGTCAAATATCACATGATCATCTCAATAGATGCAGAAAAAGCATTTGACAAAGTCCAACATCCATTCATGATCAAAGATCTTACCAAAGTGGGTATAGAGGGAACATACCTTAATATAATAAAAGCCATTTATGACAAACTCACAGCCAATATAATACTCAATGGAGAAAAGTTGAGAGCCTTCCCACGAAAATCTGGAACAAGACAAGGATGCCCATTTTCACCTCTTATTCAACATGGTATTGGAAGTCCTAGCCACAGCAATCAGACACACAAAAGAAATAAAAGGGATCCAAAAAGGAAAAGAGGTAAAACTGTCACTGTATGCAGATGATATGATACTATATATAGAAAACCCTAAGGGCTCAACACAAAAATGACTTGAATTGATCAACAAGTTCAGCAAAGTAGCAGAATATAAGATTAACATTCAGAAATCCATTGCATTTCTGTATACTAACAATGAAATATTAGAAAAGGAATACAAAATACAATACCTTTTAAAACTGCACCACAAAAAATCAAATACCTGGGAATATATGTGACCAAAGAAGTAAGACTTATATGCCAAGAATTATGAAACATTCATCAAGGAAATTAAAGAAGATGTAAAGAAATGGAAAGATATTCCATGCTCCTGGATTGGAAACATTAATATTGTAGTGATGGCCCTACTACCCAAAGCAATCTACAGATTCAATACAATCCCTATCTAATGACCCAGGACATTTTTCACAGAACTACAACAAACAATCCAAAAATTTATATGCAACCACAAAAGACCCAGAATTGCCAAAGCAATTCTGAAGAACAAAAAACAAGCATGAGACATAACTCTCCCAGACTTCAGGCAATATTACAAAGCCACAGTCATCAAGTCAGTGTGGTACTGGTACCAAGACAGACATATAGACCCATGGAATAGAAGAGAGAACCTATGAATAAACCCAGACACCCATGGTCAATTTATCTTTGACAAAGGAGGCAAGAACATAAAATGAGAAAGAGACAGTCTTTTCAGCAAGTGTTGCTGGGAAACCTGGACAGCTGCATGCAAATCAATGAAATTAGAATACACCCTCACACCATGCACAAAAATTAACTCAAAATGGCTGAAAGACTTAAATATAAAACAAGACACCATCAATCTCCTAGAAGAGAACATAGGCAAAACTTTCTCTGACATCAACCTTATCAATATTTTTTCAGGTCATTCTCCCAAAGCAACAGAAATAAAAGAAAAAATAAACCACTGGGACCTAATCAAACTGACAAGCTTTTGCACTGCAAGGGAAACCAAAAAGAAAACAAAAAGACAACTTACAGAATGGGGGAAAATACTTTCAAATGAGGCAACTGCCAAGGGCCTAATCTTTAAAATACACAAACAACTTATACAACTCAACAGCAAAAAAGCCAACAACCCAATGGGAAAATGGGCAAAGGACCTGAATAGACATTTCTCCAAGGAAGATATACAGATGGCCAACAAGCACATGAAAAAATGCTCAACATCCCTGATTATTAGAGAAATGCAAATCAAAACTACTATGAGGTACCACCTCACATCAGTCAGAATGGCTGTTATTAGTAATGGCCATCTATTGCCTTTGGAACGGATTAGCAATGTGATCCTGCTGTGTAGCACTGGGAACTATGTCTATTCACTTACGATGGAGCATGATAATGTGCAAAAATAGAATGTGTACATGTATGTGTAACGCTGTACAGTAGAAAAAAAATTGTATTGGGGAAGTAATAATTTAAAAAATATATATAAAAAAATAAAACCATTTACATTAACATTAAAGAAATCACAAAACAAGTTGGAATAAATCCAATAAAATATTTATAACATCTATATGATAAAAATATAAAATTCTGATGACAGATATTGAAGAAGACCTAGATAAATACAGAGTTATTCCATGTTCATGGTCAAGAAGAGTCAATATTTTCACATGGTCAATTCTGTGCAACTTAATCTATAGATTCAATGCAATCTCCATAAAAATACTAAAGCAAGTTACTTTGTGTGATAAAGTAATTCTAAAGTTTATACGGAAAGCTGAAAAACCCAGAATAGCAGACATTATAGTGAAAAAGAGAAAAAAGTCAGGGTTCATACCACTTTACCTCTACTTACTATAAAGATAAAGTAATAAAGACAGTGTTTTACAGGTAAAAGATCAGACAAAAAGAAATCAATGGAAAAGAAAGAGACCTACACAAATATGGTAAACTACAATTTGACAAAGGAACTGAATGGAGAATAGTATATTCTTTTCCACTAACAGTTTTGGAAAAACTGGCAATCCATATGCAAAAAAAGTGAATATAACCAGGTAACTTTAATAAATTATCAGTAGGTACTAACTGAAAATGGAAAAAAAAGTATATTTACCTTATATATTACCTTATATATTACCTTATATATATAAAAAAGTATATTTACCTTAATTTTACTTCATAAAATTAACTAAAAAATGGATCACAGAATGGTATGCAAATATAAGTCTATAAAATTTCTCTAAGATAACACAGGAGAATATCTAGGTGACCCTGAGTTTATCAATGACTTTTCAGATACAAAACTGAAATATATAACTCATGGAAGACAAAATTGTTGGGATGGTACTCATTAAAATTAAAATTTGCTGTGGGAAAGATCATAAAGAGGAAAATAAAAACAAGATGCAAACCATGGGCTGGGCGAAATATTTACAAAACACATTCCTGATAAAGGACTTAAATACTTTATAAAGTTATAATTTTTTTATAAACAAAGAATCTTTAAAACTCAACAATAAGAAAACCAAACCAAAAACAAAACAAACAAAAAAGATCTAAACAGAAATATCATCAAACAAGATGACAACAAAAGCATACAAAAATGTGCTCTACATGTGTCTTTAGGAAATGGCAACTTAAAACCTAATATCACTACATGCCTAGTAGACTAGTTAAAATCTAAAATAGACAACACCAAGTGCTGATGAGGATGTGGAGCAATAGGAATTCTCACGCACTGCTTCTGGGAATGCAAAATGGTACAGCCACTTTGGTAGACAGCTAAAGCAGTTTCTTAGAAAGCTAAAGCTAAGCACTATCATACAATAGGATTCAGCAATCACCTGCCTAGATGTTTATCCAAATGATTGAAAACATATCTACCCAACCATTTGCACGTGAATGTTTATAGCAACTTTATTCATAATGGTCAAAAACTGGAGGCAACCACGGTGTCTTTCTCTTTTTTTTTGCATTTTATTTTATTTTTTTTATTATTTTTATAATTTTTTTTTTTATTTTCCCACTGTACAGCAAGGGGGTCAGGTTATCCTTACATGTATACATTACAATTACATTTTTCCCCCAGCCTTTCTTCTGTTGCAACATGAGTATCTAGACAAAGTTCTCAGTGCTATTCATCAGGATCTCCTTGTAAATCTATTCTAAGTTGTGTCTGATAAGCCCAAGCTCCCGATCCCTCCCACTCCCTCCCCCTCCCATCAGGCAGCCACAAGTCTCTTCTCCAAGTCCATGATTTTCTTTTCTAGGGAGATGTTCATTTGTGCTGGATATCAGATTCCAGTTATAAGTGATATCATATGGTATTTGTCTTTGTCTTTCTGGCTCATTTCACTCAGTATGAGATTCTCTAGTTCCATCCATGTTGCTGCAAATGGCATTGTGTCATTCTTTTTTATGGCTGAGTAGTATTCCATTGTGTATATATACCACCTCTTCAGAATCCAATCATCTGTTGATGGACATTTGGGGTGTTCCCATGTCCTGGCTATTGTGAATAGTGCTGCAATGAACATGCGGGTGCATGTGTCTCTTTTAAATAGAGTTTTGTCCAGATAGATGCCCAAGAGTGGGATTGCGGGGTCATATGGAAGTTCTATGGATAGATTTCTAAGGTATCTCCAAACTGTTCTCCATAGTGGCTGTACCAGTTTACATTCCCACCAACAGTGCAGGAGGGTTCCCTTTTCTCCACAGCCCCTCCAGCACTTGTTATTTGTAGATTTATTAATGATGGCCATTCTGACTGGTGTGAGGTGATATCTCATGGTAGTTTTGATTTGCATTTCTCTTAGAACCAGCGATGTTGAGCATTTTTTCATGTGTTTGCTGGCCATCTGTATATCTTCTTTGGAGAAATGTCTATTCAGGTTTTTTGCCCATTTTTCCACTGATTGATTGGCTTTTTTGCTGTTGGGCTGTATAAGTTGTTTATATATTCTAGAGATTAAGCCCTTGTCGGTTGCATCATTTGAAACTATTTTCTCCCATTCTGTAAGTTGTCTTTTTGTTTTCTTTTGGGTTTCCTTTGCTGTGCAAAAGCTTTTCAGTTTGATGAGGTCCCATGGGTTTATTTTTGCTCTAATTTCTATTGCTTTGGGAGACTGACCTGAGAAAATATTCATGATGTTGATGTCAGAGAGTGTTTTGCCTATGTTTTCTTCTAGGAGTTTGATGTCCTGTCGTATATTTAAGTCTTTCATCCATTTTGAGTTTATTTTTGTGCATGGTGTGAGAGTGTGTTCTTGTTTCATTGCTTTGCATGCAGCTGTCCAGGTTTCCCAGCAATGCTTGCTGAATAGACTTTCTTTGTCCCATTTGATGTTCTTGCCTCCCTTGTCAAAGATTAATTGACCATAGGTGTCAGGGTTTATTTCCGGATTCTCTATTCTGTTCCATTGGTCTGTCTGTCTGTTTTGATACCAGTCCCACACTGTTTTGATGACTGTGGCTTTGTAGTATATCTTGAAGTCTGGGGGAGTTATGCCTCCTGCTTGGTTTTTGTTTCTCAGGATTGCTTTGGCGCCATGGTATCTTTCAATAGTGAATAGTTAAATTTTTGTACATCTGCACCATGGAGTATCATTAACCTCTAAAAGGAAGTGAGTTATTGAGCCAGGAAAAGACATAAAGGAAGCATAAATGAATGAATTCTAAGCTAAGGAGGCCAGTCTGAAAAGTGTACACATTGTATGATCCTAATTATAGACATTCTGGAAAAGGTAAAGCTATAGAAATAATATCAGTGCTCATTGGGGGTTCAGTAGGAGGCAGGGAGGTAAGATTTAATAAGGCAGTTTTAGGATAGCGCAAGTATTTTGTTTCATACTGCAGTGATGGATACACCTTACTCCTTTGTCCTATCCAATAACTGACACCACACTAAAAATGAGGGTGGTCAGTAAGAGGGGTAACTATGGAAGTAGGGGAAGAGGAGGTATATGGAAACTGCACTTTCTTTTCATTTTTTTCTCTAAACCTGAAACTTCTCTAAAAATTATGGCCTACTATTAATAAAAAAATCCTATCACAACCTAGATACAATTACAAGTTGAATATCTGAATCAGAATATTACAAATGAGTTTGCTATTCACCGGTAAAGATCAATTTAACTTTATTATATGAATGTTAAAATTGCTTAATATGACTTTTCTCCAACAAAATACCTGCTTTGGAAAATCACATAATAAATGCACTTGTAAATGGCTAATTTAGATATAAGAGGAAAAAAACACCACCATCTTATTAAAAGAAAACCATTTCCTCTGCCCTCATTAAAATAATTATTTGAGGATTATTGGTTTAACTGTTTGCCCTCATTTAGTTTCTCCAGGAGTCCATATGCCTAACTTTAATTCACTCTGTAGTTGGATGTGCAAATTCTTTTAAAATTCAGAGAGACACAAATTCTACTCGATTTTTCATCTTCCATGACAGAGAATAGCTTGAACAGTGTGATGAGCAGTCTTCCTTCCATATGTTCTGTTTAAATCTTGCCAATTTCAATGCTGTAAAAGGTGCGAATAAAATGAACTACCTATTTTTCATTCTGCATGATTCTGGAGTAAATGGAAATTACTTTCACATTTGGTGGTCAATAAAAAGGTGTAATAAAAAGTTTAATTTAAAGTGAGTCTTAAATAAGGTTATTTGTAAAATAGGCAAAACGGGAGCACAGAAGTCATAGCAGATGCAAGGAGTTCGGTGAAGGCAAACCAAAAGGCAGTAGTTGGAAAATTATGCTGTAGAAGTTTGTAAAGATGGATCACTCTGCAGAATGGTGAATTATTTAGACTGGAGGAAATTATGTACAAGGAAATAATTTACAGTTTCTTTGAAAAATGAGATATTCAAATATTCCACATGGTGAAGCAAAAATAAATAGTAGGTATAGGCAAGAAGGGTGGGTGGCAGTTAAAATAATTAAGACATAATTTGAGGGTTTGGTGGTTTGGGCCTTGCAGATGAGGAGATATATATATATATATATATATATATATATATAAACAAATTCCACTTGAGACTATGGCAGGGGGCAGCAAACTAGAAATGCCCAGCAGTTGGTGGATTCTAGACATCAAAAGAAATCTCAGATTGCTGGTAAAATTTGGAAGATATATAGAAATGTTACATTTGAATGAATGAGCTTTGCACTGAATTAAACACTGGTTAAATTGGGGTTGAGAATGTGGATATTTTTCTTGCTCATTGAAATATAATGAACCGATATAGCTCTATTAGCTTGATGAAGAATACCTGAAACCCTAAACCAAACAGAATGAATTGCTCTGAAAATTATAATCTGGTTATGGAGTTATTAACAAACATATATATGACCTAGTTCTTTTATGGTTTTGAATCTTAAATCACACCTTCTGAGTTCCCATTGTGGCTCAGTGGATTATGGACACGACTAGTATCCAGAGGATGCAGGTTTGATACCTGGCCTTGCTCACTGGGTTAAGGATCTGGCATTTACATGAGCTGTGTTGTAGGTCATAGATGTGTCTTGGATCCCATGTTGTTGTGGCTGTGGTGTAGACCAGCAGATGCAGCTCCAGCTCCAATTTGACCCTAGCCTGGGAACTTCCATATGTTACAGGTGTCGCCCTAAAAATAAAAAAAATTAAAAAATCACACCTTCTTACTTGACACATTTTATCCTTTGAATATACAGTTTTCATTGAAGAGTGTGTTATTTGAATGATACACTAGCAACATTAGAATCAGAATTGTATTTGAAAATTAATTATGTATATCTCTGATTCAGCCTGTAATCAATTACTTCAAGTTATTATTAGTCTAAAAAAACTTTCTATTAAAAGCACTGAATATTTTTTCTTTGAAGTTTGCTTAAAATATTTTGAAATCCTTTGTAATGTCTGTGTTATCTCGAACTTAGCATAAAATATTATCTCTAATTAGTTGGTCAGCTTTTTATGTACATTACCCCTATAAAAGTTGAAAATCTTAGTATTTTGAAAAATAACGTTTATTTAAACAGAAGGAGGTTGTTCAACCAGGACATGTTTTCTTTAATTCTTCAGGTCCTTAATTAATTTTTTAAAGGGAAGAATTTTTCAATCTGGTTCACATCCATTAATACATCAATTACTAAACAGGTCTAAGAGCCCTGATACTTTGCTTGTATGCTTTGGCTTCCATTTAGCAGTTGCAATTTGTACACCATAACATCTCTGATGAATATTCAACACCAGTTCAAATTAGGTAAATTCAAACTGCTCTTGCATAGTTATTATCACTCTGTTAGTTATTTGCAATTTTTCCCATAAAATGCTATCTATATCATATCCAGAAAGTTTTTGAAAATCTATAGCATATATATGTATGTATATATAAAGAATATATATATTGTATATCTGTATAAGCCAAGGTAATACATCTATCCTGAGAAAAGTAATACTTTTACAAATTTAAGGTTTAATTTACATGTTTGGTGATGAGATCTTTGTACAAAGCAGTCAGTGTTGACTTAACATCATAAATTCCATGCAAAAGTTTTCTGTATTTGATGATTTATCATGTAATGCAAACATCTTTGCCCAAATATCATGTACTCAATGAGATGTACTTTGACTAGCCTATGTAAAATTATCTCCCATGCCCTCATACAATGGTCTATTATTTTTCAGATAGCTCTTATTACCTTCTATTATTTATCCTGTGTAAGTTTTTTATCATAATTTTTATCCACAGTACCAGAAAAGCATATTTTTGGCCTATTTATCTAAAGTCCACGAACCAGGAACAATAACTGGCACATAATAGAAACACAAAAATATATCTGAATGAATAGATGAATAAGCAAATGAACAGCTAAACTAAATTTTCTCACTTTTTCTGACTGCAATGTCTATAACAATTCCTAAAGACAAACAAACTACATTTATATTCACTTAAAAACATGTATATCTTCAAAGAGATAAAATAAATCAAGGCATTATTACACATCTAATTATTGCAGGAATAATTATATTGTTAATACTATTTTGGTAAAATTAACGTTTTTGAAAGGAAAGAGAATCCTGACTGGTGGTAGATACCAAGGGAGATAATAATTCCTGGGAAGGTAGCCACCATGTTTAGAAGGAACAGAAATCAACCATTCAGCTGAAGGCAAGCAGTTCTGCCCTGTAATTGACGTTTAGTCTAACCACTTGGCTTGTACTTGTGAGACTGTTGGTGGGCTCACAGTTTTGTCTTTTATGATGTTTGGTTGGAGTAGAGTATTTAAAGTGTAAAATATTTGTATCTTGTTAGGTTATCCCTTTTCTAGTCCTTTGACTAGGTTAGGCTACTTCTGTCTGTCCTCACTGCTATTTCCCAGGTGCTGGATTCTTCAGCTTCAAGTTGATCATGTATGAGGCAGTAAGGAAACCCAGGAAACTCACCATCCAATCACTCCTTGGGGCGTGGGGGCGGGGGGTCCCTTGCCAGTGAAGTCACTAGCTGGTAAGCTTTTTGTTCTCCAACCTGCAGAGATTTATTTGTGTGTGTGTTTATTTTATATATAGTGTCCAGAATCTTATTTAGGGGGAGGAATATAAAAGGCATATTTACACTATATTCCTGGAAATTGAGCTAATTTAACTTTCACTGACTTTTCCTTTTAAAAAAGCCTTTATTTTCCATTTTTTTAAAATGGTAGTGCAAATTACGTGGACAAAGTCTACAATTGAGACTTGTATAATTTTTACGTTTATAAAAAAATCATGTTTAAGCAGGAGTTCCCTTTGAAAATCAGCAAATATAATTTGGCATGATATAAATTTTTATTACTTTACTGAGACTAGAGTACAAATAATATATGAGATGACTAAATCAAGCTATGGCATTTTTTTTCTGCTAGAATAAATACCTAAATATATTGAAATAAATGTTGCTACATACTGAGTCTGAAAATATGCAAAAAAAAAATTTTTCCCTAAATTAAATGAACAAAACTTCAGCTACATTTCGCCTAAATATTCTCAGTTATATCTTTCTACCTTAGCTATTTTTAATATTTAAAGTGGTAGCAGTAATTGTGGCAGTTTTACTCCTTTTAAGGAAGTTTAAACTCTTTAAACATAGATTTGTATTACTAGAAAAAAGAGATATTTGAATATTTTGATTATTTCATGGGCCTACATACTTTTCTCTCCTAGAGCTATTATAATTACAGATATAAATTGATGTTCTCAAACATCATACATGTTTTGAGGTTGAGTTCATCTTGCTTATTAGAAACAACTCATTTTCTTACCAGATAAGATCATACCTACTATTTAATGTGATATATGAAATAAAAATGCAAGTGGGAATCTGAGACCATGATGTGTTCATCCAGATCGGTTGAGGATTAACAATTACTGGATTAATAGTTACCATATTTATGGAGTTAAGAGAGAAAGTTAAAAGTTTGCAGTAACAAAACAACTTATGTTAGCATAATCAAATTACAGCCAAAATTGTAGTATACACTACTACTGAAGAGAATTTACATATAGCATAAATGTTTAATAAGACAATGCACATAGTAATATGCATATCCACTGTCCATGTATGCAAAGATACTTAAATGGGACAATTTTTGCTTTAAATTAATTTTATGTTAACAGCTATAAATTATATTTTGTGACCTGAATTTTACTAAAATGCTTTCATTTTAACAATTAAATCATTTTCTACGCTGTGTTATTTTATGCAGTTGAAACACCTGTTTCTGAAAGATCTGTCTATATGAAGTTTCTGTCCGTTTATTTTTCAGCCTATTGTAGGTAAATAGCTGGAGATATTTTAAAATAATTTTGGGAGGTGCATTTCCATAACTTAAAATATGGGATAAGCTAATGTGGGATATATACAACTCACATTTTAGGTCATGATTTAAAGAAAGAAAAAGCAGTCATCTTGTGGACTGACAGAGCAGGTGTGATCTAAGATGCTGGTAGAGAACTATTTCAGGGCTGTACCATCCAATATGATAGATACCAGTCAAGTGTGGCTACTGAGCATCTGAGATGTTGCCAGCGAAACAAGAATTAAGTTTTTAATTTCAATATTATTTTAATATTAAATAACAGTTTGTAATAACTTATATGGGGGAAATGAATGGCGATATAGCTGTATGACTGAGTCACTTTGCTGTATACCTGAAAGTAAGACAACATTTTTAGTCAACTACACTCCAATAAAATTTAAACAATTAAGTTTAAAAACTGAAACAGTATAAAACACAGATCAAGTCGTTCTCATAAAAATTTACCATTCTATTTGTGATATTCTGTAGCTATAAAATACACGCTGGAGTTCAAAGACTTAGTAATATTAAAAATAATGTAATTTATTAATAATTTTATATAGAATTCATGTTTAGATGATATTTTTAAGTGGGTTAAATACAATATAATACTAAAATATATATTATTATTTTTTACTTTTTAAATGTCTTATCTATATCTCAAATTATATTTCTGTTGGACACCCTTGTCCTAACTGTCTTAGAAGGAGAAAAAAAATTATGATTTCTCACATCGTCCCTAACAGTACTTCTCAAACCTCAATGTGTTTTCAAATCTCAGCATGATCTTGTTAAAATACAATTTCTTGATTCCTTTGGTCTAGTGAAAGGACTGAGAGTTTTCATTTTTAAAAGGGTCCCAGGCAGTGATGATCGTGTTATTTAGCACATCCATAGAAAAGGGAGATGCCTTAAATTACAGACATTGTTTGATCATCTGCTGAATTTTCATGTGGGCAAATTTAAGGTTTAGGTGGTCGATTAAGGGATATCAGGAATATATTTCCTTAAAAACAAAGAATTTTCTGAGCAACTCCAGGAGGCAATCTATTGTGAAAAAATCACTACACAACAACAAAGGAAACACTGAGTTCTTTATGGTCTCAGCCTAAGTATTTCCACCTCAAAGAAACTTTCTAGTTCCCTTTAGATAAATAGTCCCCCTTTTTTGCTATTCTCTGTAATTAAAAAAAAAAAAAACCTTAATTAATCTTCTCAAAAGTCATCAGCTTTATGTGTATGTTTTGTTCATTTCTTTCTCCCCAACTAGAATATACACTCCAGGAGGGCAAGCATCCCATCAGCCTAGTTCCCCATCACTGCAACCTCAAGAGGAGACATGGAGTAAGCATTTGGTAATAGCTGTTGAGTTAGTCGGCTTTTAGAAAAAGAGAGAAGAGGACGATAATTTGTAAATGGTTGCTTCCTCTGTACATAAGAACTTTTTTTTTTCTTTGTCATTTTAGGACCGCACTTGTGGTTCCCAGGCTAGAGGTCAAATCAAGGCTGCAGCTGCTGGCCTACACCACAGCCACAGGAACACAGATCCAAGCCGCATCTGCAACCTACACCATAGCTCACAACAACACCAGACCATCATGGATCCCAGTCAGATTTGTTTCCATTGAGCCACAACGGGAACTCGCATAAGAACATTTTAAAAATGTGCATTAGTCTATTTTTGTTCCTGACTCACCTTTTAGTTTCGCAAAGCACTTCAGAGAATTCTTTCCTAAAAGTCTAGCTAGAAACGATTTTTTAAAAATAAAATAAAGCTATACCTCAACAGAGTATTTCAGCTCAGTCCCAGAGATAGTCACTATGGGAACCCCCCCTTGCCTGCCTACCTCTAACCAGCTGCCTGTCACCCCGCCTCCCTCCAGTCACACTCAGACTTGCTGCTATTCACCACCCTCAGCCACGGACACTACAGCACAATCACACGCTCAAACACAGGAAGCCGCACACCCGACACACTTCCCAGAGCTGCAGAGACACAGATGTTCATACTTACACACGGTTACTCACACTCCAGTCCTCTCCCGCACGCTCATGCACTCACACTCAAGTGGCTTACTGAGCTCCCTCTGTTTGACTCCTTTATGCCGCATCCATGACTCTCATTTCTTTGTCCATCTCTGACTTTTCCCCTCTCCATTAAAATTGGAGGTAGAGGTCATACGCCCCTAGCAACCGTATCATATTTTTCTTCACCTTTTCTCTCACTCCTGCCTTCTCTCATTGAATCACACGTGCTTGTACGTACACAGTCACACAAACACATCCCTCCTCATCGTCTGGTATATCCCCTCACAAGTCTTCTTGCTCTCTCACGCTCTCTCACTCTCTCATACACACACACAGACAATGAGGAAGGATGATATTTGCAACAAAAAGGAAAATCAAAACATCGAAGAACAGGCCTTAGGGTGTAAATATAAGGGACAGTGGTTCACTGATAGAGCAGAGCAATGATATGTGGCCATGGTATTAGAAAATATATAAAGAGCAACAATGGAAGACATTTAATTTATTGTGTATAAACCTGTAAATACTTGGGATTCTTTTTTAATACATACAAACAATCTCAAATTTCTCTATTTTATAAAAGCAGTACCAGTAGGAAATAACCCTTCAACCGGAGTCCTAATCTCTCCTTGTTATTATACTCAAGATCCTCAAAAAGAGTAGCTGCAAAATCTATCTGCACATCCTTAATGCCTCTTCATCTCTCCTCAGCCTGCTTCAGTGTGATTTCTATTTCCTACTATCCAACACTTTTCTAGCAAGGGTTACCAGTCATTTTCTAATTGGTAAACTGTGATGGATTATTTGAGTATCATCTTACTCCTCCTGATTTTTTATTTGGTATGACCAGCCAATTCCTTATTTCAGTGCCCTGCTGAGACCTTGGAAGTGATTCTTCTTTGTCATGCATTGTTCTTATTCTACTTCTTCTATTGATGGCCTAAAAATTAGTTCTCCCTGAGCCCCTTTTCTTCTCAGGTGATTCATTGTTGATGTGTCATTTAATCTATTTTTAAGGAGTGTATTTGTCTCTCTAAAAAGATATCTTCCAAATCTACAGTTCCAAATTACGTGGCTCTTTTGAGCTGAGCACTTATATGTTTATGGAATCATGCACTCTGAAAATACAATTCAACACTCAATGCATCTTCTCTTCCCCCATAACTGCCATGTTTCTCTAAACTATAGCAGTAGTTATAACTTTATCATCCTCCCAGTCTCTAAAGGCAGACATGGGTTTTCCCTCATTCTGAAAGCAAGTCTAGGAGTTCCCATCATGGTACAGCAGAAACAAATCCAACTAGGAACCAGGAGGTGGCACGTTCAATCCCTGGCCTTGCTCAGTGGGTTAAGGATCTGGCGTTGCTGTGAGTTATGGTGTAGGTCACAGATGGGGCTCGGATCTGGCGTGGCTGTGGCTGTGGCTGGCAGCTGTAGTTCCAATTGGACCCCTAGCCTGGGAAGTTACATAAGCCGTGGGTATGGCCCTAAAAAGGAAAAAGACAAAAAATAAAAAAATAAAAAATAAAAAGAATAAAGCAAGTCCAACAAATTTTCTCTTGTCAACCACAGCAACACCCTTTTCTCTAGCTGTACTGCACCAGACTCATTATTGCTAACTTCAGTGACTGTGATAGCATCAAATATTTTGTCTGCCTTGGACCCAAATTCTTGCCAATTGCTCTCTCTATTGTCTAAAATACAATTATTTGTATATTTGCTCCTTTAAAAAAATATTTGGTAGCAATATTTGAATATAGAGTCATGTCTAAACTTCCCTGTGGCGCTAAATTCATGTCATAATTTTATTTTTACTTACCTCTCTTGTTTGGCTTCTCACCATGCCAATTTTTTTTCTTCCTCTAGCAATTCTACTAATCTATAGGATTACTTGTGATTTCCCAGTACCGTGCATAACTCAACTCTGCTCATCTGCATCTTTTCTTGGCATGACACAGCCTTGTATACATGGCCTCGTGATCTCTAGTTCTAAATGCCTCTGTGTTACATTGCAAGGAACATGAATTAGAAAACTTTGATAGATCTAGGCACTGTACTTGTTTTATTCACCATCCTAGTCCCAGCACAGTGCCAAACTCATAAGTAATTATGGGATTAATAAATACATGAATCAAATGCCCTTTTAAACTCTAGCGCCATAGCTTAGTCTGCCATGGGGGAAACTATTTAAATATAAATTTAATTTTGAAATCTATACCTTTGCCTTCTTAATTTCTATCTCCATCTTCATGTCTACATAAATGTTTAAAAAAAGATATCTGGGCATTTTCATTAACAGTTAACTTTAAGAGAGTTGACCTAAATCTTAGTAAATACAAGTCAATAACTAAGAAGACACAGCAACTTATCATTCATATATATCAATATAATCGTGAGAAACATATAACTACAAACAGGAAATTGATCAACTACCTGTATGCTTAATGGGAACAGAAATTCAAGTAATGGCTTCATTCTGCATTATAAGCTAAGGGAAGTTACAAATACTAAACAAAGAATATCCTGCTAGAAAATGTATGACCAGAGTTGTTTTTTATACATTAGGATATCCAGTCAGTTTTATTCTTTTAAATCCTAATCAATAAATAGCACCATAATTAGAGAGAAACAGTAACATTTAGACACCATATATTAGAGAAATGATCATAATTGCATATTTAAAAGCAGGTGAGCATCAAGAAATGAAATAGAACAAAAAATAAACCTTACTATGAATATTTACTTCAGAAAAGTCAGAAAGGTTTCCTTTAGCTCTTCATACCTACAAGTGCAAACTTACCAAATATTTGCAAGTACTTGGAATAATATGTATATGCCTTTCATTTGGTGAGAAAGCAGCACTAAAACATAATAAATGCTGTTCCTTCGTTATTTTAATTTCACTTACTTTCCTAAGTAAGCACTAAGGAAATAAAAATAAGTGAAATAGAAAAAAGGGAGAAGACACTTTCTAAAGGTTTAAAAAGTTTTCCATATATTATTTTAGCCAGTGTATAGATCATATATGTATCATATGTCTATACTATAAACAACAGTAAAGACATTCTAACTCACAAAATATGAGAGCATTTTTACATTTTCTTTCTCACAACACATCATTTCTGAAATGCATTTTCAACTACTTAAACCATACATTCTAGGAGTATTTCAGAATCTATTACATCAAGGCACCTGGAAAAATGTGAAGATATACACATGATAAAGCCTTAGCTGCTATCACTACAAAATATATGTTGAGATATTAAACTACTGATAAGAAATAGCCACATTTTTGGCTCTGAGGTTTCCCCTATTTGTTTTTATTTTTTATCAGTCACAAAAGAGAGAGTTTAAGATACTTTATGTAAATTATAGTGTATATAAGATAAAAATGAATTACCAAAGCCCTGTACTTTCTTTCTGAGACTTGAATAGTTTTCTTCCTGAATTCACTTGAATAAAACACTTTTATTGAAGTAAAAATAACAGTTAATGTTATAGGCTGTTAATTAACGACTAACAGCTCAGCCTCCTGAGAGCCAGGGTCACAATGTCTGTAACGAGGAAAATGTTGTTAGAACAAGTCCTTGTGCAGATGTAAACAATATGCCTTGATACCTTTTTCATTTTCACCAACAAAAGAAATGTCATATGAGTGAATTCTTTAAATAGCTCAAAAAAATCATACAATTGTTAGGAGAAAACAGACATTTATAAATGGGGCAACTGTTGCTTTACAAAGTATATAAATTTAATATGCCATAATTTAAAAATACTAGAAAAACAAAATGCCATAGATATACAAAACCTAAACTGTAGATGGCAAAAAAATTATACTTGTTAACAATAGTATAATATCATATTGCATATCTCGTATAATTACTATTTACAAATCAATAAAGATAATGATTAAATAAAACAAATGTAAATAGGATTATAAAAAAGAGACAAGATTTATAAACACCAGGAAAATGCTCAGAAATAAGCACAAACATCATGTAACATTTGTAACAGTAGAGGTTTCCAATTTTGTTGAGAGAATAAATATGAACAACATTTTATAGGGGAATTTTATATTATCTTTTAAAATGCAATATGAACATAGGTTTGCAATAAAAAACAATCCCCTCATGGAAATTAAACCAGATGAAATATATGGATTTTCATTTTTCATTTTATTTATTTGGTAGCTTTCCTTCAACGCTGCCTGCCATTTTATGTTCATTTTGAGACATCTTATTTTTAACTTGACCTTCAGTGACATGTAAGGTTATGGAAGCAAGATTATGGACTGCATTGGGGGAGGGGCTGATGAACTTCTACTGTAGTAATTCTCTTTTGTTTTTGTGTGACTTAATTTCTGTTTGCACCAGTACACTTCCACAAGAATGTCAGTCCCATGTTGACTCCTTCTTCTAGAAATGTGGTGCCTTTCTGCGATTGCTACTACTTGTCCTGCAAAGTTTGGAGCCTCAGCATTTTTATCTACTAACGATTGCTGATTTACCTTGTCTCAGACTTGTTTTCAATATTTCCCCACACAAGGGAAACTCACTTTCTACAGGTTATTTCATCTGTGTTCCTAACATAAATTATTATAACATCTCTGCTCTTCAAAGAAACTAGAAAATAAAAAGACATGTCTCATTGTCAGAAAAAAAAAAAAAAGCAAAATTCCTACAACCCTGTTCTTAAAGGAAAAAATAAACCCCCAAAGGGACAGTAAGTGGAATAGTACTGCACAATACTGCCTTTAGGTCTTTGTTCTTAAGCTCAAGTTATTTACCAGCACTGTGACTGTTTTTCAAGCAGGAATATGGGGTAAAGTAAAGCAGGACAAGATTGAGTTTTTAACATAGAAAATAAAAACAGGCTAATAAAAGACTGTAGAAACCTGTCTCTCGACACTCAAGACCCTCCAAGACAAACCACTTGAACTTGGTGGTAGAATATGTCCACATACTCCCAAATTCATGGTGTGTCAGATAATATCAGTAGATGCTAAGCATTCCTAAGCAGCATGCTGCTTTAAGGGCTGTGGACAGGTATTCAGTCACTGCAAGGGCCCAGCACTAGGCTTTAACTGTGGTGCAGCGGTTAACGAATCCGACTAGGAACCATGAG
This sequence comes from Phacochoerus africanus, assembly GCF_016906955.1. Taxonomy (NCBI): domain Eukaryota; kingdom Metazoa; phylum Chordata; class Mammalia; order Artiodactyla; family Suidae; genus Phacochoerus; species Phacochoerus africanus. Next base: position 58,600,531 of record NC_062556.1, on the reverse strand, counting down.
GTTAGGGGTTCGATCCCTGGCCTTGCTCAGTGGGTTAACGATCCGGCGTTGCAGTGAGCTGTGGTGTAGGTCACAGACTCGGCTGGGATCCCACGTTGCTATGGCTCTGGCGTAGGCCGGCGGCTACAGCTCTGATTAGACCCCTAGCCTGGGAACCTCCATATGCTGCAGGAGCAGCCCAAGAAATGGCAAAAAGACAAAAAAAAAAAAAAAAAAGAGGAAGAGGAGCCTCAAGGCCTCGGGGGATTTATGAGGGGTCCTTAGCAGGATATGCATCAGCAAGGAGAATGAGGTGCAAACCTAGGCACGCTGGGTTGCCACAGATAGGCATGCCCTGTGCAGAAGCACAATGATGATTCTCTAGATGCTATGCAGAGACAGCGGATGCCAGGCTTCCTCAATGCTAATGATTGTTAAATGCCTAAAGGTCAGAGTAAAAGCTTAACCAGCTATGTGACTTTCATTTATTTATTTATTTATTTTGTCTTTTTGTCTTTTCTAGGGCCTCACCCGTGGCATATGGAGGCTCCCAGGCTAGGGGTATAATCAGAGCTGTAGCCACCAGCCTACACCAGATCTGAGCCATGTCTGCCACCTACACCACAGCTCACGGCAACGCCGGATCCTTAACCCACTGAGTAAGGCCAGGGATTGAACCTGCAACCTTATGGTTCCTAGTCAGATTTGTTCACCACTGAGCCATGATGGGAACTCTGTCTATGTGACTTAAAAAAAAAAAACAAACAAACAAACAAACAAAAAAAAAAACACAAACCTACCTCCTCGCTTGAGGTAATCCTAAAGAGCACAATAAAAGCAGTGTGGTTTCTTGAGATGGAGTTCTTGGTCCCTAAGACCTGAGTCTCCCGGTTCCCACCTTTGATTAAGATAAAAGTCTCTGTGTCTTGTTTTATGTTAACCTTTTCTCAAGTTTCACAGCACCCCTTCTTCAGCTCTCACCTGCTGAGCTGGTCTTGGCACTCAAGCAGAGGCGACTGTAGCCAGATGTGAAATTCACAGAAAATTCTCATTGAGTGCTTGTTTAGCACATATTTGACAGCAGCACCCTGAAACTATTGGGGTGAAATTTTTCAGAGATTCTGGAGAAGTGCAGCAGTTTCCAGGCGTGATTTTCAGAAACCATTTCCTTTTTAGTGAGGTATTCAATATGTGTTGCCCTATCTTTCCACCTGCAGCTCCCCTAACGTTGGCAGTGCTTTCCCTTTTTTGTCCTGAGCATTTCAATATTCTAAAACCATAATTCCCATAGTAAAATGTGATTCTTTCATTGACTAGATTTGTGACCAAACCCAGACTGCTAAAAACAAGACTACTACATGATAGAGTCACTATGAGATAATACACATGAAGTATCTTTTCTAATATAAAGTAAGCAATAGTTATATTACACTTACTGCACTGTAGTCGATGGAAAATTGTAGATGGGACCTTGGAAATTAATGTTCAGCAAGACATGATCTTGAAACATGCTAGAGTCAGCTTTTTTGTTTTGTTGTTAGAAAATATATGTCCAATAACATTTGGACATATATTTACAGACTGGAAAGTGGATGGATAGCTATGCTTACGGTTAGGAAAAATCAAGTCTGTCTAGTATCCTAATTATGTCAAGGATTTACCTATAAATACATTTATCACATGATTATAATGTTAGCAATGTCAAACATTCTAATAAAAGGTGCAATTTGTCATAAATGGCTAATATTTAGTCAATTTTGTTAATTTGTTTTTTTCCTTTTATATTACACAAGAGCTATACTGATTTTCTGGGTGACATATACAAATACATCCTTCCTATTGAATATTAATATTTCTAATATACTAAATTCTTGTTGTTAATCTACAATCTCTCCCCTTTAGTTATTCCTAAGTATGGTGTTTCTGAATTCTAAATATTTACTTTACTCCTGGGATTCTTTAACTTTTGGGTTTGGGCTTTATGGATATAAAGAGAATATCCAATTCATATTATAAATATAAAACTTAGAATATTATACATATTTCCTTCAAAGTAAGTTTTTGCATAAAATTTCAGACATTTTTCAAACTTTAAGATTTTTTTTCCATGAAGTATTGTTGGGTTTGGGTACACTATATTATGAAACTCTATAATACACCTACTTGTATTAAAAAAAAAAACAAACTAGGTTTCAGCCTTGATATCTATGGCATAGATTACTGAATACAATAAATATTCATCAATCTCTGTACACAAAGTACATGATTCTATGATATATAGCTATGCTTATTCACATATATTCAGGTTTTCAGATATGGAGATTAAGTACTTAAGTCACTTCTAATAACTGGTACAGAAATATTCTAGCCTTTTCTTTTGATTTGGGAACAATACACTTTATCTCTAAAGACCTTAATGCCATTGATCAACTCACATTAAGTTGTTACTGGTGTATCCTGTTTAAATATTTCTCTACAATGAATCAGACTTCCCCATGAATTTATTTCAAGGCTACTGATAATTGTATTTGAGCGAGTTTCTAAGTTGAGCAAGGTTTTAGAAAAGATCAACTTATGCATATTCTCCATGTGCATATAGTATATTTCTATTATAACAGCAGAGGTAGGAAATATTAGCACTGAGCAGAAGTCTCTGAACAAATACCAAATCCACTTCAAATGCTTCTCACAAGTCGCGCTGGGAGGTTCCACAGGGATTGAAGGAAATCTATGCATTTTGTAAAGGAATGAATTTCATAATCACATTAACGTGGGGAGGGGCTGTTAGTATATTTATAAGAACAAGTAACTGTGGCACCTGTTTGTTTGGAGCTGCGACAGAGAAGGGATCTTGATGATAATTATCTCTCCCACAGCTCCAGCACAAGAATCCTCAAAATGTGGCTTCTCCACTGTCGCCAGTAGCTTCTATCACAGTGGCAGTAGCAACAAAGAGGGGGAAATAAAAATCTCTTTTCTAAAATTGTTCCAACTTGTGCAGTTATAAAGCCCTTTGATTGAATCACACTTACAAGACAGGGAAGATGGAACATATACTCAAATCTAGAAATCTTTTAGCTAGTGTAGGTTAACAACACTAATTTTTCTTACCCAGAATAAGCTCTGTTGGAAAATGTATGAACAGTATTTAAGGTGTTTTGTAGTAATTGATACCAAAATCATATATGTGTGATGACTGATAAATTATCTACCCATATATTCCAACAGAGGAATGAATCTGCTTCCTATATATTAAAAATTATATAGAAACATTCCTGTTGTGTGAAACTTTAACCAAATTTTTCTCATAAGTGAATATAAATTCATTGCACTAAAGTAGCCTAGGAAGAAGACAGATTTTTTTGAGGGTTTATGATGTAGAGAATAAATTACAAGTCTATTCCTCCACTGAACTGTGATATTTTTCATTCTTATGTTCAAAATTATTTTCATTTTTTATTGCTGCTACATCTACCTCACCAGTGTTCTCCCTCACACCATGCTCTCTGCATCTAAATTGTCATGACTGCAGTTGAAGGTAACAAATATTTATTAACACCATTTTTGCAGGTGTTAACCTAGGAAGACTGACATTCAATATGTCACCTCTTCCTCCCCACATTCACATCTATTTCTCCTCTTCATCCTCTCTTTTCTCCTTCAGTCTATTGTTGTTATTGGTAGAATATGGTTCATAAACGTGTTCACAATGGAAGATCAACAGACCAAGAGTTAAAAATTAAACAAATTTATGTTGGAATTTTTTTTTTTTTATCCAGTACACTAGAGAGATAGAATGTATTCTTTCTCTGTACTGGAGAAAATAAATGTTGTTGTTCACTTGACTATGAGTTTGATATTATGATTTCCTAAATGGACTGTGATTCATCTAGTGCTAGGGAATAAGTGGTATCATATGTTGGTACTGAAGTCCACGGTTGCATCTTGCAATGATATTCATAACAACTAATTAGGAACTTTTTGGAGAATTTTTATGTGCCTAAATGATTCTCTTACTCACATGTGCAAGTAAATTCAACAAATCTTCATTCATATCCATCACGTTCATTTTTAAATTAAATGTTATTTTGGAAAGTTTATGGAGTACAAAACAAAAGATATATTTTGAAGCAAACAACTATATATGTGTATACACATATATAGCTGGAAGTAAATGTTAATTCAATTAATGGATATTTCTTGGGTGCCAAGCATCATGTTCAGCACTGAGAATAATAATACAAGCATGGCTCCTGCCTTCATGGAGCTTACTTTAAAATGGAAAAGAGAAATAATGAATTCTTAGTACATGCATATAAATTACTGCAGATTATGACACATTCTATGAAGGGAATGATCAGGCATGAGTGAGAGAAAATAATGAAGAGTATTATTTTTAAGTAGGTCAGAGAGATCCTTTCTGAAGAAGTGAGGTCTGTTAAAATCTGAAGAGTAGGCAGTGCAATGGGCTGAAGGTTTGTGTCCTGCCAAAATTCATGTGTTGAAACCTAATCCCCAATATGATGATATTAAAAGGTAAGGACTTTGGAGTTCCCGTTGTGGTTCAGTGGTTAACGAATCCGACTAGGAACCATAAGGTTGCAGGTTTGATTCATGGCCTTGCTCAGTGGGTTGAGGATCCGGGTGCCATGAGCTGTGGTGTAGGTCGTAGACGCGGCTTGGATCCCACGTTGCTGTGGCTCTGGCGTAGGCCGGTGGCTACAGCTCCGATTTGACCCCTAGCCTGGGAATCTCCATATGCCATGGGAAGAGGCCCTAGAAAAAGGCAAAAAGACAAAAAAAAAAAAAAGGTAAGGACTTTGAAAGGTAATTAGGTCATGAAGGTGGCATCTTGAATAGGATTAGTGTCTTATTACAGGGACCCCAGAGAGCCCTTCTAAGTCTCTTCTGCCATGTGAGATCAACCCACAAGAAGGATAGCAAAGCTAAATGTACATGTTCCAAAAGACAGAACTGCTAAAATGTGTGAAAGAAAAACCACAGAAGAGAAATAAACAAATCCACAATTATAGCTGAAGATGTCAATGCTTCTTTCTCCCTTAACAACTGAAAGAACTACCAAGAAAACCATAAATTATATAGGAAAAAATCAGTAATATCAGCCAACACAATCCAACTGAAATTTATAGAATACTCTACTCAAAAAGAACAAGATCCATTTTTTTTTCCCAATATTCAAGCAACATTCACCAAGATAGGCCAAATGCTGGGCCACAAATAAAATCTCCACAAACATGTAAAAACTGAAATCATACAGATCATGTTTTCTGGCCACAATGGAATCAAATAGGAAATAAATAACAGAAACAAAGAGGAAATCTTGAAAAACTTGGAATCAAAACAACACACTTCTAATCAAAGAAAAAAAGAAAGTTTCAAGGGCAATTTTTAAAAATATACTGAACTGAATGAAAATGCAGCCATATTTCAAAATTTGTGGCCTAATGCAATTCTGAGAAAGAAATTTACAACATTAATACATGCATAAAGAAAAGTCTCAAATTAATAATGTAAAAATTCTACCTCCAAAACCTAGAAAAATAATAAAATTTAAAAAGCACTGGAGGAGTTCTAGTTGTGGTGCAGCGGAAACGAATCTGACTAGGAACCATGAGGTTGCGGGTTTGACCCCTGGTCTCACTCAGTGAGTCAAAGATCCAGTGTCGCTGTGAGCTGTGGTGTAGGCCACAGATGTAGCTCGGGATCTGGAGTTACTGTGCTGTGGCTGTGGTGTAGGCTGGCAGCCGTAGCTCTGATTACACTAAGACTTTTTTCATATATGTTATCTTCAAATTTATTCTCCCAGTTTACTTAGTATAGTGTTTAAAAGAGTTTTTACTTTTGATAAACTTCATCAGCAATAAATGCAAAATCTTGGCAGTAATCCCATTTACTGAAAAACAAAACAAAACAAAACAAAAAAAGGTCCTGGGATTTCACCTTAAGTGGAATTTATAGGAGTAGTAAATGATAGTGGAAGAAATTCAATTCATTTCAGTGCTGCCAATACATCCTGTGGAGATGAGGGGAAAGATGGAAAATGAAAGCAGTCAAGAGAAGTCCTACATATGATTAAGACTGAATTGGAAAGGTCAGCTTATAAATGTGCTTCTCCTGGCATAAAGGCTGACATGTAAGAGACTGCTACCTGCAGCACATTACCGTATAGAAAGCTAAGACAGTTTGGGACTTGGGGAGCAAAATGGAAGTAAACGTGATGTATTCCTAGGAATTAATCAGAATGCTATGAAAAAAGATCATAGATACACAATTTTATATTTTTAAACTCAGTGTACTCTTTTGTTTTGTTTTTTCTTTCTTTCTTTTTTTTTTTTTTTTCAACTTATACCTCAGTGCATGAGGCTTCAAATTCTCCTTTCATGTCCTTGCATGTAAGGTACAGCTACTTTGCAAAATGTTTCTATCTGCTCTCTCCTTTGCTTTAGATCTCTTTAACGGATCTCAGTGAGTGTCTTTCCCCACCCACTGGTATCATTCTGGTGGGTTTTAGTTAATTCTTTAATTATGCCTCAGTCTTAGACTCACACCATTTCCTGGAATTTAGGGTGCAAATTCTCAGGGCTCTTGAGGATCCCACAATTATAATTCTGGGCTCAAAGAGTGGTCTGCCCCTTCCTCATGAACACAGGGGTTTTCTTCCCAAGTATTAAAAAGCTCATCATTTTAGTGTCCAAGCCATTAAATATTTTAAACACTATTCTTTATCTCATATGTCCACCAACAGGTGACATTTTATTACAAAACATTTCTTCTGTCTATATTTAGTCCTATAAGTTGTACTATATTATAACATTAAGGTTAAAAACACACATTTTTACACCTAGTTTATATTTTCACGTTTTACTTATTTATTTATTGGCTGCATCCACTGCATGCAAGAGTTCCTATGCCAGGGGTCGAACCTGTGCCTCAGCAGTGGCCAAGCCACAGCAATGACAATGCTGGATACTTAACCCACTGTACCACCAGAGAACCACTTTTCATTGTTTTTTGAAATTGGCATGTTGTATAATAGTCATTAGGTTATCATTAGAATAAAAAAATCTCATAATTGTTCTACATGATGTTTAATAATGTTATATTCTTGAGGAGGAACCTATTTTAAAAATTAATGAATCTGGTATTTTTTTGTTTACTGGACAGAGTGCAGCAAGATCCTTAAATAGACAAGGTTACAAAATTAATGGGAAATGCTTAATTTACATACATAATGTAGAAATAAATAATTGCCTAAGAAATATTCACAGGGGGTAAAATTGTTGCATATATAGGTATATAATTTTCTCATTCAGAAATTCCTTGGGAAAATTAACTCTTTCTAGGCTGAATAAAAATCAATTTACCATTAAGATTTTACACTTCTTTTAGAATGAAATATTGCTATTGCAACAACAGGGATGAACCTAGAGCTATCATGGTAAGTAAAATAAGGCAGACAAATATTATAGATATCACAAATATGGAATCAAATCAAATAAAACAAGAGAATTTATTTACAAAGCAGAAATAGACTCAGACATAGAAAACAAACTCGTAGTTAGTAAAGGGGAAAGCAAAGGGAGGGATAAATTAGGAGTATGAGGTTAACAGATACACACGACTAAATATAAAGTAGATAAACTACAAGGGTTTACTTTATAGCACAGGAAACTGTATTCAGTATCTTGTAATAACCCATAATGGAAAAAATCTGAAAAATTATATATATAAATGTATAACTCAATCACTTTACTGTATGCTTGAAACTAACACAATGTTTTAAATCAACTATACCTCAATTTACAAAAAAGAAAAAAAGGAGAATCAACATTTATATGAAGCCTCAGAGCCTAACACAGAACTTGGTAGGAACTCAAGGAAAGCTGTGAAATGATAAGGAAAAAAAAAAAAATGAGTTCCTGTTGCGGCTCAGTGGAAATGAATCTGACTAGTGTCCATGAGGATGAGGTTTGATCCCTGGCCTTGCTCAGTTGGTTGGTGACGTGGCAGTGCCATGAGCTGTGGTGTAGGTTGCAGACACAGCTCAGATCCTGCGTGTGTGGTTGTAGTACAGGTGGTAGCTGATGCAGCTTGGATCTGGTGTTGCTGTCGGTATGGCATAGGCCAGTAACTACAGCTCTGATTCGACCCCTAGCCTGATAACTTCCATATGCCCACCTGTGGCCCTAAAAAATAATAATAATAAAATAAATAAATAAATAAATAGAAGAATTTATGACTTTTTGAGATGGATCACTTACAAGCTGACAGACATAGGCATTCGGCCCTAGGACCACTTCTGATATTTTCTATTTCTCTACTGATTAGTCTGCTAAGCCATTGGTTGTTTAACTTTCCCTGTTTCCCTAACAAGTTTGCAGATTCTTGATAGTAAAGGCAATGTTTTATTCCAAAAAAAAAAAGGGGGGGGAAAGGGAAAAGGAAAAAGAAATTGCTGGGAGATAATACCTTTATTATTTTTTTTTTGTCTTTTGTCTTTTTAGGGCCACACCCATGGGATATGGAGGTTCCCAGGCTAGGGGTCTAACCTGAGTTGTTGCTGCCAGTCACATCCACAGCAATGCCAAATCTGAGCTGCATCTGTGACCTACACCACAGCTCCCAGCAACGCTGAATCCTTAACTGAGTGAGCAAGGCCAGGGATTGAACCTGCAGCCTCATAGTTCTTAGTCAGATTCATTTCTGCTGCGCCACGACGGGAACTCTGGCTAACAGATAATATCTCTATTTCCAACAGCTTGTATTTGTACAAATAGCCTTTTCAGGTCCAGAGTAATATATGTGTGTGTGTGTGTGTGTGTGTGTGTGTGTGTGTGTGTGTGTGTCTGCATGTGTTAAGTAGCCTTATTTTTACATAAATAGCCTTTAACATAGTATGTCCTACTCCTCACAATTCACTCCCACTCCTCACATAAGTCAGTGTTTCTTGCCTGGGCTGCTATACTTCCTGAGTCTCAATCTATCATATCATTTCCCTCACTGGGTACAGGTGAACTGCTGGTTTCTATTCCTGCACATAGACCTATGGGATGACTTCTTCAATGATAGTAAAGATGCTTGGTCATCTCTCTGCTTTCCAACTCAGAGCTTGACTTGTGAGTCATGAAAGTGTACATGAATAGAGGCATTATTCTCAGGATTTGTTCCACAGATTCCCACTGAGCAACCTCTGTGGGGGCTGGTATTCACTAGCACCTCAATACCAGACATTCTGCTGCTATGTTTTATATTTACAGTTTAGAAAACAATAGGTTCCAAAGCAAAGCAAAATAAGAGCAATGGCAATAGAAACAAGATCAAACGTGTATTTGTGTTTTCAAGTGTTTTGAAGCGACACTTTTGTCACTTGCACTCCATGATTATGTTTAGATGTCCTGCTTTTTCTGAATCCTTTCATCCCAGTCACACTCTTTGAAATAATGCCACTACTATGAACCATTACACTATGTTTATTGCTTTGTTTTGAATTTATGTCAGTCATGGTCATCAAGAATGATAGAATTTCTAAATTTTGAAATGATTGTGATGAAAAGTATGGGGGGGGGAAGACCTAAGTCAGATAAAGGTTAAAGGTACAGAAAGCATCTAGAGGAGGAGTCAATGGTTAAAAAGAGCTGGGATTTCCCGTTGTGGCTCAGCCACTTAAGAACTCACTATAGTGTCCATGGAGCTGCTTCTTCAATTCCTGGCCTTTCTCAGTGCGTAAAGAATCCAGCATTGCTGCAAGCTGCGACTTAGTTCCCAGAGGAGGCTTGGATCCAGCTTTCCTGTGGCTGTGGTGAAGGCCTGCAGCTGCAGCTCTGATCTGACCCTTAGCCAGGAAACTTTCATATGTCACCTGGAGCAGCCTTAAAAAGAAAACAAAACAAAAGAAAAAGAACTGAAAAAGTAAGTATACATTCCAGTATCATTTGTTCAAAATATTTTCTTTCTGCCATTGAATTTCTATTTTTCCTTTTTCTCCAATCAATTTATCATATAAGGCTGGATCCATTTCTGAATTCTCCATTTTTCTTTATCCATACCTATCTTTATGCCATTACCACATTGCCCTAATTATTATATTGTTAAAATACGCAGCAAAATTAATGTATGTCATCCAAATATGCGCTTTATTTGCAAACATTTTGACTACTCTAGGTCTTTTGTATTCCAATAAAATTGTAAACATATTTGTCAATTCTAGGAAAAGGCTTGTGATTATATTCATATTATATTGGATTAATATGTTATAATGGACCCTTGAACAACACAGGTTTCAACTGTGCATATCCACTTATATGCATATTTTTTTTTCAATAAATGTGTATTGCATGATCTAAGGTTGGTTGAATCTGTGGATGTGGAAATGCAAATACAGAGGGCTAATTGTAAAATTACATGCAGATTTTCAACTGTGCAGGGGAGAGGGGGGACATGGTGCCCCTAACCTCCAAGTTGTTCAAGAGTCAACCATAACTTATGATAATTAACACCTTAAAATGATTAAATCTTTCAGTCATGAGCATAGCATATTTCTCTATTTAAATTTTGCTTAGTTTTGGTTCTGGATCTTGACAGTGAAGTAGCAAAATCCTGAGCTCACCTCCCACAGTCACCCCAAAACTACAACCACACATAGGAAAACCACCTCTGAGAATGACGTGAAGACTAGCAAAACAGTTATTCTACAACTAAGGAACAGAGAAAGGCCAGATTGAGATGGGTAGGAGGGGCAAAGGTATGGTCTAGTCAGAATCCACAACTCTGGTGTGACAAGCAATAAGCAGTAGGGAAATCCCAGCCTGCCGGCTGTGGGAAACTGAGACTGCTTTTGCAGGGCTCGAGCACAAACTCACTCAGGAGCTACTATGCAGCCTGGCATATTTTTGGTACACCACACTTGTTTTTTCAAATATACGAATGTTTGTGTTCATACATACCAAGGTGTCTGTCTACATGGTAGGGAAGAAAACTGGAGAGGTTAATATGGAAACCAAGCCAGAAATACAAATGATTCTTAAAGTGGGTCTAGAGTTCATCTCTCTTGCAACTAAGGATGGATCTTTGCACTGGACCACTGTAAACCAGGTCTAAAAGGCCTTAATGTATAGACAGATTTAGTGGGTTTAGGCAAGAGCGGGAACATTATATTAATTTATTCTTTCAAATTGACATCCTGGTGCAGTATAAGGGATGTGGAATAAGGGAGTTAAGCAATTTCATGGGATTGGCTTAGGGGGAAAAAAGACATTCATAGTTAATCTAATATCACTAACTCCCATTTCTTTTATAGTAAAACTCCTTCCAATTTTTCATCAGCTACCTAAAATGCAAATGTATTTGCCACTATTACCCTGTTGACTTTAGCATTTTATATATTTTTATGACTATAAAGACATTTCAGGATTTTAGCTTTCCTTCGCCTTGTGAACATAATTCTTCCCAGTCCTCTAGAGAAGGTGTAGCTTGTAAGTAGACAATTTATCTCCTCCTCTTAAGGCAGCATATGCTTTTTCAGTTTTTTCCCATTTACTTATGATATTTTCAGTGTAGTCTTTCTGTGCTCTTTCATTCTATATTTTGCCACAGCACCTTACAATGTAATCACCCAGAACATAATGGAAAACATTTTTCTATCTGTCACTCAGTTTGGGTCCTTGAAATCATGGACTCTACTTTCATTTTTGTGTGCAGCAGAATGCCAGTCACCATGATTATCCAAGCGTACACATGCATACACAAATAAAAAGAAAATAAATGATTATATGAATCCTGGATTTTTTTAAGATTCTCAATATTTTTGGAAAATTTTGATTTGGTGCTATTACAAATGCACTCCAATGCTCATCTTTAAAATCAAGATTACAGTGGAGAGGAGACTAATTACTCAATCCCAAAACTTATTCACATTATGCTTCTTCAAAAAGTATGCTTCATTGGACTAAATACTCTATTGAATTCATTTTTTTTTATTTTTTCACTGATGGAAAATTTAAAATAATTGAGATAGTAATTCAGTTATAAAGAGAAATAACTTGAAACAAAGTAGTGAAAAATTAAAATTGACCTCTTTTAATTATATCAATTATAATTTATAATTATGGTTTAATTATGGTTTAATGATAGCAGATTAATGTTCTCTACTTAAATGGAAAAAAAATGCTGATTTTCACCATGTTACTGGTGATTGGAATTCATCACCATTACAATTCTGTAATAACATACTTTTAAAATTGTCTTAGATTTGAAGTTTATTATTTGTAAGGCAAGAGAATTTAATTACATACCTACATATACTAAGTATATATAAATAAAACAAATACATATATACATGAGTATATGCTATTTTATAAATGTAATACCTATCATTTTTATATAATCTGTTATTATAATAATAAACTTATTTAAAAATGAGTAACATTTATGTTTCTTTGGTTGATAAAATTCTACAAACTGACTTTTAAATCTATTCAATAATTTAATGTGAGTTGTGGAAAAACATAGGAAAAGTTTTTAAAATACTGTTTAATAATGACTTAAGTATGCAACCTAATTATGATCAGCACAATGACACAACTATGAAGAACACAGCTGTATTCATTTTTAGAGGGCCCATAGACAGCAAAGTGTGTATTTTCCTCCTCATTGTTTAAACCAATCAGAATACCCAAGGGGACAATTAGCCCTATAATTAAACTCAAAGTTTCCTAATATGCAGAAAGAGTGCTTTGAAAACATTCTTTCCATGTTAAAATATCCATGCTTTGGGAGTTCACATTGTGGCTCAGCAGTAACAAACCCGACTGAGGGTATGGGCTCAATCCCAGGCCTTGCTCAATGGGTTAAGGATTCAGTGTTGCTGTGAGCTGTGGTGTTGTTTGCAGACGTGGCTTCCTATCTTGCATTGCTGTGGCTATGGTGTAGGCCAGCAGCTGCAGCTCCAATTTGACCCCTAGCCTGGGAACTTCCATATGCCAGGGAGGTGGCCCTAAAAAGCCAAAATAAATAAATAAAATTCATGCTTTAACACACTTGTCTGCCATTTTTTGGACTTGATGAGAACCTAAATGCTGAGTTGAATAATTATTGATATGAAAAATGAGTATGGCCTTTCTTACTTTTAAGAAAAATACGTAGATGCTTTCAAACTTATCTTTTTAAATTGACTTCAATGTTCCCCTAAAGACCTCGAGGTTACTCGCACAACTCTCAAGAATAGTAGGCCTTAAAAATGGAAATAGTTTCAATATTTTATTCAATCATTATATGTTTCTTTTTAAAATAGTTCAGCAAGCTTGCCCTGAACACATTTAGAAGGTATTTACATGATTACTTTGTTTCACTGAACACTAACATTTTCTATAACTGAGAAAGGTTTAGACAAGATGTTCTAATATTATCAAATTGGTGCTCCTGAACACGGTGAAAGGATGAATGGTTCAAGAAAAAAAATCTGTGTCATATGAAAGATCTTAACTCTCCAAATCAATAACAGAAATTGAATATAATTTCACAAATTTTGGTTTTCCATAACTAGTAATAAGCAAAGTGGTTTGATTTTATTTTATGTTTTCTAGCATCCAAATAAGATACAGTAATTATAAATCAAGGTAAAAACACCACCACCACCGCCGTAAGACTTGCATACCCCAAACCTGAATGGAATGTCCAGTATATTAGAAAATGGTATCTTCTAGGATGAAAAATAAGGTGGGAAAGAGGATAGGAAGTACTGAAATGTTGCTAAGATATTATTTAGAGTACATAAATATCACTGAGATGCTGACACCACAGCAAAAGTTGAAAGTATGAGAAAAAGTGAACCATGAAGAAATTAAAAAAAAAAAAAAAGAAGAAGAAGAAAAAGAAAAGAAAAGCATTCCAAACAGAGGGAAGAAAAAGTGTAAATGCCCTGGGTAGGGAGTTTACCAATCATTTTTTAAGGGGAAATTAGAGGGAACAAAAGGTTGCTAAAATCAAATTGCAGGGAGGTTCAAGGAGCTGTGGGAAGCCAGTGTCACATCTAATAGATTTTTTACAAGAAGCCATGAGATGGGAAGCCATGGCAGGATTTGATAAGAAAGAGTAACATGATCTGGATTAAAGTCTTAATATAAGAACACTCAGGACACTGCTTTGAAAAGAGACAAATGAGGCCACAGGAGAGGCATGGAGATCAACAATAAGGATTTTCATTTATATGTTTTCCTTAAATTTAGATAATATATTGGAAAATATGATGACAGGTGACCTTTAAAGTTAATTTTAACTTTGTTAATATTCACTTGGTTGTCAGAAATGTATCAGGTTATATTTGTAATGGTTGTCTGCAGCATATTTCCTGCTTTCATAGTTTTGAAATTTAAATTCACACAAACTATTAAATTGACTCAAAATTAGATGAAACTTCAGACAGCAGAAAAATTGTGAAGAAGATTGTTGACTATCAAAATATACTTAATAATGTTTGTATATATGGATATACTGAAAATAAATAAATGACAAGAAGAAAGTGACAAGTCTGTACATCTAAACTTGAAATCAGTGTATGTTAAAGGCTCAAATCTTTCTCAAATTCAGTAGAGTTCTACAAAGTAACTGCTAATTGTCACTTTGTATTGGAATTGCAGAGATGAAAAGGTCTGACTTCAAATATATGGGTCAGAGTATGAGAATAATAGTTTTAACTTGGAACAAGTTAATTTTTTTGTTTTTGTTTTTGTTTTTGTTTTTTGCTTTTGAGGGCCACACTCTCGACTTACGGAGGTTCCCAGGCTAGGGGTCGAATCAGCTACAGCTGCCAGCCTAAGCCACAGCCACAGCAATGCAAGACTGAACCACATCTGTGACCTACACCACAACTCATGGCAAAGCTAGATCCTTAACCCATTGAAAGAAGCCAGGGATCGAACTCATGTCCTCATGGTTCCAGTTGGATTTGTTTCTACTGTGCCATGATGGGAACTCCAACTTGGAACAAATTAAATGAATGTCAATCTTTAACTAAAAAGCTAGAAACAAATATTAGTTAATTGAATGGTTATCTGATCTAGGAAGAAAACTAAACCCTACAATCAACCTGTTCTCATGAAACAGCTGATAAATGGATCTGCACCCTAAAATCAAACATGACATGATGGATACTGAGAACATATTGAAACCACAAAGACTTATTAAAGCCTCTGTCAGTAATGTCAGATATCATGACCTGTCTATAGAAGGATGTTCATGGTGTGAGTGATTAATAAATGTTATAGGTATTCCCAATAATTTGTGGGATTGATAATTAAATATTTCATTTAGTGCTGAAAATCTCAACTCCTAAAATGCATATGTGAAGGAATCAAAACTCGGATAGGCTAAATAACTTATCAAAGACCAAAAGATTAATAACAAATAGGGGTTAGCATCTCAATAAATATTAGCAGGTATTATGCACTGTCCCTTCATTAGACTTTTGCTCCTGGATAAAGATGATCCAGGGCAAGTTTAATTAAGTTGTTGTTTACAGTAAGCCAAATAAAAATACATAATTGATATTATACATAAGAAGAGATACATTTTTCTTCAATTATATAAAAGCCAAGACATGTCTCAAAAGTTGACCAAAAAAAAAAAAAAAACCCTCTGCCTTGGATTAGGTTAACCATTGCTAAATAGAAAATTCAAGTATTAAATATGCACATTTAGTAATTACATACATTGTTTTTGATAACCTACATGTGAAATAGTGTAAAAGACAGTAACACTTTTTCCAACATCAATTTTATTCAAAATGGTCTCATAATTCCTAAGCTGTTCAAGATGGTAAAGTGCTTCTGGCTGAGCAATAATTATCATCTCGTTTCTAATACTGCCATTCTTCTTTGGTAATTGCATCATTTTCTGTGTTCCTTTATCTAATGAAAAAATTAATATACCTGATGAAGATTGGTAAAATTATATAGTTCATCACACAAATAAAAACAACAAAAAAGAATTACTTGCATTGTTTTTTAAAAAAATTCCTACAAAAAAGATAATATCAAACTTTTAGAACAAAGTACAACCAGGAAAAAGGTCAGAACAACTTTTTTTATTACTCCCTCATTATGCTGACTTTGGCCAAGGTCCCATAGACCTAGTTTAATGAAGGGATAATGATAGCTCATCCTTTCCCATTTTTTGCCCAGTCAACTCAGTGCTATTCAAAAATGTCTCTAACTCTCTTTTGGAAATTCACATTGCAGAGTTCCTTTTTTATGCAAAAGCATGCAATTTAGTGAGATTTTGTTAATGCTATGACTTCAGCATGTTATATAACATCCCTAGTATGATAAGGTTGTTAATAGTACCTACTTAATGAAGTTGCTATGAAATTTAAATTAATTAAAGCATGCAAAACATGGGTCTGGCACATTGTAGAGCTCAATAAATCTCAGTTATTTGCTTTATTAATGCTAGTAATTACAGTTCTTAGAATACTGGTTTAAATGATGTATAGGTTAATGTGTTAGATGTTAGAGTGGATAAGAAGATGAATTAGAATTGGTTCCCACCTGAAATAAGTTTATATTCTAGGAGTAAATATCCCCTATACAAATGACTTAAACACTGAAAAAAACCAATCAAGTTATTTTCAGGATTTTTTTGATCAATTTAGTAAAATATGTCAATATTTTAATTAGTGTAGCCACAATGCCCTGAAAATTTTGATTTGGCTTCCTTAAGACTACTTAGCAACTCTAACTCTTTCAGTGTTGATATGTTACATATAAATAATGGCCTCATTTGCCAAGGTTTTCACCTCATTTTTTTTAACATAATCATGTTTCTAATGCTACTTTTCTTACCTGAGTCCTTCATTCATGAGGTTATTTGAAAATGTGAACCCCAATAGATGTCAAGCTACATTCAAATAAGATTTTTAGTGAATTTATAATAATATATAAAATACAAGGAAGTCATTAAAGACACAGGTATAAAAGTCAAGTGATAAGTTATGGATAATGGAAACAGATGAATGAGCCAGACAGGATATAATATAATAAAGCACAGTCAGTTAAAAATAGAAACAGGTGTATAGGTCACTGTGCTTGTGCAGAATTGGTCAGCAGATGCCAAATGAGTCCAGACCAGGCCAGGAATACTCAGACTTGCTGCTAAAATGTTGACACTATTTCCAAATTCAAACCTCAAAATCTATTACCATAACCTATGGAAATCTCATCCCAATGAAAAGTAGTAAAAAGCAGGAATTAGTAAACATAAAAACATAAAACAAACAACAAATTAAGAGCGACTTTTACAAATTATTATTTTTTTTCAGACAAACAGCATTTTGATGTGTTTGTCAAGATGAAAAACCATAAAATAATACCTTGGCTCCTGAAAGGAATGAATCTAATGGCTAGGCTGGTTTAAAATTATCCATCTGGATGCAAAAAAGATTCTGCCAATAACAACAATTCTGATTTTAGCATAGTTGTTATTGAGCTCCTCATTCTGACAGTAACTGGCCAACATGCTCCATAGTTTCTAAAAACCACTCTTTATTATGAGAGAAAGACTGCATCATTGTGACTAAGAGCTTACTAATTCTTGGGTTTCTCAGAGAAACAGGGCATTTTTCAGTTTATCTAAAAAAAATACTTATGTATAAATTGAAATGAAGAGTGTTTAGGATATACTCCTGTTTTTCTTCCGTTGTTTGCTCTGGCAAATGCCTATGACTTCCAAGCTAATTTTTATTGTTGCTTATATTATATCCATTTTCTCTGTTTATAAACATAATACTCATGATATATGAACAACTTATAAAGGAATAAATCTTCTGAGTCTCTCTTCTTTCCAACACTTCCTATTCACTTTGCTTTCCCTCTTCCTCCTAGCTTCCTCTTTCTCCTCTGTCTCTCTCCTTGTCCCTTTTTTAATCACACTCTTTCTCTCCGGAGCAAGAAATAACATGTGGTATTTTTTTTAGGCAATAGTAATAATAATTATTTTTTTTGCAATAGGTAACATAGTTTTATTACCAGTGGTTAATGGACCTGATGTATTATTTCAAAGATTATGCACACAGATGAGTAAAGAAATGACTATTAGAAGTGCAAGAATAGTGACACAGAGACCAATATGAACACTTTGGCAAATAGTCCAGGTCATAAATCATGGGATATATGGATTTGCAAAGTCTTTTAGAAAAGCAATACTGTCAAGTTGCCTGTAAGATGTTCCCAGCAAACAAAGACATCTGATGGTTATAACATCCCAACTTCTAAGAAAGAAAACTTTGATTCCTTCTAAATTGACTATATCTACCATCTGGAGCAGCACAAAACAAAGGCCATTATCTTCTATATATTTGACAATAATATTTTCCCCACATTTTTCTCCTTTTAATCTTATTTTAAAATATCTCAGTGATATTTAAGAAGCTATAAAACCTGAGTGCCTTATCAAAAACAGTATCTCCTGATGAGTTCCCATCATGGCTCAGTGGAAACAAATCTGACTGGTATCCATGAGGACGCAGTTTGATCCCTGGTCCTGCTCAGTGGGTTAAGGAACTGGCGTTGCCTTGAGCAGTGCTGTAGGTTGCAGAAGCAGCTTGGATCTGGCATTGCTGTGGCCAGGAGCCACAGCTCCAATTCAACCTCTGGCCTGGGAACTTTCATATGCTGAGGGTGTGGCCCTAAAAAACCAAAAAAAAAAAAAAAAGTACCTCTTCGAAACTCTACATGTAACTTTTCAATCAAGACATAGTTTTGTTCTCCCACATTTACTACTATCCTGACATTAGTGACAGTTACACATTAGGGGTGTTTTAGAGCTTGATTACCCATTATACAGATCCCTAATCAATATATCATATAGTTTACTTTGGTCAGTTTTTAAAATTTACATGCCTAAAATTATATTATGCCTTGGATATTTAATTCAAGGTTGTATTTCTAAGAACCATGCATCTTATTGTGTATGACTGTACTCTACTGTAGTAACCCAATGCATGCTGCTACCACAATTCAGTTGTAAATTTATCATTTAGTCTCTTATGAATAACGCTGCTCTAAACATTCTTGGATACAACGTGGTGCACAATTTAAGATACATTCCACAGAGAAGAATAGTTGGGGTTTAGGAGATTTGCATCTTGAAATTTACTATACAACAGCTAACTGTTAACCAAAATAATTATACCCTTTACACCATCATAGCAATATAAGAACAATTCATTGCATTGCATGTGTGCCACAATCTATGTTAGGTTTTATTTATTTTGCCAATCTAGAGCGAATAAAATCATAATTTTTTTGGCATCAACTTTAATTTCAGCCATTACTAAATAACAATTGAAAATGCTGATAAGTGTTGGAAAAATTCCTCTTCAAAAAGCTTGACAATATTTACATTCATCCAGAATGCATATGGGAGTATCCATTTGTGTCAGCTTTCAACACAAGCATATTGACTACAAACTTTGGCACCATGATAGATAAAAATTACATCTGATTCTTGCATCAATATATATTTATATGACAAATGTTGACAAGTGTTCATGTTTAATGTCCGTTAATATATATTATGTAAATTTTGTTATAGTTTTAGCAATGTCTATAACATTTATTTTCTATTAATTTGGAGTGCTAAGTAGATATTAATCCCATTAGGGTTTTACTTTAAAGTTTTTTGTGTGTTTTTAGCAGATTTTTTTTCAAGTTTATTGTTATCTTTAAACTTTTTCTGTATCAGCTATGCTGGAAGAGGAATTTTTAAAAAATTTATATATAACAAAAAGGTTTATTGTCTATGAAATGTAGACTACAAAATTTTGCAATAGCTTCAAAAACATAAAAATATTTTATTAACAAAGTATTCTCTTACATTTTCTTTGAATATGTTTATGACACTGAAACAATAGAAGATAAGTTACAGCTACTACTGTATTTCCCAATTTCCTTGTAAATTCTAAATGGAGCTGTACCATCAAAAATACGCAGGTGGAATTTTTATTTTTTAGACCTCTTTCCTGACAGTTTTACTAAAATATAATTGAAATACAGCACTATAAGTTTAAGGTGTTCAGCAGAATGATTTGACTTACATTTATCATGAAAAGATTATCACAGTAAATTTAGTGAACATTTGCCTCATAAAGGTAGAAAGTAAAATAAAAATTTAAGAAAATATTTCCTTGTGATAAGGACTCTTAGGATTTACCCTATTTTCATGTGTAACAGAGAGTAGCATTGATTATATGTATCATGTACATTGCATCCCTTTTCCTATCTTCTAACTGGAAGTTTGTACCTTGGCCACCTTCATTCAGTTCTACCCTCTTCTCATCCCCACCACTGGTAACCATAAATCTGATCTCTTTTTCTATAAGCTTGTTTATTTGTTTTTGAAGTAGAACTCACTACAACATTGGACTGTATGGTACTTCTGACCATGACCATGGCATGCAGAAGTTCTCAGTCAGGGGATCAAACCCAAGCCACAGCAGTGACAACGCCAGATCCTTAACCTACAGAGTCACCAGAGAACTTCTTTGGTACTCCTATTTTTAATTTTTTTGGGACCTACATACTGTTTTTCATAGTGGCTGTACCAACTTACATTCCTACCAACAGTGCACACAGTTTCTCTTTTCTCCATGTCCTCAACCAGCACTTATTACATATTGTCTTTTGGATAACAGCTATTCTGACAGGTGTGAGGTGATATCTTACTCTAATTTTGACTTGCATTTTCCTGATGATTAGCAATATTAACTATCTCTTCATGTGCCCATTGGCCTTCTTGTATATCTTTGGACATAAACATTCTTTGGAAACAATGTCTATTCAGTTCCTCTGCCCATCTTTAAATTGTGTGTGAGTGTGTGTGTGTGTGTGTGTGTGTGTGTGTCTGTGTGTCTGTGTGTGTTTGGTGTTGAGTTGTATGAGTTCTCTGCATATTTTGAATATTACTTCTTATCAGATATATTGTTTGCAAATATCTTCTCCCATTCAGTAGGCTAACTTTTTATTTTGTTGACAGTTTCCACCATTGTTAAAAACTTTTCAACTTGATATAGTTCCATTTATTTTTGCTTTTTTTGTCTTTTCCTGAGGAAACATATTCAATAAATTACTCCTAATACCAATGTCCAAGAGCTTACTACTTTTGTTTTCTTTTCAATTCTTATACTTAAGCCTTTAATCCATTTTGAGTTTGTTTTTTTATGTGGTATTAAAAAAAAAGGCCTAGTTGGATTCTTTCATATATAATTGTCCAGTTTTTCCAACACATTTATTGAAAAGCTATCTTTCTCCCACTGTATATTCTTGCCTTTTTTGTTGTAGATAAATTACTCATAATGAATATGTGTTCATTTCTGGGCTCTCTGTTAAATTCCACTGATTTCTATGTCTGTTTTTGTGCCAGAAAGAAAGCTGTTTTTTTCTGACTGTAGCTTTGTAGTATAGTTTGAAATTAGGGATGTCGATACCTCCAGGTCTGCTCTTCTTTCTCAAGATTGTTTTCACTATTTGGGGTCTCTGTGTTTCCATACAAATTTTAGAATTATTTGATCCAGTTCCCTGAAAATTGCCTTTGGTATTTTTGAAATAGATATTGAACTGAATCTATGTATTGCTTTGGGTAGTATGGTAAGGATAGCAGATTTATTTTTACAGTTCATGAGCATAGTATATCCTTCCATTTGTTAGTTTCATCTTCAATTTCTTTCATCAGTGTCCTACAGTCTTTCGAGCACAGGCCATTTATTTCCCTAGTTAGATTTATTGCTAAGTATTTTATTCGTTTGGATGTAATTTTTTTTTCTTGTGTGATTGCTGTGGCTAGGACTTCTAATATTTTTGTGAGTTTTTTGATTACTGATTAAGTTTCATTACTGGTAATTTGTTTGTTCATATTTTCTATTTCCTCTCGATTCAGTCTAGGGAGATCATACATTTCTAGAAATTTGTCCATTTTTTTCTAGGTAGTCCATTTTATTGGTGTCATCTCTTATGATCCTTTGCATTTGTGTGCTGTAACTTCTTTCATGTTTTTCATTTCATTTTGGGCCCTCCCTCTTTTTTATGAGTCTGGCTGTAAGTTTACCATTTTAAAAATCTTTTCAAAGAACCATCTTAGTTTCATTGATCTTTAATCATTTTAAGTCTCTATCTAATTTATTCTCCTCTGATCTTTAATATTTCTTTCCTTCTACTAACTTTAAATTTCATCTATATTTTTCTAGTTACTTCAGATGTAAGGTTAGGTGTTTTATTTGTAATAGAGCATTAATATATTTGAAAACATTAAATAATGAGTTTTCATATTTATAATATTTATTTTATAATTTTTATATCTCAAATTCTTAAAATACATATGTACATATAAATATGCATGTCTATGAGTATACATTATTATGCACATGTAAATACACATATAAGTAGAAATACACTTCATGGGGATACACACACATATGCACCTCCTGAAAAGGCTAAACTTAAAAAGTCTGAAAACAATGTTATATTACAGCCTAAGTTGTAGAATACTGCAAGAAATATAATTCTCATTCTAAAAATGAGGAAAAAAAAACTATGCAGTTTACAAAATCACAACTTTTCCTTAGCTCAACAGTGAGTTTTAAGTTTGCATGGCAAACAGCCAAATAGGATTAAAAAGTTAATTCCAAATCTACTATTAGAAGATAATTCTTCAAGTATCCCTCACATTTCTTAATGTTTAGTCATTAAACCAATTTTTCAGATAATAAAGACCACCCTGTTTCCCCATTAGAGGTGATTTCTTCACTTTTCAGAGTTAAAGGAAGATATTCCTCTCCAGAAAGGAAGAATGGGAAGAATGCCAGCTGCTCATTTGTAAATGTGGAGGTTTCTTAAGCTCAGTGTCCCTCATTTGCCACACAAGCCCACTGTACACACAGCATCTACCTGGTGTATTTCTAAGTCAGTACCAGTGAACTTGAGAGGGGAGTCAGGGGAACAAACACAAGCCTGAAGCTTATGCTGCCTGCTGTGTCATGAGTAAAAAGCCCTATGTCTCTGACTCAAGTATCTTATTTCTTCCATAAGAATCTATGAAAATATGGAAGGCTAACTAGGTAGGCTTTAAGCATGATACAATCTCAGACGACCCTAGGATCTTGACATTGACAAGCTCCTAGGAGGAGAAAAGGGAAACATGGTATGATTTAATCTTAGGCACAAAAAAACAAGTGTAAAATGTGACTGGAACAAAAGAAAAAGCAGGTAAGAAAAGCAAAAAAAAAAAAAAAAAAAAACAAAAGGAAACAAAGGGTACCACAGCAGATGACAGGTCATCTCTATATTTCTCCTCTATAGTAACTTAGCCACTCTCATCCTTGAAGGAAGAAAGGCTACAACCCTGTTTTCTGCCAAAAGGATACCACACCAAAAATCTACACAAAATGAAAAGGCATAGAATTATGATGCAGATAGGGTGCAAGAAAAAAAAAGAAAAAAGAAAAAACAACTAAGTGACCTGGAGATTATCAACCTCCATGAAGAAGACTTTAGACTGATGATAATGAAGATGATTCAAGAACTTTAAAATAAACTGGAGCCAAAGATTGATAAATTACAAGAAATACTGAGCGACGAAATATAAGATTCAGGATTAAGCAGGCAGAGATGCAAAATACAGTAACCAAAATAAAAAATTCATTAGAAGCAACCAACAGCAGAATACAGGAGGCAGAAGAAGGATAAGGAAGGTGGAGGACAGACAAGTGGAAATCACTGAGGTGCAACAGAAAAGAGAAAAAAAGATTGAAAATAAATTAAGATGGTCTAAGAGAACTCTGGGACAATGTTAAGTGCACCAACATTTGTATTATAGGGGTTCCAGAGGGATAAGAGAGAAAGGGCCAGAAAAAAAAATATTTGAAGAGATAATAGCCAAAAGCTTCCCTAACGTGGGAAAGGAATCACTCATTTAAATCCAGGAAGCACAGTGGGCACCAGATAAAATAAAACCAAGGAGGAATACCCTGGGACACAAATTAGTGTAACTGACCAAAATTAAAGACAAAGAGAAAATATTGAAACCAGTTAGGGAGAAGAAACAAATAACATACAAGGGAACCCTGATAAGGTTATTGGCAGATTTTTCAGCAGAAACTCTGCAGGCCAGAAGGGAGTGGCACAATATACTTAACGTGATGAAAGGAAAAAACCTCCAACCATGATTGCCCTAACCAGCAAGGCTCTCATTCAGACTTGAAGGAGAAATCAAAAGCTTTACAGACAAGCAAAAGCAAAGAGAACTCAGCACCACTAAACTAGTTTTACAACAAATACTAAAGAAACTTCTCTAGGTGGAAAAGAACAGGACACAACTAGAAACAAAAATATTACAAATGACAAGGCTCACCACTAAGGTAATATATCTATATATATAAAAGGTAGGAAATCATCCACACAAAAATATGCTAACAAAATCAGAAATCATGAGAAGAGGAGGGTACAAATGCAGGACACTGGAAATGCAATTAAGAGACCAACAACTTAATTTTTTATAGGCTCCTATATCAAAAACCTCAGGGTAACTGCAAACCAAAAATCTACAATTGATATACACACAAATTAGAAAAAGCAACCCAAGTACAGCACTAAAGATAGACATCAAACCACAAGAGAACAAGAGATGAATAAAGAGCAACAAAAACAAATCCAAAACAGTTAATAAAATGGCAATAAGAACATACATATCAGTAATTACCTTAAATATAAATGGACTAAATTCCCCAACCAAAAGACATAGACTGGCTGAATGGATATGAAAACAAGACCCCTATATATGCTGTCTTTAAGAGACTCACTTCAGTTCTAGGGACACATACAAATTGAAAGTCAGAGGATGGAAGAAAATATTCCTGCAAACAGGAATCAAAAGAAAGCTGGAGTAACAATACTCATATCAGACAAAACAGACCTTAAAATAAAGAATATTATAAGAGACAAAGAAAGACATTACAAAATGATCAAATGATCAATCCAAGAAGAAGATTAACTATTGTAAATATACATGCACCCAACATAGGATCCCCTCAATATATAAGGCAACTGCTAAAACCTTAAAAAGAGAAATTGATGATTAACACAATAATATTCGGGTATTTTAACACCCCACTTACAGCAATGGAGAGATCATTCAGTCAGAAAATCAATAAGGAAACACAGGTCCTAAATGATGCATTGGGCCAGATGGACTTAAGAGATATTTATAGAACATTCCATACACATTTCCCTCAAGTGCACATGGAACATACTCTAGGATAGATCACATTCTGGGCTAAAAATCAAGACTTGGTAACTTTAAAAAAAGAAGAACCTCTTCTTTTTCACTGTACACTATGTTCCAAGAACACTATAGATTATAGAAAGAGACTCCCTTGCTCTCGGACCTCCTGCTGGGTTCAGCCATAAATTCAAAATTGGGTATTTACCAAGTGAAGCAGATAGTGAGACTATATGGCCTTCATTAGGAGTACGGCCACTGTCATTCACTTGACCTTCATTTTACTCTGAGCTATGAGGTGGACAATAATTGTAATCCTCCATTAACAAACAAAACACACTAGCCAGATTAATTGTAAATCATACTAGGTTCTGATAATGCTCCCCTCGAGTCTATAGGAAGTAATAAACTTCCCAGTGGAAGATTCACCCTGTGAGCTATTCCTTGTTGGTTTTCCTTAACCCAGTCCACTATTATGTAAATAGCCTCTACATTAAATTTTTCTTAATAACTCTATTTGAGTATGCTATTTATTTCCAGCCTGGATCCTGTCTCTCCAAATTACCCTCAAAATTGATTGGTTTTTTTTAACATTTGTATCACTGAAAGGGAGAGTTTTAATATTGTTTGTTTTTCTTTTTCGGCTGCACCCATGGCATATGGAAGTTCCAAGGCCAGGGATCTATTACAAGCAACAGTTGCAACCTATGCCACAGCTGTGGCAAACCAGATTCTTAACCCACTGCACTAGGCAGGGGATTGAACTGGTGCCACCAGAGAGAGAAGCCAGATCATTAACTCATTGTGCCACTGCTGGAACTCCTATTGTTGGTCTTTAAGCAATTATTTTTCTTCAAATATTGAGCAAGATCTTGGAGAAAATAAACATAACCAGAGTTTTTTTTTTCTTCTCAGTCATATCACATTAATATTTAGTTATAAAATTTAGTTATAATTATTATTTAGTTATAATATCAGACCTTCTATGGAGCTCCTGCTGTGGCACCACTGGATAAATCAGCAGCATCTTGCATCTTGGAAGCACTGGGATGTGGGTTCCATCCCTGGCCCAGCGCAGAGGGTTAAGGATCCAACATTGCTGCAGTTGCAGCTTGGTTCATGGTTGTGGCTTGGATCTGATCCCTGGCCTGGGAGCTCTATATGCCACAGGGCAGCCAAAAAAAACATAATAAAATAAAATTAGACCTGCTATTGTTTGATAAATTCAGGCACTTCAGAAGGCATTCAAGTACATTAGTTTTAATTGTACATAAAATTTATGTAATCCTTTAAAACATTATAATGCATACAAAATATATACTATATGATTATGTTTTCATTGTGGGAAAACATGGTTCATATAATCCAGCTTCAATTTACTGAAACTTCACATACTGTAATTTTAAAAGGGCCTATATTCCTTATTCATTAAAATCTATTCTCATTCTTATCCATGTGGGAATCTTATCACTGGCAGTGCTCTTGAAAAATTACAGAAGTATAAATATTTCCATCAGCACAACAAAACCAGAATTTTAAAATTACACTGTTCCCCAAAAGTGAACACTTGGTTTTGAAATGCTTTTCCTTTTCCAATTATTCTTTGTTATAATTTGGGTATGACTCTATGAAGCCTCTTAAAGATATAAGGTATAAAATATGCATCTATTCACAAATGTAGACTTGAGTTCTTGGGGGATCATTAATGGGTTGCTCATATTACCTTGCTGGAGTATTTTGAGAGGTTGGGAGGAACAGTGTAATTAAATTTCCTGACCTTCTTCGTTCAAATGTAATCATGAGAATTTTAGCTCTAAATTTACATTGACTCTAAGATCGTGTCCAAATTACTTAATAAAACTAACAAAATGTAGCACAAGACAAGTTCCTTTTATTTTTTTCTTCCTGGAACTATTATGCAACCAGAAAAAAGTAGCAGATAATAGATAGGTAGATAGATGTTCCTATATTATAAATATATTGTATATATATAAAAGTATGTTTTTAATGAACATGTAAAGTTTATCTTCTACTAACTACAACCACTACATTATGAAAGAGAATGGGATTTCAGGCATTGTAAAATCTGATGAACGTTTGATCTGATGGATTTAAAATGTTTCCTTTCCCACTGGATGTTTAATTATAGAATATCAAAGTGAGGTTTCTACTTAATAAGTAATACTTACAATATAATTTTAGAATTTTCCCTCTTTAATTTGAAGTGTGATTTAATATTATATACTAGAACTTGTTTATTTAGCAAATTTATATAATTTGATGCAAATACATTTTTGGTATCTATTAACTTAATTCAGTATATTTACATATGCTAACTTTTGCAAATACTGAAAAATTTATAGTTAATGAGAATTTTATTCACTAAAGAAGAAGACAGGTTATTAAGGAAATGTCTTATATTTTGTAAACTGGGAAATTTGCATTTTTTATTTTTTCAGACTGTTTTAAAAAGATGTTGAATTTTTAAATTGAGCCTTTCAAGTTCTCAAATTGTAGAGTTCATGACATATCCTTTCAGGTCAAATTCAAAGAAGTTAATTCTATTTAGCCCTCTGGAAGAATACTACATTAATTAGCAGTGTCCTAATTAAGGACTACTGGTGTGAAGGGCGAGATAATTAAGTTATAGCAGCTGCTCTCTCTTTACCATTAGAAAAGATATATCACTGATATCTGTTCTGGTTTAGATGTGAAATAAAAAAGTGATAAGTGTTCATTCATTCTTTAAACTATTTTTACTTTGACTTTAGGTTTCTTATTTTACAGGATAACTAGACATAGGAAATATATACACACATATTTTAAAAGATTAAAAGAGCAAGAAGTGGGATTAACTTACTAGTAAATTTAGTAGCAATCAAAATGAACAATTTTTCATTTTTTTCTGATTTAAGGTATACGCATACTTGGTAAATTTGAAATATATAATCAATAGAACATTCACAATGTTTTCAATTTTACTGCTGTAAGAGGAACAATTTTTGTATCATTTCAGGAAAATTTAAATTTCTTCCACAGAAAGTGCTTACTATTTGGTGAACTATTTTTAATATGTTAAAGTTTACCTCAAGTCATATGTAGTAAATCCGTAAGACTTGTAAATTATTTTCTTTTTTGCAATGCCACAGTTTGTTTTCCTACAAATCAACTGTCAACTTGTACTTGCCTGTAGTCCCTGCCAATAAGTTTCCAAATGTATGTGATTTTCTTATTGTTCCTACAAAATCTTGCTTGCATATCATAAATTTCTCAAATGGATATTTTTGGGGGAGTGGAAATTATTTTTTTAAATCCAGGATTCTTCAAATTAAGGCCACTTTTATGAACAACAAATAAACAAACACAAGAATTAATGCAAAGGAGAAACAGTGAAAACTAGACATGCAGAAAAGATTAGCTGTTACGATGTGTAATAACAATTTATTCCTTCTTGGAAATTGAACATTGTCATCGCTTTGAGACAGATATATCAGAATTTTTCCCTTAAACAATTATGGATGTGCTTTAATATTCAAGAACTTCACTGCAGTACAAGTATTAGTTTGATAACTATTTGAAAAAGCCAGATAAACCTAAGTAACACAGATCACATAAAATAAGATTAAAAGCTACATATATGCATAAAGTACCTACCAAAATGAATTAGCCAAAAATACAGCAGTGATAAAACATACATGTGTTCTCTATTTCTTGTACTATGACATGCAAGCTATCTGTCAGGAGAGCATTTAAAAATGCTCGGAAAATATGATAAAATATATTTCTAGAAGCCTGCAAAATTTTATGAAAAAATTCTAACTGCAGTTCCCATCTTGGCACAGTGGAAATGAATCCAACTAGGAACCATGAGGTTGCAGGTTCCACCCCTGGCCTCGCTCAGTGGGTTAAGGATCCAGCATTGCCGTGAACTGTGGTGTAGATTGCAGACACGGCTCAGATCCTGTGTTGCTGTGGCTCTAGCGTAGGCTGGCAGCTACAGCTCCAATTCGACCCCTAGCCTGGGAACCTCCATATGCCCTGAGTGCGGCCCTAAAAAGACAAAAGACAAAAGACAAAAAAAAAATTCTAACTGAAGATGTGAACACAGATTGATAAAATATGTAATAAAGTTGCTTGTACTTGAGAATGTTTGGTTGCCTTGATAATGTCATATGTAATAATATTAAATTATTATAAAATAGTTCAAAACTAAAATTTGATCTACATTTTCAGAAAATATGATTAAAATATTTATATAAAGGAAAAAGAAAGCTTAACATACTTTGAATCAATAATTTGGATGAAGGGAGAGAAGAGAAAGGTAAATTATTTTAAAAGGGCTAATTTTACAAAAGATAAAATGCACTAATCACAGGGGAAAAAAAGCAAAGTTTAAAAGCCACACCTAGACTTTGTGTGTGTGTGTGTGTGTGTGTGTGTGTGTGTGTGTGTGTGTGTGCTTTTTAGGGCCAGCTAGGGGTTGAATCAAAGCTACAGCTGCTGGATCCAAGCTGTGTCTGCGACCTACACCACAGCTCATGGCAATGCCCTTAACCTACTGGGTAAGGCCAGGGATTGAACTTGAAACCTCATGGTTATTGTCGGATTCATTTCCGCTGTGCCACAATGAGAACTACTATATATATTTTAAAACTGAAGAATATATAATACCAAGAGAAAATACTGGTAGTGGTCAGGATAAAAAAAATTATTTTAAGTAAACGTAAGTAGCACAAGAACATACCAAATGTAACACAGGAAGATGTTATATCTTTAATGTAGTAAGAATAAAACCAATTGATATTTTATCACAAGTTAGTGCTCTCTGGTATTCCAAGCTGATGATAGGTATATAGATTGATAGGATTTTGAGAAAAGAATGCAAATACCTTTTTATTACAACAAACAAATTATAGGATGCCATGTAATTAGATTGAAATAACCAATAATGTAATAATTTCAATTATCTACAATCCATTTTTAGATTCCATTAACACCAGCTAAAAATCCCAAATCCTTCTTTCTTATGTGTGGTGAAACATGACAAGCTCTGATTTTTAGGATATACAACAAAACTATAATCTGTTGATTATGAACTTTCTAGTAAAGAAAACTATGCACACACACACACACATGACTCAACATAATCTCTTATTCCCTACTTGCACCAGAATCTTCGCCTAATCCTAAATCACAAAACTGCATCTTTTGTTTTCTTGTAGAAGTTTAGCTTCATATTTATGTCCATGGTTTTTTTTTTTTTAAGGGACGCACCTGCAGCATATGGAGGTTCCCACGCTAGGGGTCTAATCTGAGCTGTAGCCACCAGCCTACAGCCACAGCAATGCCAGATGTGAGCCGCATCTGCAACCTACACCACAGCTCACAGCAACACTAGATCCTTGCCCCACTGAGTGAGGCCAGATATCGAACCCAAAACCTCATGGTTCCTAGTCAGATTCGTTTCCACTGAGCCATGATGGGAACTCTTGTCCATGGTTTTTTTATTTTGTTTTATGTAGAGCTCATAGTATGAGTCAAGGTTCACTTCTCTGCAAATGAATATTTAGCAATTCTAGCATTGTACTGAGTCTAATATTTTGCCATGAAATCCTTTTAACCTGTTGAAAGAGCCATGTTAATGACTGGTCTTTTCTTCTGTACCATTGATCTATTTATCACCATTTATGCCAGTACTCTCACTCCTTTGATTATAGTAGTTTTCTAAAATGTCTTGAAAGTAAGCAACTTGTTCCTTTTGTTAATGCTCTTTTGGCTATCCTTGTTTCTTTGAATTGTCCCCCAAATTTTGGAATCACCTTGTCAATTTCTACAAAAATCCTGTGAAAATGTTGCTAGTTATTTCCTTGACTCAAGATAAATTGAAGATAATTTTTTTAACACCACAGTATCTTTTAATTCATGAAGAGGAAATATCTCTTTTATTTATTTAGTCTTTTAAAATTTTAACCACAATGTTTTATAGGTTTCAGTGCACTTACATACATTTTATCATATTTATCTATGAACATTTCATACTCAGATCCTATTTAAAATGGTATTTTTAAAATTTTGATTTTCAGTACATGTATTCTATTTTATAGAAATATATTTTATATTCATATTGGTCAAAAGAAAGATAAATTGGATTTTCAGCAAAATTAAAATTTTTGCCCTTCAAAAGCACTATCAAGAAACTGAAAAGGCAACCTACAGAATGGGGTAAAATACTTGCAAATCATATATTTGACAAGGGAATTGCATACACAATACATAAAGAATTCACACAACTGAATCATAAAAAGATGCATAACCTAACTAAAAATAGCAACATGTAAATACTCTTCTCCAAGGAAAATACGCAAATGGCCAATAAGTTCATGAAAAGAGGTTTAACATCATTAGTCATCAGGGCAACACAACTCAGACCCACAATGTGGTACAACTTCATGCTCACTAGTGTGACCATCATAAAAAGACTGTCAGCAAAGATGGGGAGAAATCACAACCTTCATAACTGATGGTGGGAATATAAAATGATAGAGTAACTTTTGGAAAAGAGGCTGGCAATTCCTCAAAATTTTAAACATAGAATTACCTTTCGACCTAGCAATTCTACTCCTTTGGATATACTCAAGAGAAATAAAAACATATTTCCATGCGAAAACTGCACACAAATGATCACGGCTACATAATTAATAATACCCAAAAGCTGAAAACAACCCAAATGCCCATCAACTGATGACTGGATGAACAAAGTTTAGCATATCTATACAATAAAATATTATTCATCCATAAAAATGAATGAAGTACTAACACATATTAAGACATAAAGGAAGTTTTTCACAACACACTAAATGGAAAAAAAAAAAAGCAGTTACAAAAGTCCAGATATTCTACAATCCCATTCAAATGAAATGGACAAGATAGGCACAGCTACAGAGACAGAGAGTAAACTGGTGCTTACCCAGGGCTGGAGTGGGGAATGTACTTAGGGAGTGGAAGTTTAAGAGGTCAGGGATTCTTTTTGAGGTGATAAGAACATCTTAAATAGAATGTGGTAATGGTTGCACAAATATTTACATATACTAAAAAACTTGTATGTTACATTTTATGTATGTATGTATATATGTATTTAGTTAAACAGGTGCACCTGCAGCATATGGAAGTTCCCAAACTAGGGGTTGAATCAGAGCTGCAGCTGCAGGCCTATGCCACAACCACAGCAAAACTGGATCTGAGTCACATCTACAACCTGGGCCATGGCTTGCAGCGATGCCACACAAATGATCACAGCTGCATAACCCTTAACCACTGAGTGAAATTGGGATCAAGCCCACATCCTCACGGATACTATGTCAGGTTCTTAACCCATTAAGCCACAATGGGAACTCCTGTATGTTACATTTTAAATGGGCAAATTGTACAACATGTGAACTCTATTTCAGCAAAGCTCTTACCAAAAAAATCACTTCTTAAAAAGCCAGAAAATACTCTCCTTTACATTCTATTATTTTATTTATCTACGGGCTTCTTTTTTTTTTTTTTCCAGAAATGTGCTTTTAAATTTTTGTACCAAACTCTCCTACACTGTTGGTGGGAATGTAAATTGGTTTAATCACTATGGAAAACAGTATGCAGGTAACTTGGAAAATTATATATAGAACTATAATATGACCCAGCAATCCCACTCTTGGGCATATATCTGGACAAAACTTTGCTTGAAAAGAACGTATGCCTGCATTTTCATTGCACCACTATTCACAATAGCCAAGGCATGGAAACAACCTAAACGTCCATTGACAGATGATTGGATTAGGAAGATGTGGTATATATGCACAATGGAATGCTACTCAGCCATCAAAAAGAACAAAATAATGCCATTTGCAGCAGCATGGATGGAACTAGAAACTCTCATACTAAGTGAAGTAAGTCAGAAAGAGAGAAAAATACCATATGATATCACTTATATCTGGAATCTAATACACAGCACAGATGAACCTTTTCAGAGGAGAGAAACTCATGGGCTTGGAGAATACACAGCACAGATGAACCTTTTCAGAGGAGAGAAACTCATGGGCTTGGTTGCCAAGGGGGAGGAGGAGCTTGTGGGATGAACTGGGAATTTGGGGTTAATAGATACAAAGTATTGCCTTTGGAATGGATAAGCAATGAGATCCTGCTGTATAGCACTGGAAACTGTATTTATATTTTTTGACAGAAAGACAAAAAAAAATTATGTGTAAAATAGTTTTTGTTTTTCTTAGAGTACACAGAAAGAAGAAAACTATTGTTTTAGGTTAAGTGAAATCTATCCAGGAAATTTTTTTAAATTTTTATTAAAATAAATCAAAGATACTTAAATTGTAGATATATTCATCAATATAAACTAAGTTTGTAGAATATTAAAATGTGCGATAAATCCATGTTTATGTTTCTTGGTTTTAAATTCAGTCAAATGCAGACTTGTAAGGTGGCACTCCCAGGTACCAGAAATGTGCCTTCATCATTTAGATGCCCTACCTTCCAGTTTCCTCAGGTGAAATGGACTAACAATATTTCTTCACCCAAAAAATACAACTTTACTTCCTATTATTATTAATTACACTATTATATCGTTCTAAGTATTCATTGGAACAAAGTCTGTCCTCAAATCTACACACTTTTAAAAAAAATTTTTTTGTCTTCTGTCTTTTTTTAGGCCACACCCACAGCATGTGGAGGTTCCCAGGCTAGGGGTCTAATCTGAGCTGTAGCTGCCCGCCTACGCCACAGCCACAGCCAGCCAGATCCAAGCCACGTCTGCAACCTGTAGCTGCCAGCCTACGCCACAGCTCACAGCAACGCCAGATCCCCAATCCACTGAGTGAGGCCAGGGATTGAACTCGCAACCCCATGACTCCTAGTTGGATTTGTTTCTCCTGTGCTATGACATGAACCCCAATACAGATTTTGATAGAAACCTAATATTCCTTAGTGATAAATGCCACTTTTTTGAAATCAAACAATTTAAATTAATTCATTCGGAATTCCCTTGTAGCACAGTAGGCTAAGCATCTGGTATTGTCATTGCAGTGGCTCTGGTCTGGCTATGGCATGGGTTCAATCCCTGGCCAAGGAATATTCACATGCCATGAGTGTGACCCCCCCAAAAAAGTCAATTCATTAACACTATGGTTCCCTGTAGAGGTTCCCTTGCAAAAAACTTAATGTGGACTAATCTACACTTAATCTGGGTAATTATTAGTTGCAATAATAACATAAAATGACTGTTACTTATAAATAAAATCTAAGAAATATATATTTCTAAAATTTAAGAAATTATTTTACATTTCCACTTGGTGCCTTTAATTATAAACATCTTTCACAATGTACAAGTGTCACAAAGCATTTGACATGTCTGTTTCCTTAATATATTTATTCACATTGTAGGGCCAGTCAGTATCAAGAGAGAAGTAGCAGTTAATGTACTCCTCTTCAAATTCAGGAAGGACCCCTCATTGTGAAAACACTTAGCTATGCATATACTAGAGAGAAACAATTCTTCACTTACTATGCTTCATTATTTTTCTTCCTGGAGGCTGAAAGCTCTGTGTTTGTGTCTTTTTGGGCAGTACGATCTTTGATTTGTTATTAAAACATTTCATCCTCATTAGCATTTTCACCTTGAAGGATAGAATGACTGCTCAAACCAGGTAATGTCCCTTTAATGTTGAATAGAGTTTTGATGGAGGGGAAGCTCCAATTAATTCCTAAAATTAGATTTGGAGTCAGATGTGAGTTCCATTTTGCAATGTTTTCCCTTAGCCCCAACAGAACAAATAATATTTGGCTGGACAGACATTACAAACAACAAGAAGTCAATTCATTGATTTTTAAGGATGATGCACCCTGGTCTCTTCTGCTGCACAACAGCCTCTACACCAGCAGAAGCCAAAGACTCGTTTATAATTGAGCTGAAACCTAAGTGCATGGGAAGGATTTTACAGGGTCAAACCCAGTATCAGATTTCAATGGAGCTGATAAAAAAAAAAAAAAAAAAAGACAAGCTAAAATTCCAGTGAAGACTTTGTATGTTTATAAAGTGGAGTGGTAGATGATAGACAGATTGATAGTAATTAATCAGCTATCATATATATATATATATATATATATATATATATATATATACACACACACACACACACACACACACATACACACACACACACACACACACACATATATATTACCTTCAACTATCATAGGCAGAGGAATTTAACTCAAGAAGGACACCAATCATCTGGTGAGAGCTTTGTCCAAGCAGGAATACTGAAGAGGGACAAGAACGACCACATTACTCATGGCGTCACTACTGTATTAGATAACTAACAATTATATTAACTGAAGAAAAAACATGACTATCCAATCTTATGCGAATAGCCTTAATCCCTGAGAAATAATAAAAGTATTTTATATTTTAATGTAGCCAAATCTACTTATTAGGTAGAAAAGTAAGGGAAACATATGCATATTACATATATACCACATATATCAGTATCCACAGGGGAGTTTGTTCCAGGACCCCTGCAAATACAGAAATCCACAGATGCTCAAGTCACTTGTATAAAATGGCATTCCATTTGCATATAACTTTATGTACATCATCCCATATAATTTAAATAATTTCTAGATTACTTAAAACATCTAATACAAGGTAAATGATCTGTATATAGTTGCTAGAGTGTGACAAATTTAAATTTCACCTTTTGGAACTTTTCTGGAATTTTTTTTGGTCTTTTTTTGCCTTTTCTAGGGCTGCTCCCACAGCATATGGTGGTTCCCAGGCTAGGGGTCTAATCAGAGCTAATGCTGCTGGCCTACCCCAGAGCCACAGCAACGCGGGATCCGAGCTGCATCTACGACCTACACCACAGCTCATGGCAACTCAGGATCCTTAACCCACTGAGCAAAGCCAGGGATTGAACCCGTAACCTCATGGTTCCTAGTCGGATTTGTTAACCACTGTGCCATGACGAGAACTCCCTGGAAATTTTTAAAAAGAATTTTCAATTGGAGGTTGCTTGCTTGACTCCAAGGATACAGCACCTGTGGATACAGAGAGCTAACTGTGTATATATTTTGTTAATAAAAGAAGGAACAAAACAAAAGCTTTTGTGTAGCTGAGAGATATGATACTGATTTTACTAAAAAGAAAAAGAAAAAAAGCAGAAAAACAAAGAAATGCATGGACATATTAAGTAATTTATATTTATTTATTTATTTATTTATTTATTTATTTTGCTTGTTTAGGGCCACACCTGCAGCATATGGAGGTTCCCAGGCTAGGGATCTAATCAGGACTACAGTTGCTGGCCTATGCCACAGCCACAGCAATGAAGGATCCGAGCCATGTCTGCGACCTACACCACAGTCTCTGGCAACTCCGTATTGATCCTGAGTAAGGCAAAGGATCAAACCTGCAACCTCATGGTTCCTAGGCAGATTCGCTTCCACTGCACCTTGACAGGAACTCCAATATTAAGTGATTTAAACTGTATCATTAATAAATCCAAAAATATAAATGTATACTCAAAATATGGGTTCAAAATTTTGCCAGGCTTTGTCATGGAAACATACTATTACTAGTACAAATGAAAGTGTAAGGGTGTCATCAGACAATGGTTAAGAATTGAAAAGGATGACAAACATATACACAGCCTTACAGAGCTGAATTTTCAATATATAAGAGTAATTAGTTGTAGTAATTCAGGGCACAATTCTAAATCATGCTGCATCTGTTTGGAATTCATCTCTGTCCCCTATTAACACAGTAAGCCTACCCAAAGTGATTTAATTTTCTGTGTCTCAGTTTCCTTGCATTTACAGCAGCCATAGTAACAGTAACTACCTCATGATGGTATCTAAGAATTACTTAAGTTTGTATTGCAAAGCACTTAGAAAGATGGCTAAGAGTATGAAAGATGGCTAGGACCTAGAAAACCTTCGAACAATGGCGAGGTATGTGTTTGTTGTAGGTGGTTGTTATTGTTGAGAGAACATACAGGAATGATTCAAAGTATAGAAAACAGTGGTTTAAGATTGAGATGACTTAGGAAGTGATCTCAGAAATAATTTCTTGCTGCTGACAAGACACTGAAGAGATTGATGAAATAATGCAGAAAATGACCTTGCTCTTAAGGTAATTAAAGAATTAAAGGTTGAAGGTTTTGGCTGTATCATATTTGGCAATCTAAATTTTTTATTTTAATGACTTGGAGTTAGAAAATAACGCTTTTGGAGTTCCCGTTGTGGCTCAGGGGTAAGGAACCTGACTAGTGTCCATGAGGAGGTGGGTTCAATCCCTGGTCTCACTCAGCGGGTTAAGGATCCAGCATTGCCATAAGCTGTGGTGTAGGTTGCAGATGTGGTTTGGATCATACATTGCTGAGGCTGTGGAGTGGGCTGGCAGCTGCAGCTCTGATTCGACCCTTAGCGTGGTAGTCTCGAAAGAAAGTGGCCTTTCTTGAAAAGCCAAGAAAAGAAAAGAAAAGAGAATACACTTTCAGTTTTTTAGTTGCTCAGTAAAGCTTTTGATGGAAGCAGTTTCTAGATGATAACATATATCTACAAGAGGGTGATAAAGAGGGATTACACGTGATCCAAAAAATATATATATAATGGTTTTATATGAGATGGAAGAGTAATGATTTAGCAGCACAGGGAGAAGAAACCATGCCAAACTCTTACCATCAAAAGAAAAGAATTCTAAACCCTAGGAAGCCTGTAGAGGAGGCTGCATCTCAGGAGTGAAAAGAGTTTTGTTGATATGTTAATGAAAATGTGGATGCAACTGTGTTTGTTAACATTGTAGCAGAATTTTCAAAGGTCAGACAGAAATACTGGGGAGGACATGGAATACAATCAGAGAGGAACTCAGGATAGTGAAAACACAAGCAGACTTATTTTGAACAGTAATTATGATTGAACTGGATCGTGTGGTGGTGTAACTTTGGTTTGCCAAATTGATGCAAGACTTGCAAGTTCTCAGATGGAAGAGTTTTTACCGTCTGAATATTGTCTTAATAAATTTTACTACTTAGAGAGTGTTTTTCTTCCTTTTTGGAATTTAGAGGGTATCCAATGTATGTCTTGAATTTGAAGGACTGAAGAAGATTTCAGGACCCAGTTATACCAGAGTGATAGAAAATACTGGTGTGATAAACTGAATGTATAGAAATATGACCAAAGTCAATGATATCCTCAAAGGAAAGACATTTTATCATGAGTTAAATGGATCCTAAATTCTTGGACATTTGCTTATATTCCCTAGTTACATTTTTCTAACTATCCCTAAATAGATAAGCATGTATTTTTTTTATGTTTGTATGTATCTTCATCACTGCCCCCTTCCTTGGATAAGTTTTAAGGCGAAAATAATGCTTATTATTACTTATATCTGCTATCATAAATAAACTGTTAGGATATAAATATTGAATGGCAAAGTCCTATTGTTTTCCAATGACTATATTTTTCTGCATCATTTTTACTGCTGTTAATTAGGTTTTAGGAGGAAATGCTATTTTTCCAAAAGCTTTCGTGTAGAAATTATTTCAAGTGAATGTTTCCTTCTCTGACATTACTTAGTATATTACAGGAAATATTAGTGATAGTCAGACACTAAATTTGTCTCCAATAGAAACATTAAAATCATTATGTTTTTCTTATAAAGTCAACTTTGATCCAGTCACTTTAATGACAAATCTAAACCATGGTCACTGTGTTCTGGGAACAAATTTTAATCTGATTTTGAAAAAGAACTATCTTGTTATATGTAGAAAATAAATTGAATAAACCTAGGTACCTACATCCACTTCAGGCAGTAGCTCTCCATTAAAAACATAATAGAAATATAATTGAGAGTGCTGTTCCTTGTGATAGATACTTTTAATGTCCAAATTCCTATTAATGATAGCACTTAACTATGATACTCTGCACTGAAGACAATACAAAAGTTGATTTGTTTACTTGAGAGACCAATACCTGCTAATATCATGAATTACCAATGATATGTTATATTACCTTAGATAAAAATATACTGTATTTCTTCTCAAGAATAAAATTTTCTGTGCTTCATGTTAAAGAGGTACATGGTAATATAAAAACATGCAATAATATTGCTACTTTCACTTTTTTTTTTTTTTAACTTTTTAGGGCTGCGCCCAAGGCATGTGAAAGTTCCCATGCCAGGGGTTGAATCAGAGCTGCAGCTACTGGCCTTCACCACAGCTACTGCAACTCGAGAGCCTGAGTCTCATCTCCTGTCCACAACCTACACCACAGCTCAGGGCAATGCTGAATCCTTAACCTACTGAGTGAGGCCAGGGATGGAATCCGAATCCTCATGGAGACTAGTTGGGTTTGTTACCGCTCAATCACAACGGGAACTCTGCTACTGTTTTTTGTTTGTTTGTTTTTATGTTCAATTACTAGTAGTAATATTAAAAATTAGCTTCGGAGTCTCTAAGAAAAAAACAGAGAACTTCCTCTCTATGTTTCTGTGCATTTTTCCTGGTAAAGTATATAGAAAGTCACAAGGAAAAAAAGACATTAAAACTTTTGGGAGTTCACATTGAGGTGCACTGGAAACAAATCTGACAAGTATCCATAAGTATGCAGGTTTGATCCCTGGCCTCGCTCAGTGGCTGGGGGATCCAGAATTCCCTTGAGCTGTGGTGCAGTTATCAGATGCAGCTCAGATCCTGCGTTGCTGTGGCTATGGTGTAGCTGTAGCTTCAATTCAACTCCTAGCCTGGGAACTTCCATATGCTGTGGGTGTGCCCCCCCCAAAAAAATACCCTTCTATGCAAAACAGAACAAAACTAAAAACCACCATGGCTATTCCTAAAAGATTTAGTAACTGTAATTCAAATAAATTTCAGACAAGACTGGGCACTTCTAATAGGCAACAGTGCATGATTCAGTCCCAAATATATGAACTAAACAATAAATTACTCAATTGCAAAGACATGTGGCATAGAGGCACCACTAAATAAAAATCTAAGACACTTTTTAAAAGCTCACTTTATATGCTATGTGGAGAAGTAAGATTTAAGGACTTGGAGAATTAAGATCATGGAACAGTTCTCAAAGACATGAAAATTCAAAGAAAATTGGAAAATGACATTAATTTCCTAATTAAAAAAATAGTGGTCTACAAATGAATGCATTAATTTTATAAGAATATTTAAACTCAGCATAAAAACACTGGTTATTGAAGGCATTAGAGAAGGCATATCATTCATCAAATGTTAGTAAAAAACAAATGGCCCATCCAAATTTTATACTACTCTTTGATCTAGCCTCTATCACATGATCATTCTTCTGCCTTATTTCTTCATTTTTAATGTTTTATAGATAAAGCACATACACATACACAAACACACACATAAATAGTATGCATGTATAACTATATATTAATTAGCATTATATATTATTTGAATTTTTGTATCTACTCTGATATTGTTTATAATATTAATAATTTTTGAGTATTTTAGTCAGAATTCGGGGGATATTCTGAGCTTCCCTCTTAAAACTCTATGCTAGGAGTATAGACACTTGATAATCCAGGTGTAAACAATATTATGAATCCCTAGCTTGCATTTGTTTATGTATTTAAAATAACTACCTTGTAATTGTATGTAATCCTCATTTTAAGCATTGTATCATGATTTCAATAGGTAATGCATGGTATCTCTGTGATCATTTGCCTGCTTAATTACTATGCTGGTCATGTAAGAAAACCCAGGAACAAAAGGTCCAGTAAATTTCTATTCTAAATGGCAAACTGAAAACAAGTTATATCTATTCATTATAAATAAGTAAATTACAATAAAATCCCTTATTTGTGTTTACCTTCAAGGTCAAAAATGATGAGATAGAGGACAGCAGATTTATTCTGAAGTTACAAGTACAGAGGTAAGTAGAAAATGCCTGTTTCAATTGAACTTAAAATCATAACTATCAATGGAGGAAGCCCAGAAGTAAATTGATACACTTGGAAAAACCTCAAAAGTCTCAGAAATTGGATAATATAGATACCCCTGAAGTAGAAATGCTGAGTAGCAAAAAACAAAAACAAAAACCAATAATGCAGAGGTAGTATCACGTATTGAACATTGAGGAATTACCTGAATTTATATATATTAAAAACTGCTAATATCAGCTACTATTTCATGCTTGCACATGTTTCTTTGCAAAACCTTATTCCAAGAAATAAGGCTTGGGAAATACATATGATTGCATGCCCCGATAACACCATAAGGTAAGTAAAAGACAAAGGAATTGGAAGAGAAGGAATCAAAATACCAATATCTGCAGATAATATGACCATCAACATAGAAATGCCATGAAGAAATAGACAAGTTATCAGAATTAACTGAATTGAACCTGATTATAATGTTAAAAAATTAATAGCAAACATAGATTAAACTATGGAAAAATTACAATTTGAAGCAGTGGTTTAAGCTAAAAAATATTCAGGAATCAAAATGAAAGAATGCACAAGGTCCTTACGTAGAAAAATTAAGAATACTCATAATGACATAAAATAATATTTGAACAGAGAAATATCCTATGCTTATCCATAGAAAGAATTAAATTCTCCCCCAAGATCCCACCAATTCACTAAATCTCAATCAAAATTCTCATTTTACTTTTTAAGGAATGCTTCAAATTCATTCTATAATTCATAGTATAATATATACAGATAAACAAATTAAACTCTGAAATAGAAATGCACTGACAATTGTGCCTATGAGGTATTTTAAAATACTAGAATTTCATGATGAGATTAGATATGATTATAATCATTATGCTCATGCAATGACAGGACTAAAATATTAAATTCCATTATTAAGAATGCGTGAGAACAAGAATTTTCATCCATTGTAGGTGGTAGTGCTATTTGGTGTTTTATGGAAAATAAGCAGTATTTAGTAAAAATAAGTATCTGTATGACCCATGAGCCAAACATCCCACTCTTGAATGGCATCTCAGAGAAATCATCATAAACATTTATAGGAATACATATTCGAGGATGTTCATTATGTGTTCTTAATGAGGAGAGGAATGTAGCCAGCCTGGGTATAATCATGAAAGAACAAATGACTCCAAATATGCGACAACCTACCAAAGACAATATGCTGAGAATTGAGAAGTATTCTTAACTTATCTCCGAGAGGTGAGTATTCTTAACTCTGAAAATTTATAGAAGTCTACTTCATTAACAACATCACAGGAATGGGGGTTAAAATATTATATTTGAAATAATGCAGCATATGGAAGTTCCCAGCTTAGGGGTTAAACTGGAGCTGCAGCTGCTGGCCTACACCACAGCCCAGCAACACTGGATTTCAGCCACGTCTGTGACCTAAACAACAGCTCATGCTTAACCCAATGAGCAAGGCCAGGGATTGAACCCCACCGTCATGGATA
The DNA here is from genome assembly GCF_016906955.1 of Phacochoerus africanus. Taxonomy (NCBI): domain Eukaryota; kingdom Metazoa; phylum Chordata; class Mammalia; order Artiodactyla; family Suidae; genus Phacochoerus; species Phacochoerus africanus. Next base: position 58,557,796 of record NC_062556.1, on the reverse strand, counting down.
CTAGTAGGATTCATTAGCGCTGACCCACAATGGGTACTCCAATAACGTCTTTTTGAAGTGAGTTATCTCTAGGAACAAAGAAACTTTATGTGTACTCTATCATTCAGGAATCTGAAACAAGACTTAGACCAGTAACACAATTTCACTGGTATTGGAAAGCAAAGCTCTTTACATTTATAATGGTCTTAAAAGTAGTCTAGGCAATTGACTTATCATCATGCTGATGATCTATGCAATAGGTCAATACATTAATTTATTTCTTGATGCAACTGCTTTATATTTGAATTATAATTTACATATAAATTATGAAAAATATTACTTAATGGATTATAGAATATTTTTCTTGAAAGTAAATTACATTTTTACATATGACTGGCATAGATATCAACAACAGCCTTAAAGCTGTAAAGTTTATTTTTCAAGAATATAGAATTGTGACAGAAATTAGTCAAAATATAACAGGTATATTTGCTCCCATAGGAAAGTAACACAAAATGATTAGAAGACTATTAAAATTGTATCAAAAATATTATTCTACCAACTTTTTCTGAAGGAACAGAAGTGTGTGAAAGATAAATTCTTAGGCAAAACAGGAAAAAACAAGGGGCGGTCAGGTAGTTTTACAGCTGAAGTCCATAGAACTATAACTGGTCCCTAGTCAATTAAAATTCAATATATCTAACCCTTTTGAGCCTTTGGTGGGAGCTTTTATATGTGTTAACATTGTTTAAGCCATTGTTTATCCATGTCTTTAATGAGGGACACTTGTTTAGCCTATGCATCAGTCACTAAGTGACTGTCAACAGAACTCTACTGGGGATGGACTGCAGATCTATTTTATTGGTTTTAGATTTGTTCTGGGTGGAGTTTAGAGTTTCTGCTAACTTACTTAGCTAAAGATCTCTAAGTGCAAAATCCATTTGCTTTATGTGTTCTACAAACACCACTTTAGGTTTGTAAAGGATAGATCTTTGCACAGTAATAAAATATTATAATATGCCTGCTGTTTCTAAAGTTACATTTTTTGACTATTTCAAATTGCGTTAAAGGAGAGTAGTGTTAACAACCATGTTGAAATAAAGCGAAATCTGCAAACAGGTTTTGCAGATTTCAACAATAGTTGAAATACGGTAACTAAAATTTTACTACCATACATAATCATGTCATTGATATATATTTGCCATAAAATGGGAAAATAATGGGAAAATATAAAGCTCAATTTTTATTTTTATTTATTTTTTAACTTTTTTTTTGGTCTTTTTATCTTTTTAGGGCTGTACCCATGGCATATGGGGGTTTCCAGACTAGTGGTCGAATTGAAGCTACAGCTGCCAGCCTATGTCACAGCCACAGCAACTCCAGATCCGAGCTGCATATGTGACCTACAGCACCGCTCAAGGTAACACCGGATCCTCAACCCACTGAGCAAGGCCAGGGATCAACCCGCATCTTCATGGATACTAGTTAGGTTCATTAACCACTGAGCCATGATGGGAACTCCAAAGCACATTTTTTTATTAGACAGTGTTAAATTCTATGATCTTAGTAAATTAACTTTTTTTTACATTTTAAAATATGCATGAGTAGCTTTCCCTCAGGTGACAGAAGGGCAAGGCACATAACATATTCACATTAAATCTGGTGTAAATTTTATTATTTTAAACCCTGAGTATTCCACCTCCTTTGTCAGGATATGTAACTGAGTTGTTGATCTTATGTAATACTTGAATAACCATGGACCACAAGAAAGGAAAATAATCTTTGCTAGTAGTTATTTATTTATAAAGTTTCATTAACTTTTCAGAGAGAAATTTAAAATGACTATTCTATTGTTGAAACATAGATGAAATCCAAACTTTAGTTCATTTAATTAGTTGTAATAGTCATCAATGCCCTGTCACTTGGCATTATATTTTCTTCAACTTCTTTTCACTAACTGAATACAGTTTGACAATTTATCAATTTTTAATATTTATTAAAATACTTTATATGTTTTTAAATCCAAATGAAATAGAGAAATCAATTGTATATTATTTTAATGTCAAAATATTCTTTTAAAGAAATAAAAAAAATACAGAATTTCTTTAGCTTGGTAAAAAGATACCCACTAGAAACCAACATTAAGTATTTGTATATTGCTAAAATTATATATATATGTTTACATACATGTAAGAAACATTGAGAGTTAAATGAAAAAGCTCCTCTATATGAATAAAAAATAAATTTAAAGAGATAACTGTATAATTAAAAATGCACACAATATATTTTATAACTACAGATGACTATACATTTAACATTAAAATTGCCTTGCTAGAGATCCAGAAATGCCTCATAAATAATAATAGAGTAGGTAATATATTGATACTTGGTTGATATCAATATGATTGATATAATTTGAAAAGATTAATATTACATTGTTTCACATAAAATTAGTTACTGCTCATTTTGACGTGAATTTTCTTTTAGTGAAAGTGAAAAGTGCATTTCATAATCATCAACTGTTATCATCATGATATATTAAGAAATAACATTTATTACATTTTAACTCTAAGCCAGCTCTTGCTCTATATGCTAAATACGATTTTCATGTTAAATATCTGAAGTAGGTATGTATCGTTTACTATTTAGTATTGTAAAAAGGAAATTTGGACTCAAAGAATAAAAATCCTTTGCCCAAGATTTTACATATAGTAAGAAGGGAACCTAGGTTTCACACTCAGGTGTTTTAACAAATTTAGATCTCTATGGAAGACCTCTCCTCTGCTACCCAAATTTATGTTTATCCCCATGGATATCCCAACAAAATACCAACTTTGGCATGCCCCTTATAAAATCATAATCTCTTCATTTAAAATCCTAAACTTTTTCAGAGTTTTCTATCTTTGGTAAGTATACCATCAGATCCCCTATAGGTAATCCATCATTAAGTATTGACAAAGTCATTTAAGAAATATTGGTTTAGTGTATCCTTTCTTTGCACATACATCAACATTTTTCTCTTCTGAATTTTAGTTATCTCTTGCCTGAACTAGTGCAATCACTTCCTAATTGGACTCCTGCACCTCTCTGGTCCTTTCCAATATATACTCAGTAATTAAGACAGAGAACTGTATGATCAGACTCAAGTTTGCAAAATTAAAAAATGTTTTCAGTAATATGTGAACTTCTGTTGTTTTATACATTTTCCTATGGTATCTGAAATATGTCATAATTTTATAAAACTAATAAAATAAGATGATTGGAGGATAACAGAAAAGATGAAGTGTAAAAAATTAATCTAAACCAAAACAACTGAGAAATATTTGAAACTCAAGTGAATGAATAGGTTCTGTGTTTCTTAAATTTCAGTGATAATGTAATCCATACATGCTTGAAAGAGAAGTAATGAAAACCTAGTCCTCTAGATAAGTCCAAGGGGGTGGGTGATTTTGAATGGAAATTATTTACAATCACAATTCTATAGTAAATATCTCCTGTGAACATTTTAAATGCTTTTCAAAATGTAGTCATATTACATGTTTTCATCTTAATTAGTATAAAGTCTGATTACATACTTGTCAATACATATCATCTTTCCATTTCTACTTTTTCTCTGAATTTCCAACATAGAAACAATGAAATAAATTAATACAATGGTACATTATTAAAACAGTGGTTTATAATCAGTGCGTAAAATATCATTATTATAAATCTTTCTCCCTGATTTTGGCAGAGTTTAGAAGTGTGACTTACTGGATTTGCCACTGTAGCTCAGTGGTAAAGAACCCGACTAGTATCCCAGAGGATCTGGTTTCAATCCCTGGCCTCACTCAGTGGGTTAAGAATCCAGCATTGCTGTGGTGTAGGCCAGCAGCTGCAGCTACAATTCAATCCCTAGTGTAGGAACTTCCAAATGCCAAGGGTGTGGCCCTAAAAAGCCAAAAAAAGAAAAGAAAAGAAAGAAAGAAAAAAAAATAAAAGCAAAAGCAAAAGTGTGATATGCTCAATAATGGCCGCCAAAATATACCCACCTTCTCATTCCTGGAACCTGTGGATGTGATCTTCTATAGCACAAAAGGACATTGCAGATGCAATTAAGATAAAGATCTTGAGATGCAGAGAGTGTCCTGTATTTCTGGTGGTCTCTAAATATAATCACATGTATCTTTCTATTAAGACAAAGACAGAAGGGGGGTATTTTGACACATAGGGAGGCAAAGTGTTCACAGAGGAAGAGACTGGAATGACGTGACCACAAGTAAAGCTCCATGGGCTAGAACAGGCAAGGGAACAACTGTCCCCTAGAACCTCTAGAGGGAGTGCAACCCTACTGATGCTTTGATGTTGGCTCAGAGAAATTGATTTGGGACTTGTGGCCTCCAGAACTCCATTTCTGTTCTTTTAAGCCACCAAGTTTGTTCCAGTAGCCTTAGAAAAGTAATATAGGAGATCAGCCAAAGTAAACTATTGATATCTTACTAGTTGATTTTCATAACTATTCTCATCTTTTCAGTAGTATCACAATGACTTAAAAATCATATTTTTCATTTATTATTTGCTTATCTCCTTTCCTCTGGGGTACATCTTTTCACTACATAATATCAACAATACAATTTTTTTTTCTTTTTATGGCCTACCCACAGCATAGAGGTTTCCAGGCTAGGGGTCCAATCAGAGCTACAGCTGCCAGCCACAGCCACAGCCATACCAATATCAGATCTGAGCTGTATCTGTGACCTACACCACAGTTCATGGCACTGCCGGATCCTTAACCCACTGAGCGAGGCCAGGGATCAAACCCACAACCTCACGGTTCCTAGCCAGATCCGTTTCCACTGTGCCAAGACGAAAACTCCTAAATTTCAATGCAAAATAAATATCAAATGTTTGGGGTATAAATGTGATATGTGTTTCAATTGTTCTAAAAAAATTACCATTGAAAGTTAATAATTACCACTATATCTCACAGACTGCTATTGTGGTTAGAATACTGTAGTTATAATACCCTAATAGTGATATTTAAATAAATATAAATAATTTCCACATCAACCATAGAGATGTCTATTTTGTTTTCAAAGTATTTTCCAGTTCTTTTTCTACCACTTACAGACTATGCTGTCAGACCAACCCCTCTTGCTAACATTAAGTATAGAATCAGGTCAAAATATTTTTATCTACTTGAGCTAGTAAGGTAACTAGGATTTATAAAAGGTTAAAAAAAATCCAAAAAAGAAGCAAAACCAAAAAGGTAATCAAGGTATTTGGTGCTGTATTTATTCATTGGCCATTTGATGACCCCAAGAATTGAGAAGAAAAGAAGTTTTTGTTTGTTTGTTTGTTTCCTAGAATGAAAAGATCTGATAATAAATTATATTTCAAGTGTACTAACCTTCAAGGCCTAGTGAATACCCAAGGCATTTAGGATTATACCTTTTAAAAAATTTTAACCAGACCATCTTCTGACTTAAGCTCAGTACTAGATCATTCTAATCCAGTAAGTTTAATTGATTATGATGACCCAATTTAGTGGTATCCCTAGTCAACTGCCTGCCAGAGAGCCATGAAAACCATACTGGTAAAAAAAAAAAAAAAAGAAAAGAAAAAGAAAACATAAATAAATATCATACATTATTTCCACATTTTTTTCCCTATATAACATTCGATTCAACATACTAGAAATAGAAGGAAACTTCCTCAAACTGAGAAATTCCCACTGTGGTACAATAGGATCCACAGCATCTCTGGAGCACTGGGACACAGGTTTGATCCCTGGCCCAGCACAGTGGGTTAAGACTCCAGCATTGCCACAGCTGTGGTGTAGCTTGCAAATGGGGTCTGGATTTGAACCTTGGCCTGGGAACTCCATATGCCACAGGGAAGCCAAAAAAGAAAAATAAATAGATAAATAAATCTTACAGCTAACATCATATTTAATTATGAAAGACAGAAAGCTTTCCTAAAATTAGGAAAATTCAAAGAATGACTGAACTATTAAATGAGCACATCTATTAAACATTGTATGGACTCTCTAACCAGTGCAATAACACTTTATGCATATTGCAAATTAAATAGTTATCAACACAGAAAAATCCTAAAGAATTTATTAAAAATGCTACTAAAACTAAGAAGTGCATTTATTAAAGTAACAGAGAGCAAGTCCAGTAAGCAAAATCAGTTGTATTTTTATCATATAATATGAAACAATTGTAAACTAAAATTTAAAATATACTATTTAGGAGTTTTTGTTGTGGCTCAGCAGTAACAAACCCGTCTAGTATTTATGAGAACTCGGGTTTGATCCTGTCCTCACTCAGTGGGTTAAGGATCCTGTGTTACCATGAGCTGTAGTGTAGGTCGCAGATGCAGCTAGGATCCTGCATTGCTGTGGCTGTGGCGCAGGTCAGCAGCTACTGTTCTGATTTGACTCCTAGCCTGGGAACTTCCATATGCCCTGGGTGTGGCCCTTAAATAAAAAAAAAAAAAAGAAGGAAAAGAAAAAGTACCATTTACCATAGCATAAAAACGTGAAATGCTGAGGATAAACCAAACAAAATATTTGCAAGATCTGTAAGACTAAAGTTACAAAGCATAGCATTGCTGAAAAAATTAAAGAAGCCCTAACTAAATGGAGAAATATGTGCATGAATAGGAACATTCAATAGTGTTAGATGTCAGTCATCTTCAAACTGATCTGTGGGCTCAATACAATTCTAATCAAAGCTCCAGATGGCATTTTTTGGAAACATCGAAAAGTTTATTGTAAAATATATAGGAGAGAGCAAAAGACACAAAAATATCCAAAAGAATTAGAAGAAGAGAACAAATTTGGGAGTCTCATCCTATTTAATTGAAGTCTTATCATACAGTTAAAACAATCAAGAGCCTATTGTATTGGCATAATTATAGACATCTATAACAATAGAAGAAAAAGACAAAACAGAAATGATAGACCTATATGTATATGGTCAATTAATTTCCAATGTAGCTGGCAAGATAAAATTCAAGGAGAAATGACATTTCAACAAATCTTGTTTATAGCAGCTTTACTCATCATAGTTTCAAAATAGAAACAACTCTAACGTCCATCAACTGGAGATGGAGGAACAATATGTGGTAAGTCAAACATGAGAATATTTCTCATCAGTAAAAGAATGAAGTGCTAATAAATGGAAGAATGTGAATAAAAACGATTATAAACTTTAAGAGAAAAATTCTAGAGAATAAAAGGCTACATAAAGTACAACTTCAAATACTGACATCTAGAAAAAGGAGAAACTACTGAGAAAAAGATCAAGACTGAGGTACTGGAAGGGACCAAGGGACATTAGGGAAGTTCCTGAGGTAGTGGTGATACTTGACTGTCCTGACAGTTCATTTTTGACAAATGACTGTGCCTGTTTCAAAACTCACCAAGCTCTAGGCCTAAAAGGTTTAATGTTATTGCACTGTTATTATATTTCAATAAATCTTATTTAAGCACAGAAAAGATATGCTAAGAAAATAAAACAAAACAAGCTAAAACCTATAAGAAATATTTTCACTACTTACCTCTAACAAAGGCTTTTATATAGAATACCTAAAAAACTCTTACTACAAAGTAATGACAAGGAAACAATACTAAAAGACCAAATACCAATTTCAAAAGGAGTAAAATGAAACCCAGAGAAAATTTTAAGGATTTAATAAATGCTATAACAGCCAACAATAAAATAGAAAACAAATAAATTTTTTTAAATCTGGCTCCTGAATGATCAATGAGAATGACGATTCTAAGACAATAGTAACCAAAACATACTTAAAAAAATATATAGACGTTATCACGAAGAAATAATGGGAAAAGTACACTTATAATTACAAAAAATTAATAAATTGCACACCACTGTGAATTTTATAGATATCAAATCTGTGATTATATTATTAAAATGTATAACATTTTATCATTTTGATGAAATACATAGATTTTTAGAAAAATGAATTGCAAAACTGATACTGAAGAAATATTAAATTTTTACATCCATTTAATTAAAATTTAATTAATATTTATTAACAGAAATCTCCTAAGCCACCTAATTTTGCTGGGATTTCCATTCTTTTTAAATATTATTTAACTTTTCCAGGAATATCAAAGAAGAGGCCATTTCCAATGGTAATGTATGTATTTAGCATGACCTTATTTCCAAACACTGTTAAAGACTTTGTAAAAAATGAAAAATTACAGGAAAATTATTCTCATTAACATAGATGAATATTTCTAAGGAAAATATTACCAAATTATATCTAGTATTATTCAAGTAGAGATAGCAATGGTTGTTCAGTCTAGAATTGATTTCACCTTTGAAAAGTTAATTAATATAACTAAACCAAATAGAAACAAAAATTATAAGTTAATTTTATGCAAGCAGGAAAGCATGTGATAGTATTAACATTTACTTATGTAAAAACTCACAGCAAACTAGAAATAGGGGGAAATAGTTTCTACAAAAAGAAATTACCTCTAACACTATACTACATAATAGTGAAAAATTGAAGCCCTTTCTTCTGAAGATGGAATAAACCAAGAATGGCTTGGCATCACTGATTATATTCTACTTTGTACTAAATGTGCGAGCCAGTCCGCTAAGGCAGGAAAAAAAAAGACTTAATGAGATATAGACATGCTGGTGAAATAAATAATATTATAAACATTCTCAGATGATATAATCATATAAAGAGAAAATGCAAAATCGACCTGATAATATAAAAATGCAATGTGAAAATGTCATGTTTCTGTAGAGGTAGGGTGTTATGTTCTAAGTAAAGAAATCTAGTTTCAGAGATGGGCCTAGGAAATTAAAGAAGGATTACGCAGAGACCCCTCAATAGATTATCTCCCCAAAGATATGTGTTTACATTTCAAAGAGGGATGAAACTCTGAGTCGTTCATTTACATTCCAAAGAGTTGTAAACTAGGGACTTCCCTTTTTCTTCCCAGAGAAGATTCCTTTACATTAGGGAAATTAGATTTCTCTCCTGTCTCAGAAGAGGTGAGCATATGTATAGAAATTTCTAGATAAACTCCCAGATTCATAGTATCAGGATCCCTGATAAGTGGTAACAGAAATCCCTTTTTGCATGTGCTGTATTAAGCATCCAGTTCTCATTGTGTTGTACAAAAGCGTAAAAAAGGCACTGAGAACTAATGAGATTCTTATGGCAAGTAATAAGTCTGACTCCAGATCCAGAAATCTCATGTTTGTTTTCAGGATAACATAAATAAAAAGATGCTAAGAGCAAATGGAGTAGAAATGTTAAAAAGTAATAACTGCAGTTAGAAAGCACGTTGTTTGCAAGAAAACACTGAATATTGTATTTGTAACAATATTTCCATACACTTACTAGAAAACAGTTAAAATTTTCAAAAAGCTGATAATTACAATTGTGGATTCAGATAGGTAGCTATAATAACTCTGATTCATTGCTGGTGAAGATGCAAAATGTAGGAGCCACTTTGGAAGAAAATTAGGCAGTTTCTAAGATCAAAACATCCAATACGACCTATCAGTCCACACTCCTCAGTATTTACCCAAATCATTTGAAAACATGCCCACACAAAAATCTGCAAATAAATGCTTATAACAGTTTTATCTATAATCACCGAAAATTTGAAACAACCAACCCAACATGCTCTTCAATAGGTGGCATAATCATACTATGGAATATTACTCAGTGACACAAAGGAATAAACTGTCAATAATGACAGAATTGGATGAATCTCAAATGCATTTTGTTATGTGAAAGATGCTAGTCTGAATAGAAGACATATTGTTTGACTGCAATTACATGGCATTCTGAAAAAAGCAAATCTCTGGTGATAGCACAAAAGTTAGCGACTGCCAGAGATTTAGGGGGAAAAGCTATATAATATGTATAACTAATGAAAGTCTTGTAAATATATTAAAACTTCCTACAAGTCAGTATAGAAAAGATAGAACATTAAATAAATAGAAAATTTAGGACTTGTGTAACACTCGACAAAAGAGGATATGCCAATGGCTAATAGGCACATGAAAAGATTATCAAACTAATTAATAATCAGAAAGATATATAACAAACGTACAATTGATACCATTATACACTCATCAGATGGTTACAATTTCATAGCAGCACAATTTACAATAGCCAACACATGGAAGCAACCGAAATATCCATCAACAGATGAATAGATAAAAAAGATGTGAGATATATATGTATACACATAATGTAATATAAAATGATTCAGTTATACATATGAATATAAAAAAGAATATAAAAAATGTAATATAATGTAATATAAAATATATAAAAAATACAATGTAATATAAAAAAGAATGAAATAACATCATTTGCAGCATATGGACAGACCTGGAGATGATCATACTATGTGAAGTAAGCCAGACAAATATGATATGATATCACTTACATGTGGAATCTAAAAAACAACATGATACAAATGAACTTATTTACAAAACAGAAACAGACTCATGGACATAGAAAATAAACTTATGGTTATATCAATGGGGAAAAGGGGATGAGGGGGGACAAAATATGAGTTTGAGATTAACCTATAAACACTGCTATATATAAACTAGATAACCAACAAGGACCTACTATATAGCACAGGGAACTATATTTAATAACTTGTAATAACCTATAATGGAAAAAGATCTGAAAAAGTATATCTATCTATCTATCTATCTATATATATATATATATATAGAGAGAGAGAGAGAGATGTAGATGTATAACTGAATCATTTTCTGTACACCTGCAACTAACATAACACTCTAAAAAAAGATAAAAATATCAAGCATGGTTACAATGATGAGCAAAGGTAACGTAGACTATGAATATCAAAGAGTACACCTCTTGATAAAATACCATGGTATTATTTGCCAAGGTTGAATATACCCATGCTCTGTGACCCAGAATTCTGTTTCCTATATATACTCCCCCCCAAAGGCATACATTACTCACCAAAAGACATGTACTATACATACTAATATGTTCTTAATAATATTATTGTTATCATCAATATCCAGGAAAAAAAACAAGCAAAAACCTAAATGTTCAATAGCAGAATGTCTAAATAAAATGTGTTGTGTTCATATAATTTTTTATAATACTATGTAGAATGAAAATAAACTAAACACAGCTCTATACACCAAATAGATGAATCCCATGAACATAAGATTAAATGATAGAAGTCGAACATAAAAGAACATATTCTATATGTCTCCATTTGCATAAAGTTTAAAAACTTGTGAAGTCAAAGTGCTGGTAAATAACTACATTTAATCAATTAATGATCGATGCTTCACTAGTAATAAAGCTGACACACATTATTTCTTTTTACATTTTTCTGTATTTTGTTTTAAAAAATATTTATTTTTAATCTTAATTCTAGACTATTACTTGAAGAATTCTCCAGTCCAGTTTACACTGAATGTATGATATGGGAGAAATAAAAGGAATCAATTCAGACCTTTAAGTACTAATTTGGATTTATGTATTCCAATACTGACTTGGTGAATAGGGACGAGAGTAAATGGATCATCCAGATGCAAGACTGGCCAGAAGATAACCAGGATTAGACGGATTTCCCCTAAATTTCCTATTGAACAGCGAACAAGCAATTCAAACATCATATTAGGACATAGGTGAGTCGGTACAGCTTCTCAAATACTCCTTAGTTTCTCATAAAGAAAGGTAGCACGTTTGTTGGTCAGTTCAGGTGCATGTAGGAAGAAATCTTCATGGGATTTCCACAGAGGAGTTTAGATAAACTGGCAAGCTGTTCTCTCTACCATCAGGCCATCACTTGCTCCTGGGTTAGTGATACACGCTGCCCAATTCTGTATTCTGCTTTCTCCTTTACCATCAAACCTGAAACAGGCCTAACAGAGGTCTACCATACTTTTTATTCTTAAAATATATACAAATCTAACATGTAATGTTTGCAATGATAAAGCAATGTCAGAGGATATTCCAGGTTGTGAATTCACTGAGGAGATATTCAGGACAGACTCAAACTGTCCTGCTAACACTTTGATTGTCAGTATAAAGTAGAAATCATCTGTGAAGGTCAGATTCTGGTTTGTATAAATTGCAGATGGTTTCACTGCAATAACACAGGAAGGAATAAGCCTGGAAAACCAAGTTAAGGAGAAGTCAAATTCACTTTTAGAATGTTAAGCTGAAGTTTCCAGAGAAATACATAAATGTATGTGGACAAAGACTTATGTTTGCCTCATCATAAAATTATTTTCAATATATTATTTACTTGTGTTACAAGTATTTAATACTTTGCTTGGTAAGTAGATATAAGAAGCATCATGGTTCTCTCAGACCACATATTCTTTGATTAGTTTTAATATTTTATTTTCTCAATCTAAAAATATAAGCTGTTCACCATGTATTTTATTACACATATGACATAAAAATTCCGTATTTTAGAGCCCTCATTGTGGCTCTGTGGGTTTAGTACCTGCTTTGGCTCTATGAGAATGTGGGTTAGACCCCAGTCTTCGCTCAGTGGGTTACAGATCCAGTGTCACTGTGCCTGTGGTGTAAGCTACAGCTGCAATTCTGACCTGACCCCTGGCCAGGGAACTTCCATATGCCACAGGTGTGGCCTTAAAAAGGAAAAAAAAAAAATCCCTTTTTTATGTTCAATCTACTATACGGCTTGACTAAAATGAAATCTAAAAAAGTACTACTCATATAGTTTAAATATATTTATAAAGTACCAGTCGATCTAAAAATGTATTCATCTTTGTACTGATGATGACCTACCCAATCCAAAAAAATATACTTACAAATATAGTTTCTTGGGGAAGATTATCAAAGTGTAATAATGTAACTTGCATAAGGTAAGTCATTTTTGACAAGAAAAAACATGGCAAAATAGATGCTAGGCTTAAGGCATTCTAAGTTTGACCAATATTGACCCTTACTTAGGTACACTAACTAAATATTTTCTGTTCAGTTTCGTGCACAATGGATATTAAAAAAACATTTAAATATTTATTGGAGATAGTATTTTGTTAGGGAACTTTTTTATTTCTTCATCTTCTCTTTATAAAAAGCAGTTAACTTATGCTTATTATGGGTTTTGCTCTATGCTATTCTTCATGATTAAGATGTTTCCTGCACTCAAAAAATTTACAGGAGATAAGAGCTACAGACAAGTAAAATGCAACATCATCACTCTAAAGTATGTTATAATAGGTGTACTCTTGGGAATATGAGGAAACAAAAGAGAAAGAGCCAACACAGTGTATGCATTAGTGTTTCAAAGGGTCTTGAGGATGAAAGCAATTTTGCTAGAAATGAAAGAATGAGAGCTATTGGCAGAGAGAGTAATACATGTAGGCACCAGAAAAAAAGATAGAGAATGACACATTTGGAGAGTAGTAAGAAAGTGTCTACACATTTAACACAAAGTAATAGTGGTCCATAAAAGACTGAAACGATAAGCATGGGTAAGTTTATAAAGGAAAGCTTATATATATGGCACACTAAAATGTTTGAACTTTTTTCCCGAGGGTAATAGAAGCTCTTAAATACTATTAGGCAGACAAGTGGAATGGTGATATTTGTGTTTTAGAACCATTTTTATGTCTTCACTAAGAAGTATATATATTGTGAGACAAAAGAAAATCAGCAGTAGGAAGAATTTAAAATGGTTGTGGGAATCCAAGTGAAAAATGGTAATGGTCATGCAAATGAAAAAATGGCAGGTGGTATGTAGACAAGTGAATGCATTTAACAAATTAGAAGCTAGTTTCAATGAATTTGACAATTGATGAGCTGGGTATGTAATAGACGGAGTGGAGTCTGGAGTGGTAAGGCTTATCCAACTTGTGTTAATTGTAATGGGGCAGGGATTCTCTGAGATAGGACACATAAGAAAATAAAACAGTTTGGTGAGGAGAAGATAAGATAACTGGTCTTATTAAATTTGAGTCTTAAGAACCGCCCATATGTACTTCCTTAGTAGGCAGTTTAATATATGGCTTTAAGGATAGGAAAATAAATATTGGCTACAGATAAATATATGAGAAAGACCAACATGCAGATAGTAATTGAAGAAATGCATATTAACATTGCTTAAGAATAATATTTAGGGGGAGAAGGTTAAAAACTAAAAACAAGATGAGTAGAAGAAAAATTCCCAAAAGAGAAAGAAAATTACAGTCTGGTCAAAATGAAACCAGATGAAACATGGAAAATTACCAGAAAAAAAAGAGTGTGCAAAAATATCAACTACAAAATAGTAACAATTTAAATTAAAAGAGGAATGAAAATTACCCATTTGGTTAAAAATCTTAATTCCTTGGTAATTATGTCAATACAGATCTTGGCAAAATCATTCAGATGGAGAGCAGACCATACCATATTGAGAAATAATGGAGAAGCAAGCAATTTGAAGGTAAAATATACATTCCATTACATGAAGCTTACTGAGGAAAAGGAGAAATAGGTAACAGTAAGGAGAGTTGCCATGAGGCCAAGGATGTTTCTAAAGTGTAAGATGATAACTTGTGTTTAAACTCACGTGTGAAAATAAAGTAGAAATAAAAAAGATAAAGAAGGGTAATACACAGGGTAAGTTGTGTCAAGTTATTTTTACATACAATGTGTTCTATGGACCACAAGCTTTGGGATCATCTTGGAGCTGTAAAGAAATACAGAACCAGAGGTTTCACCCAGATCTATATTCTTAGGCAGAACCCCAGTAATGTGTATAGGCATTGAGGTTTCATAAACATTACTTTAACCTATTCTTCAAAACCAGATTAAGTTCACCTATGGAGGCGAAAGGGTACTACATGTCTATAGTTATGAGGAAAGGAAATGCAGGTGTTAATGCTGACGCAGATGAAGTTCAGGACTTTCCTACTGGGTCATTTAGATCACCTTAGTCAACTGCTTAAAGTAAAAAAAGAAAAGAAAAAAGAAAAGTGTGGTAGATGCTTAGTTTTTTAGAGTGGAGAGACTTTCTAATGCCTGCTGGGCATTAGAGAATGTGAAAAGAGCATAGAGACCCATCAAGATGGTAAGACAGTGTTGTGGGACCAGTCAAAATTGAACATCATAACTATATAGTGATACCACTCTATATGAGTTATTTTCTCTAACAGCCCTGGAGAGGTCTCAGGATAGGACAAAACCAGACAAATAATTGCAGTGACCCCCGTGTTGGGATTTTTTTCTTAAAAATATATGTACTATTTAATCATATTTGCAGAAGAATAGTTGAAGATCATAGAAAATAGTCCAACTAAGGAAAAGAAGAAAGACAGAGATAAGGATTGAATTGAGATTAATGACCAAAGTCAAAGGATTAGAGGCTGAAGAACAGTGTGAGTATCCAAATTAGACCACTGTGGTAATCAGAAATGATAGTCTAAGAATGGAGACTCTGAAGCTGCTGTTTCAGAGTGGAGCATTTCTGAATAATGCTGAAGTAAGGGTTCTGATGATGAAGATGAAGTTTCTGAAGTACATTGATATTGAACACTCCTAGTATTGAAAACACCAAGCAAATGACAGATCAGGGTGTGGAACAGTTTATCCACTGGATTGTTGAAACAATGTATATGGTAATTGTCTCTGAGTGGTTGTCTCTGAGTAGAAAGGAAGACAATGAATCAAGTGCAAAATTCTCTTCAGCAAACCATGTACAAGAGCAGGAAGTTAGCAGAGGACTGCCTCATGGCTTTCATGGGCCTGGGCATTATTATCTTCATAATCCCCTTCCTCCATTAAAAATAAATACATAAAAATTATAGTTGACAGCTTCTTTGGTTTAATGACAAACGTTTTCAAGACACATTGAGACATGTTTTCAATCTAACGTTTCATTCACATTTTTCCTTCTGCTTTTAATAGAAATTACAACATTTCTGTGGGCCTCGAAAATTATTGCGGGCCTAGTCGCCATGTTTAATAGATAAGCTGGTGCTGAACGTAACAGAAGAAATATGAATCAAATGCAACATCAAACTTAGATTATGAGACAAGACTGTGAAACAAATTATAACTATAGTCCCTCTGTCGAAATGTTAGTGGAAACATAGAAGATATAGAAAGGACCTGAATCAAACATACAGTGTTGAAATATATACTAGATGTGATACAGATATACTGTAGGTATAAATGAGTAGGACTTCACGAATGTTAGCCTATCTTTTCCCTAAAAAGCAACAGTAAACTGGAAACAATGTTCAAAAAACTACCCTACCTGAAATCTAGAAGTTGCACAAAACCATTCCTCATACAAATGACAGGTATTTACTCAAGGAATAAGGCTAGAAGCCTCCAGGTTTCTATTGCACTTGGAAGGCTCTTTGAAATCAGTACTCTGCCCCAACAACAGATGTAAAACTGAACAGACTAAAAACTGACAACTCTTCTTTAATTTGTAAGGGAGGGGAGGAAACAGAACCAACTACGGCCCTGCTGCCAGGATGAAGAGAGAGGGAATACAGGGAGTTGTGGTTTACCGGAGCACAGGCTCACCTCGGGGATCAGCCTGGGTATGCAGGGCAGGGAAACCGAAATTAGACTGCCCGATGATCAGCATGAGAGATTAAAAACTCCAGGGGGACCTAGTAGCCCCTAGTATTGTGAGGTTCATCTTCAGGAACATGACCAGGAGCTCAGAGAATATGGGAGAAAAATCCCTTCATGCTTCAGGTTAAGTGAGGGGGAAAGGAATAGCATTGAACCCTGCTTAGAACAATGGGATCTCGTGATATTTTAACAGGGGTCTGCTGCTCGTCAGCCACCGAGCAAAATCGCTGGGCAGTTCCACCAGGGCTGTGCAGGCCAAGAGTACTTGCAGTTCTGCTGCTTGAGGGGATGATCTGATTGAGAGAATAGGAAAATCACCATGCCCAGGGGAATTTGTCAAAAAGAATGGCAACCCCAGGGCAATCAATCAGGGAAAGGCAACAAACACTTCAGCTGTCTCAGGTCAAGCATTTGTAAATGTAAAAACATATACTCAGACAGGCCAAAAATATAATAGGGAAATCTGGATATGGAGACACACCCAGTGGGCCTTGATAAGCTCAGAGCTATCCCTGGTGCTCTGGAAGTCTGAGCACAATGTACAAGGCAGCATACAGATGCTTCAGAGAGACTGGATCAAACGCAGCTTTGCAGGAGCAGAAAGTAAAAGCTTGGGTAGACTTCCAAACTCCCTGAAATTTAAATGCGTTCCCCAAACCACACACAGAGCCATCACAAAGATTGGAAGTCTTACTGGCTCAATGTTCTTATGCACGACCTCTGACCAATCTTCAGCCAGTCTCTAAATTACAATTCTCTAGGAGCGATCCTTAGGAAGCCAGACTTAAAAATAAAAACAAAGGAGTTCCCACTGCAGCTCAGTGGTAAACCCAATTAGTATCCATGAGGATGCGGGTTCCATCCCAGGCCTTACTCAGTGGGTTAAAGGCTGCAGCTTTACCGTGAGCTGCTGTATAGGTCACAGACCACAAATGTGGCTGGGATCCCAAGTTGCTGTGGCTGTGGTATACGCTGGTAGCTGTATCTCTGATTCAACCCCTAGACTGGGAACTTCCATACGCTGCTGGTGTTGCCCTAAAAAGATAAATAAATAAATAAATAAATAAATTAATTAATTAATTTAAAAAAACCAAGAATTAAAAACAAGTAAACAAAAAGAACAAGCAGCTACATCACTGGCCTCACTCTGCAGAAGAGAGATACTATTAGTCCACACAAGTCACTAAACAAATTAACAGACAAGCAAACCAACAACAACCCTCAGTGGCATCATAAGCCAGAACTGATTCAACATACTTAAAACATTCAGTTTTCACTTACATCAACACCACCAAAATTATAAGACAGCCAAAAAGAAACAGGAAAGCGACCCATACAGATAGGATAACAAAACCCAATAAAACTGCTTCTGTGAGGGACCAGATGTTGAAATTAGCAAGCAAAGACTTCAAAGGAACTATTATAAAAATGTTCACAGAGTTAAAGTCATGCTTAGAACATCAAATTAAGTCATGACAACAGAGACTCAACAATTACAGAATATCAATAAGAATACAGAAAGTTTAAAAAGCACCAAATAGAAATCACAATAGGTATTAAAATTACAATAACAAAAATGAAAATAATCACTAAAGGAGTTCAAAAGAAGACCTATACTTGCAAAAGAGATGATCTGCTAACTTGGGTCTATATTAATAGAAATACCCAATGTAAAGAACAGAAAGAAAAAAAGAATAACAAAAAATGAGCAGAGCTTTAGAAATACATGGGAGTAGCAGAAAGGTAAAAGAAAAAGGGGGGGAGAGGAAAATAATGGCTGAAATAATCCCCCAATGTTTTTAAAGATGGGATGGCTGGTTTTATATGACCTACACTTCCTCATCCTCTTGTTGCCACCAAACATATAACTAGAGTCAATTCCAGTGTCATCCAGAGAAATGAGCTCCTATTTCTGAACCCGCAGAGAGAGTGTATGCATTCTGTTGCATTCAGTAAATTCATAACAGCAGAAACGTGGGGAATAGTTCATGAATGGGTTCTCAGAAGGTTAGCCACAGAATAATGCAATGAAATGTTAGAATAGGTTGAATTTATTGTTTGGGGTATAATGATTAATGATTGTGGACTTAAAAGACTAGCTCTGATAGTTGGAGGTAACAATTTGAAAAATTGACAGAAACTTTATCTTAAATTTTATTGGCTTAGATTCAATTAGATTGAAATATTAAAAGTATCTTAGAAAAATTGAAGTGGAAAACTCCCAAGGATTTAGAAAGATGGGAATACTTAGTGTATTTATCATGTGCTACTTGCAAAATCACCTGCCTGATACATCCTCTAGCAGGTCAAGAGTATATTCACTTCACTAAGGCTTAAGCTGCTTTAATGAGGACTGCAACATCATCCTCATAAACTCCATTGTGTTTAGTGTGTAGACTGTGAATGATGTTGAGAAATGGCATCACTGAGCTGGGGTATAATTATATCCAGAGCAACAGACACCAATTGTTAATACTTAATAATAAGAGACAAAACATTCATAAATACCAAATAGGCAGCAAGAATTAAGCAGCAATAATAATATTTGTTTGACAGTCTTTGCAGTGGTCAATTAATGATAGACTGTTAGAAATAAAATATGAGGTCAATATACTAAGATATTACTTGGTACAGATTATAGAAAAAAAATCATGTTAAAGAGAAGATTTATTTGTATTGTCACAAGAGAAAGTAATAAACTCTTAAGAAATTTTTAAACTTTCTTTTCCATAACCACAACAGGCAAATGAGCATCCCAACATTTGCTCCTGGACCAATGGCTTGAGAGCCATTTTATTTATTTACCATACATTCTGGCCAAACTCTGTCTACACCTGCTGCTCAGATGTACTTATTGCACCCCTTTCACTCAGAAAAAAGTGTCTGGTTGTGCACAATAAATTAAAATGTTCCTCCAATGTATTATAGCATGAATAATGCTGTAAATTACTCTTATCAAGATAATTAACCAAACTAATAACATATATCTTAGGGAATTGCAAAAATTAGGGCCACAGTTACAGGCTTGGAAGATATAAAGATTCCCACCACACCCCCATTTACTTGGCGGTATTTCTTATGTAAAAGGCAGATGAATCAACAAGTTGTGGAACATAATCATCTTAATCGGATGGCAGATTTCATTGCCGATTTTCTCCAGATATGTTATCTCACATGGAACAAATGTTCGCTAGCATTTGGTTTTCAGCTACTGATCTGGCAAATGCCTCTTCTCCTTTATGCCAATTTGCATGCATTACCATGAACTGTTTGCTATCAACCAACAGGGATAAACAGTAAGATTTCAAGATCTTGCCTTAGGACCATGCCAGCTTTCCTACTGTTTTCCATAATCAGTCCATTGCTTTTTGATGTCTAATCTGTGGATTTATTAGTCTGTAATAACATAAGTAAAAGCTTACTTTCAACATATGCACTTATCTCATTGTGGAATCGTAACACAGAGTTCTCAAATCAGCACTAGACAATGGACCTTACTTTGAGTATCACTGATCAAGTTCACCAAGAGCTTAATTGTAATCCATGGAAAATCACAGTGGTCAATCATGCTAACTGGACCTAAAATAAGAAAACAAACAAAGCAAAACAAAACCTAGTAAATCTATAACTGAGCAGGACCCTCTAGGGCCTTCCCTGGACAGTCCCTAAGCTGATATCCTCTGCTTTAGCTCCTCTCTGAAGTATAATATGTATCTTGTCAGAGGTTTACAGTAACATTGTGACTTGACCTCTGTGGACAGCTACAAGAACAAAGGATTCACATACCAAGAATTTTGCAACAACCAATCCCACACTTCCCTCACTTTGACTTTAAAAATACTTAGCAATTTTTGAGTTGGGGAGTTTGGGGGAGTTTGAGATATTTGGGGGTGGGGGGAGGCATGAGCCACACATCTCCTTGCATGGCCCTCCCATAAACTTTCTCCACTCCAAACTTCGACATTTCAGTTTGTTTAGCCTCACTATGTCTCAGGCATGCAGACTTGTGCTAACATGTCTATAAAATGCATATGTCTTACCAATGGCATGCATCTCAGAAAATAGGAAAGAAGCCCATTAACAATAAGGGTCATGAATCCAAGACCCTGGTAAAATTTCTGTCCAAAGGTCTTGACCTTTATAGGATAGACAGTCTAAAACAAAATACGATTTGCTATATCTTTCACTGACAATGACTAAAAAAAAAAAATAAATAAATAAATAAATAAAAGAATATTTATAGGGGCTTTTTCAGTTTTAGAGGCAATGAAATCATATATAAGTATGTTTTCATGGCTCATTAATGAGGTAACCATAAAGTTGCCATTTGAGTTGGGCTCAGAGAAAGAGAGGGCTCTGTAGCAATTTCAGGCAGCTATGAAAGCTATTCTGTTATTTTTCCCTCATGACAAAACAGGTCCAAATATAATCTATGTATCCTTGACAAATAGAATGTTTTACAGAACCACTGTACAGCCTTCTAAAGAGAATCAAGAGTTTTGGAGAAAAGCCATGTCCTTTTTCCTCTAGTTTTGAGAAACAGGTCCTACCTTATTATTGGAATCTAGTAGAAAATAAATATTGAATGTACAATCAAGTAAACTTCTGATTATAATTTGCGTTCTGTCTGATCCACCATGTTATAAAGTCATTCAAGCACAAATGTAACCCATCCTCAACTAGTAGTAGGTTATACATGATCAGCCTTGAATAGTTCTTCATGATAAAAATAAATCCCAGATGCATATGGCTCAGCTTCCAGTGCATCTGATTTGCTACCTTTCTTTTTTACCTCACTCCACAGCAACGCACCCATGGACAGTTTATCAACAACAGTGGATTTAGGAAGGAAAAAAAAAAATTTGGTTACAGGTGGTGTTGCTTAATATGCAGACATTAGTAGAAACATTTGGTGCAGTATTAACATTCTAATTGAAAGCCTTCCTGATACACAGTAGTGCCTAAGTTTTCCCAAGGCAGAACTTTAAGTACTGCATCTTACTGTCCTGTTTTAACTGAAAAGATTGCAAAATTACAATGATGAAAGGCAATGTTCAAAAGTTTGAACAGATATTAGGATCTTGGAAAGATCAAGACTGGGAGATGATGGACTTGGAGATCCAGAAAAAAAGAGAAGTGGCTGGACTTCTCAAAAGAGGTAGAGTGAGAAGATACCTGTGTTATATTTGAATGTTAACCAAAGAATATCCACTGCACAGACAGCTCTTAGCACTCACATGGACAAGATTACATGATCTATAGATACCAGTCATTCCCTTTAATTTGCTGTGTGCGCAAGGTGCCCTTGCACAAAATGGCCCTGACACTAGCCACTTGGAGCTTAGCAACATGAATTTTCCTTGCTAAGGATGATCTTACCACAACTTCTGATGAGTACATCTACCAAAATTGAGGCAATTTCTTGAGCCCCTGACATAGTATCCTTCCTTCATGGATGGCAACTAGTCACCCAATAGTAAAATAATGACACTGGATCCCTGCCTTGAGTAGGCAATCACCTGCCCTTACTGCAATGGTCCCTCTATTCTGGATATGGATTTGCCTTCTTACCTTAAATGATTTTGTTAACATCATTATCTGTAAATTTACAGAATGCCTTATGCAGAATCACGGTACCCAATTCAACATTGTTCTTGAAGAAATGTACTTCACAACAGAAACTATGTAGCACTGTACTCACACCTGTGGATTACACTGGTGTCACCACACAGTAAATCTGGAGGTGATCAGTCTATTAGTATGGAATATCCCTCTCTAAGACTAAAGAGCTGTTTACTGGATGGATGTTTCTGATATTTTATGGTGCAACAAAAACACTTAGATTCGAGAATGAAATGGTTGAATTGACTTTCTCACTATATTTGGTTAACATTCAAATATAACACAGGTATCTGTAATCCCTCTGCAAAATTTTTACTTCTCATTTCTCCAACTCTGAGCTCTACTGGTTTAGAAGTTTTAATTCCTAATGTTAAGAATGTTTTTATCAAGTGAAACTAAAATATTACTTTGAACTACAAGTTGATACTTCCACCTGAGTTGATACTTTGTTTTTCTCATTTATACCAACCATTAGGCAAAGGACCTAATAGTTACTGTTGAAGTTATTAATTCCAGTTGTCAAAGACAGATTGCACCAGGTTATACCCTGAGACCTAGGGTTTTTTGTGAGGTCACTCTTAAACATTAGTGAAATGTTACAGGACACAACAGGAAGGATCTCTGAGGATCCAGACCCTTCAGGAATGAAAGTTTGGATTATCCTTTCATGTTACTGAGCACTGACAAGGTGAGGTGGGGGCTGAGATCAAAGAATATAAAATTGACAATCAATGAAATTATATATACCATTGATCCCACTATAAAAATGAAGATCATAGTAACCATGCATGTTTTCTTTCTTGCTTGTTACAGTCCTACTAATTAATATTATTTTAATTTTTATTAAAATATAGTTGATTTGCAATATTGTGAATATTTTATTAAAATATAATTGATTTTTCCACTTTATCCCTCTTTCCCTTTACTTCTAGATAATATTTTTTTTTGATAACTCTATATTTTAGTCCTTAAACTGCAAAGATATCCACAAAGGATTGTAACTAGATTAAAAGACGAAATAAAATGGACCACATATTCTTTTATGACTAGTGCCCCGAGATGGATACCAAGATACCTCTTGGATGAAAGGATGACAGTGTTTTTGTACATGTGAAGGAGAGTTGGATCTTACTGAGGAAAAGTATATTACTGTTTTATAGAGGGATCAGAATGTTTAACAAAATATGTATGGATGCTGAGTGGGCCACTGATTTAACTCTTATTCCTTAGCTCCAAAAAGTTCCTTTGGAATCTATTTGGACATTCTCTATTCATGTAGCTAGGGTTCTACAACCTGCATTTCTCTTACTTCCTTGTCAGCGCCTTCTAATTAGATTCTGGCAGTCAGAGAACCTAGAGGAAAATTTGGAAGCAAGGTTTGAGGGGAAGGGACATGTGTTTTCATCACTGCTTGCTGTTCTTTTCAGCATTGTCAGCAGTGTACCCCAGCACAACCAGTTTACCATCATAACACCAGCTGATTCTAGCCTCCAGCTTGTTCTGGCTTCTGGCATCAACATAAATGCACTCTTCAAACAAGTCCCTCTTTTTAAACTGGAATCTATAGGAGACTGCTCTGAGCTTCTAGGATGCTTCTCATTCTCCCAATGACAGACATAGTAACAATCTCCTGCAGTTAATAACTTGGGGTTACTTCAATTTTTTTTTTTGGTTTGTTGTTTCAGCTTTGCATATCTGTGTAACCAATTTCTTATATTAAATTCTTTCTATTACCTCATGCAATTTCCATTTTACTAAGTTGACCCTGACTGATACACTTAAAATGTATTTTTCAAACTTATTCAGTAATACACATAATTACATAACTTTAACTGCATCTTGCAAAGCTCAGGGACAAAACATAACAGTGTCCAGCAAAAATTTGACCTAGCTCTGGCAACTACTTTTTTCTCATTTTCTCTTTCTTCTGTTGGAGATAAATTCAGTTCCGAGGGCATTCTGCATTTTTAATATCTCCTAAAAGTTTTATAGCCCACAATTTGCAAATATGTATGTGGTTGCCATCCACTTTACCTTCTTTGCAATTCCAAGTTGTATATACATACATGTGTGCATGTATTTATTACCAAAATCAACTTCTTCTTATGATTACTTTTATGTAGAATGTTATTACTGAATTTTCCAAATTCCAGAACTGAAAATTAAACATAGTTGTAACATACATCTTATTCAGAAAGATGTAATATAATGCCTAATATAATGCATAAAGATATAAATATATTTTCATAAATTCTAAGAAAATGAGAAGAATTATTGTTTCATTAATTACTTTTCTGTAGCCAATTTAGTTTCCTCTTGCTCTTCTTTGTGTGAGGCTATCCTGTTACACAGGAGAAACCACTTAGAAATTGAGTTCACTTGTCAAAGATGATTTTGCTGCTAGTTAATAGCATACAGCACTAGCAGTTCAAAATTATTTGGTAAACACCAGTCTAAGGTAATAACTATTTTGCAATACTAACTTCCATCATATACAGTGCCTTCACCTGTTGTTTTTATCCTGTCCAAGAGGACAAGACATCCAAGTTAGCACACACATACATTTTTTGTCTTCTCAGTATATTACACTTGTTACGCATTTGTTACGCATTTGATGAATTTATATTTATTGCATCAATGTGATATACCTAATTATAAAATGAAAGATTTAGGATTTAATCCTGCCACTTTTACACCACAGTTGTGACATTCTTTCACTTAACACTCATTGTAAGAGCTACCGAGATTAATCCCCTATGATTCTACACTGACAGCAACAATAACTAGTTCCAAAATGAAAACAACAACAACACATAGATAGTATATAATGAAAACAAAGTTAAATCCAACGAGAGACAGAAACACATTGGGATATTGGTAAATGTTACTGGTGGTATTCCAAAGTCAAGAGAAATGGCTGGATAATTTAATAATAGGTATTGGAAATCAGGCTTTTATTGTATATAACAAATGGCTACATTACACTATATATAAAAAAATCACAAGAGAATTTAAAACATACATGTTAAAAACATCAAAAACCATGTGGGTCAGAACAAATTCCCCATGATACCAAAGGACGGCTGTTCTCAAAGCCTGGATATCAAGGGGCATGCCTTTTGGGGCCATCGCAGAAGTCTACTTATCACAGTTAATATAAACATTTATAAGAACAAGTATTTGGTGCCTTACTAAATTTGAAATGTGTGTATACTACATTTCTGTAACATCTTTTCACAGATATGCAGGCAAGATATTCTTTGCAGTAGTGAAAAATGGGATAAATAGTGTTATGTTAATGGTTGGAATGCTGTACACCGACTAAAGAGTATGACTTAGGTTTCACTAGAGATAGATTAAAGAAAGAATATTATTGATTAAAAGAAAGCCACAAAACAATAAATAGAGTATATATGTAAAATTCCCTAGAATGGATTAAAATGGACTTGCAGTCTAAACATCAAATTTATGTTCAGTGTTTCCTTTTGAGATAGATTGATACCAAATGAAATTGAGGGTGTGACTTATAAGTGGCTTAAATATTTAGGTGATGTTTTCTATATTTTTACATATTAAAACATGAAACAAATAATGCAAAAAGGAGGCAGCATATAAAGGCTAATATAGGAGCTCTAAAGCCAAACTGGGTTCAAATTCTGACCCAGCAACCTGCCAACTTTGTAAATTTGGGCAAGTTAAAAATATCCTAAAATAGACAAATTAAATGGACAATAATGATGGGGATTATAATAGCAACTATTACATGGTTGGAATAAACTCTAAAATTTTCATAACATAACAATTGTCCATTTTTTGTAGGTGCATATCAATATTTGATATAATAACCAAATTTATTGTTTTAAGTTTAACAAAATATTAAAAGTCATAAAAAGGTAATAAAAATTTATTTCCTAGCATAGCCTGATAAAAGTTAATATTAAACTCTGAACAAAAATAACATATATTATTAAATTATTAAAGATTATTAAAGATAAAAAACCTTTCTACATGTACTGATCAATACATAGTCTTTAGTCTTGCTGCTCTGCTAATATTAATAAGATGTAATGATGTATAACACAATAGTTGAATGATTTCCCATTATCTGAATGTTCACTTGTTTCCTGTTTGAACAGGGATAAATGACTGGCAGTGGCGGAAAGGAAAAAACCCTTAAAATACCTCAAATCATGGCATTTTTATTACTGCCTACTCCACTTACGTTAAATGATTGCACCTAGAATCAAGGAAACATTTCCGAAATTTATGTTGGGATGAGTGAAACACATTAAGTTATAAATGACAGGTATTTTCCTCTATTTATTTTCAGATGTGTAAAATAGTAGGTAGGGTTAGTGGTACTCACTATTTTCCTCTCCACTGAGCTGTCCCTAGGAAACATTCCTTTTCCTCAGTGAAAGTGTTTCTTTATCAAGGTGATTCTTAATTATTCTTATGTGGTGTATATGGGGAAAGGGAAATAAATCTTTATAGGAGACATCTAAAAATGCAGTATCACTAAATCTGTTTCTTCAAACAAATGTAGCAAAGAAGAAAAAGAAATGTAGTGATAACCTAGATAAGAAAGACTTAGGAGACCTAATCTAATACAGTGTAATGAACTTCTACTGAATTTCAAACTAACAAAATATAAAGTAAAATGTACACACTTACTAGACATATGATACTATAAAGGAATTATGTTATTAGCATGATAACATTGTTTAAATTTGGTATTTGGTACAAAATAATAATTGGGACAAGGGTGCCTGCTAAATGAAATAAAATGTTCATTTGTTGAAGCTGAGATCTGGATGGATCAGTTATATTATTCTCTCTACTTTTTAAAATCTTTAAAATTTTCCATAATGAAAAAGTTTTAAGAGATGAAGAATTAAGTTTCTCTGTTGTTCAAACTTCTTAAGTTTCTGAGTTTCAGACTGTCCAATAAAACCTGAGTTTCTGAGTTTCAGACTGTCCAATAAAAACTATTTTCTAACATCTCTGTACAACCCAAGATACTATTTATACTACTTTGAGATTTATCAGAGAAAATTTTTTCCTTAGAGATTTGGTCTCACTACTTAAGTTCAGACATGTTTAAACCAACTCTAATAAAACATGGCAGAAAAAAGAAACAAAGTATAAGAAAGTACTAACAGTAATTCTGTCTGGACAGAAACAGAACAAAAACCAGAACATTTCCTGGTAACCCTTGAGGGCTCTGCTATCAGATACTTTAAGTAATAGTCATTCCATAGAAAGGGGCCACTCCTTTATTGTTTAACCAAATTATATTGCTTTGTTTATAGATGGTATCAGAATTACTGTAAAGGGTTATGAGTGGACTTTCCAGAATGGCACTTTAAACAGAGCATGATTGATTCTTTGGTTCATTCTCCCAAACATTTTTATTGTTGACAAAGCTTCTCGGAATATACTAAATGTTATCAAAAAAAAAAATGTATGTATGTGTTTGTAATTTTCTTCATGTATTACATACAAAAACTTTACCTGAGTTATTGCAATGTTCTTTTTAAAATAATTACTATTTCCCATAGGAATATTCTTCAAAAGGAGAATTGAGAAACTTCATTACATTGTAATTTTGCTCTGTAACTATTTCCCTGATATCATTTTTAAGATGTCTTTCTTAATTGATTTACTGTAAAAAAGGTGTGGATTTTTTTTTTCTGTGTCTTCATAAAAATTACAGAATATTCACCTTGTGTTTTCTCATCACTTGAACATATTTCTCATTATAGAAAAGACATATGGAGCTTCTCTTTTTTTCTTCTTTAGTCAGACTACATTTGAAACTGAGAATGATAAATTTTAAGCAGCAATTGCTTATATAAGCTATGCCTCTTCTTTAAAATAAAATATTGATTTTCTGTTTATGCCTTTGTTCTAATAATGATGAACAATATTCTTAAGCCTATACAGATTTAGTTGGTTAAAACATATTCAGGAGGTCCATCCATGAATTTGTAGGCGTGATGATTTGACTCAATATTTTATGAGATCACAGCTATGGGAAGGGCCTGGCTAATTCTTCTCTTTTCTTGGGAAAATTATTTCATTCTTTTTCTGAATCATAAAATAAATAAAAAATCAACTTTGTCTTGAATCTTCAAATATCATCTTTGTTTTTTTCCCAATCCTCCTCTGTATCTAGTTATATTTTTGATAATTCAACAGCAGGTTTAAGAAAATATAACTGTGTTGGTAAAACACAACAATCAACTAGTGAATTTGGTTAAACAAACCATCAGTGCATTATCAAAATAATTTTATTTCAAATTACATAGAAAAATGATTACTCTGGTGGGCTCTTGTCCATTTAACCTACATATGATACTTGTTCTGTATTCTATACAGTGACTTTTTTGTTAGCAAATATTGCTTCATCTTCTAGGGCTCTTGCCTCAAGTTTAATCAGATTCTTCTGAATTGCGATTCGACATTGCCTTTTTAACATTCTGACATAAACCGAAATGCTAAGTATCACTGAAAGTCAAAACATTTAACACATCACAAGAAGCTGATTTCTGAGTAGTTTATTTAAAATTGATTCCTCCAGCGTTATTCAAAATAAACTGTGAAAGTTCTGACACAGTGAAAGTGAATAGATAAGTGGTGCATGACCCCTATGAAAATTTTTCCCAGTGGTGGTCTATTCTTTGCATTTGAAGTCATGTCAGTTTTCATTTCTCAGTGGAGATATCTTACACTTGAATGTTTTTATGTAAAAAGCGAGATATTAAATTAAAATATATTACACTCTATAAAATCAAATTCAGTTAACTCTAAGATCTTACAAGTAAGTATCATTCTTCAGAATATGAGGTCAAATATGCTATTTTGTCCTGAAAAGCTACACAATTATATCAAATATGTTGTTTGTATCCCTCAACTCCTACCCAGAATAAAAAAATACATGTGAATAGCCACCTACCATAAAAAATGTTGTCAGTGTTTTGTGCATTATGTTTTTGCAAAGTACTTAGACAAGATCAGTTTTTAAAATGTGATCTCTTTGAGACTTTTTAAAACATAACTTTTTGTAGTGTAATTTATTGAGCTGTCAGCATTATGATATTCATTAGTGCTAAAACCATAACAGATTTAAAAATTAATGAATGAAAATATGCAAAGTAAAAAATAACAGAATTTTTAAAGCATAGAAAGAAAAAATAACAGATTTTTTAAAGTATGGAATCATTCTTTATATGCAGAACGATTCCATGAAGTCCATTTGGAGGAGGTATTTTCTTTCTCTTTTCCTTTCTTTCTTTCTTTCTTTCTTTCTTTCTTTCTTTCTTTCTTTCTTTCTTTCTTTCTTTCTTTCTTTCTTTCTTCTTTCTTTCTTTCCTTTCTTTCTTTCTTCCTTTCTTTCTTCCTTTCTTTCTGTTTTCTTTCTTTTTTTAAATTACTCAAATGAATTTATCACATCTGTAGTTGTATAATGATCATAACAATCTGATTTCACAGGATTTCCATCCCACAGCCCAAGCACACCCCTGGTGGGGGGGGTATGTTTTTAATAAGAAAATATTTTCTTAGGAATTAAAAGGTTTTTAAAATATTATTAGCAACTCTTTTTTTACTGGGTCATAACTCTTTAATGATAACATAAGGTTTTGTCATTTCTTGAGTGTTAGTAGATAGGGGAAAAACCAGTTGAGAACAATAAAGCCTATTCTGGGATGCAAGATGCTAGCTGGACAGCTAAGCTGAGTGATTAGCCAAATCTGGCTTACTCACCACCTTTGAAGGTTCATGATGTAAATTTGTAACTCAGAGTAATTACAGGTCACTTTGTATCACAGACCTTCAGATTACTGCAAAAGTTTTAATTAAAATAATAAACTTTAAAATGCCACGTAAGGAGTTTCTGTTGTGGCACAGCAGAAACAATTGGACTAGTATCTATGAGGAGGTGGATTTCACCCCTGGCCTGGCTCAGTGGGTTGGAGAGTCAGTGTTTCTGTGAGCTGTGGTGTAGGCCAGCAGCTGTAGCACCAATTAGCCCCCTAGCCTGGAAACTTCCATATGCTGTGGGTGTGGTCCTAAAAAGCAAAACAAATAAGTAAAATAAAATGCCACTTAAATAATACTTACCAAAATATAGCAAACAAAATTACAGTAGTTTTTGACTGTGCCTTTAAAAAATGGGTTAAAACAGGTTGTCTGATCACTTTTATTGTTTAGAGTGACTTCAGTAAATATGAAATAAAAAAGGCAAAACACCTCAATGGCTTGACATAATAGAATTTTATTTCTCACACATTAAATTTGAAGCGGCTGTCGCTATTTGGGAGAAAGTAACACAGGGTCAGAAGATTCTTCTATTTGGAAGTGACATAGAGTTCCAGAAAGGAAAGTAAAAGGAGAACTGAGTCCTAGGCTCAGACTAAAAGGAATGCACATCTCTTCTAACCATATCCCATTAACCAATCTCATGGTCACACAAATCTGCAGGGAAGCTGGGGGTTACCATCTAGCACTGTAATTAGAAAGAAGAGCAAAGTAGCTCAAGTGCCATCCAGCAGTCTCTACTACCCCCACTGAAGCAGAACTTTCTGTTTTCATGAAAAGCGTTGGTAGGGCATGTGTGGACTTGGAAAAAAACAACTATATTGAAAAGAAGTCTGAATTCAAATATTGTTTTCTTCTATATAGAGATGAAATCTAATGAATATATTAATTTTTCGCTGACCAGGTTTTTATACCTATGAACTAAAATGACAAAAGATAATTAAAAACTTAAAAACTTGACATTTTAACATTTTCCAATGAATGACTCTAAATCAATAACATCTTCTCTTTAGGAATGTATTTCCATCTAGTTTTCTGGTGACATGTTAGAATCTCACAGATAAGAATGTATAACAAAATTAGTTAGTGAGAAGAATACATATAATATGCACATTTGTAAGGCAAAGATGATTTATATCTGTCTTTTTTACATAAATTAAAGGTAATAGCTTTGCTTATAGCAGTAGTTTTGGTTGTTTTGTTTTTTTTTTTCCTCTCTTATTATCAAGGACATACACTGCTTGTATCACCACTGTTTTCATAGATGGGGATCTATATATTTGATTATTGCTTATTGTAATTCCAGTTCAGGGATACCGAAGTTCTAGTTTAAACAATCATTTTTTCTCTTTAGTCTTACATTATAAAATAACACACAGAAAAGACAACAAAATTGGAAAAGGTGACTATTTCTGAATCAGTGTTAACTAGGGCTATAAATCTAATAATAAGTTAAGAAGAATATAGAGCTAAGAAATTAATAGGACTGCAGAAAGCCTATTGCAAATTTAAGCTACTTTTTAAAGCGAAGTTCCCCCCCCCCCCACTTGGGGGGGCATACTAATATACCATCAGATTCAGCATATTTCTATTTATAGCTAAGTATGACCTAATATTTCATACAGTTAGTACAACAAATGGAGAGAAGTCATGTTGAGGCTCGGATATCCTGCAGAGCTGGGTACAGCCTCTGAAAAGGAGTTTAACTTAATGCTGTTTCTCAAGGCATGTTGGCCTATTTGCGAAGCAATAAAAGAGTGAAGCTTGGGGTGAGTAGTTATCTAAAGTTACATGTCATTATTAGCTCAGTAATTCAATTATTAATGTTTCAGGAAAATTTGGGGCCAGAAAACAGAAAGTATTGCAGGTGTTTTAATAAAAGAATAACAGAAAATCCATAGCAAAATCATTGGAAAATTCTGTAGGGCCATTAGAGAAACAGAGAGGAAGAAGGGAAACTCTGAGATCTGAAGACCTAATGCCCCAGGGCTGGCACACAGGTCAACACCTACTCTGCAGTGCAAGATGATGTTGCATTTAATTCTCGATATGCCTAAAAAGGGCAACTCCATCAAAGCCTAGACCACTGAAATTGTGCCGCTCTGCCCTGGTCACTGGGGACTGGGATAAACACATCACTTTCAACTAGACAGAAAGCAACAATTGTAGGAGCTATGATCAAAAACATTTTTTCCCTCTTCCCATTTTGCTACTCCAGTTCCCCTTATTCTTTTGTTGACCTAGACTTTCCAGTACCTTGGTAACCAGTTTCCTGTACGGACTTGTCTCCTTTAGAAATAAGGAGTATAAATTCCATTTTTCTTTGCAACAGTAGAGTGGTTTTCCTCTATTCATGGGTCTTAGGCAACTAGCTACATCCAGCTCCAGGTCTAATCTGCATGCCAGCCAGGTAGTGGACCCATGTCATGTTCTATGTGATTTGGAAACAATTAATTTCATGAGTAATAATTATGGAAGTGAAGGTATTGATAAGGCTTTAAGACAGTGAATTCGGACGGCTGGTCTGCAGTTTGAAGTACCTCCTTATGATGGTCCTGGGTAATTGATATACAGGGGGAAAAAAAAAAAGAGGGACAGGAGTATTTTCCAGTTCTCCATATCGGTGGCCAAATATTAAATGCCTTGTTCTCTCAATTAGTCCAATGAAGAGACCACCACCTGAAGTGTAGCTACAAATAGAGTCACTAACAAATTATCTATATCATCCTCTGTCATGGATTCCTATGGTGAGTACTCATTTTAGATACATGTATCCTTATACTCTGCTATTCCCTAAGGTTCATCTAGATTTCTGTTTCTTGACTTCCAACCAACCAAATTTCCAATCTATTTCTGACTGCCTATCAAATAATTTGGTTCTATCTCACTAAACTGGTCATGAATTAGTCTCAACTTAGTCCTGTGGAT
This sequence comes from Phacochoerus africanus, assembly GCF_016906955.1. Classification (NCBI taxonomy): domain Eukaryota; kingdom Metazoa; phylum Chordata; class Mammalia; order Artiodactyla; family Suidae; genus Phacochoerus; species Phacochoerus africanus. The sequence goes on along the minus strand of NC_062556.1, from coordinate 58,524,850 downwards.
ATGTTCCCATGAAGGAATGAGTCATGGTCAAAGATGCCCCTTGATCTCCTGCCCAGTGGGAGGATTTTCCTTCCCACCATCTTTCTATGGAGCTCCTATGAGGGGTTTGTGATGCTTCAGCAGTGTACTTCTGATAGGTGGGGACATAATGCAAATAATCATGTGAAAATTCAGCCAATATTTTAAAAAAGCTTCCAATTTTGTGAACTGGTCCTAGTCAATGAGAAACTACTTATGGATGGAGCTAATGGAGCACAATAGTTAAAGTGTGTGTCTTGGGATTCTATTCTCCTAACTTACTCAAGACTTCAGGATCAGCTGGAACCAAATCTTGAATATTGTGCTTCCAAATGATGGTGGTATACTGTACACAAGTGTCTCTTTATAACCTTGTGAACCCTCATTTTATGATTGACCACAAAATTGACTTGTGGTCTTGTCACAAGTTGTTTAATCCCTAACAGGGCCAAGGAGCAAGTCACAGTATAATGACTTTTATCATTTTTTTTTTCCTCAAAAGGAGAATAATTTTCTGTAGAAATCTAGATTTGTTCCAGAATCTTAAGGTTGACCCATGATTCTCCAACTATTACTAACAGAAAACCAGGTATTAATGGTGCCTGAGAGTGTCGGTTTTAAAACCCCCATGCTAGTATTCAGTTTTACAAAGCTAAATGTGAGACTGAGGGATACTAGTTAAATTACTAGCACAACTAATAATATTAAGATATTTTTTGTACTTGTGAAAGCTATTCTTGTTATTATCACAATAGAAATGATTAGCAATGAAATATTTTGTAAAGGTGTATTTCTCTAAGATTGTATCTGCATATTAAAACAAAAACAATTTAATGGAAGAAATTATCATTCACATCTATTTGACTATGTTAACTGAGCTGAGTTAAATCTATTTATCTTATTCTTAATTATTTGTTATATAGTACTTAAATACTTAAGGAATTATGTAAATATGGATCTCCAGTAAATGCTAGTCACTTGTTTTTAATAATTGATATTTGGACTTTTGAAATACTTGTATTAAGTGGGTGATAATCAGAATCAAGGAAACTACTATAGATGTGTACAACTTTAAAAAAGATAATCATCATATTATGAAAACACAGGTATGTACAACTGTTTATCTTCAGTTTCTACCACTTCTCATTTATTTCAAGGCTATTAAGGGATCGTTCTGCTATTAAAATTAACATTGAGGAGTTCCATCATGGCTCCGTGGTTAATGAATCCAACTAGGAACCATGAGGTTGCGGGTTTGATCCCTGCCCTTGCTCAGCGGGTTAAGGATCCGGCGTTGCCGTGAGCTGAGGTGTAGGTTGCAGATGCGGCTCGGATCCCGCGTTATTGTGGCTCTGGTGTAGACCGGTGGCTACAGTTCCAATTCGACCCCTATTCTGGGAACCTCCATATGCTGTGGGAGCAGCCCAAGAAATGGCAAAAAGACAGAAAAAAAAAAAAAAATCCCGCTGCCCATTGATATGCTTATGAAATTGGTCTGTGGGTGGTGGGGACAGCAAGAGTTTAAAAAATATATATAAAATTAACATTGAATGGTTGTTTATTCAAAAATAAATTATTCAAAGACAATTTAGTCACATATTATTCTTGCAACTTAAAAATTCAACAATGGTATTTCTAGCATTAGTGAAACAAGACTCTAGAATCAACTTGTACAGATAAGAACTGATTCAAGAGTAATTATAATGGTAGTTATCTATCAATACATTGTACATAGCAATTTTTCCTCCATGAATTTCAGTAGGTTTTATCTGTTTTTAAATTTTGAATTTTTTGGATAAATATATTATTTCCTGAGGAAGATCCTTAAGAATCTTAGCCAATAACTTTTTTTTTTGGTTAGAAAATATATATAGAAAAATATTAAATTTATAAAATATATATACATATTCATTTAAAATACCTATTATATTCATAAAAATTCAATTTTTAAAGAATAGTTTGTAAGAGTAAGTAGAAGAGTATATTGAAAAAGTAAATTTAAAAGTATGCTTTCTTTCAAATATATTCATTTAAATGGTTACAGTAAAAAAATAATTGATGGGTGGAAGAGTTATCATGAAAAGTTATCATGAAGTTGCCTTTTCTCAGGTAAGCATGAAGATGTGACCTTAAGTAGAATCCCCCTTCCAACACTAGGTCAAGAAGTGTATGCTTGATTATCCCACTAGACCCAAGAGAAATGACTACTTGGCCATGTACCACAACAAAACACTCTATTTCTTTTTGAGACTGTTTATTAAATAATGATTCATCAGGATTAATCTGATATAACTGCACCAAATGATGGGAATTATGTATATACCCTTGAGGGGCTAATGTAATTAGTAAGTTATCAAACTAGATGAGATCCTAAAACCTTCCCTGAACTGAGGTGGTGGCAAAATTTTTTTGTCCAAACTTTAGTCAAGCTGCTAACCTTTCTAGGCCCATCTGTGAATTTCCTTGTAAAATCTAATTGTAATGACAACTCTGCTGAAACAGTTTAACCAGACACCCCCACCCCGCATCCTCCATCTCTGATCAGGTTTCTCATCCCCCATCCCTCAGGTGATATCTGATCACCCAGCCTATTTTCAGCAAGAACTCTACTAGGTTTATTTAGTCAGAAGCTCCCCCCCCCATCCTTATTCCTTATACAGATATATAGTAGTTTTCCTAGTAGTTTTCCATCCATGGACTTCCACTCATATCTTTGTTTCTAAATTCCCACTTGCCCAAGCTGTACTCAGAACTGAGCTCAATCTCTCTCCTGCACTGTAATATTCCATTGCGGTGGTCTTGGTACCCGTCACGAGGGTCCTGAATGAAGTCTACCTCCCCATTTTAACAAATGTCATCGAATACATTTTAACAGTGATCTGCACCCGCGCAGTCTCACTTATGAACCCCCATGTTCCCAGCACAGAGAATCTGTTACCGCAATCTGTGGCTGTGAATCATATGATCTCTACCAATTCTTCATGTTCATACTGTGACTTTGCCTAATGTTTATTCATTTTTCAAGCTAACGATGTTGAGTGAAGACTCTTTTGTCTCACATGTTTGATTCTGAAACCAAACCTGAGACCATTGCTGCTGGTTAAGCAGTGAGAGTAATAAGCAGAGAGAGTTGCAAACCATTAAACACTAACATATTGAATATTTCCTAATATTGGGACACGACCAGGCACTATAAAAACAGAGACAAATTAAGAATGACTTTTGCTTCAAAAAATCCTAAGTAGATACATTATAAATTTAATGTGATAAGCACTGTATTAGAATTGAAAAGAGATGTGGCAGGAAAATGAAGAAAAAGAGCATTATGAAAAGATTCCTCTTGCAGACAAGCATTCCTTGGTGAGAAAAAATTATATGTGGGCCTTGCCTTCATAGAGCATGAGGCAAAGACATCTGAATATGGGATAAATATGTGGGAAAACCTGCCGCTGCTGAAGCTATAACTACATCCGAGTGGAATCTCTTGAACCACCTCAATTACCATGTTAGAGGTGCAAATTTATTCATTTAAAAAAATTTTAACTTTCAAAGTGTCACTTAACCAATGGCCCATACACTGATATGTCTAGATTCCTCCGTTATATTTTCTAAAATATTCGCTGAATTATAAATAACAACACTAATAGTTATAATAGTTAAGCTTTAAAATTCAATATAATTAACTTGTTTATCAAACTATCTTATCACGAATGATGTGATTTTCATATGGCAAAGACTATGCTAAGTGTCAGGAAAATTAAAAAAAAAATGGAAGGAGAAGTTTCTCTTAAATTATTCAGCCAGGTTTTCAGACTAGAAGAAACAGAAATCATGACTCTACTGTTCTCCAATTATTATATTATTTTATCCTCAAAATTTATTGTGACTTTCCCCTTCATGGATGATAAGATAAAATATTTTGCTGCCCAAGCCTCAGTCTCAGGAATGTCTAAAGCACTTAAAATATCAAAATCATTAAAAAGATAAGGCCTTTATAAACTATGATGTTTAATTGCACATTCTCCAACCAAGAAACTAAAATAATTTTCTTGTTATCACATTTATGTGAAAATTATTTGGCTACTTTAAAATACAGAAAAGTGCACCTTGCATAAACAAAGCAAATTTTCATGTAAATAAGGAGAGCAATGTAAATTTTTAAGTATAAAAGCAGCATAGGGAGTTCCCGTCATGGCTCAGTGGTAACGAACCCAACTAGTATCCATGAGGACGTGGGTTTGATCCCCGGCCCCACTCAGTGAGTCGAGGATCCAGCATTGCAGTGAGCTGTGGTGAAGAACACAGATGTGGCTAGGATCCCGTGCTGCTGGGGCTCTGGCGTAGGTTGGCAGCTGCAGCTCTGATTCGATTTGATCCCTAGCCTGGGAATCTCCATATGCCCAAGGAGTGGCCTAAAAAGAAAAAAGAAAAAAAATAAGCAGTGTACAAAGTAAAACTTCATATTTAATTCTCCAATTAATTATATGTGATTTTATTAACTAAAGAAAGGTCCTCTTCAAAAAATTAATTCCTGAACCCTTGCCCATGTTTATTTCACAATTATAGTTAATATCAATTTAATATGAAAAATTAACTATCGTAAATACTAAAGTATATTAACACATGAAAGTTTATAGAGCCATCCAGTGAACATCAGAAATGCAAAAGTAATTATACCATTGGTATAAATTTTAAACTTTGGCACAGTCTGAAATTCCACATATAGCTCAATGATTCATATGAAAGTCTATGCCACTGAGAGAAATAAATGCCTCATCATACCATTTTAGAATTGTTTTTAAGCATTCTCTGAAACCATCTACTTGCTAAGAAATAAAAGTCAGATGCAAAAGATACCCATAATGTATTCATGTCCTTCAGCACTGAGTAGATAAATCATTCTTATTCAAATGAAATCCTTGACTTTTTTTTCCCTGCTCCTATGTTAGAGAGATATGCTAAGGGTATAGGAATTCTCAGAGAACACTCTGTCTCCTTTTTTTTTCCTCTCTCTTTTAGGATGAAGAATGAAATTAATATGAAGAATGCAACCCAAAATGAAACCTCAAAGGATAATTCATTGAAAAATGATTCATGACATGGACTATTTGGCAGAGAATTTTCACGTCTTGTTATTTCTATCCACAAAGTCCTTTGAGATTTTTCTCCTTATCATACAGAATGTTCACTGCACTAACTGTAAACTTAAGGAGAATTGAGACATTTTATAACTTCCCTATTACTGCGGAGATGGTATTTTCCTCTAAATTGGCTTAACGGTAATTGTCTTGGGACCACTTTGAGGTATCTGAAAAAAAAAAAAAATTTAACTAGAGCTGGTATCACCTATGTTGTACGGCTAAGACAGAATTATTTACTATAAAAGTGGTGACGGATTTAATGGGAGTCAGGTTGTAGAAGGAGTGAAATGTGCCCTTTTTACAGTAATGCTAGTGCTATTATGTTTTAAGAAACAGTGACAAAATTTCTAGTAACTGGAGGTTCCCGTTGTGGCTCGGTGGTAACCAACCCAATTAGTATCCATGAGAATGCAGGTTCGATCTCTGGCCTCGATCAGTGGGTTAAGGATCTGGCATTGAAGTGAGCAATTATGTAGGTCGCAGACGAAGCTTGGATCTGGTGTTGCAGTGGCTGTGTTGTAGGCAGGCAGCTGCAGCTCTGATTCCACTCTTGGCCTGGTAACCTCTATATGCTGCAGGTGCAGTCCTGAAGAGAAAAAAAAAAAAAAAATCTCTACGAACTAGAGAATGTGCTTTTGGTGTGGGTGTGCATAAAGCTAGAATGCATTATCTCCAGAAAAATAATAATAAATAAATAAAACAAAAATTTTAAAAGAAAATGAATCCTCTTCATTGCCACATGTATTCACTTTAAATAATGCATATGGAAATCAATAATGCTCTATATGTGGTATAGGAGGCTGAACTGGCATTAACAGTGCAAAGTGGCCAGAGCAATCACCTTTCCTTTCAGTCTGGAAACAGGATAATAAGACCTCCTTTGGCACCTGGTCAATGTCTGAGAAAGCCACCTTTGCAAGACAAATGAACTAAAGAGATTTGTTTCCCCATTCTATGGGAGTAGTGAAATCCCTGGTGAAGGAGAAGATATACCAGATTGAGGATATTCGAAGAAAAGTACAAAGGATGGTAGGGATATTAACACAATCTTTGGTATGTGTTCATTTCATATTTGCATTAGCATCATCATTTTGCCTTTTTTGAAAATTATGTCTTTTTTTTTTTTTTTTTGCTTTTTAGGGACACACCTGCAGTATACGGAAGTTCCCAAGCTAGGGGGGTGAATCAGAGCTGCTGCATCTGCAGCCTATGCCACAGCCACAGCCACGCCAGATCTGAGCCACATATAAGAACTACACTGCAGCATGTGGCAATGCCGAATCCTGAACCCACTGAGCATGGTCGGGAATCAAACATGCATCCTTATGGATACAAGTTGGGTTCTTAACCTGCTGAGCCACAAAGGGAACTCCCACCTTAAGAGTTTTGCTGTTGCCAACATAGACTTGCCTGAGATAGCCAATAAACTATATTTTCACAGATGTATAACTCATGGGCTGCTTAAGTTCATGCATGTCTTTCCCTAGTTTTCAGAGTTTGAAATTAGGATTTCAACAAAATCCTATTTTTTGTTGTTTAATCTTTTCCTCTCTGGGGTGCCATATTTGAGAATGATTCTCAAATTTACCCAGTTCTGGCAAGGATGCTGTTAAGGAACATGCACTGACTATATATGGAAACAGTGCCCTTCACATAGCCCTCTCAAGAATACTGGCTCAGTATGTGGCTTCTGGGGATTCAGGCTCATGGGTAAAACCACTGGCAGAGCAGAGATCTTAGCAGATTTTTAGCAATAAGAAATGAATTTACTCAACACTTATAGGAGACAAATGTAAAATCTGATGGAGAAAATGTTTTAAACTTATTTTTCTAGTATCAGGATAGAGGTGGTAATCACTGAAACTCAGGAAAATCCAAGCTATCTTGCAAAACTGACAAACAGGAGTTAATTATCTGGTCTTAGTTTGATCAATAATAATATATGGTAAAAAAAATTACATAGTATGAAAATAATTAAACAACATGATCATTAGACTGAGGGAGTTTTAATGCTTTAGAGACCTATGTAAGTAAATCAAAACTAAATTTTAGGATGCCTCAAGGTTAAGAAATCAAAACCTAAGGACAACCAATCACAAACAGCCAACCACTCCCCCAAATAATTTAACCACTTAAGCTATAGCCAATCAAATTATTTCCTGGCTCTGCTTCTACTTCTTTTCTGTATTTTGGCATTGCCCTAAGCAGTCTGTGGTGCACTTCTAACTACTTCCAGTTTGGTGCTATGTAATTTGATTTTTGTTCAAATAAACTCTTTTTTTTTTTTTTTCTTTTTAAGGGCTGCACCTACAGCATATGGAGGTTCCCAGGCTAGGGGTTGAATTGGAGCTACAGCTGCCAGCCTACACCACAACCAAAGCTACGTGAGATCGGAGCCACATCTGTGACCTACACCACAGCTCACGGGCAACGCCAGACCCTTAACCTACTGAAGCAAGGCCAGGGATCGAATCTGCAACCTCATGGTTCCTAGTCGGATTCGTTTCTGCTGTGCCACGACAGGAACTCCAACTCTTATTTTTTTTAATATTCATCAGTATATCTTTTACCAGTCATGATTAATACTTTTGCACCAATATGATGGGAATAAATAGACCAGACCTAATGAGGACAACACCCTGCAATTATGAATAATCTTCGGAGATTATTTATGATCACACAGGCTTGGACTGTCAGAATAATTAGCAAAACCTGGGAGCAAGCAAAAGTTTGCTATTTTTTTCCCTTTCAATGCTATACTGGGCTTTTCTATGTAATGAGCCATGTTAAAGCTCAGTAGAAGCCGAGGTTAACAGGTAGATATATATCTGCTGTAGATGTCAATGATTTCTGTCCAGTGAGAAAGAAAATTCCAAAGGTCATATTTATTGCTACCTTGTTATTTAATCAGTTTTGCACATATTCTCACATTCTTTTCCTAAAGCTCCACTATTAAATGGTCTATAAATACCTAAGTACTTAAATGCACTTAAAACTGATTTTAACATCATTTTTTAATTAGGTAATAAAATATATGCCTCATAAAATTATAGATTAATATACATTATATAACAAATGTTTGAAAATAATAATGCAATTTTTGAAAAAATATGGTGGGAAAGATGTTAATTCTAAAATACATTATAAGCAGTATGGTTCTAAAATAAAAATAAATGGCTCATAGAATATATTAAAGTATCCTACACAAAGCATGTAAAGTTTTTTTTTTGTTTTTTGTTTTCTGTTTTTTTTTTTGTCTTTTTGCCTTTTCTAGGACCGCACCCACGGCATGTGGAGGTTCTCAGGCTAAGTGTCTAATCAGAACTATAGACTCTGGCCTACACCAGAGCCACAGCAACGCAGGATCCGAGCCACATCTGCGACCTACACCACAGCTCACGGCAAAGCAGGATCCTTAACCCACTGAGCAAGGGCAGGGATTCGAACCCGCAACCTCATGGTTCCTAGTCTGATTCGTTAACCACTGCGCCATGACGGGAACTCCTGTAAAGTTTTTTATAATCAGTATAACATTCTATTATAAGATAATAGAGATAGATTTTTTGAATAAAGATGATGAACTATTTATTACATATCATATATGAATAAACACAAAATACATAAATATTTAAATGAGAAAATTATTGATAAAAGCTATTAATAAAACTTTTAAATGTAAGCACTTAAATTTCCACATAGTAAAAAAAAAGAGACAAAAATTAAATTGGATAAAAATATTACAGATATATATATTGAAGACAATTCTATTTTTAGAAAATCAACTTAAATTCAAATGGCTAAAAATTATAACCTATATAGAAAATAACACTGAGTGAGGGAAGAATATGAAGTCACAAACATACATATTACTATAAATATACATATTAATGTATCTTTAATTTTAGGCTTTTATTTGGCTAAATGAATGTAAAATAAAACAAATATGGGGTTTTCAAAAAGATATTTTCAACTTGGAGGCAACAGAGTTCATTAAAAAGCCACTCCATGCACGATGACCTCAATCACTTCTTGTGAAAATGGAATGGAGCCTGCAGCTCCTGCAGCTCAATTTGAAAATCTGTATGAAATTTTAAACAATTATTCATTTTATTTGACCCATAATGTTATATTTAGAAATATTTTTGGAGAAGTTAATTAGAAATTCACATCAAGATTGAGGATAAGAACAAGTATAATGGAAAAAAATAAAAATAATTTTTAAAAAGATTAAGAATACTTTGTAGCATTCTTATAATAAAAAATAATCAACTAAAAATATTTCCAATTAAACAAATTATGTTAATTCATTAAAATTCATCAGAATATTCTTGCAACTCATTTTACCTCACAGGAATAGAAAAACATTGCACAGATTGTAGAAATAATAGTGACTATAAATTAGTATGTGAAGCATAATATTTATGTGTTAATATCTACATACAGTATTGACTAATATAATCTGTAGCATACCAATTGTGCGCTTCACTGGCTAGCAGTTTTCACAGATAAATAGGTAGATAGTAGTTTTCATATATATATGAGTATATGTACATACAAAGGTAAAAATACAAAGGCTGGAACTACTACTTTGAAAACTATTTTGTAGTTTCTTATAAAATTCATTCTTCTTGTAGTAACTATATAAGTGAAAATACATACCCACAAAAAGACTCGTTCTTCAATATTCATAACAACTTTATTTATAATAATAAAATTTTGGAAACAACTCCAAAGCTCATCAGCAATTGAATGGATAAAAATTGCAGCACATTCCCATAATGGATACTATTAAGCAAAAAAATAAAACAAAAAACAAAAAAAAAACAAGGACTAGATATTGACACATGCTAAAACATAGATGAATCTCAAAATAATTATGCTGAGCAAAAGAAGACAGACAAAAGATTCTACATGGTTTTCTTTAGATGGGAAATCTAGACAATGCAAATCACTTCTTCATCAAGTAAATTAATGGTTGTCTAGAGCCAGGGATACAGGAGGATTGGCTATAGAGGATGATGTGGAAATTTTTGTGAGTGGTGGGAATATTCCATATTCCAATCATGACCTTTTAATTTGTCAAAATTCATGGAAATATATACATTTAAAGTGCTTATAATTTAGTATGTGAATTATATCTCAATAAAATATATTAAAGTATGAAAGTTAATTAAAATACCTTCCAATTAAATAACAAATATATCTTGAAGAACATATTTTAATATTTCTCGGATATTTTTAACATTCATTATTAGAAATAGATACTAAATTGTGGTAGCTGCAACTCAGTAAGATTGAATGAACACCACCTGCATTATTTTTCATCTATTTAATCTATAGATTTCTTTTATACCCACTGGAATATAACCCAAAAGTTTGCAGGTGAATTAAGAGGCATCAGTGACTTCTCATAGAGCATTAATGCCTAAACCAGATCAAATCTTTCCCATGGGTTGAAACAAACAAACAAACACTGAGATGATTTGCTGAGAAATATTGAGAACAGATTTGGAAAAGAACGAGTCTGTTCACAGTAATTCCATATTTAACAAACTGAGAAAGATTCTCACCCCCCCCTCCAATTTAAACGTAAGAGAGCAGTATCTCTTTCTCATTTTAATGCACATGAGGTAACCCATATGTTTACATGAATCATTCTTATATTGTTGCTTCTTTGGAATCATTGCAACTTCCGGCTATAAAAGAAGCCATACAGCTAAGAGTGAAAGTTTATTTTGTCTGAGTCTCACTGCCAAAAACGAATGAAAATAAAACTCAAAATAACAATGAAATCTATCAGGCATGCCATTTGCTTTAATGTCACAAAGAATTATTCACAATACAAGCTGAGTTTTAACTTAACTTTAATATCCCAATTTGAATGTACATATTTTCATTAAGTTGTGATTGCAAGGTATATTGTTAATTTTTTCTTATGTGTCCTCATTTTTTCCCCCATATTCTTAACTTACAATGCTGGATTCAATGTTAAATATCCACCTGACTCTTCTTGCACATACAGCAATGCCACTAAAAGTTATAATTATGGCAATCATTTAAATTAATTTTGTGCTTGGAAAAAGAATGGTGGAAAGCACTCATAAGAAGAAAAATTTTGATATGTAATAGTTACATTAGGTTAAAAGTCCAGACAATACAACATAAAATCAGTATTTCCAGCTAAATGATAAAAGTGAAGAACTTCAATGAAAAGACAAGTATGAGAGTGTTAGCAGTTATTATTATTCAGATAATCATGGTTAAGAAGGAACTAAACATCTGAAAAAAGATTGATATTTAAAAACTGTGCCGACTTTTAGCTTTTTAAAAAGTTATATTTTCATACTTCAATTTACTTAAATTTAAAAATGGAATTCAACTAAAGTTTATTATCCAAGAACTCTAGGGATATCATTGTGGTGGGCAGTACTGTTGAAAGCTAACAGCTCTTTTACTGTATACTCTTCATGGTGTTAATGTGGCTGCCAGTATTTGCTTCATGAATATGATTGAATTCTGGTGAAATATAAGCAAAAAATATAAACAGAAATTTTCTGGAAGTCTTGCTAATAATTTTCCCAACTTTTAGCTGGATATGTGATTATCCCCCCCTTCTTCCTTCTCTCTAAAAGGGAAGCATTTAGCCTCATTTTTTTATTGGCAGCCATCCTATAACTAAGAGATTAAAGAATTCCAGCACAGACCCAACATTGTAAAAAGCATACTGAGACTCAGAAATATCTGTGCTCTACAATTATATAATTAAACTGTTGGATCAAGCTGAATACCACTCCTTTCCTTGACTTTATGGTAACTGAGAATTCACATCCTCACTGTTCGGGCCACTCTGATTTCACTATTATGTTGTTGCAGCAGAGAGTTTTTTGACTAATGAAGACTTTGGGAACAGGAAGAAATGGTATCACAATGAACATACAATGGAATAAGTCTGTCAAAACAAAAATGGCATTGTACAAAGTTAAACAGGCAAGGGAGACATTATTCAAGGCTCTTACAATAGGGGATTGAGACCAGAATTCAGTCAGAGCTCAACTCTGCTGAAATAAAGGGTTGGAGAGTTTTAAGAGCTGAGGTGGGAAAATTATAGACCATCTGTGTTTGCTAATTTGCTTTACTCAAAGGAAAAGAACACTTTTTGTACTTGCATGACAGGAGGTAGTTTTACAACTTGGATCAAGACTCCCAATGAAGTTAGGCTCCTACCCTCTGCTAGGAGTTGAGAATTAGGGGTACCATCTCCCTTGATGATTACACTTCACAGAGATGGCTCCCAGTTCCTGAGAAAGACATGCCTGTGTTGCAAAACTGACAAGCAGCTTTTTAAAAGATTTATACCTCGAGGGGGGTCAGAAAGAATTTACAAGTTTTCTAAAGAAATGCTCTAAGAAAAGAGCTGGGTATCCTTGGTTAACAGAAAAAAAGATAGAAGGATGTTTAGAAAAAATGTCTGCACCAATGATTTTTCCTCTTATTTTAATTGTTTTGAATATTATATAGTTACCTTTACATTAGGATATACTGAGTTCATAAAAAAATTTTAAAATGTGTGAGATAATATTGGATAAATATTCACTATGAAGTTATTTGATAAATCATTTAGTACTCTAGCTAGTAGGTAAAACAAAAAAAAAGTAATGAAAATATTTTTGATTTTTTAGGTGTTAAAGAAAAACTATTAAGAGAAAGATGAATTTTCATCAAACAGAAAAAGACTACTTTTCTCTTCTCTGCTTCCACTCTCTGTACCATCCTCTGTTTCTTGCTTATTTCTCCTGCCTCATCTGATCCCTGTCTCCTTTGCTCCCTTGGCACCAATTACACTGGTCTTCTTGCTAGCCCTAGAACTTGCCAACCTTACCTCTATTCATTGTCCTTTCCTGAAAGTCTAGAGCTCCACAAGACACATCTCTACTGATCACTCCCGTCTCTGTCACATGTCACTGCCTCAGAAAGACCTTTCCAGAGGAAGCTCCACATCATTGCTCCCTGCCTCCTTACCTTATGTACCTGAAATTACACTGTTGTTGTTGTATTTGCTTGTGTGTTTGCATTTTGAAAATGGTATACTTGCTTTGTCTACCTCTCTCTCAAGCATGATGGCAGAGACTTTCCCTTAATATACAAAGATGAACAAATGAGAGACAAATGAAATGGGAGAATCCTTTAAAAATAATACCATTTGTCTTGAAAGATAAGCAAATTCTGATCAATTGTTAAAGAAGCTTTCAATGCTATATAACAGAAAATCTCTTAGAAGCAAATTAATGTCATTTAAAAAATTTTAAAGATATTTATTTAATAAATAAAAAACTCCATGTTTTATTATGAATTCCCAGGACTAAGATGTGAAAAACAGCTTTGATCACGCTCTGAATTTACTTTTAATAAACTGATATATAAGTTATTACATGAAGCAAAGGAGTTCTTAAAATATTTTGAATCTATTGAAGTCATGCTGAAAGAAAACTACATAGACACTAAATATTAATATTTCCTATTCAAATGTACAATATACAGCAATGACATGGTGACCTCCTAATCTTAATGATCATCCGTATTCATTTATAAAAGATATTTTAAAAGACATTTGGAATTTCTTTATGCATTACTGCAATAATCCCACAATCTTTTTGAGTTTTTATCTCACTTTTATGTTTTTCATTTGGCATAGAACCTCCTGCTTAGTTTTCATTATTGGGCCTGTATATTATTTGTCTTTTATACCACTCATACTGTACTAGGCTTGTAATAAATACATTGCATAAAATTCTTAAAGTGTTGATTTTTTGTTCCTCTAATATAATAATTTTTTTCTTAGTTATTTTAGTGGTAATAAACCCAAAGTAATTCTGAAATTAAAAGCAATCCATTCTCGAAAGGATTATCAATATTGGAATTGAACTCAGCACTAACTTAATAATCTCTTCAAAGCTATTTTAGGATTTCAAATTGATTTACATGGTGGAATACTCCAGTGTATTAGGAATTCTTTATAATGTTCACACCTTAAATTATGTATCTATGTAAAATCAGATATACAAAATCATATTTAATAAAACTATAGTAACTACAGATTCATCCACACAATTTCCTTTTCACCACTGTAAGGTTCAGAAAATATTTCTCCTAATTTTTAAGGCTAATCAACTGTTCTGAACTTCATCTTTTCCAGCCTCCTCTGACACCTCGCTGTGAATTATCCTCTTTTCCAAGCCTCCCAAACTTCCCTCTCTACTTTTTCCCCCATCAACACTCAAACATGTTTAAAAATTCTTTACGTTTTTACCAAGTATTCTTGGCATCATTCCATTCATCTCTCCTCCCAGTTCCACTTGCATCTCATAAAACAGTATTTTTTCTAATTACTAAAATAAAAATAAAAATTACTAAAAACATGTGGTTCTAAACTCTACAGAATGTCCTCAATATGAATCTTATTCACCACTTAGCATTATTCTTGAAATATTTTCCTTCTTAAAAGATGTATCAGTCTTTCTGCATAGCCCCACCTCCCTGGAAACTCATTCGATCCAACAACTTTTATTTTCCCTGTTTTTAGTATAGTCCCATTTCTTCGGTCATCTCTAAAAGTCTGCATTCTTCTGGTTTGACACACTCATTTCTCTTTTTAGAATAACAGCCCCCTGAAGCAATTCCTTCTAACCCTATGCTCTCAATCCTCATCTGCATACCACTGGTCTGCTCAGAAATCTCAAAGCAACTAAAATTACGCCCCAGAGTGAATATTTCATTCTCTCTCCAAACTCGGCTCTCTTCTTAGTTTAAACTGTATATCACCTGACTCTCAAATGCCTGAAAAATCAAAAGTGACCAAACATCCTTTCCATACCCATAGTTAAAGAACAAATGCTGATGTTTCTACTTTCTGGATTTATTTGGCTTCAAACATACTCATATTTCTCCAGATTACTTATTATCTGTATACTTCGTACTAAGTATTTCCTTACCTCCAACCTTAAACTATGGAATAAGCTATGTGGCTGTATGCATTCTTGACAATATCATTGATTAGGTTCTCTGGGACATGGGCTCTGAAAGTGACATTTGCAAACAGGAGATATATTGGGGAGAACTCATGGGTATAACACGTGTCAGGGTGCAAGACAAACATAATTGGGAAGAAGAGGACATCTGAAGTATGAGACAGTTTCATAGCAACCTGGGACAGTATTTAAGAAATAGGCCTTATATCTCCCCTCCTGCATCAAGTAAGACAAAGGTGAGACAACTTCTTTTGGTTGAAGGAAATCCTCAGTGAGAGACTCAACAGTAAGCCATCAATAGCCAAAGCTCCCAGTAGGTAAGGAATGAGTGCCTCAGTAGCAAATAAATGGGGTGTGTCTGAGAAGCATACCAAAACATCCACCCCATTTCCCACTCAGATCTATTTGCTTTGTATTAAAGTTTCTTCATCTGGAAATAGTTCCTTCAGGTTTGTGTGGTCTCTTTCACTAAGGAAACCTGCACAATAAAGATTTCTGAGACAGCTTAGAGCTGTTATCACAGCAGTTGGTCTTATTTCCATCTTCTCATTCCCATTCTAAACAGGTTTCCACCATCCTCAGGTATCACCTCTACTGGTGAATTAATAGAGACTTACCTAGTACAATGATCTGAGGAATCTGGGTCTCTAATCAACAGCAACTTTTCAAGCCAATGCTACTGTACTTGGCAATTAACAGAAAAACTTGGGCAAAAATGTATCAAGAATCTCCATAGTGTGTCACCTGGTGTCAAAATGTTCTTCCTGCCCTCCCAGTTTAGCAGCTACTCCACCTTCTCCAGATAGGAAGATCACACCTTTCTTTCCTTACTAGTTCCTTGCTTCTCTGTGCAGGTAGAGTTAATACCTTTCTGGAAATCAGCACCTCTATATGCACAAAGCATGGATTTGTAGGGAATAAACCTCAAATTTCCAAAGTGGGCCACTGGGCATAATGGTAAGTAGGAACATTCCTATATATTGACTTGTGGACCCATAAATTCTGTCTATTGTGACAGAGCATCCAATGACCATTGATATAATGGTCTTCCTGAATCCTGAAGGTATGATGGCCCACTGACGCAGGGTATCCTGCCAACTATTATCTCTGAGCTGGCATTCCTATGCTGTTCAAACACTATCAGGTTGGGGTTTTCTGGCTATTGTTAGAAGCAATAAGGTCGCTGAATCCCATCATCATGTGCCCACTGCATCACCTCCTTTGCTGAAAAGTACGTCCCTTGTTCTAACATGAGTATCCCAGTAAATCAAACACTCTGTTACTTCCATTAATGTTGCAACATGAGGCTCTGAAGGAAAGGCCATATGAAAACTCATCAAGACAGAGCATCGTTCTTCCATTGGTCAACTTGCTACCAGTTGGATGGTTTATTTCCTCAAGGTGTAGTGCATTATTTTAGTAGTGGGCTCATGCACTCATTGTGCCAACTCTGACTAGAGGCTTGCTGACATCAACTGGTTAAGTCCCTCTATCTACTTTGTTGTTGGTGAATGCTGCCTGTTAGGCATTAATATGGGATTAAAGGATGTTTACACTTACGTATACTCCTGAAGTTTCAACCTCATGCCACATGCCTCTTCTCCAGACAACCTTCTCTCTAATCTTCCAATATTTTCCTCCCAACCACATGACCAAACCACTAGCTCCTTATATATACATATTCATACACACACACACACACACATTACTTAGAAACAGTTCTCTTTTCAAACATACCAAAAACAGTATCTAATGACTGTACTACTCAAATCTCTGTCCAGTGGAAACTTTTTCTCTTACCTCTCTCCTGCTTTTTAAGGCCACACTTGAGGGGGACTGAAGGGTAGGAACAGTCTATTTTTAGCTTGTACTCAGATACTGAATCTACAAAGGCCATGTTCTTTGAAGTCGGTACAAGATTTCCCAATATATCCAATGAGATGTTCCTAATCCTTCTCTTCAGGTCCTATACTTTCCAAATCAGAACATTTATGTAGAAGTCTAATCTTTGTGCTCAAACACCCTTTAATACTTTCTATACAGCTCTGCTTGTGACAAATTACCTAAGTTTTATTTGAAAATGACTTTAAGTAGGTTTATTTGTCAAAGAATATCTTAATGGGATATAGACTTCTGGGTTGGCAGTTACTAACTTCTAGTGTTTTATGGAAATTGTCCTCTGGCTCCCATTGTTTCTGCTAATAAGTTAACTATTAGTCTTATTTTTGTTTTTTTGAAGGGGCCTAAATTTATTTTATACATCTTCAGCTTTATTAATAGTTATATTTTATCTGTCACCAGATTTTATATGATGGACCTAAGCATAGTTTTGGTTGAGTTTTCCCGGTTGGAATCCTCAGATCTTCCTTAGTCTTTATCTTGAGGTTTTCAGTTAGTATTGGAAATTTTTCAGTCATTAGCCTTTTAACTGTTTATTTTACCCTAGTTATCTCATTCCTATTTGGGATCTGAATTAAACATGTCAGACCTTTAACCACATCCTATGTTCTCTTATACTAATCTTACTTTAGAAAGCATTGAGTTTTGCTTCCGTTAAGCAGCTAGCAGATAACATGAATCTAATAAAGTAGTGAGGTAATTCAAATCAGGCCAATTTATGGTTAACCTTTATTCCTAAGGTGTATTTTTAAGGTTCCTAATTGTGTCCCAGTTGAAAGCATGGAGCTTCAGTTTCTCCCACCATCCAAGGTGTCTGCCAAAAGTTTTGTAGAGTCTCTCCCAGCCACTGTATTTTTGCATCTGCACATATCTCAAGAATTAAAGGGCCCAAATTCATGGCTTTTTTGGCTTCTCTTCTCTCCTTATTCAAACCCTGTAATGCCTCACTGCATTGGCCGGTTCCTAAAACACTTAAATATGTTTCTAAAAATATCTTGTCCAGATTTTTTAGTGTAAAGGCTGGTTAAAAATAACCTAATTTGCCATTACAGGAAAGAGATTGTTGGTAATACAGTGTAACATTTAAAGAATGGGGTTTCACAGCTAGCATTTCTGAGATTGAGTCCTTGTTCTCTTATATAGATGCAACTATAACATTAAGTTTAAGAGAACAAGTGTTGAAGCCAGATTGCCTAGGACTGAATTCTCAATTTCTAAATTGTGTGCCCTTGGACAAGTTTTTTAATGTATCTTTGCAATATAACTCCATACATAAATTGGGAATGATATTAATTCTGACCTATTTCATTGCTGTGAAGATTAACATGTTTAAGCAATTATAAGTGTCTAGTATAAATGAAGCATTCAATAATGTTAGATTTTTATTTCTCCATGTCTCATTGGCAAAATGAAGATGCTATAACCTGCTAATAGGATTCCTTTAAGACATGGAGGCTTTAATACAAAAATGTGTTTTCCTAGTAGTGAGAACATAACAAATACTATCATATACTAGTATGTAAAGAGCAAGTGAATAATTTATTATAAGTGACTAAATTAAATGTTTTTTCCCTTTTATAATATCCTTTAACTCCCTTCTATTTTAGTAGATTGCCTTATCAAATTCCGAGTTAAAGAAGGACTGATGCATGCACAGATTTTTGTTTTTGAGATAATTAGACATCACCAAGGTCAAGTTAGAAACAGAAATTGAATGGTCTTTCTCCATACATTTGAAGGCACTTTTCCATAACCACACAACTGACCATGCATGATCTAAACAAAAATTGTATTTGATGTTCAAGTCAAAGGTCAGAGACCAGGAGGGAATTATAATATTTTTAAAGAAATTATTTGAAATAAATTACAAATTTTTATGCATTTAATAATTTTTATTTCTTTCATTAGTTGGAAATGCTCTTTTTAAGAAAAAGTAATAAAGTGTTCAGTAGTAATGATTAGAGGTCACTTGATAAAAGATTTGGTTATATATTTTTCTGTCTGGGTACATAATGTAAGTAAAGAATACTAAAGAATATGGATAATATGAATAATGGACTGATATGAACACAGAAGAAGCTCTTATACTTGACCCTATGTTTTTCAAGAATTTTATTAGTCCTTGAAGAAACACTTAACAAATGTTCAAGCAATTACTTCCTGAGAGGGTAACAATAGATTTGGGATACAAAGGAATAAGTTATATGCTAAAAAAAAAGCATCCTTAACTCTAAAAAGAAAAAAAAAATGAAGAAGTGTGTAATGATACAATTTCAACCCTTGCATTTAGGGTCAGAAAAAAACAGCAATAAATTATGCATTTCTTTCAATAATTAAAAAGTTTAAAAAAACCACAAAATTCCTAATTTCAGAATGTTTAACACAGATTTTAGGAAACAAGCCTTGGAAAAATAGAGAGCTTACTACCAGAATTATTTTTTTATTTGTTCTTAAATATAACCTACAAGTAGAAGGCACACAATGGGAGGTTTTAAAATTAAAATTCACAGTAAGGTATTTCAGATATAAAAAAAGAGAACAGTATACGAACTACTCATATTCCCACAACTTAGCTTAAGTATTTTACATATAAATATCTAAAGAGTTAAACATCCTTGTGCGGTCCTAATCAATTTCATTCCCCATTTACACACCCTTACCCCTACCAGTGCTGATCCACCTCCTAAATCTGACATTTTTCATTTCCATGCGTACGTTTAAACATTTACTTCACATAATTATATCCATAGGAGTTCTCATCGTGGCTTAGTGGTTAATGAACCCGACTAGGATCCATGAGGACTTTCTCAAGGTTTGATCCCTGGCCTTGCTCAGTGGGTTAAGGATCCGGCGTTGCCATGAGCTGGGGGTAGGTCACAGATGTGGCTTGAATCCCGCATTGTTATGGCTGTAGTGTAGGCTGGCAGCTAGAGCTCCAATTCGACCTCTAGCCTGGGCACCTCCATATGCTTCAGGTGCAGCCCTAAAAAGACAAAAAACAAAAAAAAATTATATCCATAAACACTATCTCATATTTTGCATATTTTTATTTTTTATGTAAATGTAATAATGTCCTTTCTAGTACGCCACTTAATGTCAGGGTTCCTCAAAGAGAGTTTGAAAGTCCCCACTCTATCCTAAAAACAAGGAAAAGCTGAACAGATTTTAAAGAATCAAAAACTCTTCATGGATCCATAAGCGGGGAAGACACAGGCCAAACTGCCACCCCTGATGGGAGAGACAGGCAAATATAGAGATTCAAGAGCAAAAACCTCCTAAGATGCCTCCCCCATTATCAATCTTCATCTCAACACCACATTACTAAAGGCCTATTTATAGCAGGTCCTTTTACCTGGAACATATCATATCCAGCTACCAGGAAAAAATTACAAAGTATACCAAAAGGCAAAAAAATTGTTTGAAGACAGAGAGCAAGCATCAGAAGCAGACATGGCAGAGATGTAGGAATTTTCAAATTGGGAATTTAAAACAACTGTGATTAATATGTTAAGGCTCTGATGAATAAAGTAGGTAGCCCACCAGAACAGATGAGCAATGTAGGCAGAGACTCGGAAACCCTAAGAAAAGTTCAAAGAGAAATGCTAGAGATAAAAAACAAAGACAAACAAAAAAGCTATAATAGAAATGAACAGTGCCTTTGATGGAATTATTAGTGGATTAGATACAGGCAAGGAAAGAATCTCTGAGTTAAAGATATCCCTATAAAAAACCTCCAAAACAGAAAAGCAATGAGAACAAACACCAAAACAGAACAGAGAATCCAAGGATGGTGGGACAACTATGGTAATGGAAATACCAGAAGAAGAAAGAAAGAGAAGGATTATTTGAAACAATAATAACATAATTTCACCAAATTAATGTCACAGTATGATATTTCCTAACGTTATGTGATTTATCCATATATCAACTACACATGTTGATAAATGCAGTTCTATATACTTTCATTGCTATATATTCACTGTATCGATAGGTTATAAAGCAGTAAATTCATTTTCCTGATGGTATTTGCTTCCAGTTATTTGCTGCCATCATGCTATTATAAATATTCCTTCTTTTTTTTTTTTTTTTTAATAGCCATATCTGTGGCATATGGAAGTTCCCAGGCTAGGGATTGAATCAGAGCTGCAGCTGATGTTCACACCTCAGGCATGGCAACACCGTATCTGAGATGCATCTGTGATTCAAGCCACAGCTTGGGGCAATGCCAGATCCTTAACCCACTGAGCAAGGCCAGGGATTGAACTTGCATTCTCACTGAGCCAACACTGGGTTCTTGACCTGCTGAGCCACAACGGGAACTCCTAAATATTCTTTTTTAATATCACTGTGCATATATGTGACATAGAGCAGTGCTGACCAATAGAATTTTCTGTGATGATAAAATGGTCTATATCACTGTTGTCCAAAACAATATCCACTAGTGGTGTGTAACCACCGAGTACTTAAAGCTAGTATGACAAACTGAATATTTAATTTCAGTAATATAAATTTAAATAGTCACATATAGCTGGTGATAATTTTTGGAAGTGATCTAAGAAGTACTATACTACTAGAATTTGTATCACTTCATCATAGATATATTCATTTTCAACTTTATGATTTCATATGGCCTGAAAAAATGTTAAAACACTTAAAATTTTCTTCAGCACAGATTAAGGAAATCTGTTTTATTTTCATTTTTTAGCAACTCTTGGTTTTTCAGTGAAAATAATGAGTTCACAATTGTTTACCTTTATTATTTTCTTTTTTGAAGAGATAAGAGGCATTGCCTCTCTCTGATTACCAGTGAAGTTAAGCATTAATTTTTTATTAATTGTAGCTATTCGGTCTTCTCTTCTATGGATTATTTATTCATATTATTATTCCATTGATTTCTCTATTGGTTTATGTTTTTCTCATTGATTTATAAGTGTTCTTTACATAATGTTGAAATTAATCTTTGTTTGTTTATATTGTAAAGCTCTTTTCCATGTTTATCTATGGTTTGTCTTTCTACCAATTATCCAAATAAGGCTCAGAAAACAAAACAAAGAAATTAATGTAGCTTAATTTATGAGAATTTCTGTATGGTTTTGCTTTTGGAGTCTTATTTAAGAAATATTTTTGAATGTCTTCAAAACATATTCTATATTTTATTCTAAAGTTATTATGCAAAATAAATACATTAATTAAATGAGAAATTTAATATTATTCTTATCTATGTGGAAAACATTTGTGTCAATGCCATTTAACCCATTGTGTTCCCCCTGATTTGCAAAGCCATTATTTTTTTTTCACATTTCGAATTAACAAATATTCATTGATTTACTTCTGGTCCTCTTAGTCTATTTTCTCTTCTTACATAAATAATGCATGCTAATTGTATGATTTTTGTAATTCTTGATAACTGGCTAAAAAAAGTCCTCCATCTTGTACTTCCTAAAAATTGTTGTGACAAATAGAGTAGGCAATGGTGAGGCTCTTTTTAAAACATTTTATATATCCCCTCAGCTTGGGAGGACTTTGGATTCCGAGTACCTTTTGCCCCTGGAACTCAGCTTTGTCCATAAACAGGAAACTAGAAGCAAACCCCAGCCAAGAACTCACAAGTAAAGAATTATGAAAGACCATGTCCACTGTCTTAGGGACACCTTTCTGAGTTAGTTTACAACAGTTTTCCTATGGAATCTGTCTAAATTTATTCATTATGGTAATCTGTCTGAAATCACATCCTTGCCTGGCTCCCTCCTCGTTTCTGTCCTGCTTTCCTCACACTCATACTAATTTCTTACGGGCACACGGTCTTTAAAAATCACATGCACAAGGATACTTATTTTATACACTGCTTCTGAAGAACCTAAGTGAAAACAGCAGCAGTAAGCCCTTTGTTCTTTCCTGTACTTACATAATTGTGTAGTTTCACTTTCACACATAAGTATGCACAAGCACACACACAAACATGTTGATGTAATTGAGTTTTTTTTTTTTTTTTGCATTTTAGGGCTGCACTTGCAGCACATGGAGGTTCTCAGGCTAGGGGTCCAATCGGAGCTGCAGCTGCTCGCCTACACCACAGCCACAGCAACGCGGTTAACAAGACGAGTCTGCGACCTACACCACAGCTCATGGCAACCCCAGATCCTTAACCCACTGAGCCAGGCCAGGGATCCAACGGGCATCCTCATGGATCCTAGTTGGGCTCATTAACCGCTGACCCACGAAGGGAACTCCTAGTTGAGATCTTTAATGGAAAAAATATATTGAATTTATAGATCACCAAATTTCATATGGCACCTATATGTTCTTAAATCTGAATCTTTTTTCTGGTCTCCTATAACTATTCAATAAAAATTTACTTTTATGTAAAAGTCATGCACATATTTATTACATTTATTCTTAAGTTCCTTATTTTTGTTGTAATTTCCAAAGGAACTTTTTTTGTTATTGATTTAAAGGAACTGAATTTGTGACAATCTAATTTTTGCCAGCATTGCTAAACTTCCTTACTCTAATTCCTTTTATTCCTGTGACTTTTCTTATAGTGATAGATAAAATATTGATGGCACTATAGGATAGATTTGGTGATATGAGGTAGATTTTTATTTATAAGCTTGTAAATTAAAAATGATATTTTGTTAAATATGATTTGTTATTTAACTTGCATACAGTGACTTATATAGAAATTAATTTTATCAAATTTATTAGTGATTGTGTTAAGTTTACATGTTCCAACTGATTAAGAAATCCTTCATATCTTGATTAATAAACTTATTCTTTACACATTTCTGATATTTTAGAGTTCTATCAAGAAAGTATGGGAAATAAAAAATGAAAAACTATGGAAAAGTAAACATGAGTACAATTTAAAATTTTATTTGTAATTTTTTTACATAATGCAAGATATAATATTAAATGAATTATCACCTTATGCTTTCCTAGTGAATTAAATATATATTGTCACATAATACACTCTTTATTCTTAATTTAGATTTTTATACTAAAATTTATTTTTTCCTAGTATTAGTATCTTTAGTATTTGAATATTTTTCATGATTTGAGTGATCTCATATAATAACCAGTTGTCATTTTTAATAATACTTTAGTCTTTGAAATTTAGTCTTTTATTTGGAAAGCTTTTTAAAATTTGATTATTGGAATATTTGAAAGTTTTTAAGTTTATTGTTTTCTGTTTATTGGGTTTTTCCTGTTTTTTTCTCTCAATATCTCTTGAATATATTAATTTTAATACATTTTTTTCCTGCATTACAATCTTAGAAATTATACACTCAATTTTTTTTTTGTCTTTTTGTCTTTTTGCTATTTCTTGGGCTGCTCCCGCAGCATAAGGAGGTTCCCAGGCTAGGGGTTGAATTGGAGCTGTAGCCACTGGCCTACGCCAGAGCCACAGCAACGCGGGATCCAAGCCGTGTCTGCAACCTACACCACAGCTCATGGTAAACGCCGGATCGTCAACCCACTGAGCAAGGCCAGGGATCGAACCCGCAACCTCATGGTTCCTAGTCGGATCCGTTAACCACTGCGCCACGACGGGAACTCCTACATTCAATTTTTATATTGTATTTATTACCTTTAAAACTTATAAGGCTGTAGTTATTTAAAAGACTAAAATTATCAGTATCTTTATACTACTTATAAATATTCCAAGGATCTTCAATGTTTTCCACTTCAATTACCTATTTTGTTTTTTTAATGTGATAGACATTTAAGAATTTAGTCCCAATATTTTCTACTAAATAATTAACATTATTATTGTTCATATAGTTGATTAAATTTTATATTTTCCATACTTATGTTAGTTTATAGGCTTCATATTTTCTTCTGCGTCTTAGATTTAAAATTTGGTTTCAATTTCTCATTTTAACAAACATTCTTTAAAGGGATCATAGATGTGAATATATCGGTGATAAAAATCTGTTATTTTTATTCTTTAAATAAAATGATATTGAACAGTCATTCACCTGGTAAAAATATTCTTAGTCAAGGTATTTTTTTAAAATCACATTATAATATCTTCCACAGCCACAGCCACAGGCACAGCCACAGCCACAGCAACCGGGATCCTAGACACATCTGTGACCTACACCATGGTTCACGGCAACACCGGATCCTTAATCCACTGAGTGAGGCCAGGGATTGAACCCTCATCCACATGGATCCTAGTCAGGTTCATAACACTGAGCCATGATGGGAACTCCAGGTATTTTCAGTTTTAAGAGTTAAATTTAATTTTTTTTCAATCTTTAAACATATTAAGTAATTTTTATAAAAGAGGACAAAGTATGTGTGGGAAGTATAAAATCAAAAACATTTTCACTCACTAGAGATGATTTTATATAGTTTCATGACTTATGGGTTATCAGGAGATCTGTTAACCTGTGAAAATTATTTTCCTATCTCATTCCTAAATGTTATGTATTTTCTCTATTTTTGCAAACATATAAATATGCAAGTACACATATTGAGAGAAATACTTTTCATACTTATTCAGCTATACTAAGATGCTAAATCAGTAGTTAAAAAAACTGTTACATCATCCCAACAAAACTATAACTGAACTTAATAACCCAAATTATTTATGTTCCCACTTCTTCACAGGAATTATCACCTCTCCAGAGGCATAAGAAACTGATGAAAAATGTAAGATAGATTTTTCTTTACATCTCTATGACTTATTTATTCCATAACTGGAAGTTTGTACCTTTTGACCATGTTAACCCATTTTTCTCACCCTACAACAGCCTCCCCCTAAAGCAACTACCAGTCTGTCTTCTGTGAGTTTGACCTTGTTTTGTTTTTTTTGTTCATTTTTTTTTGTTTTTAAGATTTCAGAGATAGTGAAATCATACTATATTTGTCTTCCTCTGTCTGATTTATTTCGCTTAACATGATATCCTCAAGATCCATCCACGATGTCAAAAATGGTAAGATTCTTTTCTTTAAAAAAAAAAATGGTTGAGTAGTACTCCATTGTATATACAGACCACATCTTCCTTATCCATTCAACTGATAAACACTTAGGTTGCTTCAAGATATTGGCTATTATTGTAAATAATGCTGCAATGAATATTGGGGTCCATACTTCTTTTCAAATTACCATTTTTGTTTTATTCAAATAAATGCCTAGAAATGCAGTTGCTGGATCACATGGTAGTCCTATTTTCAATTGTTTTGAGGAAACTTCATACTATTTTTTATAGTGATTGTACCAATTTACATTCCCAATAGCAATGCAGTAGATCTCCCTTTTTTTCACATCCTTGCCAACACTGGTTATTTTGGTATTTTGATAATGGCCATTTTAACAGATGTGAAGTAATATCTCACTGTGATTTCAATTTGCATTTTCCTGAGGATTAGTGATGTTGAGCATCAGTTCATTTGTCTGTTGGTCAGCTATACATCTTTGGAACGATGTCTATTTAGATTTTTCTGCCAGTTTTTAATCAGATCTCCTTCCTTCTTTCCTCCCTCCCTTCCTTTTTTTGCTAATGAGTTGTAAGAGTTCTTTATATATTTTGAAATTGACCTCTTATTGGGTACATAAATTGCAAATATTTTCTCCTAGTTAATTGGTTGATATTTTATTTTGTTGATTATTTCCTTTACTATGCAGATGCTTTTATAGTTTCATATAGTCCCATTTGTTTATTTTCACCTTTGCTTTTGAAGTCAGATTAAAAAAAAAATCATTGCTAATACCTATGTCAAGGAGCTCACTGCCTATGTTTTCTTAAGAGTGTTATGGTTTTAGGTATTACATTCAAGTTGTTAATCTATGTGAGTTATTTTTTGTGTACTATGTAGCAAAAAATCTATTTTGAGTTATTATTGTTATTTTTTGTACTGTGTAAGATAGTTTCATCATTTGCATGTGGCTGTCCAGTTTAACCAACACCATTTTCTGAAGATACTGTTCTGTCCTTATTCTATAGTCTTATCTCTTTTGTCATAAATCAATTGGCCATATATTTCTGGATTTATTTCCTATGCTCTCTATTTTGTTCCATTGATCTAATGTCTATTTTTATGCAAATAACATACTGTTTTGATTACTATAGGTTTTTAATACAGTTTGAAATCAAGGAGTGTGATGTCTCTAGCTTTGTTCTTCTCTCTGAAGACTGCTTTGGCTAATTGGGGTCCTTGGTAGTTCCATACAAATTTTAGGATTTTTTGAGAAGGGGTTTCTGTGAAATATCCATTGGAATTCCGATAGGGATTCACAGAATCTGTAGATTGCATTGGGTTGTATGGTCATATTAACTATATTCATTCTTCCTATCCATGAGCAATGTGAAATCCCCTTCCATTTATTTGTTTTTTCTTCAGTGTCTTTCATTAATGTTTTACAGTTTTCAGTGTACAGGTCTTTCACTTCCTTGGTTAAATTTATTCCTAGGAATTTTACTCTTTGTGAAATGAAATCGTAAACGGGATAGTTTTTTATCCATTGAGCCATTCCGTGGTTTTTGATCAAAGGATTTAGTACATTTACATTGAAAGTAATTACTGATAGGTATGTACCTATTGTAATTCTGTTTGTTATTTTCTGATTGCTTTGTAGTTCTTGTTCATTTTTTCTTTACTTGCTCTCTTTCTTCATGGTTTAATGACTTTCTTAGTGTTATGCTTAGATTCCTTTCTCATGATCTTTTGTGTATCTATTATAGGTTTTTGCTTTGTAGTTACCATGAGGCTCACATATAATTAGTGTGTGTATGTACCTGTGCATATATACATCTATATATATCACAGCCTTTTTAGGGTCAAGTGCGGAGTTCCTGCTCTGGCACAATAGTTTTGGGAGTATCTCTGGAGTGCTAGGATACAGGTTTAATTCTTCCTGGCCTGGCATGGTAGGTTAAGGACCTGGCATTGCTGCAGCTGTGGCATAGGTAGTTTGGCTCTGATCCTTGGCCCAGGAACTCCATATGCCATGAGGTGGCCAAAAAAGAAAAGAAAAAAAAAATTATCACAAGTTTAAATGATCTAAGTATTCTAAAACTTTATATTTTTATCACTCCCACCACTCAGTTCATATTTTTAGTATCACATTTAACATCTTTTTATTTTGTGTATTCCTTAACTAATTGTTTCAGCTGTAGTTATTTTTACTATTTTAATTTTCATACTAGCATTATACACAAATAAAATTTTAACAGCCTTTACTATATATTTGCTTTTATCAATGAGATTTTTTATTCTTATATGTTTTCTTGGAATTAATTAGTGCCCTTTCTTTTCAGCTTAAAGAAGTCCCTTTAAAATTTCAAATAAGGGTGAGTTTACTGGGGATAATCTCCTTTAGCTTTTTCTTGTGTATAAAACTTTTTATCTCCTTCACTTCTGAATGATAAACCTGCTGGGTACAGTATTCTTAAATGGAATTTTTTCTCTCAGAACTTTGAATATGTCATGACACTCCCTTCTGGCCCATGCAGTTCTTGCTCAAAAATATGATAGCTTTATGGTGTTTCCCTTATATGCTACAAGTTGTTTTTCTCTTACTGCTTTTATGATCCTCTCTTCATCCTTAACTTTTATGATTTTAATTATAATGTGTCAACATCTATATTTTTGAATTCCTCTTATTTATAACTCTCTGGGATTTTTGGACCTGGATGTCTGTTTCCTTCCTCAGATTAGTAAAGTTTTGAGCCACTGTTTCTTCAAATAATTTTTCTCTTTTCTTCTTTGTCTGGAAGTCTTATGATGAGAATATTATTCCTCTTGATATTGTTCTATAAGTCCCTTGATTTTTTCTTAAATCTTTTTTTTTTCTTTTTGCTGCTATGTTTGGGTGAGTTTCACTGTTCTATGTTCCATATGACTGATCCTTTATTTTGCTTCATCTAGTGTGCTACTGAATCCTCTTAGTGTATTTTTCACTTCAATTATTCTATCCTTCAGCTCTGTAACTTTGTCTGGAATTGTCTTGTATTTTTTCTTTGTTGAAGTTCTATGTTCATCCATTTCTCCTCCCAAGTTTTGTGAACATCTTTACCACCATTGCATTGAATTTTTTATCAGGAAAAATACTTATCTTAGTTTCCTTAAGGTTTTTTCCTTGAGACTTTTATCTTTTATTTGAAGCATATTCCTATTTCCTCATTTTCTTTGACTCTCTGTGTCTGCTTCTATACATTAGGTGAAACAGTCTCCAAATTTTATAGAAATGGTCTTGTATTGGAGATTAAACTTTCTGTTCAAACCTTGCCTAGTGTTTTTTCTTGAATCTCTGTAATTGTCTAAATGACCTGATTCATTCTTGAATGGTCTCAGATGTCAAGGGTGTGCTGAGACTTTCAATGTTGTACAAGGAAGAACCCCAGTCAGCACTCAGTTTTAGTCTGATTAGAAGCCATACTCTCTGGCAACAGCTTTTAAAGAATGCAAATATATATATATAGAGAGAGAGTTTTAGGGGCTAAAATAATAAACCCTGCTAGTCTCCAGCCCAGGCACTCTGGAGGTGACCCATTCGCAATAATTGCAAAACACAGGGCTCCAGATAAATGTGTAAGCTTCTTTCTTAGAGGTACCAATGAGCTGTAGTGAGGTCAAAGGAGAGCCATGCAAGGACGCAGCTAAGCAGTGTTGTGACTGCACATGCCCACTGACTTTCGTGAAAGAGCTGAAGGGTACCAGGACTGCATGCACCTGCTGGCCTCAGCAAGGCAGCTGGAGAGTGCCACAACTACACATGCCCACTGGCTTTAGCAGGAAAGCTGGGGAACACTGTGTATGTGTGCACCTGCTGACTTCAGCAGGTTAGCTGGAGAGTGCTGTAACTGCATGCTCCCACCAGTGCTAGCAAGGTAGAGAGAAAACATCAAAACGGCATCCACCCATGCCTCTGTACCCAGGGAGAGTCTCAGTGGGCCCCTACCCAACCAGCAGGTGCTTTAAAATTAGCAAATTAATCCTTTTTGCATATAGTCTAAGTGCTTTTCAATCTCCTGCTTTTGTGCTGGATCCCTGGGTGAAAATGTCTATGTTTGAGCCCTTTAAGAGCAGAATTTCTGTTTTTTTTTTTACAGTGTTTTGGGTCTCCAGAACATAAGCCCTATTCGTTCTCAAAGCTAGATGTTTGGGGGATTGTCTTTCCATTTCAGGTCTCAAGGGTTCAGGTGCCTAATGTGCAGTGTGAAGCTGTCAGTCCTCAAGGAGAAGCTCTGTAATTGAACCATCCCTCTTGATTGTGATAGTGAGATCAGGTCTTTGCCTCTCCTCAACGTGGCCCTTTTATCCTCTATTGTGGTGGAGCTAACTTTTTGATCTATTTAAGAGGAAACTGTTCTATATGTAGCTGTAGATTTGGGGTGTTGATGGGAGGAGGTGATTCATCTATGATCTTTACTTAACGGTATAGCTCTCTTGAGAGGCACTGAACTTGCTCCTTCCTGGTATCCTCAGCACATTACACACTTGGAGTATTTTATTCATTTATTTTTCTTGATTTGGGGTGTTCTATAATATGAAGGTAATATTAATCCCAACCCCAAGTCCACCTAAGAGTAGAGTACTTCTTACTCACTTTCACAGGAATTCTTTTGTTCCTTTCCCCAAAATTAGCCAACCCTATTAGAATTTGGTTTTCTTTTCTTTGCAAAAGTGCTTTCCCCCATGGAATAACATTTCAATAAAGTTGTAAGTCTTTGGAAACTTTGGGTTTAAAAGGCATCTCATATTGTACTATCCACGTCACATGGTCACAAGGCCTTTTGTTCTATCCCTGTTTGAAGTGTTATCTAAAGCCTATTTATTTCAGCTAAGGAAAGTTCACTGTCAGCATATTCCTTCCTTCTCTCCCTTCCTTCCTCCCTCCCTCCCTTCTTTCCTACCCACTCTCAATAATTCTCTCTCTCATTTAACTCCTGGGACTTGTTACCTTCTTATTAGCTTAGCTATATGTTTTTTTTTTTTTTTTTTTTTTGTCTTTTTTGGGCCACACCTGGGGCATATAGAGGTTCCCAGGCTAGGGGTCAAATCGGAGCTACAGCTACCAGCCTACACCACAGCCACAGCAATGCTGGATCCAAGCCACATGTGCAACCTACACCACAGCTCATGACAATGCTGAATCCTTAACCCCCTGACTGAGGCCAGGGATTAAACCCATGTCCTCATGTACACCAGTGGGGTTTGTTACCACTGAGCCATTATGGGAACTCTAGCTTAGTTATGCTTTTAAGGAAATTTTTAAAACACACTTCATCAGCATTTATAGGTATTATTTTATTCAGAATGTTTGACATATCTAGTTTACCATGTTGTTCCAAACAGGAAATCAAGAGATATTTTTAGTTACTTGGTCTCTCAGAAGAATAAAAAAGAACTGAGCAAAATGCAAACACTCTGCCCAATGTGTTAAGATGAAGTACTTGATATATCTCTGATTATTCAAATGTAAGTAAAAACCTACTTAGTTTCGTAACCTGAGGGAAAGGTGAAAAGCTAGTGTTACTATTTCTTAATGTTTAAGGTATTTCAACCATGACCTCTTTTCAACAATTTCTTGATAATTCAACTTTAAGATTTCCTTCTTCTGTGTATTTGTTATAAAATATAATATTCTTTTTATAAAACCACGTTAATTTATAAAGGAAGACAATATTACTTGTATTTGGAGTATTTGTAATTATATGACACTACTCAAACCCTCAAATCAGAGCTACAGAAAGCATAATGCAAGTTGAAACTGCTGAGGCTAATTCTTGGTAACAACAAAGTTTCTTTATACTATGATACTTAAGAAACTACATTTATTACCGACCATCAAGATAAAACTGACAACTATAATAAAGAGCTAATATAAGAGATGTACTGAGAATGCCACTTTATATCTCTGTCTGTACACATAATTCAATTCTAAAAATTGAATTTTAACCTTACTCTAGCCTTTCCTAAAGCAGAAAACCATACATTAACCCAGACGTTGTTCCTAACTCACAGTATATTTTTATAGAGGTTTGAGGTCAACCAAGTACTTTTACTTCAATGATCTCATGTGATTTGATTCTCTGATTATCTTTGCAATGCAGACAAATGGAGGTATTATTATCATTTTTCCAAATGAGAGACCTGAACTTCAGAAATGTGGGTTAAGTCCTCAGAGCTTCTTATTTCTATAACAAGGATGAGGAAAGAGGTCTTGGAGTTACTGTCTGCCTTATATTACAAAATAGAAGCAGACTGCCTAAGTGTGCTCTGCTTTCAGGCATGTTCTGCAGGGGCATAATGAGACCACAATAGGGTGACTCTAAAAAGAGGAATGCATGTTCTTTTAACATAGCTCTACAATCAATCAATAAAGTGTACTGTTGCACTATTGATTTGGATTTAGTAAGCAAATCTGGATGAGAAATCAAGCTGAGAGCCAGAAGACTTTCTGTTATGATCAGGGTTAAATGTAATAACTAACACAATTGCATTTTTGGAGTACTACTGCTTTTGTTATGAACTGTATTATTTTTTTCACTGAGGATAATGGATGCTATGATTATTTTAAAATGCTTACCGGTTCTTTTTTTTATTTTCTCTCTTCCTTCCATTCTTGCATACATTTTAATTTTTATTTAAAAAAATCAGGAGTTCCTTCTGTGGTTCAGCGGGTTATGAACTCAACCAGTACCCATGAGGATGTGGCTGTTCAATCCCTGGCTTCGCCCAGTGTGATAAGGATCTTGCATTGCCATGAGCTGCAGCATATGTCGGCAGCTGCAGCCCTCATTTGATCCCTTGCCTGGGAACTTCTATGTGCCACAGGTGCAGCCCTAAAAAGAAAAAAAAAAATCAAACCACATGGCAACAAGGAAAAAGAGACTAAAAGTGAAATATAATGACATTATGGTGGTATTAAAGTATGTGAACAAATTTCAGAGATTTGAAAAAAATAAAAAAGCAAGTTGACATATTTATCTTTATCTAAAATACAAAATACAAAGAGAAGAAAGTAACAATGATGATAGGATAATAATAAAAGGAAGTTTTTATTTCAGATGTTACTAACTCTTTGTTCCCTAGTCTTTTTTAAAAAATTATTATAGTTGATTTACAATGTTCTGTCAATTTCTGCTGTGCAGTCTAGCTTTTTTTCTTATTTATGTCTATTTGTCCATTCTGCTCCCGGTAAAGTATAATATTTTCCATCACTAAAGTCATTTCACACTGTGAGGACCTAAGCATAGTGTTAATAAGGTGAATACAGTGATACTGTGGTCCCTAAGTCTCTCCCATCATTGTGTAGTAAGCCGTAAGTTATAGCCACTCAAAAGTGTGTATTAAATACCCAAATCCCAAATGATAAATCCACTGTAGAAAACAACATAAATTCTTTATCTTGCAATGTTTGATGAGAATACATAAGGAAACAGCCAAAAACAGATAACAATATTTTCTTGTCTTTACTATCATGCAAGCAAATAATTAACTATATAGTAATGTTTGTAAAACACATACAAAATTGTATATAGATATTAATTATAAATTCATGTGAAAATTTTAAAGGGTGTGTAATTTGGTGAAAACTCAGGATGTGAATGGAAATGCAAATACCTACTACATTAAACAGCCATTCCACTCCTAGGCAATTATCCAAGATAAATAAAAAGGTATATACATGTAAAAACTTGTACATGAATACTCATAGCAGCTTTATTTATAGCAGCCCCAGCCTGGATACCTTGTGAATGAACAAACTAGTATATCCACACAATGGAATGATATTCACCAATAAAAATGGATGAACTATTAATACAGACAATAGCAAAGATGAATTTCAAAATAACTCTGCCAAGTGGAAGAAGCAGGAAAACATTAGGTACTGTATGATACCAACTACATAAACTCTAAAAAATGCAAACTGATCTATAGTGACAGCAGATCAGTTGTCACCAGTGCTGATACTAGAGATGAAAGAGGAGTTTCCAAAGGGTCCTGAGAAAACTGCTATAGGGGATGGACATATTCACTGTTTTGAAGTGATTGATGATTTCAATGTATATACTCATGTGCAAATTTATTGAAGGGATATTATAAGTATATGTGTTTTATTATGTGTCAGCAACACTTCAATAAAGTTGTTAAAAAATTATAGAACCAGGACCAAATGCCATGCTCTTCTTCCACTTCTTTGATGGAATTATTCCAAGAGGACTTATTCATAAAAGACAGCACTGGGAACTCTGTCTAGTCAATTATGATGGAACACGTACTGTGAGAAAAAAAGAATGTATACATGTATGTGCAACTGAGTCACCATGCTGTGCAGTAGAAAAAATATATATATAAACAAATTTAAAAAAAAGAGAACTTTTATCCATTGTTAGTTGTGTCAATTGTGTAGTCTCTTAAAAATTGCGAAAATTTCTTTGAGGTATTGCACAAGTGCTCAAGAGCAAATCTGTTCAAATAGTTTACAACAGCTCCAGCAGTTTTCCTTGACTACTTTTGTTTCAGTCCATGAGGACAGCTGCCCCTGCTGGGTGTGGCGCTGCTCTTGTAAGGTACTGGGCCCCAGGTAAGAGAACTCCCCTCCCTTCTTGACATCTACCAGATACTTGCTGTCTCAGGCAGCACTCAGCTATAGGAAGGAGAAATCATTTCAGCAACATTAAGCAGAAAATAATTTAGTATCAAGGGATTCGATCCTAACAACATTGTTAGAAGAGACAGATGAGGTGGATTCTAGACTAAACCTATTCAGGAAGGTGGGAATCAGGAAACTATTACTGCAACTCTCAGCTTCAATTTACATACTGCCTATGTATGATCCACAGATCAGACAGACGTTGTGTGTGCCAACTCAGAAGACTTTCAGCATCAACAAAGCCAGTGATTATACACTGGGAGATTGTTTCAAAACCTCCAAAATCTTCACGCTTTCAAATGAGCAGGAAGATGTTTTTAAATAATTAATAACAAATTAATAATAAATAAATAAAATGAAGAAATAGAGGTGTAGTATGATGGACTCTGCCTCACTTCTGCCTTCTAGTTCTTACGGAGTTGTTTATATTTGGTGAAACCTGATTGACCTTCAATTTTCTAGACATTTCCCAGATTCTGGGAAATATAATCTAACATATACAGTACAGGAGACTATATCACAGTAAAAAGATTGCGGATGCTGAGTGCTATTCACCATGTTCACTAAATTATACACTCTACCGGGATCCCAGTCTGAGTCTTGGTGTGCCTAACTGGGAGGTGTGCTATAAAGTATTCCTTACTCAAGAGGAAGGAAAGACATTTATCCTCCACTTTAGTCTTAATATTTTTCTACAAGAATACCAAAGCAGTACTTCTTGTGATCATATGCCTTAAGGGATTTTGAATGAGGTAGTAGTATTAAGATAAAAGATAGTTTTACTTATATTTGACCCTTTCTGCACAATATAGACATGATCTAAGAGATGGATACTGACCTTAGAGAAATCTTAATGATAAACTCCACACTGTACTCGGAATTTCTCTCAACAGTGCAGGTTTTGTCAGTGAGTCATACTTATCTTCTTAACTCTCAGTTATCCTAGAGTAAATTCTCATTTTCCATAAAAATCTACTTTAAGGCGTTTGGCAGATCATGTTTTCTAAAATGACATAATCCTAATACCTATTGCATAGGTTCTTCTGCAATGTTGCCTTGACATCTCCAATTAAGAAGCAGTCTATTTCACTCTCATTTTGAATTTGAGCCACCCCTGAGACTGTCATCATCAAAAATATTTAAAAGGAGATGGCACTCGGGACTTTTCAGACCAAGTATTCAGTATTGGTAGTGTCTGCATTTGTGCTCTAAAGGAAGCACACAACAATGCAAGAAACTGTGAAACCACCACGCTGTAAGGAAGCTCAAGATAGTCATATAGGCAGGCTATGTGGAGAGAGACAAAGAGATGCATGATCAACCCTGGACTGTTCTAGTCATTTCAACTGAATCAATGTTCATGATTAAAGAAGCCATCTTGGAAATTTCGATTCCTTGTGTCAGCAATGGAACTCACAGGGAAGAGAGAGCAACTGCACCTAGTCATCACCACCCAAGATAGCGGAAGTGCCTGATACTAAGGTTTTGATTGCCAAGGAATCCATTTACACATACATCCATCTTGAATAAACAAAGAGCTAGCTCTATGACACAGCTACCAGCAAAACAACCAGAGAAGGAATTAGGCTACTCCACCCATGAAGTTCTGTCTTTCAGAAAGCCATGGACAGTCTAGATAACTGATCTCTTGAGGAACTCCACTTATCCCTTCCCCAACTCTCATTCCCATTCTTGCACTTTAAAGTAGCCAAAAAGAGTGAACTTGCAAAACTCTACATACCCCACCCCTGTACTGTAATAAAGGCAGAGTAATCCATTGGATTGTCAGGTTCATTCTCTCTCTCTCTCTCTCTGACCTCAACCTTGCTGTGTGGCCCTCAGGCATGCCAAGTACCTTCTAGAACTTGGGAGTAATAATCTTGTTCCTCACAGTTCCCGATGGTTTTTCCACTGAAGGAGTCCTACAATCATAAGAACTGCAAGGGCTGGTCTAGTCACAACTCTGACCCCACAGTGGGAAAAAATTCCCTGAGGGCTTGATACAAGTAACACTGACTTCAGCCCAAGTAGCATTGCTATCAATCGATGGGACAGAAACAACACCTAAACTTAGGAGACAAAAGCCACAATAAATTATTGTTGTTTCAAGTCTCCCTTCCCCGCAAAACACAAACAAAAGAAACAAAACCTTCAGCTACATTTTTAATACAATTAAATATAATATATAGTTTTAACATAACAAAAATTTTATGCTGGTATTTTTAAAACAGGACTACAGTTTAGGCATTGTATAAACTTCAGCTTAAAACATATCTTAAAAACATTCTTTTATGAATTAAAGTATTTTAAATATTTTTTTTTCATGCTCTGAATTATTACTGGAACTCTGATATTTCTTATTTGAACTCTTTATTGTTGCAAATTCTTGATTTTATTAGGACATTATCAAATTATATAATTAGCACTAAAATTGGATTTGCAACTTCATTTAGTGCCATTACATAATATTAAGAAAACAGGCTTGATTTCACTTCAGCTGGATTTTAAGACAAATAAAATTAGTAATTTATAAGTAAAGTGGCCTTCAGTTGTGTAACAAAAAGAAATTGAACTGCTTGATCAAAACCAGCTTTCCCTGCAACTAGCAATCCAGAGCAAATGAAAAGACAGTCATATTTTTAAATCATCTACAGCTGTGTAAATAGAAACCCACTAAGTTCTGCGGAAGTCTAATAAATTCTAGGAGCAGTTATTATTATTATTTATTTGCATTAGAAATTTTATATATGTTTAAAACATTTTAAAGTAGATGGTATGAACCGGTCAATTTTGAGTAAGTTTACTCAGCGTCTATCACTCTTGAGCCATCTATTGGCCACAGAAATGTAGGTCAGTGTAGTGACTGCTTCTCTTGGGCCTGACACAAAAGCTCCAGATTTCTCTTTTCTTAGCATCATTTAGTAAGAAAGCTTGTCTGAGCACACACTAACTTGTGCTGGCAGTTAATTTCTGAATCCTGACAGGACAGGAAAGAATATCTTCCTGTGGATCTACTATCTTCTGGCATGTCTGAGGAATCCAGTGTTAGCCTGAGGAATAAAGTTACCAAACATTACTAAATTTCCAACAGAAAGAAGCTGTTCCCGGGGGAAGTTTGTAGCATTTAATTGGAGCACATTTGACAAGACTCCTGCCTCTCATTACAGGCTAATACTATCACCAGGTTCAGAGAATCCTTTGAAAAACATCCTTTGAACAACATATTAGTGCTCCAAGCCACTTCCTGCCCCTCCCAATAGATAAGGCTGACTAGTTTGGAATAATCTTAGAAGGACTGGGCTGACAGCTTCAGGTAAAAAGTGCTTCTAATTTATAGGGCAGAGCTGGGAGGGAATGAACTGACTGTGAGGTCAAGAAAAGAAAGCCAGGGTTGAGGGAAATTAGCCAGGAGTACTAGGGAGAAATTCTCCATTATACCCTTCTATCTGGGCTTATTAAAAGTTTGCCTCACTCTAGCTAGCAGAATCTAAAATAAATACATTATTAATATAGCACTTAGAAAACAACAATCATGGAATACACATGAAAATGGACGTTTAGATCACAAATTCTGGGCAAATCAAGAAAGCAGCTAAGGATTGCTGCTCATTAATTACTATCTTCTCATTATCACTAATCTTTGTTACAATGCTGTAGGGAAATGCTCTACCCTCTGAATTCTAAGACAAGCCAATTTTAGGAAGTACTTCATAATGGCTTTTCAGAAGATTTGGGAAATCCAGGCTTTCCTCTATAAGATTCACATTCATTTTCTGCCCTGTGTAAATTTTAAAAGGGTATGTGTTATTGGGGAAGTATCCTAGTCCCAAAGCAAGAAAACTGTTGGGCTTCAAGGTCCTTTCAAGGAGATTGAACTCAAAGCCTCTGGCCAAGGCAAGAATTACCAGACCCTTATCTTCACCCCACCCATCTCATTGTATTACCCCTCCCCTACCTCTTGCAACCAGGGCTACTCCTTCCTACCCCCTACAAAGAAAGGTATGTAGCCCACTCCT
Organism: Phacochoerus africanus; assembly: GCF_016906955.1. Classification (NCBI taxonomy): domain Eukaryota; kingdom Metazoa; phylum Chordata; class Mammalia; order Artiodactyla; family Suidae; genus Phacochoerus; species Phacochoerus africanus. The sequence continues at coordinate 58,486,140 of NC_062556.1, read as the reverse complement.
CACCTCACCTCTGTAGGGCCTTATAAGCTCCCCAAACCAGCAAGTTTATCCTAGGACCCTTCTTTCCCCAACCAATCAGCAGGTCAGTGGGTATATCATGAGACCTCTCCTCTTACTGGCCTATAAAAACAGACATGACCACATGCTGGCCTGGGCTCTCCCTGATTATCAGGAAGTCATCCCGATGCACCAGCAGAGTTTCTATTCCCAAGCTCTTCTTTCTTTTAACCCCAGTATAAGTCTAGAAATTCTTCTTCTGACCCAGTGCACAGACCATGACAAAAACTATTTATATTGTGGGTCATTCATTTAATCGAAGTTAAAATTCACCACTTTTCAGTAGAAACCATCACTAGCTTTTTTCTACCTCCCTCTCCAAAGTTATCCCAACTCTCTTCCTGGTCAGTGAAGACTGCTCTTCACTCCATGGATTTTGATTAATTTTTTTCTAACCTGTGTTTATTCTTTTTTTCCTAGTAGCACAGAATCTAAATTTGTCAAAATATAAACAAAGTTAAAACAAATGTTATCATTGGAAGTTCCTGTTATGGCTCAGTGGTAATGAACCCGACTAGTATCCATGAGGATGTGGGTTTGACCCCTGGCCCTGCTCAGTGGGTTAAGATCCAGTGTTGCCATGAGCTATGGTGTAGGTTGCAGATGCAGCTTGGATCTGGTGGTGTTGTGGCTGTGGCATAGGCCAGCCGCTGGAGCTCCAATTTGATTCCTAGCCCGGGAACTTCCATATGCCACAGGTGTGGCCATAGAAAGCAAAAAACAAAACAAAACAAACAAAAAACTAATGCTATCACTACATACACTCCTTATTTAAGTCATTTGAAATGATTTGTTAATTCAATACAGAGTTTGTATAAAATACAGTGATATGTTCATATTCACAACGCTGGCAGCAAAATTTTTTGAAAAGTTTACTTAGAAGAATCCAAAACTCTTGGAGAAAGTGTCAAGTATGTATTAGATCACCAAGTTTAACAGAGCCAATGCATTCCATAATCTGCATTTGACCTTCATATCACAAGATATAGTGATATACTGATATAATTTAATCAGAATGGCATGTGTTTAAATCAAAAGAGAAAATCTAAGTAATAAAAATTAGAAATCATACTTTCATAATTAAAAACTGAAGATTATTTTGATAATAATATTTTTAAGGGGAACTATTTCAAGCATTAAATTAAAACATTCGTGGCCGTTTCAATATAAAGGATAAAATATTGAGAGAAAATTTAAAAAAACATAATGTAGATTGAGTTTTATTTTGACTTGTTTCTCAAATTTCACCCCCTCCACGTTTCAATGTATATTTTATCCTTTCAGGAACTATGGCTCATACCATTAAAGACTTTATTCACCTCTGAGTCTAATAGAGTATCTGATAAAAAAACATGCGCGCTCCAAAAACTACACGTTCATTAAAATAACATTTAAGTTAAAAGAATTAAACAGCAGAGGTCTGATGGCTTGTTTTTCCCAAAGACATTCCTTAAAGGAACTAATTCACATTTATTTACATTTGTTTTCTTAAAGTATACACTTACCTTGCCATGAGGAAAGTTTAAGGAGTACTTTAAAAGCATCTAGTTATTGACACTATACTTTAGACCAGTTGGTAAGCTTCATGCTTTCTCTTTTAATAGACAGATTTACATGCTTAATTGAAAGTAGCTTTTTTGTTTTACTCCACTTGCAGCAATAACAAATAAGACAAATATTTAACTGATTCTACAGAATGTTAATTTTTTTTAATCACACTTATCTCCACTGGTGTGCTAGAAATGTTGAACAGCCAACACTCAAAGAAACTAAGAAGAAAAAAAAAACTAATTTTTTTTCGCATTTGCCAATTTCTGAGGTATAAATACTTCCACAATGGCCACTTTGAAGATATACTCTGACACCATCAAACACGTAGTTTGGAAAAGAGGAATATAATTGACTATGCTAAGCTCATCTGAGCTAGTCACAGCACAACACTAGGTAAGTGTTTAGAAGAAATCAGACTTTAGAAGAAATCAAAACAATTCTATAAATAACATGTCTGCTCTACTACTGGAATTTTCCTGGATTATTTATATTTTTATAATGTCTGCAGTAATAAGCTTTCAATAGACATTAAGAGATAAAGCTAACGTAACCTAACCAGATTAAACAACTGAGGTATCAAATCAAACAATATTATCATTGTTAGGTTGTGGCTCTTCTTTGTATCAATTTCTCTGCATTTTACTCCCATAATATTTTTTGGTTGCTATTCATTTAATGTTTACAAAAATTAAAATGTATCATGTTTTGATAATTTGAGAAGCCATTAAAGATTCTCTGATCAATCAAAAGTACCAGATAAGGTGCCATTATTAAGTACTTAAAAGATTTTGAGCATAAGAACTTCGGTGAATGATAAATACATCACACTTAGGGAAAATTACGTTTTTTTTTTTTAATGTAATAATGAAACAACACCAAAAAATGAATATTCACTATTCTCGTAGTTTACTCATTTTAATCCTACCTTATTATAGATGTGTCATTTGAGAGGGAATAGAAAAAAGTCTGTTAACTTAATTTCATCAAAACCAAGGAGTAGTAAAAATGCAAATCCAAAATAAAGGCTACTGACACTCTTGTTTTACTTCAATATAGTTAAATACATGTTTTGTATATAAGTGAATTAAGAGTAAACCATAAAATAGCCTTTCAAAGTTTCCCATTAAATGAAATTTCTTCCCTTCCATATACATATATTCATCTATTTTAAGTCCTATATGTCTTTGTTCTGAAAATAGTTCATGAATTATGTTTTCTTTCTACCTTAAACATTCAAACATTCAAGAAGCCATAGGCTAGACCGTATCCTAGAACCGTTTTCATGTCTTCCCAGGCCTAGGCGATTTTGAACAAGACTGGCCCTGATCTTTAAGTCTGATCTCAACTCAAACGCCTTTAGCCATTCTCTATGCTGTCATTCTAGTGCGGATCCAATTCTAATTCCAATAATTGGAATTCTTGCTCTATTCTCTTTACCCCAAATTTGTTTACTGGTACAACTGTCATTGGTAAACCATTTTAGGACCACCAAAATTAAGAAGGTCTGAGAAGTGGGTCAGACTATACAGTGCCAAGTCTCTGAGTACACACATTGAGGCTTGATTTTTTTTTTTTTTCCTTTTGCTCTTGGAAACCAAAATATGTGAAGTTCTACTGCAAAAAGAATCACTCCACTGACCTTGAGAAAGCTGTCAAACATGAAAGGAAATTTCTTTTTTTCTACCAGAAAGGAAATAACATAAAAATGACAGGTGCCAAGTATCTCTAAATAATAAAATACATTTACAAATTTTTGAAGCTTTTTCTCCTTTCAAAGATTGCCAGGATATGTTACTTCATTTCTTTGTTTGGCAGGTGGACATCCTTCAGCATTATGTTGGATGGTAAGGATATTCCCTGAATAGTTATTCAGATTCAAGAAAGTCTGGCAGGAGTGAAAGTCTTCTTTGACAAATTAATGGTTTAAAGCAGCATTTCTGAGTATTGGGTTTAAATACTTCAGAAATAACACCCTAACTTTTTAAAAATAAAAACTGATCACAATAAATTTAATATGAAAAACAAATGCAAAAGTAAACATAATGATCATAAAATGAATAAGTTTAATATAGAAAAAAAGTTTTAACCTATTTGTCTGATGACTGATTCATACCTTAAGAGTACACATTCACTAAATTATTAAAAGTGTATATAAATAAAGATACTGAATAAAAGATGAAAATATACTCAATTATTTGTGACTGGCACTGACAATAGCAATGTGATGTTTTTCTATCAAATAGGAATGTAAAAATATCAAATCATACATTGCTTAGAGTCTACATACTTGACCAGGGACACCTATTGTCATTAATCCCAAAATAATTAATTAATTTCATTAATCCCACATTTATTTATAAAAGTTTACCATAAGCTATCTAACTGCTAATAGAAGATCACAGCATTGTAAAGCACAGTGAATCTATGCCATAGTCTCAGATACCATCATGGTGGACTTGTGCTGCTGTAACAAAGTATCATAAAGTGGGTAGATTATAAACAACAGAAATTTATTTGGAGGTTAGAAGTCTGAGATCCATGTGCCAAGCAGGACCAGATTCAGCTGAGAACCCTCTTCAGGTTACAGACTACCTATTTATCCTGTGCCCTCAAGGATGGCAGTGAGCAGAGAAGGAAAGCAAAGTTTCTCCTGACTCTTATAAGGGTGCTAATCCCAGTTATGAGAGATCTTCCTTCATGATCTGATCTAATCCTAATTATCTCACAAAGGCCCCACCCCCGATACAGTCACATTGTAGGGGAGTAAGGTTTGGAAGACACAAACATTAAGTTCATAACAGGTAACATACAAAACTACTTAATAAGCACAGGTTATTCATGCGATGCTAGCAATTTTCCAATGATCCTTAAATGTGTAGAAAAAAATAATATTAGGGAAAAAAAAGCCATGGATGTAATATTTAAGTACAGGCATTCAAGGCAATTATTACTAAAAAATAAAATAAGTCTGGAAATGACAGTTGCCAGGACTTTAGCAGTGTAGGAAATTCATGAAAGCTTCAGGTTTGTTTTTAAAAACTTGCAACCAAAATTCTTCTGCAATGGCTTGCCTGTGATCTCTGATCAAAAGTGTAAACCTATTTCTTGGCTTCTTAAGCTAAGTTTTACAATCGGATATGTCTGTCAAGATTAAGGACCTTGCATGCATATCAGTTATAAACAAGTCAAGGCCTTTAAGAAAAGAATAATATCAAAAAATAACTCATATTCTTATGGAAGACATAGGTGATCTAACAAAACTACCAGAAATAACACCATTTTTTAATATATATCTTAGAGTTTAATTTCACTTTTAGGTACATATCTCTATGTCCTCTAAAAGGAATAGCCCTCAAGACATTCAAGAAAAGAGGTTTGTTCACATACATAAGGATTTATAAATGCTTATCTCCAAAGATATAAAATATCCAAGAATAAAAAGAAAAATCACCATGAAAAAAAAATTTCATGTATGGGAATTATAAGAACACAGAGACTGAAAGATGATATAGGAGTTCCTGTTGTGCCTCAGTGGGTTAAGAACCCCACATACTGTCCATGAAGATGCAGCCTTGCTCAGCGGGTCAAGGATCTGACATTGCTGTAAGCAGCAGCGTAGGTCACAGAGGTAGCTGAGATCAGGTGTTGCTGAGGCTATGACGTAGGCCAGCAGTTCTGATTTGATTCAACTCCTAGCCCAAGAACTTCCATATGCCACAGACATGGCCCTAAAAAAGTGATACCAAAAAAAAAAAAAAGATGATATGACAGACATACATAGATGGTGGATGGATGGATGGATAGACAGACAGATCATTGTGTAAATAGGACAAAATCTTGCATTATTCGAAAAAAACAGCCATAGGAAAATAAGTAGAAATAATAGGAAGCTCAGAAAAATGTAATGTAAAAAGGAGAGCTCTTTTTCACTGTCTCTGTCTTACTAATAAGCCAAGACAGTGAATTATCTATATTTTAAATATGAAAAACCAAAGTCTAGATAGCTATTTCTTAAAGTTGTGTTATAGAACAGGATTTCTTAAATTATGCAGAAATCTGAAATGCGTAATCTCTAAAGTTTCTTTTAAATCCCCCCAAAAATGTTATTTTCAATATCGTTACTACATAAGTAAGAACAATAGATATTATATGTTATCTAACACTTGAAAAGTTTAGACAAAATGGCTATTCAAGAAGTTAGCATGATTCAAAGATAATGAAAAGCAAACCAGAATCCCAAATAAGCTAAAGAAATCATATGATATCACTTATATTTGGAATCTAACACGTGGCACAAATGAACCCTTCCACAGAAAAGAAAATCATGGACTTGGAGAATAGACTTGTGGTTGGCAAGGAGGAAGTGGAGGGAGTGGGGTGGATGGGGAGCTTGGGGTTAACAGATGCAAACTATTCCCTTTGGAATGGATTAACAATTAGATCCTGCTGCATAGCCCTGGGAACCATGTCTAGTCACTTATGAGGGAGCATGATAATGTGCAAAAATAGAATGCGTACGTGTATGTGTAACTGGGTCACCATGCTGTACAGTAGAAAAAAAAATTGTATTGGGGAAATAACTATTAAAAACAAAAGACAAAAAACCCATGACATGTGAATATAGTTTCACAAAAGAATATATTTTTATGAAATATAACTATCTTTTCCAAACCAAAAAATTAAAAAAATAAAATAAAATAAAATAAAAATCAATTGTATAATAAGGAATGAAGGAAGATGTAAACTATAAACTTTGGGTGATTCTGATGTGTTGGTATAGGGTCATGAGTATTCTGGCAGGGCATGTTGATAACGGGGAGGTTATGCATGTGTGGGGACAGTAAGCATGTGGGGAAATTTTCCCATCCCTTCAATTTTGCTGTGAACTTACAACCAGTCTAAAAAAAATTTTTTTAATGATTTTTATTTCTTCCATTATAGCTGGCTTACAGTGTTTTGTCAACTTTCTACTATACAGCAAAGTCAGCCAGTCACACATACACATATATAATCTTTTTCTCACATTATCCTCCATCATGCTCCACCATAAGTGACTAGATATAGTTCCCAGAGCTATACAGCAGGATCTCATTGCTTATCCATTCCAAAGGCAATAGTTTGCATCTATGAATCCCAGATTCCCAGTCCATCCCACTCCCTCCCCCTCCCCTTTACTCTAAAAATGAAGTCTTAAAAGAGAAAATTCTACAGTGGCATGTATGAAAAATAAATTTTTAGCAATGTATATAAGTAAGGTTGATAAGCAGTGCATTGATAGAAATGAAATGAATTCACTACACTGTCCTAGAATTTTGAGCTGACATAAGTTTCAAAAAGTTGTATTCAAATAAAAGGTGAACTGAATCATAAAACTGCAGTCACTGATTTCTTTTGTTTTTCCCTAGAATACCAATAAACAGTGAATATACTTCTTAAATTGGAAGTTTGTGTTTTATGTCTTTTTAGCTGCATATACTTTGTGGGAAAACTTCAGATTTTTAAAGTTAATTTTGGTTTCTGATTGATTAATGTGAAGAGCAATAGATTTTGCTCATGTATTTACTTTTTCTTCACCTCTAAAATGTCCATTCTAATTGGAGGCTTCATTTCAGACATTAGCCATCACATTATCAAGAAACCTAAGTTATAGAATAAAGCCTGCTTTATTTCACATTTTCTATAAATGTAGTCATTCTGTTGGCCTTTTTAAGTATTTGAATATTATGAGATATTAAAACTCATGAAAAAACTATAATGTCAGTTTTAAGACTAAGTTTGAACCTCTTCAATAATCACTTAGAGCAGGGATCTGTATAAGTAACATCTGGCCAAAGCCATCAGTTTAGGTATGATTTATGGCCATTTTCCATGTTACAGTGGCAAAATTGAATAATTAAAAAAGCAAGTGTGGCGTTTCCACTGTGGCTCAGCAATAATGAATCTCATTAGTATCCATGAGGATGTGGGTTCAATCCCTGTCCTTGCTTAGCAGGTTAAGGATCTGGCCTTGCTATGAGCTGTGGTGTAGGCCAGTGGATACAGCTCCACTTTGACCCCTAGCCTAGCCTGGGAACTACTCAGCAGTGAAAAGACAGAGAAAGAAAAAAAAAAAAGAAAGAAAGAAAGAAAGAAAGGATAGTGTATGATACACAAAGCTGAAAATGTATACTGAAACGGTTTATTGCCCAAGCTTTAGAGGGAAGCTTTCGGAGAAGCCTTTAGGCAATGGCGCTTTCCTTTGCTTTTCTATCAACTTGCTGGATGGACCAGAAATTGACTTAGTCATTCTACTGATCAACCAAGAGTAATCATTGTACATTGGATCATATTCACATCTACACGGTAGCCTATAGATATATTTAATATCTAAATATTCTAGAAATTGGGTCTTATAGAAACTTTCAGATAATTTCAAATTGGATTTTTTAGAATTTTACTGTGTTCTGAAACTAAATTGAATACTCTGAGATATAGGCTCTAAGAGGCATAATTCACTCTTCTACCTCTTCCATCCCTCAATAGACATAATGTGTGAAATTAACAGATGTTTGCCAAATTGTTAACAAACCTATACTTTATTTCATGGTTCTGTCTGTTAGGGTTTGATCAGGGAGGCAGAACACTAGCAGTTTCATGGAATACCAAATGGAATGAGGTTTTATTAAAAATTGTAGTTAAATCTTAGGCAATTGAGGGATGCTCTAGGGATGTAAAGTTCTAAAAAGGATCTGAAGAAAGCCTTTATCAGCATGGAGTTGCTGGAATGGAAATGTTAAGGTGGCTTTTGTAAAAGTCTATGGAGTTTGTTGGTTCCCTGTTGCTACTCCCTTGGAGAGTTTGCTGCAAAATATCTTGTTGGTAGGTCTGAGCCATTGATCAGTCGGCAAGACCAGCAGTTAGGAGTCAGAATATGATGTGTTGAAGTGAAAAGCTGGCAGGCCACTCTGTACTATTCCTCATAGCCTCTAACCAACACCAGTCAGCAAAGCATCCTGACTGCTGCTGGATGATCATCATTTCGCTAGTGCTCAAACCCAACCTGGAATTATACGCAAAAGAGAATGCTGGGACACACAGTCAAGTATTCCTAAAATGACATAGTCTTAAACCATGGCACTAATGGTGTGGGAGAGAGGAATAACATCCTAAAATATGTTAAATTATAGGTGTGTGTATAATCAAATAAATATTTCAGGCTAATTTAGGAAACTTAACAATGGTAAACACAACTTTTTAACACATCAACTGAGAGGATATATCATAACGTACATACATATTAGATGTTTACATGAATGCCCGAATCAAAAAAGATCTAAGAGAAAGGTATAATTCCACTATTCTGATTGTATGTTCTCAAATATTTTGAAAAAAATACATTGAAAAGTTATATAATCAGCTTTAAAGGTGGGATAAATTAAAGCCAATCCTTATTAACAGTAAGGATATTTCTATGCCATAGTAAAACTTTCTTGTTACACAGCCTAGATCCTTATTAAAAGGCTTATTTTTCCTCACTTTAGTAAATGACATGCATTGTTTTACTATTCAACATTTGTGTTTTAGATTAATTATAATGTTTTTTAATTTGAAAATGAAGATAATCGAAATCGAGGGAAAATACCAGACAGTGGTTTATGTTTATAAAGTTTGACAAAACAATAAAGATTAAAATTAGGAAATAATCTGGTAAATATGGGAAGAACTCACCTTTAACAGAGTATCTGCTTATGCATTTGACTGAAGGAATAGGAGGAGGGCAAGAGACTTCTATTCTTAATATAATTGTACACAATTAGCTATTTTTTCATGAAGCCAAATATTCTGTGTCCAACTTAAATTTAAACATATCCAGAAGAAGAATCAAGCAGCACTCATTATCTCATATTCATATCTTCCATTCATTTATTCATTCCTACATTCACCAAATATGAAAATGTAGATGGGCTAGTTTGTAAGAAGGCACAGTAGAATGGAAGAGGCAGAAAATGACAAATGATGATATATCAGCAAGTACTTCATATTTTTTTTACAGCTTGTTTTACCCATAGTGGCTATATAGCAAACACACCCATTTGAAAGAAGATGGGTATATCAAAAACCATGGTCATGGTGACTTTATGGAAAGCCTCTCACCTTTTCTGGGAGACCTCAGGTAAAGGCTGGTTATAGAAAAAAAAAACTGCATAAAGAATTCGGAGTTCTTGTAAACAGCTTTCACTGCTTTCAATTGCAAATGTTCACTTCAAGCTAGATGTAACGTGCAGCTATATTTTAAATGCCAGAATTATATGATAATTCTGGAATATCAATTCCATTTCTATCCTACAAATACTTGTAAAGTAAATTTACTTAAAGACATACATTAAACAGATTATTTGTGCATTTCCATTTTCTCTAGCTGGATGTTATTTATTGATCTTTTAACCAAGTTTTTTCCTCCCTATGTTGCAATGTTGATTAAAGGGAATTGTGATTTGATATGCAGTATTGCTATTTCCTGTTTCTAAGGAACAGAAAATATCATTTTTATTTTCTAAAAGGACTGAAGTGTGTGGGATGACGAGGAATCTGTCCAACTTGCCATTATATTCAGCAGCTGCACATAAACATTATGTTAAGGGACTGTAACTAATAATCAATTGTAATGTTTCCAAAACAATTTTCACTGTAGCCCATTTCACTTAATATGTCCCCCTCATTCCTAGTATGGAAAGAGATAGACTAGGCAAAATAATATCAAAGTAGCAAGGCAATAAAATTATAGGTTAAATACAAGTGCAACAATACATAAAATAAATATACAAAAATAAATCCCATGCACCATGGACTAAATTTTCTCAAAGCACTCATTATATGGAGATTATTATATAACATAAAAATATGATTTTACTGGTCTTGACTGAGAGTACAGTCTTTAGATTCACTTCCTCAAACTTTATTACATGCTATTTAATGTAATATTGTGATTATTAACCAGGTATTTGTCTTTATTACTTACAGGCTATACTGCATCATTCCATCCTGATTCCCTATTAAAGACCAACACAGTAATTCACTAGGTGCTGGGAAAGTCTTTCACTCATGTTTGCATCTGTATCCATCAGTGTGAACTGCCTTTAGCTATAGAAAAAGCTCTCTCACTCAAAATTATTAGGAGGAAGCCTGTGGCAAATGATTGAAGGATATAAAGACCCAGTCTCCATGCTTCGATCTGAGACCTTCTAGTTCTAGAACTCCCTATAGGATCTACAGATGCCAGAGTTGCAAACACATTCCCTTTCAGTTTCCTCTGCCCAATCCTGCCAATTTTACTCATTTACAGATTTATCTCTTAAATTCTTCGCACAATAAACTTTCTGAATATAATTCTATGTCCAGATGCAATGGTTAGTTTTATGTGTCAACTTGGTAAGGCAGTAGTGTCCAGTATTTTTGTTTAACACCACTCTATATATTGCTCTGAGGACATTTAGTGAATGTGATCAATAATCCAATCAACATACTTAAAGTGAAATATATTACCCTCCATAAAATAGATGATCCTCATTCAATCAGTTGAAAGCCTTAAAAGATTGACTGAGGTCCCCCAAAGCAGAAGAATTCTGCCTCTGGACTACCCTCGGACTCAAATTTGCATTGGATACCTCAAATTAAATAATATTAAGAAGCCAAATTCTGGGTGACCATCTATTTGATATTTTAGAACATTTTTATCAAATTAATAAGTATAAGGATATTCACCTGTTGCTCATAATTGTGCTGGATAAAATGGAGAAAGAAAAGGATGAGGTCAGGTATTCAAATTCTTAACTCAGCTGCCTAAGAAATGACCTGAAAGTGTCATGTCTTGCTTTCACATCTTTCTTTCATGTCTGCCATGAAAGAAATTCTTATCTCCTTTTTGGCTACAGAGCTGAGATTGCTGAAAACCAAATTTAGAGTCTTATCTGTGAGTGGTGGAATTAAAATGCATATTGCATTCCCAACATTTCAGAGTGTCTGCTGTTAATGCAAAGGATTAAATGGCAAGGAATGCATCTTGAAAACTGGAATGGGACGTCTGGGAAAATCCTGGTGAAAGTGGACACAGTAAGGAAGCCCCTATATTTTACCGAGTCTTTTTTGCTAGAAGAAGCAGCTGCTTCAATCCTATCTGAGGAGATCAATCCTACTTTGCCTGAGGAAATTATAATATCCTTCGCTGAGATAATTGTCTCAAAAGATACTGCTTATATTCAATAACCACCCTCCATAACTCCTCTTTGCTTCTGTACCTCAAGTTACATACAAATACCATAGGTCATGAAAGGAAAGGTAAGAGCTATGATACATGAAGAGGTGTACAACGCTCCAAAAGAACTACATGATTTTTCCAATTTATACAGACAGCAATCTAGGCACATGTGTGGGAATGAATATTAAGGGTGAGGGATAAAGGTGGAAGTGCCTAATGAAAGTTGGATCAAGTCAAATGTATTGATATGTGCCCATTAAGCAGAACTTCTGGATATAATGTTGCAACTCAGAAGGTTACAAAGGGCTCCAACCATTTGTTTGGTAGGTGGGTAAAAACATGGTCTGAAAGGTGGCCCATACTAAATGAAGTTAAAATTCCTGAACAGCTTTGGCTGAGGGAGACTGAAATGTTAAAGTGGTCTTAGCATTTAAGATCTGGTCACCCAATCTGGGGATGGTACAAAGGAAAATCACCACAAACTGTGAATAATAAATTTATGGGAAGAGATGCAGCTAGCATCCTCAAAGAGCTCTGTAATCATTTGTCTCTGTCGTTTAGAACTTATAAGAACTGTTTTAATGGAAATAATTAGATCCCTGAGGAAAAAGGGTCAAGTGTGGCACATGATCTCCAAGAGAAAAAAAGGGCATGGTTACTGAAAGTAAACAGCTAAGTCAATCAGAATAATATGGCTCACAAAGACATGCTATTCACTAGTGGATCTCCCGTGTTCCATGAAATAGGTGGGCGGTACACTAAATTCTTATTTAATCAATATGAGGGGAAGAGTTCTCAGTGAGGTGGACAAGTCTTACTTAAATAATAAAAACAGGGGGTCAGAGCCCCTCAAGCAATTCCCAGAGTTGAAGCAATGTAGAGACCTAGAACCACATGGGTGCCAGAAGACCAGCATGGACTCTGTCATTTTAACCCAAATTTAACATAGTTTATCATTCTCCCAGACTTCCCCAAAAGGATCTACAACCTTTAACCAGTGACTGTGTGCTAAAAAAAAAAGGGGGGGGGAAATAAGCCAACTTTTTGAGGATTACGAACACTGGCTCTGAACTACCACTGGATTCCTGGAAACCCAAAGCATCACTGACTCAACAATCAAAGTAGCAATTTATAAAGGTCAGGTGATAAATGGATTTTGGTTCAGATCTGTCTCACAGTGGGTCCCTGAACCCATTCTGTGATTGTTGCCCCAGTTCTAGAATTTATCTTTGGAAGAGACATTCTTAGCAGCTGGCAGCTGCTTCCCTGACCTGTGGAGTGAGGGCTTTATGGTAAGAAAGGAGTGAATGGACGCCACTAGAAATCAATCTATCTAGGAAAGTAATAAACCAAAGGCAATACTGCATTCCTAGTGGGACTGGTAAATTAGTTCCACAGTCATGGCTTAAAGAATGCAGGGTGGTAATTCCCACCTCATTTCCTTTCAATATATCTATTTGATCCATGCAGAAAACGGATGGATCTTAGAAAATGACAGTGGATTATCATAAGCTTAACAAGGTGATAACTCCACTTGCAGCTACTATACCAAATATAGGTTCATTGGTTGAGCACATGAAACACCTGGTACTGGGTATGTAACTATTAACCTGGAAAATGCTTTTTTTTTTTTCTCCATACCTTTTAATAAAGACCACTAGAAGCAATTTACTTTCACCTATCAAGGTCAGCAATACATCTTCACTGTCCTACTTTAGAGGTAGAACACCTCTCTAGCCCTCAGGGAACTTGGTAACCTTTCCTTTCCAGAAGACATCACACTGGTCCATTATATTAGAAAGTGACATACTGCTGATTAAACCTAGTGAGCAAGAAGTAGAAACTACTTTAGGTTTATTAGTAAGATATTTGCATATCAGAACATGGGAAATAAATCTGCAAGAAAAATCAGAGGTCTTTTACCTAAGTAACATTTCTAGGGATCCAGTGGTGTGGAACATATTGAGATATACCTTCTAATGTAAAGACTATGTCCTTGCATCTGGCCACTCTTACGACCAAAGACAGAAAGAGAGAGACAGACAGAGATAGGGACAGAGAGAGAAACAACTTTTAGTGAGGCAACATATTTCTCATTTAAGTGTGCTACTCTAGCCCATTTACTGAGTACCCTGAAGAGCTGCTAGTTTTGAGTGAAGGGCAGAACAAGAGAATGTGTTATAACAGGTCCATGCTACCTTGAAAGCTGCTAGTCAATAGGCCACATACACAGCATATTCAATGGTACAGATAGGGATCTCATTTAGAGCCATGATGAATCACAGCTCAGACACAAAGCATTTGGAGCAAAACCTTGCTGCTCTCTGCAGATAACCACTCTTATTTTGAGGAACAGCTTCCCCCCACCTTTTTTTTCTTTTTTAAATGGACCTAAGTAAAGACTAAATGCTTAGCCACCAGCTAGTTACCATACAACCTGATATGCCAAATTAAGCCATAAATTTGGACACGTAAAATAGCAATACAATCACAAAATGGAAATGGTATATATGAAGTCAGGCTCAAGTAGGCCCTGAAGGCATAAGTAAGTTACATGTAGAAGTAGCCTAAATGCCCATGAATTCCAATCCTGCTGCATTACCTTTTCTTTTAACCTGTACCTTTGCCTCATGGGAAGTCCCTTATCATTTGACAGAAGAAGATAATACTTGGGCTTGGTTATATAAGGCTTTGCACAATATTCAGGTACCAACTAAAAGTAGACAAACTAGGAATATAAGGAAACTATTGTCGAAAGTATTTGCAAAAACCCACAATTAATATCATGAGCAACAGTGGAAGACTGAGAGCCTTCTCCCTAAGAAGGAACAAGAATAGTAAGCTCACTTGTGCAGCTACTGTTTAACACTGTAGTGGAAATTATAGCCAAAGCAATTAGATAAGAAAAAAGATATATAAAATATCCGTATTGGAAAAGAAGAAGTAAAACTTTCTGTCTGAAGATGACATGATTATGATATCCAAAAAGAACCACAAAAGTTATTAGAATTAATAACAAGTTCAGAAAAATTGCAAGATACATGTTCAACATATAAATTTAAATTTATTTCTACTCATAAGAACTGAACAATCAAAACTGATAGCAAACTATTTCATGTGTAATAGTAGCAAAAATACATTGCTTAGGAGTAAACCAAGGCAGTGTATAACTTGCACACTGAACCTACAAAACAATGCTGAAAGATAATAAGAAGACCTAAACAAATGGAAAGAGATTCTATGTTCATGAATTGGAAAACTTAGTATTATTAAAATGTCAATATTCCTCAAAGAGATAATCAGATTCAAGGCAATCTAGATCAAAATTTGAATTGTCTTTTTCTATAAAAGTGAACAGCTGCTCTTAAAATTATATAACATTATGAGTGAACCAAAATATCATCTTGAAAAAGCAAAACAAATTTGGCAGACTTACATTTCTCAATTTCAAAATATAATACAAAACTGTAGTAACTAAAATAGTATTATTGTGGCATAGGGACAGACATACAGATTAATGGGATATAATTGCGAATAAAAAAATAAACCTCTATTTTATTATTAATTGATTTTTAACAAAGGTGAAATTCGGTTGGTGAAAGAATAATGTTTTCAACAAATGATGTTTGGATACCTAGAATTCCACATGCAAACTATTGAAGTTGGACCTGTACCTCACCTCAAACACAAAAATTAACTCAAAGTTTATTAAAGACCCAAATATAAGTGCAAAAATTATAAGACTCCTAGAAACAAACATAGGTCTAATCTTCATCACCTTAGATTAGCTAACAGTTTCTTAAATATGACAAAGGTACAAGAAACAAAGGGAAAATAAAAATGTACTATGAAAGACACTATCAAGAAGTTGAAAGAACTTTGTTAAATCTTTTAAAATAAAATGTCCTAAGTAAGTTGAAAGAAATTTAGGAGAAATATTTACAATTTATCTAAGTTATACAGGTCTTATAGTCAGAATATAAGAATATATAAATAATTCCTATGAGTAAATAATAAAAAGACAAATGCTCCAGTTATGTAATTGACTTAAATAGAAATTCCTGTAAAGAAAATATATACGTGGCCAACAGGGATTTGAAAAACTGTTCAAATTCACTGAACATAAGGCTATGCAAATCAAAACCACAATGAGATATCACTGTCATATTACTGTCATTATTCCTGAGAATCATTTTTTCTCTCATCTGTTTATAGAAATCTGAAGTATACAAAGTATTTAGTTACTTCCATATATTTTAAACAATTATCTTGTATTTGTCAAATTAAATAATTTAATAAATATTTTGTCTAGTTATAATTTTCTGTAGTAAGCTAATTAGTAACTTCAGTACATGGGAAATACACTTGAGATAGCTACTATAAATGCCTGAGATGGCTACAAAGTAAGAGAAATCTTGAAAAATGGAACATTGTATAATGAGAGGTTATTTAACCCTGAAGCCAAAGCTGCGCTAACATTATGTATCAGCGGCCCAAAGCCTAGAATTTTAGTTTTATTAGCTCCATGTAGTGATCAAGAAACAAGCCAAGAACCTGATTAATAATTCACTTTGAATTAGAGATGCTCTTTAAATAGCCAAGGCCACAAAAATGAAACTTTCTATGCATAAACTAGTAGTAATAGGAGAAGAAGGAGGGATAAAGTGAGGGGGAAGAAGAAGAGAAGCAGCTATTAAGGAACTGTTGGTATCAGGCTTGGCTTTGGGTGAAAAAAAAGAACAAAGTTCTCATTTTTTGAGAAACTATTAGCACAAGCTGATTCCCCATGTAAACCTAGTTCCAGAATTCATCATAATTCTTAATCATTAGAGATGTGTACAAATAGTTCAGCTTAACTTGGTTCAGGATTGTTTTTGCTTTCAGGTACCTAGTAGAAGCAAAGCAAAACCCATCAGGAGAAACTCACTTAAAAGTTGACCTCAAATATTTTTTAAAGGCCACATATATTCAAAATAAAAAATGAATAGATGGAGTTCCTGTCACAGTGCAGTGGAAACACAGCTGACTAAGATCCATGAGCATGCAGGTTTGATACCTGGCCTCGTTCAGTGGGTTAAGGATCTGGCATTGCCATGAGCTGTGGTGTAGGTAGCAGATGAGGCTCATATCCTGAGTTCCTGTGGCTGTGGCATTGGCCAGCAGCTGCAGCTCCAATTCGACCTCTAGCCTGTGAACTTCCATATGCCACAGGTGTGGTCCTAAAAAAAAAAAAAAAAAAAAAAAAATCCTAAATAAATAAATGTATGGTTATCAGAAAATACAGTTAAAAATTTTGTTAGGTATGTTAAGTTATAAAAGGAGGCTAGACACAAAAAAATGACTGCTTTGAAATTTTAAAAAAGTCTGTTTCCATTAATAATAATTTCATTTTGGCATGTAACAATAATACTAATTTATATGTCTAGGAAATGAGACTTAAAAAGAGTTTTTATTCTATTGGGTTATAAACAGTGATTAATACTTGAGTACATCTAGCAGAAGAGAGGCAATAATTCAAAGGAATTATTTGATTTTCTCAAGACAGTCTGGCTAGGTAATTATTGAAAAGAACTCTCTGAAAGCTTCTGATACATAATGTGTAATAACAATCCATAATAAGGACATTTAAAAACAGCTATATTAGATGATTACAGGGGGAAAAAAGAGGAAGACTATTCGGAATGACAATACCAGGAAAATGTATGTACAATAGTTCTAACATTATTGTATCAATTATAAGGTGACACAATTACTGCTAGATAGTGATACAGTTTTCCTTTTGTCCCTAGAGTTCCGGCCTAGAAAATGTTAGAGAATTACAGGAAGCAAGAGCAGCACTAATGTATAGAACAGCGGACAAAAATAGGTTAAATCCAATCCAAGCTTAGTAAGATAGGAAAACAAAATTGCTTAGTTAAAAAAACAAAAAACAAAAAAACCTCTGGACCAAAAAACAATATGAAGGGAAGAGGAATACAGGTACTGCAATTCAACCCAACAAACAAGGCAGAATGAAAATGTCACCAGCTTAAGAGGAGATACAGATTTTTACAACTCAGTTTTGCCTAACAACAAAGAGGAGAGGAAAAATGGCATACAACAGGTGTGTTCCACAACCACAGAAAAGTGTACAGCCGAAAGGACTCTTTCTACTCTTTGAAGTTCTGAATTAACTAAAGTTTCTAAAGGCTTGGAATAATCAATTCCAAGAAAAGGCAAAGTATCAGGGATGAGCACCTGGCAGGAGCAGTGATTCTCACAGATCCTTGTGGGCCCAGATTCTGCAGGCACCGTCACTGACAACAGCTTCATTTCAGGAACACATCGAGAATAAAGCCCATGCTGAATCAAGTGCAGATGCTCAGAGAGGACCTCCCTATCACATATATATTATACACCTAAGAAACTCCACTCCAAAAATTAAGGAGAGCAGATTCCCTAACATAGAGTTAAAAATCCACTGGGTCTGCATGGAAGAAGAAACACAGAAGAAAATACAGAATTTGAGAAATGTAATGAAAGCACAGTGAATAGAGAGTAGACTGCTATAGATGCAATTTACTCTGCATAGTAAAGCAAGAAAAGAAAATGTCACCTGCCAGAATTCACACTCAATTTAGCACTGAGGCACTTAAAACAAAAAATTCAAATAGAAATGGAAATTTTGAAGTTCTAAATATGCAAATTGGAGAATAAGATTGGAGTACGTCCGTCGTTGCACATTTCTAATTTTTTAGAGAAAACATAAATATATCAAATGACAAGAATTGCTCTGCACAGGATTTTTTAATCCCTTTACAAGATTAAGTGATTCCAGAGTTAACTTAGTGACTGCAACTTCCAATAAAGTTAAATTACCCAGATTATGAGCTTGAGTAAACTGTCATAGACTCTTGAGGCTAAAATGAACATTCTCCCAACTCTCACAAGTCCTCTATCGTTTTCATCAGATATTATTGAATCTCTATTATCAGTTTTTATAAAATTAGCATTTTTGCTTATTATTTCTATGCCCTGATTCTGACAACATCACTTTGTTTGAGACAATGGCTCTAGTCATTCTTCCTTGAATTTTCTCGATACCATAGGTGTAGATAGTTTTGATTTGGAACTGAAAAGTGTGGGGTTGTTGAGAGCCTTGGTACTAACGAACTTCAGTTTTGAGCTTTTAAATAAGTTGTCTCATTTCCTTCGTAGAGAGTGCAGGCTATAGTAACTGAAGAAACAAAGCTGACTGAAGATTAAGCCCCTTGAATTTAGCTCCTATTTACTTTATTGTACTAGGAAAGGAGGGAGGATAATATAAGGGAATTATATTACTCTAGGGAATTTGATAATGGGAGAATAGTGTTAATGTTCAAATTTGTATCTCTCTGATCTCTTATTTGCCTGCAACAAAAACTAATATTAATAAACACAAGAAAGAACTCTTGCAAGAGTATCAGATATTGTAGATTCATGGGAGCAGGAGCTGGAAAATGGGCAGGGATCAGGTAACTCCTGAGTAAGAAGAAAAATAAATCCAACAACCATGTTTTAACCAGAAGAGTTGATTGCTAGCTTGGCTGCTGCTGTCACTGCTGGAGGACATCCCACTTGGAAATATCTAATTTGACATACTATGACACTTGCCACCCAACAATATTATAGTTACTTTTACTGAATCCTAATAATTTCTATGTGTCACCTACTCCAGAAACACTGAATTTTCTACACCTAGGTCCCATGCCAGCACTGTGCCTGCCAGCAGTTAGTTGGTAAAAAACGATGACTTTCCCCTTTTTGATGTGTGTTCTAGATGTTGGCCCCTTCATTACAGTGATATTAAGCACAATGAGATTCTTTCCCAAAGCAGACGTGGAGCTGGATTTTAATCAGCCCTTTAAACACACACAAATATCTCAATCCTATATTTTTGTAATGCAAGTCATAGTCTAAATTTGAAATTTAATTACCATCAACAGATTCTAAAAGAGATTGAGGAAAAGAAAAAAAAAATTTAAAGGGCAGAGCTAATATATACATACAATATAAATCAAGGAAAAATCATGTGCTGTTTTTTTTTCATTTTAAATGTTGGCCTGGCTGTTTTTTATGACTATTACTAGCTACCAATTTTTTCTTCTTCCTCTTCAGGTAGTACAGAATGTCAAGGATCTATAAAAAATAAATCACATACATAAGCATAAAAATTATTAATGTATCTTGGCTGGTATAAAATTACTGAGAAAAAAATGCCAAATCATAGATTTAGGGAAAAACTACAATATGATTGACACACAGTGATTAACGTTTTTACTAATGATAAGGCCCTTATAATTGGTTCAAAAAGAAAAAAGATACAATCTCTTTTTCTTAAAGAGCAATGTATATAAGAACAAATTCAATGGCTACAAATCATATCAATAATGCTTATATCGAATACTATAAAGAAAATGCTAATTGAAATGAAAATAAACTTAACTTTCCATCAGCTCTTTTGAAAATATTAATTTCACAATAATTTTGCTTGCTTGTTTTTAATAATTTGCTAATAATTAATAAAAGCTAAATATATATATATATATAACTATTTGTATGGATATCAATGGCATATCTTCACATTAAAAAAATAAGTTCCAGAGTGATTCCATTCCAATGAAAAAAATACTTTAAAATACACATATTTGCACATATGTGTATATGAGCCACACATGACCGTGTGACGGGCTCCTGATGAACTAAATGTTACAGAGTGACAGGGGCTGATTTGCGGGCTGGGTTTAAAAGATAGCGCTACTTCTATCTTGCTCTCTCTTGTGAGATCCTCGTTGAAAGCAGCTACCATGTTGTGCAAAAACACTGGTCACAGTGAGAGAGGCTCAGGCTTGCAGCCAGAGCTAATTTTCCAGGGGGGATCCAGCAACTGCAAGAGAAGGAGCCTTTGGATCAGTC
This sequence comes from Phacochoerus africanus, assembly GCF_016906955.1. Taxonomy (NCBI): domain Eukaryota; kingdom Metazoa; phylum Chordata; class Mammalia; order Artiodactyla; family Suidae; genus Phacochoerus; species Phacochoerus africanus. Next base: position 58,465,364 of record NC_062556.1, on the reverse strand, counting down.
CAATCTGCAGCCTTTGAGCTACCTCAAGTCATGCTGAGTGGCGGAGTTTATAAACTGACCCTCCTGAACCCTTCACAATCTGCCTTATGTTGTCGTTGTTTTAAATCCTTAGTCTGTGAGTATTCATTTATTTATTTTTCGTTAGAGATAGACAAATGGAAAACTTGTCTATCCCATCAATGAAGTGTTACATCATAAGATATCAATGTATTTAATTTCACAAATTACTGCTACTATGTGCACCTGAACAGCTGGATGATTCTGATACTAGAAGCGGTACAGAAAATTTGCCACTTTCTCCTATTTGCATCAACACTTTTGAGGACAATTTTCCAATATTTTTCTATCTAATGGATATAATGTGGAACATAATTATGTTCTGATTTGTATTTCTCTGATTGCAAATGAAACTGACCATTCCTTTCTGTATTTATTAACTATTCAATTTTTTCATTATGTAATTTGTTTATGCCTAAAAATTACCTGTTATTCTTCTATTTTTCTTTGTTTTGCCGACTTACAGACATTCCTTGTTTTTCTGAATATGATCCCTGTGTCATGCTTAGCTGCTGAATTATCTCAGCTATCTAATGAGTATTTTTGTCAAGTTTGTCTTCATGAAGTAAACATCTTAATTTTGATATTTTAAAATCTCTCTTTCTCTCTCTATTATGCTTTTGCTTTGGAGTACTCGCTAATTTTTTTTTTCCCATTCCCATATTCTACACTTTTTTCTACTCACTTTATCTTTCATATTTAGATCTTCATTTCATGTAAATTTTGCATTTATTTATGCTGTGTTTTTTTCAACAAGTACATTCATTGCCTTATAAAGAAATGATTATTTAACAACTATAAATTTTATAAAATCCAAACAAATCTTTTTTTTTTTTTGCGTAGGTAGAATCAACAAATTCTTTGAGATCTACATCTTAGAAAGTAAAGAGTTCTAGTGGCCTGACTTTCAAGAAACTATTTTATTTACTCACATATTTTAAACATAACTCGGCTTCAGTTATTTAAGCAAGGTAGTGAATGTGTTCCCTTAAACTGATTTTCATATTTTTTATAATGTTGTACTTAATATTCAAGACTTCAATTAAAAAAAAACTTTAGCACTATTCACAAATTCAACAGTTGATTATATAGAGTTCTATGTGCTATGGTCTTGAACTTAATATCTTTTCCACTTGTGATTATAAGTTGTATTCAGTCTACATGAATTCCACCCATATTTTCAAAATTATTTTTCGAAGGTATTTTCTACTATTTGTAAGAAAGCACTAACAAGTCAATGTTTGAGTATTTTCTATTCATTGTTAATGTTTTTCATCTTTGAATAATGTTTTGTTAGTTGTGTCACAGTAAGGTTACAAAGTTCACAAACAGTATGGCTAAAGTGTAATAAGAATGAAATTATAATTTTCCAAATTAAAGGAGAGGAAATAATTACAACCCATAACTGTATTTGTTTACAATTTACAGAACACTTCTGGATACATTTCATTTTGTCCTCAGAACAACCCTGGGAGGAAGATGTATTTATTATCTTCATTTTACAACTGGCCAAACTTTTATTTTAAAAGCTTTATTGTTTACAGTGAGTTAACTACCAGGATTAAAACCTCAGTCAACATATTCCATATTCATGCTGGGAAAGTTCAGGTAAAAGTAGCATTTATGGGGTATTTAAAAATGATACAGATAGGAACAGAGAGTATTAGGTTAACGAGCACTCTCACAGCCACATGGGGAAAATGAGCTAAGATTAAGTCCTGATATGTCCAGGGAAGAGATATATAGTGTTTGATATAGCATTATAACCATGAATCAGAAAATGTGGGTTTATGTCCTAACTCTTGCACTGTGACCTTAACCACATGGCATTTAACTTCCCTTGGCAATAGTTTCCGTATCTACAAAATTTAAAATGTGATCAATACAATTCCCTAAATCAGTTACAATTTCATGAATTCATTTTGAAATGGATATGATAGATAAAAGGCCATTTTTTTTTGCCAACAATGCAAGCATCTTGTCTGTTTGATGGTGACAGAGTAAGCAGAGATATACAGTATCACTTGAGCAGTGGCAAAACTCCTCAAGATATCTACCCCCTCTCACAGATCCTGACATCCATACATTAGATGTATATATCATTTCAGACATTAAAACATTTACTAACATACAGGTTATACCATACTACGCCATTACTATCTAGAAAAAAACTTTGGTTAGGATAAACCATTTTTGATCATCAGGAATTGATTTAGCTAAGTTCGAGTAAGTTCCAGAAGCTGAGCAGTAACAAATACTCAGCAATGCTAAAGGATATGGAATACAGAATGTTCAATGTCAAACATTTTCTAATTTTCATAGAGCTTCATCTTAATAAATGAATTTTAAAAATTCTCCAGACCGAAGAACCAGACACTTTCCTTTTCTTAATCATGGTTCTTAAACATCTCATGCTCATGAACGATATATTCACTCTTGAGTCCCCTGAAGTTTGACTCTGCCCAGTACATTCCACAAGTACTGTTGTCACTGGGATGGCAGATGATCCTCCCCTCTGTTTATTATAGTGAAAACATTATTTTAAATCCCACTGCTATTTGTTCTCTTAATAGATACATTTAGCCACTGCTGTTCTATTATTATCATTATTTTACTACTAGTCTCCCTTAGTTTTTGTGATTCACTTGTAACATTACTGACTACTTTTTCTCAATGATGAGTGTGAGTTCCTTTCTCCGCTCTTCTTGTGCATTTAGATGGTTCCATGTGTTCATAAGCCTCCTATGTTTCTGACTTCCCAGCCATGACTGTAAGCTGCATAAGATTCAAAATTTCTCCCAAAAATATGTATTTTAATATCCCTTTATCCTTCTGGAGTGAAAGATGAGATATTTGCAACTTCACAAAGATGGAATGTAAATTAATGGTTGACTTGGGATGGGGTGAGAGGGGAACTAGGAGGTATGGGGTGTCCTTTGGGAGTAATGCAAATATTCGCAAGTTAGATAGTTGCACTAATGCGCAACATTACAAATATGTCAAAAAGACACTGAATAACACACTTTAAAACAGTACATTGCCACTTATGTTATTTTCACCTAAAACAAGGATCTAAAACATTTCATCTAAAACTGTACCTAACTAAATATATAAACTATATTTAAACAAATCCAGGCGTGTTCTGAGCCCTGAAGGACCTTTAAAATATGGCTCCTGAAGGTAGAAAACATAACAGAAATGCATTATTAAAAGCTGAGGAAAAAGTGACCCATACTGTGTAAAGGTGGAAGTTTGACAACACTTGTCTGCAGTAACATGGAAAATAAAGCTTGTGTAATGAGCCTGTCATTGTGGTTAAACAGTTTCAGAGATATTTAAATATTTTAGCATCTTCAACCTATAAGGTGCTAATTGGCTTTTTCTATCTAAGGTAATATATGAGAAAAGAGACATAAATGTTTTAGAAGAATTTAGAACTATTAAAGATAATAAACACAGTTTCTAGGTAAATTTTTTTTTTCTTTTTTTCCCTTTTCTAGGGCCGCACCTGATGCATATGGAGGCTCCCAGGCTAGGGGTCTAATCGGAGCTGTAGCTGCCAGCCTATACCACAGCCACAGCAATGCTGGATCCAAGCCGCCTCTGTGACCTACACCACAGCTCACAGCAATGCTGATCCTTAAGCCACTGAACAAGGCAAGGGATCGAACCCGCAACCTCATGGTTCCTAGTCGAATTTGTTAACCACTGTGCCACGATGGGAACTCCAATTTTTTTTTTTTTGTCTTTTTGCTATTTCTTTGGGCCGCTCCCACGGCATGTGGAGGTTCCCAGGCTAGGGGTCGAATCGGAGCTGTAGCCACCGACCTACGCCAGAGCCACAGCAACGCGGGGTCCGAGCCGCGTCTGTAACCTACACCACAGCTCACGGCAACGCCACATTGTTAACCCACTGAGGAAGGGCAGGGACCAAACCCGCAACCTCACGGTTCCTAGTCGGATTCGCTAACCACTGCGCCACGACAGGAACTCCGAACTCCAATATTTTTAAATAAGAAAAGTCTTTAAGGAAAGGATGAACTCAGGGTGCTGCCAGTGAGAAAAAAAAAGAAAAAAAAAAGAATATTCTCAAGATTTTTCTAATACCATAAATATTGAAGGTGCTATTTCATAGACCATTTCAGTGAAAAAAAATTCAGAGAGTTGGAAGTCCTCTAGGAATACTGAGGGTTTTTGACACATAAACCTGTTTATCAGACTCACTTAAAGAAGGAACAGTGATGGAGGGCTATGTGGGTATAGCTTTTGTCCACTTTAGATAATAATTTGATACACAAAATTCAGTTTTCAAACAAATCACATTTTCTAAAAAAGAGAAGGGCAATTAAATTTTAGAGATTTGCTGGACAACGTTTTTCTATAGTTAATACTGTATTGTACATTTTAAAAAGTGGGAGTTCCCATCGTGGCGCAGTGGTTAACGAATCCGACTAGGAACCATGAGGTTGCGGGTTCGGTCCCTGTCCTTGCTCAGTGGGTTAAGGATCCGGCGTTGCCGTGAGCTGTGGTGCAGGTCACAGACGCGGCTGAGATCCTGCATTGCTGTGGCTCTGGCGTAGGCCGGTGGCTACAGCTCCGATTCGGCCCCTAGCCTGGGAACCTCCTTATGCTGCGGGAGCAGCCCAAAGAAATAGCAAAAAGACAAAAAAAAAAAAAAAGCATTAAGAAGATAGAGCCTGTGATGTTTTCTAAACATAGTAAAATGATTAAAATTTAAAAATAATAAAATGGGACGGGGCCTCTCAGTTCTCAACTTAGCACAGGCATTTAGCAGGCTGAGAAAGCCACTCAACTTCTAACAGTGTTCTCAAGGAAAAGGAAGCAAGACTCAAAGGGAAGAGCCAGGAGGCTAGGAAGCTCAGGTATTGGTGAAATATGGCTGGCTGGATATCCAAGCTACCACGGGATAATGTTTCCCTGACCTGCAACCCTTTAACTGCAGGTATTTGCTGTAATTCTCCTCTTCTTTTCTCAACATTACCTGTTGGATTCTTTTGAGTTCACAAGTCTCTGAGACCAAACAAATGCACCCGAGATGCTGAACACAGTGAGCCCATCTATACCTTGACCTCATGTCAATGATGAAATCTTAACCTTTTAAATAATAACATAATTAGAAGAGAGGGGAGGAGGGGATACATTTTTCATATGGAAATGAATTACTGTGAGAAGAGGGTGAAAAATGGTGTCTACTTTAAAAAATAATAATATCTACCCAATTCTCTCCTTCCTTGTGCAATACAAGCCCCTGAATCTAGGATTGTCCCATAACAGTATGACAAAGAGACTGTGACAGAATGATACTCAAAGGCTTCTGATCCCAGGTCTTAAAATGATAGGAAGAATCTGCTTATTCTCATTTGGAAAATGTGATCCTGAGATGCTTCTCTTGGAACCATATCATATGGAGAAGGAACAGAGTGGGAAATAAAGGCAGAGGGAGAACGGTGTCAGAGAGCTCCCACCAGCATCAACCCCCAGGGATGTGAGGTAACCCCACTGCACATACGGGCCCACTGATCTCCGCTCATGACTGTAGCCTAAGCATCATTCCATGGGGCAAAAGGCTCAGGTGAGCAGTGTCCATGCACAGATTGTAACACTTAATAAAACAGATGTTTTAAGGAACTGACTTTTAGGGCTTCGTACTGAAGTAAATTACTTAATAACCCACTCACAGTAGAATGCATAAACAAATCGTTTCATGGTCATCCAATAAAATATGAGAATGCATAAATATAACCATATGGAAGATATTCATGGCCATGATGTTGAACAGAAGAAGCCAGACACAAAATAGTGCATGCTGTTTGTTTCCAACAAGAAAACATTCCAAACAAGGCAAAATCAATGTTGGATGTCAGACACCAGGATATCAGTTACTTTTGGGAAGAGGCAGTGACTAGAAAGGTGAACACAAGGGCTTCTGGTAATCAGGCAGTGAGTTTCTTTTTTGATCTGGGTGGTGGTTTCAAGAGTGTTTTGAGTTATGAAAACCACCAAGCTATGTACTATGAGCTGTACACTTTTCTGCATGTTTGGTGTAACTGAGGGAAATTTATGCTTGAATGCATATTTGTAATGATATAAAATATATCTATCTGATTGAAAAAATTAAACAAAAAACCTGATATTGCAAAACTGTAGCAAATATTTGCAAAAACAAATATTTTTGCACTATTGGAACAGGCACAAATTATTATAAACAAGTTATCTATTTTTCTTTTTATAGCCACACCCCTAGCACATGGAAGTTCCTGGGCTAGGGATTGAACCTGAGGTGCCAGATGCTTTAATCCACTGCGCTGGGCCAGGGATCAATTCTCGGCCTATGTAGTGACCTTAGCCTCTGCAGTCAGATTCTTAACCCACTGGACAACTGCAGGAACTCCTACAACTACTTTAGAAGCGAATTTGGCAATAGATAATGTTTGAAAATATGCAAGACCCATTCAGAACTGCACAAAGCTACTTTCACCTATATGTCTTAGGGAAGACTATGCAGGTGTGCATGAGGAAATACGTGCAGGAATCTTCACTGAAGCATTTTGTGGCATATTTAGAAAAAGAGAACAACTGTAAGTAAAAGAATGGTAAAATAAACTGGAGTATGATTGTAAACTTGATTACTATATGACTATTAAAATGAATAAATCAGAACTAAATAGATCAATAGGAATATATCTCAAAAGCATAAAATTTAACTAAGAGAGAGTTCCTGTTGTGGCTCAGTGGTTAACAAATCTGACTAGGAACCATGAGGTTGCAGGTTCAATCCCTGACCTCACTCAGTGGGTTAAGGATCCGGCAATGCTGTGCGTGAGCTCTGGTGTAGGTCTCAGATGAGGCTCGGATCTGGCGTTGCTGTGGCTCTGGCATAAACCAGTAGCTACAGCTCTGATTAGACCCCTAGTCTGGGAACCTCCATATGCCGCAGGTGCGGCCCAAGAAAAGACAGAAAAAAGACAAAAAAAAAAAATTAACTAAGAAAAAGCAAGTTGTAGACAGATATAACCTATAAACTATTTAAGATAATACTTTTAAAAACTTTTTTATGAAGAAAATATGTTTAGTGACCGTATAAAAATATTTTTTGTGGATTACTGTAAAAAAGTCACTATCTTTGAGTAAGAAACAAGATGAACAGAACTGAAGAGAGGAATACATGGCTTGAATAGCATCTGTGATATTTAAATCCTAAAAGATAATCTGGAGCAAGTATGGCAGAAATATTAAGGTTTGATGATATATTTCTGATAAATAGATGAAAATAAGTATATAAATAATTTCTCTAACTTAAAAACATAGTTGTTTATCAAATACTGATTAAGTTATGATTTTTGCCTATCTGCCACAATTTACAATTAAAAAAAATCAGCCTGAGATAGCTGACTTTGTGTCAAGGTCTAACTTTAAGAAAATATAGACTTTAAATCTTTATAATCAACTTTACAAGGATTTTACTTGACATAACTCTCACTGATATTTTTTTTCAACTGTTTTGAGAGCATACCCTTATTTAAGCGATCTGTGTTCAAAAGCATTTTGTCTGAATGAAACTGAATCCTTTTGGAGAATCCCAAAGGAGATATTTAAAAGCTCACACGTAACAATGGAAATACCATTTTGGTCATTAAGTAGTATATAACACTTTTACGATTGTTATCATGTCCAAGAGATTGTCTTTGAAATTCAGTCAGAACAGTGAACCCAGATACCACCAAAGTCTTTGTGCATTATTTCCAGTTGTGCTAAATGCCAAAGGAGATCCATGAGTTTTGTGACCTGAACGACCTCTGTGCAGCTTCTGAGTTCGGGCAATTTGTTGTGACATTCAGGATTATTTATTCTTTGTTGGTGGTGGACACGCTCCAGTGTCCACTTGAATAAAGTTTCAGTGCTCTATAATTACTCTATTCCTGGAACTACTATCAACACCATTATTAATTTTTAAAAAATCATATTTCCAAAAATTGGAATTACAATATTTTGTAACAAAGCTGCTTCCTTACAACACGATTTTTACATCCTAGCACTTAGGTTATAAACTGATAAAGGACGGCTTCCTTTTTATATTAACTCCTTTATAAACCTGTGAAAAGACTCAGGAGCTAGAAAATAGGAATTTGAGTATTCGCTCATGGAAGTTTATCGAGCTCCTAAAATATTCCAGGTTGTGAAGCACTGTCCTTAAAAAGCTTACGGTCTATTGAAGCATACAATTAGATAACAGGGGTATTACTATGCAGTTAGTGGCACATACTTCTAAGGAATCGATGCATTACTATACAGTGAAATAAGAGCTTTGACAAGTGATAAGTGAGGGGGTCAACGTTCAGTCATATACAGAGACACTCAAAGGAGGTTTGGGGAACGAGTGCCTGCAACCACAGAGGGGGAAAAAACCAAACGTTCTTTAAGTGATATTTGAGACACATATCCATGTTATCAAGCTTGAATCAAGAGCTGAGGGAGGATTGCTCTAGGATGGCATAGCATCATCGAAGGATAATAGAGGCAAAAGAACATACAGGAAAGAAACATACAGTTCAGCCTTAAATGAATATTCAGTGAATGTGAGAGTGGTATTGATGGCAATGGGGGAATAAAATAGGGAATGGATTATCAAAGGATACTTATGAGAGATTTAAAAGAAGTTAGTAAATTTTAGAATCAGGAGTTCCTGTGGTGGTGCAGTGGTTAACGAATCCGACTAGCAACAATGAGGTTGCGGGTTCGATCCCTGGCCTTGCTCAGTGGGTTAAGGATCTGGCGTTGCTGTGAGCTGTGGTGTAGGTCACAGATGCGGCTCAGATCCCGTGTCACTGTGGCTCTGGTGTAGGCTGGCGGCTACAGCTCCAATTGGACCCGTACCCTGGGAACCTCCATGTGCCACGAGAGCGGCCCTGGAAAAGGCAAAAAAAAAATTGAATTAGAATCAACAGATCTGGGCTGTACCAGATTTGCACCTATATAGTATATCTTTCTTCTCATTACCAAGGATTAATTATTCAAACACATTGCTAAAGCCAGTTCCTCAAGTGTTGTGCCAGGTCCCATACTTTCTTGCCTACAAATAAAATTTTTCTCTCTTCTAAAATAATCCTGACTTCGGATTAGACAGGATAATTGCCATCAATATACAAATGCATTATTTTACTGCCATCTTCAAAACAAAACAAAACAAAAAAACTTCTGTTGCCAGTTGCTACCGCAAATCTTTGCTCCCTCTTTTTAGATTATATTCAAACACTGTCAGTTTATAATGCTGTAACAAGCATTGTTGTACATAAACCCTAGCCATTGATCATGCCATAACAAAAGGGGTTCCTGAATCATGCCTTCTATAAACCCAGAGTCCAAAACTTGACACTCAGTTCTATTATATCTTTGCTGCCTAAGAATGCAACTGGCAATGAGGAAATCTCATAACTGCTTTAAATATTCTTTCTGAAAGCCTAGTATGTGTATTAGGATGTTATATACATCATTTGCTCAAGAGTTGGCTTCACTTCTTTTGATAACCAGTTTTTTAATCTACAGCCTAAAGAGCTCTAATGAAATCAGATATACATATTCATATGTCTATTGGGCATCTACATTTGTAGGTACCACAGACCAGAACTTAAAACATTCCCACCTACACCCATCTTCTTTACTCCATCCCTCTGAATGTGCTGTTTTTCCTGTGTTCTCTAGCCTGATGAAGGACAAATGCTACATCCATCCACACAGTGTATCATTGCCTATTCTACCCTACATACCATTAATTCATTCACTTAGTCATCCAAAATATTTATTGACAACTTGCTATTTTCTAAGCAATGCTGTAGATAGAGCTGTAGCAGAGAACTAAAGAGAAAAGATCCCTAGCCTTCAGAAGATTGTTTTCAGTGATTGAGATGAACAATAAACATTTGGAAATGTTAGTAGAAGACTATTTACTTTCCCAGAGGCAGCTCTCTATTGTCGCAAAGATAATAGCCTTCTTTTCCCATCTACAGAAAATTTTTCTTTGGTGTGTTGACCACCATTCCACTATATTCCACAAACTTCAGAGGATTCAAATGGATGCTTTTAAAATGGTCTCTTGAGGAGTTGTGCTACAGCAGGATTGGCAACATTTCTGTAGTTCCAGGCAGTAGGTTCGATCCCCAGTCTGGCACAGTGAATTAAAGGATCTGGCGTTGCCACAGCTGTAGCTCAAAACTGCAGCTTAGATTGATCCCTGGCCTGGGAATTCCATACATCCATGGTGTGCCCGAAAAAGAAAAGAAAGGAAAAAAAAAAAAGGTCTTGAGCTTTTCTCATTATGTCTGTGGGGAGAAGGAAGTGTCCCCTCCTTCCTCCAAGGAACACCTTCCTAATTCCCAACAACTCCTCCATCCCTTCAACCCCTTACAAAACCTGGAGGGGTTTGGTCTGGTCTCAAACAGTTTTTCGACATCTCCTCAATTTATTGAGACCAGATTCTTAAATATGTCACTTTGGAACGTGGCTGTAGTTCACAGTTGCCACCTTTTAAAAAATAAGTTGTAACAGACAAAGAATGTAGTAGATAAAAGACTTGGATATAATTGCTACAGAAATGTGTATTACTAAAGCAAAGGTTTTTAAAGGGTCCAACCGCTGGGGGAGGCAGTATTTTAGAAGGCTTTATTGTGTTCTGCCTTATTTACTGATGATGCTATTTGTCTCTAGGGGCTAGGTGACATAGAGCACAGTGGACATTATTTGATGTGCAGTGTAAAAAATTACTTTTGAATTTGTACACTTTTGGGGAGTACAAATCACTCCAAGACCCCCCAAAATCTGAAATGTTTTCCAAATTTCTATAGAATATTCATATATTCTAATCAATATTCTTGCAGGTTAAATATGTTCATACTTTTCTATACAATAAAAATTATTTTTGCAAGAGTTTAATATTCATAAAAAATTCTACAATGCAACTGCTATGTCAAAGGAATACAGCACTTTGCTTTGTTCAAAACTGTACTAATACTTTTCATTGTGTCAAGAAAATGTGTTATCATGGTAAAGATGCTTGCAACTCAAAATTTACCATTTAGCATTCCTATCGCATTTATAGTTAGTCTACATGTATGTGTACATATATGATGACTTGGTTATGTTTTCCACGCTAGTCAGGATACAAATATAAGAAGTGAAATCCATAGTATTTAATTGTAAATTACTTCCATTTTAATTTTATGTTGTACTTGAGACTTGAGACTGTTAAAATGTATTTGATTGTGGTTTGGATTTGCATTTCCCTAATGGCTAATAATGTTGACCAGTTTTCCATGTGCTTATTGACCATTTACAGATCACTTGGAAGAAATGTCTATTCTTTTGTCCATATTTAAGTGGATTATTTGTCTTTTTAATGTTCAGTTATTACTGAACAATATATTTTTATATATTTAATATATTGTTAGGTATTATGCATAGTAGAACCATCCAGATATATGATTTGAAAATTCCTTCTCCCATTTTATGGGTTTGTCTTTTCACTTTCTTTTTTGTGTTCTTTGTGCACAAAAGTATGCTGAGACATGAACTATTTTTTTACATATAAAATTAGGTCAGTGCCTTTTTCAAAACTATACAATATGGCAGGGATTTTATTAATTTTAAATTATCTCAAATTAAATTTCCTCAGAATATTTTACCTATTTTTGACTTTATGAGTAAAACAAATATTTGATTAATTGCTCCCTTTAAAAGAAACATATAATAAATGTTATTTAACAAATTAATAACTTGAGCTTCAGAGAAATGTATATCTTTTTATATCAACTCTTCATGGACAATCAAAATCATATTTGTTTACATTAAATTCAAATAAATATATTTTTAAAATAGAAAGAAAAACATGCTTTCTTTAATAGAGGGTAAGGTCAACTGACACAGATCTTAATAAGGCCAGATTTGGGATATGAACATGAAAATCTATCCAGGGAACGAAATGGGGAGGGAAAGGGCAGAGTGAAGAGCAAACGCCAGATGTGGTCCTCCCTGCCACAAGAGCTGTGCAAAGTCTTTAAATCACTGTGAAGACAAATTATTTTTATAATCTTGTATACCATCAATCTCCATGTCTACTTTATACCTACACTTCATTAGGTCATGCATTGCGTGGAATTATTATAATTTAACTGAAAATATCAGAAAAGCTTTCTCTCTCTCTGTCTCTCCAGTTTTGAAGGCTCTGTGCAATCAATTTTGAGATGACAAAAAAGACTTTGAAGATGCACATATACTCCCAATATTATATAACAGTGCAATATAGCAGATGCTAGCTACTGTGGTTAAACTTATATTTAAATTAATTGAATGAAAATAAAATATTCTCCCTCAGTCACACTAGCCACATATCAAGCACTCAACAGCTGCCATGGTTAGTGATTACCACAATGGAGAGTGAAATTATTAAGAGTTTCCATCATTGAAGAAAACTCTCTTGGATTGCACTGTTCAAGGTTATAACGGTTTTAACATATATTATTTTAAGCAACTAAATTGTCACCATCTGAAGCAGGAAATAATTGAGAAATTACTAAGAAATGAAATATACAAATCTGTTGGGGAGGAAGAGATTGTACTGTACCCTTCTATGTTCTTCTGGCTGGTCTAAGAATTAAATTGGCATGAGACAGGTGAATAGGAGCAAATCAAACCAAAGTTTAATAACATAGATCCATGAGGGACACCCAGGAAAATTGAGCAACTTGCCAAAATGGTCAAAAGACTCACCTTAATGTACTATCTTCAGGTAAAGACAAAATAGGATATTAGGTATAGCAGTTTGGAACTTCAAATGGGGGGAAGATAATTCACGTGGAGATGGAAAAGCAAACAAATGTGTGCTGGGCCAGACAGACAATGGGACACAGAGAGGAATTTTAACAGATTGTGCTGGTTCCACCCATCTATACACCTGGTTCATACTAGAGTTATTGATGGTGATAGTTCCCTTCCTGAACCAGGTGTCTACATTCTTTTAGGCAGTTAAAGGCAAGATCAGAACTTATTTCCAGAGTCTTCTGAGCCTTGATTGTTTTCCACTCAAAGTAATGTATATGCTAAATGATATTCTGAGGGGGCAAATTTTTCCCCCCTGAAAAAAATCTCCACTACAGTATTTACTGGGAAACATTTGAAAACAGGAAAGCATAACAGTTTAATTTTCAGACTCTTATATGTTGTCATATACTCTATAGTCCAATATTTCTAAAAGCACTGCATATTTGAGAGTGTTTTTATATTTAATAAAATGGAACATTAATCAATATTTGCAAAGTATTTGAATAGCTAAAAATGACACATATGTATATACATTTTATATATATATATAGTTTCTTAAAATAGTTTAATTTGTATAAATCAATTACTAATTCTAGAAAATAAAAGGAGCATTATGAACAAGTTTGGATATGGCTTTGTGAAAGAATCCACAGTTTCATATTAAGATTGCTTGTCTCTCCCCAGCTGCTGTTTTTCAAATGTATCATGGGTTCAAATAGAAAGAGAAACAGAACTAAAAGAAAATGGAATATTAACATTTCTTTCCTTTTTTTTATATATATATTTTTAGGGCCACACCCGAGGGATTAGGAGGTTCCCAGGCTAGAGGTCTAATCGGAGCTGTAGCTGCTGGCCTATGCCAGAGCCATAGCAACACGGATTCGAGCCACACATGTGACCTACATCACAGCTCACGGCAACACCTCATCCTTAACCCACTGAGCGAGGCTAGGGATCAAACCTGCAACCTCATGGTTCCTAGTCAGATTTGTTTCCACTGTGCCACGATGGGAACTCCCCAGAATATTAACATTTCTTATGTTTTTACGGCACAAATCTCCCAAATCATTTCAAAAACAGAAGACCACAAGTAGATAGTCTTCTGGATCCAAATTCTTGAATATATGAGTAACTAACCATGAGATAATTTTGCTGAATTTTCATTAAATTGTTCAAGCCAGTAGGGTGCACACATTTTGCATTCCCAAAATATCCAAACATAGTTTTCAATAATGGAGAATATCCTGCATTGATCAACAATACATAGGTTACATGTATCTTTAGGAAATGCACCCAGCTCAGCACATGCACACACACACACACAACACACATTAACACTTCCTGAGTATAACCTTTGTTTACTAATTAAAGGATTGCCATTTCTTAGAATTATTCACAGAAGGAAAAGTTTATTTTCTCTATAGTTTTTTAAAATTTTATCTCATATTTAATCATTAATTTTCTCTGATAAAGTCTTTCAGAAAAATAAAATAGTCATCTATCTACATGGAGTGGCTTGAAGACTGTTACTTGGGAGTTTATTTTCCAACTGATCTCTCAGAGTTCATTCTCTCAATCTGAACGACTAAGTAGATTCTCCATTCCCCTACTGGTTTATCAAACATATCCACAGGTCCATTTATTGTAGAATTTTAGGAGCTCCTAAATATCTCCAAAGACTGTCTTACATTCTGCCTTTAGGTAATAAATTTTTCAACTCCACTCCAAGGAGAAATAGTTTATGAACTCTGTCCAACAAAACTAGCTTGCTAGAAGCAAGTGGAGTTTGAAGAGTAGACTAGAGAGATTAGCCTAAAACACTGAATATTGCCTTAGGAGGACGTGTCAGAAATGATCATAAAATAGGGAGACAGGAGTAATGAGAGAATAACTAGTAAAGAAAGTAGAGGGAAAGAAAAGTAGGACAAGATAAGATAAAAAGATGTGGAGTTTTCCAGTGACTACCACACAAATTTTCGGCTTTACCTTTTAGAATCAGATCTCCAGTTTCAAATTTCCAATTTTAATTTTTTATTTCAAATATTAAAAAATTGGTAAAAATCAAAATTTTTCCTTAAGACCTATAATTTTACTACATAAAACAGTCACCTGTGATGTTAAATAAGACTTAGTGATAGGTTATATATACCCTTCCAGACTTATCCCTTCTGCATACATTTAATATCATTAACTAGTTATTTGTCATTGTATCCCATCCCTTCATGCATCCTCTAACATCCTATTTCAACTATAGCAATTAAGTCAGCAATGTTTCAATAATTATTGCTTTCTGTGCCATCAATTTTAAACTATGCACTTTCTAGTTCTTAGTATAGCAGACATAAAACATTTGTTCAAAGTGATTATTTCATAGTGATTACTCTTTAATTATTCTTCAGCACACATTTATTGAATGTTCAGTTTGTGCTATGTACTTGATGGACATGCAGAAGTCAATGATCGCTGACCTCTAGTATCTCCAGCTAATTTTATCCAATTCTGAAGGAAACGCTCTAAATATTGTATTTTCAACAACATTCTTGGGTTCCCTAATCAAGAATCTCACCGTTCACACAGCAAGGGCATCAATTTTTACGTTTTCTGTTTTAAATGACCACACTGAACTCACCAACCTATTGCCTTATAGCCCATGGGACTCCATGAGTCATACTGCACTCATCCTTATAGTCACTGGATAAGCCAAACTTATTGCAGATGGACTTTGAAAGTAAGGGAAGCATTTTCTTTAATACAGCATGAAGTTTGAAGGCAGCTGCTGCCAGAGCTCTTAACTCTCAGGGAAACTATGAAAGTCTCATTTTTCCTCCATGTGCTCTGTCAAAAGTTTTGCTGCAGACGTGTTCTAACGATAGCTGCTGCTGCTTCTGGTCAATGGTCATGGGAGGAGGGGGATGCAGGGAGGGGAGAACACTCTTTCAACATGTATGGTTCTTCTTATTGGAGAGGAAAAGCTTTTTACAAGTTTGCCAATTGTGTTCTTCTCATATTATAGGTAAGAATTATGGTACAGTTCCATTCCTAAACCAACCCAATAGAGAGTAATGAGACCAATGTACACACCTTAGACCAAAAGGATTTTATTTCAAGGACCAAGTTCTACTTTCCCAGAGGATTGTAGCCACATGGAGTAGGGCAGATTCTTAAGAACAAAACAAAACAAGCAAATGAAGGATTGATAAAATTATGGCTTCGTTGAGGAAGGAAAAGGGAAGGATATACTTTGTGGTGAAGGCTGGCAACAGCAGGGTCTTGTACCTTCTGATCTGTCACATATTCTCCATCTGGCAGGTCTTACTAAACCATCTGTTTTATCGTTTCAAACTGCTGAGAGGGACTATTTATCCTGCCTAAAATTACAGATAAAAAAGATCTACGCATTTAGTCACCAATAAGACTATCTTCCTAGACACTAGTATTCTCAATCATTGAAGTCTTTTTTTTAAAAATAAATTTCAGTTCCAAAATATCTTCTCAAACCTCTCACAGCTGTAGAGCAAAGAAAGACAGAGCCTGACTTAATAGGCACAGATTGTAACAAAAATGACTGCTATTTCCTTAACCACTTTAATTGTATAAAGTTAAAATTTTTATTCCTGCTTCATTGGTAAAGTAGTTGGGACTGAGGGAGTATAATAATGGGTCTAATAGCTCCATTACTCTATCAAAATAGTTCCCTTCTTTGTTGTCTACAAGGCCAGGGAATGTTTACAGAGCAAATGTCCTTGCTAAACACACAGAAGCCGCAGTTAGTGCTATGCAGCCAGTGAAAATCAGATCTGAAACGTGAACCCAAATTCTCTCATCAACTTCTATGCTCCTCCAGGACAACATTTTACACAGAAACCATTATAACTGGAGGTTCATGGGATGATTGCTTTCACCAAAATTACCTTGAATTAATTAGAAAATATCTGCAGTTAAGATACTATAAACAAAGAGGAACAAAAGAGCATTCCTTACCACCCAGTTCTATAAGGTTAAGTCATAAACCACTTAACCTTCCCATTGTTGCTCAGCAGAAACAAATCTGACTAGTATCCATGAAGTTTGATCCCTGGCTTTGCTCAGTGGGTTAAGGATTCGGTCTTGCCAATGAGCTGTGGTGTAGGTCACAGACGTGGCTCAGATTCTGTGTTTCTGTGGCTGTGGCATAGGCTAGCGGCTATAGCTCCGGTTCAACCCCTAGCCTGGGAAACTCCATGTGATGTGAGTGTGGCCATAAAAAGCCAAAAAGAAAGAAGAAAGGATGAGGCATCCTGAGCTTTGGATAAACAGTCCCTTAGATAGTTAAATGAGCATCCCAGGAAGAATTTTAATGACCCTAGATTCCTGCATCTTCCCTTTCCTAGAAAAGCACTAAAATCATTAACTTGAGATTTCTGTCTTTTGTGATTAGCAGTGATCTGTTACCAAGACATATACTTGACTGCATGTATTTTCTAGACAAAAAAAGTCATATAAAAACTGGCTGATCCTCCACCTCTTTGGAACAGTTCTTAGGGCTACCTGAGTGGCTGTTTTCTGGGCTACAATCCTTAGTAAGACCCGGAATAACACTGAAACTCAACTCTTATATTATGTGTTTTTCTTTAAGTTGACAATATAGAAAGAATAGGCTAGAGAGAGTCACAAGAGGCCATCGGTTCCATCCTAAAAAGCAAACTGCATTGGATAAGCTACAGAAGCACTGTCTTTTTTTTTTTTTTTTCATCAGTCAGAGAGCTGACACCAAATTAAAAGGCTTAGAGAGCTAAGTGCTAGAAGTAAGAAACCCCATAGAAGAGAATAGATTGATAACTTCTCACACGGAGAGAGTTATGAGAGACTCAGTCAACTGGGTGTAGGAAGAACCAGAAAACACATGGTTGAACTTTTAATGGCTGTATGTATATACGGCAGAATCCAAAGGTTCTCCAACCAAAAGAACTGTAAGAACTAGGCAATATTTTCCTAGGATTGTCACCAAGTGATTGGGAGGCAGTATGCCAAAAGATGGAGCTCAGGGAAGAAGATCTGACAGAGATCTTCCCTCCCAAAGGTATGAGGTAAACTTGCAGAGGCAGGAGATCAAAGCTTAGAGAAATTACACAGGAGATCATCTACCCAAGAAAGTAATGATCATTATTCATTTACATATACATTAATTTATGCATTTATTTTTCCCACCTTATAACATTAACAATCACTTATCAACTATATATGTTATGCCAGGCATTGTGCTACATGTTTTAAAACATTATAAGACTAACACAGTAACTCTAAGAACTCAGTGTAAAAAACTGAGACTTAGAGGATTTAAGTTACTTGCCCAGAACCATGAATTAGTAAGCAGTGGAATCATAATTTGAAGCTATGACAGACCATAATATCTGCACTTTTCTCTAAAAAATTCAGGAATACTGCATCCTCCAAAATATGTGATATTCTTATATATATGAACAAATTAATAACGAATTATATATTGATATATGTGATGTAAACTGATAGGCTAATGTAAAAAGTGGGTTCATATTTAAAATCTTCTAACATTGCTTATGTTCCTTAATCAGAATTCTATTGCCCAACTGTAATAAGAATTTGCAGAGGTTTAATTTTTGGAACATGTGATTAGTGTTTGTTTAGTATAAAATACGGAATTATACAACTTCAAATAAAAGGAAATGCATTGTTATGTCCTTAGAGATAGTATTTCCATTTCAATTATTTTGATAGCAAAAGTGATTAAAATATTAGAACACATGCTGGCAATATAAAAGTGCAAATAATATTTATTTCATTCAGAAAATCAAATAAAGAGAAAACCTCAGGGTTTTTTGTTTGTTTGTTTGTTTTCCAAGAGTAACAGATTACCATGTCATCGGCAGCAAATGATTTTAGGAACTGTTGATAGTCTAATCAATTTGACTCAGTAGGAATTAGAAATACAATTAAACAGGTAAAGTTAAAAATAAAGCTGATATAGCAAGGACCTGAAAAATGTGCCACTTTTGCCTAAGTTATCATATGTTTCTTGCGCAGTGTGTTACACACAACCTCTTAAATTAATCCTCCTACAATGTAAGCTGCAAATAATATTCATGTTAGTCAAGGTTAATCTTGGCTCATTAGAGGACTGAATTCAAATTGCCTTAAGCCAAAAAAGAAATAGAATAAAAGGACAAAAAATAAAGACATTTATTAAAGGGATGCAAGTAAAGGATCCAGCAGTATTTCATGGAATTCAAGGGCAGGCAGTACATGCAGACCTCCTGAGGGCTGAGAATTGAGAGGTGGAAATCTATCAAGGATCAAAGCTTCCACATCATCAGTCTCTCTCTCTCTCTCCCCCTGGAGCCGCATGACCTCTCATCTCTACTTTGCCTACTAGCAGACTTTGTCTGCTTCATTCTTTTCTCTGTAGACTGGCTCTCTCTACTCCTCAGCATACAAACACAGCTCTGCAATTTACATTATCTTGAGTGCCACGACAAATGGAGATTTACAAAATTATTGAAAGTTTTTAACTTCCTGAGACTACAATATAATTGATGTGATAAAGATGAAACCCTCTTCTAGGGTGGATATATTAGATATGAGATTTTATAGCCAGTAGTTGGGAAATAGAAAGCTCAAAGGAAACATTCTCACCATTAGATCAATACAGTGGACAATAATACATCCAAACTTTTTTGACAAATATGATGAAAGGCACTGTAAGCAAACTCTTCACTGCCAAATGAGCGCTAGAAATAATCAGTTCTTTCCTTTATGTGTGGAGTTACCTCTCTTCTACTGAATAATTTGAGAAAAACAGAGAATCTGATAAGGTATCGCAAAAAAATGAAAGACAGTGTTGAGTTTCAAAAGGCAAATGTCTGAAATTTATAAAATATATATCCAGAAAAATGAATTTGGACTCTTTCTTGGATCTGTATTCTTCATTTCAGAGGGGACAAAAATTCTCTCATTTGTAATGAAAACTAGTGGGATATATGAATGTCCTTGCCAAGGGTCCTTAGTACTGTCCCTTCTTTCATTCCCAAGACTGAGCATCATAGAGTCAGGCTAGAGATATGAGGAAATACTAACCCTAGCAGTGGACTCTGATGCCTGTCTTTGTGGAGGAAAAAAGACTTAGCCACATTTCCTACAATCTCCTTTGTCAACAGAGGGGAAATGGAACCATAAACAAAATGAAAATCCAAAACATTTGCAAAGAATAAGAGCAGTCATCTTCAAATGAACAAAAATAACTGTTACCAGAATTTCCATTGGCATATATGTACAAGGCAATGAAATGGCAGACATAGGATTCTCTTTTAAGTATGAGGCCTATGGTCATATCCTGAAAAAAGTAAATATATATACTAGATAGTATGTTCAAGTTACAGAGAATAGCTCAAGAAATTCCAAGGTCAATTAGTTAGGTCACATCCAATGACCTCAGTGTATTATTATGATATAAATAGAAATTATAACAATAAACTATTCATAAATACCTATCTATGAACTGTTAAAAATTTTATAAGTGTTTGATTTCTGAATGATAAAAACAAATAAAATTAGAATAGATAGAAACAGAAATACACATAGAAAATAAAACACATAAATACTTTGAGTGAACCTTTTCCTTATTGCTTAGGAAACCTATCTTATTTAGATATGGGAAAAATTAGATGAAAACCAAACACCCCAAAATTTATAGACAAAATAGAAAATGTATTTATTAAAATTCCAATAGAAAATGACTAGGTAACAGAAGAATGTGACCACAAAGAAAATGGAAAGAGTAACAATGATTTAAAGTTCTATAAGACAAATTCAAATAACTGCCCAAGATTTGGAAGGACACTAAACAGAACATAATTTTTTTTTAAATTTTCATTTTATTTATTTATTTTTATAAACGAATTCTGATCTTTTGTAGCTAGACAGGTAGGAGGAGATGAAATAACAGCCGACAAATATCAGAAAAGCAGAAAAAAATATATTTTTCCCAGAAGTAGAAAACTAAATTCGAAGGAACTTGAGATAAAATATCTATATCATAGAACCCAAAATATGAAAAAGGATATAGAATGTGAAAATCAGCATTTGATAATTCCTTTGTGGAATTTTTTTTTTCAGGAAATAATCGATAATGTAGAAAAATTTTGAGTTAATACTTTATGGAAAACTTCAAAATGGAAACATAAGGCTGTCATCTCTGGAATGACTACTGGAATATCATATTCTCTAATAATAACATGTTATTTTTTTCCTGATGTGGAGCAATACGAATATCAGAGGAGCTATCTTTGCAGTAGTGTTCATGTCATATTTGTTAATCAAATACCTAAAACTAACTTCAATTTTAGCAAATACAGAGAATAGAAAAACACATTAATGATTTAATTAAAGAACAAGCAGAAACAGAATTGGGATGTTTTAAAGGGCAATTTAACAGGTTTCTACATTAAGAAAAAAAAATTAGACAGAGAACTCTAATAACTAAATGTGGCATGTGGACTTTGTTTAAATCCTTACTAAAATAAATCAATTTGTAAAAAATGAGGAAAATGTGATAAGAGAACAACAGGGTTAAAAATATCTATAACTTGAAAGGCAAATACCGAAGATTATGGGTCAAAGGTCTTGATCCATGTGAATTTGTTTAAAATTCTTTAGAGAAAAAAAGGACAAGTGAAACAAATGAAGAAAAGTTAATTGTTGGCCTTTTGAGTCATGTACATATAGGGTTTAATTTACAAATTTTCCTACTTTTCTATTTGGTTATTTTAATAGAAAATGATAGATAAACAAAGGTGATTAAGAGAAACTGTGGATTACAGCCTAAGCAGTTCACAAATAAAATATTATAGCTTATCATAGGCTTATTAGAAAAAAATGGACAAAATTTTAGTATCAGGAATCTCTGAAAAAGACCACAAAATGACAAACTAAAAAATGCAAATTTGCAAAGATATTATGAGCAGTTAAGGTATTTGCTGTCAGCTGAAATTGCAGCATCATTAAAATTAAGCTGGCTCTTTGAGAAGATAATAACATATACATAATTTTTAAAAGTTTGAGAACAATATAAGACATGCATGTATAAATGCATATGTTAATTTATAAGGTATATATTTTAAAGTTAAGATAATAGTGCAGACACCTGAATTCCAATACATTTGTGATTACATATATACGGATTATTTCCCATTAAATTATAATTTACTATAATGAGGTCAAACAAAATAGAGGCAGAACAGTAAGTAAACCTAAAAGAAAATGGAAACGTAGTACAAGTTCAATTCCAATTAAATGCTTATCATACATTATGAAACCTAAAAATATGACTTAATAAAGAAGCAGGAAATCTTCATGAGAATTTTATTTTATGAAATATGAACTCCAGTTTAAAAACTACAGATTGAGAACATGCTGGAATTTATACTCACACAAATAGTTCATAAAAGGAAAGAAGAAAAAGATGTACTGAAGTACACAACACAAATATAAGAGTTCATATATAACCTCGGTGTAAGACTATTTAAGGGAACTATCTGTATTCAGAAACTCTTAAATGTATTCACAAGAGAGAAACGAAGCAAAAGACTTACCAGTGAGACTGACTCTTTCCAGGGGAGACCCAGGTGGGGCACTTGTGCTCTCAGCCCCTGATGGCTCGTAAGTCCAGCTACACCTGATGTTGCCACAGATGTATGTTCTGAAAAATCCGATTAAAAAAAATTGATTTCATGAAGTCCTTAAGAACATAGTATACAAATTAAGAAACTGAAAAATAAAATCCATAGACTTGCCATTACATCCAGGGATCTAATGATTAGTAACAGGAATTCCAAGAACAATGAAAAAGGAGTATTTAAAGTATTGATACAAATAAGAAGGACACATCTGTCAGCAGCAGTTGTATCATGAAAATCAGGAAATACAGCCATTCAAGGCCTTACCTGTCTTTATGTATGTATGTATGTATGTATGTATGTATGTATGTATGTATGTATTTATTTTGCCTTTTAGGGCATGCCCGTGGCATATGGAAGTTCCCAGGCTAGGGGTCTAATCAGAGCTGCAACTGCAGGCCTACACCACAGCCACGGCAATGGGTGTAGTGCAGCCAGGATCCAAGCTGCTTCTGTGGCCTACACCACAGCTCATGGCAATGCCAGATTCTCGACCCACTGAGCGAGGCCAGGGATCATACCTGCATCCTCATGGGTTCTAGTCAGATTCCTTTCCACTGCTCCACAAAGGGAACTCCCTTACCCCGTCTTATGACTACCCCTCCTATCACAATTCTCCTATTATCTGGTAAAATGAAGAAACAGGAGGACATTTTGGGATCTAGCTGAGAGATAGCAAGTTAGAACTATGTAATACGTATAGCAAGTTTGAAAAATGTATTCTATGGAAAAAAACAAGTGAGAAAAATTTAAAATCCATCTTTTAAGTATAGGAAGTATCTCTTTTTATTAAATTTAAATTTATATGCTTAAAAATTAGATATTTCAGGTAAATTTAGTGAGATTATAAAAAACTGATGAGTAGACAAAATACTAGAATTTTTATTGAGAAGTAAATTCTAATGTTTTTCAGATTTTAATAAAGCAGACATTAAGGAAAATGTGAACTTTGAATTAAAAGAATGAATAATCACTTTGATTAATAGACAATTTATGAAAACTAGTGAAATATGATATACATTAAAATTTGAAATTCATGCTGATTTGGCATGAAATATTGGCACTGAGAAAGATATTAAAATTAAAATATAGCACAAAGGTAAGAATATCTAAAACATAGTTATTAATAACAGACTCAACTCAAATGTGTTTTGGACTTGTCACTGCTTGAGAATATAGGAAATAATAAAAAAAAGTACAATTCACATGTGAAAAAGTGATGTCTGCAAAAATTTGACACCAACAGTCTTACATATTTGCAATATATCATCAGTACAACTTTTGAAGCTGAAAGATATTAGACAAATCATCAAATGATAAAAAAAATAAACTTTGAAATGCCATGTTAGAAAAAATGCTAAATTCATTTTAATCTATCTAAGAATACATTAAATATCCTTTGTTTAAAAATACTGTGTGCTTATAGAATAATCATTTAGGTAAAATTTAATAAGAGAAAAATAAAATAACCATTTGTGATTATAGATCACTTTGGCAAAGTTTTTCCTTCTCAATTTTAGACAAGATTTTAATGTCTACAAGACTTGAAGAAAAGAAGTAGCTGAAAATGCCTACGATTCTCTGAAGCACAAACTTATTTGTAACTTCTTTTTACAGTATTTTCATCAGATTTCATTTACTCAGTAATTCTTTTGTTCCGGGGATGTGTTGCATAAGATACTGAGATTAGACAGACCAATAAACACTGCCCTCAGGATTCTCAATCTAATACCAATAATATATGTTAAGCAAATAATTATAATAAAGTATGATGTTATAGTATATGTGTCAATGTGTTCTACTTAAAAAAAAAAAATACTGGAGCAGACTTCCTAGAGAAATCGTGTTTGATTTGAATGTTAGTGAATAATTAGGAAATCACTGTATGAGTGAGTTCTGGAGAGAAATTTGCCTAGACTATGTACAGAGTGGCATGCTACCAACTTGGGGAGACCACAGCCTGTTCAGGGAAGTATGTGAAATTCAGTGTCAGTGGTCTTCATGCCTTTTTGGCCCCCATATCAGCCCCCTAAATTTTGTAAAACCATATGCCGCCTAGGTCACTTCTAAGCTGACCTCTAGAACTTTACTGTATCTTTTCAATATAAACGTATTTAATTGGAATTACATCAGTCATTTAAATATATGCAATAAAATCTAAATATCTTATAAATTTGACACCGCTATTTTACACTTAAAAAACAAAAATAAAAACATAAACCTTTCGCAGTTAGATATTATCCCATCACTCTTTTTACTCCTTGACCAAACAAGTCCTTTCTATTTCTTTCATAGATAGGTATCATTAAGCAATACACATTTATGCTTTGAAGTCCTTTATTAGTGACCGCATTAAAATGACACCTGATTTTTATATAAAGTAAATTTTAACTCAATTTCTATGATCATAAGCATCTAATTTTTAAGAAGTTCAATGGAATTGGGTATCATTGAAACTATTAGTAGTGCATGACAAATTAAAACAATATAATTATGTCATAGTTTTTGTTAAATATTTATTACAATAATTTTAAGTTTTAAAAAATAAATCTCTTAGTGAGACCAATAAGGCTTTTTTTTTTGGGGTCACATGTACATGAATGATTACTACTTATTATTAGAATGAGACAATCTTCAGCACCAATTTTATTCCTATGTTTCTTTCCTTTTCTTTTTTTAGCTATGTGTTGAGAAAATGTGTTCACAAAAATAGATGTTAGTGAAAGCCATTTCATCAGAGCAAGGTTTCTCAGTTCTTTAAACTTCTTAATAGCTCTATGCCAAAAGTTACACGGCTATCCATCTTCAAAATTATTTTTAATAATCTATCATTTGACAACTTTATTAGGCTTTCCTCCCATAGTGTTGAAAGTAAATAATGGGAAACCTGAACAAGAGGATTTATTATCTCATCATTAGTGTCATTCATTTTTGCAATATCAAACTTAATACTTTTATTTATATCCGAGGGTGCCTCAGTTATCTGCCCTCTGGATTAATGCACTATAGATAGGGGAACCATATAGTTTATCATCCAAATTGAGAATAAACATGGGCTATATTAATAAGTAAGCAAGGGAAACAAGCATAATCTAGACCGACACTGGGAAATCAGCACATAACTGTTTCCTTAATGATCAAACATATTAAAAGCAGATGAGAAGCTTGTTCTCAGTAAAGTTAGATAAAGGATTTTGTAGCAGGAGAAATGGGAAACTGTGGACATATTTTCTTAGGCAAATGTCATTTTTAAGTAGAAACATTTTACTTAGAGAAAATTGCATATGTTTGAGTTGAGATCCTAAAACTCCTAGCCATATTTCTGCTTTTTGAGGACACACTCTAGTGTTTTACTAATATTAAGAAGTAGGAAAACATGTGGGTTCAGACTGTAAGGGACCTTTGACATGATGCTAATGCATTTGGAATTTTTCTTTCAGCAATATGAAATTATGTTCTAAGGCAACTGAGACCCCTGACTTTATTTCGATATCTTAAGCTATGGTAGCATGTATTATTAAAGTGTCTGTAAGGATTTTACTGGTCAGAGGACGCATCTCAAATGAATGCAAAAGTTACTGCCCCAATCTGCCTTTAACTCATGGGGAAAAGTTGGTACAAGTAGCTTATATAGCCCTAAATTTAGGTGATATATCTTCCCAGTTTATCCACATTCACCATAAACTAGTATTATTCTTATCCACAAGGCAAAGTTGTAGAGTGGGACTGGGGTAGGGAAAACTGTAGAGAGAAGTAAGTATAACAGGGGAGGAAACGCCCTCTTGCAATTTTTTTTTCCCCTGAAAGCTTAAAACAAACAAACAACAACAACAAAAAACTTAGTGAAGAATCTGCCCCAACATTTGATATTTCAAGTAAATCATGAACTAATTCCTTGTTATTTACATGCCAAGCCTTGAAGTCTAGGTACTTAGATTATTTAAATTCAAACATATATTGTCAGTTATTTTTACCTATTTATAACCTTCTTAACCAATGCATTCCATAACTTTGTACCCAGATATCAGCAGAACCATTCAATTTGGTTGCTGGGAGGCAAATACAAGGAAAGAAAAATAGAGAAGCCAAAGTTCAGAACTTTTAAACCACACTGCTTAAAATATAGATCCTGTTCTCCTCCTCCTTTCTTTCCATCTCCTCAAGGACTTCACGACATCTCTCTGCTAGATCTCAATTTCTCTCCCTTTGCTAGAATACCCCCCAGTATTCTTCACATGGAAGAAGACATGAATTCCCCTTGACCTTGTGTTTCTGATCTAGAGAGAGCCACAGGTTGGCATTTCTTCTGTTTAGACAGTACCTCCTTTCTTTGACTATATATTCCTTTTTCATCTACTCCTCAAAGGGAAGATATTATGGATTTGCAACTACAATTTTCACTTCTCTATCCTTCCTTGACTGAGGCATGTCCACAGATATTTTGGCCACACTTCCTGCAAAAACAGCACTAGCTGGTTATGTTTTCTTGTTTATCTGATTTTTATATGTTTACATATTTGCTTTTTAATTGTTAATTTTGTTTTGTTTGCTTTAACAGTATAAGTTCCTTAAAGTAAGGGTTCTTTTCATTCAATGGTACACAGGTGGTAATAAATATTAAGTAAGTTAAAGGTATTCTTCACCAAATGGTTTTATTGAATCCATAGAATCTGGAGATCTGTAACTGAGACAGTACCAGAGATCATTTCAATAATTGTTGCAAATAAACAAATGTAGTTTATCTTTGCTTACTCAATTATACATAACCTATTTCATCAGTCTTTGACCTTTTCTTTATGAGTCCTCATTCCTTTTGATTTATTTTGCTTTCTTTTTCAGGCTTTATTCTATTTTAAAACATATGCATTTAAGGCGATAAGCTTCTCCCTATGCCCTGTTAAAGGTACATACAACCAACATCTCTACCATGCCACATTTTTATTATTATTCAGTTCAAAATATTTCCTACTTCTTTGTGATTTTTCCATGAATATGGGGTTTATTTAGAAGTCAGGGGTAGTATCCAAACAAATGAAATTTTATAGTTATATTTTTAAATAATTGATTTGTAATTTGATTTATCCTTGGTCAAAAAAATATACTAGAGGTTGATATCCATAATTTAATTTTGAAATAAGTTCTTCATGAGTACATTTGGTATCACCTTTGTGTAACCTTGAGTCAGCAGTTATAACTTCTTTTTGTTCTCTGCTTGCCTCTAGCAATACCCCTCCTTACTGCCTCCAAATTGCTGCTTTTAATTTTCTGTGTTCTGGGAAATCAAATAAGCAAGCACATCTTTTTTAATGGTGTCTAAAATAAGACTGTATAGGACCTGAGGGACTTTTCTATGAAGAAAGTGTTTGGCTTTTAGTTCACAATCCATGCCATATTTATGTCTGTTGAGAGGCCTCTAAGAGACATGTGTTTGTTGATTTTCAGGTTTGTGACTGTATGATCTGATTAGTTGAGTTTATCAAATTTATAATGAGTGCCTACTAAATGGCAGGCACTGGACCTGAGCTGACTTTATAAATGTGAGTGAGACAGTATTCATCCTTAAGGCTCTTAGAATTCAGTAGGGTAGAAAGTCACACACTCGCAGAAAACATCAATATACCCCAACAATTACTCTGCGAGAGGCTCATGTCCAAGAGTACAGAGCAGGTTAAGTAATCCATCCTGGAATGTGTGGAGACATGACTGAGGCTGAGGACATAAGAAATGGAATTGTGGTAGAGATGATGCTTGAAAGGCATTCCAAACAGAAAGGAGATATCATCAAAGGCAGAGAGGAAAGCAAACAAAGGCACAGTAAGGGGCACTTAGAGCACCATAAGCTGCACAGTGTTGGAATGTAAAGATTGCATCAGAAAAGTATCAAAGGAAGCACTTTGCTTGAGCCTTGATCTCTGGTTTTAAAACATTTTATAAATGCAGAAAAAGGATAAGAGAGCTACAGTAGATATTTCTGCATGATTTAAGTGATTTTTGTCAAAAAAAAATGGAACTAAACACTTTTTTGGTCCTCTATGAAGCAAATGTTCTGGGTTCACCAAGTTGGTAGAGCTGTCTTCATCAATTTTCATCTTCATGATCCTTAAAAGTTTCATAAAAACTAGATGAAATTGGGAGTACATAGCCTTTTGATTAAAATGTGTTTGAATTTTACATTTTGTAGTGGAATACACTTATATAACGCTGCATATTTTTCATTATCTATAGCTAACTCATCTCAAACAATGCATTTTTTTCCCAGGTTGGTATTTAAGGTCTCCAAATAATCATCAACGTTTTATCCTGGCATTTTGGTGGTAAGCCAAGTGCCATTATGGCCCTTGTTTGAACAACAGGCAAACTTCACAGCAATGCATCTAAAATTTAGATGTGCATGGTAATCTTCTGGTTAAGATACAGAATCCTGGACTCCTTTCTCAGTGATCCTGATTCCACTGCTGCAGAGTGAAGTCATATAATTTACAAGCTCTCAGGTGAAGTGGATGTCCATGGTCCACAGTCCTCTTTACAAAGCACTGCTTTGTGCCATGATGTCAACAACAGGCTGCCATACTGGTAAAATCATGTTAGTAGTAACTGCCCTATACCACTGTTTCAAATCCCCTAAACCTTGTACCGGTGGTTCCTGAAATAAATACAATTCTAAAACCAACTTAAATCTTTACTAAATCAAGTCAATTTAAATCTTTACTAAAGCTTTTCCAAAAGGCCAAAGTGAAAGGTTGTTTATAGCTCATTTTTTACCCTTATCTCTCTTTAAATCTCCATAAACAACAATTGCATCAGTAACCAACATTTTTCTCCTTCCTCTTATCTAATGTTCCCAAATTTCCCAATCAAATCTGGCCTCATGGACCCTTGATTTTTCTATCCATGCCTTGTCTCTTAATCTTGCCTTATGATCTGTTTCTCTGTTTTCCTTAAGAGAAAGAATGATTTGAATGACTCGTATTTAAACTTTCAACTTTAACTTTTTATTCAATGAACTAAAATCACTATTCTAAAGTTGAAAATATAAATACAATCAAACGAATGTTCTTTAAAGAATCATACTGATATTCATACTGATGTAAATCTATCTCTTTGAGGAATTAACATGCTGTGAGAAGTGGGTTGAACAGTTCAATGAATTGTTTCTATGAATTGCTATTAATTTTTTCCCAAATATTACATAAATAAAAAGCATTTAAGTTGCTATGTTTTAGAGAATTTAATTAGAAATATCTTTTAATGATGCCAAAAAAATTCTGTTTGATTTTTTCATCTGAATTTATACATGAAAAGATACCTCTGTAACTGACATGATGGAAATTTATTACATCAAAGTAGATTTCCATGGAGTTAACCTTCCATTTTAAAACTTGCTGTGTAGAGTCACTGTTTCTTTTCTCATAATGCTAAAGAGATGTTATGATTACAGGTTTTATAGAAACTGCCCCTGCTTACAAAAGACAAAACAAAACAAGGCCAAATTTTTGCGCTTACATTGAAAAAAATATGCATTCATTGTACAAATGAAAAGTGAAAAAATGTTAAAGTACTGAAAGCTACACTGTATTCTATAGATGATAAAGCAATATGCAATATTCATTGCTGATGTCATAAAATATTTATTAGGGTTTACTATGTAACCTATGGAATAAAATGATAAATATATGAAAATTTTCATCTAGCTGATGTCACAGAATATTTATTAGGGTTTACTATGTAACCTATAGAACAAAATGATAAATATATGAAAACTACTAAGAAATCATTTTTAGGCATATTATCAGTGGCCCAGGAAAATTTATAAATTATATTTTTAATAATTATATTCATTTGTGTGTTAAATGAAAAAAATAACAAAAAAATTGTGTACCATCTGACTCAGTAACTCCACTGTGAGAATAAATTTAAAGAAATAGTATTAATAAAAAGTATGGATACTAATTCATGAAAAAAGTTCATCAATATATAATAGCAGTATTTTAATACTGAAAGGATAAGAAATAATCTAAAAAACAAAAACATAGAAATGGTCTGCATTAATTTTTTAATACAAATTCATTTTAAAAATATTTTATGAGAAAATATGTGAAATAGAGGTGAAGAAAACAACAGAAAAGATCAGTGTAACTAAAAGTTGGTTCTTTGAAAAGATAAACAAAATATTGATAAACCTTTAGCCAGACTCATCAAGAAAAAAATAGAGGGCTCAAATTAAAATATTTTATGAATATCATAGTACTATTAAAAAATATTCACCCCCTATGTTCATCACAGCACTATTCACAATAGCCAAAACATGGAAACAATCTAAATGTCCATTGACAGATGAATGGATTAAGAAGATGTGATATGTATAGACAATGGAATACTATTCGGCCATAAAAAGATAAGCTAATTCCATTTGCAGCAACATGGATGGAACTAGATTCTCATTCTAAATGAGGCAAGCCAGAAAGAAAAAGACAAATACCAATATGACATCACTTATTTGTGGAATCTAAAATATGGCACAGATGATCCTATTTACGAAACAGAAACACATCACAGCCAAGGAGAGAAGACTTGTGATTCCCAGCGGGGAGGGAGGGGACGGACAGGAAGTTCGAGCTTTTTGGAGGCAGACTTTCATACTTGGGATGGATGGGCAACAGGACCCTACTATACAGCACAGGGAACAGTGTGTGATTGGGTCACTTTGTTATACAACAGAAATTGAAGAAACATTGTAAATCAACTATACTTTAATTAAAAAATATTCAACAACCTGAGGACATTTTTCCTCTGAATAAGGCTAAGAGAATACATCATAAGACAAAACTACATACAGGATATGTTAGAATTTGTATATGGGTAGGGTCATAACAGAAATTTTAAACAAAACTTGAAAGCAACACATGTCCACAGTGTTCAATTTTTGGTAATGTTATTTGGAGGGATTTTTTTTTTCTATGTAATTTTAGTATGATTCAGTCATTTATATTTGACATAAGCTAATTGCCTATTCAGTTAAAAATAAATTGTGCTTCAGAATACAGAACTATTTTTACTAAGAAATGACTCTTATGGAATATTTCTCCTAAATACTTTTATTAACATGCTCTTTTCCTACTGCTAAACTATAAACTCTGATCTAGCTAAAAGAAAAACAAAATGAAGTGCAAGTGAGGAAAGGACATAGCATTCAAAATAAAAACTGGCTGTATCTATGCCTTCTGAAAATATACAATTGAAATTATTCTCAAGATAAATCTTGTTACTGTTCCCTTCCATGTATAGAAACTTGTAAGAAAAAGAAATGATGAAACCCAGTCACTACCAGTAATCGTGTGCTGCAAAAGGGGGAGAGCCATGGAAGGATGTCCTTTCTTTAGCAGATCATAATAATATGCAGAAGTTGGGATTTGCAAATTGATGGGGAATAAATAATTAAAGTGATCTGAAGAGTCAAGTGAGAAGAATTTGAAGAAGGGGATGGTGCTACTTGTAGTGAAGGAAGAAATATATAAAATGAATAAGAAATATGCACTTTGAAGCCATCCTACAACCCTAAGAGGGACTGGTGATAGGATAAACCTTACACTGTGACTGGTATACCAGAACATAGATTCTGTTTTCTCTATAGCCAAGCTGATAGATGACTTTGTCTCTATATTCCTTATTATGGAATCTTTCCTTTTGTTTACACCAAGAGAGCTGACACTGTAACTTGTCCTCAAGTCAAAGGCATTCTAACTGATATGTTATCTTCAAGTAGCCTTGGATGACAACTGAGTTTTGCAGTGATACAGGGGGATCAAGATAAGCAGTTACACCACCAATAGGATGAGAACCAGAAACCAAAAATCATTAGGGGAAAAAAAATTGCCAACACAATCTGGTTAATCAGTTTCTCTAGTCTATATGTCCAAGTGATAAATTATGTTCAACTTTTGATGGGGGCAAATCTTGCTTATGCTTTCATTGAAAACTTCTATGTTACTCCTATGCCTCTTTGTGGGTAATTTAACTGATAAAATTGTTTGAGTGAAAATAATAATTTAATGGTCTTCCCTGGAATAAAGGCAGGCTTGATAAAATAAAACCTTTTCTTAAACAAATTAAGAAAGCACAATTAGGAATTTACTACTTGAAGATTTAGTCCATATAAATAAAGAGATGAGTACTTTGGGCTTATCAAATTACTAACACTGCATAGCAATCTACTCATATTTGGAAGCATAACACAATTATTTCATTGTGCTCATGGACTCCGAGGGTTAGAAATTCAAGAACAGAGCAGTGATGACTGACTGGCCCTATTCATTGATATCTTGGGCTTCAGTAGAAAAATGCAAAGTCTGATGGGACTTAGATAAATACTGGAGTCATCTGGAAATATCTTAATTCACACTTCTGGCAATGGATGATGGCAGGGAGCAGAACTACTACCAGCTATGAGCTAAAATGTGGCTTCTCCATTTTTATTTATTTATTTTTGTGGTGGGTTAGCTTGGGCTTCATTGAAAGATTGTCACAGCTGAATTCCAAAGCAAGGGAAGGGAGTAAACTATGCTGTGTTGATGACCTGGCCTCAGAAATTACATTCTGTTGCTTCTACATACTCCGTTGCCTGAGATATATAGTCCATGTGATCCAAAGGACAGACACCTAGGAGGAATATTAAGGTTACATTGTTAGAAGTGCATTTGGTGGAGCATTCCCATTGTGGTGCAGTGGTTAACAGATCTGACTAGGAACCATAAGGTTCCGAGTTCGATCCCTGCCCTTGCTCAGTGGGTTAAGGATCCGGCATTGCCGTGAGCTGTGGTGTAGGTTGCAGATGCGGCTCGGATCCCACACTGCTGTGACTCTGGCGTAGGCTTGTTAGACCCCTAGCCTGGGAACCTCCATATGCTGCGGGAGCGGCACTAGAAAAGGCAAAAACACACACACACACATATACATACACAAACACGGCCCTAGAAAAGGCAAAAAGACAAAAAAAAAGTGCACTTGGTATAGGAGGTTTTATTGTGGTCATCTGTGGAAAAATACAGTATGCTACGGGGCTTATATTTATTAAAACAATCTTCGATGGTACATATTTGAGTAGCCTAAAAATAAAAGGGCACTATCAGCAAACGCAAGATGGGCACAGCATTCTGCCAATCCAACCTATCAACAGGATGTAACTAGATGTCATAGACATGGAGCTCTGGGTTAATATAAGGTAATCTGTAGATATCATCACTGTCTGAAGACTGATCAATAAACTTCTAGTGAAAAATATTCATTTTAAAAGGCTTGTGCCTGCTATAGTTTTAATCTCAGTTAAGGGGACATGACATAACCATACATCACAAATATGTACCTAAAAGGCCAATGAAGTTTTTGGAGGAATACTGGTTTTGAATTACTTTTTTTCCACCCTTTCTTCAATTGTCCCTTGAGCAACTAAGCATGTAACTGTGTTAATGATCTGTTTATGTAAAAGCTTCATGAGATTGCTATGAAATTTGTCATTTGTTCTACCACCTCAGGAGCAAAGATGTTTTCTTAACATTTGCACTTTAACTTGTATTTGATTTAATAATAAACTAGATCGTTCACGACATTTTACCTTTTGTCCGTGGACCCAGATGAAAAGTTTGCATTGTTTTGCGTGCCTGTGTCTCTGTAGAGGTACACTATAGACTTAAAGGAGACTTAGAGGTTTTTAACAGTGGGAAGGCCAGTACTCAATATTTATCCTGGAGTTGCCATGGCTACTAATGCAGACAAAATTTGCTGAACAAGTTCAAGTTAGAGATAGCCGGAAAAGCACAAGGGGTCTCATTAATGGTTTCAGCGATTAACCACAGTGAAAATTAGTGAGTGAAAGTGCTGTCTTGATTTTCTATTCTGTGGATCACACTCACAATACCATGAGACTATTTCAGAAAAAATATACATAAATATAGTTTGTTACTGTCATTGCTATTGCTGATAAGATTTCAAAGAGAAAATTACTCTAATCTTACTCCATTAACACCTAAAATCATTAATGTAAACAACATCTGATAATGTTCTTTACCTAAAACAAAGGCCAGTAAGCCTCTGCCATTTGTTAAATATTTGTATTATGTTTTTAGCTACACTAAAATATTAGTAGAAAAACATACATTAAGAGTTATTACATAGTGATTGTGTGTAGTGTGTGTGCCAAATATAGGCTTATTTAGGATAAAAAAGATTTCTCAAGAATAACCTACCTTGGCTTTGTTTTGGCCATGAGAAAATTATATTCGTTTATATTTTTAATGTTACTTTACTAGCAAGGTTGGACTGATTTTTTTTAAGGTGATTGAGCAAGAAAAATACAGTGAGATAAGTAAATTAATTTTCAATTTTATCCAAGGTTTTTTCTATGGAAATGATTAATGACCTTACTATGGAATTATTGTATTCTGTTAAAATGTACTCAATTGCTAAAACAGAATATCCAAATACTTGCAGCTTAAAAACATAAAGAGAACACTTATGAATAGGATAGAGGTATCTGGATGTAGAGTCGAGGCTCTAACTCATTTGCTTTATGGAAGAACTCCTGGATCCAAGCCTTTGCATTTCTCTATTCTCTGTTAAACTCAGCATATATATTAATGTCCCTGATCATGAATTGGAGGACTGTAGCCATAGCTTTAGACATCACGTACTTGCTTTTTAGCAATATCAAAAATTTTTTTTTAATCACCTGGCTCTATTAATTGGGGTACAAATTCTTTCGTAGAAGTATCACTGTTCTGGAAGTTCACTATAAGTTACACGGACAGCCCACTATAATACCTGGCAAAAGGAAACATGAACACTGTACTTGTTTAAATTAATCATGGTTTGTTTATTATCATTCTCATAACAACAACAAAAAATAGCCATGGGATAGGCAACCAAAATCAGGTCAAGCAATGTAGATAAGCAGGCCAACCCAACTTTAATAGAAAGCCAACAGTTGGGTCACCTTCAAATTTGGAGACTTTTTATTATTATTATTAAAGTATAGTTGATATTTCTTCAATCTCTGTTGTACAGCAAAGTGACCCTATCACACATAGCTCCCTGTGCTGTACACCAGACTTTCTTAATAGACTACTGAATTACTAAATTTAATCAGCAGAAGGAGGGAAGGCAGGAACCCCATCCCTCTAACCCCAAATTCTGTTTACTTTGGGAAAATGTCTCTCTTCAGCCATCATGCTTCCATTAATCCTTGCTATCTGTCTATAAATGTTGAAGAATTATTGTTTATCTTTGTACTTCAGTTATACTCTTTACTCCAGGTCCAGTATTATTAAGTAGGTAATCAGCTGCTCAGAATTCTAAAATGCATACAATAACCTGGAAGAAAAGTGAAACTGCAAGCAGCTCCTGTCTGCTGGATTAGATAATGCAGTTTTGAAAACTGTTTTACCTAATCCTACAGCATTTATATTTTAATCCACAAATATTTCTGCAAAGAGCTCAGGATGCTCTATTACTACCAGCCTATTAGTGTGATTTCTCCAAATACAGTGTGACAACAATATTAATTGTAAGATGTTGGCATTTTATGAAAAAATATTTAAATTATTCTTCAATTACTATGTTTCTTGGTGTCCCCAAGTACAGACATTTTTGTGGTTTCTATATAATTTTGCATAGATTATTGCTTAGAATGGGAGAATTTTACACATAAACTTGTCACATAACTCATTATCAACGTACGTGGTAGACACTAGTACAACTGCAAGTTTTCTTTCCTCATTTATTATCCATTTATAATAAATAAATTTATTATATTTTATAGATTTGAAGATTTTCCTTCATCTTTCTGAGGCCGTATTTTCTCTTTTATAAAATGCAGATTCCACCTGCAAAATTGCTAACCACTGAGCTAGTTACCATAAACAGAAAGGCAAATCAACCACCGTCCCTGTTCTCGAAGAGATCCTAGTCTTGGTAGAGGGAGGGGAAAGGGCATAGCAAGCCTCAACAGAAGCCGAGTGAAAGAAGTACTTCCACAGTGTTACAAAAAAACATTTTCTGGAGTTGGGAAGTTAACCATTAACCTTATACTGTAGATAGGGAGAATTCTCTAAGGAGAAAATGTTTAAGCAGAGTCCTGGAGTTTGAGTAGTTTTATGCTAGCAAAAAGAAAAAAAAAATGGTATTTGAGACAACATAGGTAGAGGTCTCTCTATAAGCTCCTGGGTTTTCAAAGTGTCTCCAATGGCACAGGAATTAGAAATTTCCCAGGATGTGGACTTTAGTGCTAAAACTGAGACGGCCACAGTCACACTGAGAAAATTATTCACCCTAAAATTGAGTTGTAAATTTAGAAGGAAAAAAAAAAGCATATCATGGTGTGGTAGGGCAGGCTCTAAATATGGGTCCCAATGATTTCCATCCCATATTATTAATATCCTTGTATAATCCTGACTCTCGAATGTGGGATGAATTTAGTAATCTGCTTCTAACAAACAGAAGACAGGAAAAGTGATAAGATGCTTCCTCTAAAATAGACTGGAAAAAAAAAAAACTCTGGTTTTTCTTCTTACTTGCCTCCTGTTCCTCTCACTCTGAAAGAAGCCAGCCACCATATATGAGCTGCCTTGCTGAGTAGCCACAGAGTAAAGTCTTTGTCAACAGCCATCAAGGAGTAAAAGGCTTCCAATAATTCATGAGAAAGCTCGGAGCGGATCCTCCATGAGTCGGGGCTTCAGTTGAAACCATAGGCTTGGATAACCCCCTGACTACAATCTTGTGGGAGAAGCTAAGTCAGAGTTACTCACCTAAGTCACACCCAGATTTCTGACTCATAGAATACGTGAGAAAATAAATACACTTCTAGGTTTCTAATTGTTGGGGTCATTTGTTACAGAGTAATATATAAATAACACATGTACTAAGGTTGAAATAGTGGGATCAGCTGGAGCACCAGGAATGATGAGTGGTGAAAATGTAGGTTTAGGCAGGACTTTAGACCGATTTAATATGTTTGTTTGCTTGCTTTTGGGCTGCACCCTTGGCATATGGAAGTTCCCAGGGCCAGGGATGGAATCCAAGCTGCAGCTATGACTTACTCTGCAGCTGCAGCAATCCTGCCTCCTTAACCCATTGTGCCACAGTGGGAACTCCTAATAATCATATTTAAGGC
Organism: Phacochoerus africanus; assembly: GCF_016906955.1. Lineage (NCBI taxonomy): Eukaryota > Metazoa > Chordata > Mammalia > Artiodactyla > Suidae > Phacochoerus > Phacochoerus africanus. The sequence continues at coordinate 58,427,630 of NC_062556.1, read as the reverse complement.
ACCTACATTTCTACCTTCCTTTTAATGGTGAATGTTTCCATGGAACTAGTATCTTCTTTTTCTTCTTATTTCTTCTACTTTTCTTACACCATGCAATAAATTCTCTAAAAATAAAATTTTTTTTAAAAATAAAAAAATGTGTGACTCTCCTATTCATTCACTTTAAAATGTCACTATTATTATTCCTTTTACATTGCACTTCCTCTTGCCTTCATAGCATTGTTTAAATTTATAAGGATAAATTCATTTGTATATTTTCTTTAAAATTGCTTATCTTTACATGACCAATTCTGTTTGGTTTCACAATGTATGTGGCAGCCAGACTTTGACTGTCACAGAGGAAGCATTTAATAACATTTTGTTACCATGACTGGATGAATATCTACATATTCATGCTGAGTAATTAATCCTAAGCCTCTCTAGAAAAGCTACATAAGAGTTCAGCATTATCAGGATATTCTATGAATCTTTTAATACCCAAGGAAGGACTAAAAAGATAAAATAAAACATAAAGAAGATAGAAAGCCTTGATCATAAAAGGGAAATAGGTTTAGGAAAAGAAAAAATATACTCCTCCCACTTTTCTTCCATCACGGAGACTATTTTCTCATAATAATAATGTAACTGTCATTTTAAAAGTTAATATGTGAGAGGGCTAGATATTAACCTAAAGAAAAAACACAGACTGAGATTTATCTATAGTAGAAAATGTATTGAATATATCTGAAGGGAATGGGATGTTTATATCTGTATAAACAAGTTCTAGTTTAAATAAATATTTTCCCAACAAATCTTGAATACCTACAAATTTGAAAATTGCTCTGTCCACCTCTCAACATTTTGTTCATCTATGCATCAAGACACAAGCATTTATTATTTACTTTTTTGTACTATGATCTGATCTGATTTGCTGGAGACACCAAAATGAATATCCACAGACCATGTCAGCAAAGATAATGTTACACTGCAAAAGTAATTTTAAGCATAATGGATCCATCCAAAGGTGGGCATACATATCTATTAGTTTCCCCATCAGTGTTATCCTTGATGTCCTCCAAAGATTTTTACTACAACTTTTCAAGCTTCAGCTCAAATAACATTTTGATATGGACAGTGGGATCTTGAAAACAGAATTGCCAAGTTGTTGGGGCTGTCAGTCACTCTAATCTCTAGGTTAAACTAGATGGAGAATGCATAAGATGGCATGAGAGAATTCACAAATAAACATACTATGGGAGAAGCCAAATTGATCTCGTGAATACCTACGTGCTCTATTCAGCTTGAAATTCCAATGAATAATTAATATCCTTTCTAAATGTGAGATTTTTAGTTCAAGGAAAGGGGGAAAGAAAGTTTGGATCAAGATTACTTTAAATTGGGAGTTCTTGTGGCACGGTGAATTAAGAATCCAACTAGTATCCATGAGCATCTGGGTTCAATCCTTGGCCTTGATCAGTGGGTTAGTGATCAGGCATTGCAGGAGCTGTGGTGTAGGTTGCAGAGATAGCTCAGATTCTGCATTGCTATGGCTGTGGGGTAGGCCAGTAGCTGCAGCTCTGACTCAACTCTGAGCCTGGGAACTTCTATATGCCATAGGTGTGGCCCTAAAATAAGCAAAAAAAATTTTACCTTAAATTGTATTCATCTAATCTGAGCACACTGGAGGTAGACCCAAGATTTGTGGGACATGCATGCTCTACAAATTTGGTATGATTTTAAGAAAAGAATATATCAAAATAACAAAGATAAATCTTGATATAAGTGTAATTTTTACTTAGATTAGCATAACAGAAAACAAACTGCACATTTGAAAAATGGAAAATGCCACAAAATCTATAAAATTTAGAGGAAAATATGGTTATAAATTAACTGCCCCTCACACTACTATCTATCATTTTTCTAAAATCTTTGGAACTCATTATCTTTGCATTTTCTATAGAGGTACCTGAAAAGTAATTTAGTTTCTTCTCTAGCAAGTTTAATCATTTTTTTTTACTATTGATGACTAAAAAATATATTTTAATATTTCAACTAATTTTATTAATGTTCAATATAAGTCTAGGTTTATCTTGAACTTAAACTATTTTCAAGTTTTTTGTTTATTTTCATAGATTAGCATTAACATTTTAGGACATTTCAAGCATTCTGAAGCACTACAATCTTAACTTTTGCGCTGACATCTTTTTTTGTTTTTTGTTTGCTTTTTAGGACCACACCCATGGAATATGGAAGTTCCCAGGCTAGGGGTCGAATAGGAGATACAGCTGCTGGCCTGTGCCATGGCCACATGGGATCTGAGCTATATCTGCGTCCTACGCAACAGCTCATGGTAATGCCAGATCCTAAAATCACTGAGCAAGGCCAGGGATAGAATCTGAAACCTCTTGCTTCTTAGTTGTATTTGTTTCCTCTGTGCCACATTGGGAATCCTCATTGCATGTCTATTGACCATAGTTCTAGGGCCTTTCCCAGGATCTTGGAAGGGAAGCATATGAGCAAATTTAATGCTTAAACTTCACTACTTGCACAATAATCTGCTTCTTAATACTTTTTGGTTAATATTATTACCCTCTGCAGCAATTCTTCACATCCAAGATGGTGAAGGTAACCTTGTTTTTTGTTTACATATCTGATCATGTTGGCTTCACATATTATAAAAACAGACTCTTAGATTTTTAAAACATATGTATTAACAGAATTTTAGTATAAAACATAGAATTTTCAGACAGACAGACCAATGGAACAGAATAGAGAACCCAGAAATAAACCCTGACACCTATGGTCAATTAATCTTTGACAAAGGAGGCAAGAACATAAAATGGGAAAAAGAAAGTCTATTCAGCAAGCATTGCTGGGAAACCTGGACAGCTGCATGCAAAGCAATGAAACTAGAACACACCCTCACACCATGCCCAAAAATAAACTCAAAATGGATGAAAGACTTAAATATACGACAGGACACCATCAAACTCCCAGAAGAAAACATAGGCAAAACACTCTCTGACATCAACATCATGAATATTTTCTCAGGTCAGTCTCCCAAAGCAAGAGAAATAAGAGCAAAAATAAACCCATGGGACCTAATCAAACTGAAAAGCTTTTGCACAGCAAAGGAAACCAAAAAGAAAACAAAAAGACAACTTACAGAATGGGAGAAAATAGTTTCAAATGAGGCAACAGACAAGGGCTTAATCTCTAGAATATATAAACAACTTATACAACTCAACAGCAAAAAAGCCAATCAACCAATGGAAAAATGGGCAAAAGACCTGAATAGACATTTCTCCAAGGAAGATATACAGATGGCCAGCAAACACATGAAAAAATGCTCAACATCGCTGACTTTAAGAGAAATGCAAATCAAAACTACCAGGAGATACCACCTCACACCAGTCAGAATGGCCATCATTAAGAAGTCCACAAATAACTAGTGCTGGAGGGGCTGTGGAGAAAAGGGAACCCTCCTACACTCTTGGTGGGAATGTAAACTGGTACAGCCACTATGGAGAACAGTTTGGAGATACCTTAGAAATCTATACATAGAACTTCCATATGACCCCGCAATCCCACTCTTGGGCACATATTCGGACAAAACTCTACTTAAAAGAGACACGTGCACCCGCAGGTTCATTGCAGCACTATTCACAATAGCCAGGACATGGAAACAACCCAAATGTCCATCAACAGATGACTGGATTCGGAAGAAGTGGTATATATACACAATGGAATACTACTCAGCCATAAAAAAGAATGACACAATGCCATTTGCAGCCACATGGATGGAACTAGAGACTCTCATACTGAGTGAAATGAGTCAGAAAGACAAAGACAAATACCATATGATATCACTTACAACTGGAATCTAATATCCAGCACAAATGAACATCTCCACAGAAAAGAAAATCATGGGCTTGGAAAATAGACTTGTGGCTGCCTGATGGGAGGGGAGGGCGTGGGAGGGATCGGGAGCTTGGGCTTATCAGACACAACTTAGAATAGATTTACAAGGAGATCCTGCTGAGCAGCATTGAGAACTATGTCTAGATACTCATGTTACAATAGAACAAAGGGTGGGGGAAAAAAAAATGTATGCATGTAAGGATAACTTGATCCCCTTGGTGTACCGTGGGAAAAAAAAAATAAATTATAATTAAAAAAATAAAATAAAATAACTTACCCCCCCAAAAATAAATAAAACATAGAATTTGACCTATAAATATTCCCTCAGGAGTTGACGACTACAATTTTACAATAAAATACATAATGCATTACACTAAATACAATAATATATAATTAAATATTTATATATATAAGGAAATTATATATATATAATATAGGAAAATGTGGGAAATGAGTGTAAAGGTATTAAAATTATGATATAAAATATAAAACCTTCAATATAAAATTTAGCCTATTTTATATGGAAAGCTATTTCTATAAAGACTGTATTTCTTAAGTTGGTTTGTTATGAAACTGTTACATTTTACCACTTAAATATTATTTTTTATTCCTGACTACATTTCTTTTCTCACCCAGCTTCCCATAAGTCAGTGTTATCTAAAATACAGCTGACCCCTGCACAATATGGGTTTGAACTGTGCAAGTCTACTTATATGTGGATTTTCAAAAAATATGTACCTTAGTACTACATGGCTTGTGGTTGGTAGAATCCACAAGTGCAGAACAAAAGACATAGAGGGCCGAGTGTAAAGTTACAGGTAAATTTTCAATAGTAGAAGGTTGGCACCCCTAAATGCCATGTTATTCAACGTTGCCCCCACAGCTACACCATACTAAATTAAAAGCATTAAAGAAGGTTTCCAAAATTGATCCTCGGTAACTACCTATTTTCAGTCCTAGAGCTTATTCCAAACTTAGCAACTGTGGACATCTCACCATATACTTTGTAAATTCCTAATGATCCTGTTTGTCCCTCCTATTCTTTCATATATGTTCTAGGTACATTCTTTCACTCTTTTTTCACATTAATTTTAGTTGATATTTATTGAGCAGGAAGAGAATCTAATCACTGGTAAATTTTTGTGCCTACCCTTTGAAGGTAAGGCTGAAAAATAGAAACAATGCTTAGAGGTCTAAGTGTCACCTCTTACATTATGGAAAGATTTTTTCCCTCAAAAATGTCATTTAAAGCAAATTTAACCAGGGAATATTAAACTTTTTTAAATTGAATTCCACTGTTAAACAAGCTGTATCTTTTATACGGGTGTAAGGTCTGAAGCAAACATGAGACAAGATCCTCAGTTTCCCCTTTACCTCCTATCCTTGCCTCTATTCTTACTACTTCTCCCGCCTGGTGCACTTTAACCAATGCAAGGTTTTCAGAAACACAGTGTAATATTTTGATGGCTATTAAGATCATACTAACCACTGAGAGCTAGAGGCACAACACAGAGGGACCGTCAATCCCAGTTTCAGATAAAGACAAAAACTGCTGCCTGAGCGAAAATGACAAGGACACATACCCATCCTTCCTCCATCCTATAAAAATCCAGCGTGTTTTAATCAGGGCATTGCCCAATCTCTGGCGCTCCCTAATAGGCATCAGCTGAAAAAAGCTTTTAACTGCAATCAAGTTATTTAAATATTCTTCTTTGAATGGAGGAATGTAATGTCCTAACTGAAATACAATATTTCAATAAGAACTGCTGATGGGCAGCACTTCTGACTTTAGGATGAGCTCATCCCATCTAACAATTTACCTATAATTTTATTTATTGGACAGTCTTTTTTTAAAAAACCAAGACAATTTTAAAAGTTAAACTTTCAGGTCTCATATACATCCTTTCTCTGTGTCTCTGAAAATCAGAATGGAGCTATGATTGCAATTGTGGTTGGCAAAACAGTGCAGAACTTTATGAAGACTGATAAAATACTTGCCTCGTGAATCTTGCTCAAGATAGAAGGACTCCAAACTTGCACACGTGCATAGGCACCTCTTTATTCTAAGGTTACTTGAGTTTTACTTGGGATTAAGAATAGGGTATGTATGTATGACTGGGTCACCTTGCTGTACAGTATAAAACTGACAGGACACTCTAAATTGTCCAGCTATGATGAAAAAAATAAAAATCATTAAAAAAAGGAACAGGGTAAGGGATGAAGGCTTCCAATGAAAGGTCCATTTAGAACCTCTTTATTAAAAAATATATATTTAGACTCAAGTTTAAGGTATTCAAAATAGAATTCTCACGAACAGTACAGGAGGTTCCCTTTTCTCCACACCCCCTCCAACATTTGTTATTTGTGGACTTATTAATGATGGCCAATCTGACTGGAGTGAGGTGGTATCTCATGGTGGTTTTGATTTTCTTTTCTCTAATAATCAGTGATGCTGAGCATTTTTTTCATGTGTTTGTTGGCCATCTGTATATCCTCCTTGGAGAAATGTCTATTCAGGTCTTTTGTCCATTTTTTAATTGGGTTGTCTGCTTTTTTTACTGTTGAGTTGTATAAGTTGTTTGTATATTTTAGAGATTAAGCCCTAGACTTGTGGTTGCCAAAGCAGAGGGGGAGGGAGTGGGATGGAGGGAGTGCTTGGGGTTAACAGATGCAGACTATTGCCTTTGGAATGGATTAGCAATGAGATCCTGCTGTGTAGCACTGGGAACTATGTCTGGTCATTTATGATGGAGCATGGTAATGTGAGAAAAAAGAATGTATACATGTATGTGTAACTGGGTCACCATGCTGTACAGTAGTAGAAAATTGACAGAACACTGTAAACCAGCTATAATGGAAAAAAATAAATAAAAGTCATTATATGAAAAAAATAAAAATAAAAATAAAAAATAAAAAAGTTATTTTTTGTTACTGTTGTACATTGAGTTAAATTCTTAAATTTTCCAGTCTGGTGTGACTTCTTTGAGAGGAGGAGATGGTTTAAACAAGTTAGTCAATTGCTTTAGATGAAGCAATAGAAGAGCAAGGATAGTAGATTCCAACAGCAGAAACTGTAATTTGCAGTTAAGTAGTTCCATTGACTAAACAGGGTGGCAGATAAAACCCTAGCCACCAGGCTCAGAGAATATACAAGCATTGTTTGGAAATTAAAACAACAACAACAGCAACAACACAATATTGTGAGAAGAAAATATGGGAAGGAGAGGTCAACCAAAACTCCAGGGAGGTGAAAACATAAAGTGATTGGGGCATTAAGCATAGCCAAACTAGCTAATTTTACTAATAATTTTACTAATAATTTAATGTCACTTTATGCCTTTTAATATAATAACTCTTTCCAGCTGTGAACATAACCTTGGCATTTTTCAGAAGGCTAGGTATGGTCATGATACTAAATTCCATCCATTGAGTTATAAGGGGAAATACAGAGTGGGACATCTGAAATAGGCCTCAGAGGGAAGAGGACTGTCCTTCTTTGTCACATCCTCTTTCCTGTTTGCTGAAATATTCTCATGATACATGTTCTGAAGTAAGAAAATCAGAGCAACAATGAATGTAGAAGTGACTAGGTCCAAATTAAAGGTCCGATCAGCCAAACCAGTCCTGGACTAATTTCTTCTAGATTTAATGTATATAAAGGAAAAATAAGCCTCTCTCTTATTTATACATCTATTACAAATATTTTATTTTGCATCACATTCATCTTAATCCTAATATATACATTTGAAAACATCTAGCCCATGACATAGCTTGTAGCTTGTTTTGTTTTTCAATGCTTTAAATAATTTGATGAACAAAAATTAATCAACATTCAATTTTAACCCATTTTCATTAGACTTTCCTATTCCAAGTTAATATAAATAATATTTACAATATTTTCTAATATTGCCATTTGAGGCTTTAGTCAAACTGTATCTATCTATCTACCTATCTACATATCAAAAAATAGAATCTTATCCAAAGGCTTTGATATTATTTAGTAGTTTTGATCAATGACTTGCTTGTTTAATCATTAAAAATAGAGAAGGTTTATAACATATAAGAGGATAATGTATGTAATTCAAAGTGATTATATTGCCATGAAATTCCAGATTTTGATGGGTTTGTGAGAAGATAACTAAATGCTGATGAATACAAAAACATGATCAGCATACCCATTTTTGGAAGGGCATACAGCTTTGGTGAATATGTAAATGATTCAACCATCCAAAAATATCACAAACCCTATGACTTTCATTAATCTATATACATATTTTTGATGTTTTAGGCAGATTAATCACTGAATGGAAATAGATGGACACTTTATTACAGTACTCAGTGTTTCTTTAGGCAAACAAAAACCTCCTCAATTAAGCCAGTAGTGATGTGAGATCATTTTTGGAAGTTATTCAATATAAGCACAGATAATTTATGTTATACCCTAACTTAGTTTTCAAAAACACGCACCTTAAATTCATTATATTGCCCATATTTTTTTGTTTACATTTAATAAGTCATAATATTTGTTAAGGATATTTGAACATGATTTATAGTATTCAGGATATTTAGGGCTGATGTTTCTTGCATTTGAGTAGCACTTCATATTTTTGTTTTTTAACTTTTGTATAACAAAAGTCTAAGTAATGATTACTAAATAAATTCTGAGAATGTAAATTTGACAATAAAACCCCACTGCTAATAAATGATGGAACTATAATTTCCTCATTCAGCTGCATTTTCATAAAATGGCAAAGCATACAATAAAAGGACATCCTGTGTAATTGTCATTAGGAACTTTATAAAAGCTTCATAAGAATTCTATTGTTTTATCTGTCTAAAATCAAATAGTAAGTGATATGGCAGATATGCTCAAATGGGAATTTATATTTAGAAGACATTCAACAATAAGTGGATTTAATAGTGGTGTTCTATGATTCACACAGCAAAAAGAGCAAAATAGAAATACATGTTTAAGGCAAAGGAATATGGGACATTATTTATGTTCAGCTTCTTTAGTTTTATACAATATATTATATTCTACATCATGTTATTGCGGTTGAAATTCAGTGAATTTCATTTTAAAACTAATCTTGGATGTCCTCATATTCAAAAGCCTAGGTGATTAAAGAAGCTAGCCTTTTTAAATGCCACTTCCTGTTATGAAATATAGCATAATTAACATACATAAACATGTTAATAGATATAATTAATAATATATGGGATTATGTATAACAATTATAGTAGTCATTTAATTATATTATAATTATAAATATATTAATGAATCTCCAAATAAAATAGGGAAATATAAATAAGGATTCAGATTTCTTTGCTTTCTCATTCTTGTTTCAAATTTTGGTTAGCCTCCAAGTAAAAATCATGATATAGATTCCTGTAGAGATCAGAGTTGTTTGTAAAGATTATTCATCTAGGCTGAAAAAGACTTCTTGTTACTAATAAAAAAGATATGACAGATTCTTGGTATTTCTCACATAACACATATTACACAAAAACCAGAAGTGATACTTTGGTGAAAAAGTGAAAGAAAAAATTGACAGTAGAGTAAAGCACCATTTGGCAGTAAATACTGAGCAATGAAGAAAAATGTGAGATCATGATGGTATTTTCCATTTCCAGTTTGAAAATTCAACAATTTAGAAAATTAGAATAAACTTCAAGTGAAAAGTTTTGGCAAAATACCTTTTAAAATATTTAAATGATGGAAATAGTCACAATTTATGTTTGTAACTATTAAATTGATGGATGAATGGATGAAGAAGATGTGGTATAAACACACAGTGGAATACTACTCAGCCATTAAAAAGAACAAAATAACACCATTTGCAGCAACATGGATGGAACTAGAGACTCTCGTACTAAGTGAAGTAAGTCAGAAGGAGAAAGACAAATACTATATAATATCACCTATATCTAGAATCTAACATATGGTGCAAATGAACCTATCTATATAGAAGAGAAACAAACTCATGGACATGGAGAACAGACTTGTGGTTGCCAAGTGGGATGGACTAGGAGTTTGGGGTTGATAGATGCAAACAATGGCATTTGGAATGGATAAACAATGAGGTTCTTCTGTGTAGCCCAAGGAGCTGTATCTGATCACTTGTGATGGGACATAATGGAGGATAATATGAAAAAAAGGAAGTGCATATATATATGTAAAACTGGGTTACTTGCTGTACAGCAGAAATTGACAGAACATTGTAAATCATCTATAATAAAAATATTAAAAAAAAAATCTGAGCAGCAGTATTCAGGTATAAGGAGTCATCTATATGACCCTAATTATTTTATTACTATTTGAAATTATCATTAATGTATAAACATAAAATTTATACTATAAACAAAAACCAGATAATTTAGAACTACAGTGATGCCTGAGAATTCATCTACATTTTGCAGTCTAATATGCACCTTATTGAAAACTATTCATTAAAATAATTTTAATAAATAAAAGCCTGTCTTAACTTGGGGTCCATGGACCAAACTGAAGAAATTCCTAGGTGCTGTATTCAGAGAGTCTGTGAATTTAAAGTTTATATCTTGACCTTCACCACCCTTAATAAAACAGAGCAATTTATAATAGTACCTGTGTTTTTGTTATCAATAAGCACAATAAATATTATAGAGTTAAACATAACAGAAATATCACTTCTCCTACTACATCTTCATAACTGTCAGATTTACTGTTAGATTTTATCATTTAATTGCTAATAAAGGAGCATATGCATGACTACTGTAGCTCAAATTTGCTCACTATTTTAATAAATGAATTTTAATTAAAAAGAATTAAAACAAATTAATATAAATAATTTCTTGATTCTTGCCTGTTGTTGAAAACCACCATCATTTCAATGAGAAGATTACATCTTCATTACCCAACTGGATTTTTATCTATGTTTTAAAAATATTTTTAACTTGAATGACAATGTAAATTAAAACTTTTTAAGTTGATAGTTAATTATCAGTGTTATCGGAGTTCCCGTTGTGGCTCAGCAGGTTAAGAATTCAACCATTATCCATGTGGATGTGGATTTGATCCCTAGCCTCACTCAGTGGGTTAAGGATACAGCATTGCTACAAGCTGCAGTGTAGGTCACAGGAGCAGCTTGGATCTGGCGTTGCTGTGGCTGTTGGGTAGGCTGGCAGCTGCAGCTCCCATTTGACTCTAGCCTGGGAACCTCCATATGTCTCAGGTGCTGCAGTAAAAAGAAAAAAAAATCAGTACTAGCACATCACAGCATAAAAATACGATTAGAGCAAGCTTCCAGATTAACAAAACATAAAGAAATCATAAACTTTTAAATTAGTCTCATTTTTAAAATTATAACCATTAGACATTAGGGAGTTTCCATCATGGCTCAGCAGTTAATGAACCCAACTAGCATCCACGAGGATGTGGGTTCTATTCCTGGCCTCACTCAGTGGGTTAAGGATCTGTCATTGCCGTGACCTGTGGTGTAGGTCGCAGATGCAGCTGGGATCCTGTGTTGCTGTGGCTCTGGCTAGGCCAGCAGCTACAGCTCTGATTTGCCCCCTAGCCTGGGAACCTTCATATCCTGCAGGTGCAGCCCTAAAAAGACCAAAAAAAAAAAATTATAACCATTCTTTCCATTTACATTAAATAGATCAAATTAAGATTTAGCATGTTAACATCGCTTGTGAAGGCATTGGAACTATAGTAGTTATTAATGTGTCTGGATTCTTTGATTTTAATTAATGCATAGAGTCTGGCATTGTGGAAAATATATCGCTGAATTATTCAAGCAGATTATATTATCTCAGAAAATACACAGTTCAGTGAAAAGTCAGTGAATTTCATTTTTTACCTAATCTTTAATATCCTTATTTTAGAAAGTCTAGGTGATTAAAGAGTCTGTTTTTCAGGTTCTGGAATACATAGTATTAGCAATATGCTGAAAACAGCAAAAAATAACAGTGATATATATAATCAGAAAAGAGAACTGAGATGACTGCATTAATGAAAATTAATAGCAGGGAATGATGAAGGAAGTAAAAATATTCAGGATTTAAATACACAGGCAAATATAAATTATGAAGACCATTGTAAAATGCAAACCAGGAGGACAAAAACGATATTTCGCTTTACTGATTCTTACATTATTAAAAATAATGCATTAAGTAACATGTAAAATTTTGGAAATGAACAGATGAATATATTTGCCAAGAAGTAACAATGATTGCAAACATGATTCTTTCTTTTTTAGTGCATATTTTATTTAGCTGAGATCAGAGTATATATATGTCTAGATATTCTAAACTTTTTGCCAATATTTTCCAGTGGTATTATTTTATGTAATCATAGTTCCTAATAGTTTCATTGTTAAGTAGCTTTTTTGTGGTTAAACTTACCTTCCTAAAAATGTTGTGGATATTTAGATTTTTGACCAATTTTTAGTATTATAAATACTAGTAAAATAATGCCATCTGTTTCAACATAGATGGATCTGGAGATTATCACTAAGTGAAGTAACTCAGACAAAAACAAATATCACATGATATCACTTATATATGAAATCTAAAAAAAGTAATATATTTAAAAAAAAAAAAGTAGGGAGTTCCCGTTGTGGCTCAGTGGTTAACAAATCCGACTAGGAACCATGAGGTTGTGGGTTTGATCCCTGGCCTTGCTCAGTGGGTTAAGGATCCAGCATTGCCATGAGCTGTGGTGTACGTCGCAAATGTGGCTTGGATCCTGTGTTGCTGTGACTGTGGCATAGGCCGGTGGCTACAGCTCCAATTAGACCCCTAGCCTGGAAACCTCCCATATGCCGTGGGAGCTGCCCTAGAAAAGACAAAAAGACAAAAAACAAAAACAAAAACGCAGAAGTAGACTCACACAGAAAACAAACATATGGTTACCAAAGGGGAGAGAGGAGAGGGAGGAATGAACTGGGAATTTGAGATTAACAGGTACATACTACTATATTTAAAAGAGATAAACAAAAAGGACCTACTGGATAGCACAGAGAACTATATTCATTATCTTGTAATAACCTATAATGGAAAAGAATTCATGTATATATATACATGTGTATGTATAACTGAATCACTTTGTTGTACACCTGAAACATTGTAAATCAACTATACTCAAAATAAAATAAAAAAAAACTAAATGCAAAAAAAAAAAAAGCTCAATAATGCCAGTTGGAGGAAAAGTATTTACTAGTGTAAGGGAAAATTTTATGTTGTTTACATTTACTTTATGGTGTTATTTGATGCATAAAAAGTTGTTGCATTTTATGTAAGCCAATATTTATATTATTTTCCCTTTTTTATGCTTTGAATATTCTTCTCCAGTAATTTCTCTCTCTTTTTTTTCTTTTTCTTTTCTTTTTAGGGCCGCTCTCACGGCATATGGAGATTCCCAGACTAGGGGTCTAATCGGAGCTGTAGCCGCCGGCCTACGCCACAGCCACAACAACGCGGGATCCGAGCTGCGTCTGCAACCTACACCACAGCTCATGGCAACGCCCAATCCTTAACCCACTGAGCAAGGCCAGGGATCGAACCCACAACCTTATGGTTCCTAGTCAGATTCGTTAACCACTGCGCCACGACGGGAACTCCATTTCTCTTTTTAATATTTTTACATTAATACATTTATATCCATTTTACCTGTTATTATTGTTGCCATTATACATTATGTGGTAAAATTCTGAATCATCTGAAGGCACTACATCAGCTTAATTACTACAGTGATATTGTCCTTATGTAACAAGTCTCCATCAATACACCTTTTTTTCGCAATTTTTTTTTCCTTGAGAATAATGGGGTATATTTTGTTAAACTGCAGAGCTTAAATCCTTTGTCACTGAGATTAAATAGCACACAAATGACACCCCCCCAACATATAAACAAATAAATGACAATGCAGGCCAAAATCATGCAAAACAGTCTAAATAATCAACGGAAAAAATTATTACCATTCCATTACGACCTTTAAAAATATATTTTCTCAAAATATAAAATTCTCCTAGTGTTAGTTTCAAATATATATGGAAATGAAAAAAAATTAGTAAAATGAATGTCCAGTGCTCTGTAGAGTAAAAACTTTATAGAGATTGCAAATTAAAGCCTTGTATTTATTTGCGAAAAATTTATCAAGACTAGTTTGATTGTTGCCTGCCTTCTCCTTCTATCATATACCTTCTGATATGGAGGAGAATATTTTCTGTGTTTTGGAGATTGTCATACTCCTTTCTAAGTAAGGATCAGCTTCCAACATTTTATCCTTTGTACTTTCAATGTCTTAAAATACCTCTGTGAGTTTCTTTTTTTTTTTTTTCTTTTTAGGGCCGCACTCAGGGCATATAGAGGTTCCCAGCCTAGGGGTCGAATCGGAGCTATAGCTGCCAGCCTACATCACAGCCACAGCAATGGGGGATCCAAGCCACATCTGTGACCTACACCACAGCTCACGGCAATGCTGCATCCTTGACCCGCTGAGCGAGGCCAGGGATGGGACCTCAACCCCACGGTTACTAGTTGGATTCGTTTCCACTGGGCCACGAAGGGAACTCTCTGTGAATTTCTTTAACATGAGCATTCTAGCTGCCATCACTTCCTCTGGAATATCTTCATCCTATTCATTAAAACCTCTTTTTTCACTTATGTGGATAAAATCATATTCACGAAGTCCCTCTGGTTGTATATCGAGAGTCTCTTCAATAGCAACAGTGTCAGCATTCTCATGGTCAGTTATTTCTTCCACAATTCCACGTTCATTTTGTTCCACTTCAGCATTATCATTTTCATTTCTTTGCTGAATTTTAATTTTTGTCGGGCAATTGCTTCTTTTCATTATCCATTTTTAATAAAATGTCTATGTGTACAACACTAAAAGACAGCACAGTTATACACGTTGCCGTCTGTGTGTCTGTGTGAATTGAATGCCAGATGCACACTGACCAATCACGAGCAGACTCTGAAAGAAGTGAAAAGATTGGTCTCTGATCATGATATACACTGCTTATTAACATTTCAAGTGAAATGTAAAGCTAGCAGTGAAATTTGCACATTATGCACTTATCCACAGTTAATTTATCCTGGTAGCTAAGTTTTGAACTCTGTTGCTGGAGGACTAGTATTATTTAAATAAACCACGGTAACTAAAATCCATGCAAATCAGAACGAGGCAATATCAGGACTGCCTGTACTTCAAAGGCAACTAACAAAACTCTACATTATTGTCACAAGAACAAACAGCACTGTAGAGAAGAAAGAATTCCAGAATGGTCCCAGGTGAAATGAGTTAACGGGGGGAAGTGTTTCTTTAGTGGATGAACTTGGACAACTGGCTTCCCTCATGAAGAAACACTAGATACCTCCTATAACAAAAAAGAATCTAAAGATCAAATTTTAAAATAGTTAAAGCAAACCTGTATAGATAACAGAAGAAACTATAAAGAATATTTTCCTGAATGTGGCATGAGAGAAATAATTATTTTTTAGTTCATTTTTGTTTTGCCTTATCCTTTTCATTAAAATATTTCTTTCTATGTGAAATGTTAACATGATTCTAAAATTACATCAATAAAAGATATTCTCAGAGAATTTCCCTCTGTGCATCCCTTTTACTCCATTCTCATCTCCCTGTCATTCCTACTTTTTGTTCTGCATAAACATGAAAGGAAGTTTAGAACATATAAACTGGAGTTCCTGTCATGGCTCAGCGGAAACGAATATGACTAGTATCCATGAGGAAGCAGGTTCGATCCCTGGTCTTGCTCAGTGGGTTAAGGATCTGGCATTGCTGTGGCTGTGGCGTAGGCCAGTGGCTACAGCTCTGATTCAACCCCTAGCCTGGGAACCTCCATATGCCACAAGTGCGGCCCTAAAAAAAAAAAAAAAAAAAAAAAAAAAAAGACAAAAAAAATCACATAAAGGATTTTTAGAAATGAATAAGAAAAAGTCAATAAACTAGTAGAAAAATGGTCATTTATCTGAGGAAAATATTCTGAATATCCAATACTCAAAAATGGACTCAATCTTCATAATATTTAATAATATGCCCTATGATCTCTATATAAGTTTAAATATGTTTAAGTGAAATACTGATTTTTAACAAGGATGTGGCACATTGCAAATGTATGTATAGTTTTTTGTTGTGTACATTTATACAATCACTTTGGAAACATGTCTTTTCCACTAGCCACTAAAGCTGAAAATATGGATTCCTCAATAAATAGAAATTACTATTTTTGTCAAAAATGATAAACAAATGATAGAAATTATTATGCTAAGTGAAGTTAGACAGTTAGACACAAATTTCATATGCTATCACTTATATGTGGAATCTAAAAAAAGGATATAATGAACTTTGCAGAACAGAAACTGACTCACAAATTTTGAAAAACTGATTACCTAAGGAGACAAAGTTGTGGTGGAAGGGATAGGCTGGGGGTTTGTGATGGAAATGTAAAATTGGGTTGTGATGATGGTTGTAAAACTACGAATATAATAAAATTCACTGAGTTTAAAAAAAAAGAAAATCGTAAAGGAAAAAAGAATGGTAAACAAAATTAAGAACAGTGTTTACTTCTGAAGCAAGAGATAAGCAATGAGATAGATGATCCTTTGAAGTTAAGAGAAATTATCTGTTTCATAAAACAGTTAGTAGATGCACTGGTATTCATTGTATCACTAATTATGGAAGGCAGAAGGATCCCCAAAGATACCCACACCCTAATTCCTGGAACCTATGAATACATTATGTTACATGATAAAAAGGGCTTTGCAGATATAATTCAGGTTAAGGATTTCAAAATAGGGAGATTATCCGGGATTATCTCTAATTACATGAACCTTTAAAAGCAGAGATTGTTTTTCAATCGGAGTTAAATAGATGTGGCAGGGTGAGATTCAAAATGTGAGTGGGGCTCCTCCTACCACTGCTGCAGGGGCCAGAGGGAAAGCACGCACCAGAAGGGATGCAGACGGCCTCTAGGAGCAAAGAAAGGGCCTTGGCTGAGAGCCTGCAAGGAAATGGAACCTCAGTGTTACATCTGCAGGAACTAAATTTGGCCAGCCAACTAAATAAGACTGGCAGCAGATTCAGTCCCAGAACCTCCAAAAAGGAAAACAGTTCTGCCAATAACATGATTTTGACCTTGTGAGATTTTAAGCAGAGGACCCAGCTGAGCAATGCTATAATTACACTTCCTAACTACAGCTATGAGATGTTTTAAGCCACTGAATGTATAGTAATTTGTTAAGGCTGTAATTAAATATATGTATACACACATACACACACACACACACACACACACACACACTAGTATTTGTACATTACTCAAAGGAAAACCATAGCCTTTGGCTTCCAGAATTACTAATGCTTCTCTGAATGGTGGTTAATTGATGAAGGTTTTGAGTTCATCAAAATAAACTAGTTTCAAGTTCTTGCCCACTTCGTATTATTTTTGCGTTATCAATGCTTTTCTATTACAAAGGACAAAATGAATGTAAATGCAATTTCTCAATCCAACTCAATGATATACTCAAGCAAATGACAGTTATACTTACTTTCTAAACTTATTGGCAATATTATTTTGTTCTGTATGTTTTCAATGCACATAGAATGAAAAAGAGGCAGGTGTTGGCCAAGTATGGCTCACAAGCCAAATCTGGCCTACTACTTATTTTTGCAAATAAGTTTGTTGAAACAAAGAAAAAAATTCATTTGTTACTTACTGTCTGTGGCTGCTTTTATGCTATGTGCTTTTCATGCTGCAGTAGATAGTAGAGTAGTTGTGACAAACTATATGGCCCACGAATCCTAAATTTAGTTCTTTACACAGAAGTTTGCCAATTCTTAACTTAAGGAAGCATATAAATGAGATTTTCATAATATCTTCATGGCACAAAAATGTATCAAAGACACATAACTGATAATTATTTAAAAATATGCATAATCTTACTTTCCAATAATTGAAAAATATGTAATTATAGAGTATGTTCAGAGTTTTTTTTTTTTTTTTTAAGTTCTCTTAATTGAAAGAGAAAGCCTGTACAAAAAAAGCCTGTGGAATAAAAGAAGATGGAAATTTGCATGTGAATATATCCAAATACCTAAAAAGTATTCCATAGAGGTTCCTGTCTCTTTATATTTCATATTTTCAGTCTTGCGAAATTCTTCCCCCTCCTCTTTTTTTAAACAAATTATTTGTCCTTCATTTATTTCATTGGCAGCTGTTTCAATTACATAGAAGGATGGATAGTTTTCCTCCATAAAATAAATTCAAAAGGTGAAGCAATTAAGATTTAACACATATGCATCTTTATCCTTTAAGGTATGAAAGAAAAAATAATCTCGTACCTTATTTTTGCTCTTAGAATAAGAAATCGTGAATCGATTTCTCTGGAGTGGAAAAAAAAAGTGAAGGCTGAAATTGGGCCATATTCTAAGAGAAGTATAATTAGATAAAGTTAATGTTCCAAGCAGGATCTATATGTTCTGTTTCAAATTTCTAATCTTCACAGAGCTTCTAAATCCTTTCTGCCTCTTGGCATAGATTTAATCATTACTCTCCCTGAAAGTGATTTGAAAGGAATTCATTATGTGACTTATTTACGTCACAGTTGAACAAGGAGAGCCTCCAAAACTAATCATACCCTAAAACAAACTGATCAGACACAACATACATAAGCAACAGAAACAACATAGTATATATAACTAGAATTTTCTTCATACGTTTTTTTCCCATGGGTCGTCAGCAGTTAAAGAAATACTTTTAAATAAAATATTATTGTGCCTTTCTGAGTTTTGATGTCTTTTTTCTGTTAAAGTAGCTAAATATCTAGAATGACTGATTTTTTTCTCCTAAAAAAAAATTACAATATGGTCTTTAAACATTCACCTCTGAAATAGTTCCTAACCTTCCCACCGGGTAGGCAGAGAAGGAGGACATTGACATGCACTCAGAGATCTTGTTGGTATAGTTAAAACAGTGGTTTGAGCAGTTTGTGATAAAAGCAGAGGTGGTTTAATGAGATTAGAACATTTTACTTAGGAAAGCTTGAAAATTAAATTTATTTTTTTCCCTTGTTCGCTCTTACAATTGTGACTTAGTGTTTTGTACTTGCGTAAAGTTAATTTTCAAGTTCAAGAACAAAGTGTCCTTGCAAAAAATTATTTAAAAAGGGGTAAGCTAATGAGGAAAGGACAATAAATACTCTATCATTTATTCAATATACAGTAAAAAGTTATCAAGATGCCAGGTACTGACATTCATTGCAACAGGTAATCTCTAATGATTTATAGCACACCATTTGCAACACTATGAGTCCAGTCCTCTGAAACACATAAGGTTGCACCAGCTTAGCAACTCTTAGTGGTAGGAAGTTAGCATCTAAACAAGCAGAAAATCTGGGAGTAGCCCTAGATGAAGACTTGTATTCACTGCTGAAGAAGTGTTATAATTTCCTGGAGCAGGATAGCTGAAATTGACAATTACACATGTATCCTTGGGACAACTGAATCATGCAATACAATGAAATCTTTGAATCTAAACATCTTCATCTGTAAAATGAGAATACATTTTCTTATTTCAAGAGTGTACTGTAAGGATTAATCAAAACGGTTAAATTGCCAGCCTCTTGTATGCTTCTGTCCCTTTATTTTTTTTATTTTTATTTATTTTTTTGGCGATTTCTTGGGCCGCTCTCGCAGCATATGGAGGTTCCCAGGCTAGGGGTTGAATCAGAGCTGTAGCCGCCGACCTACACCAGAGCCACAGCAACGTGAGATCGGAGCCGCATCTGTGACCTGCACCACAGCTCACGGCAATGTCGGATCCTTAACCCATGGAGCAAGGCCAGGGATCGAATCCGCAACCTCATGGTTCCTAGTCAGATTCGTTAACCACTGAGCCACGATGGGAACTCCACTGTCCCTTTATATACTTTCCTAACCAGTCCTTTTCTTTGAGATTTACGTATTGTAGATCTTCTTATTGCTACTAGAACAGTGTATCAAAATGTAAATGTGATTATACTACACTCCGTCTTTATATGCCAGAGTGAATACTTCCTCTTGGCTTTGACTTAAATAATTTTTTGTTATAGTACATTAAGAAATATTTGAACTGGCATCGGCTACTCCCTAACTATTATGCTTTCCTTACAAAATACTAAATCCCCTGCTTTTCTAAGCAGACCAGTGTCTTTCTACAGTCATTCAACCATCCTTATGCTCCTTATTCTCTGACACGTATGTGCTTGAAGGTGGGAAGAGGTTGGGGGACGGTTAAGGTATTTTTATGTCTAATTACCAGTAATCTAACTATTCTAATCCTTTAAGAGACCTGCTTTCAAACCCTTAGCAGATTTTCCCTGATAAAACCACCTAATACCAATCACCCTTCACCAAAAAACATGAATGACGAGATGTAGTGTTGTTTTTCTGGAGTGCTAATCCATGTTTCACAGATGATATTCTAATATGACTGGCTCTTCAAGATGAGTATAAGATTTTTGGAGATCCTGTCATGGCTCAGCAGTTAATGAACCTGACTGGCATCTATGAGACCATGGGTTCGATCCCTGGCCTCCCTCAGTGGGATAAGGATCTGGCGTTGCCATGAGCCATGGTGTAGGTCGCAGATGTGGCTCGGATCCTTCGTTACTTTGGCTGTGGTGTAGGCCAGCTGCTACAGCTCTGACTTGACCCCTAGCCTGGGAACCTCCATATGCCACGGGTACGGCCCTAAAAAGACAATATATATATATATATATTTTTTTTTTTGAGGGCAGGA
Source organism: Phacochoerus africanus (assembly GCF_016906955.1). Taxonomy (NCBI): domain Eukaryota; kingdom Metazoa; phylum Chordata; class Mammalia; order Artiodactyla; family Suidae; genus Phacochoerus; species Phacochoerus africanus. The sequence continues at coordinate 58,406,937 of NC_062556.1, read as the reverse complement.
AGAACAATTTATTCACATTTATAAACCTAAGTAACAGCAGACAGCCTAAAAAATCTACACTGAACTACACAGAAAATGCAGTATTTTGAGGAGCCAGTGGTAGTACTCAATACCTGTTAGTTAAATATCAATATTTTAGAAACAACAGAAGAGTAGTACAAAATAAGATGAATTTTAAAGTTACCTCTACACATCCAGTTTAGCTTTTTGCTTTTTGCTTTGTTTTGTTTGTATTCTTAATTAATTATTTGAATGTTTATTAAGATTATACTTGGTCAAAATGTGCTAGACAATGAGAATATAAAAATGAATTGAGTATGATAATGTGAGAAAAAAGAATGTATACATGTATGTGTAACTGGGTCACCATGCTGTACAGTAGAAAATTGACAGAACACTGTAAACCAGCTATAATGGAAAGAAAAGCATTATACACATATACATATATATATATATATAAATGAACTGGACACAGTCTCTGGAGTAAATGGAAGTCATCTGATATTAAGAGATAAGTCCAATATATAAAACTGTGTCCTATCAGAATGCACAACAAAGAAAGGAGATCTGGAACTGGCTATGACTACATGGATTTCTTGAAGAGTTTTCACCAGAGCACAGCGCTGCATCTACTAAATTAATATCATATTAGTAATTCTGGAAGCCACCAGTCATTGTGCACACGTTATGGCTGATACTGAAAGTGAATGAAGAAAGTCAGTGTTTCCTCAAATACCAAGGATTGTTTAGTTTTATAAAAGACTTCTGGCATTCTATTTGAGAAGAATCATCTTTTTTTTTTTTTGTCTTTTTCTAGGGCTGCTCCTGCGGTATATGGAGGTTCCCAGGCTAGGGGTCGAATGGGAGCTATAGCCGCCAGCCCATGCCAGAGCACAGCAACGCAGGATCCGAGCCGCACCTGCAACCTATACCACAGCTCACGGCAACACTGGATCCTTAACCCATTGAGCAAGGCCAGGGATCGAACCCACAACCTCATGGTTCCTAGTCAGATTTGTTAACCACCTAGCCACAACAGGAACACCAGGAATCCTCTTTTCCTGTAAGAGTATACATTCAGAGATGAACTGACCATGAAGCTAAAGTTAAAGATTCACAGCTCCTTACTGAATAGGTCCTTTCAAAGGGATTTAGCAATGTGTTCACTTTGCTTTTTATAATGCTTGAGCAAAATTTCAAAATTAAAAGGGTGCTTGTTTCTACTCTGCCCCTCCCCCCCCATCAGACTTCAACTGGAGTCCATTAGCTTAAGTGTGGATGCAGCTCTTTGGGGAATAAAGATATGGTCAAGGGAGTAGGGAGTGTGCTTAACTTCATTTTTTGGCTCACAGTCCTGTCTACTTACAGTTAAGTTACTACTAGAACCCTTGGTTCAGAAATGGCTTCTAGGAATCACATGGAATTGTTTCAGATATATTTATTCATGAACTTTTAAATTCATTCAACAACTACTCACTAAGTACCTTTTGCGGATGAGGACCTATGCTAGGAATGAGAAATATAAAGATGAACGAAAGAAATAACCCCACACTGTTGGTTCTGACTTCATTTATCTCTACTAGTGCTCATTCTGCTCTGAACCTGTCTTCTTGTTCTCATCGTAAGGTTACTGTAAAGACTTTTCTGTCTTCATGACCTGAGTCTAGGCACAGAGCATGTGTTCACTCTCTGAATGCTGTTTATACAGGAAGCAATGGAGATACGTAGATGTGAAGGTGAAAAGATCTATCAAAAGACTGCTCTTACCTCCACAGAAAACATTTAAAATTACTTTCATAAAAAGAAGCGATCAAGGAGTATTCACCTAAACAATATATAGGGAAAATATTACAGAAATGTCAGGAAGTAAATTATAAAGAGTATAATGGCATTTTAAAAAATTTTGCAGTATATGTGGAAATTTCCAGTTATAATAGTTTTGGAATTTACAATGAATTCTCCTCATGCAGAATAAATATGAATTGCTACACAATATTATTTATAATGTGTGTCCTTTCATATTTTTTAAACTTCAAGGCTCACAAAACCTGAATCGACTGATGGCTACATTAGTATAGAAATTCTTGGTTTATATATCTTTTTACATATAGTTTCTCAACTACTATTCCTCCAAATGTGTATTTGGCATCTGCATTTTGCATCTGAGTGATACATTACGTTTCAGAGACTAAAAGACATTTATCTCCCAGGGTCATTCAAGTAAATTGAGGCTCTTCCCACCCCAAGCCCAGGACTTCCCCATGTACATAAAGTGTACCTCTTCATACTGAGAAAAGACACAGATGAGTTTGATAGATTTTGCAGAGCTCTGCTATTTATTTTTTCAAATGAATTCTTACATAATGATGAAAATGTTTTTATACATTATGACCTTGACTCTCTAACACATTTCTGAACAGAGTGTACAATGCATACTCTTATTACAGTGTATTTGATGACTTGCCTAAGGTCATGGATATGCTTAATTTCAACTTGAATATTGATGTACTAAAAAGACTCATGTACAGAATTCTTTCACAAGATAATCATATGCTCCTTGAGAAGGAAAAGAACAATATATAACCAAAGAATTTTCAAGGGTTTTCCAGTATGCAATTAGAATTTACCCACTAAGCTGCAGTGATTCATTTTTATAATAATTTATGACACTGTATATTTGTATTTCTCAAGTAAGATTTTAATGTTTTTAACTACCCAGGGAGGGAGTAAGGAGTAAGTCAATGAACTGGAAAATCAGAGAGTTCATTGTACATTCAATAATATTTCCTAGACAACCTTTTTATGAGCAACTTGTTCAAGTACAATCAAAAGTAAAATGACAGCAAACATGTGAAAAGTAATAAACATTCAAGAGTTCAAAAAGATTGAAAGACAGTGGTAGTTTTTAGTAGAGGAGAGAATGATAACACAAATTTAAAATTACATATTTAAGGAGATTATAAATTTCTAAAATTTGAAAATTATAGCATAAAATGTTTTGTTAATCACAAAAACACTACTGAAATGTGGTTTTTTTTTTTTGCAAAATACAAATGACAGAGGAAAAAATAATGCAAATGAATAATCAATAATTAATTGAGAAACAAATTACAAATTACTCCAAGCCTGTTTTAATTCAAGAATTTAGTGATAATTATTAACACATATCAGAGTTCCCGTTGTGTCACAGTGGAAATGAATCTGACTAGGAAACATGGGGTTGCAGGTTCGATCACTGGCCTCACTTAGTGGGTTAAGGATCTGGTGGTGCCATGACCTGTGGTGTAGGTCACAGATGCAGCTAGAATCTGGCATTGCTGTGGCTCCAGCATAGGCTGGAGGCAACAGTTCTGATTAGACCCTTAGCCTGGGAACCTCCATATGCCACAGGTGGGGCCCCCCCCCCAAAAAAGACAAAAGACAAAAGACAAAAATATATATATATATATACATATATACCACACTTTATCCCTCTGAATATACTATGCTAAAATCAACTAGCAATTATGTTCTATCCTTGCTGGTGTCATGTATAATATTAGCAAAAATGAATATAACTCAGAATTTCAATTAAATTAATTTTCCAGGTTTTGGGAGATGCCCCCATGATAGATAAAACAAGTATAATATGTGCTTATTTTCTATCACACCATGTAACCAGGGAAAATAGGGTGGATTATTAATCCATAGAAAATATATTATTTACAGTGTTGCAGATGTTCTTTTGACAGAAAAAAATCCCCCAAATTTGTCATAATTAATATTTATCAGCTCCTTCCTCATCTCTAATTCTAGATTTCATTCGACTTCAGCCTGTACTTATAGTGGACTGGGATTCTTGCCTGCTATGCTGCTGGAGGTTTTCATTCCTATAAAGTACGAGCCCTTTGTGATCTTACCTTTGTTGGGCTAGGGCTACTGCAATACTCCATTTGCAGTTATCACCAGGCGCAAAGTATTGAAATACGTTTCTAATCTCCTGAGTTCATGACTTCCAGCTCTCTAAGGGTATCAGAATCAATAAATTCAGCTGGTACAGTAAATCTATTTACTGGCAAGAGGAGCCCACACTAGCCAGATGGTGTTCCTGCTTTGGGAACCAGGGCCTCAGATTGGATGGAGGCTGCCTGAGTAGAAACATGGACCGCAAACTCCACAAGTGGTTAACTTGTGAAAAAAGATGCAAGAGGAGCCAATAGCAGGTTCCTACCATGGCCTGGGTCTAAGTCCCCAAGGTTTTGGGTGTGTAGTGTAGAAGTACATATTCTTGGGTATAAGAATCATATTGAAATGATATCATGATCATTTATCAAGTCCAATTAGCGAAATGGCAAAATGTCATCAATATGGTAAAGACTACTAAGCCTAGATCATTTAGTTTCCTGTGGTCTGTATGCCAAATGAAACGTGGAGAGTAAATATGAACCGCATTTGATCCTTCTTTCTGAAATTGAAAAGACAACTCCCCAATCAGGGGCCCATAACACATTTTACATTATTACCAACAAAAATACCACATCTGCTCTAGCAACTAAGAAAAGGGTATGATTTCTTGGTTTAAGCTGTACTTACCTAGTGTGATTCGCCATAATCCATGTGTTGTGATTTCTTTCAGGGACACACTGAGAGCTGAATGGGGAAATGGCGGGCATCAACACCCCTAAATCCTTTAATTTTTTAAAGGAGGTCTTTTCTAATTTCTGAATTTTCCCTGGGATGTGGTATTGCTCATAATTTCTGGTTTACTTCTCAGCTGGGTTGGGGAATCAGTTTTAGGGATTATTTATTAGCCCATCCTATAATGATGGGTCTTAACTCTAGTCAGGAAACAAATATGGGGGTTCCATTAGATATTATGTATATTCCAATTATATACTCCAGAACTAAACAAATAACAATAGGACGATTCCACAAATACACTGGCCACAAACAAGGTGAACTTGTGCCAAGACTTCATGGGATGGATGGATAGATGAATAGATAGATAGATGGGCAGATAGACAGGCTGGTAGACAGGCATAAATGCAGACAAATTTTAACCTTACAAATGAGCCCTTTCCTCTATGAGAGGACCATGCTAACATTTGGATCCTCCGGCATTATCAGATCCTATATTTAAAAGGTTTTACACAGTTTCACAATTTTTCTTCCTTTAATGCATCGTTCCCTGGTAAATGTCTATGGGTTGTTTAGGAAGACTGAAGAAATATTTCATATTATTTACATGATAGTACAGATACCTTCTTCAAAAGAACAGAACATCCTCTTCAGCCTGTGAACTGGCTTAGACCTAGAAACTAGGTGCGAGATGAAAATTGTCTGCGGTAGCATCTGACATCTTGTGTTTTTGCTTGCCATCTCTTAACATTTTCAGAAAAATAAACATATTTGCAGTAAACCACAACTAAAAAGTACCGTAAATTGAATTATATTGGTCTGCTCACATGTTCTACTTATCTATTTCTGTTTAACAAATTAGTATAAAACTTAAAACAAATGTTTAATTTTGTTCACAATATTGTGGGTCAGGAATTCAGGAACAGCTCAGTTGGCTGATCTGTCTCTGATCCATGTGCCATCTGGGCTTCAAATATTGGCAGCCAAGATGGTTTTACTCACATTTCTGGTAAATGTGGCTCATTGCCTCTTCTGTCTCTGTCTCTCTGTCCCTCTCCCTCCCCCCACATGGCATTTCATTTCCTGGCCTCTCAACATGGTTTGGACTTCTTGTATCAGATTGTTTAACATGACATCTAAGGCTTCACTACCATCACCTCCTCCCCTGAAACACATATTCCTATGGAAATGTTTCAAGAAATAGGAGAGTAAAAGCTGCCATTCTCTCAAGACCTAGACCTGGAAACTGGCAGAATGATGTCAAAGAGAGAGAGGGGCCACTCAGATACAAGGGGAGGAGGTTTAGATCCTACCTCTCCTCTTAGGAGGAATGTCAAAGAATCTGGTCAATTTTGAATCTCCTACAATATTTTGCCTAAGGGAAATCCACAGATGAAGAAATCTGTTTACCACACCAGATGTGCTGTTTGCTATAGAATTACAATCCTGAGATGTCAAAACATGGCCTCTGTCATTTTAAAAAAGATACAGTTTCCATGAATCCCAAGGAATCTAGCTTGATGGAAGCATCTTTTAAAATCTATCCAAGCCTACATATTATATTAAACATTGATTTGATCAGAATTTCTAAGACCCCGTTACTAATGCATTAAGTGCTTTAGTGAAGGGTGTCTCACCCAGAAGCAGGAGACAGTCTTCAGCCTTACGTAGTAAATCTACTCTTACAATCCCGGTTATCCAACACTTCAACTTCCACCTGTACCTTATCATAATCCTTCACTCAAGACAGCCTAGAAAAGTGTGATAATTTTGTATGTCTGGTCTAATCACTACTTTACCACAAAGTGGTCCTTTTGTCATAAGATAGGTAAGTGGTCCCCCCTAGAATGCTGTGTTATGCAGAGTAGGGATATTCTTACCCCTAACAGCCTTAGTCTATGTTCCCTTCCAAAGGCTCAGTTTGAGTTAAGGTTTTACTTACACACTATTTGATTAGAATGTGATTCTACAGAGAGGGAGTGAGATAGAGTGACACAATGAAGTATAAAAGGCCAATACAAAGATACAGTTTTGGGTTGAGAAGCTCTATCTGGGACTAGCAGTATCATCCTCTACAAACTTCCGAGCAAGAATCTATAAATGGGTCTCAGATAGTCCAGGAGGAAGGGAATGCAGATGCTGAAATCATTCTGTTTCTATTCTGTTTCAGTAAAGGCTTTGTCAGGGCACAGGCTTTGCTGCACCTGAGGGATGAGCATGTGTGAGTCAAGGGCTCCTGCAGACATCCCAGCTGCATTATCAGAGAAGCTCCTGTTCCAGGCAGAAGCCGGAGAAGTGGGGCACCTGCTAAGGTGAGACCTTTTCAGTGTGAAGTGTGTCAAAGCTTATGTAGAACTCTTTTCTCTGTGATTTGAATCAAACATGAAGCCAACAGAATCTCAAGTACTTCTCAAGAGCCAATCTGAGAAAGAGCCTAAGACAGAAATGATATTGGTCCACTCATATGTTCTACTTACCTTCTTATTATTTGAAAAATAAATTAACTTACCTTATTTGGAAAAAAATTGATAGGCTTTAAACACAAATACCAGAAAATCTGGCAATGGATTTAGATACTTGGTGTAAAGGGTAGGATGATTCAAACATTCTGGCTTTTGGAACTCCGTACATGGGAAAGCTGAACCAAAATAGGACTGGAGTTAAAAACCAATTTCAATAGGTTTGACTTAAAGTACCTGCCCAAAATGTTAAACTTCATCCAGGATTCTTACTTATGAATAATAAGAAGGTAAATTAGGGGTCAAATTTCCATATTCTTTTGGAAATCAGGTGAGAATAGAATATAAATATGAAAGATTTCAAGGAACTTCACCAGACTTTGCCACAAAAGCAGTGATAGAAACAAACTGGAAAGACACAGAAAACTTCTGGGCTCATCACCAGAGAACCATCTGCCAGATTAAGAGGCGCCGCTTTAGTTAATCCACATGAGGACAAAGGACAGAGTCACTGTACAGTTACCGCCTTGACGCCAAAGCAAACCAGGAAGAAACTAACAATGACAAAGTTAAGGTGCCCTGCCAAGAAGATCTTCCAGATCTGTCCTCCTTCTGCTTCTCCACAGGACATTTCTTGAAATGTTGAATATAAGTCTTTGCTGAGCCTTAAAACATTTAGACAGGAAATCCTACACTGTTCTCTAAATCAAAGTTCCACTTACAATTGTAGACCAAAAATATGAATCCCTCCATAAAGATAAGCAGAGAAAAACTCACCAGCATGGAGCATAAAATACAATAGTACAAAGCAGCTGAACAACTCTATGCACTCATAAATTTCTTTTTTTTAAGTAAAATCAATGCATGAACCTAAATCTGAGATAGTCTTAAAGAATACATATATTTGTGTGTGTGAAAAGTTTGAAAAGATTACACAATAGAGAAAAGAAAATCATGGACTTGGAGAATAGTTGACAAGGGGGAGGGAGAGGGAGTGGGATGGATTGGGAACTTGGGGTTAATAGATGCAGACTATTGCCTTTGGAATGGATAAGCAATGAGATCCTGCTGTGTAGCAGTGGGAACTATATCTAGTCATTTATGATGGAGCATGATAATGTGAGAAGAATGTATACATGTATGTGTAACTGGGTCACCATGCTGTACAGTAGAAAAAAAAATGTATTGGGGAAATAACAGTTGATTACAATTAAGACTACTTGGAAAAAAAATGAAATAAAATAAAATAAAAAGAAGCTACTCAAGAGGTGAAGGGAAAACTAGGGAAATGAGATTTTAAAAAACTGTATTTAATAAAGTAGTATAAATGATCCAAAAAAAATTCGATTCAGGAATTACTTAGAAAATTGAAGGAGAAGTTTCTGAAATTCTGTAGAACATACAGGAAAATTATAGAAAGATGAAACACAAGTAAAGAACAGAAGCAAGATCTGGTTTATATAAATAAGAATTAAGGATAAAAAATCATCAAGGAATGAGGAATAACTTAAAATTATGAAAAGAAACAACAAATTAGAGAAATGAGTCTGCAGATTAGCAAAGATCAATATCTCATCTATTCAGAATTATAAAGTAAACAAGAACAAGCATAAAAACTATTGCTACAAGCATAATTACAATGGAAGTAAGTTAATTGCAAATATACAATTAAATAATTTATGGTCACCTAGATTTCACCCAAAAACTGAGGCAATTCTTGGACATCCACTAGTCAAGCAAGCTTGACTTGTTCTGATGGCTTTTTTGAGCAATTTATTAATTTACAATAACCTCCCAGCATCCCCTAGATTTTCTTTATTAGGACTTCTACAACTACCTGTGCCTACTCCATCCCTATCACACTGAGCAAGGCCTGGGATCAAACCTGGGTCCTTAGGGATACCACCAGCTGCTCATGTTTTTATTGCCCCTATAGGGGCGGGGTAAGGAGTGGGCCACATACCTCTCCTAGTAGGGAGAATGAAGGAGTACATCTGGTTGCTCAAGGTGAGGGAAGGGGCATTACAATAAGACTGGTGGGGGGATGATAAGGGTCTGCTAATTCTTGGCCAGATGCTTGGAGTTCAGTCTCCTTGAAGGGTACTTGAACCCCAACAGAAATCTATTTTCACTTAAGTAAAAATATAGCAAATATCCTGCCCACAGTTTCATTAATCTGTTTCTCTCTTTCACACCCAAATACACACATACCCATACCCCCTAAACATCATGTCCACCTATCAGACAACAATTTAAAGACAGACTCAAAATCTTTTGATACTGATAATGGCAGTAAGTTTACTGATAATAGCAGTAAGTTTACATCCTAATTCTATAAATGAATGCATGGAAGTGCCCCAAATCAAAGATTTTAAATTACTGCTTGTCTATCCTTACAATGAAATAAATGTAGCCATTAATAAATGTAAAAATGTAGTGATGAAAATGAGATGTCGAAGGCAAAATTGTTGCTTCATGAATAAATCCAGCAAAGATGTATTTTATCTCTCCTAAATGCCTATAGGGTTGAATGAAGTACAATCATTCACTTCCAGCTTTAAAGAGAAAAGTTTATATATATCCTTTAGGACATGGTTGCCAGTGTAAATATTGGCAGTGCAACAAATTACATTATAAGTGAATCACTCTAAATTCTCTTACTTTGGAGAATAATTTTACTTTTCAGAGAAGATCCTTATTAGAAATAACTTTTTGTGAAATCATTTAAAACTTCAGAAAAGTGCCTTGATTTTTTTTTTTCCTGCTGTAAAGGAAAGGGCATTTTTCTCTTCCTAATATTGCTGAAATGCCTTTACTATTAGAAAAGTCTGCAATTTCAAGGTCCTCTAATCTTATAATACAAAGGAGATGAGGGAATAACATTAACAAATAGATTATGAAACTTGTAATATTTTGTCTTTACTTCTGTTCCATATTGCTTAATAAGGAATGATTTTCTTAAATGTCCATCTTTCTAAGACCCTTTATTTCTTATAATTAAAAATATTATTTTCTGATACTTTATATTTTTAGTGTACCTTACTCCTTTAATATCCAGATGTTTTAAATTGTGTGGTGTTTTTAAGGTTGCAATTTATGGCACATTTTAGAAGAGTACTCTTTTATATGATTCATTACTTTCAGCATCATGACTATACCTTGTATGATTTGACCCCTATGTTCCTGCAAAGGTGACCTGCCACTGTGAATAGATACTGGATAAACCATTTTGTGAAGTGCAGAATCTTCCTTTTGAATATAGTTTGAAAGTTTATGAATAAATTTGTATTTGTTTAAAAATGGAGGCACTATTCCTTGTTAATGAGAGCACTTATGTCTTCCTTTGCTCTGAAATGTGAGCATACAAAGCTCTGTCATCTGAGAGGTCGCTAGTTCTAATGGAAATCATAGCAGTTGTAAGCATATTAAAGCCTAAAGAACTTAATTTTTAACTATACTTCATTTTAATTAGTTTAAATATGTATTCAAATAGACACACATGGCTCTTGGCTTCTGTATGAAAGAACAGGGCTCTATACAATACTGATTGTCTGAAAACAGGGATTTTGAGGGAAATGTCTTAGTTCAGGCTGTTCTAACAAAAATACATACCCCAGGTGGCTTAAAACATAATTGTATTCATGGTTCTAGAGGGAAATTTGAACTTGGTTATGGGAAGTCTGCAATCAGGGTGCCAGCACAGTTAGGGTCCAGCAAGAGCCCGTTTTTTCAGCTGGCCATCTTCTTGCTGTGTCCTCACATGGAAGAGAGATCATTTCTCTCATGTCTCTTCTCGCAAAGGGCAACAATCCCATTTATGAGGAATCCAATCTTATGACCTAAGTATCTCCCAACAACCCACCTCCAAACATCACCATTGGGAATCAGGGTTTAATACATAAATTTTAAGGAACACAAACATTCAGTCCATCATTTAAAAATCTAAAAATTCTTTTAGGAAAAAAAAAGGAACCGATTAGAAAAGACTAGGATGAAGTATGATTTCAACACATCATATGCATGTGTGTTTATATTATATACTCCTTATGCATATATATGTATATATCCTATTCTTCTATATTCCATATATATGCTAGTAAATGCATATATATGGAATATATATAAAATATAAAATACATTTATAGTTATAGGTACAGTAGAATAGAATAGAATAGAATAGAATAGAATAGAATAGAATAGAATAGAATAGAATAGAATAGAATAGAATAGAATAGAATAACTAGCAGTGGTAGCAAAAACAGTAACAAGGAATGAAGCTGATTCACTAAAATATTGAAAAATGAAGAATTCCAGTTGTTGATGGATAAAGAAAGAATTGAGTTACCAACATCTTTCTACATTATATTTTTCAAAGGAACAGTTGTCATTGGGTTTATATGACATTTCTGATTATCTTATTTCTATAACTCATTAGTTGATATTACTTGATACTCTTAGTCCCTGAAAATCAAATAAGCCAAATACAATACACTTAATGTGTATATACCTTTTCCTTTGAAACTAAACAATAACTTTGTCTTTAATCCCACATGCTTTTTATGATACGCCATACTTTATGAGGTAAGATTTAGACATTCTTTCTCCCTATACAGGCATTTGGCATATGAAAAATGGTAATCAAATACATAAAGTAAAAATGTAAAGGTCTAACCTCACAAATAAGGACAGTAAAGTTGTTATACCTGGATATACATTATATTAAGCTAATATTATATAATTCCACTAAACTCTAAAAAATTCTTTGTGATATATATGTTCTCCTAGTATTGACAAATGACAAATTATTGACAAATACTAAGCAGCAATTTCTCCACCTTTCAAAGTATTTTGCACAATGATAGATATTTTCCAGTTAAAATTATAGCCAAAAGTATATTTTTTAAATGATGGTATTGCTTATGCCTCCATAATAGAAAAATCATACTTTTGAATCCATCGCTATAGGAACAGCCAACTTGGTTCATCATTTTCGATGCTGCTTCTAGAATCATATCTTATTTTTTCATACTTTAAAGTCTTTAAATTCTTCCTTCCTTCCAGTTGTGAGTTTCAGAATCTGTAACAATTTTGCATATGTTTAGAAAACAGAAACCCTCAATGCTTTTAATTTTCTTCCACTTTGTTGAACGACTACTGTTCTCATGGTTTGAAGATTATCACACTCTTGATCTTCAAGTTAGTTCACAGGTTTTAAACAATACCTAAGCAAAATATTTCAATAAAATATTATTATTATATTTAAGGTTAATGGTAGCTTTATGTACAAAATGCGATGCGAAGACAGACATGGGAGTATTTTAGCAAACTTTGAAGATTAAGTAGAGTTTCTTGAAGGGGGGGAGTCATACCATAAAGCTAATGACAAGTCAACTACAATATTAATACCAAATGAAGTAAAACAACATCATTTTTATTTATTCTTTCTAGTTCCTTCTCAGTTATTTTGGTGCAGAAATTGTATGAAAATGATTCAAAGAATTTTGCTTCATAGTTTTGTGCAATCAATGAAAGCTTTAAAGCACTGATAAGCATTTGTTGCTGTAATATGGTTTTGATGATGGATAGTCAATCCAAATTTACATTTCTGATTATTTAGAAACAAACTGTAACAAAGTAAATTTAATATGAACCAAGGCATGATAAATTACTTGTGAATAATTCTCATTTAAGCATTTCCAAATATTGTTTCCCTGTAAATTCATAAATAATACATGTAAATGTGTAGTAGTAGTGATTGCTTATTGTCTATTTTTCTGGATGGGAGACTCTGGATAATCGAATCATATTAGAATTACACTTTAAAAATATTAACTAACCCAACATAGCAAGAATGTATTAGGTAGGAAATAGGCGAACAAGTTTAAGACTCATTCATTAAGTCAATCTTACAACAAATAATTTTCTGAGCATCTCTCATACAAGAGACACAGTTCTAGGTGCTAAGTATTGGGCAGTGAAAAACAAATCAAAGTAAAATTGGAAAAACATCTGCCTTCAAGTTCACTTTCTAGATGAGGGAGGAAAAAGTAAACAAATATATAAATAAATGACTTTGTATATTGTATGCGAATATAAACAAGAATAAATTTTAGTGTTCATACATATGAAATATCATTTGGCTTAGAAAACCTACATATCCTTAAAAAAATGTAAATGTTTATGGCAACAGTCCTTTATTTGAAACTCCTTTGGAAGATATTCCATTTAATATGTCTTCTGACTTCAGGTGAGACTCTGCAGGCCATTGATAACTTCAATAAGGGCCAAGCTAATATTCAAATTTACAGATCCAGAAATTGTGATTTATTCATTAATACCAGGAGATGAGAAGTTGTTTAGTTTGTAAATTTAGATAAAATAATGTAACAAGAGGAACAACTTGTGGATAGGTTGCTTGATAAATTTAAAAGAAGATTCTATTTTTAATGGCTATATTCATAGTAGGCTTATAAGTAGTGCCATATCATTATGCAAATTAGTTAAGGATCTAAAATTTAAGAACACTTAAGAGGGATAAAAAGATACTAAAAATGTGTTAATCTTTTATTTTTCCCTTTGTGATTATTTCATAGATTTTGGTACAATACTTTTGTTATGATACACCACCTGGTAGGAAGAATGTAACTTCTGTTAGAGTTCGTGAACTTGGACAATATCTTTTCTGAGCTCTGAACTTGGAAGATCTTCTTTTAACTTTGACAGAAAAATTTTGGCTTATGTAAATGTAAGAAACACCAAGACTCTTCATTAAAACATCTGTAAATCATCTTTCAGCTTCATTAAAACTGTTTATATATTTTGATATTTTGTTTTTAGGTTTAGAGTGCATTTTCTCACATAGTCCTTCAATTTTTATAAATAATCATCTTGAATTTATTATGTGAGAAGCTGAATTCATTAGGAAAATATAACAAAAATTATTGCAGTAGGGGAATGTGTAAACAGAGGAAAGGACCTCAGTGAATAGTTTCAGATTCTTAAAGACAGACAGGTAAGAAGCTCTGACTCAGAAATTTTAACTGGCTGCTCCCTAAAGACTGGAATAGGAAATTCATTGGTCAGACTTGTTATCTGTGTGTTTGTTATCATGCCTCAAAGGTGAGAAATAGGCTCCTCCACTGCTAAACCCAGGAAATCTAAGAAAAGTGATGAGTATGTTTCCTATTTCTATGGGGCCAAATTAACTCTGCTTAATTTCCTCCGTGGAGTAGGGACCAAAGGTGAATCAGCTCACATTTCTCTGCTAGGCTGGTCTTCAGTTATGTTACTCTTTTGGATATAATTCAATTTCTTTCTTTTCTTTTCTTTTCTTTCTTTCTTTCTTTCTTTCTTTCTTTCTTTCTTTCTTTCTTTCTTTCTTTCTTTCTTTCTTTCTTTCTTTCTTTCTTTCTTTCTTTCTTCTTTTTTTTTTTTTGCTAGAATTGTTCCAGCTTTGGCCATTGATAGCTCTTAAAACTGGCTTCTGGATTCTTTTGGCATGCTTCCATCTTTGTATTGTTGTTATTTCATTGAGCACTTGCTAACTTTCTGGCACTACAAAATGCTTTACTCTTCTTGTATATTTTCTGCAGAATCATAGAATTAGATCTTTTACAAAGAGGCCTTGCTGAAAACAAAGTAATCTCTGATCTATTATCTCTATAATTCTGCTTTTTCCATAATGTCATATAAATGAAATTATACATGATAGAGCTTTTCACATCACCTCTTTAACTTGGAAATATACATTTTAAGATATATCTTTTCAAGGCTTAATTGCTCATTTTAAAGAATATTCTATACAGTTCCATTAATGGATATGTCAAGGTTATTTGCCCATTTATCTATCAAAAGTGTACCTTAGCTGCTTCCAAGTTTGGGAAAACATGAGTAAAGCTGCTATTAAGATTCACAGGCAGGTTTTGAATAAAATTTTCAAATCAGATAAATACTTAGGAATGTAAATGCCAATGGAAATGTCTTGCAAATAATTTATTATTTGTGATATTTCCTTTTGATTTTCTTAATATCTTTCACAGTGAGAGTTTAAAATATAATAAAGTTAAACATATATATTGATGCACTGGTCATGGTTTGGTGTTTTTTTAATTTAATTTAATTTTTGCTTTTTAAGTCCATACCTGCAGCATATGGAAGTTCCCGTGCTAGGGGTTGAATCAGACTACAGCTGCTGGCCTACTCCACCTACACCACAGCTCATAGCAGTGCCAGATCCTTAACCCACTGAGCGAGGTCAGGGATTGAAACCATATCCTCATGGATCCCCTAGTTGGGTTTGTGACCCACTGAGCCACAACAGGCACTCTGTGGTGTTGTATTTTAAAACTTATAAAACCCATGTTGATATATTTTTTTCCTATATTTTCTTTAAGAAATTTAAAAGTTTACTAGCATTTTATATTTAGGTTTGTTATCAATTTTGTATTAATTTTTGTGAAAGGTGGGAGATCTGTATCGAGGTTCATTACTTTTTACATACAGCCATCCAACTGTTTTACCACCATTTGTTAAAATAATAACTTTGTTTTCTCCATTGAATTGCCTTTCTTTATCCCTTTTCAAATGGTTGAGGACATTTCTGTGTGTCTATTTCTAGAATGTCTGTACTATTCTATGAATCTGTCTGTCCTCTTGCCACATCATTGTTTTGATTACTGTACTCTTACAATAAATAAGAAGTGAAATCAGGTAGTATAAGTGCAACTTTGTTCCTTTTCAATGTTTTGATGGATATATTAGATATCTTACCTTAATCACCTGAAACAGCTTATTGATCTACAAAATATCTTGCTGTGATTTTTGACTGGGGTTGTGTTCAATCAATAGATTAAACTGTGAATAACTAGAATTTTCACAAAATTTAATCTTCCAATTCATGAGCACGGAAATAGACCTCCAATAAAAGGATACATGTTAATCTAGCAAGTAGTGAGACTTTGTATAATGTCTGCTGTTTCTATAGAGACTTCAAAATTCTATTTGTTTTGTCTTCCCTATTTTCTTTGGGTACCCTAAACACTCCTCTTAGAGAGTCTATATATGAGAACTCCTTTTTTTTTATTTTTTATTTTTGCCTTTTCTAGGGCCATTCCTGTGGCATATGGAGGTTCCCAGGCTAGGGGTCTATTTGGAGCTGTAGCCACTGGCCTCCGTCAGAGCCACAGCAACGCGGGATCTGAGCCACATCTGTGGCCTACACTACAGCTCACAGCAACGCCGGGTCCTTAACCCACTGAGCAAAGCCAGGGATCAAACCCACAACCTCATGGTGCCTAGTCGGATTCATTAACCACTGCGCCACGATGGGAACTCCTATATATGAGAACTATTGCAGGTCCAATCTATTATTCTAGAGTCTTGTTGGTATGGTGGTAGGGTATCAGGATAGGGATCCATTCTGTATTCTTTCAACTAATTATCAGACATTTAGTGGTCCTATAAACAGACAGCTTAGTGGTCTAGGCTGTGACCTTCAGAGAAGCTTTTTCTTGTATGGCCTCCTATCTTTAGTTGAGACAAGAAGGCTAAATGTGGCTGGAGTTAGAAGAATCCCTTTCCTCTTATCTTTGGCACAAGATTCAAGTAAGGACTTCACCCTTAGGAGTAGATCTTTGTCATGGAGAAGGATCTGGGTATATTTCACAAGGATTATAGTTCTCCTCCCTCAGCCAGAGACAGGAAAGGATCATTTTAGGATCTTCACTAGGAACTGGGTAGGGTCCTGGAAGCTCTTATTAAAGTGTGATACTCTTATTAAGACTGTGTCCTCCTCCCCTACCAACTCTCCTAGGAGATTCTCATTCTTCCTTCAGTTCACAGTTTCCAGCTTCCACAAATTGGCCAAAATTATAATGTAAGTGCCCCTACCAGTTTATGGTTCCAGTGACTTGTGTTCCAGTTTAGCAGATCCCAACTGGGACTTGTTGATTTCACCTTTCTGTCCAGATTTTGAGGTGGCTTGTTTGCCCATCAAATCTGTTCTGTGATGAGCCCCACAAAAAAGTCATGATTTTCATTTTGTTCAGTTTTTTCTAACTAGGTTGATCTTATAAAATAATCTCATTGATGGGCCTAAAAACTGTTAGCTATAATTTTTAAAGTCCTTAGAATAATATGTGATTGACTTAGAAACCTGAGCAATTCTAGACCATTTAAATTCCATTCAGCAGGAAAATATTCTCTTTTTATACAGTTCAGTTATCTGATTTAATAGGCAAAATAATTTTAAGTATCAATTATTTTAAATTCAATAGATTAAAATGGTGACCTGAAAAATTTATGTTTTAATCTAAAGAGTTCATGAGTATAAATCATTTATTGAATATATTTTACATCAGAATTGCAAGACTGTTACTCTAAAAGATCAAATTTCCTCATATATTTTAATACATGAAATACCTCATATTCACATATTCTTTGTTATGATGGGAGTTTAATACTATGTGTTCTATTTTCCTAAACTTTTTGTACTTAATGCAAAATCCCCTTGGCAATAAAGATGCATTGCTATTATAAAGAAGAGAAAATTACCTCTTTGATTAACTGAGTTATTTATTGGAAATGATTTAATCTAAATGTGACTAATGGACCTACAAACATTGAAAGATTCCTCCTCATTTCCATGACAACTGTTCTGATAATATTCAATATGTCATGGACTTCAAAACTTAAAAAAAGTGGGTTTGGACTTACAGATCACCTAGCCTATGTCCTTAGATCCATGTCATTAATTTATTATCACTTCTACATTTTCTGAGTCTTACATTGGTACCAACTGACGTAATCAAAAAGAAATGCCCATCTTTTCAAGTAAAACCTTGTTTCACAAGGTTCGTTCTTCTCTGCATTAATAGTGGCTACTTTCTCATTATTTTCATGACAAATATACCATATTCACCACATAAAATTTGAAGAAAATCCACATCAGATCCAGAAATACCTGGAAACAAAGTTCAGTTTTCCAATAAATACGAAGTAAGCAGTGCCAAATAACAAAGTCAGTGAGTGCCATGCCCAAGCTCATGAGCAAATTATGCAGAGAAGATATTAAGGAGAGTATTTAGAGAATGATAGATAATTGTCCAATGATCTGCACAACCTGATCCCAAATATTTTGAATCCTAACTTTATCAAACTCTATCTTCTGTAGTAAGGTAAAACATTTGGTCTAATGCCAAGCAGATGCCACACTACTCAGAGAGAATATTAGGAAAGTAAAATGACCCAAGAAAATATGAGCTCTATTTTCTGATGTAAAAAGTTTAGAGGAGAAGAGTAATTAGGAATAGCCCTGATATCTGAACAGGAACATGGTAGCAGCAAAGGGAGGAAATGGCACCATTAAACACCTGCCTTAAGGTGTAAGGTAAAATGTTGTATTGTATAACATGTTTGCTGACTTCAGAACTGACAGACATCTCAACACAAAGAAAAGAAGAAATAAATAACAGAAAACATTCAGACTCACCTCTAAAGTGCACTCAAGTTACAGGGTAAGAATGAGGGCTTACCTTATTTTCCATGTTTAATCTTAAGAAAAGTTTCTGGTCTACAAAAGGATCCTGATTTGGGATCAATAAGATTAACCATAGATAGGTAATTGGACAATATATTTGTCCATTGCTGTTGGACAAACTTTTCTACCTGTTTCCCCTGCTTTTCTACCTTCCCTTCCTCTCCTGTCCTCTCCTTTCCTTAACTCCGTTCTTTCTGTCTCCTTTCCTTTGCATTCCTGCCCTTTAAATCAATCAGACATAAAATGTTTTCAGTTTGCTGAAATTTGTGTTCTTCTATGAATGATTTATACAAATCATTCCAGCATCCCTTGGTAAAAATACATAAAAATTAATTGTATTCACCCATTGTTGACGTGTTCAAGCTTTACAGTCATTGCACACAGATTAGTTCTGAGTTTGGCTAGAAGAATGATGAGCATTCACTTTTGTTATCTCAAAAGATTATTCTGTCAGTAGAGTAGAAGAATTCAGATCCCCATAAAGAGAATACAGACACAGTAGGCTCAGTTCAAAAGTAAAAACATTTGAAATTCAAAGGTCACTCCAAGTTATCAAGTGGTTATACAAATAAAACATATTTGAGGTAACTGAAATAAAGACGAAAAATTAGAAACGTTGTAACAAGAAGTCTAAAGGTGAAATTTCATTCCTAACTAGAATGTGGAAAATTTTAAAAATGACAAAGAGCTGATATTCAAAAAGACATAACAACATCAAGTTGGTTTTTTTCATTACACTGGATGAGAGTGTAACTTTCCTAGAGATGTAGAGCTGGATACTAGTTTCATAGTGCAATGCATATTCACTATAACTCATTGTTAAGAAAAATAGCCAATACACAATATATGTAATTATTATTATAGAGAAGGGATTTTCATCTTCATAAATGCCAGTAATAAAGAAGCTCGATGGGTATTAACACAAATACTAACAATATTAATATATTAGCTATTTGAACCAAATATTAGTTCTAAATTGGGCAAAACCAGGTAAATAAATTCCTTTCAGATTTTATGAATACGTCCATTAATCTTAGTCTATAATAGTTTTTTTTCCCTCCTTTATTTCTCTAAATACAGTAACTTTTTCTTTGGTCTGGAGAATATTTCAATTCCTTTGCTTCTTGAAATCCACCTATCTCATGACACACTGGGCTTGTGGACATTACGCAGGTGTTAATATATACATATTTTTTTAACTCAGGTGTGAAGCTTGCTGAAGAATCAAAATTCCTTCCTGACCTTTTGATTTGAGTCAAGCATGATCTGTTTACCACTCAAAATCCTTGCTTTTTTAGTGATAAAACTTCAGATGAATTTCCAGGGTTTATTTCTGATTTTGTTTTGGCTCTCAACACAGATTCATACCAGTCCTACTAACCTTTTTGTTAATGCATTTACTAGATTGTCTGGCTTTTATTTCTGCTCATCTTGGAAGACTGTGAGGCATCCAATTACCTCAGACACTTCACTCAATCTTCTCTAAACCAGTGCAGACAATAAAGGGAAAATCGGTACTTCATATGACTAGTGAGTAAGAAGTCTTCATCCTCAGTTTATTTGTTTTTGCATATGCCAGTTATCCAACTCTTCCAGAATTTGTAATTATTTTCCCAATTCTTAGAACAGCCCGTTTTAGGTATTAGCATACCGGTATTTAACAAGGCCATTGACTCATTTGTGAAACTAGGGCAATGGTGAAAAATCAGGGGCTGATTTTGATAACATGAGTATCATAGTCTTAACCTGGACCTTAGAAATCTTAGAGGATTAAATAACAAAAGGCAGGACATTCACATCTGAGGAATGTAATCAGTATGCTTACCTGTGTCTCTCCCCAGGTGGGACAGTTGGAACTGACATTTCAACTTTTGATTAACTTCCTTTAAATCTAGTGACCATCTTCTGATATATTTATATTTGGCCACAAGACTTCTAAAACTATGCCCTAATGGGTATGTAGACTAATTATGAAAGTCCTACAAGCAATAGTCATAGCGGTTGTGATATTTTGGAACGTTATGGTCAACTACCTTCTTATGTCACAGCGAAAAAAATCCTAATTACTACAGCCACTAAGAATTTCTTTATGTTATAAAAGCCAAAAACTAGTTGGCAGAAGTTTCTGTGTGCTCACAATCACTATGCAACAGGAGCATGCCATGGTATCTGATTATAGTAAATGTACCTTCTCTCCATTGAAAGGGAATAAAACATCAGGCAGCTCACACTTCATAGTATCCCATACTCACATTTGTTTTTCAGCCATTGCTCTCTCACTCCTGTTGTTTTTCTCTCTTGCCCTATGCAATCCCCCAAGTCTTCTCATGTCTTGTTTCTTTCAGCAGTTTTCTCCTAACTTCCTCTTTGTAGACAAGCTTCCTCTGGTAAAAATTCCATAATCTGACTGGTTTCTGTGTCGAATTTAATCAGTTTGTATATTTCATTTTAAGAGATAACAACCTGAATTTTACGTTTAGAAGATGGTTTCTTACTGATGTAGATTTTTAATCCTATGAAACTGGTAAAGAGGTCAATTTAAAAATTGCTTCTTGGGGTTCTTGTCATGGCTCAGTGGTTAAGGAACCTGACTAGGATCCATGAGGACTCGCTCAGTGGGTAAAGGATCCGGCGTTGCTGTGAGCTGTGGTGTAGGTTGCAGACGCGGCTTGGATCTGGCATTGCTGTGGCTGTGGTATAGGCTGGCAGCTATAGCTCTGATTTGACCCCTAGCCTAGAAAACTCCATATGCCATGGGTACGGCCCTAAAAAGACAAAAGACAATTTTTTTTAAATTGCTTCTTAAGCTTTGATTGATGATATAACTATTCATAGGATATTTTTTATCTAACACTTAATGGAACCCCTGAAAGAAATTAGTCAAATATCTTTACCTAAATCATTTATTCCAAGTGTTTCGAAATTTCACAAATCTCTTGTAAATCTTTCAATCTATTACATCTAAACACATATAGGTATACAATAATAAGTTGTATACCTATTTTGAATCTCACTTCAATTTCTCTTTCACCTTCCCTATAAATACTATTCTGTTCCTTCAAAGTGCATCTGTGTCTATACTTTCTTTACTTGCCCTGGGCTGCATTTAGGATGTAATAAAGATAAGGTTTACACCCTTGTCTGTTTTGCTAATGTTTAATTTCATAGTATTTAGCAAATCCATAGAAGAGTCTGTTATTCTGGATCCATTTCATGTGAAAACTCAAATTCATCTCAGGCTGTTTCTTTCAAAGACACCCTAAACTGGGACTAGAAAAAAAAAATAAAAAAATAAAAAAATTGGGACTGGGATATACATGCTCATTTTATTCAATATTCTTCTGGCATATGCTATGACAAGTAAATTTCCATTCTGAGGTTGATGTTAAGCAGCCTCTAAGCTAGTAGCAGGAGTATTAGCAGCAGAGGCAAAGGCAGTAATCCCATTATAAATCCCTTTGCTTCCAGTTTATTCCCTACCAAAATCAATCATTTTAACTGCTGCTATATAATCTTCCAAAATATTACTTTCATCATGTCATAATATTGGCCAAAACACTACAGTTGTCAAAATTCATTGTCTCAGAGAGTAAGAATAATTTCCTTTCGACATTTTCCCAGTTTTCAAACTACCTTTCTAACTTTACCCACTAAATATTCTAATGCCAATGATTCCCATGCTAATGAATGTGTCAGACTTAAAGTCTGAAAACTTCATTCCCCTAATTTTCAAATGCTCCCTGAAATAATGCTTAAGATATGTTTCTTTATCAGTCGTAACTTCTCTATTTTCAGATGGAAATTTCAGAATAGGCACATATCTTTTTGATTCTACCTCACTGCAAAAATCTGGAGTCAATTTGAACATAAATTCTCTGACTTCTATTAAAGAAGTTAAATGATGATATTGTGTACTATATGTGTCTTAAGTTGTTCCACTTTTCCCTTATTTATCATGTAGAATTTGTGTAACTCAGTGTATGTACTGCTAAACTATGTTAAATATTTGAAGATACCCAAACTTCAATAAATCTAGTAGAGACAAGTTATGTTGTAATTACCGATGTTGTAACAGATCAAAAACTCAGAGAAGATATAATTAAGGGACTGAAGTACAATTATAAGCTTTTTCAAATATTTCTCCTTAAAATGTATCCCGCTCCCTATATTTGTACATTACATGCACATACGGTATTATATTATAATGAAAATAAAATGAGACAATTTGTTAAATACTCACATGAAAATACTGGCTATGATGAATGCTACTCTGGATAAAACTGAAAACAAATTTTACAGGTTTTAGCCATTAATCTGCACAGATTTTATATGATTCTTAGGCTTCATCAAAATAGTATATTACCTCAGGCCAGGTTGCTACTCTCTTCAAGTATGGCAGATACCAAAAATGCATAATTTTTCAGAGTGTATTCAAAGCTACAGCAATGCCTTGCTAGGTCACATCAAAAACTCTACTTCATCAAAATAACATCGTAATCTTTTGATCTAAAATCCCTTAATCTGGAGGAAATAGAATATTTCCTTCTTCAGTATAATGTATGTACTATACCTCCATGTCTTATTTCAATATATGGATTATGTTTGAAGGTTGGCATCTTGCCTAGAATTGGTATTTAGTTAGAAGACTTCCAAATATCCTTTCCACTGGCTTCGAAGCTTTAGGAAATATTTTGCATCTCTATACTTCTCTCTGAAATACATTGATTTAACACTTCTTCATTTGTTCACCTGTTAATTTAACAAATATTTATTGGTGTATTTGTATATGAGGCATAATGGATGAAAGTATAGGCAAGACAAGAGTTGCCAACTTCAAGTTCTTAAACTCTAATACAAAAAGCTGGAGTTCCTGTTGTGGCTCAGTGGTAACGAACCCAACTAGCATCCATGAGGATGCGAGTTTGATCTCTGGCCCGGCTCAGTGGGTTAAGGATCCAGAGTTGCCGTGATGCAGCTCAGATGCTGTGTTGCTAAGGCATAGGCTAGCAGCAACAGCTCTGATTTGTTGCCTGGGAACCTCCATATGCCCCAGGTGTGATCCTAAAAATAAAAAAAATAAAAAGCCAATAGCTAAATATTAAAAATCTCAACTCCTTATGATTATGGGCAACTAGAAGATGACATGAAAATATGGAATATGTCAACTATCCAATCTTATCAGATGAAGGGTGATTGCAAAATAAAAAGGATTTGATGATAATGGAAAGTGGAACTTATTGTTTGCTATATAATAAACACAGTATATTATTCAGCTTAGTCCACACAACAAAATATCAGGCAAACTGGAATTATAAATAGGATATTAAATACTAGATAAATTCAGAAAATTGCTTTGGTTTCCCATATGTTTACCTATCATTTTATACTACATCCTGTTAGAGTTACAGAGTATCTTTAAATTCAGGTCTGAAAGGTAAGCTAAAGACAGCAAAGACAAAAGATGGGGGTTGGGGTTGATTCCATTATGAAATAATGTCATATTCAAAGATCAGAGGCAAAAAGAGCATAATGCATTATTGGAATATAAGTTTTTCAGGATCAACTGAATAAAGATCAGAGTGAGATATCACTCTAGTCTAGATCTCTGGTGTCACATCACTACATACTAAATTCAAAGACAATTTTAACAAAGTAATGAAAGTGTTAAGAAGATAGTGAAGATTTTAGGACAAGGATATGATGAGAAGGGATGTAGAAAGATGTAGAAAGATGACTCTGCCTGCGATGTGAAAAATACATTGCAGGAAATTCTAATTCTAATAAGAATAGGTGAAATTATTTGGACTAAACCCAAAGTAAAAAAAAATTCTTCCAAAATTTAAAAAGCCCAAATCTAAAATTTTTAGGCCTAAAAAAGCCTAAAAAGATTGAAGATATTAAACCGAAGTTTGAAATTTCCATGCAAAATTATGGAGACAAGCCTGAATTTGTAAAGGAATAGAGTATTGAAGAAACAAAGTTTTCCTATTCTGATGGCATATGTGGATACCACACATAGTTTTGTTTCAGAACTTCCCAGGGAAAGAGGAAAAATTCAAAGCCAAAAAAATCCTTAGGTAGAGTTTCTAAGAGACCTTCCTTCCCCATACTATGGTAACAGCACGAATCTCTACCTACCTTCAGGACAACAGCAAATGAGAAATAAAATTTTCCACCCCACCTTAAATAAAATTAAGTAAATAAGGGTAAAACAACAACAGCAAAACCATGATAAAGTTGAGAGATGGAAAGAATTCCTGATAAATCAGCTATGGCTGCAGACTGTAAACATACAAATTCCTACCCTAGATGAACATGGTTTTATTGATCAGGAAACCTCAAGCAAAGTCTATGTTGTATTGGTTTCTGTCTATTTATACTCACCCAAATTTTTTAAACATTTTTTCTTAGACAATGATCAGTACACAAAGAAATGAAGTCACATGAAGACCAAATTAGCTGACAACAAGTAATTATGGCAGGAGATCCACACATATTTTGCATATGTGCATTATCAAATTATACAGTAGCCTTAAAAAAGCAATGTGCAGGTAAGTTGACTACAAGAAATATTGTGAGGCTTTATTTCAAAATATTAAAGAAGATTTAGGGAATTGTGATGTAGCAGAAACAAATCTAACTAGTACCCATGAGGATGTGAGGATCACCTTAGTGTGTCGGGATCTGGCATTGCCGTGAGCTGTGGTGTAGGTCGCAGATATGGCTCAGATCCTGAAATGCTGTGGCTTTGGTGTAGGTTGGCAGCTATAGCTCTGATTTGACCCCTAGCCTGGGAACTTTCATATGCCAAGGGTGCAGCCCTTTTTTTTAAAGCAAAAAAAAAAAAAAAGAGATACATAGGAGGCTAATGAATTTGAAGAATTGATATGCAAAGCAAGTTACAATAAAATTTTAAATAGATTCAGTGCAGTATTAGGTAAAACTTCAGCATTTTTTCCATAAAAATGAATAAGCTAAAATTTATAAGAAAACCAGAGGAAAGCCAGGACTCTTGAAGATGAGGAATGCTATGGAGGAAAGAGTTATGCTATCAGGCACAGAGATTTACTACAAAACAAAATGAATAATATTCTTTTGTTTAATCACAAGTATAGATGAATAAATTTGTGAAAGAGAAAAGAGAGTCCCAAAGCAAACCTAGGTATATATGGTAAGTTGATGTATAACAGACTTGCCACTGTAAATCAATGGGGAAAACAGTGTCTTTTTAAATAAATGGAGCTTGGCAATACTGTAAAGATTTTATAAGAGAAGGCAGAATACCTCTGTGACTTTAGATAGCATGTCAATAAATTTAACACATGGTATGAAGAGAAGTACACAAAGCTTCAAGGAGCCAAAATGAAAACAAAACAAAACAAAAGAACACCCTTATGGAACCAACAGGGGGGAACATCAATTACCAAAGAGCTAAACACTGTTAAAGATGTTTAAATTACCCTTTGAAAACACCAAAATGCTACATACTGAATGTCTGTGTTCCCCTCACATTTATACGTTGCAATCCTAACCCTCCGGTGTGGTTGTATTTAGAGATGGGAAGGAAAGGAATTTAGTTAAAATGAAGTCATAAGGGTGGAGCCATTAGTTTGATAAGATTAGTGTCCCTATTAGAAGGACACCTCTTTTCTCTCTGTGTTCACACACTGAGGAAAGGCCATGGGAGGTCACAGTGAGAAGGCAGCTGTCTACAAATCAGTCCTCACCAGAAATTAACACTGTTAGACCTGGATATGGGACATCTAGCTCCTAGAACTCTAAGAAAATTGATGTCTATGGCTTAAGCTATCCAATCTATGGGATTTTGTTATAGCAGCCAAGCTGACTAAACAAGATATTGGTATCAGGATGTAAGGTGCTATTGTGTCAAATATCTAAAATTAGAGAAGTGGTTTTAAAACTGAGTGATGAGTAGAGTTTAGAAGAGTTTAGAGTTGCACACTAGAGTCTAGATTACCGTGAAAAGACTATTTTTTGGAAGAAATATGGATGTTAGAAATTCTGATGAGGACTCAGAAAGAAAGAAGAGTTGGAGAGAAAGCCTCCAGCTTCTGAGAGAAAGGCATTGTGAACAGACTGTTTTTAGAAATGAGAACTTTAAAGGACAGTATGATGGGGTCTCAGATGGAAATGAGCAACAATTTATTGAAAATTGAAGGAATGACAATCCTTGTTATAAAATGACTCTAAAAATACCTTGGCTGAATTGTATTCTAGTGTTCTGTGGAGATAGAAATTACAAGTAATGAAATTGGAAATTCAACTAGAAGATTTCTAAACAAAATGATTCACAGCAAATTATTCAGCAGGAGCTATGGAGGCCAGAGAGAGTAGGATGACATTTAAAATGCTGAAAGAAATAACACTCAACCAGAATTCTATATCCAACAAAATTAACCCTCCAAAATCAATGACAAATTAGATCATTCCCAGTAAATAAAAGGTGAGAAAATCAGTCACTAATAGACCCTCTTTACAAGACATGCTAAAATCTTTCAGGCTGATATAAAAAAGACCCTAATCAGTAATTCTAAGCAATATGAAGAAATAATGAACTCTAGTAAAATAACTATATAGGTAAAAGTAACAGCAAATATTATATTTTGGGGTTTTAAATCTTTTCATTTCCTATAAAATTTAAAAGACATGGGCATAAAACAATAATTAAATTATTTATGGGTGGTTAACATTCTATTAATATGTATTATAGCCTCTTAATATTTATAGTATAATTGTTTTATAGTCAAATATGTGGACTGTATGATCAAATTTGTTAAAAATTTGCTGAAATTGATTTTTGGGATAAAGATTTGTCAGTAAATTGAATTGTTTTAGGTGTCTGAATGGGTGGGTATATGTTGTCTCTTACTGTCAGGTACTCAGTCTTTTATATGCCTATTAATGCTCATTAATAGCACTATTAAATTTTTCTATAGTTTTGCTGTTTTTTTGTCTGCCTGGTTAATGAATGACTGGAAGGGTATGTTAAAAATTTCATACTATTATGATGAATATATTAATTTCTTCCTGTAGTTTTAATCTGAAAGAATTAGGTACACACAATTGAAAAAATTATTATATCATAGTGAACTAAGTCTTAAATCTTAATATAGTTAGCCTCTTTAAAGCTAGAAGTAAAATTCACCCTAAAGTCTTACCCTCTTCTGTTTTTAATATAACAGTAAAGCCCATTTTGATTAATATTTGTTTCGTTTATCTTTTCTCTATCTGTTATGTGCTGACCTGTATCTCCTCAAATTCAGAGGTTGACATTCTAACCCCTAGCACCTCAGAATGACACTCTTACTTCAAAATAGGCTCTTTAAAGAGGTAATTAAATTGAATGAGATCGTTAGGGTGGGCTTAATCCAATATGACTGGTGTCTTTATTGGAGAAGGATCTTTAGACACAGGCATATACATATGAAAGATGATGTGAAGACAGGGAGAGGATGACCACCCATAAGCCAAAAATCAAAGCCTAGAACACATCATTGCCTGTTAGCCCTCATAAAGAACCAACTCTGTCAACACCTTGATCTCAGACTTATAACTTCTATAACTGTGAGAAAATAAATTTCTGTTTACTTATTTATTTTTTATTTTTTTGTCTTTTTGCCTTTTCTAGGGCCACTCCTGCAGCATATGGAAGTTCCCAGGCTAGGGGTCTAATCAGAGCTGTAGTCACCGGCCTACACCAGAGCCACAGCAACACGGGATCCGAGCCGCGTCTGCAACCTACACCACAGCTCATGGCAACGCCGATCCCCAACCCACTGAGCAAGGCCAGGGGTCGAACCTGCAGCCTCATGGTTCCTAGTCAGATTCATTAAGCACTGCACCACGACGGGAACTCCTAAATTTCTGTTTAAACACTCAGTCTGTAGTCCATTATTAGGGCAGCCATAATAAATTAATACACATTCTCTTGCCACCTCACTCATTGGTGTTTTTCCTGAAAACTGAATTTTGTATTTTTAATCCAATTTCAAGTCTAATTCAATCCATTTAATTATCTTTTGAATATTATATATATGGATTTTTGTCCCTATCATCTGGGTCTCTGCCTTTTTTTTTAATCCCATCTTTTGTTTTTTGTTTTTTCCAACACAACTATTTTTCATCCTTTTAAATAACTGTCTTTTTTTTCCATTTATTTTTCCTTTTCCCAACTCATTGATTTAGAAGATGTACAATCTGTTTCAGTTATTTTAGTGTGTATCCTTGACATTTTAAAAGCGTAGTCTATTTAGATTATTCTAAAATAAACCAATCATTAACTCTTACCCAGAATTGTAAAGGAACTAGAATGCATTAATTCCAACCAGACTTTTTCTAGTTTAAATAAAGTGGGTTATATATCTTATTTCAAGCTTGCTTTTTAAAAACTCTACTAATTAGAATTTGTTAATTTTGCTAGTTCTGCTTTATTTCATTCATTTTAGTTCTGACTTTGTTGAGATTAAAAATCTATTTACAGATTTACAAACACATAATCTCTTTTAGCATCTCCACCTGCCTCCTGGTATTATTTTTCCTCTTTTTGTAATTTATTCACACTTTAGTAATGGTTTGGCAGTATATAACTCTTAATATATATCAAAAAATGTGTTTAGGTCATGCTCTAGAGAAAGAGTTTGCTAGTACTAAATTTTAGGTCACCAATTATTTCCCATCAATAATTTGAAGGTATTATTTCTTCTTTTGTCTTCCAATTGCTAGTTAGAAATCAACTATCTATGATTAAGTGATTTTAAAAAGCCAAAATATTTTTCCTTCCCTATATAATCTCAAGGATTTTGGTAAAAATTTTAATTTCATTTTGCACTTATTTTCTTAAATAATAATGTGCTATTATTTCCTTGGAAATCATCTGTACCATCCATTTAACAACTGGATGATGAAGATCATTTTCATTCAGAAACTCTCATTTTGATTAGTGCTTTCTATTTCCAAACAATTTATACGACACAAACATTTTATTGATTTTTCCAATCGTTTTTTTCCCTCCGAATTGAGAACTATGTCTAGATACTCATATTGCAACAGAACAAAGGGTGGGGGGGAAAATGTATACATGTAAGGATAACTTGATCCCCTTGCTGTACAGTGGGAAAAAAATAAATTAAAAAAAAAGAAACTTAATTTGGTAATTGTTTCTCTTTAAATTACTGCCAGCTGACATTAATATCTTCTCAAACTTTATTATTTAAACAACTTCAAATTTAAAATTTTTATTTTTTCTAACCACCATACCTGCATCATATAGAAGTTCCCAGGCTAGGGGTCAAATCGGAGCTGCAGCTGCAACTGCCACCAAGGCAACATTGGATCTGAGCTGCATCTGCAACCTACACCACAGCTTCCGGCAATGCTGGATCCTTAACTCACTGAGTGAGGCCAGGGATTGAACCTGCAACCTTGTCGTTCCTACTTGGATTCTTTTCCACTGTACCATACTGGACTCTCTAATCAAATTGAGAGTCTGGCATTACAGTATTTTTTTTATTATATATAGTGTATTATGTTTAAGGTATTACAAAAGCAACACAAGGTTAAGCCCAAGTTTATTCATTTAGCATACTTGGTATATTATGTTTAAGTATTATAAAAGCAACACAAGGTTAAGCCCAAGTTTATTCATTTAGCATAATTCTACTGACTGACCATGCACCAAGCAAACACTGTTAAAAGCACTGAGATTATGTTAAAAAATAATGCAGATGTGATCATAAACTGTGATATTATAGGATAGTTGGTATCCAAAAAAATCCCAAATGTTTAAGAAGTGAAGATACAAATCTATTAAACCTCTTCCTTCATCAATATAATTCTCTTTTGTTATACTACCCTGCAAATGTCAATTTCCCTCCAATAAGAAGGACATGAATTTAATAAACTGATAATTCTATAAACTGATATGGAATCAAATGAGTTCAATTAGGTTGATTGAAATAAAACACTGTGTCTCAGTTTTGATGCCTTCTAAGATTCCTTTTGCAATATTTCTTATATTATTCTATAAATTAAGATTTCAGGGAATCAGGAAGTCTACTATCTGTATCATTAAGCCGCCAATACTGTCCTCCTTTAGGTTTTCTAAAAGATGAGACCATTGTTAGCAGTCTAGATGGTTAAAGAGTGAAAGTTTATGCACCATGTGCTGACAAGGACACCAGAGATGTCAGCCTCATGCAAGCTTTCCAATCCGAAACCCATGGGGAAATTAACATAAGAATATAGAAAAAGAAGAAATAGCATTATAAAATCACCAAGAATCTCTTTAAAGAAAAGCCAATGGGTAACATTTCCAAAGGTGTATTAAAATTTTGCTTTACTTTAACTAGGAACCACCTGCCGATCAAAAATATTATCTTAAACATATAAATGCGAATGTTCCTTTATTGTTTCATCCAGCTGGAAGTAAGTAAGGTCCAAAGCACACCATACTTATAATAAAAAAAAAGAAATTTTTAAAATCAAGGATTTAGAATTAAATTAATTTTAAAAATTAAAAATAAAGAAAAAAACAAATAATTCATGACATTATATTTATGACTATATCTATTTAAAGAAATAAGCAATGACCATAGACTTTTAATGAAGTATACTTTGGATATAAAATATCTAAACTATCAATATTAACAATAATATACAGTTACTTTAATAGCATCTGAATTACTAATTAATAACAACTAGACTATTCTAAAAACTGAAGTCACATCTACAACTCCAGTACAGCATGAATAACCTCCAATTTGTGTAATCAAATTCAAATAACAATTTAGGAGGCTTTAAAATTTTATAACTTGGAATAAATTTTTGAATAAATGTTTCATTTTTCAATGTGCTTGATATTATATAGGCATAGATTAGAGATCTTCCTATTCTTCTTGAATCTGAATTTAATACTATTTTAAATTTACTTACATTGGATTATCAATAAGTACCAAATTATATAACCAATTGTTCCAGCTATATTACTTATGTATCTTTCCGTGAGAATGTATTTAAGTGCAGTAGGTAACTATTTCTTACTGATTCTTTTTGTTGTATATTTGCGTAAAGTTTAGAACAAAAGAAAATCTACAGCTAGAATTATCAGCTTCTCTTTTAAAATTCAAGTCATATTTAAAAAAAACTGTACAATATCATATTCACTTAGATAAGAAGTGCACCTTTAAAAGTGTATGGCATGGATCACCTTTTTTCCTGTTAAAATATCTATAGACATTTTACAAAGATCAAGGTCATTCTACATGTTGATTTCTTACAGAATATAAATTCAAACTGGTTTCTATAATAATCCATTTACTGGGGATATTTTATTCTTTAAAAGATCACTACTTCTTGATGCCAAATAGTAACAGTATCAATACTTAAAGAAGTTTTGTAAAGAAGATTTATATGTGTTCTGGACCTAGCAACATACTTACCTATTTCAATCTAAATTTTAGGCTACCCTGGGCACAGGCATGGGA
This sequence comes from Phacochoerus africanus, assembly GCF_016906955.1. Taxonomy (NCBI): domain Eukaryota; kingdom Metazoa; phylum Chordata; class Mammalia; order Artiodactyla; family Suidae; genus Phacochoerus; species Phacochoerus africanus. The sequence continues at coordinate 58,374,823 of NC_062556.1, read as the reverse complement.
ATGAGTCATGGAGCCTTGTTTCCACTACATTCAACATCAGGAAAGTCTAATCATGACATAATGCAATCTAATTAGAGCAGATCATATCTGATATGATATGAATTAGTTTTCTAGGCTGCTATAACTGTACTACAAACTGGTTGGTTTAAAAAAACGTAGAAGTTTATCTCAAAGTTCTGGATGCTAGAAATCTAATCAAGGTGTCAGCAGGACTTTCTTCTCTCTGAAATATCTAGAGGAGAATAAATTTTTTGACCATTCCTATCCTGTGGTGGTTGCTGATAATTCTTGGTGTCTTGGCTCGCATCTGTATCACTCCAAATCTGCCTCTGTCGTCACACAGTCTTCTTCCCTGTGCGTGTGTACTGCTCTGCTCTATGTCTATATCTTTCTCCAAGTCTCTTTCTCTGTGAAAGACCCCAGGCATTGAATTTAGGGCCCACGCCAATCCATCATGACCTTATCTTAGCTTGATGACATTTGCAAAGACTCTATTTTTAAATAGGGTTTCCAGGAAACATGAATTTTTAGAGGATACTATTCAACCCAGTACATCATATCATATTGCATCATATGATACATTATATCTTATCATATGTCACATAATATAGTATAAAGAGAAGTTCAACAATCTTTGCTTTATTGAGTTAACCGTTAAAGACTGGGAACTAAGTATAGGTTTACCTGCAATAGCAAGCTATCTTATGCATCACAGGATGTTTAGAACATCCCTGGCCTCTACACACCAGATGCCAGGGAAACATCTTGTCTCATAGTCAATTCTCATCTACTATGTTGACGGCATTATTCACACTTTTAAAAGACTATCTAGGAGTTCCCGTGTGGCACAGTGGTTAACGAGTCTGACTAGAAACCATGAGGTTGCAGGTTCAATCCCTGGCATTGCTCAGTGGGTTAAGGATCCGGTGTTGCTGTGAGCTGTGGTGTAGGTGGCAGATGTGGCTGGGATCCCACATTGCTGTGGCTCTGGCGTAGGCAGGCGGCTATAGCTCTGATTAGACCCCTAGCCTGGGAACCTCCATATGCCACAGGAGCGCCCCTAGAAAAAGGCAAACACACACACACACACACACAAAAAGACTATGTAAGTTACAACTAACCAAAAACAGGTCACTGACAAACATTCATGCGCTCTTACCCTAGCATCCAATAATCTAAAACTATGTATTTCCTATTGAAAGAATGATTAACCTCAAATTCTAACTATGAATTAACGAAGAAATGTTCAGTATTCAATATTTGTTAGGTCATAGATTCCAGAATACATTTTATTCTGGGCTGTTTTTCCAGCATAGTTTTAATAAATAGGGCTTTGTAGACATCTATTCCAATACAGTTTTCCACTCATCAGTCTACCTAGATGCTGTCTTTTCACCAGAAAGCAGTCATTGTATTTGACCAAACAAATGTCACTCGTTCTCGAGACAGTGTTTTGTTTTTGTTTTTGTTTTTTTTAATGTTTTTCCTTTTCTTCTTGCAAACTATTCATAGTCTCATATTCTGAGACTCACTCCTTGCTTCTCCTCTTGGTCTAAGATCATTCCCTTGGCAATCTCGTCCTGTATTGTGGTTTTAAATAAATGCCAAGAAAAGCCAAGTTATATCTTTAAAACAGAGTTCTCTTCTGAATTCCAGCCTCTTATATATAACCACTTACTTGACATTTTGCTTGGATGCCCCGGATACATCTCACACTAAACTGAAACTGAATCTTATCCTTCCTCCTAGACACACACTGGCTTCAATTTTCTTTACTCCATTTCCCTCAGTGCTCATGATATACTTGAAGTTATCCTTTGTGCAAGACATGTTTCTTTGAAAACTCCATCTTGTTCTTCTTTACTTTATCCCATCTTCTTGCCTTAATTTATCCCATCTTTTTGCTGGAAAAACAGTCACAGTGCTGGTAAATGACTTAAGCTTAAGAACAAAGACCTAAAGGCATGAATGACTTAAGTTTAAGAACTGTTATGTGCCTAAAGGTCAGAGTAAAAGCTTAACCTTTTACCAGCTAAGTGGCTTTTAAAATAGTAAAAGAACTTATATAATAGTAAACAAACCCTATATCATCCACCCATAGCCACTCCTCACTTGATCTCATCTAAAGAGCACAATAAAAGCAGTGTGGTTTCTTGAGGTGGTGCTCTTGGTCCCTGAGACCTTGAGTCCCCCGTTTCCCACCTTTACTGTCTCTGTGTCTTGTTTTATGTTTACTTTTTTCCTTAAGTTCCACAGCACCCATTCTTCAGCCCCATCCTGCTGAGCTGGTCTTGGCAATCCTTGACTCCATTTTTTTCCCCCTACACCCTACATTTTGTCCATCAACAAATGCTTCTGGTCAGATTTCAAGAATACACATATTCTAATTACTTCTTACCACTTAGCAGATAACACCCTGGTCTGAATCACCGTCACTCATCTCATTTATTAGTGAAATGGCTTCCTATTTGGGATTTCTTTTTCTATCATTACATCCATAATCCATTCTCAATATTTAATCCAAAGGAATTTAGAGTGACTTATATTTCAGAACATGCTATTCTCTGGTCAAAACCCTTAAGTTGCTCTCTAAGTAGCTCCACGTGGAACTCGCACTTCTAATCTTTTGATACTGAGATCCATCTTAAAACTACCTTTGCCTGGCAAGATTAAGGTTGGTATCTTCAAGATATGATTTTTGAGTTTGTTTCTGCAAATCACCAAATGGCACTATCAATTACGAAAACCCTTAAATTATATTCTCTGCATGAGGTTTTTGGGAGCACCATATTTGTAGTGTGAATTTAAATCTTGAATGCAAATGAGTACTAGATTTGTGGTTCAAATGTTCTAGGGAATTTTCCTGTTTGTTTCCTTTTTTTTTTTTTTTTGCCACAACAGAGACTGTCTCTTTGCTATCATTTTCTATTTTCATCTTTACAGTGATATGTGAAATTACACACTTTTATTAGACTCTCCTTTTGATATATTAGGTTTTACCTTTAAATAATAGTACACAATGGATCTGGGGAATTTAACATAAGATACATACACATACATACACACACATATTCTATTTTTCATTTTTATTTTTCTTTTTATGGCTGCACCTGCAGGATATGGAAGTTCCTAGGCTAGGGGTCAAATCAGAGCTGCACCTGCCAGCCTACACCACAGCCACAGCAACGTCAGATCCAAGCCATGTTGCGACCTACACCACAGCGCACGGCAATGCCAAGATCCTTAACCCACTGATCAAACCTGCATCCTCATGGATGCTATGTTGGGTTCTCAACCTGCTGAGCCACAATAGGAAGTTCACACAATTATTCTAATCTCTGATCTTTGGAAATGTAGTCACTGCTCAGCAAACTTTACAAGACCTTTTGTGTATTATTATTTATTTAATCTCTTCTAGATATCAAGATACATACAATATTCCGGCATGAGTTATAGTGGAACTTCACTATATAAGAACTGAAGTGGAAAGGTTTAGTTTTTTATGACTATCTTTCATTACTTTTTTTTTTAAGTATGGCAACTTTTCAGTTTTATTTTAAACAAAAGACCAGTCCAATTAGATAACATTCTTTTAAAAAATTAGAACCTTTGTTTTCAAGTAGACTGTTCACTCAGTCAGCTAATTACAAATAATTCTTTCCCATGAGTTTGGGCTGGTGAATATATCCAGGCAAAAAGCTTCCTAAATGGGTGGAAACCTACATTATTGAGTGTGGATCCTCATTGCAGTATTATACAGAACAACATCCAGTTGTGCCAAAGCACTGGATTTTTGGTATCAAAGAGAAAAATCACCCATATGGTGATTGCATTTGCCATTTTCATCCAATTAATACTGAAAATAACATGATAGGATGGATGTTTGATGCTGTGTACTTTCTTTTTAGGGGTATACATTATCACATACCACAATGACATTCTGCATTTTCATTTTTACCTCTCATCTTTATGGGATATATCTTTTTTCTTACCATATTGCCCCCTACTGCTTTATCTGTCTCATAGGACATATTATTATTATTTTTAACTGGGTAGCAGATGCATAGCTTCATTCACTTTGGTTATTTTTCTTGTCAAAACATAAATGATCTGTAGGGATAAAGCTTAGGTGCAATGGGTATTGGCCACTATAACTTATTCTTTAATCTCATCTTTCTAGTTACATCAGCTCAAAGCAGTTCATGAGCAGAAAGTACACATTGAGGTAAATAGCACTGAATTCTATTATACACACTAAGAGGGCCAAAGGCTTTCAAGAAGAGTCGGGAGGTGAGACTGAAAGTGGGATCACATCAAAAACAAATATCTCGGGGTTAACAGATACAAACTATTGCATTTGGAGTGGATAAGCAATGAGGTCCTGCTGTATAACACAGGGAACTGTATCTAGTCACTTGTGATGGAACACGATGGAGGATAGTGTGAAAAAAAAAGAATATATATATATATATATATGTATGTATGATTGGGGTCACTTTGCTGTACAGTAGAAATTGACAGAACACTGTAAATCAACTATAATGGAAAGAATAAAAATCACATAAAAAATGTCTCTGATCTGATTATGTTACTTTGGGTCAATCCTCATTATCCATCACTGGAAAACTATAAAGCCTAAGACATTTATCATTTCCCTATCTTATCTTCTTTTTCAAAACACACTGATTATTTTATTTGGTCTAAAAAGCTAGAGATATTCTTAGCATCACTGAGTGATTACATCCTAAAATGGACAAGAGATAAGTTAATCACAAAAGTGTAATGTATCAACACAGGTTGGGAAAGTAAAAGAAGGAAACCTTATTCACTTAGAAAATGACGTTATCTTCAACTTGGAAAATGCTTTGAGAGAAAGATGAAACTCTATACATAGGGAAGAATGCAGTGCAGAACACAGAAAATGCCAAGCATTTTAAATATCAAAATCAGTATACAATGTGAAAATAATTTAGAAAATTAAACACGTTAATACTTGGAATGAGAACAGGCATGGAAATTATCTGGCAACCTGAAAATGGTGTCTGATATTTTTAGCATACGACTGAATAGGAATTGTAGGGAAAAAAAAGTATGAGTTTCTCCTCAATAACTCACAGTAGATAGGAGACAAAATAATTATTACAAAACAATAAAAATACCGTTTTGTAATGCATGTTAATCTTCTCAAGTTTATAACCAAAGAAATTCAATAGTAATTCACTAAATATATGCAGGTGAATTTTCATAAGGGAGAATGCAGGTGTCCTATTAATATCACTTTCCATCTCACTGAAGTAGAGCATCTCTGCATCTGTGATCACCTGCCTTTCAGTCCCTTAGATCTCCTAGACAGGAAGGGAATCTGCTGGAGGCAAGAGATGATGCATTAAAAGTCATGTTGACAACTGTCAAAGTCAGCAGCCACACAAGCAAGGAGTTTTAGATAAGGTGTTTATTTGTTAGAGCCTAGTAAAGTGGGTCCTGGAGAGTAATATGAAATGTACATTTTAAAAAGTCTCCTATTCCCCAAATGCATTTTCTTTTTCCCTAGAGAATATGTATTGTAATTTCACTATTACTTCACTCTCATTTTTTAAAAGGTAAAGAAAATAATAACATAATTCACTGGAGAGTAATGAAATAATAAATAATATTTCACTGTTAAAAAAGTACGTTAGATTTTCAAATTACAAATTTGACTTTTACTGCCAACGTCATGGTTTAGCAACATCAAGAAAAAGATTAGAAAACATAAGTATGTGTATAAAAGTAAATATAAATTAGTATATACAAGATGTATAGAAATTCTGTGTAATGTGTATAGAGGAGTAAAGGAGACCCTAGAAGGAAGAAATACAATTGTGGAATAATTATAAGAGAAATAAAATTACTACCTTGATTTTAAACACAGAACTGCAGGAGGTAGCTATACTGAACTTATGAAAGTTCATATTCTCATCATTTCTCATCATTACACTTATTTTTTAAAATTATGTACTAGCAAGTCTTAGGTTTGGGTGTGAATTACAGAAATACTCAACCTAATACTCTTGTAAAGATGATCAAAGGATATCTGTTACTTATGGTCAGGAAGTACAGATGCTATGAATCCAGGCTCCTAATCTATTTAGCTTTGAGACACATATATTACTTTCCCTCATGGTCATTCACTTTCCCTGGTTTCCACTCCCATGGTCACCACATGGTGTAGGATATGAGCCGGTGATGCAGCCTTTATGTCTGCCTTTCAAAGAGCAAGAAGGGATAAGAGAAAAGAGATACAGGTCCCTTTCCTTTAAGAAAACATGTCAGAATTATTTTTCATGCCACGAGTAAAATTTTAATCACAAAAAAACGTCCATGAGGGTCTCGGATATCTGTTCTGTTCGCACCTATGCAAGTGAGAATGTATTTTCACTATTGAGGAAGAAGGAGCACATTTTTTTTGAGACACTGTCTTCTAAAAATTCTGATAATGTATATCCAACACTATAGTTTTCCATGTCATTTATATGAGAGTATAAAAGAATGGCATCTTAATACATATATCACTTACATAACATTCAGTGGCACATGATAGCCTAAAGGTAATCTGAATTTTTTTTTCAAATGTCTTCTATTTCTTTAAGGTCTTCCTTTTATGCTTCATCAGTGATAATTATGCTGATACTAGGGATACCCTGCCCACAGCCCTCTGTCCCTGTATCCTTAGAAAGTTTACTTACTTAAAGCTAAATGAAGGGAATGATTAAAGGTCTAGCAAAGTCACGCACGCACACATATACACACAAAGACCTCTAAACCAAGGCGTACCATTCCCCAAAAAATTATAAAACGGGGCATAAAAGGAAGATTTAAGAAGAAAATATAGAGAAGAATATGGGTCACTTACAAAAGATTAGGCATATATTAGGTCACTTTAAAAGGTTAGAGGATTTGAGTGGCATAAAACCTACCCACACTCTAAAAGATAATGTGCAAATGTCTTTAAAATCCTGAGGAAAAATGATTACCAACCTAAAATTCTGTACCTAGAGAAACCACAAATAAAATATGATGCTGAAATAAAGGCATGTTCAGGTATGCACTATCTAAAACATTCTGCCAAACATACATATATATCTCAAATATACAGAAGCACCTTATACTACCAAAATTAGGCTTTAAATCAGTACACTTTGAATTAATAACATATCAACATCAGTTCATTAATGTGACAAATGCACACATGTAAGTTGCTAATAACGTGGCAGGTGTTTCACGTATATCCAGGCGGAGCAGTGGACATGCCACCTTGCTTCATCAAACTACCCATAGTAAAATTAAGGAGGAAAGACTGGAGTTTAAAATAAAAAAGAACTTTTCAGTATTCAAACAAAAGTCAAAATGGAAAGGGATTTCTGATTTGAAATTTAAATTATTTCTCATTCCCGCCTACTCAAGGTTTTCAAATAAAAAAGGGCTTCAGAGCAAAAATTAAACTCAGTATGTAAATATAAGATCATTGGTAAAGACCTAAAAAACATCTCAAGAGTTGCCTCAGAAAGGTATTCAATTAGATAAAAGACCTATGAGTGATCTTGAAAAGGTGCCTCATAATTTTCATTAAACTTTAGGGCTTCTGAAAATCTTACGAAAGATCTTCAGCAGCCTTGCAGGAAGCCCATAACAGAAAAATTCTTAGGTTGGAAAAAAATTTAATACAGCTTTTGTCCAATAGAGCAGATTCCCAAATGACACATAAGAAATCCACACAATTTTTATAGTTTATTTCAGTTTAGACTAAAAGGGTCAGAGACGGTACAAAGGACAGCAGTCACTGAACTACTCATCTGGCAATCCCTGCCCAGCTGTGATTTAGTGTTGCTATTACTCTGTGCGCCTCGGAGGTGCCTCCCATTTCCCCCTTTTTAAATGGGAGTCGATCTGCAGTTATCTTATTCCTGTTCCACATTGTATTTGAGGGTTACAGTTTGAGAATTTGTCGTTTTTAGTTTGTGAGTCTTAAGACTGAGAAAAACTAAATGCACCGAGTTTCACAAAAGGAACCCATTCTAAGGACCTGATTCAGATGAGGAGATCCTGGATCTCAAGCACAAGTGTGATGCAGTAGATCAGAGGGCAGCAAGCTATGGGCAGCCGGGCAATTCTGGCCCATATGCTTTTATAAATAAAGTGGTATTAGAACATAGTCATACATGATTAGGTAACATCATCAGTGAGTGCTTTCAAGCTATTATGGCAGAGCTGAGTGTAGCCTGGACAGAGACCATACGTCATACAATTACTGTTTCACAGACTACTTATTTGGGGATGGTTCTTAAGACATGGTAAGTATATTTTTATATGCATTTAGTGTAAATATTGTATAACTAGCTGTCAGAGAGTGATGGTTTTAAAACATGTCCTCACATTTTTTTAAATCAATTCTCCCACTAATATTCCAGTATAATATCTCTTTCTCTCCAAATATAGAGTCTAGTCTTATTTTCTTATTTCTCAGGAGTGAACTGCAATACAAGTAACAGTGTACAAAGAAAGGTCCTAAAAATTCTTCATTTTTTGCTTGGCTTAGTTTGTCTTAGGATACACACTCTTAGAACCCAACCAATGTGTTATGAGGAAGCCCAGATTAGTTATAGGGAGAGGAACACAGAGAAGCTCAAGAGGAGAGAAACTGAGACTCCAGTTAAAACTGAATAACAACAGATATCTGTGGAAGAAAGATTTAGATGCTTCAGCCCCTGGCAGAGGAGGTATGGACACATGAACTTGGGACTTTGCTTTTACTGTATATCTCATCATTCAAAACCTGCCAACCTAACAGAATAGGAGACTGCAAAGCCTGAGCTAATTTTTCAATTTGTGAATACACGCTGCGAGTTGGGATATCTTTCTCTAGGATACTGTATATAAGCCGATATACAGTGTTGTGCCCCAATAGCTAGACTATGCTGGTCCAGGATACAAGAGATAGAAGTAATACTGGTCCCCTCTCAGGGTCACTCCCTGTAATTCACCTGTAGAATTTGTACTTCTGATCTCCATAACTTTTGACTCTGCACATCTGAAATGCTGTGTTTTGAATTAGGGGTGGTGAATACACATATACTGAATGGAATTGTTAGGACTACAATGGACTTAATGTTATGAGGAGCATCTTGTCATTTACACTCCTCACAGCAGAGGATTAGCCGAAAAAAAAAAAAAGTAGAAAGGTTAGTCTACTAACCCATATAGATCTCAATAACCATGAAGGGCTAAGGCACTTTTACACAACTGTGGCAAGGGAGCAGAAAACGTGGAAGGCAGGAAATTCACAGGGGTACCCATAAGTTCTTCCAGTGATAACTGTGAATGACCAATTTCAACCATTATGGAGTATCACACGTGAAGTAATTAAGAGCTCAGATACTCTATGAATAAAGAACCAGGTGAGCCCATCAGCCAAGAACCTAGACATGCCATATCCTTGGTGAAGAAAATCAAAATGTTCATTTTAGGAAGAAGAGGATAGATAGCAATTACAGTTCCAGGAACAGCTGCAGTAATAGAAAGTGTTAACTAGAGTTTCGGCTTTTTTTAGCAAGGTCCTTAGAGACACTCCTTCTGAGAATTATCTAGAAAGAGCTCAGTGAAGAATTTAGCTTAATGGTAGGCAAAAGTGGATTTCATCAGTTTAGTGAGTAGACTCCTCTTATGTAACAATTTAAAGTTGTCTTGGTCCCTCCTCTTCCTCAAGCTTAGCCATCATATTATGCAGGGCTGGACCAGCTTCGTATGAGTGGAACCTGGTCACATGTGTCTGTTGTCATTTCTGTCATGGTTTCTGTTCAGGTGATTTTCTATTATTACAGCATAGGATGCTGGCAAGAAACTGCTCTACATCTATGAAAACTCAACTTTAGAGTGCAGAAGTGTTACCAACCATAGAGGTTGTGATGTAAAAATTCTGCTCTCTTAATCCTGCAGGCTGAGAGTTTTGATATGCATTTCAAAATACTCCTTGGACTGTTCTAGTGGGATCAAATGCCAGTTATGAAAATCCAAATCCAAAATACATCTTTCCTTTCACTTTTCCTCCCTCCATGCTTCACTTTCTTGCCCTTTACAACCATTTCCTGAGATCACATTTTCAAATAAAAAGCAAGCCTTCATCTCAGACTCTGCCTTATGGAGAACCAAGGAAAACCTTGGCTTTTCCATTTTCCAGTATGTTTTTGAGAACTCTTATTTGTGAATATCTGCTTCTTTTAGTTTTGTAGATAATAATTTTATTCTGTTACTGATATTCCAATGCCGCCTTGGAAGAAACAGTTACAGGTAGATAGGTAGGTAGACAAACACAGATGAGAGAGAAAAAAGTATAGATAAGTATATATAGATATATTATTTGTGTGAATGTGTTCAACTGTCCATATTTTCACAGAAGTCTAAAATGCTGTGTTTACATCACTTATTTTCAAAACTTGTAGGCAAGGACACTTTCTAATTTATGTTTGTATAATTTCTGAATTACACTTTTTAAAAAGTGATCTCTCACCACCAATAAAAAATCCAGAGTGCAAACAACAACAAAAGCTAGTGCAAGTAATTTAACATTCAGCCTGGTTATCTGGTCCTAGTTAATTTGTCTTTTCTTTTTTTTTTTACTTATGTCTCCCAGTTTATTATATTTTTTATTGTTATTTTCATAATACAATTTTTTTTCTACTGTACAGCATGGTGACCCAGTTACACATACATGTATACATTCTTTTTTTTCACATTCATGCTCCATCATAAATATATAAATATATTATATTTATTATATTATTCTATAATAAAATATAGAATAATAACATATTTTTAAATGTTGATTTCATAGATTTCAAGATTAAGACAATTTTGTATGTCACTACTTAAAAATGATAGTATTTATCTTTTATATTCAGTGCTTTATGTTTTGGCTAATATAGTATTTGTGACCATTTGGTGATAAAATGGAAAGACTACAGAGGAATATGCAAAAAACTGACATAAACTTTGGATATTCATCTGCCACACAGTGATTATTTCTGTCATATATGTTAGTATTCTTGTTAACATATCCATAATAGAACTTAAAAAAATGTTACACATTTGAAATGCTTCTTAACTGTTTCCTTTAAAATAAATAGTCTTAGAAAAACAAATTATCTGGACTCTATTACACGACACATATGAATCTTTCCACAGAAAAGAAAATTATGGACTTGGAGAAGAGACTTGTGGTTGCCAAGGGGGAGGGAAAGGGAGTGGGATGGACTGGGAGCTTGGGGTTAATAGATGCAGACTATTGCTTTCGGAATGGATTAGCAATCAGATCCTGCTATTATTTTATAGGTTGGGAAAGAAGCTTGTTAGATATCATTTTATTCTTTTAATTTAAAAAATACTAAAAATACTAAATGCTTTAAGTAGAAAAACAGGCTTTAAAGGAAATTCTATAGATTACGAAGAGATTAAGTAACTGACAATTTTCCAATTCCTTCAATTAAATATATTCTGAATCTTTCACTCATTTTGTCACAGGAGTAATCATGTGAGCAGAAGGTCTCTAAGCCAGACTGTACATGTGGAATCAAACAAAGAGGGCAACTATACACCAGGTTATATTCCTAAGTGGATAGATGATTTACGTAGACACAATACATAAGAGATCTTCTTATAAACTCTTCCTAGAGTCTGATATATTTTTATAGAGATAAATGATTTAAATATTTGTATTAGGAACCTATTAGGGGTAGTTAAGATGAATATGGAAACAAATTCTTTAAGAATCCTTTTGTTATATTTTTCTATTTTTCTATCGTGTAAACTTTAAAAAATTCATCTTTTTAAATTTACAAAACTCAATAAATATTTTTTATCAGGAAAAAACTCACAAATAACATGTGCATGGTGTTCACTTTTTTTTTTTTTTTTTGCTTTTTAGGGCTGCACTAGAAGCATATGGAGGTTCCCAGGCTAGGGGTCGAATTGGAGCTACAGCTGCCAGCCTACACCACAGCCACAACACCACCAGATCTGAGCTGTGTCCGCCACCTACACCACACACAGCTCACAGTAACATTGGGCCAGGGATCAAACCCACGACCTCACAGTTACTGGTCGTGTTCGTTTCCACTGTTACCACAACAGGAGCTCTGGCATTTCCTTTAAGTTTAACGCTCAAGAAAGTTTATCCAGTTTGATAGCAAACTAAAAACTATTTCATGTTTTCAAACACTAAAAGGCAGACTGGTTTAGAATGAACAGATATGAATGTATGAAAGTACCTATGCATATATGACAGAAATAATCACTGTGTTGCAGATGAATATCCAAAAATTTATGTCAGTTTTTGCACATTCCTCTGTAGTCTTTCCATTTTATCACCAAATGGTCACAAACACTATATCAGCCAAAACATAAAGCACTGAATATAAAAGATAAATACTATCATTTTTAAGTAGTGACATACAAAATTGTCTTAATCTTGAAATCTATGAAATCAACATTTAAAAATATTTTCACAATTGATGGGAAGTGGATATGCCATTTAGAATGACACAACTATGTCATCCCCTCCTCTGCTATGATTTCACGCACTGATGCAAAGCTCAAATCTTTCGTTGTCCCATCACATATTTTCTTTTTATTCTAGCTTTGTGCTACAAATCCCTACACTGTCCCCAGGAGAATTCATTATATTAAGCCAGGCACATCTGTTTATTTCCAGAGCAAGTTTGTAAAGAGGTAAACAAAAAAGTCTCAAATGCACCATATTTCCAAATTTGAGACATCAATTTAAAAACATAGGACAAAAACCATATCTGATTGCACAGATACATTGTTCCCTTGATTTTAAATTATACTTTCCACCAAGGATGAGTTTGATTCACCTTGGATTTGAAATTCATCCTCTAGACAATTTTTAAAAAATAATCATTTACCTTGATATCAGTCTGTACTTCACTCTTACCACAATTCTAATACACAAAGTTAATCTCTATTCTCTTTAGATTACCTCACTGGCTGATAGCAAAGCACTAATTTTCAGCAGGATAATATTTGCCACGTTAACTGATTATTTTATTTTGAATATCCTTTTCATTTCCTCTTCCATATTCGGTTAGCTTGTATCTTTTCTCTCTCAATAGATCAATGAACGGATAACATGACAGAATACAAAAGGTTTCATTCTTAATTTCTTTACTAAGAGAAAGAGGTTGGTTTTTTTTACAAAAAGTTTTCTTAATATCAAAATGAACATACTGAACTCCAAGTAATAATTTTCATGCCATACCTAAATAGGGAGGATTTCACAGACTAGAAGAAAATCAGAGGAAAGTCTTATGGTGGGAAACTGGTAGGTATGTGCCTGATAGAGAGAGTCGAAAATTCTTGCCTTCATCCCTCCCACTTCCACTTGCTCCAAAGGTCATGCCTATGGGAAGCAGAGAGGAGTCTGGAGAAACTATTTATCAGACCAAAACAAAACAAGAATTTTTTTTTTTTTTTTTGGCGGGGGGATATTTATATTGAAATGGGACAGCACTGACCACATTCCAGGGTACATTCTGGGGAAATAGCATCACTGTGTACTTATTACGACTCAAACAGCAGAAGCAGCAGAGTCGAAAGGGTGGAAATGTCTACATATGAGTATAGCTGTTTCCCACAGGAAGGAGAATCCACTTGGGGAGTACTTGGGGTGAGGAGGGTGTATAGTAGTCTGCAAGGACAGTGGGACTATCCAGAGAAAGAATTTCCCACCAATATCACCAGAAAACAAACAAGGACAAAGACCTGCAACCCAACATATGAAAAGCACAAGCAAAAAAACAAAGCATGTGACTTGATTCTTCTTGAGGGGCCCACGGATTATTACGTCCCATCAAGAATGAGATGAGGGGAGATTCTGAGTTCACTGAAACTAAATTTCTAAGAAGAGGTTCTAAAGTAGAATTCAGATTAATTTACTGAAAGACAAAGTAGGATTTCTTCCCTATTCATTTTATGTAATATAATTTTAACTGCTATATTTACAAATTAATGCACTTAAACACCAAACACTGCCAGGAAAAATTTAAATGCTAAAAAATACACTTTGATATAATGTATTTGACTAATGCCTGAGTATGGCACTATGTGTGAGGCACAAAGCTAAGTGTTCATAGATGTATTAACTTTTTCTTCAATGAAAATATAAGTCCTTCTGGGAGTTCCTGCTATGGTGCAGACTGACTGCAGCAGCTCTGGTTCCTGTGGAGGTTCGGGTTCAATCCCTGGCTCGACATGGTGGTCTAAAGGATCTGGTGTTGCCACAGTGTGGTGTAGGTCACAGATGCAGCATAGGTTTCAGTCCTGGGCCTGGGAAATTCCATATCCCACAGGTGCAATCGCAAAAAAAATAAAAATAAAAATAATAAGTCTTCTTAAAGAAAGACTGAAAACAATTATAGGTTATTGATTATTCAAAATATAAAAGTGACATCATAAAATATAAGTTAAAATTGGCTCAAATTTACTGTATCAGTCAGTTTGGGCTGCTATAACAAAATACTACTGACTGCATATTTTCAACAATAGGAATTAATTTCCTCACACTTCTCAAGGTTAGAAGTCCCAGATCAAGATCTGAAAGGGTTAGTTTCTCACAAGCGATCTTCCTGGCTTTCAGACAACTCCCTTCTTGCTATTTCTTCAAGTGATCTTTCTCTGTTAAGTGCCCATGGAGTACACACTGGGGATGGGAGTGGTACTCCCTGGCATGTCTTCCTGTAGGGATGCTGTTCCATCAGATCAGGTCCCCACACTTAGGACCTCATTTAATCTTAATTATTTTCTTACTCCATATACTGCCACACTGGGGGATAAGGCTTCAATATATGCATTTGGAAACAGAGGGGATCACAAATGATTCAGTCTTTAATATTCACCACCCTGAGACTAAAAACAATAAATGTATATATTTTTTTCATGAATCTCATGGCACAGTCTGTATTATGTTACACAGAGGTTTTTGTTTTTAAATCTGGAACATATGTATTTAGTGAGACTATATAAGAGCAGTTTTGGTCTTGAACACATATTAACCCTAGGAATATACAAGATCAAATTTGATTGTCACCATTTTAGGAGATCCTCCTGGCATGTAATTATCAGAGACTAATGATTCTAAGTGTTCTCCAAAATCCCGAATAGCCCTGCTAAACAAAAATCACCATGGTTGAAAATATCAGTAGTGACTCAATTTAGTAACAGTATTTGTCTTTTTTCTCCACTTAATTCACTTATTTTATAAATGTATCCCCTATGCTAGCCATTAACCTTTCTGCAATAACAGCAACATGATACCTACATTTCCATATTTTTCCCATTCCATAGGTTCATAACACACTATTATTACTTCTCTATGCCACAATAATGCTGCAAAACAAAACAGACCAAAATTCAGTATAAAAAAAAATTAAGTAGTTACTGAGTTCATGAGGCTACAGTTTTAACAGGGATGTTTATGTGATTTCTGCTGGGTTAACATGAGCATCTGCAGTAACTGTAGGTTAGCTAAACAGTGCTAGAAATCTTGGGGGGGCTGTCTAACATATCTTGGGGCCAGTTGGCTGTCCATCAGTTTATTATGACCTGGCCCCAGGTGGGACACTAGACTGATATAACACTTGTCCATATTTCTCTTCCTCTAGCAGGCTAGTTCAGGAATACTCTGATGGCAGAGAGGAAAAAAAAGCAAGAAATGAAGCTGAGATACACAATTGCCTATTCAATCTTCTGCTAACATTGGCCAAAGAATTGGGCCATTAAATAAATAATATATCTACCAAATATATATGCATGCACACATACAAATACATATGTAATTTGTTATTGTGTCTTTCATATGAATGGGATCTTATTATCCTACATCTGATTTTGCATTTCTTACTTAACAGCAGATTGTAGAAAACTTTGTAAGTTATCCAAATCTTTCTTTTAAGTACCCATGTAATACTCCACTGTGCTTATGCCCTTCCAGATAATTAACCAAAAGTACTATCACAGATTGTCAGGTACATCATAATTTTTATATACTTCCCAAGACAAATATTAAAAGTCCATATGTATTTGAATCTATTTTTTTAGTCTTTTCCATTGATCACCAAAAAATAATAATAAAGGAGCAATTATTATTATTGTAGTAAAAAAGTCAATAGGGAATAAATAATGTTAACACTATATTTGATTCAAAGTGCTGAAAGCATAAATGTAAAATCCTAAAACAGTTTTCTTGTATAAAAGTTTTCCATGTGGGCTATTAATAATACTCATCATTAACATTATGGGGCCATTAAATAAATAATATATCTACCAAATATATATATACCAAAAAGTATATATATTAAAATATATACTTTTTAACATGATGAGTATTATTATTAGCCATACAACTTAGAGAAAGTGCTTAATTGCTATAAACTTCAATCCTTATTTGAAAGCGGCAGTAATAATCGTTATTTTGCAAGTTCGTTTAAAAAATAAGTAGAATTCTCTTGTGGCACAGAGGGTTAAGGATCCAGAGTTGTCGCTGCAGCGGCTTGTGTCACGGCTATGGTGAGAGTTTGATCTCTGGCCCAGGATCTTCCACATGTTGTTGGCATGGCCAAAAAATAAATAAATAAATAAATAATAAATAAATAAATAAATAAATAAATAAAGTGATAAAATGTAAGAGTGGATAGCACAGATTTATATATACTTTTATCTATCTTATGCTTGCTTACTAGATTAATAAATACCCCAAAAATTTTAAGCTCACTCTTTTATGTTTGACTTTAAAACAAAATATATTGAATGAAAAATTTACATTTCTATGTATTCCCCTTTATGGTTTCCTCTTATCAAGTAAATAGGTTCAAGTAACCATAAATATTACACTATGGAATATGTTAAATATAACTCATATCCATTGAATTCACTGAAATTCACAGAAAACATAAGTAAAATGTGGTCACATGTAATAAACCAAAAAATTAAATATAATATTCACATATTATATTTCACTCTTGGTACATGTGTGTTGGTGTATTTTCAGATTATAAACATAGTCACTTATATTTTATGCTTCTTTTTTTTTTTTTTGTCTTTTGTTGTTGTTGTTGCTATTTCTTGGGCCGCTCCCACAGCATATGGAAGTTCCCAGGCTAGGGGTTGAATCAGAGCTGTAGCCACCGGCCTACGCCAGAGCCACAGCAACGCGGGGTCCGAGCCGCGTCTGCAACCTACACCACAGCTCACGGCAACGCCGGATCGTTAACCCACTGAGCAAGGGCAGGGACGGAACCCGCAACCTCATGGTTCCTAGTCGGATTCGTTAACCACTGCGCCACGACAGGAACTCCATTATGCGGCTTCTAATCCATCCTGGTACATTTTAATTACACAAATCACCTTATTATATTTTTACCAAAAGTATCTTTTAGAGATTTTAATTGTTCTAATTTTCCAGCATGTTTTCTGGTTGGCTCGACCTTAGACTTGTGACAAGGAAACAGGAGAGCTGATTCCCCAAAACTGTCCATAAAGAAAATATACTGGTACATATAATCAATAAATTTATAACTAATTGTAAGACATGGGTACTCTGAAAAGATATTTTTGTGTTATGATTTATCATCTCTATGTTCTAAGACTGAAACAAATAAATAATAGGTTAACTAAAATTTAAAAATTTATATATTAATTTCCATTACTCTATTGAATGGATTATTACCACTGGTGGCTTTTCAGTATCCACCGTTGAGTTTAAAACCTTGAACGAAATATACTTTAACAGACTCATGCGTAATTTGCATCTATAGATAATCTTAGAGAACATTCTTGAAATATTCATTGAGGTTATTATCTAAGAAGTCATACTTCAGTATTTCACTTTGTCCTAAAATTTTATTATTTTTGTTTGCTTCTAAAATCTCTACATCATTTTGTCTCCAAAGCTTAGTAGCCCTAAAGGAAGAAACATTATTTCTTTTGTAAGCAGTTAAAATGACTCTAGTTTGTGAGCCTCAGATTCCCTTTCAACTAAAATGGCCCGATGTTATCTTGAGAAGGCAGCTAAGCATGGGTATCAACAGTATTCTCTCTGCATCCAAACTACCCAAGAACAAATCCTCAGCTTCCACCCTGAGAACCACTCAATGCCAAGGTTGTTTCCTCTCTAAACTGAGAACACTAACGGCATCCTCCTTACGACACTGTTGTAAGGATTACATGGGTGTTTTATGTTAGAATACTGCCTGGCACGTAGGACGAAAACTGACAGCCATTATTTCTTCTGTTGTGTTTGTGCTATTAAATGACATCACTGTCAGAGGTAATAAAGATGGGCTCTGCTTTTATAAACTTGTCTCTCCTTTGACACATATCTCAAAGCTATATACACTGAGTGAAGATGACCAATTTACAGCTGTGTATATATGCAGTTGAAAAAGCATATACCATCCACGTAACCTAGTATGATGACTATGTCCGTACAGTAGTCCCCACTCAGCTATGGTGGAGATGTTCCAAGACCCCCAGTGGATGTCTGAAATCACAGATAGTACTGAATCCTGTGTAAGCTACATTTTTCCTATACCAAAATACCATGGTAAATTTTAATTAATAAACTAGACAAGGTGAGCAACTGATAATAAAATGGAACAATTATAAAATACATTGTAGTAAGTTTTATGAATACAGTGTATCCCCTTCACCAACTTCTTTAGCTCTGCTGAAAACGTGGCAGCAGCTTCTTCACTTGCAGATACAGCCAATTTGGCAATTTTTATATTTTTTAGTTCAAACTTATTCCTGAATCTGTGTAACCATCCCTTACATGCAACCAATGCCTTGGTGTCACTTTTTTCAGGGGACCCCTTTCTGACGTCTTTGTATAGGCTCAGCACTTTCTGTTAAAGTTTTCTACCCTCAAATATGAAAGCCTTTTCCATTTTAACTAAGCGCTTATCACACACTGTGGCTTTAATTTTTTTTTTTTTTTGGTCGTTTTGCCTTTTCTAGGGCCACTTCCACGGCATATGGAGGTTCCCAGGCCAGGGGTCTAATGGGAGCTGTAGCTGCCAGCCTACGCCAGAGCCACAGCAACACGGGATCCGAGCCACATCTGTGACCTACACCACAGCTCACAGCAACCCATTGAGCAAGGCCAGGGATCAAACCTGCAACCTCATGGTTCCTTGTCGGATTTGTTGACCACTGAGCCACAATGGGGACTCGCTGTGGCTATAACTTTTGCAGTATGAAGTGTGACAACAAAACTAGTATGAATTTCTTCCTGACTTCTTCACCATTTCAGGAAATGAATGTTCATAGGGTAGATCTTAGCCACCTTACCACACAATTTTATTTTCTTAGGTTAATAACCTAAGAATTTCCACCTTTTGTACTCAAAAGAAGCATGTTACAGCTCTCTTTAAGCATATCTGAATTGCCAGGATCACTCCTCTTATGCTTTGCAGCCATTATTAAGTAAAATCAAAGTTATGTGAACCCAAGCACTGTGATACCACAATAGTACATCTGGTAAACCATATGGCTACTAAGTGACTAACAATGGTTGGGGTCTGCTGAGAAAAGTCAGTTTCCAAGTAGGACAAAATGGGACAGCACAAGATTTCATCATGTTACACAGAATGGCAAGCAATTTAAAACTTATGAATTGTCTGTTTCTGGAATTTTCCACTTACTATTCTGAGACCACCATTGACCACAGGTAACTTAATCCATGGAAAGTGAAACCATGGATAAGGTGGGTACTATCATGATGATGTATCTGGTTTTCAGGAGCAAAAGTTGTATTCTCAGGGTATAAATTACCCATTTTTGAGAGCTAATTTAACACTCTGTTACTTTCACAAATTTACAGTTTCAGTAAACTCCATGGTTCTTGTTTGTATGCAAAAGTTAATTTACTTGTATTAGAGTATCCTTTTTACTAACACTTTAGATACTTAAAACCCTTTTTTTTTTTTGCGTTTAACTCAGGTCAATGTATACTGACAAATTTTTAAAACTCTGAATTAGTTAATGATTAATTTGCATCATATTCTTTATTTCTTAATGAAAGAACAGTATTTAGACTCTCTTTTTCATGTCTGTCATTCTTGTTTTGAATGATAACCATTCATCACTTTTAAACTCACTTTCACCTTTTCTCAATTTCCACCTAAAGGTGATCTTTTTAGTAGTTACTGGCTCCTTCGTCTTCACAATTCTTTATATAGATTGATGGAATCTACCACAACTTCAGCATGTGGTCTGCACAACACAGAATACTTTAATACAAAGTTATGCCAGTAATACTGTGCAAATTTTATCAACCAGGGAATGAGTAATACAAGATTTTTGGCTGCCAACAATGAAAAGAACTAAGACTCATTGGTTTAAGTACATGATCTGTCAAAGATGAATCACAGGCAATTAAATTTGACACTTAGGGAAATATCTTTTTAAAGTTTCTAAAAAAGTAGAATGAGTCCAGTTTTTTTTTTTTTAATAAAATATAACAATTTGGGTTCTAAATACTAACACAGCTTATAAGTATGCATGGTATAAGAATGTATTTAACCTTGGTATCTTTTAAAATGTTAATACTACAACACTCAAATACGAAACGAATTTTTCATGAGTTACCACAAATCGTACTGTTTACTACAAAACATTGATAAAATACTAATACATAAATAAATAGCTTCTATATTGTATGTGTCTGTGCATACAAAATACCCTTTTATTATAAAGGGAATCTGATAAGAGGGACAATACAAAAGCCACCTATTTTCAATTTGTTGCACCACTACTCAAAGGGACTAAGATACCAGCTTGTTTTTTAAAGCAGTTATAGAATAGTTGAAGATTAGAGTTTGCTTAGACCTTGTTTTTTAATCTAATACAACCTTTGCATTTCACAACTGAATCCAATATACCTAACTTAGTGCTTGTCATAGATTAGGCAGGTGAAAAATGGTTGCTGAATGAAGTGGGTTTTATTTCCAAGTAACACAAAAGTACTTACAGAAAGACACTTTTAAAAAAATGAAACAAAAACAACATAAGTTTCTGGAATGCTAATCATTTTCAAAAAGGGTATAAAAGACCACAATCAAATTGTTTCTGATAAGAGTTCATTTTTGTGTGTGGTTACTAGGATTGTATTTAAATACACATATATACATGTATAAATATGTACCCAATCACATCCATTTGGAAATGAAAAAACATTTTAAATTGCATCTTCTCTGATCTAAGTTTCACCTCTACCAATAAGCAATATGTTTTACTATTAAGTCAACTTCCAACTGCACGTAGTCATTGCTTTTGAAAGACAGCAGCAAGTAGAAGACACTCATTTTTTTCCAGAGCTCTGCATACCATATATATAATTATAATTATTTTGTTATTTATTTCATCTCTGGGCTATCTCTTCTCCATTATTTCAACTATATAATTTATTGATAGCATATATATCTGTGCATATATTCCATTATATGTTTCTATATACAGATAGTTCTTATTTCCATACAGAGAATTATTGTGATTTCTACAAAGAGGGAAATAGTGTAAATAAGTTATGTCTTCATATGAAATTTCTACTCTACAATCCAAAGATTCAAGAACAAATAGTTGTTACTTTTACAGAAGTAAATTATACTTTTGCATTCTTCTTAAATTGATAATATTGTTCAGTAATAACCTTCAAATACCACTGCATTGGGGGTTAGGACTTCAACATATGAATTTGAAGGAAGCACATTCAATCCAATGGCTGTTCTTGCTTTAAAAAAGAGGAGGCGTTTGAAAATGTCTTCTGAGAGGAACACGACATGATGCATATCTTAGGAGAATTTTCAGAATACGATTTCTTGACTAAGCATAGCCAAAAGACGGCTGGCTAAGTGTAAGAACTCCTTCCACAAGGTAATCACCAAGAGAGAGGAGGAACAGAGCATCCTCGGAAATGGCAAAATAAAGGTAGATGGTGAAATATTCTCTCCACTTCTGCTTAACATTCAGTGCATTTTGACTAAAACCAGGGCTCCATTGCAACTTGACAACAAGATACTGCCCAACTTATACCCCTGACAGTATAAGGGGTATACTGACTGCCCCAGCATTAGAGGCAGAGTTTGCTTAACCACCTCAAGGGAACTAAGAGTTGTGACTGGAAACCTCTGCGTGAGATCCACAAGGGTGGATCCTTCTTCCACCAAGGTGAAGGTCATATTGGATAGATACTTGTAACAACCTTGGGGCAGGGTTAAGATTCCTGAATTACACAGCTGGAGATACGGTCCCAGAAATATCAGTTACGTCTATGAATGTGATCCCAGATCAGCTCTGGGAGAATTCTGTTACATGCAGAATAGAAGGTACAAAAAATCCCAAGTCTGCTACACTAATACAAATCAAACATACCAAGGACATCTTTTTTAAAAAATTGTATATTTTGAACACTGTACATGTTATTGGTGTAATTCCAAAAACACATAGCATCTAATAAAAATATTTTAAAATAAAATTGTGATAGAATATTAACAGACTTACTATCCAGGTTATACTCCATGTCTTATCTGCTCACCTCTGTCATCCCCCATTCCCTCACCATACACACTCCAGGCCAAATGTTTCTTGCAGCTTCTCCTTAGGACATGGGCTGAGCCTTGTCATGATCAATATACCACTATTAAGGCAGCCGCCCTAGCACCCACATTCGGTTGAATGAGAACCATGAAACCTCTGGTTTCCCCAGTAGCAATCAGGCAGGGTCAGTTAACACAGTGCAGAAACGTAGGGGTGTTGAATGCTATAGGGTAAATAAACTTTCAATAATGAAAGAGAGATGACCTGAAAGAATGTCTAGATAAAGTTTCACCTTCCTCTTCTCTCATGCTAATGAACAATTCCAGTCATAGTAATTCCACGAGTCCTTTCCAGGGATGCACCGTTGCCTGTGTTTCCTTGTGAATTTCTGGTCAGCATGGTTATTCACAGATAGTTCTTCCTCTCCTTCCCCAGAGCAGCCTTCACACTTGTACCTGCATTCTTGTATTCTTGTTGCCCTGGTAATGCGACACGATCCTCCCACCACCCCTCTCCTCTCAAAAAAAAAAAAAAAAAAAAAAAAAAAAAGACAAAAACCCCACAAATTCCTTACCATATAAGTTATACCTCTAGCTGGATTTTCAAGAAAATTTAGGCTAAAACAATTGATTACAACACTGGCCTGTAAATAAACCCTTACAATAAGATTTTCAGGCTTGCCTTCTCACTGATCTGAAGTCAAAACAGATAAATTTTTTTGCGGATAATTAGGGTGAGTAATAATCCCTGACATGCACTGGCATCGTATTTACTAAGGCTTTCAGAAGTGTTTAATTAGGAAGAAGCTCAGATGCAAGGTAAAGAAGGGAGGTAACTGCTCTACTTGATTAGTATATAGGCGATGATAATTATGAGAAAAGTTAAGTGAGGTGTCTGCGTTTGCCAGATGTGGAGACCTTGTACACATACACACAGACTCAGGACTAACTGTCCCTAACCTTAACCTCAGGAATTCTTAGGCAATATCAAAAATGATTCTTTAATATTTCAGCTACAAGGAAAAGTATATTGAAAATCAGGGCCACTGAATGGTTTTTTTTTTTTTTTTTTTTGCCATTTCTAGGGCTGCTCCCATGGCATATGGAGATTCCCAGGCTAGGGGTCTAATCCTAGCTGTAGCTGACGGCCTGCACCAGAGCCAGATCAACATGGGATCCGAGCCACGTCTGCAACCTATACCACAGCTCACAGCAACGCCAAATCCTTAACCCACTGAGCGAGGCCAAGGATTGAACCCGCAACCTCATGGTTCCTAGTCGGATTTGTTAACCACTGAGCCACGACAGGAACTCCCAAAGTTGTAAATGTTTCAATGAACACTAAATATGAAGCCTTGCTATGTCTGGAATCTTAAAAAGACAAATGAGACCTTGAGACTTATGAGAATATTTGTGTGAATAGGAATAAAATACACTGAGCATCCACATTTTCCTGAACCCTGCCGGACAGGAGAAGCAGCCCTTTTCTCTTTTTGCTTTCGCTAAGAATGGCTTCATGCAATGACCTGCTCTACAGCAAGCACCTCACCTGGTGATGCTGTTTTCCTCACACTTCCTGCCACTGTAGGATAGCCTCCAGATGTAAAAGGGTCAGATCTCAACCCCAGTGAGTGAGGAAATACAAGTCCTGCTCAAAAAAGAAAACAGCCTACAAACCAAGAAATGCCAGGAGCTGGGTGGTAAACAACGGCAGGCAAAAGGGGATCTGGAGAGTTTTGCCTAGGGGAACAGGATGGTAAAGGAGAGGAGGGCTAAGGTTCAAGCTGCTGTACAACTTGTGACATGTGACGGGATGTGTGATGATACTTTAGGTATCCAGAGAGGCTAGAGATGCTGTACAATGTCTTTGGAATGCTTTAGCAGAAGCAGTAGACTCTTAAGGTTCTGTATCAAAGCCAAAAGTCACAATGTATGTTTGCTAGGGAATTGAGAGTAAAACAGAAATTACGCATGGCTTTTTTCCCTCTGTGGATTAAAATTACCATTCTTGCATTGCTTTTCACAACCATTCTATTTATTAAAAGTCTTTTGAGGAGTTCCCATCGTGGCGCAGTGGTTAACGAATCCAACTAGGAACCATGAGGTTGCGGGTTCTACCCCTGCCCTTGCTCAGTGGGTTAACGATCCGGCGTTGCCCTGAGCTGTGGTATAGGTTGCAGACGTGGCTCGGATCCCGCCTTGCTGAGGCTCTGGCGTAGGCCGGTGGCTGCGGCTCCGATTAGACCCCTAGCCTGGGAACCTCCATATGCTGTGGGAGCAGCCCAAGAAATAGCAAAAAGACAAAAAAAAAAAAAGAGTTCCCATTGTGGCTCCACAGTAACAAGCCCAACCAGTATCCATGAGGATGCGGGTTTGATTCCTGGCCTCTTTCAGGGGGTTAAGGATCTAGTGTTGCTGTGAGCTGTGGCGTAGGTAGCAGACGCAGCTCAGAATGTTGTGAGCATAATTAATTTCCAGTGCAGGCCTGGGGAAAGTCTGGAGGGTTTGAGGGAATGCTATTGAAGACTGGCAACCAGGTGACCGTATTGCTATATCAACGTAGAGAAGTGGATAAGGCCATATGTGTCACAGAAGGGTATTTACATTTTATTCCAATTGCATGAAAACCCATTGATGTATTTTAAGTATGTCAGTGACATGATCTGAGTTGTACTACAAAATGTCCTGCATGAAATGAGGGTAGGAAACCATGGGGAGTAGGAAAATGAATGGGGCTACTCCAGAAGATTGACTCATAGTTCTCAGTCCTGAACAACTCACTGGTAAAACCTAAATGAGATGAAAAGGCTGAAGGAAGATAGAAAAGGCAAGGATCTGGACCTTCTAGAGCCTCAAAGTAATCTGGCTCTGCTAACACCTTGATTTTAGCCCAGTGAGACATCAGATTTCTGATGTGAAGACTTTAAGATAATACATTTGGTTTTTTTTTTTTTTTTGTCTTTTGTTGTTGTTGTTGTTGCTATTTCTTGGGCCGCTCCTGCGGCATATGGAGGTTCCCAGGCTAGGGGTTGAATCGGAGCTGTAGCCACCGGCCTACGCCAGAGCCACAGCAACGTCTGCAACCTACACCACAGCTCACAGCAACGCCGTATCGTTAACCCACTGAACAAGGGCAGGGACCAAACCCGCCACCTCATGGTTCCTAGTCGGATTCGTTAACCACTGCGCCACGACGGGAACTCCCTACATTTGTTTTAAGTCATTTTTTTATTAAGATAAAACTAACCTACACAATTATATTAGTTTCAGGTGTCCAACATCATGATTTGATATTTAAGTCACTAAGTTCAGGTAGTTTTGTTACCAGAATCTGGGTTCTTGTTCACGGAGCCAAAGAATGATCTTTGAGAACACACTCACACAGGCAGTAAGCAAAAGACTTTATTACAGGAAAGCAAATAGCTCCCAGCACAGACAGTGGGAGGGGGAGGAAGCCCCCCTTCTTATTGTTCTACGGAGATTTTTATTTCTTAAGGACAGGGGTACCAACGTGGGATTTAGACATCACTCCTTTTTCCCATTGGCCTTGTCCAGTCACCTATATCAGGCCTTATCCAATGGGGTCTCTAAGACATGTAAGTTTTAAGGCTACTTTGTTCTTCTTTCCCCTAGACTGGGAGTTGCCACTCTTGACATTGTGCTTTTGCTAACAGTCAAATGTATAGGTCAGGGGTTAATGTCCACCTTGGCATAAAACAAATGTACTTTCAATAGTTAATCTTCCAAAAAGCAAGGCCTGTTTGTCTAGATTTGCTTTTACAAATCTTAAATCATGGACGTTAATCATGGAATATGTTTTTAAACTAACTACCTAAATTATTATCCATTACTCTTCCTCAGTTTGTTATAGCAACACTAGACAACTACTATAGTTATCTAAAATTACAATTCCTCCCCTAGAAAACCCTGTCTTCGATTTTTTCACTTTATTTTTTTCGTAGCACTTGTACTCTTCTGATACTATTTTACTTACTCGTTTAATTTATTTACTATTTTTTACAACTAGATTGTATGTTAAATACTGCAAGAATTCTTGTCTTTTTCTTTTTACAAATTCTTCCGTTTTTACCCCAATAATCATGAAGATCGCTTAGTGCATAGGTGCTCCTATATTAATATTGTTTGAAACAACTTAGAAATTAATAACTCAAATAAGATTTTCATTCGCTTAAGTAAAACCATTCCATCACTAAGGTGGAAATTCAGCGAAAACTTTTACATCTCTCTGGACTGGGTAGAAGTCAAAACTCCTACCAGAGAACACATTTTTGTTTCTAAGACACTCTCTCATCACCTGCCAGGACACCACATTCTCCTAGACCTCATCCTTCTATTCACTAAAAATTTTCAAGTGTCCTTTGGACTCCAATCTAAGCCCTCATCTCTTTCTTCAAGAGTTCATTTTAACTAACCTCACTGAGTCCTACTTTAATAATACCACCCCTATGCTAACCAGGAAACATACACCTGCAGTTCAGACCTGTTTTCTGGCCTCCAGATCTTTGTATGCAAAGGTTACTCAACATTCCTTTGATCCCACAAGGACATGTCAAAATATCTGGTCCAAGTGGAACTCTACCTGGCTGATTAGATGAAGAGAGTGATTTTTACCCATTTAGTCCAAAGTTTATAAACCAATGAAGTCCTGCAATGAAGGGAGGTGGTTTTATATTTACATTACGTTAGGATAATTTTCGCTGGGAAATAAAAAGCTTATAGTATACTAGACTTAAGGGGTTTTAACACCATTCTGATCAGAGAGTAAAAAGGACCCCTTTCTTCCACCACACTTGCCTCTCAAACATGTAGAAAGAAGAGCCTTTCACCCCTCTCCTCCTAGGAATACTTAACTGTTAGAACTCCCTCAGAGACTGAGGGAAAAGAAGGAAGGTTAGGCCCAATTAATCTATTCTCTGTGAGACAAATAGTTTTATTGAAACTGCCAGTTAAGGTGATTTTCCTATTTGGCTGTCAGGTCTCTTACCTTGGCCTTAACGTTTCTGGATTAAATGATTACCAGTTCTTTGGAAACAACCTGTCACTAATGTCAGGCTATGCAGTGAACTACTAACTCAGGCAGCTCGCTGGTGGAAATTTCCTATTACTAGAATCATTTAGAGGAGAAATTAATAGCATTCCTTAATGTAAAGGAAGAAGTGTTACTGAAATAGAAACAATACTGAAATACAATAATTGCAAATTTGAAAACACATTAGATATTATAATGTATCTCCCACCTCTCAGTTTTGGATAAGATGACTGAAACTTAAATTGGTAAATGACTTCCTTTAGCTCACAATGTTAGACAAGTAGAATTTCAACTAAATTTTTTTTTTTTTGGCTTTTTGCCTTTTTCTTGGACCACTCCCATGGCATATGGAGGTTCCTAGGCTAGGGGTCTAATCAGAGCTGTAGCCACCAGCCTACACCAGAGCCACAGCAACGCGGGATCTGAGCTGCGTCTGTGACCTACACCACAGCTCACGGCAACAATGGATCCTTAACCCACTGAGCAAGGACAGGGATTGAACCCGCAACCTCATGGTTCCTAGTCGGATTCGTTAACCACTGCACCACGACGGGAATTCCAAATTTTCATTTTTCATAAACTGAGTTTTCAGAAAACTAATATTTGAGGAAAGAACTCACCTCCATCCACACATGTGAAGGCTGGGGTTATAATAATAACAACATCTCTTAAAGACTTTGTGCTGCATACTTTCTACATTTGATCTTATTTAATTCTTATAAAATAAAATAAATAGATATATTCACATTGTGCTTTCATAAATGAGAAAAAAAGAGGCACTAAGAGATGAAGTAATATTTTAATTATGTATAGTAGTTAATATCTTGGCAGTAGGGAGACGTTCTCAAAATGGGCAGTTTACATGTGCAATGTGATCAATGGAGCTGTCCTGTTGATTACTAGGCTTCAAGGGGAGATGCAGAGATTTCAATATCTTCACCCTATAAAGCAAATCATAAACACTTGCAACCCAGACATTTCCTTTAGGGATAATGAAGGGCTGTATCAACTTACACTGTCTGCCTGAGACTATATAAGCAATACTTCCAGATGGGAAATGGCAGGTTTAAGAGGAGTGAGTGAGTGAGTGAGTGAGTGAGTGTGTGAGTGTGTGTGTGTGTGTGTGTGTGTGTGTGTGTATTAGGGTGTGTCTTCGACCCAGGCTTTTCCCAGCCATCCTTTTGTGAGTTTTCCTTTTTCACATTAAGAGACATGTGTTTTTCAAAACTGGAAGTACCTGTCATGTTTCCTCTTCACCCTTCTCTCCCCAACTCATCATGCAATGCAGAGCCTATAAAACAGAATGAATCTTCTACTCCAAAGTGGTATGGAGAATGAATCATTTTAAAAAATACCTCTGTAGCTTCATTTTAAATCCTTGTAACTGAAGCCTTGTAGGTGAAAAGCAAAAATCTGATTAAGTGATTGAAATTCTGAATCAGATTCCAGATGATACTTATGGAGATATTATAACCAAATGTAATCAGAAAACTTAAAATTTGTTCAAGGTGATAGTGAAACAATGTTTGTCATACTGTGATTCACAAAATGTTACTGACTGGTGAAGAGATGAGGAGCTGGACCCAGAATGTAAATAAACACATTGTTTTATTTTTAATATCTTGGCCAAAGATACTAAAATGATAAAAATTATATAGCAAGGCATTAATAACAAGAACAAAGAGTTATGCCCATACTTCTGTATACATAGATCTCTCCAGGGGCAGAGTTCACTGGTTTATCATCTGCTATGCTGGTTGTTACTTTAATGCTTTTATATATAATGTATGTATGTTTGCAAGTATAAAATGTATGTAGATATGTTTACATATTTGTGCATATTTGAGAATAATTTACCAAATATGCTTTCCAATAAATCTATTTATATATTTTAATTTGGGAAATCAGGTTTTATTGTTTCCAAAGCCATTTACTCTTGCATTATTCAATCTTCATATATTTATTTTCACTAAGAATACAAAATTACTGTGAATTATTTCTAATATTTAAAGTTTTTTAATTAAAAATATTTGTCTTCTCTATAAAACTCCTAGAAGAGGACATAGGCAAGATACTCTCTGACATCAACATCATGAATATTTTCTCAGGTCAGTCTCCCAAAGCAATAGAAATTAGAGCAAAAATAAACCCATGGGACCTAATCAAACTGAAAAGCTTTTGCACAGCAAAGGAAACCCAAAAGAAAACAAAAAGACAACTTACAGAATGGGAGAAAATAGTTTCAAATGATGCAACCGACAAGGGCTTAATCTCTAGAATATATAAACAACTTATACAACCCAACAGCAAAAAAGCCAATCGATCAATGGAAAAATGGGCAAAAGACCTGAATAGACATTTCTCCAAGGAAGATATACAGATGGCCAGCAAACACATGAAAAAATGCTCAATGTTGCTGATTATAAGAGAAATGCAAATCAAAACCACCAGGAGATACCACCTCACACCAGTCAGAATGGCCATCATTAAGAAGTCCACAAATAACTAGTGCTGGAGGGGCTGTGGAGAAAAGGGAACCCTCCTGCACTGTTGGTGGGAATGTCAACTGGTACACCCACTATGGAGAACAGTTTGGAGATACCTTAGAAATCTATACATAGAACTTCCATATGACCCCACAATCCCACTCTTGGACATCTATCCGGACAAAACTCTACTTAAAAGAGACACATGCACCCGCATGTTCATTGCAGCACTATTCACAACAGCCAGGACATGGAAACAACCCAAATGTCCATCAACAGATGACTGGATTCGGAAGATGAGGTATATATACACAATGGAATACTACTCAGCCATAAAAAAGAATGACACAATGCCATTTGCAGCCATATGGATGGAACTAGAGACTCTCATACTGAGTGAAATGAGCCAGAAAGACAAAGACAAATACCATATGATATCACTTACAACTGGAATCTAATATCCAGCACAAATGAACATCTCCTCAGAAAAGGAAATCATGGGCTTGGAAAATAGACTTGTGGCTGCCTGATGGGAGAGGGAGGGAGTAGGAGGGATCGGGAGCTTAGGGTTACCAGATACAACTTAGAATAGATTTACAAGGAGATCCTGCTGAGCAGCATTGAAAACTATGTCTAGATACTCATGTTGCAACAGAACAAGGGGTGGGGGAAAAAATGTATACATGTAAGGATAACTTGATCCCCATGCTGTACAGTGGGAAAAAATAAAAATAAAAATTAAAATATTTGTCTTATTCAATACATACCTATTTTTTAATTTTAAGCCAATAAATTTGCCTTTTTAATATTGGTATTTTGACTTTAATTTCTGGCTCTTTCAAATAGCTAATAAATGTTTTGTCTTTTCATGGCTTAGATAATTCCTGGCATCTAGTAAGTAGTAAACAAGCAGTCCTTTAATTCATTATTTTTCTCCTCATAATAAAAAAATCTTGGTTACATGAAGATTTTTCTTTACAGTGAGCATGGAAAGAACTATCCTATGTACTAGGGATTATCCGCATGTCAGAATAAGGAAGGTTATTCTTAAGTGAGCTACACCCATACTAACTGCTCATTCTTTCCCTGGAAGGATTATATAATACATCAGAAAAGAATCCTATTTTTTTTTTATGTGGTAGGCAAATTTCTAGCTGCCCTGCAGTCTCTAAATAAAGGCAGGGGTGGGAAGTGTGAATGCATAATATACTGTTATATAAATGACATTAAAGTCTTCAGTTAGAACTTCTGATTTCTGCCTCCACCTCTCACTCCTTCCCTCTGATATACCTGCTGTCTCTAAGTCCAGAGGCCCCTTGGTTTCACAAGCAGCTCAGATTCTTTGTTCTTCTCAGCACCCTCCATATGTTGTATAGGCTGTGACTTTCTTTGCCTTATTTCATCAATAAATAATCTACCATCCACTTTTCAAATTCTAGAAGTTGAATAAAATTTCTCATATATCGAGACACTCTTAAATGCTATGAAATCATGTTATTAATTGCCATTCTATTGATTTAGCATGACTGGGAAATAAGACTATCATAAAAGGATGAATTTAGACTTCCATTTTACTCTGGAAATCACTCTAAGGATATTTATGCCTTTAAATTTCTTTTACTCTTGCAGCTTCCAACCCCATATTGTAGAGTCCTAGAAGGAACATCTCTCCAAATCTTGCAAAAAAAAAAAAAAGAAAAAGAAAAGAAAAGAAGGAATTCCCATCGTGGCACAGTGGTTAACGAATCTGACTAGGAACCATGAGGTTGCGGGTTCGATCCCTGCCCTTGTTCAGTGGGTTAAGGATCCGGCGTTGCCATGAGCTGTGGTGTAGGTCGCAGATGCGGCTTGGATCCTGCATTGCTGTGGCTGTGGTGTAGGCCGGCGACTCCAGCTCCAATTCGACCCCTAGCCTGGGAACCTCCATATGCTGCAGGAGCGGCTCAAGAAAAGGTCAAAAAAAAAGACAAAAAAAAAAAGAAAAAGCAGACTTGGGAGGGGATAATTTCAAAATCATAACTTTTTTGAACCCATTGGAATAAAATGGTCATAGAACAACCAACTAGTGCAACATTTTTGAGGGATGATGTTTAGAGTGAGAGAAGAAATGTGGAACTCAGTCACCTGGGAGAGATGCAAAGAGTTTGGTCAGAATAGTTGTAAAGCGATGAAAGCTGAGTGTGGACTGGCAGAACAGTGTGAATACACTACGAGCTGAAGATATAAGAATCCAGACCTTCTTGCATAATTTCACCATGAATCCCACTAGGTGCTCCTAGAAAAGACTGGGAAGAAAAAAAAAAAAAAGCGGGGTGGGGGAGTTCCCATTGTGGCGCAGAGGAAACGAATCCGACCAGGAACCTTGAGGTTGCAGGTTTGATCCCTGGCATCACTCAGTGGGTTAAGGATCCAGCGTTGGCATGAGCTGCGGTGTAGGTCGCGGATGCAGCTCAGACCCTGCATTGCTGTGGCCTTGGTGTAGGCCGGCAGCAACAGCTCCGAATAGACCCCTAGCCTGGGAACCTCCTATGCTGTGGGTGCAGCCCTAAAAAGACAAAAGACACAAACAAACAAACAAAAAAAAACAAACAAACTAAGAGACATTCATGTGATATATCCAGACCTGGGTCAGGAGAAAGTAGCTATGCGGGAAGGCCAAGAACTCCACTTGGATCCTCTTCCCTATTCACTGCTGAACAAAATCCTTAGAGAATGAATGGCAAATAATAACTGCAGTCCCTAGGGCACTGGTGAAAACTCATTGCAAATGATGGAATATATCAGGGTTGAAACACAAACAAATAGAAACTATTCTTTGGAAAGTTTGGATTATGTATTGGGCCCACAACTACAGTCAGAGAAGGGACAGCAAGACAAGAGAAGTCATAACCTCAGACCCAGAGGTATTATTCAAGGTTAATATTGAGACTTAACTAGAATATCAGTGAATGCACCTCTAAGACCACCATGAAGAAGTAACAGGTAACCGTGGAATACTGTTCGGAGAGGAGCAAGAAAAGAAAAAGGGCACGTGGAGACTCTGAGACATGCCACAAGGAAATAACCGAGAACTCAGCAATGGAAAGATGTTACTCTAGAGAACCACCCTGCTCTAAATACCAAGTATTTTATAGGAATTTGAAGCCTGTAGTACAATGACGATAACTATAGCAACGACACTACAAAACCAGCCCAACTCAACTATACTGATACACCTTTGCCTTAAAGACCTAGTGGAGTGCTGTGTCCATTTCTAAGTATACATATTATTTTCCTCAGTCTCTTCTTTCCTATACACAATGTCAGCATTAAATACAATATGATATATATGTAAGGGCCAGAATAAACATTTTAAAAATAGACGAAGGAATAATCTGAACAAGACTCAGCTATGACACAGAGGCTGGAATTGTCTGACAGGGAATCTTAAATCACTATAATAAATATGTTAACAAATATGCCACATGGGAGGGGAGAATTGGCAGCGAGAAATGAGACAGCAAGACAAGGAATTCTTGACTGCTCTCTTACCCGGGCTGTGCGATCCAGAGAATAAAAAGAAATGACTTTGGATTAGCTCTCTCCTTGGATTTTCCTTCCACCAAGTTCTCCCAAGCCAGCACCAGCTGCCCATTCTGAGCTCAGGACAGCCTCTTCAGTCATTATCCGCCTAATCTAGCTTGTCAGGAAACCAACCTCTCCCAGCAGGACCTGGCTGCTCTACTTGGTACCAATACTGGAGAACAGTGCCGAGATTTGGTAGTTCTCAGAGCTCCTGCTTTAGGTTCTCGTCCTCTCCCCGTGGAGGCCAAACTAACTCTCTGTAGCTGGAGCACGCAGTTTACAGGGGCATAGTGAGATGTAGTCAAGGGGCACGGGACCTGGTGGCTCAGGAAAGCAGTACGGCTGGAAAGAGCTCTTTCCTTGTGGGCTGTCTGCATCTGTCCCTACTCCTTCTGTGCCTCAGCCTCCTCCCCACTAAAAAGTAAAAAAATCATCAGAATGTTCTTGATGGTCCTTTGCGTCTTGTCTTAATAAACAATTTGCAGTGGGAAAGTGTTCTAATTAAAAAGACGAACAATGTGTAAGACCAACTGTGTAATTTCAGCAGAGGGATGGAAACTATAAGAAAGAATAAAACAGAAATGGGAGAAAGAGGAATACAGACATTCAGATGAAGAATGCCTCTGACAGGCTCATCAAAAATCTGATGCAGTCAAGGAAATAAAACCAGTACACATAAAAATAAATCAATAAAAATTATACAAATTGAAACACAAAAAGAAATTTTAAAAACCATAAAATTTAAGAGCTGCGGAATGATATTAAATATTCTATCTTAAGCGTGATTGGGAATCTGGAAGGAGAAAAGAGACTAAAGGAGAAACAATATATTTTTTAAGACACAGAGAATTTTCCAAAATTAATGACAGACAATACAGCACCTATTCAAGAAGCTCAGAGACACAAAGCAAAGGCAAACAATTATCTTATTTTAAGTGTATCATCTTCAAATACTGAAAACCAAAGACAATGAGAAAAACTTAAAGATAGCCAGAGCAAAATAAACAGCAGAACAAAGATAAAACATTTAAAATAATTCAAGGTAGAGATAATAAAGGAGCTTCTTAAACGGTTGATAGAAAACACTTCAGTTTTCCTACCCCTAAATCTACACTTTCAATCCAAAAATCTATACTCAGAGACAGTATCTTTTAAAGATGAAATGCCAATAAAGTCTTCCTTTAAAGATGAAATGGCAACAAAATTTCACAGAATTCATTGCCAGCAGACTTCCCTACAAAAGTGTTGAAAATGTTCTTTAAGCAAAAATAATGCGATGTCAGATTGAGATGTGAATCTACAAAGAAATGAAGAGCTCTGAGATGGAATAAATGAAGGCTAAAAAATGACCTGTTCTTTCTTTTATATGCTATTAAATATAGCTGTTTGTATGTCTACAGGATAGGTAAAAGCAAGGGCCATGCCAAAAATATCCAAAGGATGGGAAAGAGGATTGGTAATATACTATGGCAGGCTTTTTTTGTTTTTACTACGTATGAAGCACTAAAATATTGAGAGCAGACTCTGATTACATGAAGATGTGTATTGTAAATGCCAATCACTCAAATTTAAGTCAACAGAGGACATAAAATGTGATAATCCCCAATAGCATTGGAAAATGAATAAAGAAAAATAGAAACAAGGAATAGATGGAACAAGTGAAAAACAGCCCACAAAACGGTAAATTTAATCTGACCATATTACAAATCACATAAAAAATAAGTGATTTCTTTCTGTGACTCGCTTATTTCACTTAGCATAATGTTCTCAAGCTCCCCCCATGTTATCACATATTGCAAAATCTCCTTCATTAAGACTGAGTAGTGCAAGTTCCCTAGTGGTCTAGTGGTTAAGACTCGATGCTTTCAACCCATGGCCCAGGTTCAGTCCCTGATCTGAGAACTGAGATCCCACATCAAGCTGCTGCCCACTACAGCCAACAGCAACAACAACAACCCAAACAAAAAAGATTGAGTGGCACTGTGCTGTGCATATGTGCCACATGTCCCTCATCTTTTCATCTACCAATGGGCATTTAGGTTGTTTGCACATCTTGGCCACTGTGAATAATGCTGTAATGAACAAGTGAATGCAAATATTTCTTGGGGTTCCTGATTTCAATTACATGAGTCATCTAAAAAGTCAAATTCTCAGAATCAAATAATGGAATAATGGGTGCCATGGGCTGGGGGAGGAGGAAATAATGAGTAGCTAATCAGTAGG
The DNA here is from genome assembly GCF_016906955.1 of Phacochoerus africanus. Lineage (NCBI taxonomy): Eukaryota > Metazoa > Chordata > Mammalia > Artiodactyla > Suidae > Phacochoerus > Phacochoerus africanus. The sequence goes on along the minus strand of NC_062556.1, from coordinate 58,338,860 downwards.
AATAAGCAATATGTTAAGCAACAGTGAAGCAATATGAGTAAGCTCTAGAGATCTGCTGTACAGCACTGTATCTACAGTCAACAAGGGCGTGTTATACACTTAAAATGCTGTTCAGAGGTCAGACCTAATGTTAAGTGTTCTTAACAATAAACTGAAATGTAAAAAAGTTAATGAGTTTAATACTTTATGAAAAATACTGAGATGATCAGATTTGATTAAAAAAATACCAATGGTATGCTAAAAGAAACTCACTTGAAATTTGAAATTGAAAGATGGAATATATATGTGTATATACACACCATGTAAACACAAATGAAAAAATGCAGTAGCAATATTAATAGCAAATATTGGAGTTCATAACAAGAATATTAGCAGGGATAAAGAGAGATAGATGATAAAGGAAATTACATCTCTATAAAAACACGCAAATCCTAAATTGTGTGTGCATCTAAAAATACAGTGTCAAGGTAGTTCGCATCATGGCTCAGCAGAAATGAATTTGACTAGTATTCATTTGACTAGATGCAGGTTCAATCCCTGACCTCCCTCAGTGGGTTAAGGATCCAGTTTTGCTGTGAGCTGTGGAGTAGGTCACAGTAGCATCTCTGATGCCATGTGCTGTGTCTGTGGTGTAGGCCGGCAGCTATAGCTCCGAATCAATCCCTAGCCTGGAAACCTCCATATGCTGTGGGTGTGGCCTTAAAAAGAAGAAAATATAAAAATACAGTATCAAAATTCATGTAGCAAAAAGATGTTAGAAATGACAAGAGAAAGAGTCTTGTCACAATTACATGCAGAGACTTCAGCATCATCTTTTCAGTAATCAAGAGAACAGACAGAAAATCAGAAATGATAGACAAAAACTGAATCCCATCACTGAGTAACCAGTCCCAATAGACTGTTACAAAATATTCCTTCCCCAGAGAGCATAATATATTTTCTTTTAAAGCTAACATAAAACACAGAACATTAATTAAGATCATATTCTATGCCATTAAAAAACCCTCAAATTTAAAATAAATCAGGGAGTTCCTGTCATGGCTCAGTGGTAAACAAATCTGACTAGGAACCATGAGATTGCAGATTTGATCCCTGGCCTTGCTCAGTGGGTTAAGGATCCGGTGTGGCCATGAGCTGTGGTATAGGTTGCAGATGCAGCTTGGATCCCGAGTTACTGTGGCTCTGGCGTAGGCCGGTGGCTACAGCTCGGATTAGACCCCTAGCCTGGGAACCTCCATATGCCACAGGAGAGGCCCTAGAAAAGGCAAAAGACAAAAAAACAAAAAATAATAATAGCAATAATAATCAATAAAAAATAAATAAAAATAAATCAAGTGTGTTATTTGACACATAACAGAATTAAGCATCAAATCAATAGCAAACATATCTAGAAATTTATATAAATATGAAAAAATTACCAACATACTTCTAAACAACCAATAGAAAAAAGGCAATTTCTCAGCAGGAATTTATTTAAACTGAAGGAAAATGAAAATATAGCAAATAAAAACTTGTGGGATGTCACTAAATCCTTGTTTTGTATGTGCATGTAGGGTTTAATACAATATAAGAGTACACATACAAAAATTTGTTTTACTGTTCACTACTTTAAGAATTATTTGAGTTTAATGTTGTAACATTGGTAAATGGTTGATACTTAAGATAAAACACACATGTACATGTGTGCACTGACAGAACTAAATTGTGATTGATAAAGGTCCTGCAGTTTTCCCCATGTATTGATAAGAAAAAAGCTAGACAATTAATTTAGGATTTCTCTTGACCATATATGTATATGGCTGTAGGCAGAGTTTGTCTATATATATATGAAATCTCTTGCTCTTCCATTACTAGATTAAATCATGTATATGATACATGATTATACATAAATTCTTCATATGTAATTAGAAATTAAATTTTGTATTTATATATATTTAAGATAAACATAAAATTTTGTCTTGATAGATATAGATAAGTACAGGGAAATAGGATTCTTGAAGCATTTAGCATTTCATTCATTCACTCAACAAATATTTCTTAACCACATAATTTCCAAGCATTTGTCTAAGCCCTCAAGATACAGCAGTTAACACGGCAGTAATTTTATTTTTATTTATTTTTATTTTATTTTATTTTTTTGCCTTTTTGCCATTTCTTGGGCCGCTCATGCGGCATATGGAGGTTCCCAGGTTAGGGGTCTAATGGGAACTGTAGCCACCGGCCTACATCAGAGCCACAGCAACGCGGGATCTGAGCCGTGTCTGCAACCTACACCACAGCTCACAGCGACGCCGGATCCTTAACCCACTGAGCAAGGCCAGGGATCGAACCCCCAACCTCATGGTTCCTAGTCAGATTTGTTAACCACTGAGACACGACGGGAACTCCAACACGGCAGTAATTTTATTTTGAATCTCCAGAAGATCACATTTTAAAGGGAGAACATAAAAATAAAAATTAAAAAAGGATATGATATAGTAGATTTAAAATTATACTTACTTAGAAAAGTATAGAAAGGGTATAAGGATTATAGTAGTGCACTACAGATCTCTTTTGTCGTTTTACTTACAGTGGTTAGAAAATGCCTTACTGAGAAAGGGCTTTTGAACAAAGACAAAGAAAGTCAGGGAGCAAGCTGTATGGACATTTGAAGACAGACACTGCCTACAGCCAAAGGAACTGCAAGTTCAAAGGCTCTGAGCCAGCAGTGTGGGTGCATTTTCTAGGAAGGTCTGCAAGGTTCCATGAGGGTGAAATGTGGGGAGGTGTTGAATGAAGACACATGAGCTCAGAGTCAAGGGTTTGAGTGGAGGGAGCTAATAATATAAGGCCATCAGCCTTTGAAGAAACTTAAAAGAAATCTGGAACATTTTCTTCAGCCCTAAAAAGTAAGAAATATAAAGATGCTTAAAATGCTCTTTCAAAGGTAATGTTATATAACCAGCCTTCATTTACATATTAATGCTCAGGAGTAGTTGCTGAGTGATTTCTCATCAGTTATACTCAAGAGAATAAAACAAAAGCAGGTAGACATGAAGTTTGATAGGAAAATCATAGATGTGTTTATTGACAGTTAGGGCTATCAGAATTAAATTGGAAAAAAAGCAGATTTAAAAATTTTCCTCTTTGGAAGTGATTCAGTTATTTTCAAACACAACAATAAGATAAAGTTGTGTTTTTATTAAACTCAAGGATTCTATAATTAATTTTGTTGGAAATATTTGATTTCATGCTTGAAATTCTCATGATGAATTAATAATGGACAGAATATCTTTGCTCCAGTATGGAATAAACTGTTATAATTTATTAGGCATGGACTTGGACATGAAAAACTTGGGAACAAGTATAAACTAGGAATAAACGAATTTAGAAAAAAATTTGTTACTATCCCCCAAATATCATGCAAAGATATTTAATTTGTATGGTGGAATTGCAATATATCTTATCAAATAAATAGCAGCTAGAAAGATTACTAGTCCAATAAAAGCTGTGGGAGAAAAGAAGCATTTATACGTGAGAGGCATGAGGATTTTCCCTCTGGCCTGAAACCAGAGTGAGACTTCTAAAAGGCACATCAACCCTGTCTTTTCCTTGCTTTAAACATTTTCAAAACTTCCCATTGCTCTTAAAATAAAATTAAAATTGTTTATTATGGTTGTACAGAATAGTATAACCTGTTTTTCTTGCCTGTCTTATTTTTTCTCCATTCCTCTTCAACTCACCTCCTCTCATACTCTAAACTACAGTTATCCTGAAAACCTCTCAGCAGTAAGCATTACAATTTTAGTCTTTTCTACCTTGTAGATTCTCAAACAAGCATTTTTCCTCTGTCTCAAATAATTTTGGCCTTTCTCCTTCAGTTATCAGATTAAATATAATCTTTCCTGACCATCTCTTGACTGGTGTGGCTAGATAATATTTTTAGATATAATTTGGGAAGCTTTTTTCTTCCTGCCTAACCATATTTTCTTCTTTTTCTCTCTCCATAATTCTTGAAATAGCAGGTCTCATGCCTTTCTGCCTCAGGGGAGTTGTCTGCCAGGGGAAAAAATAAGTAGAACAAGTCAGCAGGACATCTGGGCTTTTGTCTTCAAAATCTTAAAATCATTGAGGAAGGATGGGTTTCAGTAAAAAAGGAGTAAATGAGAAAGTTTAGTAGGCCCTGTAAATAACTATGTGAAAAGTTACACCAAGAGGGAGAAGCAAAAAAAGGAGTGATGGAGCTTTAGTCCTCAGCACCTGGATATTGTTCTCTGCCATAGCCCAAGTAAGACAACACTGGAGGTGTCTTATGCTCTCCAGTTTCTTTGGGCTACAGAACATGCAAGATTTGCAGTTGTGCTCATTATAGGTACTCAAGACATGTTCTTTGCGTGAGTGATTGTACCAGAGTATAAACCCAAAGCAGAAGCAGAATACTGTTAAAATTAATGAGACAGCATTTCCTAAGGGCCTGGAGGCATTGAGGGCTTACGAGAAAAATTAATTACAGAAAAGAAAGTGACATTTCTTATACATGTGTATTTGGAGACACAGCACTATTGCTATAGTGGTATACTGTACCATAGCAACCTATTACGATTATAATGAAACTCACATTTTATGTTTATTGCATAACGGTATGTGTTTTCCCTTAGAAAGGGGAGTGTTCCTAGGTCTCTGCTACTTTAAATTTTATTCCCAAATGTCCAACATTAAGTGACTATTAAAGATCTTATGTTTAAAGAGTTGGATAAGAGACTACAAATTATAAGTGTGACCTCCTAGAATGATTTTCTTTCAAATAACATTGATGTTATTAGACATTTTAAAACCATTTGATTCAGAGTTTTATATGTTCCATCTAATAATTTCTGCAGCCTTTTCCCCTCTTTCTAAAACTGCAGCCACATACTCTGGTGACAATGGCCTTGTAAAACCAAGAAGTACATACATATCATTTGCTCTCATCTATAGTACAGGAAAAAGAAAAACATCTCTCTGATCAGATTTTATTTTTTATTTTTGTCTTTTCTAGGGCTGCACCCACAGCATATGGAGATTCCCAGGCTAGGGGTCCAACTGGAGCTGTAGCCACTGGCCTACACCACAGCCACAGCAATGCAGGATCCGAGCCACATCTGCGACCTGCACCACAGCTCACGGCAACGCCGGATCCTTAACCCACTAAGCAAGGCCAGGGATCGAACCCACAACCTCATGGTTCCTTGTTGGATTTGTTAACCACTGAGCCACGACGGGAACTCCTCTGATCAGATTTTAAATATATTAGTAAATAAACAGACATATGAAGATCAACTTAAGAAGACAGCCTAATTCTGTGGGTAGGCAGGCTTCATAAGATACTAACTCCACCACAGAATTTCCACTTCTCCCTAGACAACTTTTGAATGAGGAGTGGAGAGGTATCTGTTTTAATAATCAGATAACGAAGATAAAGAGCAGTTAGTGAGCCAGGAATTTCTAGCTCATTGTTCTCCAGTTTATGAGTTAAGTACATTGGACCACAGGCTCATCTTACAGGCAGCAGGTGGAATTTGTCACCATTATATGTGCATAAGAATGACACTTTGAAGATAGGTGTGAGCAGCTGGGAAGGAAATCCCAGAGACAATAGCCTGCTATCTTAAATGCGGCATGCCAATTCTCTTGATTTCCCAGATGATATTTTATAGAGAAATAAGAACACTGACAACTCTGAGTGAAAAGAAAATTTGAATATAACCTTATGCCATTTACTTCATATTTTACTTCCTTATGTAACAGAAGAATAATGCATAATAAATATCTGTGTGTAAATAAACTTGAACAAGTTCTTCCTATAAGTATAGAACAAAATGTAATGTGATCAGAGTTTTTTCCCATAATTGCATCTATAGTGGTTTCTTTTAATTAGTGTCTCATAAAATAATGGAATACCTTGAAGTTAATGGCATCTGATTAGAGGAAAACAGTTCATTAAAATATACTTATAATTAACTAGTCAATATCAAGTGGGATCAAGTGGAGTAGTACCTATTAGTATTGCAGAGATAACCAAACTTCAGGCTCTTTTGAACGACTGTGGCTATTAATTGAATTCAGATCATCAAAGTATAATAAAGAAAATTCTATCTGAACCAAGATTCATAAGAAATATGTTGGACATTTAGATGTTAATAATAGTCATTAATTTCTCTCTAAATAAATTCTGTCTTACAGAATGTAGTTTTGTCTTCTAGAAAGAGTCAGGATCTATTTTATTTTCATAGCCCTTTTGCTGTGAAGAAATAAGCTTTTATTAGACTAAGCAGTAATCTTGGCTATTGCATCCAAATTCTTTTATCTCTTTCTTACCATAAAAGATTTACATGCTCTCTTCTCTGACTAATCTGATTTCAGACCCTGGCTTCATTTTCCTTAATTCCTGGTTTTCAATGTGCACATCTTAACCGTAAGGTGTCTTCCAGGGCTCCCAGCTCTCTCTCTCTCTCACATTTCAATTTTACTCTTATGTGCATATAATGGAGTCTGTATTTTTTTTTTTTAACCACAGATCCTCCTTTTTATCACAATTCAGCCCAAAATTTGTGTGCAAATCCCTCACTGAGATACTGGAGCTCACGGCTCCTGGAAAGAGTCTTCTGTCTTCCTAGCAGACAGTGCAGTTCACAGGGCATGACCCTCTAGTGCTTATGCTGTAATAAATCTCCAGTCTCATAGTAATCTGGAATACTACCTCAACAAACTTGCCTAGTTCCCAGCAAGCTCAATTTTTACAAGTAGAACAAAGCTCTGGGAATCTGCCAGAGGACTTTTCTACTTGTGCTCACAAATAACTGCATCTTTTAAAATTCCAGAATAACACACTGTCAATTCATGTCTTCATGTTGGTTCTTCAGTATCTAGCTTAATATAGGTTTATGTTTTTACGAAAGAAAAAAAAAAACTAATCTTCTTTTATAAAATGCTTGATGCAGTGGAGTAGAAATAATTACTTCACATTATTGTCAAAGAATCTTGGCTCCAGCTGCTTTTTCACTGCTTCCTCTGCAATTTCCCATCATAATTTAGAGACCAACAATGTACAGATTAGCAACACACAGTCTTGTAGTTTCTACTATACCTCTTAATTTTTTTTACTATTTAACTTTCAGTGTCACAGAACATTTCAAAGACCTATAACTCTCAACTGCCATTCTGCGGGAATTTCTTTTATTTAACGATGTTTTTATAAAATATGAATATTTTGTTTTCCTAAACCCATCTCTCCAGAACTTTTATGCTAGATTCTTGTCTATATATGAAAATCCCCTTTTGTGAATCTAGTAAACAGAATATATAATAATAGCAGATATTGAAATATAATTTTATAGGACGGTTTCCTCAAATAAAACTAAGTATATTTTATGAAAAGGGAAGTGCTTGGCTTCTGAAAGAACAAATGATTTTCTTGGGAGATCAAATATCTATCTTTCCAAGCATACTTATAGCAGCATTGTCCTTATTTTCCCATGTATGTATATATATGCATATTATACACAAATTCATTGATGAACCCATAGCAAATATGATTTTATTTTTTACTAAGTAATGCTAAATTATTTTATAAATGAAATGTACTTATCCACATTCTCATCATTAGTGCAAATCTATGTCAACAATCACTATCGTCAATGTTTCATTTTTTCTTTGATTGGTTTTTACCAATCTTTCCAGTATAATATGTTATTTCTTTGTGGGTTTAATTTGCGTTTCCATAAAAAATAGTGATACATATACACACTTCTCATACTTATTAATCAGTCAGTTTTCTTTTCCAGTAAAATCCCTGTTTTTCCCAATTTTGTTCATTTTTCTATTGGGATTATTTTCTTTTCCTTTGGGATTTCTAAGTATTTTCTACAGATTCAAGACTCTAGTTCTCTATTTTCACGTTGTGTTTTGAGGCACAACTATTAGTTATTTCAATTTGTCACATTTTATATTTTTACTTTTAGGTATTATGCTTCTTTGTTATTTTTGAAGTGTATTTTCTGTTTTAAAGTCTAAAATAGTATTCTATTTTCTGTTAAATCTTAAAATCATATTGAAATTTGTCTTATATATTTAAATCTTGAATATATCTTAAGTTATTATAATTGTACATAATGAAAAGGCAATCAAAGAAACATTTTATCAGTCTGGATTTGGTCAGGAAACTATAGCTACTGTAAGTATTATAGACATGAGGGGGTTAAAAAAACTAGGGATTAAATGTAATGGAACATGGCAAAATCTGGGAGACTAAAGATCCAGAAAAGAATGGGATTTTGGGGAAATTAGTCACTAACATTTCACCTTATTGCATAAGATCCAGTGGTGTAGCTGACATTTGTGGGAAAGCTTGAAAAGAAAGCCTCTATTCCCCATGTGGGACTGGGAAGCAAGACGTGGAGGAGAGTTCTGCAGAAGCTATTCATCTTTTAAGTCTTTCCCACTTGATAAAGTCATGGTACCTGGTGATGCCACCATATTTGGTTGCCATGACAGCCTGTGCCTTACCTCTGACTCAAAATTGTACAGAGTTTCCTTCTAACACAACCTATAATCTATAGGGAAGGAATTACAAGAAATACATTTCACAGTTTTAGACTGGAATAGCACCAAACTGACATCATTTCCAGAAGCATTTATTAAGTAGTTCAATATTCACCCACTGTTCTTCAGTGTGGCCTCTTAGGTGTTATAACCAATTGCTATGGTCTCTGGGTTTGCTTTTACTCCCTCTGTCTTCTCCTGCATAATACCACAGTCTTAAATATCCTAGCTTTATAATAAGATTTTAAATCTGGAATGGCTTGTTCATCCATAATTTTGAAGGACCTTTTCTGATTTTCCCCATAAAATGCAGAACCAGCTTGTTAAATATCATTTTCAAAAAAAAGTTGGTATTTTGAAGATAACTGAATTTCATTTGTACGTTAATGTGGGTATAAATTTTTCTGTCAAACAACTGTCTTTTAGCTCCCTCTGCACTCCTTAAAACTTAATTCAGAAGTACTTCCTCTACCAGCAGTTCAAGACTCTTGCTCTGTCTGAAGGACTGAGCACCAATGCAATGGCCAGCCTACACGCAGCCATGACTGAAGAACGTCAACTTTCTGTATGACATTGTCCCATGGAAGGCTTACATATTTTTAGCCAATTTTCTCAACTAGGAAAACTACACTCCAGATTCTGACTTTATGAAGGGAACATAGATCTGACCAGTTCCTCATATAGGATACTTTAAACTCTCCTACACGTCAAAAGCCAAATTCAGGTAACATTTTTCTGCTTTCTAATCTGGAACCAGATTAGCTATGTTAAACCACTTTAGTCTTGGTTACAACCCCAATCATTTTTAAAAATTCATTCTCTCTCATTTTTCTTCTTTGTATTTAATATTTACTGTTATAGGCATGTAATACAGGAGGGGTCATAGTGAGAAGTGAGTGGGAATTAGAATCTTCTCAATCCTCTAAAGCTGAACTTTATAGAGTTAACTTTTAATTCTTTATTATTTTTAACTGTAGTAAAAAATAATAAATGTTACCATCTTAACCATTTTTAAGCACATTGCTGAGTAGTGTTAAGTTTATTTTCATTATGAAACAGATCTCCAGAACTTCTTCAACTTGCAGAAATGAAACTCTAAACCCATTAAGTAAAACCTCTTCTTTTCCCCCTTCTACTAGCTCCTGGCAACCACCATTCCTCTTTCTATTTCTGTTTTGATTTCTTTAGATACTCAATTAAAGAGGGATCATGCAATATTTATCTTTTTGTGACTAGCTTAAGTCAAAAGCCTAATATCCTCAAGGTTCATCTATGTGGTAACATGGCAGGATTTCCTTTTTTGAAGGATGTATAATATTTCATCATTCACCCACCCACATCCATACACATATGTATGTTCATCCGTTAATGGACCATTACCCACAGTCCACAAATAGGTATACAGTAACACATTTGCCCATTTCTACATATAAGTAAAGTGAACAACCAACTGCACTCTCAAAGTTCTGACCCTGGAAGGATTTCCCTTCATCACTGCTCTTTAGGTATGTCACAAAACAGGCTGTAATGCTGTGCTATATTATACTTTTGGATGGTGCCTGCATATTGCGCAGAGGCATCTTTAAACCAGATTTGAGTCTTCTCTTCCTTAGTCAAGATCACAGGGAACTCTCTATTAGGTCACAGGTCGAGGCTTGAAGAAAGAAGGCACTATATCAATAATGGTTACCAGGAACATTTAGGCCCATTCTTCATGTACTTTACTTGTGACTTCATGGCTTGCTCAGTCCCAATCTCTTATATACTACCTCCATTTGATGAGAGAGTGCTTCTGTACACAGCTAAATTTATGCTTTGGTAGGTTTGAAAGCACCCAGAACATAATAGGCAGGTCATGTCACTTGGTGGCCCGTGGTTAAACAATCAGTCTATACTAAGGTGCAGAAGCAGGCTAAGCAATGTTTTGCAAAAGGGAGTGAAAAAATCCAATTAAAAAAATAGGCAGAAGATATAAATAGATATTTTTCCAAAAGACATAACAAATGGCCAATAGGTATGTAGAAAGATGCTCAACATCATTAATCATCAGGGAAATACAAATTAAAATCACAATGAGGTATCACTTCACACCTGTCAGAATGGCTATTATCAAAAAGAACAGAAATAATAAGCATCGGCGAGGATGTGGAAAAAGGGAAACCTTGTGTATTGCTTGTGAGAATATAAATCGGTATATCCACTATGGAAATCACTATGAAAATTCCTGAAAAAAAATTAAAGTTAGAACTACCATATGAGGAGTTCCCGTTGTGGTGCAGCAGAAACGAACCCAACTAGGACTCATGAGGTTGTGGGTTTGATCCTTGGCCTTGCTCAGTGGGTTAAGCATCTGGCATTGTGGTGAGCTGTAGTGTAGGTCAAGACGCGGCTTGGGTCCTGCATTGCTGTGGTTGTGGCGTAGACCGGCAGCTGTAGCTCCAATTGGACCCCTATCCTGGGAACCTCTACATGCCACAGGTACAGCAAAAAAAAAAAAAAAAAAAGAAGGAACTACCATATGATTCAGCAATTCTGCTTCTGAGTGTTTATCTGGAAAAAAAAAACAAAAAATAGCAAATCTATAAGATATATGCACCCCATATTCACTGCAGCATTATTTACAATAACCAAGATATGGAAGCAACATAAACATCCATCGATGGATGTACAGTTAAAGAAGATGTGATATATACACACTGGAGTACTATTTTGCCATAAAAAGAATGAGATCTTGCCATTTGCAACCACATCAATGAGCCTTGAGGGCATTATGCTAAGTGAAATAGGTCAGACAGAGAAAGACAGATACTGAAGGTTCTAATTTATATATGGAATCTAAAAAAGAGCAACAATAAAAAATAAGTTCACAGATACAAAAACCAGACTGGTGGTTGCCAGAGGCAGGAGCTGGGGTGAAGGGCCATGGACAATAGGTGTAAAGGAGGTCAAAAGGCACACTCTCCTAGTTAGAAAGTAAACAAGTCATTAGGATATAGCATAGGGACTAAAGTTAATAACACTGTAGTAATACATAAAGTTGCTAAGACAGTAAAACTTGAAAGATCTCATAACAAAAAAACTGAAACTATGTATGGTGATGGATGTTAACTAGACTTATGATCATTTCACAATGGATACAAATAATGAATCATTATATTATACACTTGAAACCAACATAATGCTATGACAATTACTCCTCAATTTAAAATAAGCTGTAGTAGCATTCTCAAATGAGCAATATGATGACTTGGATCCTGTGTTGCTGTGGCTGGAGGTGGGGCCACATGCAACCACTTATTCTTTACCTTAGAACAGATATACTGACCCCCTATCACTGAATCTCTACAAATTTAACTGAGACAAAAGGTGAATTTTTCTCAGATTTGTTTCCTTTGACACACAAACATCCTACCAGTAAATCTAGAATATGTGCGGCTTTCCATTATATTGTTGATCAAGTCCTTTATTTCCTTGCTTATCTTCCATCTGGTTGTTATATCCGTTATTGAAAATAGAGTACTTAAGTCTCCTAATATTATTTATTGCTTTCTATTTCTCCCTTCAATTCTGTCAGTTTTATATATTTAAGAGTCTTGATGTTTGGTACATAAATATTTATAACTGGTATATCTTCTTTGTGAACTGATCATCCTATCTTTATATAATGTCCTTCTGTATCTCTTGTAGCAGCTTTTATACTTAAAGTATGTCAGCATGGCCATTCATTCTCTCTTTAGGTTACCATTTGCATAGGATATTTTTTTCCATCATTTCACTTTCAGCTTCTATGCATCACTAGTTCTAAGGTAAGTTTCTTGTAGACAACATATAGTTCCTAGTTTTTTGATCCATTCACCTAAACAATGTCTTTTGATTGAGCAGTTTAATCAGTTTAAACTAATTATCAATATTAAAGGACTTACCATTTCAATTTTATTCACTGTTTTCTGCATATTGTGCAACTTTTTGTCATTCCTTTTCTCTCAATGCCTTCCTTTGTGTTTTTAAAATTTTTTTGGTAGTGACATGATTTTATTGCCTTCTCGTTCCATTTTATGTATGCTCTATAGATACTTCCTTTGTGCTTACCACTGTAGTTGTATAAAAATAAAGTTTCCTATACAGCTCCACTCATCACTTTATGGTATTAACATCACAAATTATATCTTTACATATTGTATACCAATTAATTTAGGTTATTTTATGTTTTAGTCATTTAAATTCTATCCAAAAATTAAATTTATGCACCAAATTTACATTAATAAAGGTAAGTATATATGTCCATGAATTTAATTTTTAAAAAACCTTTATATTTTCATGTGGTTTCATGTTGCTCTCTAGTATTCTTTGCTATTAAAGGATTAGCAAAGGATTAATTAAAGGATTAAAAAAATTAAAAGATTCCCTTTTTTTTTTTCTCACGGAGCAAGTCTAGCAGTAATGTACATTCTCAGCTTTTATCTTGGAAAGTCTTGATTTATTTTATTTATACAACCACACCTGTGGCATATGGATGTTCCCAGGCTAGGGGTCTTACTGGAGCTGCAGCTGAAGTTGACACCACAACCACAGCAACACTAGATCCGAGCTGTATCCATGACCTATGCTGCAACTTGTGGCAATGCCAGATGCTTAACCCAATGAATGAGGCCAGGGATCAAACCCATACTCTCACAGAGACTTTGTAGGGTTTTTAAATTGCTGAGCCATGACAGGAACTTCTCTCCCTCATTTTTGAAGGATATCTTTGCCAGATATAATATTCTTGGTTGAAAGGTTTTTCTTCCAGTATTTTTGAATATGTCATGTCATTTCTTTATACTCTGCAAGATTTTCACTGATATATCTGCTGATAATCATATGGAAGTGTTGTTGTATGTGAAACATCACCTCTCTCTTGATGCTTTCAGGGCTATCTCTTCATCTTTGTCTTCTGAAGTTTGATTATGTCTCAGTTTATCTTTGGATGTGTAATTGAGTTCCTTTTATTTCTTGAATTTATATGCCCATTTCTTCCCCTAGATTTAAGCTGTTTTCAGCCATTATTTCTTCAAATAAACACTGCCCCTTTTTCTCTCTTACCTTCTTCCAGGACTCCTATAATTTGATCCACTTCGTAAGGTCCTGTAAATCTCTTAGGTTCTTTTCACTGTTATTCACTTTTCCTTTTACTCACCTGACTTGATAATTAAAAAAGACCAATTTCCAATTAACTAATTCTTTCTTCTGCCTGATTAAGTCTGCTGTTCAATCCACTGAGTGAGAAAATTTTTCCATTAATTGTATTATTCAGCTCAATAATTTGTTTGGTTCTTTTTTTTTAGTTTCTACTACTCTGTTGATATTCTCATTTTGTTCATACATAATTTGCCTCATTTTGTCTATTTGTCTTCTCTTTCAACTCACTGAGCATCTTTAAAATAGCTATTTTAAATTCTCTGTCAGACAGCTCTTATGGCTTGCATTTCTTCAGAGTTGGTTTCTGGATTTTCGTTTTGTTTATTTGACTGAGTTATGCTTTCCTATTTCTTATGCTTTGTGATATTTTTGTTGAGACATCAGTATTTGAAAAACAAAACAAACAAAAAAACCACCTCTCCTAATATTTATGGATTGTCTTTGTGCAAAAATGGATGACTACTGCTGATCAGTCCAGCTAGAGGCCTAAGTCCTTTTAAATCTTTTCTGATAATGCATCATCTTTGAGTGTATACATTTAATGACCTAACTTAACCTAAATGATTTATCAATGCTTCTTTTCAGAAGTTCATAATCTCTTGCTCCACTTAGTGTCTCCCTGTGGAACTGAAGTTCTAATATGCTACAGTGATAAAGAAGGTTTCAGGAGTTTTCAAAAATGTGACCACTGCTATCAGTGTTCTGAGTCAGGCAAAATAGATTCCAGCCCTTCAAGCCACCCTTGGACTAGCCAGAATATTAACTTTTGATCCACTCCTTTGATTCTGTCCCAAAGGGAGTTCCCCAATGTGGGAGAACTCCTCAGAGTTTACCACAATAAGTCAGATAGGAAGAGGGGCATGGAAGGGTGGGCAAAATATCATGTTTTTAAACTCTTATTGCTGGAATACTTTCTTGGTTTTACATTGGTCTGACTCCTGTAGTTTATGAAGTAGTCTCTAGAGTTCTCACCAAGGCATTCTGGCCATTATATTATTGCTCACTTGTTTCTTATGAGAGAGAAGGAGGCCCTGAAGCTTCCTAGTTGAGTATCTTTGTGATGTCACTCCCTTATGCTGAACTTTAACATGCCTTTAAGTCTTTGTTGTCATGATTTAATGTAATTCACATAACATAGACAAGATCCCATTTTCATAGATCACTATCCTAATGGAAATAGTTTAAGAGGTTCTGCCTCACAAACCAGGATATTATCCTTCTGTTTTAATTTAATCTTTGAGGTGTACTTGACATACATATTCGAAAATACTACCAACAACTTAATTCACCTTAAACATAAATCAAAACCAGACAAAGTATATTTCGCAACCTGGCCCTGAAAAAAATCATCTTGTGTTTTTATTTCAAAAAATCCTATTAGATATACTAAAACACTGTGCTATCCCACCATGACAACTATAAGAAAGGTACAAATTTAAATTGAAATCTTCCTGTTAAATATGCTAAACGATTTCATGAAAGACAAATATAATTGCTTTCATCTCAAAAAGATGAACAGATTTGAACAAATGAAGGGGAAAAAATGAACACTAGAGATCCTCCAATATTATCTACATTATATATGTGAGTGAAAATTCAGCTGAAACAATGAACTAAATCGTTTTGTTCAGCTTTTCATTTTATTTGGAAAGCACATTTTAATTCATAAAATACAGATGATTAAATTTTACATAACGATGTTCACAACAATGGTCTGTTTATTATTATGGTAAAATATACATAATATAAAATTCACCATTTTAAAGTGTAACATGGTGTACTCAGCAGCATTTAGTACAGCCACAACCATCACTGTTATATAGCTCCAGAACTGTCTTTCATTCTAAATGAAAATCCATACAAATAAAGTTGATATAGCTATTCTCCTCTTTTCCTAAACCCTTGCAATGACTAATTTATTTTTTGTCTCTACATATATACTTATTGTGGATATTTCATATGAATAAAATAATTTCTGTCCTTCTCTTGCATAGCAAAATGTTTTCAAGGATCCTCCATGCTCTTGCATATAAGAGGACTTCATTTGCTATTTGTGGATGAATAATATCTTATTGTATAGCTATACCCTATTTTGTTTGTCCATTCATCAGGCAAGAGGCATTTAGGCTATTTCTAACTTTTGACTGTTACAAATAAAATAATGCTACTGTGAATATTTGTTTGCAAGTTTCTGTTTAAATAGCTGTCTTCAATTGTTATAGATATGTATGTAGAAGTGGAATAGATGAGTCACCTGGTAATTACATATTTAACTTATTGAGAAATTGCCAAATCATTTTTTCTAGCAGCTGTACTATTTTACATTCCCAGCACTGACATATGAGGGTACTAATTTATACACATTTTTGCCAACACTTACTTTAACCTTTTTTATTTTTGTTATAGTTGGTGTCAAGTGGTTTTTCATTGTCTGATTTGAATTTCCATGAATATGAATGATTTTGAACATTTTTATGTGCTTCTTGTCCACTGGTATATTACCTTTTAAAAAATGTTAGGAGTTCCCTGGTGGCTCAGTGAGTTAAGCATCCAGTGTTGTCACTGCTGTGGCTCAGGTCACTGCTGTGGCATGGGTTTGATTCCTGGCCTGGGAACTCCCATTTGCCCTGGATGCAGTAAAAAAATGTCAATTTGTGTTCACTGAGCATTAAAAAAGTTAAATAGCTTATTGAAATATAATTAACCTGTTATCCAGCTAACCCATTTAAGGCAAAAAAACGCATTTCCCAGATCATTAGCCATTAATCATGCTGAGCAACTTTTCCTTGGTTTATTGGGGGGTATTTGTATATCTAATTCAGAAAAGCATCTATTCAGATCCATTGCTCATTTTAAAATACTTGTTGTCTTTTAATGTCAACATTGTAAGATTTTTTTACGTGTTCCAGATACAAGTTCCTTATCATATAACTGAGTTTGCAAACATTTTATCTCACCCTATGGATTGTCTTTTTACTTAATTGTGTTTTTTGAGACACAGTTTTTCCTTTTCCTGGTTCCCTTGCATTTTCATATACATTTTAGAATCAGCTTATGAATTTCTATAAGTAAGTCAACTAGGAATCAAATAGGGATTGCGTTAAATCTATAGATCATTTTTGGGAGGATTCCAATCTATGAACATGAGTAGTTTTCCTACTAAAACTTTCTTTGCTTTCTTTCAACAATGTTTGGTTGTTTTCAATGTATATATTTTGAATTTCTTTTGTTATTCTTAATATTTTTGGTGCTTTATTGTACTTTTTTGAATGGAATTTTTTTATTTCCCCAATACATTATTTTTCTACTGTACAGCATGGTGACCCAGTTACACATACATGTACACATTCTTTATTCTCACATTATCATGCTCCATCACAAGTTGACTAGACATAGTTCTCAGTGTTACACAGCAGGATCTCATTGCCAATCCATTCTTTCATTTTTAGATTGTTTGTTGCAAGTTTATAAGGATAAAATTGATTTTGGGGTGTTGATCTCTCATCCTGAATTCATTTATTTGTTCTAATACTTTCACAGTGGACACTTACGATTTTCTAAATACATGAGCATGTCATCTGCAAACAGAAATAATTAGTTCTTCTTTTGAAATATCAAAGCCTTTTGTTGATTTTTTTGCCTAACTACCTTGATGCTAACTTCTGTTAAAATGTTGAATAGAAGTGGTGAGAATGGACATCCTACTTTTGTTCCCAGTCTTAGAGGGGAGTATCCTATCTGTCCCCATTAACCGTGATGGTGACTCTGAACACTTCCTTGATGGCCTTAATCAGGTTGAGGCAATTTCCTTTTATTCTTAGTTTGTTATTTTTTTAAAACCATAGAATGGTGCTAGATTTTGCCTAATTCTTTTTCTACGTCTATTAAGGTAATAAGGTAATTAAAAAAAACTCTACTAATAGGTTATGCTAGATTAGTTGATTTTTAGGTATTGAAATGAAGTTGTATCCTTGATATAAATCACTTGGTTAGGTGTATTCATTTTTTTTCATTTTTTTTCTTTCTGATCCTTAAGGATGGTTAATTTCAATTGCTCTGTCTTCATGTGCACTGATTCTTTTTCTTATCTACTAACATAGGCTGATGGAATTCTATTTTACATACATATAAATATAAATCTGACATGATTGAGTAATTGAAGTACTATGGAGTAAAGGTCTGTTCTCGGGGAAATGACATATTATACAGCACACTTTGTCAATATATAAGTTTTTTTTTAACCTGTATTTCCATGTATTTGATAACAAAAGTATAAAAATCAAATAATTAGAAATTTACAGCTTGTTCCAACAAAATGCAGGGCCAAGCCTAATATAACAGCATTATATATATAATTGTATATAAATGTATATATGCCCACACATACATGCACATATAGTTTCAAATATTACAAGATATAGATTTTTAAGTCCATCACTTAAGGTTAATCCTAGAATACTATGACCTATTTATTTACAAAACATTTAAAAATGTGACTTGACTTTTTAAATGCTTTTTTTTTTAGGGCCATACACACGGCATATAGAGGTTCCCAGGCTAGGGGTTGAATTGGAGCTGTAGCTGCCAGGCTACACCACAGCCACAGCAACATGGGATTCCAGCCACATCTGCGACCTACATCACAGCTTAGGGCAAGGCCAGATCCTTAACCCACTGAGCACGGCCAGGGATCAAACTTGCATCCTCATGGATACTAGTCAGATTCATTTCCATTGAGCCACAACAGGAACTCTGTGACTTCATTTCTGGAAAATAAAGGTCATCTAAAATATCTTCTGATTTTTTTTTATTACAAACCATACCCACAAAGATGCATATATACATATATATGATACTGTGTATATTCCTTGTGGATCCTTTCATGCTATTTTTTTCTGAGTCAAAAATAATTTCTAGAACTGCATTCAGTGCTTTAATAATCACCATTGCTGCACAGGGATACTTGAAAAGAGAGAAAATAAGTAAATAGGATGATAATCTTGAGACCCCGTGTTATCACTGTGGAAGATGGGACATGCAACTGGAGCACGTCTGATGGCAAAGAATCCTGTAGGTATAGAATAAAATTTGAAGTACAAAAACCTTCTGTATATAGTTCAACAAGACAGCCTTGAAGTAAAGCCATCCTGATAGCATAAGCAGAGCAAGCATGCAAATTTTGGGTTACAATTTGATTCCCCACTTCAGAAACTGGGCGTTTTGGAGAAGTGACTGATTCAAGGACTAAGGCAGGAAAGGACTAAAATGAGCCTAAAGCATCTTATTATGTCAAGAACTAAAAAGAAGCTTTCCTCTTAAAAATAAAATTTTAATGGAGCATGTGTAAAGGGCAAGAGAAACAAGTTGAAGGGCCTCTTCCAGCCAAATACAGTATGATTTGAATATTATAGTAGTTAAGAACAGTATTGAATTCTAAATGAATGAAAAAATATTTAGGAGGAAAGGCAAAAAAGGTGGGAGGAAGTGAGAGAGACAATAAGTTATATATAGAATTATGATGGAGAGGGGAATAATTTTCCCTATAGGAGAATGGTGACTGATCAATTTACAGAAAAATGAAATTGGAAAATCATCAGTTTGCACCCATCATCATAGAACTGTTCCAGGCAAGAATAATTAATAGATGCTAAATCAATGGGAAGGGTGGATAGAAGGTGTGAGGAGCAGGATATTTTCATTGTCTTATATTCTCAAATTTCCCACAGGACGTTTTTCCTCCACAAGAAGAACACACACTGGAAGAAACCAGAGAATGCCTTCACTGAGAGATTCAACTAAAATTATTAGTGAAAAACAAATTGAACTTGAAAAATGCAAATTACTTATGAAATATTTTGACCTGAAATACAGAATCTGAATCTAAGCATGAGGAATTGTTTCAGATTAAAGGAGAATAGGAAACTATGACAACTAAATGCAGTTAATCCCTAGAATTAATCCCACAATGGAGAGAGGAAAATGTTTTTAGGGAATTATTGGTTATTGGGCAGATTGACACAATAAAGATGGAGATTAAAAATTTATATCAATGTTAATTTTTGTTGCTAAGAAAATTTACTTTTTTTTAGTTAATACAGGACATGATGTATCCAATTCAAATAATCCAGGGGAAAAGAATGTAAGAGTGTGTGTGGGTATGTGGGTATGTGTACACACATTCTAAAGAGAGACTAATGAAAATGGGAGAAAATTTCATCAATAAGTATATTTTGATAAGAGAATACATAAGAGATCTTTTTTCAATTTAACGTTTCTGTAAATTTGAGATTTCCAAATGAGAAAATTTAATAAAGGGAAAGGAGGCAGCAATAGGGTTAATGTAAGACCCAAACAAATTTTTCATTAAATTTTTGAAATATTTCTTCAGCTAATGAATGATCCTACAGTTCATTTCACATTTATCATCTTCTTTAGTTTGCACCCATCTTTTTCTGACATACCAAACATGCCTAATAAACCTAAGTAAATAGATAACCTTGGTCAAGGACACTTTCAAGCACAAAATAATGACCTAAGCATACTTATTGGAAGAGCAATACTGAGTGAGGAAAATGAAAGTTGGTAAATATACTTGATCTCTCAGCATGAGACCCTCATCGATGAAGAAAAATTTTGCATCACTTTGCATATTCAGTGAATGAGTAGTGGGATTCTTTCTCAGCAATACATCCCTTTGTGGCTTTAAACACATTTACCTGAAATATGCTTCTTGTAACTGAACTGATAAACTCCACAGCAGAATCAAGTAATAAGCATGACCTGACTTACCCTCAGTTCAAATTAAACTCCTGATAGAGACAGTAAGATATTCAAGGGGCTTAAGAAGTGAAAATATTTTAAATTCACCTAAAAATAATTTTAAGTTGTGTCAATTCTGTTTTAACTTTTCAAATTGCAAGTTTATTGCTACTACATGTACTGCAATGATTTGCAACACAACTACTTTTACTTAATTATAATCATTTAATTCTGTAATTGTCAACCCTCTTCCTGTGAGTTACATGATTTCCATGTTTGCTGTGACCTTTTCATAAAAGGTCTAAGTTTTTAATTACATTAGTTTGAATAGTCTTTTGGTGGTTTGCATTATTCCTTTGGAAATATTTCCCAGAGAGGTTTTTTTTTTAATTCTGAGATATTGAAAATGGCTGTGAAGAACTGTGCAGATATTGTGAATTCTATTTCCTCTCTATAACTTTCTAATACCCATAGTATTTTTACTTTATTTCTGAGGTTTAGTATATTACCAGAATATATTTTGATTTGATTTGACTTTATTAAATCTTCCTGAAGCAGTGATACATAACAATCTACAGATTCAAGCCCTCACTCTTTACAACTTTGAATGATTTTCTAATTTAAGGACACCAGTTATCCATGTTTGAGTGTATTGACTATTCTTCTGTGTAACCTTTATTCTCTATCGCAGTTATATATTTTTCTTGTTCCTCTCCACTCTGTGCAGTTTTCTAAGCTTTATTTGTTTTCAGTTTTTCTTTGAGTAAATTTCATATATTTTTATACATAATAAGCATTTATAATATTTACACTTTCAGTGCTTGAAGTAATAGTTCTGTTTCATTTTTTTTCCCAGATCCACAGAAGATAGGAAAGAGCAGATCACTGTTAGCTGACGGCCATGTTAACAAATTTATCTTCATTTAATTTTAACTGTTCTCTTCAGATCTCCTTGTTTCATCCTGTATTTTAATGCTCTCATTAAGATATAAAGTATATATCCTTAAATATATAATTTAATGGTTTTTAATTTTTATCAATGATATTGTGGTACAAATTACCATCTATTTTCTATCATTTCACACACCCCACTTTTGTTTTTCTTAAAATATTTACCACTGGATCCATTTTCTTAGTAGTAGACATTTAGATTACATCTAAATATCTTCTACCACAAACAGCACTATTATACAAATATTATTCTTTGATCATTACTAAACTTGTGAAAACCTGCTTGGGATATAAATCAAGGAATGGAATGGAAGCCTTAGAGGATGCACATATTAGTTTAGCAGAATAATACCAGATTACTTCCATTATTATGCACAAGCAGTGAATAACATCACCAATCTCCCAACATCATCACCAATAAGTTTATGAGACAACATATAAAGTTTAAAAATTGAGTTTAGGAGTTCCCATCATGGCTCAGGGGAAGCAAATCTGACTAGCATCCATGAGGATGCAAGTTTGATCCCTGGCATCACTCAGTGGGTTAAAGATCTGGTGTTGCCATGAGCTGTGGTATAGGTTGTAGATGTGGCAGAAAGCTGATGTTGCTGTGGCTGTGGTGTAGGCCAGCAGCTACAGCTCCGATTTGACCCCTAGCTTGGGAACCTCTGTATATCGCCAGTGTGGCCCTAAAAAAAAAAAAAAAAAAAGAGTTTAAAAGCTTTGGGGTACTACCTTGTTTTAATTAGCATTTATTAATGTATTAGTAGTGATACAGAGCATTTAGTTATTTTCTCCCACCTATTCTTATTTATCATGTCTGCCTATTCCCATAATGTATTTCATTTATCCTCCTATGACATGTCATCTGAAATTTTTCACCCACTTTTCTACATGTTTGCCTTTTTCCTTATTAATTTAAATGATGGATTTTAAAAATACATATGCTAAAATATAGTATATATTAGACATAAAAAATGACTTGTAATGCACTTAATTACTTGATACAAATTTGAAACACACTGTAGTTTCTTTTATAACAGTTTTGTTTCTCTTTCTTAGTTAACATGGGGCTTATTTAGTGGTTCAGAAAAAAAGATCCTTAGGCATTCCCAGTTTGTTGTGGATCACTAGTGACAAACAACATTATCCATGACTGTAACAATAACAAAGAATAAAGCCATTTAAAGTCTAAGACAATCTTCAATTGATATTACCCATTCACCGATGATCATGAATTAATTACACATATCATGATGTTTATATACAAAGTTTCCCACTGGACCATTATTTCTTTCAGTAGGGCAAAGTTACACTCAAAGTACTATGAATTACATACTATGGAGAGTTTCCATAAAGAAAAGGATTAATTTAGGAATAGCAAAGTTTTAAATCTTGGTTGGAACCTTGAAATCCCTGTAGCACACTCAAAATATAGTTTCATAGTCACTGGTGTACAAATACACAAATCATGAAGGCTTATGTAAGCAGAAAAATATACATGGAATCCATAGATTTTGCATGGCCAAGGTAAGTTACATTTTGTGTTTGGACTATATCTTCTTTTGAAAATGTCTAACCAAATATATTGGTGCAGAAGGGCATTTTGAAATGATAAACTTTCAGTTATACATTGAATTTATAAATGAAAAATTATTTATGACCAAAAATATGTTACTGTATATGCTGTTGATATTCTTCCTGCCATCTTCCCCAGCTTTTTCAGAGGGTTTAGGATATCTAACCAGCCTTACCTGAGTGAGTAGTTCTGAGATGTGATTATTCTTTAAAGTTTAATATTTTATAAATCCTAAGGCAGTTGATACTATATGTAAATATTTATTAAGACATATAGCACTTAAATTCTAATCTGTGCCATTTTTTTTTTGATTAGCAACTCTTAGGCCTCCAGAAATGCTTATTATTTCAACATGCCTCTGGAACATGGGTGATTTAACTACTTCCTGGCTATTTGTCATTGGATAGATACTTTCAGACATTCCTGCCTCCTTGCTTCTTGTTAGATCTGTCTGAAATCATTTGTAATATACTTGATACTCTGTCCTTTTTGTAGTGCTTAACAAACATTATGTACATTTTGATACAGTTGAAATTTACATTTTATATTGCTGAGATAATTCAGCAAACTTAATTAAAAATAGCTTGCATCTATTTAGCATTACATGAAAGAACACTGCTGATTTTGGTGAAGTTACAAAGTAGAATAAGACAGTCATTACTGATAAGCATACAGTCTATTACCCAAAATAGATAACTAAATATTAACTGTAGATAAAGTACATATTATAAGTGCCAAACCGAGGCAAAAAATATATCAAGTATGGATGGCTTAGACATATTTACATGCTGTCATGATAAAAATATCTAAGGAGGTTTTCTACACATAGCCAGAAACATGGAAAAGATCATCTAAAATTACACTGACCCCCATAAAAATTGATCAGTGAGATTATTTGATTCTAATATAATTTATCAACAGCCAATATAATGTCAAGTTGAAAGCTGGCAAAAAAAAATAATAATAAGTTTCCATCTCAGGCCTTCTCGGAAATGCATTCCTTTTTATCCAATCTAAAACAATACATCTATGTCACTGAAAAAGTTAATATATTCATATTTAAAAAGATATTGGTAACATTATGATAATATGAACAGCAAACTGCTAATTGAATTTCCTAGAGAATATAAAATGATTCAAAGTGAAAGAAATTACATTGTAGTTTAAAATGCAGAGGTAAAATCTGTTTTTCAAAAACAGAATGGTGTAAGTAACAGGATATCATGAAAATAAGGCAGTGCTTAAGGCATAGACAATGTAATATCAATATAAAATAATATTGTAGGTAATGAAATCTAGACACAGTACCAACGGTACACTGTATCAGTGAAGATAGGATTAGGGATGGCAACTCGATAAAGATGAAAACTACACTATTGAATTTATATTCAATACGATTCCACTTTCGGTTTTTCCACTTGTTTATTTTGTTTGTAAATAACTAAAAAAGAAACACATTCAGTTGTAATCAGGTATAGACTCCAGCAGGACAGATACAAATTGGTTCTTTGTTTTCAGTTATAAAATATATCTCAAATTAAAGGAATGCTCAATTATGTCAATTTAATTGTATATATATGAAAAACCATGAATACATATATATGAAAATATTGGTAAGGAATGAAACATTAACTTAATTAATCTAGTTAATTAGTTTAGTTCACATGGTTTCTTAGGCAAATGTTGTACTGACCTATAACAAATTTGTATTAAATCATCCCTATACTACAGGATAGAACTCAATACTTCTCAGAGAATATAACACCTTCTCTCACACACACATAAAAAAATGCCAAGTAAATTTTAAAGTTAATTTAAAATAATCAGACCTAAGTCAAATGATCAGAACTAGAAAGAATTTGAATCTGAACTGATAGATGTATCTATTCATATATGTACTAAAGCAGAAAGTAATAGTGAATGTAGCTATCTACCTCCCATCATATAACAGAAATTTTGAACGAAAATATACAGCAATTTCATCAGTCATAATAATTCCATCAGTTATATTGACTTGTGTTTGATGACAGAAAGAAGGAAAACCTTTTTTTTTTCATCTGTTCATTCAACAAATGATACACTCCTTAGAGAATAATAATGGGACTAAGGATGAGTTCACCTAGTGAAGTATGGTTGAGAAGAGTAACATTTCTCTCACAGCAGAAAGAAAAACTGGAGCAGAGGAAAAGAAGCAGGAAACAAAAGGTACATTTGACTATCATAATAGGATGTTTAGAAGCTGTGTCCCAGAGGTAGACTTATTAACATTCACATGGTAGCAAAACCTATGACCAGCTCAATCATAAAAATTCACAACAGTAACAGAGACTCCTGTTATGAATAAGGCATTTCAAGAGATTGTTATCTGGTTCAATTATACACTGTTGTAAACAACTTACAGATGATAAAGTAAGAGCTGTGTTTAAGGTCAAACTGCAAAATATTATGAAAGCAAAATACTCCATGAAGAGTCTTACCATTCTTGTTAAGTATCAAAGGAACAACCTGCCTAGCTTTTACACTAACTTTCTGAATTAATCCAGTCACCAAAATTTCCTGCAGCCATTCTAATTCAAGAAGGTTGTAGTTCCTTCATGTTATAAGGAAATCAAAACGTCCAGTGAGAGGTATGAAATGCCATGTGTAGTTAAAGGGTACATTTCTCCTGGGATGTTGTCTAAAGAAGTGCTGTCTAGGAATAAATGCAGTGGCCAGATAATTCATGTGTGGCATGAATTTTTCAAAACCATGTAATTTTCTTGTTGAAAAATATTCTTGGGAGTCCCTGCTGTGGCATAGTGGGTTAAGAATCTGACTACAGTTGCTTGGGTTGCTGTGGAGGCACGGGTTTGATCCCTAGCCTGGCTCAGTGGGTTAAGGATCTGGTCTTGCTGCAGCTGCAGCATAGGTTACAGCTGCAGCTCGGGTCAATCCCTGGCCCATTAAATTTCACATGCCATTGGCCCCATTAGATGGGGCATTTAAAAAAAAAAAGAAAGAAAAAGAAAAATATTCTTGGATTTCATTCCTGAAGAAGTTACTAATTAGATGTTATGTTAGAGAATTAATTAGAACATTGTTAAAATGTTACATTATGAAATAAGAAAATTTATCGTGAAATCAAATCACAATATGGATTCAACATGATTATTATGATGAATTTTTTAAAATTATAAGTATGTTAATTAGAAGATGATTTTCTCTCCTTTTCCCTCTAGTCCTATTGCCATGTTAACAACCAAATTAATAAGTGGATATTTTATTTAGTGAATCATGGAAACCAGGGGAAACTTGAGATGAAAACTATGCCCAGTTAAAACAAAGTAGCAGTTTCAAAGTCTTGCAATGTACTTGAAATTAACATTCAGTCTGCTGCAATACCCATAACTGGCTGTTCTAAATTTAATGATTTATTCAGATTTGTTGGATGAATCCATCCTGTTTTGTGACAAAGAACAGACCTGACTCATATTGAATCTATTCTTTAAGCTCCAATCATTGTGTTCTGTTACTTGTGCTTAGTTATGCTGGCTCTTCACCTTTCTAAAACATTCCTATAACCTAATTTATATATGATAGCCCGTTGCATCTTGGTATGAGGCTTGCCAAAGAAAACACACAGCAGTTACGTCCTGGCCAGCATAATGCCTTAATGGCATAGAGAAGAGGGAGAGCAAGTTCAAAGGTAGGAACAGGTCCCCCAGAGCAAGGAGTGAGTCTCTTCTGGTGATCCTCCTGTGTGTAGCCCTCTGATGTTCTAGTGGAAGGAACCTGTTCTTCCTCAGGGAAGACAGATGTAACAATGGGGTTGATCAGTTTCCATAAAATATATATGCTTTACATAAAGACAAAACAGTACTCACTGAGCAAGAAATAATAGATATTCCCATATGAAATGATAATGCTGGCATAGGCTCTGTGGACATTTTATCTCTTGATATGGAAGTGCTCCAGACCCCACGCCCATTCTTTTTTTTTTTTAAATATGTATTTACATGTGCTTATTTATTTATTTATTTTATTTATTTTGCTTTATAGGGCCACACCTGCAGCATATGGAGGTTCCAAGGCTAGGGGTCAAATCGGAGCTACAGATGCCAGCCCATGCCACAGCCACAGCAACACCAGATCTGAGCTGCATCTGCAACATATACCACAGCTCACAGCAATGCCAGATCCTTAACCCAATGAGCAAGGCCAGGGATCGAACCCGCAACCTCATGGTTCTTAGTCAGATTCATTTCTGTTGAGCCACAATGGGAACTCCTCCAGACCCATTATTATGTGGCTGAGTGGGAGAAAAAAGACTGTACACATTGAGACAGGCATTTGGATATGAAGATGTACAAGAGGTAGATTTTTATTCGTCAAAGCTGTTATATTCTAGGTTAATTACCAATGATGCAATTTAAAAATCAGGAATAACATGGTAACAAACAGGAAAGTTATATAAATTGTTACAGTGGCTTATAAAATGAAGGTATAGCAGGTGGTAGTACTGCACAAGAGTCTTCTTGCAGTTGACATTCAACTTGAGCTTGAAAGGAGGAAGCAAGCGAAGGGAGAGGTGAAGTTAGACTAGAAAACTATGAAGGACATTCTCTTCATCAGTTTAGTAATATTGGGAAAAGATATTCCCTGAGGAAAAAAAGTTTCACTACTGTGGTATGACAGTTTCAGAGACAGAAAAAAGTTTTTTATTCTGTATTCTTAATCATAACTGTAATATCAAATATTTCCAGCTATAAATGTTGTCAGATTTGCATTCATTTTCTCCTTAACGTCTGATTCCAAAATGGCACTATCAGGTGTCTCTTTTTAAATGCAAAATAATGTAACCAACTGAAGGTGAACATGAGGTCAAAAGTTTTAAAAATTTTAACATAACTAAAGTTAATTAAAGGTTAAAACAAAGCACAGTTCAAAACAATTATACCTTGATCACTTTTCCCATCAACCTAAAAATTAGGTTGGTTTTCAGGTTCTTTTATTTTCCTATTATTTTAATGTCTTTATATTTTTATTATTTTTTTCATTTAATTAGTTAATTGATTAGGCTCAGATTCCAGCTGCAGTTGTGAACTACACCGCAGCTGAGGCAACACTAGATTTTTAACTTACTGTGCTCGGCTGGGGATCAAACCTGTGTCCCAGCATTCCAGAGATGTTGCTGATTCCATTGCACCATGGTAGGAACTACAGATTTTTTTTTTATTTTTAAGTATATATACGCAGAATGATTTCAGCGGAGACAGTGCTTCGACTATTTTGTGGTATTAGCAAGTCATTACATCAGATTTCACGAAGGAAATATTTTATTGGAAATTATTTCTAATCTCATACCTATCTATCTATGACTCTTCATTCCTTTTTCCAGTTTATTGAGATACACTGAACATAGCACTGCATAAGTTTAAGTTGTTCAGCATAGTTCCTGACTTACATATACCATAAAATGATTACCACAATAAATTTAGTTAACATCCATCATCTCACAAAGATACCAAAAAATTAATAAAAGGTCATTTTTTCTTCCTTGTCATGAGACCTTTTAGGATTTACTCTTGAAAAACTTTCACATGTATCATACAGCAGTGTAACCACACTATCATGTTGGACATTATGTCACTGGTACTTGATCACTGGCAGTTTGTACCTTTTGATCACCTCCATCCAATTCCCTTTTCCTCTATCTCCGCACCTCTTGTAACCATAAATCTGATCTTTTTTGTTTTCTAGTTAGTTTCTAGTTAATTTGTTTTCAATTCCATATATAAATGAGATCATACAGTATTGGTCTTTCTCTGAGTGATTTCACTTAACATTAGGTCCCCAAGGGCAATCTGTATTGTCTCAAATGGAGGATTTATCATTTTTTATGGATGAATAATATTGTGCACACATAAACAACACTGCCTATATATAAAACAACCTCCTTATTCATTTATCTGTCAATGGACACAGACTGTTTCCATGTTTTCACTACAATAAATAATACTGCTACTAACACAGGGGTTCAGGTCTCTCTTCAACACAGTGCTTTCACTTCCTTACGATATATATACACAGAAGTGTGATTGTTGAATCACATGGTCATTCTAGCTGTAATTTTAGGGGGCACTTTCATAGTGTTTTCCGTAATTGGCTGTACCAATTTTCAGTGCACAAGAGTTCCCTTTTTTCCACATCCTCACCAGCATTTGTTTTGGATGCTAGTCATTCTAACAGGTGCAGGGTAATATCTCATTGTAGTTTTGAGGTGCATTTCTCTATGATTATCGATGTTTAGCATCTTTTCATATACCTGTTGGCCATTCATATATTTTCTTTGGAAACCATCTATTCTTGTCCTTTGCCAATTTTTAAATTAGATTATTTGTTTTCTTGCTATTGAGTTGTATAAGTTCTTTATATATGCTGGATAATAAACCTTTGTCAGACATCTGGTTCACAAATATTTTAGTCCCAAACAACAGCTTGGCTTTTCATTTAGCGGACTCTTCCTTTTGTTATGCAGATACTTTTTAATTTGTGTAGTCCCACTTGCTTATTTTTATTTTCTTGCCTGTGCTTTAGTTATCATGACCAAAAATCATTGCTAAGACCCAAATCAAAGAGTTTTTTCCATTTTCTTATAGGAGTTTTATGATTTGGGTCTTTCAGTTGACTTTTATGTGTGGTGTAAATTAGGGGTCTAGTTTCATTCTCTCACCTGTGAATATCCAATTTTCCCAACAGCATTTACTGAAGAGACTGTCTTTTCTCCACTGACTGTTCTTTGCTCCACTCTCCAGTGTTAGCTGATTATATACATATGGATTAATTTTCTGAGCTCTCCATTCTGTACTATTGCCTTTCTTCTGTTTTTATACTGGTATGATTCTGTTTTGATGACCATTAGCTTTATAATACAGCTTGAAACTAAGAAGTGTGATGGTCTTCATTATTATTTTAAGATGTTTTGACATACAAATAAAATTACCATAATTTTTTAAATGATCCCCCAACCTCTTAAATGTCTTTATTTTCTTTTAAAGTTTAAAATACTCATTAAAAATAATTCTTAGAATTATGAGTCAATATTAAAAAAGTGAGTAGGCATAGAGTTTTGTATTATGCAAAGTATACAACTAAAGAGAAATTGAATAAAAAAAACTGGAGAGAAGGAGAAAGGGAACTTCGTAACACTCACAAATTGTAATATTTCTCACCAAAGTTTTGCAGCTCTTTTCTTTTTTATGGCCTCACCCATAGCATTCAGAAATTACTGGACCAGGACTGAAGCCATGCCTCAGCAGTGACCTGAGATACAGTAGTGACAATGCTGGATCCTTAACCGATGAGCCACCAGGGAACTCCCTATAGGCCTTTTAATACCTTCTTATCATGAAGATTCTTATTCTGTAAAATATGCATATATTATAAGATTTCTCCTATGTTTAGAAAGACTGTATCTGACTTTACAGAGTTAAATTCAACCTCTAAATATACAATTCCTGTTTATCGTCTTCCATAATAAATCTATAAGCCTTTAGATTCCTCCTCTTTCTTTGTCAAATATGGAACATCACATGCTTCAGCAATGAGATGAAATAATTATTAGTACTGGAATTAGGTAAGAGATTAACTTATAAAATGTGAACTTAACACATATTTAAGCAAAAGTGTTCTAATCTCAAACTATTCCCCTGGGATTTAGTCATATAATCTCTCTTTGGAATCGAATGGTCTCTGAAACCATCAAACATTTAAAACGTCCTACTGAAAATACTTTCTCATAAGTAGTAGACATTTAATATAACATAGAATAGTACTTTATTGTTGTTGGCTTTGTTTTGTTTTGTTTTTTGTCTTTTTGAGGCCGCACCCACCACATATGGAGGTTCCCAGGGTAGAGGTCTAATCGGAGGTGTAGCTGCAGCAATGCCAGATCCGAGGTGTGGCTGCGACCTACACCACAGCTCTTAGCAACACCAAATCCTTAGCAAGGCCAGGGATCAAACCTGTGTCCCCATGGATACTAATCAGATTCATTTCCACTGAGCCATGACAGGAACTCCACATAATATAGTACTTTAAAAATGAACATCACCCACTTCAACATGTAAAAACCACCATCTAAACTTCATTTATACAAAGTTCAAATGATCACAAATAAATATTTTAGGAAATATTTATCAGCTTATACTAATCCTTAATTTGTCTAAGGATTTACCTTATTCACAGTAACAATGGAGTCGTTCCATCTGTTATTGTTGTGTCACAATAGTTCATGATCTGTGATGTTTCGTGTTATTATTAATGAAGGCTTGCCTGAGTTTTTTTATCCCTTAATATTTGCTTAGCTAAGCAACTTCCATGCATAACCAGACAAGACTATTTTAAAGCAAAGTAAAACCTTCATTAGAAAAACCTATAATGAACAACTGAACAACAATTTTACTATTTTTCTAAACTAATTTTATGAAGTTCAGAAAGACCAAGACTTTAAAGAAGAAGCCCAGGATCTAGGGTGGAACCAAACAACCCATATAGCTCTTTAAATATAAAGAACAGCACACCGTAAGCATTGCCCAATAGTCTCAATTTAGGACAGCACTGTGGAAATCTGTCCATACATGTTAAGAAAACCACACTGCTCAAAAATGTACAGCCTGAGGAAAGTTAACATTAGGCCACGGCCAGAGATCAGCATTTTGGATTTCATTTTCCCTATGTTTTAATTTCTTTTCAGCAAAAGAGTTCAGTTACAAACCTTGAAGCAAACACTTTAAACTTCAATACAAGAGTAAGCAAAATCCACTGGCTTTCTTGATTTCAACATTTCCTCCTTCCATTCACTTTCGACTCATGGCTTACAGTGATCCAAAATTCAACTCCTTTCCCCTTCAATACCAATGCTTTTTCAGCCAAGACTCTAAGTCTCATTTCAGTCATTTTAAATTATATTATTTAAAGGAAACTCTGTGTATAGCCATATGATCCTATGCAAAAGAAAGTTACCACATTACTGCTGCCTTCTATTTTAAAGAGTATCCAGTTACCACTATATCACAAATTGCTTCTAAAAAGTGATATTTTACTTTGCTTTCTCATTTCTAAGAAACTTGAGGAAACCATTCTCTCTCTCTCTCTTTTTTTTTTTTTTTTTAAATCAAAAACCTCCTTTCTTCCCTCTCAGTTTGACCCTCTATAAAACAGTTTTCACCTACTGTGTTGTACGGAGACATCTTTAACGGCTTTGTTCTGTTCTTATCTTCCTCTTCAAGTTTGCTTCTGTTGTTGACATAATCAATCACACCCTCCTGTGCTGCCTCCCATTGCTCCATCATCTCCTTGCTCTTCTCTCGTCTCCTGTTGAACTTGAGTACCCCTTAGAGACAGAGAAGAAAAACAAAACAGTCTTAAGCAACAGCTTTTCACTGTAGTTAAGTACGACAGAACAACTCACACCTTACTTTTATAAAAACCTGTGTGAACTCAAAATAACAAGCACAACACAATATTTACAGAGAGATATAATTATTTCACTGAAATAACATACACATTTGTTTTGATCAATTATTTAAACTTAGAAGCCTATATACTGGGGAAATTAAACTTTTTTTTTTCTTTCTTGATTTTACACCTTTAATGGACAAGTACCTGTTATTCATTAATTGGGATGTAGCTGCATAATCCAAATCCTATAAAATTCTAGCCATAGAGTCTTTAAAGCATATAATAATACTATAGTTAATATAAATATTAAATATATGACAGGGGGAAACTGATTTACTCTCCATGTTGACATAACTAGGAAAATCTTACTAGAGTGGTTAATATTGAATATTTATTGGAAGGCATCTCTCTAAAATAAACTAAGAGTTTATTAAACAGAGATTATATATGTATAATATTATATATGTCTAATATTGTGACTAATATAAACACTAGTTATAATAAACACATTTCATTATAACTGAAACCAAATGACCCACAGTCATACATTGCCATGGGAATCCATTTAAGTGTGAATTCTCAATATGTCTGGAGTCATCTGAGTTATTAGATATGTTAACTCATAAATACTAACTATTATGGGTTGAACTGCATTTCATATATTGATGTCCTAACCCTCACCACCTCAGAAAGTAACATTATTTGAAAACAGGATTGTTGCAGATGTCATTAGTGAAGAGAGGGGTGAATCCAAGAAGACCAGTGTCCTTGATAAAAAGGGATATTTGGACACAGGTGCCCAGGGAGAACACCATGTGAGGATGAAGGAAGATATCAGGGTAATGCAGTAGAAGCCAAGAAGCACCAAAGACTGCCGGAGAACCATTGAGAGAAAGGCCCGGCACAGACTATCCTTCCCAGCCCTAAGGAACCAATTCTACTAACACCCTGATCTCACTTCTAGCCTCTAGAACTACGAGACAAGAAATACATGTGGTGTAAGCTGAAAAACAGGTCCTTAAGATTTTCCTCAGCTTGACTAAGGTTTCTTTCTGACTACATGCCTCTGAGCTTCCTTATATTAGCAAACTTACTTTGGAAGACTTTTAATTATGAATTCCTTCTCTACTAATCTTCCCTCCTCTTCTTGCCACTTTCACAAGCCAGGAATATCATTCTCAATGACCTAAGAGCCATTCTTTTGAAGAGTAAGCATCGAAACAATACAGGTTCCAACATCCCCAGTACCTGTTGGGTGTTGAGTCCAGACTTCAGTAAGCGGCACTAGCAAACACTGATGACCAAATTACATTTTCTACCTACTGTCTATTGTCTTCCAGTACTTTCCAACTAGCTCCCGTAGGTGCAGAATGCTACTGCCCTTTGCTCTAACAGAGTTGAGTTCAATCTCTCTTCCTTTTTTCAACAGTCTTGAATAAAATCTTACTTGCCTGTTTACTGCTGTCCTATGAGAGTTTCATTAATGAAACCACCCTGTTTGTGATACAGCAACTCCAGCAAATTAATACGCTAAGTATTGCTATTGAATGTCTAGTAAATTAACAAGCCATAGAATATCAAATGCTGCATTTATAGTGGACTTCAAACAAGCAGGAATTCTATCTCTAGAATTTAATAGCTAATCATCTTTAACTAGTTTATACGTAGTTAAGAATCAGCATTGGCAGCTATGAATAGTAGAAGACAACCATCAACTATAATGTTACATGGAGACATAAATAAGATATGCAGTGAATCTGGGGCAGAATTCAGCATCTATTTATAATCTCAATAAATGTATGTACTTATGCTTACATGTTAATTGTCTTTACATATATGTGTACATAACTTTATGCATATTCATTTCAGTCATTATTATTATTAAATATAAGGGTTCCAAGCTTTTGTGTAAATATGGTCATGATTAATATAAATTATATGTAAAAGCACTGATGCATAATAATCTTATTTTTGTTTTCTCTATGAGTGGACATTAATATATCCTTGAAAGTTCACCTCCATATAGCTCTTCAGAGAATCCCTATCCCAGACAGAATAGTCACTAAATTCTTCCTTAGATAATCCTTAATATTAAACCTCACTATTTCTCAGCATGCTGTTTTTTTTTTTTAAGGCCACACCCCTGGCATGTGAAAATTCCCAGGCCAGGGATCGAATCTGAGCCACAGCTGCCACCCAAGCCCCTGCAGTCAGATTCTTAACCCACTGTGCCACAGAGGGAACTCCAGCATGCCCTTCTAACATGTAATTGTTTGTCATTGTATTTTACACAACATATTTTTCAGATCACTTTTCTTTTACATATGCTGACCCCTGGCCAGGGAAGTTCTTATCACTTTTCCTTACTTGCTATATTCTTGCTCATTTCTTCAAGAGTCACCTCAGGCACTCTGTCTTCTACCAAGTCCTCTCTGAAAGTAGATATTGAAACAAGAGTCTTTTCACTGTGCCATGGGGTACTCTTGTGCTTTCCTCTATTTTTTAAAATGATTTTCCATATTATATTCAAATGATCAGGTTACATGCCTGCATCCCCTCAAAAAAATGTAAAATCTCTGAGGGCATAGTCTAGTGCTGATATTTAATAAATGCTCAATAAATGTCTGTGGAAGCTAACAGACTTAACCAATTTTGATTTTTCCTAGGAATAATATAGGTAAATGAATATTTTTCATTCACTTACAATAATATCAATTGTTATTAAAGTTATATCCAAATCAATATCACCCACAGGATTTTAAATTTCATATCACTTGGAAAGCTTTAACACAAACATCAGTGTCCAAATTACTGTTCTTGTAGGAAATGACTACTTCTCTCCCCACAATCAGTCTTCCAACCTTGTGAGAGTACTCAAAGCATTTCAGTGTATTTCCCAAAGTTCTACTTTCCCATTACTCTCAGAATTGCTGAAACTTTCAAACTGGCTGCAGCTGCCACTCATATGTTTGAATGGTGAAAATAATTCCTCTGTTTGGAGAAGAAAACAGGATGAGGAAGGAAATATAAAATCCTGCATATTATGCCATTCCAATCCTAGATTTGTCACAGTGTCACATAGCCATAGTCTTACAGTCTGATATATTGATACCAAATATCAAATGCTCTTTTAAACCCTGCTCATCCTTCTAACCTCTCCCTCTGTGCAGCGGGACCATGTTGTGATTCACTAATTAGCCTCATGCACTAATTAAATTACCAAGGATGAGATTTTCTTCTGCAGTGATGTTTTCAGGTAAATTGATGTTCCCAAATATACATCCTCTGACTTTCTAACCAAGACACCACTCCCTTACATCAGGATAACTGGAACCGTTTCTTAATGCTTGTCTTTGCCCTCTCATTTCCACTCCTATAATCCATTCTCCACACAGCAGTCAGTGTGAAATTTTACCACACAAATCAGATTATGTTATTTTCTTTCTTAAAAACCCTCCATCTGTATTCCATTGCCTTGAAATAAAATCCAAACTTCTCATGGCTTGAAGACAGCACAGAGAGGGGCTCAGGCTCAACCTCTCACCTAACCTACCTGTGTATTTCACACACCAAACTGCAGCCTAGGAACCTCTTTCTGAAACCCATGTACATCGAGGTTATTTCCTTTCTGTGGTATTTGCATTTGTTGTGGTCTCCTTCTTCTAGAAAAATCGGATACTAAGTCTCCTCTTGGACTGTCTCTTCATTATTCAAAATTCCCATTGGGATGAGTGACTCCTAGTTTATAGGATGTCTGGGGTCACTTCTTATCCCTTTGATTGCATTCACATTGCTTCTTTACCCAGCATTAGGCTATTAACTTACTGGCACATTTCTCTTTCTCTCCCCACCTCTGGAATGTAAGTTATACAATAGCAGAAGATTCGCCCGTCAACATTATATCTATGACATCACCAGGCACATAGTAGCTGTTCAAGAAATATTTGTTGAATAAATGAGTGAGAGAAAGAATGGGCATTTAAATATCTAGTAAATAAACAACACTGCTCTTTCAGGACTGTTGGGACACTAACATTTCTATCCTGGCCATTGACTGGTACATAACAGGTCCTTAGTAACAAGCTAACATTTATCAGGCTCTAAGTATACCATGTAATGTTTTAAGTGTTTTACAGTAATTAAAGAAGTTAACATTCAGAATATCATTATGAACCAGATCCTTTTGTATTCTCTTTTTACCAAGAAGGACATTTAGGCACAAAAAAGTTAAGTAACTTGCCCAAATTTACACATCACATATGGGTTAAATGGGTATTCACACATAAGTGCCATTATTAATATGATAAACTACAATTTCCACAATTTTTTCCACAATTTACATGTCACTGTTAACAGTGGAAAGAATGTAACTATGAAATCACAAGCTGACACAACTGCAATTGAGAAATCTTTTTAGTGCACTCGAAAAAGTGAAAAAACGTTAACTATGTTTGAGATGATTGGATTACCTATTCTTAATGATAAAAAGAACCTTTCAAATTTAATGTGCCATATGAAAAGTCAGATACCTCACATTTCTACATGCATTTATGGTTTATTTTAAAGTACAATAATATATTTTGCATTTAGAGGATACAAGTGAAGTTACTACAGGTAAAATAAGATTGTATGAATGTAAATAAATATAGGTGCTTATTGTTTATCTGTGCACAGAGACAAAACTAAGGATGAAAGTAATAAATAATTCAATGTATAGGAAAAATACAGGAAAGTGATAAGAGAATACAATTATATATTTCTAGCAGATAATGACAAATGGCAATAGTCATTGCATTTGGTTTCACAGTGGGAGAAAGGGCCATTGGCTTAGTGATGCAAGTGTTCAAGAATAAATACGTGGCAATTGAGATGGCATTAAAGGATAGGCAGGGTTTTGCCAGGCAGAAATTAACAGTAACCAGTTTTGTTTTTGAAACCATAATACCTCTATTAATGTGGTAAGAAACTAATATAGAGAAAAGCTAGGGTCTCAAGAAACTAAGGCTCCAACAGATGACCTAATTAGCAAGGGAAAGAAATTACCCTAGAAAGAGAATGTGTAAACATAAGTCCCATTCTCTACATCAGTGCATGACACATGTTAACGGTGTCACGTGTGCTGAAATCAACAAAAGGTGCTGAATAAAAGGAGAAAGGAGAGAGAGATTTTCGGCGAATATAATGGATTAGTATATATATATTAATATAATCTCTCTCTACCCCTTTTTTTTTTGGTATGAGAAAAAGCTTATTTAGGAAGAACCATGGTTTATATACAAACACAGGGCCTTGATTTCTTGCATGTGATAAACTGTATTGGCTATAAACTCATTAGAACACAATGCAAGTCCCTAGGACAATGGCCATGTGGGGAAACAATAGTTTCCTGAAGAGAAAAATGAGCACGTTCACTAGTGTCTCTCAACAGCAAATCCATGAGAACTGAATCACAAAAGGGGCCAGGAAGCCATCTTCCAGTCCAAGTATAAGTTGCACGAGGTCACATTGATATTTCTCAGGTTGAGTGGAGAGAAATTCTGCCCTCTTAAGTATTCCTCCTTTTTATTCATGGTCAGATTTCCCTCCTGCTAAACACAGCTGGCAAAAATCCACCGACCTGAAAACTACTTCATCATACTGAGAGATAGAATGGAAAGATATTTTCTATAGAAGCCAAACTGTTCCAATTTGCATCTCCCCTGTTGGAAAAATAAATCTGAGTTTTTATGAAGCAGAGGAAACATGTAAATAACAACAGTGACTGAAGCTTATATAACTTGGTTCACATTATCCAATAGCAGGTTTTCTCAAAATGTCATCAGATCTACTTCCTGGACCAATTTGCTAATAATGCAGATCCCTGATTCAGACCACTTTCCTTTGAATTAAAATATTTGTGGTGTGTGGGAATCTGTACTGTTTAATACAATCCACAATTTTGATTTATGTTAATTATGGAGAATTTTTGTCCTTAAACCTCTCAGGTGTTAGTTGTTCAAATTTCTTGGCTCAAAAAGTAAAACTGTTATAGGGTTCAAGTCCCCTTCAAGAAGATTAGACCCAAAAGCCTCTGGCCGAGTCTCATTGTAATGCCCCTTCTGCCACCCGGACCAGACTGGGCTGCTCACTTCCTGCTAGAGGAGAAAGGTCACTCATTCCTCACCCAACCTCTACATAACCTGCTCCCCATGCAAATAAGGTGTCCTGCCCAAGACCAACCAGAAGATCAAATGCTCCCAATACAGAGAGGAAACAACACCCCTGTGCCTTACACTTGGCAGAGGCGGCTGGGGCAGGAGAAACTGTGAGGGTCTCCACTCAGGTCCACGTTGTGAGGTACACAGACAATTGCAGAGAGAGTCAGGCCCTCTTTTTGTTTTATTTAATTATTTATTTTTGTCTTTTTAGGGCTGTACCTGCAGCATATGGAGATTCCCAGCCTAGGGGTCTTATCAGAGCTATAGCTGTCGGCCTGAGCCACAGCCACAGCAATGTCAGATCCAAGCCACGTCTGCGACCTACACCATGGCTCATGGCAATGCCGGATCCTTAACCCTCTTAGCAAGGCCAGGGATTGAACCTGCAACCTCATGGTTCCTAGTCAGATTCGTTACTGCTGTGCCACAACGGGAACTCCAGGCCCTTTTTAAACCTGTGTGCATGTGAGTTCTCTCTCTCCCTGAAAATGTAGTTTTGCTTTAATAAATCTGTAAAACATCCCCTATTCCAATCCTTTGCTATGGCGAGACAAGGACCAAGGAAACTGACTCTATCAAAACAAACTGAAAACTAATTCCAACACTTCATTTTTAAACAGCTTCCTCTTCAACTATGTTTCACAAAAAACTATAAATAGCATTTATGTTAGCCACTGTTCTAGGCATTTTACAAATGTTAACTTAATTCTCACAGAAGTTCTATTATTACGTTTTACCATATAGATAAAAGAAGTAAATTACAGGAATAAAAATCAAGTTATCCCCTATAAAAAGGAACCAGTATAACCAGTATATATATCCAGGCAAAGGGGCTTCAGAACTCCTCCCTTTCTCCCTCTACTATATACTGTTTTACTACTTGAAATTCCACATATTGGATGTATAAGTTTTTGTCTCACTTGCTATATGTGGGTGTTTGGTAGATTTCCTTTACTCTTGTTATTCTTTCCTAAAAGCAGACATATTTTCTTTATTCGGAGCTGGCACATCCCTGTTTTTTCTTGGATATGAAATGTACATGTCTTTCCCTGGTGCAGCCTTCTTCAATCACTCTCTGTCTTCAACTCCATTAAATACTTCCTCCCTTTTTGGAGCAGAAATAGAGCACATCTTTCCCAAAGTAATATTTTATCATAGTTTAAGTAAAAATAACTCCTCTATTTGCCCATACCACAAGTATTTGAGGAAATGCTCTGACAACCACAAAGTGAGATGTGCATATAAGATCGATTAAAGGAGGCTAAGACCCAACATGTACTGAGAGAGTAATATGCACCAGATATTGTTCCAAGTGCCATTTTTCAAATATTAGCATATTTTACTGTATTAATGATCTTGGGTTAGGTCATTGTCAATGTCATTACTTTTTATACTGTTGAAAAACTGAGGCATAGTGAGGCTAAGAATAGCAGATACTAAGAATCAGGATTTGAATATAGGCAATTTAACTTTAGAGGTCTAGAGTTGGACTGCTGCATTATCCTGCTCAAAAGAAAGAGAGAAAGAGGGAAAGAAAGGCAGAAAGACAGACAGAAAGAAAGAAAACTGGAATGTCCATGTGTCAGAGTTTACATTTCATCCCTTTGTTGGGTACAATGGGCATTCACAGTAGGGTACAACCAGATAATGAATAACACCAGGCCAATAATAAAAGATAAGAAAATTAAAGAGGAACATGAGCAGATGTTTTCCTTTGAAGGTGAATAATATCTTAAATTAGTAGTCTTCAGCTATACACAATTACATGTATAAGTATGAATTAGAAGCACACAGGGCAAATGAGCAGCACTAATAAGAGTTTTAAGGCCATTTTCATTAGGTAATAAAAACTCCTTCCTCTGCTGATTATCATTTACATATTCTCTTACCATACCTCTTTAAAATTAAATATAAACAAAAAATAAATATTGAGAGATAAGGGTTGATATATATAACATGCTTAATATTATTATATAACATATACAGATATGTACACACATATATACACACATAGGAGATATATATGTCTATATGTGTATGTATATATTTTGGAATCCAGCAAACCAGAGAGGTACATGTCCATTACACTTTTTGATTACAGCTGCTAAAGTGGCATATGGATGGTAATACAGCAGAGAACACAGCAGTCTTGTTTTCTAGCTCTGTAACTCAGAATACATATTAACTGTCTTTATCTTAATG
This sequence comes from Phacochoerus africanus, assembly GCF_016906955.1. Lineage (NCBI taxonomy): Eukaryota > Metazoa > Chordata > Mammalia > Artiodactyla > Suidae > Phacochoerus > Phacochoerus africanus. The sequence continues at coordinate 58,297,994 of NC_062556.1, read as the reverse complement.
TCTATTATAAAGAAGATGGACATTCAACAGCAGCTCTGACCAGATGATAATCTAATTGACACAAAGACTGTAGAGGAGGAAGCATATATCAATAAAAAAATGTCTAACACTCTGAACTGTACAAAAACAGATCAAGTAGCCCTGGGATGCACTGGACCAGGAAAAGCACGTTGATCCATGGTGTGAATATGAGAGAGACAAATTAAGCACTAGCTATGTAATGGAATTAAATACTTGTACTTAAAAAGTCATTAAAGACATTTATTTTCCCAATTCTTAAATTCAGAAATTCAGAGATGAAAAATAAAACTGTTTCAAAAGGATATATACCTTCTGGTACAAAAATTAAAAGAATCTTTATAAGAAAATTATTTCTCTTTACTAAGATTAAAATTTAAGATTATTAAGCTGTGTTTTTCTTATACATACACATATACATTTATGGATACATGTGTATCTGTTTCTGTGTGCATAAATGTTTGATATATTTAAAACTATTCTAAATATTTTATTTTCATCTCTATAGGACTACTTACTTTTTTTTTTTTTTGGTCTTTTTGTCTTTTCTATGGCCGTACCCACAGCATACGGAGGTTCCCAGGCTAGGGGTCTAATTGGAGCTGTAGCTGTTGGACTACGCCAGAGCCACAGCAACACAGGATCCAAGATGCATCTGCAACCTACACCACAGCTCATGGCAACACCAGATCTTTAACCCACTAAGCAAGGCCAGGGATTGAACCCGCAACTTCATGGTTCCTAATTGAATTTGTTAACCACTAAGCCACGAGAGGAACTCCTACAGGACTATTTTAAAGTATAGTGATTTTCAGATGGCAGCCTTATTTATCGTCTGTGTTATAATATTTATTAGAGGAAATATGAAAGCTTAATTTAGATTGAAAGAAAATATCAGTCTATAAATTACCACTTCTATAGATTTTATTGAAGCAGAAACAAAGCATGTATTTGTTTTGTTATAAATTGGTAAATCAATATCCTTAGAAATTTAATACATTTTTAACAGTATATTCATATTCCTGCATAGATATCTATTTTTCCAGAGGAAACCATATTTAATATAGGTTGTGAAAAAATTAAGAATTTGTTAACATCGTGTGCTTAACATGTACACTTCCATTTCTCCATAAAACTCTAACGGTTTATTATCATACTAACTTAATTTAAAAATCCATAAAATATCCAGTATAAAAGTAAAAGAGGAGAAAAATATTGGAAATATGACAGTTGTACAGTTGTAATAAGTTCACCTTTCCCAGAAAGCAAACTGGGATTTATTACACAAGGTCATATCTGGAAGAAAAGAATATTGTAGTACCATTAAAGTCTACAATAACTGTTCTCTTCCACCTTTATTTAAAGGCTACTTGATTGACACATTTTATTAGCTAGCTCTACACCTGTAGCTTTTTCATAGCAACTGCTAAATTAATTTACAAACTTCGGTCGACTTGCTGTGTTTTTATAGCTGTCTCCCTGAATATCCTTCACAGGCAATAGTAGAATTCCCTCCAGACGGAGCATTACTGTTCAAATTTTAATTCTCCCCTTGTTAAACAGTTGTGTTCTTTTGATTGTAGCATAGGTCTAAAGGGTAAGCTTCCTTTCACCTGTGCTATTTTGTCAACATCTGCTTCAGGAAGTCGTCACACTGCAACGCAAATGGGGTGGAACATTTACCTTGTATTGTGACAGAAACCAGTATAATTCATTGTATTCTGTAATATTTAGGTTATAGGATATACATTGTCAAATTATGTAGACTCTAGATAGGACAAAATTATTTCAGAACAAACTGAAGATAGCTTGGTGTTTACAAAGAAATGTTTATAAAAGAAATGTGGTTTCTGAATAAATCTAATAACTTTGGAAGAATATCAGAGGAAGTTGGAAAAATTGGGTAGGTACAAAACAAACATTTTAGTTTCTAAGATCATTTACTATGACAAACCAATTTTCTCTTAAAATAATCAAGTTTCTTATTTATTCTGCTTCAGATGAAAGCTGATTTCTTTGAGATCTATGACAGGAGTACTTTTCTGAAGAGAGGGAGGTGAATGAAGGAGACAGTGATTCAAATCTAATGAGAGAACTTTAACGTCGAAACAAGTCCTAATTGGAAAGGAAAACTCTCCCTAGTATAACCATGGGATTTTCCTTGCTGATTCCAAGTGGGCAAGAATTGGCCTTCAGTCTTTCATCTAGACACAAAATCACCACCACGACAGCAACAAATCCGAAATGTCATAAAATATTTACACAATGCCTTTTCCTCCATTCTAAGTGAGGTCACATATTTCTTGAGTTGATGTTTCTTGGGCTCTGGCAGCTTATTTTGTGTATAGTACTGAAGACCACACTTGCAGTTTAGTATAATCATTTCCTGCTTTTAAGAAATTTTTAAACATAAGTTTAGTGAATACTGAAATAGATATTTTGCATACTGAATTTTCTCTACAATCCTATGTGTAAATAATAAATTAAATAAGTCAAAGCTCATAGACATTAAGCCCCACATAGCAAGGGGCTTAATTTTGCAAAAGTAGCAAAATCAGAATCAACACCCAAGCCTGTCTAATTCAAGACTTTGCATTTTGCTCAGAATGCTATAAGCTTTTTCTGGTAAGCTTCTTCCATGTATGAGAGGAGAGTCACCACACACAGGCAAAATATGAATCTCAACTTTTAAAATTTAGGTCTCATTAGCTTTGGCATGATTTCTAATGCTATCAGCTAGGCCAAATAACAATGATTCAATCAATGAACTCTAGGCAATGAATAGAAAAATAACTCCCTATTTAATGCCTATACTGAAAATCCATTATATAAAAAAAAGCCAGTATAATAAAATATTATATTCTTGATATGCAGCTCCATTCTCAGTGTCCCCACTTTAGTAATTTTAAATAGTCAGGTACCCTGGGGGGAAAAAATAAAACTTTGTAATATGTATCCTTTATGTTCTATATATAAAATATAACTATATGAAAATTATATGATTAGAAATCTAGGTAAAGTTATAAAAATAGAAAAAAATATTATGAATTGTGATTAAAAAACAAAAATGATGACTAAATCTTATAGAAATTTAGAAGATGGAGGATTCCTTCTATCTGAATTGATCTGATGAAGAGCTGAAAGTGAATCTTAGAAACAATACATCATTTTATTTTTTTTTAGCAAAAATAAGCAAGATTGTGGAGAAAGGAAGGCCTTATACACATTCAGTAAAATCCAAATTTCTGACAATATAATTCTTCATTAAAAGTGTTTTTAAAAAATATAATGTTGAAGTAGTTGCATAAAAGAGGTTGGCTTAGAATATCCAGGGATATTGGATTTTAGGTTTATTTTTAGCAAATGGCTTTTCTTCGGGAATATTATTCTTATAGAGATATGCAGTATGACTGAAGGAAAAAAAAAACTCCTGAGGATTAGAGGATATAAAACTGAGAATAAAATGATATTAAACATATTGGAAATGGTGGGAACAGGTATAAAGAAAGCACTGGTATAAGTTGGTTCTTCTCCAGGTCTCCTACTTACACAGAATAATATTGGAAAAAGGAACCTGAAAAACTAGTAGAGAAATCGGTCTCCTGGTATCACTGAGGATCCCACCAAGAAGATAAATCACACTGAAAAGTGGAAAATTTAAGTTAGACAGAAAAAGATCCCCCTGACAAGATCTTCATGTCCTGATCCTTAGAACCAGTGAATACATTACCTTATGCTGCAAAAAAAGGGACTTTGTAGATGTGATTAAACCAAGGAGTATGAGATGGAGAAATAATTTTGGATTGCCTAGATGGATTAAATGTAATCATGCAGGTCTTTTGTGCAAGTGAAAGAGGACAGCAGGAGAGTGAGAGACAGAGATATGGTGAGAGAAGCAAATGTCAGAGTAATGTGGGGTCAAGGGCTGAGGAATTAGGAGCCTCTAGAAGCTGGAAAAGGCAGGGAAAACCAACTTTCACTTAAAACCTCTAATGGGAAAGTAGCCTGCTAATTCCTGGATTTTTGGACTTCTGACCTTTAGAATTTTAAAATAATAAATTTATATTGTTTAAACCACTAAGTTTGTGGTATTTTGTACAGCAGCAACAGGAAATGAATTACAGATTCTACGTAAGGTGTATGCAGGGGAACTCCAAGGGCTAAGGGGGCAACCCAGAGTCTGAAGGTCAAGAAAGAGAAATTACCAGAACACACAATGACTTTCAAAAAAAGTAGTGAACTTCACTTGAGTGTCAGGCCACCTAAAGGTAATCTTGCAGGCTGGGAGCTAGGGGAATAAATATACTACTGATTTTACTCTCCTATATTTGGTCTTCTACAAGGGTTCCCCATGGAATGACTCAAACTGGATCCAAGAGGTCAGGGGACACCGCATACTGGCATGGTATGCCTAGTGGATAAGAACAGAGATGCCTGGCACATCTTTCTGTGGCACTTCTGCACCCCGCCCTGCCACTCCCAATGCAGAGTGTGCTGATTGTGGAGTTACTGGTGACGCAAGTAAAGAATTCATCACTTCTGACTGCCCACACATGCACCACACTAGAACACATTCTCTGACCTTGTTCTTGAACCCTTCTCTTTATTTTTATTAGGAAGGAAAAAAGAAGCTCTTGAGAACCTAAGGAAATGCATTCTTGGAAATTTTCTAAATAGAAGGAAGGAACTGAAGTAAAATGAATAAGTAATATGTACTGTGAGCTTAGATAACCTAGGAATTGTACTAACCAAATATATACAACATATATTATTCCTCTAAATTAACCTGTGATTTAGATACTGCCCCATCTTACAGTGTTTTCAAAAGAGGTTCAGAAACTCCAGTAACTTATCCCAAATCATAAATAGTGCCTGGAACAGCTGGAATACAAAGCCCACGTGCTCATCAGGAACACTGTTTTCTATCTACACAAAGAAACACAATCTTTCTTCTTCTTCAGTTAAAATATAAGTACAAACACTTATGCCCACAGACTTCTCAGCAGTATTTCATAGATGTAATTTTGAAAATATTTTTAATGAGTGAAGGAATATGAGTTTTCAAATATCATAGGAGAGTGTTAAAGCAGATGCTCATAAACTGTGCTAAAAATCTTAGAGAATACTGGAATATACACTGAGCTACAATGAAGCTGAAATAATATTCATATCAAGGGTTTGGTTTTATGCTTTATACTACGTGACTTTCAGGTTTTCCTCCAACATAAGTTTAATTCTTTTAGCACGTGAATTCCATCTCACTAGAGTTTGTCCAGAAAAAAAAAAAAAAAAAGCTTCATGGTGCATATTTTTTTTAACTATTAAATCAATGTGAAATCATCTCCTTTGGAAAGTAATTTCAAGATCACTGAAGATGTGAATGGTTGTATCCAAACCCCTGCTCCTAGTCCTACTGTTTTTCTTTACCGTGGGAAAGATAACTAAAATCACTGTCTCAGTGTATGAGGTTTCTAATCTATATGCAATGCAGGAGAAGTCAAATATGTAAGCAGGTTCATCCTAGCTATTAGTGAAGGGCATAGAAAATTTCTGGATCTAACAAAGGCTGCTGTGTACTGGCTGTCCCGTGAACTCACAATTAATCATATTTGACAACTGCCTACAAAACGCAGATTACTTGGCAGATAGTACCCTATGTTTCACATATTCTCCTTCCTCTCCTTGAAGTACGTGTTTACTTTCTACTTCATGAACTTGGTGTTTTATATACACCCAATGAATCTATTATACAAAGTTGCTTTAAATATTTGGTTCTTAAGTTTCCACTTAATTACCTGATATGTTAGCAATGTGTCAAGTGAGCTGATCTGTAGTAAAAGAAGGAGGATTTCAAGGACACTTACTTTGCTTGGCAAAGAACATAATACATCTTTTTTGAATGCTTATAGAGTCAGTTTTGAAGCAAGAAGGATAAGGCATTTGGCATGTTCCTCTTCCATAATGAACACTATCTTACATCATTCCAGAATGTAGCTGATTCTTATATATTAGTAAATTGTTATCAAGTAACTTTCACTGCCATAAAATTTATTTTTAATATACAACTAATCCTATGTGTACCACCTCTCTATGCTTTAATTTTCCAAGTATTATTTTGTAAAGGTATTTAAATTGGATTAAGAAGTTCTCACTAACAAAATGTTGTAGGGTATGTATGGAATAATGGCATTTATTTGAAATAAATGTGGTATGAAATGAATCATGTGAATTGCTATAGTAATGAAACAGTGAGGAAGAAATTGACTTAATAAATTAAATAACATTTCCAGAGCAAGTAAGATTATTATAAAAGTAAAACAATGACTAACTATCCTCTTCAAAATACCTGTAACCTTTTATTGGAATTTGCTTGTTGAGGTTGCAAGAGTGGTAAAGATGGTAAATGCATGGATGTGAATAAGCATTTTTTAAAGACAAATCAATTTAAATATATTAAAACAAAAAGTTCATTTTAAAATGAATGTATCACGTATAAAAGCATAAGTTTATTATTATTTCCACACTTTGGAGCAAGAGAGAATTTTAGACAAGCATATAAGGATTGAAATACTAGAGAAGCATATTAAGCTATTATACCTCTACCAAGCCTTCTGCATAATCAATAGGAGACCAATAATCTTAGTTTGGTAAGTTTCTGAACTTTTATTTTGAAGTATACTGGAGTATTTCAGATACTAATGCTACTTATAGAAATAACTAATTTTAATCAGTCATTTTATGGAAGTGGTGATAAAAAAAAGGAGACAATTTAAAAAATCTCAGTGTGAAGTATTTCTGTAAATAGAACACTGCATAAACAGTCATGTTAGGAATTATTCCAGGTCTAAGAGCAAAAGCAGAAAAATAGAACACTGTAAATAGTGTAGTACTTGTAGCTGTAACCAATATGAAGTACATACAATGGCCATATATATATTGTTAAATCTTCTGCAAAGACTCTTTTGCATCAAGCCATTAGGTGGAGAACTACATCAATGTACTTTTTCAAGGTGGAAGTAATTAGAACATAAGCATAAAGAATAAATACACTTAAAAAATCCTCAATAACATTAGAGCAGAAAGCTATCTAAAATACTGTCCTATTTCAGTTGCAAAAAAGAAAACATTCATCATAACATGCCATCCTGAAGCCTATGTAAAATTGTACCATAGCGTGAAAAGCTGGGTCCACCAAACTACAACCATTTTTATTATTTATACTGATGATCAAGATACCAATGTCCAGTAATCTCAAAGTTCTGATTACTTCCTTTCCTCCAATGCATAGTTACCCTGATGAAAGATTAACGGTATAAATTTTTGGCAGAGTATCAAGGTTCTTCCTCAAAATGACCTCTAGGTCAGCAAACTGGCTCAAATCTGAGAATTAAGGAGTTCTGACTCTGTTCCTGTGATTCAGGGTTATATTTTTGTTCACTTGACCTGGAAATTTTCCTTACACAGATGATGTAAGAATTTCACAGGCTTCCTACTTTACCTCTAGGAGCACTATGATCACTACTTAATAGGTCTACCTGAGTCAGACAATTCTGCTTTTTGCTTTGATCCTGCTGTCACTAGCCTAACTATGCCCATCTTGTCTTTAGTAGTTGAATGTTGCCACTTGGTGTCTGTTACCTTGAGATGTAATTATTCCCATTGCATTTTATGTTTTCATTTTAGTGACTTCAGTTCCCACAGCAAAGCCTGAACCACAGAGAAGAGAGGTAGCTGAGTTCTTCAAGGATGATGGGGTTCCTTTCACAGATTTATTTCTCACAGTACTGGAGGAAAGTTTATCTGTGGATCTCTCCAAGTATGGATAAGCTAATTTTAAAATGACAAATTTACTCTGTGATTCCAAGCTCCCCAAGCTTTGCAATCCCTCCCTTTACATTAAACCAAGGCTGGTCTGGCATTTCCAGCTCCCTGTGAGCCAACTTTTGGGCCATGTGTGAGCCAACCAACCAAAAAAACTGAGACTTTTGACCTCCTTGAGCTGAACAATGATGCAGAATCTGTTTATTGAGCCCATCAATGCTATATACCTTCCATCATTATCCCACATCTTTGAAAGCTATCCCTACCCACATGCTCCGTGGAGTTTTTTTCTGATTAAAAGAAAGGTACTGGGGTGAGTGCTGAGGAGATCATCACTGTCTTGCATGGAAAATACCTCACAGTAAACCATTATAGTTTCCATAGTCAAGGCAGGGTTAATCCCCTCACAAGGGGTGGTGAGGCCACTTTATTTTTTTTTAAGTTTTATGGAAGTATAGTTAATTTACTAGGCTGTGATAATTTCTGCTATACCACAAAGTGACCCAGTCATACATATACACATGTCCATTCTCTCTCTGATTCTTTTCCTACATAGATTATCAGAGAATACTGGGTAGAGTTCTCTATGCTTTATAGCAGATCCCCATTGGCCAATTGTTCCAAAGTCTGTGAGTCTGTTTCTGTTCTGCAAAGAAGTTCAATTGTATCTTTTTTTTTTTTAAGATTCTACATATAGGGGATATCATATGATGTTTGTCTTACAGTTCCTAACTTCACTTAGTATTATAGTTTCTAGGTCCACCCATGTTGTAGCAAATGGCATTAATCCATCCTTTTTTAGGGCTGAGTAATATTCCATTGTATATATGTACCACATCTTCTTTATGCATTTCTCTGTTAATGGACATTTAGGCTGCTTCCATGTCTTGGCTATTGTAAATAGTGCTGAATGAAAGCTGCTTCCAGTGTCAAAAAAGACATCAGAATTAGGGGCTCAATGTCACAGCTTCATCAAGGTCTTCCCACTGCACTTTTCAAGAACCCATTCCTTACCAATCAATGTACTCAGAGTAACAACAGACATCCTGAGAAGCTAGGAGTTCAATGTACACTGTATATCAGTCAGTTGCAGGGTGAGATTATGAGTGTGACTTCCTGCAGTATCTGCCCTGCAGCTATAAGAAATAAGAGTCTCCTTCAGGGCATGCACACAATCACCCACCACTTCCTATAGGTGATTAAAGGTACCAATAATGATCATTTGCCTATCTCTACTGCCACACCATACACTATCATCTCTTTTCTACTAGAAGTAGTCATTAGAATCCTTAAAGCTGTTAATATTAGAGAGCTAATTCCAGAAACCTTCTTACTCAGGGGTAGTAGCCTTTTTATTCTATTTAGGTCTTTAATCAATTGGAGTAAACGTTTATCTCATCCAAAAACACTTACAGAAATACTGAGAATAATGTTTGATCAAATATCTGGGCACTCCATGGCCTAGTCTAGTTGAGATGTAAAATTAACAAATAACATGTATTATTAGCAATTTCTAGTAAATAAGATGAGAACATATTTTGTTTTTAGACACAATTAAGTACATTGGATTTCTATTGTTGTGTAATAAATTCACTGGCTTAGATCAATCCACATTGTCTCAAAATTTCCATATGCATCTTTAAACTGAAATCCCTGCTCAGGGTATTCCAAAGCTGAAGTCAAGGTGTTGACTAGGCTCGGTTTTTGAGAGGCTCTGGAGAAGGTCAACTTCAGAGTTATTCCAGTTGTAGGCAGTGTACAGATTTAAGGCAATCCCTATCAAAATATCCAGGACATTTTTCACAGAACTAAAGCAAACAATGCCCAAATTTATTTAGAAGCACAAAAGAACCATAATTACAAAAGAAATATATAGAGAAAAAAATAGCTGAAGGTATAGCCCTTCTAGACTTTAGACTGTACATATTACAAAGCTACAGTAATCAAAACAAGGTGGTCCTGGCACAAAAACAGATATCTAGATCAATGGAACAGAATAATGAGCCCATAAGTAAACCCATACACCTAAGGTCAATTAATCTATGGCACAGATGGCAAGAATACACAATGGAGCAAAGACAGTCTCTTTAATAAGTGTTACCAGGAAAGCTGGACAGCCACGTGTAAAACAATAAAAGACCTAAATGTAAGACATGAAACTAAAAAATTCCTAGAAAAAGAACATAAGTGAAACACGCCTTGATATAAATCATAGAAATATTTTCTCAGATGACTCTCCCAAGGCTAAAGGAATAAAACAAAAAAAATAAACAAATGAGACCCCATCAAACTCAAAAGCTTTTGCAAAGCAAAGGAAACCATTAACAAAATAAAAGGACAACTTACAGAATGGGAGAAAATATTTACAAATAATACAATGGACAAGGGTTAATAACTGAAATATACAAATAGCTCATACAAATTAATATCAAAAAAATCAAGCCAATTGAAAAATGGGCAGAAGATATGAACATTTTTCCAAAGAAGATTTACAGATGGTTAATAGATACATGACATGATGCTTAACATTGCTAATTATTAGAGAATTTCCTCCATCCACTTCTACAAACATTATATGTTTACCATTCTTTGTTTTCATATTTTTCCTGTTTGACATAATGTTGAATATTATTCATTTTCTTGATGACAATTTCTCCTCCAGTAGAACAGAAACACTAAGAATGCAAATTTTAGGGAATTTTCTTGTGGTACAATGTGTTAAGGACCCTCTGGTGTTGTCACTGCAGCAGCTTTGGTCACTGCTGTGGCATGAGTTCAATCCTTGGCCCAGGTATTTCCATATGCCACAGAAGAGGCAAAAAAAAAAACAACACAAAACAAATGCAAACTTTGTTTTGGTCACTTGTCTTCCCTAAAGACTGAGAATAGCTAATAGGAAGTATTCAATAAATATTTTCTGTATTTAGTGTTTTATCTTTTATTATGTTAATATAGTAAACAACTTGATTAGCAAATTTAGCATTAAACCATGCCAGCACTCTTGGAACATGGCCTACATATGCATGACTTAGTTTTTAATATACTGTTAGACTTTTATGCTAACAAATTACTTTAAAAATATAGATATAGACACAAATGGATTTTTTCCAAAGACATACAGATGGTGAACTTGCATATGAATAGATGCTCAACATTGCTAATTATTAGAGCAATGCAAATCAAAAGTATCACCTCATACCCGTCAGAATGGCCATCATCAAAAATTCTATACATAATAAATGCTGGAGAGGGTATGCAGAAAAAGCAACCTTCTTACATTGTTGGTAGGACCCATACACCTAAGGTCAATTAATCTATGGCACAGATGGCAAGAATACACAATGGAGCAAAGACAGTCTCTTTAATAAGTGTTACCAGGAAAGCTGGACAGCCACGTGTAAAACAATAAAAGACCTAAATGTAAGACATGAAACTAAAAAATTCCTAGAAAAAGAACATAAGTGAAACACGCCTTGATATAAATCATAGAAATATTTTCTCAGATGACTCTCCCAAGGCTAAAGGAATAAAACAAAAAAAATAAACAAATGAGACCCCATCAAACTCAAAAGCTTTTGCAAAGCAAAGGAAACCATTAACAAAATAAAAGGACAACTTACAGAATGGGAGAAAATATTTACAAATAATACAATGGACAAGGGTTAATAACTGAAATATACAAATAGCTCATACAAATTAATATCAAAAAAATCAAGCCAATTGAAAAATGGGCAGAAGATATGAACATTTTTCCAAAGAAGATTTACAGATGGTTAATAGATACATGACATGATGCTTAACATTGCTAATTATTAGAGAATTTCCTCCATCCACTTCTACAAACATTATATGTTTACCATTCTTTGTTTTCATATTTTTCCTGTTTGACATAATGTTGAATATTATTCATTTTCTTGATGACAATTTCTCCTCCAGTAGAACAGAAACACTAAGAATGCAAATTTTAGGGAATTTTCTTGTGGTACAATGTGTTAAGGACCCTCTGGTGTTGTCACTGCAGCAGCTTTGGTCACTGCTGTGGCATGAGTTCAATCCTTGGCCCAGGTATTTCCATATGCCACAGAAGAGGCAAAAAAACAAAACAACACAAAACAAATGCAAACTTTGTTTTGGTCACTTGTCTTCCCTAAAGACTGAGAATAGCTAATAGGAAGTATTCAATAAATATTTTCTGTATTTAGTGTTTTATCTTTTATTATGTTAATATAGTAAACAACTTGATTAGCAAATTTAGCATTAAACCATGCCAGCACTCTTGGAACATGGCCTACATATGCATGACTTAGTTTTTAATATACTGTTAGACTTTTATGCTAACAAATTACTTTAAAAATATAGATATATAGACACAAATGGATATTTTTCCAAAGACATACAGATGGTGAACTTGCATATGAATAGATGCTCAACATTGCTAATTATTAGAGCAATGCAAATCAAAAGTATCACCTCATACCCGTCAGAATGGCCATCATCAAAAATTCTATACATAATAAATGCTGGAGAGGGTATGCAGAAAAAGCAACCTTCTTACATTGTTGGTAGGAATGTAAATTGGTATAGCCACTACAGAGAACAGTATAGAAGCTCCATAAAAAAACTAAAAATAGAACTACCATATGATCTAGTAATCTCAGTCCTAGATACATATCCAGAAAAAATGAAAAGTCTAATTTAAAAAGATACATGGATTCTGATGTTCATAGCATCACCATTTACAACAATCAAGACATGGAAACAACACTTTGCCTATGAACAGATGACTGGCTGAAGAAGATATGGTGTGTGTGTATATACATATATGTGTGTGTGTGTGTGTGTGTATGTATGTATATATAAAATGAAATATTACTCAGCCATAGAAAGAACAAAATGTTGCCATTTGTAGCAACATAGATGGACCTAGAATATTTTGAGTCATTATATATGTATTTCATTTCATATTTGAAACTATCTCCCACTTGGGTGTATTAAACATGATTTAGCTACAAACACACTTACATGTATCTTTTATTATACACATGAACTCATTTTTGAGAGGTGAAAACATTTCCAAGACAAGGGTGGCAGATTTTTTAGCGTTCTTACCTTCCAGAATGACAGTCACATACACATCTTAAAAAATTCACATCCATGAGAATAAAATGTGCTGTGCTGGCTGTGTGGGCCTGGGCAGCAAGGTACAGGCTATGAGGCAGCCCATTCTGTCTAAGATCTTAAAAGGCGATATTATTAGTAGATATTTTTCTTTTTCTTTTTTTTCCTCAAACTCCTGCAATAGACCTGAGCCATAAAAGACACAGTGATGATGTGAATTGGGTTTGTGGAAACAGGGTAGTCAGATGTACAAGGTGAAAGTAACAGTGATTCTGTTTATGAAATTTAATAAAAAGGTGCGTATGGTGAGCATTTGGCTTTTAATATTTCTCTATGAATATACCATGAAAATATTGAAGCAAATAAACACTCAGGAAACATTTAAGATTAGGATTAGGATGTATTAAGGAAACATTTTAATTAAAAACACAGAATTTGCATAATCTTTGGACACATCATAACCCCTCTCCTAAATACAAATCTAAATTTTCACTTCCTGTTACTACTAATAAGTACATGGAAAGCAATCTTGAAAAAATTAAGATATATTTTCCTTTTCCCCAAGAAAAATAGTATTTGATATAGTTGCAATGATTTGTGTTTCTGAAATGAGTGCCATTTTAATTAGGTAATTATACATAATTGTAATTATACACGTAATTGTAATTATACATAATTTGAATTATACTGTACATTATGTAATTATACATAATTTTAATTATACATTTGTCATAAAATCTAAAAAGTTGGAGATAAAGTATCTACTAGGTCACCTAGTCATTCCTAGAATTCTTTCCAAGAGATTCTCTTTTCTTAAAGATTATTCTTATTGTCACGTGAGTGAAACAATTAAACTAAACTTCTGTACTCAATGATCTTTCTAGTCAATCCATAGCTCAAAATATTTGCTCACCTGTTAAATTCTGATACTATGCCTCTCAGAGTGTGTGTGAGTCATGTCATGATGACTTTATTAAGGTATACATAGAAAAATTTAATGAAATGTGTCTCATTTACAGATGGGTAAGGTTTTTGTTTTTGTTTGTTTTTGGCTACACCTATGACACATGGACGTTCCCAGGCTAGGATCAAACCTGTGTCACAGCAGTGACAACGCCAAATCCTTTACTACTAGGCCACTAGGGATCTCCAAATGGGTAAGGTTTATGTATTGAAACTACCTGAGACATTCCTTAAGTTAACTGGTATCTCTGATGGAGTTGACATTCAGGATAGAAGCCTACAGAAGTGTTGCCAAGGAATCATGAATTCCAACACCCTTGCCTTATACTAGACCTGGCCTTGACTAGGGTGGAATCTTGCTTTTCTCCAATCCTAAACTGATGACACAGCTATTAGAATGCTATGGTGCACATATGTCTCCTCTCAAAATTGATGCTACCTTCAGAACCACTAAAATGGTATATACTCCACAGGCTGGGTTTTGACATCTAGGTCATTTGGGCAGATACTTTTAGTGTTGAAAATAAACTGTATAAAGAGTTAAAGCTTTCCATAAGGAGTATTAACTTACATGATCAGCACTTTCTGAGAAAATCACCTCAGGGCTGACTGACCTTAGCAATATACTTGCGGTATTTGCACATGACTGAATCATTCTTTTGTACTATTGCTAAATTAGAAATAAACACAAATTTACTTTCAGTACCATGCAAGGTAAGCAAGTTTCTGCCTTTGCCTCTCTCTCTCTTTTTCTCTCCATCTAGATACGTGTGTGTGTGCACACACGTGAATGCACTTGCTTATATACATTTTATGTAAATGGTACACGTGTGTATACACACTCTATGGATTAGAAGTCATTTTTCTTTTCTATGGATCTGTTTGGGTTTTCTCTCTGTCCATCCATCCATCCTAAGTCACAATCACTATCCAGTGTTGAATGAAGTAAACTGTAGACACACACCTTAAGCTTTCAATTAGAAAGAACACAGAAGTATCCTGCTGATAGCTTGTGCAGTGATAATTACTGAGACCTTTCTTAATTCAAGTCAAATTATCTATCTTCTGTTATCAGTTAGACTTTAACCCTTAATGGACATCTGCTATGAATAAAATGTGTGGCAACATATAGGCAGAAAGAGAATCAGCTTTGGATCCATAAGGACATCCCTAATATTGAATAAGTTATATAATCAATTGAATCCATCATTTCTTCATCCATTCATTAGGGCTGGTTATATATTCCCTTCGAAAGTTCAGGTGCAAGTTTTCTCTAAGCCTCCTACCAGAACGTTTAGCCCAAGATAACTGCTCTATACAGGCTGATTTTCTTCCATGTGTCTAGTCCCCATATTATGTTCAAACTTGCCTTGTATATTCTGTCCCTGATCGAGCCATTCTCTGGTTACATGCTACGCTCTGAATGCTTAATCTCTGCTGAGGATATCAACATTTATATGTACCCTGAGCAGCCTTTAGCATTGGGTTGCATCTACCGTGAATCAGCCAACTATATACTAAAAATTCACATCAGAAAAGCCCTATCTTGGATGTGTTGTATTTTAATGAAAAATTTGGTTCTAAGACTGAACTGAGAGATCGCTGAGACCAAGAGCAATATAAACACAATTCCTACATCACTGGAGATGTTACCTCCTTTTCCAAGATGATGGTACCTGATATATAAGATATTTGTGGGGACAAAATGTTTTACCACCATGTGAAGCACACAGAGTGCAAACCCTAACCTTACTTACAGTAAACTGTAAATGATTTGAATAAGGAAAGGACTTTTATTTTAAATCCCAGAATTAAGGCTTTGTTTAAAAAATTAAGTTAAAATTTTAAAAATAGGGTCTCTGAAACAGGCACTAAACCAGATAATCTGATCTAATTTTTCTATTTTCTGAGCTTCTGAAGCCCTCTTGATTTTTCCCAGCTAGCATTGTTATTTGCATAATATATAAAAAAGGTAGTTATGAGACCTTGATGTTGCTTTTTCCTATGCAATTTTATATACTTGGTACATGCTTTCAATGTTACCATTCAATAATGTATGTCATGGAGTGTACAAAGTACCTGCAAGACTATTAATTGCCTAACAAATATTTATCAGTTACATGGATAATGCACAAGAAGTAGGATAAGAAACTAGAAATTAATTACGGTTGCAGTATAGTGTTCTACACTTACTGTAATCTGAACCCAGGAAGATGCTTTATGGTTTTCCTTTATCTCTCTGAGTTTCTTAAAATTCAGTCCACGATCTCTCCTTTCTCTATACACTTAGATGACTGCTTTAACCACATTCACGGCTTCAAGGATGCAAGTTCAAAAAGTCTGTGTCATTCACTGTATTTCAAGTGGTCTCTTTAAGAATCACTAAGGTGTTAATGAATCATATATTTCAGATCAATTTCCCAGGTTCCAACCCCCAAATTCCACTGCCTGCAGGACATGTTCCCTTGGCTATGCCATAGGCATCCTGATCTCATTTTGTCCAAAACATAAATCATCACTTTTTTTAACTTGAACCCAATATGTTTCCCATCTAATTTAATGACACTGTCATTCATCCTGTTGCCCAAGGCAGTTTCTTGGGAATCATTCTATATTTTCCTCTCTCCTTCTCAAACCTAAGTCTCCTCTCTCTGACTCTCTCCAATTCAACTGAAACTATCTTATGGCCAAATGACCTCTAGTGCAAATTATGATAATAACATGCTGCTGGTCTTCAGGCCTTCAGTCTGTTCACTGCCCTGTCAATCCTATACAATTTTGTCAAGGCTTTTCTATAAAACACAAATATGATTCTGCCACTGCCCTACTTAATCTGCTTCTCTTCCCATTCTCTACAGGCTAAAAATTAATTTTTAGAAAAGTTTATAAGTGCCCCATGATTCAGTATTAGTCTGCATGTTTTGTTTCATATGGTAACAACAAAAGTGCCTCATGCAGTCTAAACTTTGTGAATCATGCTCAATGAGATGTATCTCATCAAACCTTCTACTCTTTACTGAGGTTTTTCTTTTGGCCCATGTTTTTTTGTTTTTTTTTTTTTTTGTTTTTGCTTTTGGTTTTTTTTGGTGCCTCTGGTTCCTCTTTGAAAAATCTGATCAAGGGTCTCTTATCTTGTGAATCCTTAAATGGCTGAGGCAATGCTTGTAGTTCTGTTATAGTTCTGCCATAACTGCTAGAGCGTAATTCTAAACTAAATAACATACATAATAATACATAATTGCATATTTACAAGACATTCCTTACATGTCTTCTGTGAATACCTGGAAAGCTGAGACAGTCTTTCCTTGGCATAGTATTTGATGCTTGACACAGCAGAGATTTGATAAATGTTGTCTCCATGTATTAATGACATTTATCTAACATGAAAATTGAGACTACAGAATAGCTTTTCGAAGTCAAATTGGGCATTACTTAGCAAGGCCACCCATGGATGATTTAATTCATTTGAGAATTTACCATACCTGATTTTACTATTTACTAACTAATTAGTGCCCTGACACAGAGAAGTTTCATGCTAACCTGGAAACTTAGGCTCAAAAGAAAACTCCACTTAAATGTTCTGTAGGACATTAACCAGTTTTGTTTTGAATACAGAAACTTTGAGAAATAAATCTCAGCCAACTGCACAATGATTCAGGTCACAGACTGGATGGATACACTGGGACAAAGTAACTATTCAGCTAATTAATTCAGCTACTTAACTGCTAATAGTTAATTCTTTAAATTTTCATGGCCAAGCAGCCCAATCACACTTATTTCCTGTTGCTCTCAAGACAACTGTTGATTTTCTGAACCATAAAATACATCAATCTCGAATTATAACACAGCTGTCCTGGGAATAAATGCCTCAAATGAATCAAATTCTACTCTTTGATAATGTCACAAATTAGTGAGATCTCTGCCAGTGTGATGATAAATAAGAATATATTAGTAGCATAATTATAGTATTTCTATCTACACTCCCCTCTACCTTCCAAGAATGTTTTATTCCCTACATAACATAAAATACAATGCTTCTTATAATTTGAAGTTCTTTAACATTCACTTGTTTTCTGCAAATGACTCTCTTGATATAAAAAAGTTTTGGGAAAATCTATTCACAAAAAACGTATAACAGTTAAAACTCTTTACATTAAAACAGGGCATATTTCATAATTTGGTGTTTATGACAACCAAATTCAATTTTTTAAATATGTTTAGTAAAGACAGAATTCATCTGATGACAAATTTGAGACTCTAAAGAGTAATTAACAAAGAACTATGCATAACATTCAGGATTAGAGTCTTATTTAGAGTCTCAATGGTATATTTCTAGCCATCTCTATCAACCTCACTATTCATATTATCATACTTACTCTGGTTAATATTAAACAATAATTTAATAAATTTTTAAGCAATACATCCTAAGAATAATATTTATCTTACAATTCTTGTTTTGCAAAGGTACAATTAAGACATGGAATAAATCATTTAAAATTTTAATGCTATGTATAAACAAGCAATAAATTGTATCTTCAGGGAAAAGTTAATTTTCTTTAAAATTTTAATAAACTCAATTAACTTTACATTTGCAAAATATATGAATAAATAAATAGGAATTGTTTATCTAAATTTATTTAGAGAGTTCTTATGTAGTTTACAAAATTCTCAAAATTATCACTGAGATTTTAGACCCAAAACTTGCTCAGAAAACCTCTAGACTGAGTTTAAGAAGGCATGAGAAGGAAACCAATTCATAGCTGTTACAAAACAACCAGACACAGACTGTAAATGGATCAATGAGGTGTCACAGTCACCCAGACCACATCCTGTCAAAAGGTCCTCACAAACTAGTAATGAAAGACAGCCTCTGTCACGAGTGGTCAGAGTTGTTATACACTTTTAATAGAGCAATTCTGAAATCACGATGTGCACAGAATCCTACTTGAAATGGCTTAAATGAGTTCACCTATCTCAGGCAAGGCTACAACTGAATTATGAAAAGTTTTCCACATACATTAATCCAGTATCTTTAAATGTTTCTGTTCTAATTTTGTCTGTTATCCTCATGAATCTTTTCTCCTCCAAAAATTATAGGTAAGAATGACAAAGAGCATTTTGGAAAGAACATCAATGTATTCAGCTATTCTGTACTTAATTCTCCTATTCTTACATTCCTTTTCCAACCTTAAGATTTCAAATTATTTGTACCAAATATACATTGATTTAAATCTTCCATGCAATAAAATTCACTCCTTCCTGTCTGGCTACAAATTCTTAAAGTGGATAACTTATTAGTATATTTTAAAAATACATCCTATAATATCTAAAGGTTAAGAATTTGATAGGTAGTGATAGTTTTCATGAGTAAAATAAAGGTTGCTGAAATTAATTCAAAATACATTCCTTGGGAAAGGAAATACAACAGGAAGAACATAATCTGGAAAATGTTCAAATTAGAAAATACAGTAAAACTTGGATTAGAAATTGGTAAAATTTAGAGAAACTAGAGCTAAGGAGAATGCAACATTTGTTTGAAAACAGAAGTAGATGACAAACATGCTAAAGGTAAAGTACAAATTTGAATGACCCAAATGGCACGTGTTAACATATACCACCATGTGCTACCCAGGATACAGTTCTGCCTGTAAGAACCCCTCTCAGGTGCGGACACACACCATCCCCACAAAATTCATATTGTTCTCGTTGAGAGAACTGAGAGAATTTTCATATTCTTTAAAATTGCATATATATGTCTAGGTTGAATGATATTTTAAAAAATCACTCGTTACCACTGATGTGTAATACTGACAGTTCATAACTGACAGCAAAAAGGCCAGTATTTAAATGAGAGAGGGAGATAAGCCTTGATTGAGAGAGAGAAGAGGATTTGCATATTTTCTCCCATGATTTTCAGGTGTTCAACTCATTTTTGCTCTAAGGGCTCCTATTCCAGGTACTATATACATATATATATATATATATATATATATATATACATATACACACACACATATACACACACACATATATGTATATACATGTATGATCAAAATACAGTAATTATCTATTCATTTCACAAATAACCATGTACCTAAAGATGAGACAGATGAAGACATCTTCCCTATATCATAAACTATATAACTTCCAACTGGCTAAAATCATTTTCTACATTTATGTTCATCTAATCTCTGAGAGTTGGTGCATAGAAGCAAGCTTAGCTGCAGCAGTAATTATTTTAGTTCATTTACACACGGATACTATCTTACCTTCTCTCTCATCCCATCCCCTAAGTATAGTTATATTTATGATCACATATGTAAGTGTCTGGAAAAAGAAAAAATAATTAGCGAGAAAGAATTCTTCTTAGATATTTATAATATTGATAACACCTAAACTATTTGCTCTTTATAGATATAAAATAAGTTTAAGCATTTTTCCTTGAAATCTGATTTTTGTATTGCAATTGTAAATGAAGAGTAACATACAATTATGCACATATTTCCTGGGCTGACTTTCTAAATGCAGGGAATGCAGAAAATAATTGACATCTTTAAGAAAGGAGGAAATGGGAGTTCCCGTCATGGCGCAGTGGTTAATGAATCCGACTAGGAACCATGAGGTTGCGGGTTCCGTCCCTGCCCTTGCTCAGTGGGTTAACGATCCGGCGTTGCCGTGAGCTGTGGTGTAGGTTGCAGATGCGGCTCGGATCCCGCGTTGCTGTGGCTCTGGCATAGGCCGGTGGCTACAGCTCCGATTGGACCTCTAGCCAGGGAACCTCCACATGCCGCGGGAGCGGCCCAAGAAATGGCAAAAAAGATGAAAAAAAAAAAAAAGAAAGGAGGAAATGAACACCTATTTTTTAAATCCCCACTTCTGGCACCAGAAAAATATTACTCATCATTTTCCTTATGAATATATTTTATATTTTGAAATAACTGGTAAATTGTCTGGCATGTGTTAATTGCTCAGTAATGGCTAGAAAAGCCTCCATCTGAATCAGCTTATTCTGCAAAAATTTCTGGGATATCACAAAAAGGTATCCATCTGCCTATTCCGGTAGCCATCTGCAAATTAAGTGATACTCAAGGTATTTTACAATAGATAGTAAGTACAAAGAGACAAATAATACAGCCCATTTTGTCTGTACACTGAAATAGGCTCCTGGACATATTCTGTGAAACCAAGTGTCAGCAAGGATTTCCTGTGGGCCTTTAGAAGGAGGCAGATTAATGAGGTGAGAGAACTGTGGGATTTGCAGCAGTATAATTTTTCAACATGCTTAAGAATAAGTTTTAATATTTTAACAAATGGCATTGCTGTATTGGTTCACAGTGACTCACTGGTTCACATGAGCCTTAGTATGAGACCACCCTTATCTATCCAGATTTAGCTTATTTTTAAAACAAAAAATACACTAATTTTTATCTTTGTTAACTAAAGTATATAATAATTATATCTAAGAAAGCTTCAGCTAAAAAAACATAATTTGCTGTCAGAATCTGAGTTCTATTCATCATCTCTTATCTTAGTAACTCCCTAACCTTAGGAGAGTCATTTAATCTTATTATACTTCAATTTTATCACCTGATTTATAGGTATAAAATAATATCTCCTATATGAGGTTGAAAAGACATTATGATTGAATAAAATATGATTAAATAATAAAACTTTACATTGTACTGTAAAGCAAAATGGTCATAAATTAGCTAAAATTTATTCAGTGCCTACTGTATGTGAGGTACTGGTCTTCTCTTGCCCAAAACTCTTTGAAATAATACTTTTAAAAATTACCATTTAATAAATAAATAAAACAAAACAAGCAAGTTTCTCAACAATGCACAGCTAGTAAGTGGAGGAGCTAGTGCTGACTTCAGGCTGTCTGGCTCAACACTTTAAATCAGTCATTTTCTTCATATTATGCAAATAATCAATATGCATATATAAGATTTTATATAAATAGAACAGACTGACAAAATTAAATTTAAGAAAATTGTTATTTGGATTGGAAAATAAATACATCTGTTCTGTTGATTATGTTTAAAACTAATAATTGATAGCATTAGATAGAAAACCAGTAACTATGCAGAAGATTTGAGCAATTCTATCAACCAACTTAACCTAATAAACATTTACAGAAAACTTCGCCCAAATAGATATGAATACACATATTTTTCAAGTGCACACAAGGTTTTAGTTTTCTTCTCTTTTTAGGGCCACACCTACAGCATATGGAAGTTCCCCCATGCTAGGGGTCAAATTGGAGCTGCAGCTACAGGCCTATGCCACAGCCACAGGAATGGAAGATCTGAGCCACATTTGTAACCCATCCTGCAGCTCATGGCAATGCCAGATCCTTAACCCATTAAGCAAGGCCAGTGATCAAACACACATCCTCCTTGATACTAGTCAGATTCTTACCCACTGAGCCACGATGGGAACTCCACACAAGATATCTCTGAGGCTTAGATATGGTTTGGTACATATCAATATAATTAAAAGATTTATGTCATACAATAGAATATACATATAAAATATAATATGTTGCATATATATTATATAATATAGGACATATAACATGCCATACAATATAATATATAATCAATACAATTAAAAGATTTGTGTCATACAAGGATATGTTCTTTGGCCACAATCAAAATAAAATTCAATAGCAGAAAGATAATTTGGAAACTAAGTAACATTCTAAATAGCTCAGCAGTTACAGAATAAAACCAAAAGGGAACTTTAAATTATTTTAAATCTACTAAAAAGGAAAATGCAACATAATAAATATTAAATAACTAACGGAAAAACAAATGCGCAGTCAGACAAGATTTAAACACTCCTCTCTCTACAATTACAAGAAAAACTATGAGTTCCTGTCATGGCTCAGCGGAAAAAAATCTGACCAGCATCCATGAGGATGCAGGTTTGATCTCTGGCCTCACTCAGTGGGATAAGGATCCAGCATTGCTGTGAGCTGTGGTGTAGGTAAGACTTGGCTCAGATCTGGCATTGCTGCGGCTGTGGTGTAGGTTGGCAGCTACAGCTCTGATGAGACTCCTAGCCTAGGAACCTCCACATGTGGTGGGTATGGCCCTAAAAAGACAATAAATAAATAAATAAATAAATAAGAACAACTAGTCCAAGTATGAGAAAAATAGAGAATTTGTAACAATATTGACTGTCTTAGCCAAGTTATTATATGTAGGACACTGTAACAAAAGCAGAATATTCTTACAAGCTGTACAAGGTACACTCACTAAGATAACAGGCTGGGCCATAAAAAACAGAAAAGACTTGGAGTGTGATATCTAATACAGAACAAATAAATTAATAAAAAATATAGTAAATTTTCAAATATTTGGAAACTATTTCATTGAAATAATGCATGGGTCCAAGAAGCAATCACAAGGGAGTAATTCATATATCAGCTAGTCCATTGGTTATTTACAGTTGCCAAGATATGGAAGCAACTAATTGTACATAAACAGATGAAAGGATAATGAAGATATGATACACACACACACACACACACACACACACACACACACACACACACACCCCAGAGGAATACTACTCAGTCATAAAAAGAATGAAATGCTGCCATTTGCAACAACATGAATGGACTTGGAGGGTATTATGCTAAGTGAAATAAGTCAGAGAAAGACAAATACTGTGTAATATCATTTGCATGTGGAATCTGAAACAGAAAAGAATCTAGTGAATATAACAAAAAAGAAACAGACTCACAGATATAGAGAACAAATTGCTAGATACCAGTGGGGAGATAGGAGACAGGGAGAGAAAGATAGAGGTAGAAGAATAAGATGTACAAGTGGCTATGTATAAAATAAATAAGCTACAAGAATATATAGCACAACATGGGGAATATACTCAATATTTTATAATAATGTAAGTGCAATATAGTCATTAAAAATTGTAAATCACTAAGTTGTACATTTGAAACATATAATTTTATACATCAACTATATCTTAGTTTAAAGAAAATAATAATGATATCTGATGGTGGGCAAAATACCTGCTCTCATTCAATGTATTGATGAGTATAAAACTGTATTTCAAGTTACCCACAACTGTGCTATGATTTGAAAATGCCATTTATTTCTATTACAACAATCACAGATACTGCTATATTGTTGCCTATATTAATGACTGAAGGAACTATTCAATTTCATTTCAAAAATAAGGATGCAATTTTTCCTGTCTTTGAATATTATCACCCCCCCCCAAAAAAAAAAAAAAAACTGCAGGGAAAGTCATCTTTAGGAGAATCAGAGAAGCCCTACCATAAAGGCACTTAGGGCTTCTTCTTGGCAATAGAAGAACATCGGAGAGTAGTATTCATAAAATTGATGACAGGATAGCATCTTCTCACACTCATGTCACATTGGAGTCTCTACAATGGTTCCTCAGAATGGTTACTAGTCATGATTCAAACACACACACTAAAGACTTCAACCACAGTGATAAGCTCCAGTCCACCCAGGATGCTGAATTGTTGCCAAGGCTGTAATTGCCATAAAATAGTTGAATCCTGGTCAGGACAAATCATGGCACTTTCAAAGACAGAAGGACTATCTCTACCCCTCATTGTAATTTATCCCAACACTGCCCTGATACTCCTAGAACTCTTGGTGCTTCTCCAACAAACCTTCACTGCTGACAGCCCTAAGCTCCTCGTTATCTTTCAACTTGTTTATTAATTGCCTATTCACAGTGCAATCATAATTAAGAGCTAGAAGAGATGCCTAATGAAGTTTTTGGGTTTCCAGACTTATTCTACCCTGCCCATATTAAGTATTTAATACTCTAACTTCTCCTAATGATAAAGATGAGGTACTCCATTTCTTGCCTACTTCCTTTTTTTTTAATTAGAGTTGATTTATAATGCTGTGCCAATTTCTGCTGTACAGCAAAGTGACTCAGTCATACATATACATACATTCTTTTTCTAAATATTGTTCTCCATCATGGTCTAGCCCAGGAGACTAGATATATATTTCCTGTGCTATAAACTAGGACCTTGTTTATCCATTCTAAATGTAACAGTTTACATCTACTAACCCCAAACACCTAGTCCATCCCACTCCCTCCTGCCCCCACCCTGGAAATCACAAATCTGTTCTCTATGTCTGTGAGTTTGTTTCTGTGCTTAGACAGGTTCATTTGTGCCATATTATAGATTCCACAGAAAAGTGATATCATATGGTATTTGTCTTTCTCTAACTTATTTCACTTAGTATGATAATCTCTTGTTGTATCCATGTTGTTGTGAATGACATTATTTTGTTTGTTTTTATGGATGAGTAGTATTCCATTGTATTTTTGTGCCACATCTTTTTTTTTCCCAGTGTCTCATTAGCTTTATTTTTTTCTGTGTGTATACTTTTTTTTTTTTTTGCCATTTCTTGGGCTGCTCTCACAGCATTCTCACGGCATATGGAGGTTCCCAGGCCAGGGGTCAAATCAGAGCTGGCCACAGCAATGCGGGGTCCAAGCTGCATCTGTGACCTACACCACAGCTCACGGTAATGCCAGATCCTTAACCCAATGAGCAAGGCCAGGGATTGAACCCGCAACCTCATGGTTCCTAGTCGGATTCATCAACCACTGCACCAAGACGGGAACTCCCTATTTTTTTCTTAATTGTAATCAATTGTTATTTCCCCAATACACTATTTTTTTTCTACTGTACAGCATGGTGACCCAGTTATACATATATGTATACATTCTTTTTTGTCACAGAAATGGTATTGACCTCTTCTAGAAAGATTCCACATCAGGCATAGAAAAACGGTTAAACATATAAGTCCGTTGTGTGTACCATCTTCTGCCATGAACTGTTTTATTCAGAGGCTAAACTATAAAAACAAATGGTGATAAGACAGGGACAGCCAACTCATCATCCTTTAAGCCTTTGAAAGTGGCAGTAATCTCTGGCTTTTTACTCAATATATGGCACTGCTTCTGATTTATAATCTTGGGTAGATGTGGAAGTTTCAAGAAGCCTTATTTCAATATTCAAGGAAATAACTGAAGCCATTCCAGGTGCTAAGTATATCCATTTTAAATACAAGCTTGAGGACTAGTACATGGCTACCTTAGATACATTGTAACTACTGAAAGGCACACACTGGCTACACTTTCACTTACTATCTGAATTTTATCTACCTCTATGTAAATGGCACTTTCTGGTATCAATGTTACCTTGGACAAAATGTTTAAAACCTCTTATAAAATCTGAGTATTTCTTTCCTGTGTACTCAGGAAAATGGCCATACTTCCCTTTGAAGAAGACCCTGAGAGATTACTATCACATGTGGTTGGATCATGTTA
The DNA here is from genome assembly GCF_016906955.1 of Phacochoerus africanus. Lineage (NCBI taxonomy): Eukaryota > Metazoa > Chordata > Mammalia > Artiodactyla > Suidae > Phacochoerus > Phacochoerus africanus. The sequence continues at coordinate 58,271,714 of NC_062556.1, read as the reverse complement.
TGATCCGTCAAGTGATATTAGCCTCTTCAATTAATTGCCTCTGGTGTGAGAAATGTCTCATATTTGGTAATGTGTGAGAGAGGGTTACTTTCCATTGGAGTAGTTGTTATCAACCTTATAATCATCCACTTTTTAAAATCAACTGTACCAGCTAATATTTTTGGCTCTGAATCCATAATTTCCCATGGAATCAGTGGTCCACTGTATCTTATTATAGTCTTCTCTATGTGTATGTCCTATGATTTCCATCTGATCAGAGGCTGTTAAAGAAATTACGTTTCTTTTGACTCCAGTGGTTAACTGCTGCCACCTAGCCTTCACTTTTCCAGAATTCTATCTCCTCTACTGACAGGGAGCCCAGGTTCATAACAGCATCTCTTAACATCTTCCTTGGTCTACTGAGCCTGACTTGAGCAAGAGGTGATTTGCTAAAGCTTCCAAGTTAATCTCTCTAGTTTGCTAACCTTATAATAAAGTTCCTTTAGATGTTTCCATGGAGGCATTCTGACATGCTCATTATGCCCTGAGTTGGAAATTAACTAACTTGATTGCTTAGCCTTCCTTAATTCAGGGCAACAAAGAAACTTAGCAAAAACCTACTAACTCCATAATCCCTTTAATTACTATTTTCTCATATCTATCCAATGCTAGCAAATTTTTTAAGCAAGAAGATCCCTGTTCAACTCTTCCAAACTACCTATAGGCAGTTCTAACAACATATTACAATGCTGCAGTATAGCAGCAGTAAGCAACACTCTACTTACTATGAACAATATGTAATCTAGCCAGAGAGGGATCCAACCCTAGAATCCCATCCTGACAGTGAGCTACCTAGAAGCACTTTTGGAACCAGGTTCGAGTTCCTCAGAAGCAAATGCTGAAACATGGATTTATGTGGAAATGCATAAGAAATGTTCCAGGAGTTGGGTGGCTTGTGGTAATATGAGAGCAAGTGATACTGAGAAGCTACAAAGCTCAAGCAAAGATGCAACAGCAAGTAAAGCTTCACAGGTGATAAGTTTGACTTAATTTTTCATTGGAATTTTGGAAACAATGTAGATTCTACATAGATCATGACGAAAGGAGCAAAGAAGCTAGAATATTTATTCCCCATAACCTATCAGTCAGAATTTAAGTGGTATCTGCTGGGAACATGAATTCCTTGTCACTTAAGGTTCTCAGTACTCCGGGGCACAGTAAGCTCTGGAAGGCTAGGACAGGTCTCTGAGAAAGATATGCAGGGGCTGGCTTTTGAGAGTGAAATCACACCAGAAGTCCAAATGCATGAAAATGGTAAAGGCATCAGAAGTGATCACAGATGGAACATTAATTTCATTTACAATTATATTTAAAGTTCTTTGGAAATTTCTGGATTTTTCAAAACTCCAGTAGTTTAATAAAACATAGCAATCTCTTAGCAGCTCAAACACTCATGATTGTTTTTAGTGCTTTGGGACAAAATTACTTTTATAAGGTTAGCACAGGGTTATATACTTGCAATTCCATATAACTTGTAATAATCTAATATTATTTTCCACTTGTGCCAATGTTACAAGTTATACAGTTTAAATAACCTTGATAAATCACTTAAAATATGATTTTCTCTCCAAACAGATATTAGATGTACATACATTTTTTCCCTTTTAAGAAGTCCTATATTTGTATCCATAACCAAAATAATGTAATAGAGTTTCTGATGGGTTAAAATTCAAAATGCATTTTATCAAATAGGGATAATTCTCACAATTCATAATGATTACTAAAAGAATATAATTCAACCTACATGGTTATATTAAAACACGGCATCCTTACCAGTACAATAATGGCTATGTCGGCTTCATTCATTTTTGTGTTTGTCATTGGGTTGAGGGTTGGGCATAGTTTTATACTGAAGGGAGTTGGGATAACAGAACTATCGCTTTTCCTCCTAGAGATTTCTTCAAGTAGCTCCCCAAAATAAATTTTAGAGTAATTTTAAAATATCAGTTTTCCATGATGTATATATTTACTATAATGTAATCTTCACTTTTGCCAAAAAGTTTTGTGGTATAAGGGTTGATATGACATTAGAAAATAGCGTGTTTTCACTCAGCATCCAGAGAAAATGTTAGTTTTCAATGAATATATCAACTAGGATTGAACACAATGTGATTGTCTTACAAACAAAATACTTGTCAAGAGGACAATGAAGAAGTGAAGTGGTTCATAGACTAAAACCAAAGAAGAGTAAAATTGTATTGGATTTATGTCATGAATAGATAGTTGCACTTGAGGAGGCAATTTACTACACAGTGACCCCCTTCCTGGTCCTCTGTCAAATTCAATTCCCCTCACTCAGATGACATGACTTATTTATAGTTTCTGTCTATACAAGCAAAGTGAAACGGACACTTGAGCATTTATCCAGTGATTTTAATCAATGCAGTTACTTTATGAATTCTCCATCTTTAAGAGAAGCAAATCATTTTTTATTACTTATCTTGAATGGTCACCATTCTTCCTCAAATTTTGACTCTCCAAATGTTTTCTTAGGCACTAATTTATTCATAGTAACTCTATGTTCTATACTAATCCATTCTATGAAAAAGAACTGAATAATTATATACACTACTTTTATTTTCAAAACCCAATTACTTTGCCTGCTATTAATTTTTTTTAGTCATTAATATTTTAGCAATATGCTAAAATAGGAATTATACAACTTGAGATGGCTAGTTCACTTTCCTCATCACATTTGGTAGTGGGAGTGGCTTTAACCTCTACAAGCACCATTTCTAGATGTAGGAAGAGCTAGTCATTTGTCGTCTTGGCAGATGTCTATGTTTGCTGGCCTAACAGGTACAATACTTTGCAATTTCATATTTTAATATGATTTCATATATGTTTGTTTACAACATAAGTTGACTTTGAGGAATTCCCATTGTGGCTCAGAGGGTTAAGAATCTGACTAGTATCATGGGAATTAGGGTTTGATCCCTATCCCTGCTCAATGGGTTGAGGATCTGGCATCACCATGAGCTGCGGTGTAGGTCACAGACGTGGCTCAGATCTGGCATGGCTGTGGCCAGCAGCTGCAGCTCTGATTTGACCCCTAGCCTGGGAAGGTCCATATACCATGAGTGTGGCCCTAAAAAAAAGACAAAAAACAATAATAATAATTTGACTTTGAAACCTAATATGCCATTTAATAAGATCTTTAATACCTGACATCTGCAAATAGAAAAGGGAAATGTCTGTGGAACACTGATATACTTTTAATATTTGCAAACAAAATTTGAAAGATGAAAATTCAATTTCTCTACTCTCATTGACTAAAAAAAAAAAAAAAAAGATTTTCCAAATGGATTCATAAAGCCATACAGGCCTCTGATGATACTGTATTTGACCCTAAGAATATGTTACTATCCCCTGAAGGATTAGTAATGCACATAAATAACAGATCTTGCTCATATGGGGCATGGGCCTTTAAGAAGGAAACAGACAAGTTGGTCACAGAAAAGGAAGAAGAAAAGGACATGTAGAAATCTTGATCAAAACTTAACTAAAAGCAATTTACACCAGCTAGAGACAAAGACAGTCACTGACAGAAGCCTAGTGATGACTTTTCAGTATGTTAAAAAATATCTGTTTCCCTGACAAGTTGGTTAGGAAATAACACAATAGTGTTTGGAGTAATCTTTACGGATAGATACATACCAAAGAGTCAAAGAATTGACTGCACATTTTCACCTTTACTAAAATTCCAGATTAGGCTCCACAATGAATTGATTTTCATATTAAAAGTGCTTAAGTGTTCACATTTCTACAAATTCCTCTCAGCTTTCAAACCATTACACTTCTATTAAAAGGTATATTTTAATATTATGAAACATCCCAAATATAATGACACATAATATTTATGTGAAGTTTACAACTAAGATGAAAATAAATATGCCTATGCTCAAATCAGGTTAAGAAAAAGAAATATGCCAAACCCTTGTAATCCCTGTGTGCACCTGTTTAATTTCAAACTCCTTATTCCTCCTAAGAGGTATCTTTATCCTGAATTCATGCTTGCTTTCCTTTTTTTAACCAAAGATTCAGTTATTTCTTTATATGAAAATCATACTATGTGTATTTTATGCAAATTGTCTTTATAGTCAACATTATATTTTAGATTTTAGGTTTGTGATGTTGATCAATTCAGGTCTTAGCTGTGGTTTAATCCTTTTCATGATTAAAGTAGTCTGATGTGTTAATACTGAACAATACATCTATCCATTCTCCCAATGATGAACATTTGCTGCCATTTTTAGGGTTTTTTTGTGTGTGTTATTTACAAACAAAGCTGCTATTAACAATATTATTCATGGCCTGGAGACAAATGAAAGTAGAATTGATGATCAAGAACCACATGTTTGAGAACCAACTCACTTTGTCTTGTATATATAACATGTCATATACAGATCAGCTGAAATGTATTTGGAAAAGAGAAGATAAAAGTCTGCAAGATAGAGCTATGAGAAAAACTAAGAGATTTTTTCTCAAAGAAGGAAGAGATGTCCACCGTTACAAAACTGTATCATTAAGAACTGAAGATATATTTCACAAGTGTTTTTTTTTAATGCACAGAAAAAAGTATTAGAATTGGAGAATGATCAGACAAGGGATAAGTCTTATAGGAGCTTTCTCAATTATTCTGATCCATCAACTACATGTTACATTGTCAAAGTCTGTGTCTATCAGACAAGAAGGGGCAGAGACAGAATTTCAAGGTTTTTGAATAGTAATCAAATATAGATTAAAAAGTAAGCAACGAGGTCTTACCTGTACAGTACAGGGAACTATATCCAATCTCTTGGGATAGAATATGATGGAAGATAGTATGAGAAAAAAGAATGTACATTTATGTATGACTGGGTTACTATACCATACAGGAGAAATTGAAAACACCGTAAATCACCTATACTCTAATAAAAATAAAATTAAAAATAAAGCATAAAAATAAGTAAGCAAGATCTGTATTAAAAAATAAATATAACTCACAGGGAAAAAACAAAAACAAAAATTAAACTGTTATTGTCATCACTGCCTATGTATGCTCAGAATATTCTTTACCTGATATCATTACTGTACTCTGAAAAAAATAAAGAAGAGGAAACTAGGCATGAATTCATATAAATTACACTCACCACTGAGAATATGCCAAGGAGGTGATTTCTTGTTGTCAGGAGGCATTTACTTTCAAGGTGAATTTTCATTCTCTTTACCGTGCTAAACATAAATCCATATGTAAATGCATTATGATGGTCTTCTAGAGGTGGAATTTGTCCAACAGTGCAGAATTTTATTTAGTTAATATTTGTTAAGTAAAGTGAGGAACTCATCTAGCCAAAATCTTAGGGATAATCTGTTAATTTCATGTTAACTACCAATCCCTATATTCTGAGAAGTTCAAAAAAAAAATAAACCTTAAGGAGAGTTCAAGTTTTCCCATAATTAAACTGGTTCCAATTAGTCTATCATTTGTCTTTCAAATTTATGAATGTGTATCAGTAGGGTTTGGTCAGAAAAACAAAACACTAAGTGAAAAAATACATTTTTTCCATGCATTTTTTCATTTAAATTATCCCTATATGATTTACTATATATAAAATATACAGATCTTGACTTTAAATAATTAGTAAAGTTCACTGAACAGTTTATGTTACATATGCAAGGCTATTGTCTTTGCATCCGGAGAGTTAGAGTCTCAAGTCTACAGGCATGCAGTCGAGAGGGAAAGATGACATAGAGTAGGCAAAACAAGGACAAACTAGAACCTATAAGTTCAAGCTATAACCCACACAGGACAGAATGCAACCCATTTCAGTATCTCATCATCTTCAACCCTACAACTTCAATGATCCTGCAGAAGTTTACACCTCTCATCACAGAACTAGACATGCACCTGGTCCAGCAGTCATAGGCACTAGAGGCAGCCCTGGAGAAAGATGAATAAGCTGCATAATTTAGACAAATTTTTGGGCAACAAGACAGTTTCATGTGTTGGTTTAACCACGACAGCTATGTTTTTGAGTTGCCAGTGTCAAGTACAGTATGAATAAACATACGCTTTTATTCTATTTGTATATGTTCTTCCTGAACTTACACAGCTGCATTACATCTACAAGATGTGCAAAGATCATGAAAAAAATGTATATTTGTTTTCTAAATTGAATCATTTTGACAAACTTTGAACAGTAATTATGTTAGCCTAAAGACAGTTTCACACTATGATTAGACAAAACCTTAGACTTATGCTATATTAATTTAGTAAATATTCATTAAGTATAATTTCTACATAAGGTGTAATACTGTCCTAACAGCCCCAAAGCTATCTTATTTTGAAGTTTTTCATATCATCTAGCATTCCAGACTGCTTCAATTGTGTAACCTGCCAAATTTCTTCCTAAGAAATAATTTTTGCTTATATCGAATTGGTTTTGAGTTAGAAAGTTATTGGAAAGTAATGAGACTTTCTTGTTCTGTGCCTGAATGTTGATGGATTGTATTTTTGTATGTCTTTGTTTGAATAGCAGGTTCTTGTAGATTTCCAATAAATAGCCTATATCACTTAGAAATCTCCTTGCCTTAAAGTAAGAACACTCTCGATTTTCTGTGGCTTTTACAAATTTGAGATTATTATTCACACATAACATTTGAGAGGCTGACTGGGGATTTTGAGTTGAAATGTAGAATGTGTACTTTTAAAATAATATTGTCTTTAAGTTACCTCTTCAAGCAGAACATCTGAATCCCAGAATACATCATTGATATTATGTGGGAGTTGCCTATATTTTATTTTTTGTTCTATATAATTAAAAGAAGCAACAGAGAAGCCTTGAAAATGGCTCAGGAAATTAGGTCTATTTGCCATAAACCATGTATCAGACAGTCCACCTCTGTTCCCCTCTTCCATTCCTCATATGCTATGAGACGTTGTGTTTGGTTGGTTTCTGTCTATTTTGAAGAGACTGTTTTCTTTTGCAGAATGCTGATGCAGCATATTTCACAGATGACAATCAATTAACAATGCAAGAGTTACAGTCAGATTAAGAACACAGTCTTAGAAAGAAGTACAGAAACGGATTTGTGATTGTTTGAGAATGAGGCCCTAAAGTCATGTATTCATTAGACTTACATGAAATGGACAATGTTCTGTGTCCCAATATTTACATCAGCGAACTCCCACATCAAACATATCTCCACTACTGCCATATTCCAATCCATTTCCACAGTGCATACAAAGCTTTCTAGATTATAATTCTGATTCTCTTACATCCTAATCAATATTGTTTCAAAAAGTAACTACCTCCCTTCTGAACAACATCCAAATATGTTTTCATCATTTATATTTGTTTTTCGGCCATAAATCATCAATAATGTTCATTAAGCTTGCAATATTAGGAGAAACTGAAGTAGGAAGTCTGAAACAAAGGTGAGAACAGCCACCAGAGAGGTTCAAAATCTAGGACAGTATTGGTAACTGAGAAAGTTTCATGAGGTAAAGAGTGTTCAGGGCACTGTAAAAAGTTAACCAATAGGGTAAACAAATAAACAATAGGGGGCCTATTTAAGGGAGTTAACTTTACATAGATATGTGATACTGCATATATATTTCATGATAAAATAACACCAGTCTCCTTTGGAAGATGTGTATTCAAAGATAAGTGTTTTGAATTGCAGATCTTGAATAGTTTTAAAGGAAGTAATTGGTATTGAACCCCTGTTGTCAAAAATATGGGAAACCAAGAAAATGTACATTAAAGCTAACATATTTTTTTCCCCTGAAAATTTGTAATTCAGTGTATATACTAAATAGATCAAGGGTATAACAGATAGGTCATGAAAATAATTTGAAGCTGCAATTTACAGCAAAAGAATAGTTAATGTTTATATAACTGATCTTTGTATTGGCTCAGAACCTGTCTAGCATTATAGTAACACAGGAGGCAAAAAAAAAAATCATAACTCTTAAATACATTATTTGTATCTGAAGCATAAAGTTGTTTTAAAAAGTGAATACATTTGGAATTTGAAAGGATTGTTAAAAAAAAAACAAAAAAAAACTGGAGTCCCTGTTGTGGCTCAGTGGGTTAAGGACCTGGCATTGCCACAAGCTATGGTATAGGTCATAGATGCAGATTGGATCTGGTGTAGGCCCCAGTTTAAGCTCCAATTCAACCCCCTGTCCTGGGCACTTCCATATGCCACAGGTATGGCCTTTAAAAACAAAAACAAAAACAAACAAACAAACCAAAAAAAACTTAATCACTGAACACATAATTTTAGCAAATAATTTCACTTCTTTAACCATATTTTGTAGTTTATGAAATTAAGGGTAACAATTTAAGTTCATTAATATTAGTCCCCTTCTTTTCCTATAATATAGAAAGAACATTTATACTTTACTCTTGTTTCTCACATAAGTAATGAGTTAAATATGAACTTATTTTTTTGTTAATTTTAGCAAGAAAAATTTAATGAAATATATTCATTCTATACCATTTTTAAAGAAATTCTGTTTCTTTGTTTACAAATACAACTCTTCCTGGCAATGAACAGTTGCAAATAAAACCATGATTAGAAACTAGAGTTTTAGAGGAGAATAGGTATTTCAGTAAATAGGCAGAGTTTTTCTCAGTCATGAGGAAGAGTTTGAACATTCTCCAGAGGGGTTTAAATGTGTATTAACCAGGAATATGATGTGAATTATAATTTAGAAATATTTCTCTATGTGCAATTTTGTAAACAGATTATGACAATTCTGAGGCAAGAGGCAAATTTAGCGGATGTGGCAAAATCCTGTAAAGAATTACAATGTCCAAAACTAAAAATTGGAAATAGAGATAAAAGGTATGGATAATAGTCCTGGAGACTGAATGGGAATGGAAAGTTGGGCAGAATAAAGAATTCTATGACAGTCCCAGAAAGTAAATTTTTAGGATGACAAGTAGCAGGGATTGTTCTACTGAAAATGAGAGGTAAGATCTGGAAACATTTCACAGCTTTGTTACTCAAAGTGTGGTTCATGGAACAGCAGCACAGGCTTCGCCTGGAAGCTTATTAGGGTTTTGGAGTTGGTGCTTCTATCCTAAAACCACAACATTTGAATGAGAATTTTCACAGGAGGAACTGACCTAGTGATTACTAGGTACAAGGATAAAATTGGGGGTAGACCCTCTCTCACAGTCCCTCGTCATTGAGAAGTTTGTTTCCTAACACTACAACTTGAGTTTCTACAGATGTAGAGATCCCGATTTCTGGAAATGGGACAGAATGCTTATACTACAGGACAAAGTGTGTAGTCCTGTAAAATTAAAGCTACCACAGCTAAGGCTCATTTTGGGCTCTTGTAATAGTAGACATGTGGGTCAAGAAAGGAATTATACCTTCTGTTAGTGTAATTACTATCAAGGCACAAGTGTTTCTGTCTCAAAATGTCATTTTTTTTAATCCATTAGACTCCTGGAGGGTATGCTTGAATGTGTAATTTCAGCCTGACAAAACATTGTAATCAGGGACTTAGATCACCCCAGAGATAAAGAACTAGACTACCTACTGAGGAAACATTAGAAAGAGTGACAAAGATAATAGATACTGACTACAGATTTGGGATCAACTTCATCAATCAATGAGGAATGCTGATTGACTCAAGAGACATTCTTTTACCATTTTAAGAAGTTATAAATACCCACTACCTCAAAGAACCAGTGATGGTACAGTATAAACTTTATGTGGTATACGTAACTAGACCAGAGTGATATGAAGATGGCCTGTAGCAGATCCTGAGTCTTACCTATCCAAATCCCAGCCTTTTCCATTTCCATACATGCAAGCCAAACATGCAGCATTTATGAATCTTTGCCTGAATATTTTCTTGACATTAATTCTATCTGCAGATAGGCTGAAAGTCCAGGAAAAATAATAAGTTCCCTACAAGGTAATGGATAAATATGCCTGCTCTCTGGCAGGTCTATCAATATAATTCAATCACATATTCTACCCTAAGAAACAGTCCACAGAATTTATCTCCAGTTGCTCATGGTAGTAAATTATCTGATAATGCACTCTTTTTGGCCTATTTTCCATTCTTATCTCATTTTCACACTCACCTACACTATGTTGAGATCCTCTGACCTATAAACTACTAGTGCCCAAAGCACTGTTTCAGGTGACTCCAAACTAAAATGGACACCATCAGCATACACTTATATTGGATTCGTGAACTTGGAAAACACTGCCAATGGAAACTTAGTAAAGCACAGATGTACAAAGATATTCGTAATAAAAAATAGCAACATTTGTGAAAGAGAAGAGGAAAAATGTCTACAATGGTTCTAAGACATGCAGTCAATAAAACAGTGGGAAGTCACTCTCGACTAGCTGAAAGGCAGCAAGGACGACAAGAAATGTCCACAGTGCCAAGAATTTCAGAAACGTGAAGTATTTTAATAACTAAAATCTGTCCATTCTTTTTAGCACACTGATAATATCTGTGGCCATGTACAGGCAGGGGTCAGATTCTAGCACATTTCAGAGGTTAATGGGAGGGAGACAGATGAGGTTAATAGGGGGAGGTTACAGAGAAAGGCAATGGGAAAGAATAAAACTTGACAAAGCGATTGTACGAGAGAAACTTGGAAGAGAAACTTTCTGTCTTTTTGAAGGCCGAAAACTAATGCTTTAAAAAAATATAAAGGGACACCAGAAGTATCAAGCCAAAGATCCTTGAGTGAGGGTGTAGTGTGATAAAGTAAGAAATATAATAAAAGAATGAGTTTAGGGCACGGGATGTAATGCTTGAAGCTAAACTAAAAAGGTGAGGTTAGGAATCACTTTGTTTTCCTACGTTTACATGTTTTTCAAATGAAAGCAATGTTTTTGACCTGTAATCATAAAAATCTAAATAAACCCCTTCAGAGCTCAGTAAAATAAAAGGTTCCCCTTCAAATACAGGGATTGGAGAAAAATAAATATTTAATGGGAAGATACATTTTTTGAACTGAATTTCAGGTATACACTATCAAAACAGCCTAAATTTATGAAATAAATAAAGATGTCCCACTTGATGAAAGCTTGGTAGGCCATCGCTTGAGACTGAGGTAACTGGCATTTGCCAAAATTACTTTAGACTCATCAGGTAGCATAGAGGAGTCAAGTAATTCTTGTAGGATTCTGGTGCTAAATACTACTACTTGATGATCTATATAGGAGGCTTACCAAATAATTGTCATTGTTTCATTTAAACTTGATTTTGACTTACTGATTCATTTTTAAATTATAAAATATGATCTGTGTACAAAAATGAAAGACTTATCAATATCGATTTCAATGCATTAGAATAATGTGAACATGTGTTTAACCACCATTGAAGAAAGAAACAGTCTATTTGCAGGAACCCAGAAACTACCTTCTTTCATTTTCTGATCAATATCCATTCCCTATCGCCCAAAGGTAACTTCTATCTTTACTTCTAACACTATAATTCAGAACTGCCTGATTTTGTACTTTAAGCAGGATAGGATTTCTTGTATCCAATATTAACTTTGTGAGGCTAACCCATACAATTCCATGAAGCTGTAGTGCATTACATGCAATTGAACTATAATATCCTTATAGTGTGAATACAGTGTAATATCAATCCATCCATTCTACTTCTGATGACTGTTTGAACTTTATCGATTTTGTACTGAAAACATTCTATTCCTTTGTGGTTAGAACTTATATTTTTCTTTGCCATTATATTTAGATCTATAGTCCATCCTGAATGAATTACGGATAATACTGCTTTGAATCTTCTCACACATGCACCTTGTTGCACAAGGAATTGCTAGGTAAGTTGCATATGCTCAACTTTAATAGACAATATCACCAGTGTTTGAGAGTTTCAGTCTCTCTCTATCCTACCTGCATATGAGTCCTGATGGTTATATTTTAGCCATTTTGGTTTTAGCTTTTATCCAATTTCCATATTCCCATTACCAGAAAAAAAGTCTTAGATTTAACATGCTATATCAAGTAAGTTAAAAAGGATCCCACACTCAGTAATAAATGTAAATCATATTTAGTCACCAAGGTTGACCATAGCTAGATATGCTAACATATGGGAATTTTAGGATAGCAAAGATCCTATGATTGGTCTAACATAACCCTTTTAAACATAAAAATACTAACTGTTGGAGTTAGCCAGACTGGAGTTAGACCTGAAGAATTCAGGCAAATTATTTAACTTCTTTGAATTTTTCTTCTCATTTAAAACAAGACTAATAGGACTTACCTCAAGATATTGACCAAGAATTACATTAAATAATATAATAGTATGTAAGATCTTTGGACATTATATGTAGTTAGTTATTAACATATTCTTTATCTCTTTATTTTTCAAATGTTTAAACAGGATCAGAGATTTAAGTTGACCAAAGACATATTATCAAAAATGTTTAACAGATACCCTGGTGCTAAAAACAGGATGCTAATTCACTTCCCAGTATCCTTTAAATCTCTGTAGTTTCACCTTCACTGCATACAAAATGAACAAGGAGGAAAACTGTTGTACTTTACTCTGATGATATATGAATTAAGAACATATAACTAGACATAACTTTAAACCCCCATTTTTAAATGTAAAAGTCTGTAAAAAGATAAACTAGAAATACTAAGATTTTTATATTTTGTATAATCTTTTTTCTATTTATTCAAAAATGTTCATTAAATACTTAGTTTACTGTTTATTTATAATAGTTAAACTAGTTTTATACCTCAGGCCTAAGATTTCATTTACTATCTTTGAGAGATCTATTTTTATTGCTTATGAGACACCTCTATCTATATGCCTAGATTTTTTCTTCCTTCTAGCATGATCCCATTCATCCTCCTATATATATTTATTTATGTCTGACTTTATAACATGACGCAACAAAAGGGACGTATAAGAAAAGTGTGATTCAATGTCATTTCTACAGAGTTTTGAGAAAGCATTCTTATTCCTTCACATAACTGTGTTTTTTCCAAGCCTCTCTAAATAATTAACCCAGACACTGTAGGTTAGCCAGAGAGATGTTAACTCCAATGAGATGAGTTAACTTCTTCTGAACCCATGGATATTGTCAATAAGAACAACTAAGAGCTCATTTGGGCTGTGGAATATTCTAACGCCAGCACTAGTCCCTGCCATTTTAGTACCACTGTAAAAAAAGAGAGCAATTTCTTCTACAGAAAGATTTAATTTAGATGTAGTGTCCATCACTTAAATAGCCACTTTTTACATCTCCTGGCAGCCCCCACTACACATTCTAAAAAATTCTCTTTTGCTGTAGTGCTTACAAAATACATCTCATTAGTACTGTGCATCAAAGCTCAGTACCTTGACAACATTAAATATATGCAGCTTTGTATCCATGGTCTCATGATTCTTTGCTTCCAATAAAGAAAAGCAGCATTTTAATGCTATTGCTATTAATCATAATTTTCTGTTGATCCTTCTTTCTCAATCCCCCAATTGCTAGGAGTTTCACATGTTTTACATAACCCCAGGGCTGGGTAAAAATTACCTTGGCTGGAGATCCTATTGTAGTTCAGTGGTAATGAACCCGACTAATACTCATGAGGATGCGGGTTCAGCCCCTGGCATTACTCAGTGGGTTAAGGATCTGGCAGTGCCAAGAGCTGTAGTGAAGGCTGCACATGTGGCTGGGATGTGGTGCTGCTGTGGCTGTGGTGTAGACTGGCAGCTGTAGTTCCCATTCCACCCCTAGCCTAGGAACTTCCATGTGCCATGGGTGTGGCCCTAAAAATATTAAAAACAAAGAATTTACCTTGGCATGTATTTTTAAATTGAGCACTTGCAGTGATTTTATCCTACAGAACACTTAACTGAAATTATGTCACATTTTCTTTCTGATTTCTTCACATGATAATGTGAAGGACAGAAACAAAAATAAAAAAAAAAGAAAGAGGCTGTTGTTAAGATGCTCGGGACATTTTTTCCTCTGAAGGTCACATTACTAACACAAATTTAGGATAACCTGTATGCTTAATGAGAACAATTAAGCAGTCAATTTGCTATACTGTTACATCTGACCTTCGATGGATCAAGCTATCACCTAACACTTTTATTAGCTTTTGATTTTTTTTAATAATTCAGATTTTAAAGTGACAATAAGTCACACACTGTATCCTAATGATGGTATTAAAATTCAAACCACTGCTCATAAAAGAGTTTGTTTCTTCACCCTTTATAAGCCACATTTCTGTAGTTTTATCAGTTGGCAGTAGAGAATTATAAAGGTTCCCTCCGGCTTTTCTCAGCAGGTAAGTATGTTTCTTGAAAACTCAGTGGCACCAATTCCTTCTATGCCACTGGTTTACCTGGAGATACACACGTCCAGAGGCAGATGGATTCCATCTTGACTACTCTGGCTTCATCTTTGTTTTTCCATAAAGGTGTGACAACTACTTTTGAGCTTCATCTTTTACAGCCTCTCCAGAAAACACATTTGATTCAGATATTTGCTAAAAAGAAACTATATTTAGGTCCTAATATCAAGTCACTAAAAAATACTCCAACACTCCTTAGAGATAGTGAATGTATAAGGACTCACAAGTCTTCCTGAAAAGAGCTAAGCGATATGTCTGCAGTACAACGGCAGACACATTTCAAATCATTTCATGAACCAGAGACTGCAAAATACATTGAAAAATCTCTTTTAATTTACATGTCCCTAAAAGCCCGTGTCTCATCCAAATAGTATGTTTTATTATAAGTGGTATTTTAGCCTCATTTCAAACCTGATACTTTTGGACTGAGAGACCTACACATTGGTTTTCAGTTTTCATTCAGAGATTAAATTGCCACCCACATTTAAGAAGATGTTTCTCGATTAAGACAGCAGAGTAGAAGGACTGGAGCTCAATTTCTTGCCTAAAAACAACAAAATTCACAACTAAAGACTGAGTAATCTCCACCCAAATGGACTGGGAACCTTAAAAAAGATACCCTACTCCAGAAGAAAAAGAGGAGGCCACATAAAGAAGTAGGAGGGGTGATTTTGCAATATAAACAACCCCATACCTCCTGGGTGGAAAGCTCCACAGACCGAAAACTAACTGGTTCACAGAGAGAGATTCACCTACTGGAGTGAGAGTTCTGAGCCCCACATCAAACCCTCACGTGCAGGGATCTGACACTGGTAGAAAGAGTCCCTGGAGCATCTGGCATTAAAGGCCAGTGGGGCTTGTGCACAGAGCTCCATGGGACTGGGGGAAACAGAGACCCCATTCTTAAAAGGTGCACATGGACTTTCACATGCACTGGGTCCCAGGGCAGAGTGAGGTCTCCACAGGAATCTGCAATCCTGACTGCAGTTCTTGGAGGACATCCTGGGAAAAG
Organism: Phacochoerus africanus; assembly: GCF_016906955.1. Taxonomy (NCBI): domain Eukaryota; kingdom Metazoa; phylum Chordata; class Mammalia; order Artiodactyla; family Suidae; genus Phacochoerus; species Phacochoerus africanus. The sequence goes on along the minus strand of NC_062556.1, from coordinate 58,256,302 downwards.
AGGGGTGAATGTGGCTTGTTGTGAGGGAAGGACATTGAAGGCAAAGCTCTTGGGAATATTCAGCAGCAGTGCCTTTCTGTGGAGGTGGCCATTTTGGGAAAATCTGGCCCCATCATCAGTCAACAGTCAGCGCTGAGAAGCTCCAGGGCAAACAACAATCCAGGTGGGATCACAAAACCCTGCCCCTCAGTAAACAGGCTCCCTAAAAACCCCCAGGCACACAGCCACCTCTAATCCCATCCAGAGACTAAGCCCCACTCACCAGAGGGATTAGAATCGGCTCCACCTACCAGTGGGCAGGCATCAGCCCCTCCCATCAGGAAGCCTATAGTAAGCCCCCATACACACTTCAGCCATAGGGGGGCAGACATCAGAAGTAAGAGAGGCTATAACACTATTATCTATAAAAAAACCTATAAAAATGAAAAGACAGAGAACTATAACTCAGATGAGGGAGAAAGGAAAAACCCCAGAAAAACAGCTAAGCGATGAGGAGACTCTCAGCCTCCAGGAAAAAGACTTTAGAGTGTTGATGCTGAAGATGATGCAAGACATTGGAAATAAACTGGAGGCAAAGATGGATAACTTACAGGAAACACTGACCAAAGAGATACAAGATATAAAACTTAAATAAGAAGAGATGCAAAATACAATAACTGAAATAAGAAAATCCCTAGAAGCAGCTAACAGCAGAATACAGGAGGCAGAAGAACAAATAAGCGAGGTGAAGGACAGATTAGTGGAAATTACGGACACAGAACAGAAAAGAGAAAAAAGATTGAAAACAAATGAGGAGAGTCTCAGAGAATTCCGGGACAATGTTAAACACACCAACATCCATATTACAGGGGTTCCAGAAAGAGAAGAGAGACAGAAGGGGACGGAAAAAATATTCCAAGAGACAATAGCTGAAAACTTCCCTAACAGGGGAAAGGAACCACTCACTCAAATCCAGGAAGCACAACGAGTACCATATAAAATAAACCCAAGGAGGAATACACTGAGACACATCTTAATCAAACTGACCAAAATTAAAGACAAAGAGAAAATCTTGAAAGCAGCTAGGGAAAAGAAACAAGTAACATACAAGGGAACCCCAATAAGGTTATCAGCAGATTTTTTAGCAGAAACTCTGCAGGCCAGAAGGGAGTGGCATGATATGCTTAACCTGATGAGAGGAAAAAACCTCCAATCACGATTACTCTACCCAGCAAGGCTCTCATTCCAATTTGAAGGAGAAATCAAAACCTTCACAGATAAGCAAAAGCTGAGAGAATTCAGCAACACTAAACCAGCCTTACAACAAATACTAAAGGAACTTCTATAGGCAGAAAAGAAAAGACAGCAACAGGAAACAAAAATTCCACAAATGACAAGGCTCACCAGTAAAGGTATATATACAGTAACAATACGAAATCATCCATGTACAATTATACCACCAAAATCAAAAATCATGAGAAGAGGTGGGTACAAATGCAGGACACTGGAGATGCACTTTCAATTAAGAGAACAACAGCTTCAAACAATCTCATATACATATAGGCTCATATCAAAACTTCAGAATAACTGCAAACCAAAAATCTACAGTTGATACACAAACAAGGAATCTCTGGAAAAGAAATATATCTCATAGTAAATAAGTGCATAATCCATCACGAAGGGGGTCATTTGATATCATTCTTGGAATGAAGTCTTCTTAGATCTGATTCTGATTTCCTCTCCATCAAAGAATTTATGATAATTATAAGTAAACAATGCAACTGTACAATTAAATAATACAGTTCCACAACTATATTATTAATAACCATTGCTCTCCATGGTACATTGTAAGGTCTATAATGTCTTGTTTATCACATCACCTAGAATGGTGTAATGCCTATATTGAAGAATCAATAAGATGTAACAAATTGTGAGGACATGTTTATATAGTTACCCTGTTTTTAAACCAATTTATGCATTTTATATTTTACTTATTTTCAGAGGGTGTATTATTTTTGTTATTCTTACCAGTTGTTATTCTTTTTATTATGCTATATAAAATATTTAATGGTATATAAGGCTTTCTTTATAAATTTTAGTTGAATGATATACACAATTTTAATATAATACTACTTTTTAAAGAAAAATTGAAATTTAATATATAATACTAAATAGTAAAGATGAAAGCCATACAAAATGGGATAAAGTATAGAATAAATTTCCTATTTGTCTCAGCATATTTTCCATTCCACTTCTCCAGAGGGAGTCATTTAATCTGTTTCTTAAGATCCATGATATAATAATCTGTGTGAATGTAATTGTGTTTAAATGTATGTATTTTATTCTGTAAAAAAAAAAATTAAAAAAAATGCTATTTCTCTTTTCAAGGTCCAAGAACATAGATAATCCTCTAAGAAGGCACAATATCATCTCTTCCATAGTCATACTGCTCTAAGTATCTCACATATTTAAGAAGAAATCAGATTATACTAATAAAAACATTGTCTCTACTTATGAATTATATATTTCTGAATATCCTCTCTTTCTAAAATGCCATAACAATTACATATAAGGACTGAGTGCATTTGTTTATACATTTTCATGTATGTGAATCTTCTCAATGAATAAACAGGCTCACTTTGATAAATTATTTTCCCTCTAATCCTCATTCCATATTTCTTGTTAAATTATTTATTTAAAAGAGCACTATAATACATATTAATAGAAAACAATACAAATATAATTGGAAAGATGTGTATCTGTTAGAAGGCATATTCAGCATGATCGGCATAAATTTTACATGAATTACTTAACTCCTCTATAGCGTTGATTTTTCTAGAATAATTCAGGCAAATAACAATTCCTCAAGGATCCTCTAAGAAGCTGTACAGTTTTCTATTTTGTTAACTACACAGTACTTCTGATGTTTTCAGTTTCAGGCTCTTTTACTTGCTACAATTCTTCAGACACAACTCCCTCCTTTATCGTTCATTGTGGCAGCTGGAGTTCCAATGGAGGAAGGGAATCATATGTATGTAGTATATCGCTGTATGTATACACATACATACACACTTATGTCATTGTCCAAAATTCGGTAACATGGCCATACCAACTATAAATGAGGCTGGAAAAGGCTGTATTTTCTCTGAATGAGTACCATCAATGAAGATAAAGTAGGAGGGGATCAGATTGTGAGTAGGCAACCAAAAATGATTTTCCACGCAAGTGGATTAGAACAATGAATCTCTAAGTTTAGAATTCTCTTTCTGCAGTTAATTTTCCCTCTATTTCACAATTATTTATTTTCTCTGTAAATTCAAATTCTATAATTCATTTATACATATTTTTCATATCATAACAGTTGAGGTAAATATCAAAGTAAGGATATCTAATAAAAGCAGGCAGCTAAAAATAGCAGTATTATTTCTATTATTTATTGCTTATACAGTAATATACTAATATTTGTACCCAATCATATAAGGTATTATGTATGAGAAGTATGAAAATGTGTTAATACGTTTAAAGCAAATTTCTCTTAATAAAAGTACAAAAACTACTTTAATAAAATAGTTCGGAATAAAATTTCAAATTATTTGCGATTAGCATAACTTAACATGCCTTTATCACCTTATGTTTAAAACTAGAGGCCACAGAAGTAGTAAAAATATATTACAAGAACACAAAAGCATAGAATCAATCATATCTAACAGAATATATTTGCATATACTTTAAGGTCTTTATGTGACCTTATGTTTGGATTATTTATAAATGATCAAAAAATATATCGTGTTGGAGTTCCCGTCGTGGCGCAGTGGTTAACGAATCTGACTAGGAACCATGAGGTTTCGGGTTCGGTCCCTGCCCTTGCTCAGTGGGTTAACGATCCGGCGTTGCCATGAGCTGCGGTGTGGGTTGCAGACGCGGCTCGGATCCCTCGTTGCTGTGGCTCTGGCGTAGGCCGGTGGCTACAGCTCCGATTCAACCCCTAGCCTGGGAACCTTCATATGCTGCGGGAGCAGCCCAAGAAATAGCAACAACAACAACAAAAAAGACAAAAAAAAATATCGTGTTCAACTTAGTACCTGATGCGGTTGGACCTTCTATATATTAGACTTTAATAACCAACAATGAAAGTAACATTAAGTGTTGATAGTGAAGACTATTTTCACATCTCTCTAATGTTCCCTACTTCGCATGTACATTCGATATTAAATATAAAAAAATTTTTCCCTGAGGAAAAATTTTAATGTATACTATTTTTTTTTCTTAAGACTCCAGTTATCTTTTAAGAGCCAGTGATATTTTCATGGGTGGGCAGATTTTATTTTTCATTTTGATGCTTTCCCAATATTTGAGATTTTTTTCCCAAATCAACTATCTTCCTCTAATCCAGTTATAAACATAATATACTGCTATTTTCTTTAGAGACTTGATTCAAAATATATTCTTAGCTTTACCACAGAGAAAAAAAATATTTTGTCATACCACTATAACTCTTCATACTAAAAATTAATAGGGCATAAAATTTGAACTTTAAGGTTATGAAAGTATAACCCAACTTGACATGTATTCTCTCTAAATAGCTTTCATCTTCAATTAGGACGAAAAAATTATTGTCTTAAGTGGTCAATTTAAAAAACTTAAAATTTTAGTGTAATTTAATACAAATTTAACAATAGGGTTAACAAATTAAGTGAAGCTTATTATTGGCAAAGTTCATCTTAGAGGAAAATTAGAAAGTCTTGGAAAATCCTAAAGTACATCTAATTAAGCCTACATCATTTGAAAGATTAATCTTACTACAAATCTATCTGGTATAATGAGAACTAGAATGGGTGTTTTAATAATACTGAGAAACCTAAAAGCAGCTCAAAAAAAAAAAAAAAAGGCAAGAATGGTCTTAAACTACTATAGACCTCTGGCTATAATAAATACCTTATAGCAGGCCAATTCTGCCTGAAAGAAAAACAAAAGTTCAATTTTTAAAAAATCATTTGATGTCATTAGGGAAATGCAAATTTAAAATATTAAGATCCCTCTCTATCTATTACAATGACTAAATCCAAAACATCAAATGCTGGCAATGACGTGGAGCACAAGGTACTCTTCTTCACTGCTGGTAGAAATGCAAAATGGTACAGGTACTCTGGAAGACAGTTTGGCTTTATTTCACAAAACTCATCATATTCTTACTTTATGGTCCAGTAATCATCATACTTGATATTTACCCAAAGCAGCTAGAAACTCCCATCCACACAAAACCTGCACGCAAATGTTTATATAAGCTTAATTCATGATTGCCAGAACTTGGAGGTAATCAAGATTGCTTTCAGTAAATGAATGGAAAAATTCTGTGGTATATACATACAGTGGAATATTTTTCAGTAATGAAATGAGCTATCAAACCAAAAAAAACAAAAACAAACAAACAAAAAATCCCACAAAGAAACCTTAAATGCACACTGAAAGGTGAAAGAAGTCAGTGTGAAAAGGTTACATATAAGTGATTCCAAGTATGTAGCATTCTGTAAAAGAATGTATAAAGGTATAAAGATAGTAAAATGGTTGGTGGTTGACAGACGTTGAAGAAAGGGAGAGTGGAGCAGTGGATTTTTAGGACAGTAAAATTATTCTGTATGATGCTATAATGTGGACACTGGTAATTACATATTTGTCAAAACCCACTGAATGTAAAACAAAAGGTGACCCCCCAATGTAAAGTATGGACTTTAATAATGTATGCATGTTGGTCTATTAATTGTTACAAAATATACTAATGTAAAATATTAATTATAGTGGATATTGTGGGAGGTTGGGGGGTTTATGAAAACTCTGTGAACGTTTTTGCTGAATTCTGTAAACCTAAAACTGCTTAAAATTACCGATTAATTTAAAAAGCAAGAATACTCTCCAAACAGCCAATATTAAATTCATTTCATGGAACCACTAGGAACAACAGCCATTTTGAAGAACAAAGCAGCACTTAAAACACAAATGTAGTTTATAAATCAATGCTTGACAAAATGCTGCAAGCAAATTTGTTTTGTCATTCTTTAATTTCAAATCTGTGTTCTTTTGGGCAGTGAATGTATTTTATTTCCTCATGGTTTGCTAAGCCTTGTGTATTAGTGTTTTAAAGAGAAAAAGAATCAATAGAATTTGGGTATAGATATAACAGATACATGAGGAGACTTATTACAGGAATTGGCTCACTTGATGTTGGAGTCCAAGAAGTCCCATGATCTGTTGTCTGACATTTGGAGAAAGAGGAAAGTCAATGGTATAATTCAGCCCAAGATCAAAGACCTGAGAGGCAGGGAAGTCCAATGAGTAAGTCTGAGTCTAAACCCAATTACAGGCAGGTCAATATTGAAGTCCTGGTTTAAGCCCACAGACTCAAGAACGAGGAGCGCCAATGTAGTAAAAGAAGATATGCTAATTCAAACAAAAAGAGCAAATTTTCCCTCCTTCTGCCTTTTTTGCTTTATTCAGGCACTCAATGGATTGGATGATGCCACCTCCATCAGTAGGAATGGATCTTCTTTACTCAGTCTACCTATTCAAATGTTAACTTACTTCATAAACAGTCTCACAGACACACTCAGAAACAACGTTTTACCAGCTATCTGGGCATCCCTTAGCTTCCTCAAATGGAGACATAAAATGAACTATCACACACTGCATTCCACACAATTAACATACACGTTTTCTCCCTGGCTCTTGTAGCATTTTATGTTTCTGCTTCCTAAAACAGGAACAAAAGGAATACCCTTTTGAAAATTGGATATTTTAGAGGAAGTCGAAAGATTGAGCTTAAGTATCTCTACAAATGTTTCAATGCTAGCCCTATGTTTAAATTATTTTAAACCATCCCAGTGCTCTATTTTCTTATCTGGAGAGCACAGAGAGGCATACCATTTCTGTGATCAGTTATTTTAAAACATGTATTCAACAAATATGCCTTGTAGTCTCTGTAAACAGAAGTTGATTCTCTGAAGTTTAACATCAAGTGATGGAGACAAAGTTAATAAGTAGACAAAATAATAAAATTATAATTTTAGATAGTGATAAGCGCAATAAAGAAAATAAATGTACCATGAAATAAAAATTACTTCTTTATCAGATGTTCACGAAGGCCTACTTGCTTTTCTTTAGTTCTCCTAATTATTTCACTCTTGGCTGAGAATTTTTGCCTCTTTGTTACAATTACATAGACTCGAAATTATAAAAAGTGGATATTCTTTTTGTACTGCAAATATAACTTTGTATCACATACATATTTACAAGAGAAATAAACTGGGTAATGTTGGACAGAGATCCATATATTGCACATAAGCACACAAAATACATCCACAGAGCTTAAGATATAAAGCTAATTAAAGGAAAGGAAAGTTGCCTAAATTTGAATCACTCCTATTCAGATACTGTATAATAGGTACATACATAAATGTATATATATTTTTGTATATGGAATTATATTATTTAGATTATGGAATATACAGGTCAGGTCAATACTTTGTAACAGTGTTTTTAAGTGGGAAAACTCTCAAAATTATACCTTTTATTAATAAATATATATGTACACAAGAAACTAAATTATTAAAGAACAGGTTTAAATGCTGAAAAATTTAAGAATATACTTCTTTTTGAGATATGTGATGTCCAGAGCAACAAGGTAAATTTAGATTGCAGACATATAAGCACAAGGTAAATTTAAAATACAGACATATATATATTTGCACACATATACAAAAGCCAGATAGATACTCTATAATCACTTAATATGAACATGTACACAAAATGATTTAGTATACATAAAATTTACTTTTGAATTTATGATTCAAATACAACCATAAGGGAAATTATAGGTTTTTAAAAAGTGTTTCAAAATAATATTACTACTGATGTTTGATATTGGAAAGAAATTATGATGCTTCTTAGACTTAATTAGATAAAAGAAAAAAAGCACTATCTTTTAAGGTTTTGGAAACTCTTTACCACATATTTATACATTAAAAAATGTATAAAAAATGTGTGAGATATAAAAATATAAAAAAAAGACATTTGTTAAGATTTATACATAAATACAAACAAACTACTTGCTGCTCATGTGGTAAATCTGGCTCTCAGCAATTTTTGCAAATCAAGTTTTATTTGAACAGTTCATAGCCATTGTTATCATACTGTGTATGTTGCTTTTACGCTACAATAGCAGATTTGAAAAGCCGTGATAGATACCATGGGCCCTAACATCCAAATATTTATAGTCTGGAAATCTACAATAATAGCTCTCCAACTCTTGGATTATACCTTAATAAACTGGGTCATATTAAAGTAATTCTAAAGTATTCATACTTTATTCATATGGAGAAAACTCTGAATATGTGTAGGTTTGTAATTACACTCCATTTTTATTACATGATTGTGCTACAGCAGTTCACAACTATTTGCATTTTCTGCAGACCTATTGTTTTAGAAGCTGCCAACGTGAAGAAATCTGAACCTAAGAAATAATCCTGCTTAACTTTGAAGTCATTTAAGTTGCTTGATCAAAACAAGAAATCACTTTTCTTCTTCAGAAGAAAAAGAACATGGTTTAATTTGTTGATAATTTTTCAAATAAATCAATTTCCTCTAATAAGGGGAAATAACTTACCATATAGCTCTATCAGTGTAGTATAATAAGTTACCACTTACACTTGATGCTACCCTGACTAGCTGTTTGCAACACTGATGAGGGAAATAGACCTAGGTTCGCCTCTCAGCTCCCCAATTAATTAGCTGGGATCCTTGGATAAAATTAGTTATACCTCCAAAATTCAATGATAAAAAATTTTTTTTTCCATTCCCTATGCTATAGTTTTGTGTGTATGTGTGATTCACAGAACATAACACACATAAAGCATTAATATATTATAGTGACAAAATCATTTCTATTTATAAATATATACAAATTATATAAGGTGAACTATAATAAAGAATTTCTCATTTCAATGATTGACAATAGTGGCCTCCTTACACTTACATCAGTGGACAAATTATCCAGATGGGAAATCAACACAGCACAGTGGTCTTAAATAACACAGAGACAAGCTGGACTTAATATATATCTACAAAACATTCTATGACATTCTTTTCAATGGCACATGGAATGTTCTCTAGAATAAATCACATGCCAGGACACAAAACAAGTCCCAGCCAATTTATGAGGCCAGAAATTATATTGATCAATATTTTTCTAATGATAACAATAAGAAATTAGAAATCATCTACATAAAGAGAAAACACAAAAAAATACAAACACATGTTAACATGCTACTTAAAAACCAGTGGGTCAATGAAGAAAACAAAAGGAAATGAAAATAGCCTGAAGCAAATTAAAACAAAAATGCAACTTTGCAACATCTTTGTGATATAGCAAAAGCAATTCTAAAAGGGATATTTATAGTGATGCATGTCTACCTGAAGAAACAAAAATTTCAAACAACCCAGTCTACCATCTATAGGAATTAGAAAAAGAAGAATAAACAAAGACCAAAGTCAGCAAAAGTAAGAAAATAATAGAGAGGAAATTTTATTAGTTTGTTTTTGTTTTTTGTCTTTTTGTAGCTATTTCTTGGGCCACTCCTGCGGTATATGGAGGTTCCCAGGCTAGGGGTCTAATTGGAGCTGTAGCCACCAGCCTATGCCAGAGCCACAGCAACGTGGGATCCGAGCCGCGTCTGCAACCTACACCACAGCTCAAGGCAACGCCGGATCGTTAACCCACTGAGCAAGGGCAGGGACCGAACCCACAACCTCATGGTTCCTAGTCGGATTCATTAACCACTGCGCCACGACGGGAACTCCTAGAGAGGAAATTTTAAAAGAAACCAAGAAATTAAAAAAAAAAATCAATAGAAAGGATCAATGAAATCAAGAGCTGATCTTTTGGAAAGATTAACAAAATTGACAAACTGTATCGAGCTCATTAACAAAAGAAAAAAAAGGAGAACCCAAATAAAATAAGAAATGAAAAGAAAAATAACAACTGATACCACAGAAATGCAAAAAAACTCAATACTATAATTACATGCCAACAAATTGGACTACATAGATGAAATCAAATATCTAGAAACACACAACCTGCTGAGACAATCAGGAAGAAACAGACAATCTGAACAGAAATAGTGTGATTGAATTTATAATAAAAAACTTCCAGTAAACAAATGTACAGGACCAGATGGATTCACAGGCAAATTCTACCAAACATAAAGAAGAGCTAGTTCCTATCCTTCTCAAACTATTCCAAAAAAACTGAAGAGGAAGGAACAGTCTTGAATTCATTCTATGTGGCAACCATTATCCTGATGTTAAAACCAGCAAAGACACTACAAGAAAAGAAAAATATGGGCCATTATCTCTGATGAATATAGTTAGGAAAATTATCAACAAAATATTAGAAAACCGAATTCAGCAATATTTAAATTGGATTGCATACCATGATCACATGGGATCTGTTCCAGAGATGCGAGGACTGTTCAATATTCACAAATGATATGATACAGATTAACAAAAGGATAAAAATCAGTCACCTCAAAATAGGAAGAAAAGGCATTTGACAATATTCAACATCCATTCTTGATAAAAACTTTCATCAAACGTGGTACAGAAGAAACATATTTCAACATAACAAAGGTCATTTATGATAAGCCCACAGCAAAAAATAATACTCAATGGTGAAAAGCTGAAAGTCTTTAATCCAAAAATCAGTCAACATATTGTTTGCTTAATTGAATATTTGGATAATCTATATTATTGACTGATGATATAAAACTTTTAAAAGTACAGCCATTATTGAATTCTCATTTCACTTTTGTACATGAAGAGATACTGAGTCATTAGAGCACAAAGCAGGGAAATGTAGACACCATACTGCTTATAAAGGTTTTCCTGACTAAGATTGTGGTCTGTTAGAATTTACATTTTGGTCTTCATGTCAATAAGCAGTCTTTAATTTTCTTCATTGCCTGGATGAGACCTTCTGAATCATGAAGACTATGCTTTAGGTAAACAATCTGAATCTAGTTAAAACACATTTTAATTAATCTGTAATATTGCACATTGGAAAAGAAGGCAGGTAAAAAGCATCTCATGTAACAAGACCCTTGTTTTCCTATAATGTCACATCCAAAAGAGGGTTGATAATGAATATATAAATCTTAAAAGGAAGGTTAGAAAATGAATACCTTTCTCCACCAAACTAAATGTACAGAGTATCCCTAGTACTCTGACCCACTTGTATGGTCCTACTCTCAAGTAACCACCTCTCCTCTTGCCCATTCAGACAGAACCTCTATGCTAATTTTTACATCAGTCATCGTCCTGGCTTTTCTTTAGAGCTTCACATGGTTAGGCATCCCTCTCCCTGTCCTCCACACCAGTATTCCTCCGTTCTGACATATTACATAATGAAAATGTTAGAATATAACTTCTGCTATTGCTTTTTTTTTGCCTTTTTTTTTTAAGGACCGCACCCACAGCATAGGGAGGTTCCTAGGCTAGGGGTCTAATCAGAGCTGTAGCCACCGGCCTACGCCAGAACCACCAGAGCCACAGCAATGCCAGATCCGAGCTGCATCTGCAACCTACACCAGAGCTCGCCACAACAACCAGGCGACACCTGTGGCATACGGAGGTTCCCAGGCTAGGGTCAGATCAGAGCTACAGCTGCCGGCCTACACCACAGCAACACCAGATCTGAGTCATGTCTGTGACCTACACCACAGCTCACAGCAACGCCTGATCCTTAACCCACTGAGCGAGGCCAGGGATCGAACCCACAACCTCCTGGTTCCTAGTCAGATTTGTTTCCACTGCGCCACGACAGGAACTCCAACTTCTGCAATTTCTTGATTTGATGTTCAACATGTTTTAAAATTCCTTCATGTAAAATGACCTCTAGTTATATTTTAATTGATATGTATTTTATGAACATTTTACCATCATTTTTGTGATTATACCTGGAATTAAGTATTTATTCAGTCTGCTATTGATAGGTATTTGTATTTCCAGTTTTAATTAAGTGCCTGGTGTTGAACATGTGTGAGCGTCCTGATTGCAGTTAGGCTACGCCTCTTGAGATCTCACCAAAAGACTCAGCAATACATCATATTCATATCTGGCCTTACCATAGATATTCACTCTTCTCATATGTGCATTGGCAACCCTGAACTTCTCTGAAATGGCTCTTCTTGACCTTTTTCTATTTGTGATTTTTTTTTTTTTTGTATTTTGCTTTTTCATTCACAAACACTTTATATATTCTGGTTACTATTCTCTTACTGTAAATGCTTCTTTCCAGTTTGTGTCTTTTCTTTCATTTCATATATTTTTATGAACAAATGTCACAGTTTAAATATATTCGAATATATTAAATATCTCCTAGAATATTGGCAAGTTTTATGTTGTATTTAATAGACTTAATATTCCTAAATTTTTCACTGCTCTTCTAATTTATATTATGTTGACTTTGATTTTTTTCAACAAGGAGTTGCTTTTAGTGAATACCGTACAGTAAAAATAAAGTCTAAAGTTTTTTTTCTGTGTGGATTACCCATTGTCCTAAAACATTTATATGAACGTGCTGGAAATTTTTTCATTTACAAGTCCAGCTGTGCAATAAATTGAGGTTATTTTGCTTTTTCATCAGTTTTCCCATCCCTATACCAATATGACATACTATTAATTACTATCATAATAATGTAAGTCTAAATATGTTATAAGGTAAATTTTTCATTTGTTCTCTTTGCAATATTAGTGTGAGCTTGTCAAGTCTCATAAATCTCTATTGGGCTTTTGCTTGTATCCTTTTGAAAATACGTAATTTTTTTTCTTTGAAATGCTCTCAGCTCTCTGATGACACTCATATTTTACCCAAGTGTAGAATGCAAAAGAGTGAAATTAAAAAAAAGACATAAGTGGCTATCATGGAGTTCCATGTTCACTTGTTTCCTCAGAATATACAGGCATTTTACAGGTTCTTTAATAACTCTCAAACTCTTCTCTTCTGACATGTGAATTTTGTTTTGTTTTCATGTATTTCATTATGAAAAATATATCTATTCTATCTGCTTAAAACAACAGACTTTTAAACTAATGCTTATTTCACTACTAACATTAATCTAGTTAATGTAAAAAATAATCCAGTACAATAGCTGTTGTTACCCATAATAACATAATAATCTATGAAAATGAATTCCCATATGCTTAATGTGCTTATTCACTAAATTGGAATCTTAAATTATTTTAAATTTAAAATTTCAGATTACTGCTATAAGTAAAATATATTTACTTATGCTTAAAATTTCTGTAATCTTAGATATAAAATTAAAATAATATTCCATATGCCAGCAATAATATGCTAGGCATGAAGAGATATGAGGAAGTTACTTAACTGAGCAAACTAGTTATTCTAGTCATTCCATATGAACATATAATGTGCATTCATTCTATCTTAACATATGTGTCTAGGAGTTCCCGTCGTGGCGCAGTGGTTAACGAATCTGACTAGGAACCATGAGGTTGTGGGTTCGGTCCCTGGCCTTGCTCAGTGGGTTAACGATCTGGCATTGCCATGAGCTGTGGTGTAGGTTGCAGACGTGGCTCGGATCCCACGTTGCTGTGGCTCTGGCGTAGGCTGGTGGCTACAGCTCCAATTAGACCCCTAGCCTGGGAACCTCCATGTGCCGTGGGAGCGGCCCAAGAAATAGCAAAAAAAAGACAAAAATATATATATATATATATATATGTGTGTGTGTCTAATTGAGCATATACATAAAACTGCAGTAAAATATGTGTTTTATGACAAGAATGACATATATAAATATTGTTTAACGACACTAAGGAAAATTTAGGGAATTAACAGATATCCTAATTTTTCAGAAAATAAAGTTTTTAATGTTAATATTTAACTTCATTCAAAAATTAACTACACTTGCATATCTCTTTCTATAGCTGTACAAAGTTTCAACCTTTTTTAAAACTAAAAGGCCAGTTCTATTATTTAAAGAACTATGAACACCGTGTTCTAGGAGTCTGAAAATTTAAGTGGAAATAATATTTCTCTTTAAATCTGGAGTTACAGAAGAGTTGGAAGTACAATGAATTCTCTCAATCTGTGGATAGCTGAAATTCAGGTTTATATCATGGAACATGAACAAATGGAATTTTTACCATATGGGTAAAAATAATTAGTTGATAGGCATATATTTATTTGCAACTTTTTAGCAGTTCCTTCAAAATAGATAAAGCTCAAATTTATTTCCATTTTATTCTTTGTGCATAACAGTTATTCACTTAGATCAAGTTTTCCTGGGAAGGGCTGTATTTTTTGTCATAATGCAATCTGGTGAACCAAGAACAAAACAATGACACTTTTACAAATGCACAGTTCTAATTTTTCAATTTAACAGATGTCAGTTTTTTATTGTAATTAGAAGTTTACCATATATAAATTTAACGATTACATTTTCCTATTTTTTTCCTAGAGTTTTCAAAGGGCATTTATGAGCTTAGCATCAGATATATTCTGATGTATGATGATCTGACCAGAAAGTGACTTACATGGAAATATATAGATATTATGAGATCACTGCTGGAAATTTTATTGGCTCTCCCATTAATATGAATATAAGATACATAACATCAAATAAAAATTAGTAGGCTTATTGGCATTAATAAAATTTATGAATGAGAATCAAATGGAGACTAGACTTCCTTAATTCCAAAGATTACTACAGTGCAAGTATTTAAATTGAAAACTATTATTTTATTTCTAACAAATGTTTAAAACTGAAGCATGGAGAGTTCCTTTTGTGCTCAGCAGTAACAAATCTACTAGACTGGTATCCATGAAGTTGCAGATTCAATCCCTGGCCTTTTTCAGTGGGTAACGTATCCTGCACCCTGCATTGCCATGATCTGTGGTGTAGGTTCTCAGATACAACCGGGATTTGGCATTGCTGTGGCTGTGGTCAGCGGCTACAGCTCTGAGTCCACCCCTAACCTGGGAACTTCCACATGCTGCACGTGTGGTCCTAAAAAAAAAAAAAAAAAAAAAAAAAAGATGGACCCACAATGGGAGAGAAGAAATAGTACAATGCTTAAAACTTTGGGTCCAGCAAAAGTCTCATAAAGCTGAAGCAGGGAATATTAGGGCTTCAGGTAATTTCTCCTTAATATATATGCCACAGTATCATACATCTTTCTTATTTTGAATTCCTGACCTCTACTATATAAATCATTTTTCCTGCTGGCAATAGAAAGTGCCAAGTGCTTCCTATTTAGCACACCAATGCTATACAACACAAATTGGCTTAATGCCTACTCATTTTTCAAGGTCTAGTGCAAATGTTATTGCTTTCCTGAAGCTTTTCCAAAAGCTACCATTACTAGACAAATTTAGTTATTAGCAAAATCTGAGATGTTAAACATATAATGTGATATTCACACCTGTGTTTGAAGACAGAATAAAAATACTTTATATTTCATTCATAATCTATGGAATTATTTTATGGAGAAATTTCTCTATGTACACAAAATGATCACAAGGGACCTTGATTATCTAAAGTCCCACTGTAAATTCAAATAAAACTTCAACATGAGCAGCTTTAGACATCTCTCAGTTCAAGACACAGACTCTCCTTCAGTATAGAATATGAATAAAAGTGATCAGAAAAATATTAGATATTAGAGATTAGACAGTAATGAAGTTATATAAAGGTACAGAGTATTATGTACAAGGTAGTATAATAAGAAAAAAAAATATATAAAAATCACTGTCCACTTAAAAAATAGTTTCAAAAAGACTATCTTATTACCAAGGGAGAAAAACATCACTTAGTCATATATTTCCCTATGGGAAAGAAAAAGATGTCATAAATTCATGGAAATTTGTGCCAAAGGGAAAAGAAGTAACATCTTGACATTTTTCTTTATACATTCAGCCTTTTTTTTTTCAAAAAAAAGAGAAAATTAAAGTATTTAAAGTTACCATTTTTATAACATTATTCTTATTCTAGAAAAGTCTACTTGATATAAAATTTATTCTAAGATTTATTTATAGTTATATCACACTGATTCTCTCAGGTTTTAAATAAGCATTCTTAAACAAGTTACGTAGTTTATAAAACAGGTTTTTTTTTGGTCTACAACCTTCCTTTTCAGAAATTATTATATGATATTCAGGCTTTTTATAACTATTCAATATATTAATTTAAATTTGTTTTCTTATATTACCTTTGCTTTCCCAAAATTTCTCGGTTGCCCTTCCAAAGTAATGTCTTTTTGGCAGCCCCTCTCAGGAAAGGTTTGATTAACTTATGAATGGGCATGATGCCATGTAAACAGATGGGGAGAGTATAAACAGAGTATATCTGTCAATATACTCACTGTGCTGGTATAGTCCATGATTCCATCCTAAGTAACTATATTAATAAACAGATTAAACCGTACACACCTAATACATAAACTCTTTAATGGTGAACAGGGACTTCTGGAACTGCTGCAAATTTTTTAACCCAGTAGAGCAATGTTCTATGCATTAAAGCCGCTTAATAAATTAGACAAGTACAAAAATCTGCAGTCTACCAATACTTTTGAAAAGCAGTGATTGCCTAAGACAGTCTAAATCCCATACATTGTTTTATTTCTTCTTCAATCAGCTATACATGTCTCCTAATGTTTAGGCAATATGACATTCATTTTTATATATGCTATTTACTAGGCACAAAATTCAATCAAGCAAATATAATTCAAACTTTTAAAAGATGAGACACATAGGTACAGGGATCACTGCTGTCTTGTCATTATAACTATTAATTATGACAAAAATTCTCTTAGCTCTATGTAAAACTGACAATCAACTGCTAATGAAGAGCTTGGATTTTTTTTTACCTAAGAGTCAGATTATGTGAATAAGTGTAGATAAACTGCTTTGGGTGCTGCTGATACTGTAGGATAAGATTCTTCACCACTGAGATTTTGCTTTCCTTACAAATTGAGCATGACGGACTTGGTAATAAAGGTAAAATCAAGTACCATATTTAGGAATCTCTTTGAGATCAATGATTTGCTCTAAATACTCAGTTTGACCCCAAAGTAAACCTTTAGGCTACTGCTTCTCAGTCAGGGGGGAATCCTTAAGCAATCCCCTCTTGATACCCAGGTAATGTTAAGGTAAGACCAGAATGAGACAAGGCTACCTTTTACCTTTCCAATTAGTCAAAGTGAATGAAAGATTGGGTTTCTGACAAAGCTCTGAAGCCAATTCACTTCAAGACTATACCTGAATACTTTAAATTAAAACAACCACCACCACAAAACCACAGTCTTTGACCAATGCCTGTTTTCCTCTTTTTTAAATCCAATATATAATGGGTACAAAAAATGTTAAATAACAAGGTCAGTGAAATACAAGGAGACAGTTTAAAACTACTCCCTCCTACACAGTGAATAAATAGTAAGTTATAAAGTAAATATTCAGAAAGGAAAGCCATTCAAGTATTGAGGTGAGATATCTGAAGTGCACCTAAACATTAAAACATTAATCTATTTCAGACTAAATACAGAGAGATCTACAGGGCCCTATCCCCATCCAGTGCTTAAAAAAGGCACAAATCTGGACAAAAAAAAATAGTATTTACGTGAAGAAAATAGCCATTCAGCCATGGTAGGTGTGGCAGAAAGTCTGCTCTGTGCACCCTAGACACTAGCTATGAGAAATGACAAATGAAAATTTGTTGCCAGTTGGAAGTACAAGCACTGCTCATTTGTTCCTCTCTTCCTTTTCTTCTTTTCCTCCCTCCCTCTCTTCTTTCCTTTCTTTCAATAGCAATACCTCACTCTGCTCCAACTTCCTTTTATGCAGTGCCTTCGAGTAACCATAAACTCTAGACCCCCAAAAGGTAAAAATTCCTAAATCTTACTTTGACATGAAAAGGTACTAATTAGTCACCCACAGGAGTATGGGAAACAGCAACTTAAATTCCAATTACCCCTTACTGTTTTTAGTGAAAACCCCCAAAATATTAAGTATAAATTAATTTCAGTTATACTCAAACGTTGCATAAATGATGTTTTAAGGAAGGATGCATCAGGTGGCAGTAATTTTAAATCTCTAGAAAAAAAAATAGGTTTAACAAAATTGTTCATTACCCTATAACAAAAAGGTTTTAATAGAAAATATAAGGAGAAAATCTGTTTCTGTAATTGCCATCTTAGAGTTGACCGGCACTTGCTGAGAACCATTAGAGTACAGCTGTGAGAAATCCCACTACAGATGCTATCATTTCACCTTAAGTCATATTTTAATCCAAACATTTAGTTTATACCGTAAATGCTAAACAGATTTTTATTACATCACAAATCTCAGCAAATACTACAACTACGCTGCTTAGTAATTATGAAGATAATGCTGTGATTACTTCATCTTGTTTGGGTAACATGTTTTAAATAATTTGGCTAATCATAGTTTTGGCACCTCAGCAAATGTTAACAACAGTTAATGAACTTGGCTAAAAGAGGCTGGTGCATAATAAATAAATTACTTATTAATTGAAGGATTATTTCATGGAGAAGAGGAAAATGTTTTACCTTTTTTCTGGTAACATTAATTTGTATAATTTAAATGACAACAGAGTGCACAGCATCAGCAAGTTTTATGTTACATGATGTGTCCTCCATGTGCCATCAATCAGCTCATATGTCAGAAAACCCAAGAATTTAAAATCAAAACTACCATGAGGTACCCCCTCACACCAGTCAGAATGGCCATCATTAGTAAGTCCACAAGTAACAAGGGATGAACACTCCTGCACTGTTGGTGGGAATGTAGGTTGGTACAACTACTATGGAGAACGGTATGGAGGTACCTTAGAAAACTATACATAGAAATACCATTTGACCCAGCAATCCCACTCTTGGGCATATATCCGGACAAAACTTACCTTGAAAAAGACACAGGCACTTGCGTGTTCATTGAAGCACTATTCACAATAGCTAAGACATGGAAACAACCCAAATGTCCATTAACAGACAATTGGATTAGGAAGATGTAGTATATATAAATAATGGAATACTACTCAGCCATAAAAAAGAATGACATAATGCCATTTACAGCAACATGGTTGGAACTAGAGACTCTCATACTGACTGAAGTAAGTCAGAAAGAGAAAGACAAATACCATGTGATAGTACTCATAGCTGGTATCTAATATATAGCGCAAATGAACCTTTCCACAGAAAAGAAAACATGGACTTGGAGAATAGACCCCTGGTTGCCAAGGGGGAGAGGGAGAGAGTGGGGTATATTGGGAACTTGGGGTTAATAGATGTAGACTATTGCCTTTGGAATAGATAAGCAATGAGATCCTGCTGTGTAGCACTGGGAACTACATATAGTCACATATGGTTGAGCATGATAATGTGAGAAAAAGAATCTATACATGGATTATGTACAGTAGAAAATTGATAGAACACTGTAAACCAGCTATAAATAAAAAGCATTACATATAAAAAAAGAAAACCTATGCATTTACACTTAAATTATATTTTATAATTATAATTCTCTAAAACACATTTTCTTGTTATGCTTTATTTCTAAGCTGCTTTCCCAGTTATTTAGAGTACTCATAAAATAGACCCCCTTCTGTGTTGCTCACACCACTCTGCTTCAGAGACATTAAGTCTATTGTGAAGAAACATGACATTTTTACATGCAGAAATCACTTAAGAGTGCTTCAGTTCTATTTTATTTTATAATATGCTAGTTGATAATAGACATGTTTTAATTTTTACTCTTAAGAAAATCTGGCATTATGAAAACTGAAATGGATGATCTGTTTGTTATCTTAGTAACAAAGATTATATGGCCAGTGATCTATATCTATTTATCTACATATGTATAATTTTATATACACAGCCATTATACACATATACAATAGGTAATATATCTGTGCTAATGTCATATTAATAAGAAATATCTATACTTGTACGTATATCTATATATAAATCTATAATATTACATATGATACAGTTTTAGAGTGTTGGTATTTATTTATTTATTTATTTTATTTATTTTTTTTTTGTCTTTTTGCCTTTGTTGTTGTTGTTGCTATTTCTTGGGCCGCTCCCGTGGCATATGGAGGTTTCCAGACTAGGGGTCGAATCAGAGCTGTAGCCGCGGGCCTACACCAGAGCCACAGCAACGTGGGATCCGAGCCGCGTCTGCAACCTACACCACAGCGCACGGCAATGCCGGATCGTTAACCCACTGAGCAAGGGCAGGGACCGAACCCGCAACCTCATGGTTCCTAGTCGGATTTGTTTACCACTGCGCCACGATGGGAACTTTGTATAGTTTTCTAAGGTATCGCCATACTGATCTCCATATTGGTTGTACCAACTTACATTCCCACCAACAAATCAGGAAGGTTCCCTTTTCTCCACACCCCCTTCAGCATTTGTTATTTGTAGACTTACTAATGATAGCCATTCTGACTGGTGTGAGCTGGTACCTCATAGTAGTTTTGACTTACATTTCTCTAATAATCAGGGATGTTGAGCATTTTTTCATGTGCTTCTTTGCCATCTGTACATCTTCTTTGGAGAAATGTCTATTCAGGTCTTTTGCCCATTTTTCCACTGGGTTGATGGCTTTTTTGCTGTTGAGTTGTTATAAGTTGTTTGTATATTCTAGAGATTAAGCCCTTGTCGGTTGCATCATTTGAAACTATTTTTTCCCATTCTGTAAGTGGTCTTTTTGTTTTCTTTTTGGTTTCCTTTGCTGTGCAAAAGATTGTCAGTTTGATTAGGTCCCATGGGTTTATTTCTGCTTTTATTTCTGTTGCTTTGGGAGACTGACCTGAGAAAACATTTGTGAGATTGATGTCAGAGAATGTTTTGCCTATGTTCTCTTCTAGGAGTTTGATGGTGTCTTGTCTTACATTTAAGTCTTTCAGCCATTTTGAGTTAGTTTTTGTGCATGGTGTGAGGATGTGATCTAGTTTCATTGATTTGCATGTACTTGTCCAGGTTTCCCAGCAATACTTGTTGAAGAGACTGTCTTTTTCCCATTTTATGTTCTTGCCTCCTCTGTCAAAGATTAATTGACCATAGGTGACAGGGTTTATTTCTGTGATCTCTCTTCTGTTCCATTGGTCTGTCTGTCTGTTTTGATACCAGTACCACACTGTCTTGATGACTGTGGCTTCGTAATATTGCCTGACGTCTGGGAGAGTTATGCCTCCTGCTTCTTTTCGTTCTTCAGAATTGCTTTGGCAATTCTGGGTCTTTTGTGTTTCCATATAAATTTTTGGATTGTTTGTTCTACTTCTGTGAAAAATGTCATAGGTAATTTGATAGGGATTGCATTGAATCTGTAGATTGCCTTGGGTAGTATGGCCATCGTTACAATATTAATTTTTCTAATCCAGGAACATGGAATATCTTTCCATTTCTTTACATCTTCTTTAATTTCCTTGATTAATGTTTCATAGTTCTCGGTATATAGGTCCTTTGCCTCAACGTCATACACCACATTAACAAAAGAAAGGTCAAAAACCATATCATCTCAATGCATGCAGAAAAGTATTTGACAAAGTCCAACATCCATTTATGATCAAAACTCTCACCAAAGTGGGTATAGAGGGAACATTCTTTAACATAATCAAAGCCATTTATGAGAAACCCACAGCAAATATAATACTCGATGGAGAAAAGCTGAAAGCCTTCCCACTAAAATATGGAACAAGACAGGGATGCCCACTCTTACCACTGCTCTTCAACACAGTATTGGAAGTCCTAGCCACAGCAATCAGACAAACAAAAGAAATAAAAGGCATCCAAATAGGAAGAGAAGAGATAAAACTGTCACTGTATGCAGACGACATGATACTATACATAGAAAACCCTAAGGACTCAACCCAAAACTACTTGAACTGATCAACAAATTCAGAAAAGTAGCAGGATATAAGATTAACATTCAGAAATCAGTAGCATTTCTGTATACTAACAATGAAACTTTAGAAAAAGAAAGACCTTTTAGAATTGCACCCCCAAAAATCAAATACCTGGGAATAGACCTGAAATAGGTTTCTTATCACCTACTCCTAACAATTCAGTGCAAAACTTGTCATCCACTCCTATGCAGCTAATTCAGAATTACTTGCGTCTTGCTTGTTAAATCATTTCCATTGGTACCATTCTTGAATTTTATTGTGTTGTACTATTTTGAAACCATTAATTATAATTCCATCATTATCACCCTTTCCTCATATTTTTTATTTAGATTCACTTCTTTGTTTTTATTGTAAAAGTACAATTTAAAATATATTAAATCTCCCTGTGCCTACCTTCATGACACATGTATGGACAGGGTAGTTTGGGGTAACAAATGTTTAACACTAGTGCCAGCACACTCTGACTATGGACTCAGACCAAGGCCTAATTTAGTAAATACAGTTTTATTGAACTCAAACATGTTTATTTGTTTAAATATTTTCTGTCTGTGTTTGTCAGTGTAGTATACTCTCTTTTTTTTTCTGAAAAAGACCTGAGAGTAAATAATTTAGGCTTTGCAGACTCTAAGGGCTCTGTCACAACTACTAAACTGTACAAGTGTACAAAATATACACTAAAACACCTCACACTTCACAAGTCACTTTCTACCTTCTAGGCCAAGTTACCATTTACTTGAAATAATGCTATAAACTTATGTCATCATATCCATGAGTAAAGTATTCTTTCAAGTTTGAGTGCCTACAAGGTAAGCAGAGCATCTTTATATTAGGATATAAAGATGACTATCTCCTTAAATACAGAATAGTTATTTCACCTTCCACTATATTTCCTTTCCCAAATATAAGTGTTGTCCTCCCAACAACATGAAGGCCATCTTTTCCCTATTGCTATTATAATGGAGAAAATATTTAAACCCTGAAGAGTCAGGCCACTGCTGTAACACACCCTCTGCAGATCCTCTACATTCCAGCCTTGGGAGCCTTCTTTCCTTCATGGCACCTTTATCCTTTTCCTTCCTTCAGCTGCCATCTGCCTTACTCCTGAATGTCTTGTCTTGAAGGAGTTAAAATCTGTTTACCAGAACTCAGCTCTAATATTTTATCAAGGAAAGTTAGAATAATATCAGTTTTTTTTTCTCTTTCCCCCCAATAGTAACTTTCACTTTTCTTTTATAGCACTTACTAGAGTTGTCATTTGGTTTGACTGTGTCCATTATTCATGGGCTCAATTGATGTCTAACTCATTAGACTGAACTTGAGGAAAGCAAGACCTTTAAATATTTTGCTCTCCATTTTATCTTCAGTGCCCAGCACAGTGCTTGAAACTGAGTAGGAAATGAAAACGTATTTACCTACTAACATATCTCACAAATAATCTAATGAATAAATCAAAAAATTCTAGTGCTGAGTGTACTTGACATTATCTTGTCCAAACTAAGGAAATTTCAACTATCAACTCTAGTTTTCTACCATATATCCATGTATTTTTCACTAATGTATAATAAGGAAGTACACCACTATTTAAAAAGGCAGTGTGAGTTCCATGGCTGAGCTGTTCAAATTTATTGGAACAATCTTTGCAATGTTAAAATAATATCTTTCTGAACTACTACTCAACCATACAGTGGCTTTTATGAACAAAGTAGAATCTACTCTATTGACTACTACATGGTTTTATATGTGAAGGTTTAAAAGTACCTTTTTTTTTTTTTTTTTTTTGCTTTTTAGGGCTGCAGCTGTGGCAAATGAAAGTTCCCAGGCTAGGAGTCGAATGGGAGAATAGGAGCTGCAGCCGCCGGCCTACACCACAGCCACAGCAATGTCAGATGCAAGCTGCGTCTTCAGCCTACACTACAACTCACAGTAATGCCAGATCTTAACCCACTTAGTGAGATCAGGGATAGTTGGGTTCGATACCCACTGAGCCACAATGGGAACTCCTAAATTGTACCTTCTATATGTAGTTCCTTTTCTATGATAAATAAGATAAATATCTTTTTATTTTCTATATAAGACATCTTTGTTTGGGCTGCTATTACAAAGTAACAGAGTGGATAACTCATAAACAAAAATTTATTTCTAACGGTTCCAGAGGCTGGGAATTCCAAGATCAAGACATGCCAGCTTGTGCACCGAGTTAGAGCCTGCTTCCTGATTCACGAAGAGCCATCTACTTTTTCCTCACATGGCAGAAATGTTGAGGGAGCTCTCTTCTGTAAGTGCTCCAATCTTACTAATAAGAGCTCTGCCCTTATGACCTAACCATTTACCAAATGCCCCACTTCAACATATGAATTTGGGAAGCACACAAACAGTCTAACACACAACTCTTGTATTTCTAATAATATTTATCCAGGGCAGAAAATTTTATGGTAAAATCTAAATATTTAAAATGTTAATTGAGTTTAATTGTAGAGTCACATAGGAAATAATACTGAGAGATGACACGCTCATTTTACAGTTTCCCCTGATGGTAACATTTTACAAAACAATAATACCACAATAAGGATATTAACATTGATAAAAACCACTGACTGCATTTTGACATTCTGTTTTGATGTCATTCTTTTGTATTGGAGTGTGCATTTAGTTCTGCCTAGTTTTATCAAATATGCAGCCTCTTGTATCCACCACCACAATCAAGATAAAGAACAACCCAATGTGCCAACTATGGCTGGTGTTATCTTAGATCATCACACTCACTTCCCTGGAATCTCCTCTGACTTTTCCCACTAAACCATGACTCTACTGTCTAGTTTCCATGTTTAACGTTTTGTCATTTGAAAAATGTTATAGAAATGAAATCATAAATTATGTATCTTCTTGGAACCATTTTTTAATTTTTTTTTAATTTTTTTTTCTTGTTTTCACAAATCAAATTTATTCTGACTTTGAGCTTTAACTCTTTAGAGGGTGAGAAATTAGATCTCAGTCCTGTTTGGAATGTTGCTCCATTTCCATTCAGGTACAAAATGATGGGGGGTGGTGAGGATTGCAGAAGGACCTCTGGTCTATAGCCCATTTTTATGATGACTAAGATCCTCATTGTACTAAACTTACACAGTCCCTTAGAAGGTGGGTTACTTTACTGCTTCCCTGGCAAGCATTGGCTTTGCTGTCGTTGGCTACGTTGGCAAGGCCCCCTTTTTTAATATTCTGTCGCTTCAACATCCCTGAGCCAACTCTAGTATTTCTTCTTTTTTTTTTTTTATTTTCCCACTGTACAGCAAGGGGGTCAGGTTATCCTTACATGTATACATTACAATTACATTTTTCCCCCACCCTTTCTTCTGTTGCAACATGAGTATCTAGACAAAGTTCTCAATGCTATTCAGCAGGATCTCCTTGTAAATCTATTCTAAGTTGTGTCTGATAAGCCCAAGCTCCCGATCTCTCCCTCCCCCTCCCCCTCCCATCAGGCAGCCACACGTCTCTTCTCCAAGTCCATGATTTTCTTTTCTGTGGAGATGTTCATTTGTGCTGGATATCAGATTCCAGTTATAAGTGATATCATATGGTATTTGCCTTTGTCTTTCTGGCTCATTTCACTCAGTATGAGATTCTCTAGCTCCATCCATGTTGCTGCAAATGGCATGATGTCATTCTTTTTTATGGCTGAGTAGTATTCCATTGTGTATATATACCACCTCTTCCGAATCCAATCATCTGTCAATGGACATTTGGGTTGTTTCCATGTCTTGGCTATTGTGAATAGTGCTGCAATGAGCATGCGGGTGCACGTGTCTCTTTTAAGTAGAGTTTTGTCCGGATAGATGCCCAAGAGTGGGATTGCGGGGTCATATGGAAATTCTATGGATAGATTTCTAAGGTATCTCCAAACTGTTCTCCATAGTGGCTGTACCAGTTGACATTCCCACCAACAGTGCAGGAGGGTTCCCTTTCCTCCACAGCCCCTCCAGCACTTGTTATTTGTGGATTTATTAATGATGGCCATTCTGACTGGTGTGAGGTGGTATCTCCTGGTGGTTTTGATTTGCATTTCTCTTATAATCAGCGATGTTGAGCATTTTTTCATGTGTTTGTTGGCCATCTGTATATCTTCTTTGGAGAAATGTCTATTCAGGTCTTTGGCCCATTTTTCCATTGATTGATTGGCTTTTTTGCTGTTGGGCTGTATAAGTTGTTTATATATTCTAGAGATTAAGCCCTTGTCTGTTGCCTCATTTGAAACTATTTTCTCCCATTCTGAAAGTTGTCTTTTTGTTTTCTTTTTGGTTTCCTTTGCTGTGCAAAAGCTTTTCAGTTTGATGAGGTCCCATGGGTTTATTTTTGCTCTAATTTCTGTTGCTTTGGGAGACTGACCTGAGAAAATATTCATGATGTTGATGTCAGAGAGTGTTTTGCCTATGTTTTCTTCTAGGAGTTTTATGGTGTCCTGTCGTATATTTAAGTCTTTCATCCATTTTGAGTTTATTTTTGGGCATGGTGTGAGGGTGTGTTCTAGTTTCATTGCTTTGCATGCAGCTGTCCAGGTTTCCCAGCAATGCTTGCTGAATAGACTTTCTTTTTCCCATTTTATGGTCTTGCCTCCCTTGTCAAAGATGAATTGACCATAGGTGTGAGGGTTTATTTCCGGATTCTCTATTCTGTTCCATTGGTCTGTCTGTATGTTTTGATACCAGTCCCACACTGTTTTGATGACTGTGGCTTTGTAGTATTTCTTAAAGTCTGGGAGAGTGATGCCTCCTGCTTGGTTTTTGTTTCTCAGGATTGCTTTGGCGATTCTGGGTCTTTTGTGGTTCCATATAAATGTTTGGATTGTTTGTTCTACTTCTGTGAAAAATGTCATGGGTAATTTGATAGGGATTGCATTGAATCTGTAGATTGCTTTGAGTAGTATGGCCATTTTTACAATATTGATTTTCCCAATCCAGGAACATGGAATATCTTTCCATTTCTTTACATCTTCTTTGATTTCTTTGATTAAAGTTTTATAGTTCTCAGCATATAGGTCCTTCACCTCCTTGGTCAGGTGTATTCCGAGGTATTTGATTTTGTGAGGTGCAATTTTAAAAGGTATCGTATTTTTGTATTCCTTTTCTAATGTTTCATTGCTGGTATACCGAAATGAAACTGACTTCTGAATGTTAATCTTATATCCTGCTACTTTGCTGAATTTATGAATCAGTTCAAGGAGTTTTGGGGTTGAGTCCTTAGGGTTTTCTATGTATAGTATCATGTCATCTGCATACAGTGACAGTTTTATCTCTTCTCTTCCTATATGGATGCCTTTTATGTCTTTTGTTTGTCTAATTGCTGTGGCTAGGACTTCCAAAACTATGGTGAAGAGCAGTGGTGAGAGTGGGCATCCCTGTCTTGTTCCAGATTGGAGTGAGAAGGCTTTCAGTTTTTCCCCATTGAGTATTAGATTTGCTGTGGGTTTATCATAAATGGCTTTGATTATATTCAGGAATGTTCCCTCTATACCCACTTTGGCGAGGGTCTTGATCATGAATGGATGTTGGACTTTGTCAAATGCTTTTTCTGCGTCTATTGAGATGATCATATGATTTTTGACTTTTTTTTGTTAATGTGGTGTATGATGCTGATTGATTTGCGTATGTTGAACCATCCTTATGAACCTGGGATGAACCCAACCTGGTCATGGTGTATAATTTTTTTGGTATGTTGTTGGATTCAGTTGGCTAAGATTTTGTTGAGAATTTTTGCATCTCTATTCATCAAAGATATTGGCTGATAGTTTTCTTTTTTGGTGGTATCTCTGTCTGGTTTTGGAATGAGGGTGATGGTGGCATCATAGAATGTCTTTGGGAGTATTCCTTCTTCTTCAACCTTTTGAAAGAGTTTCAGGAGGATGGGCACCAATTCCTCTTTATATGTTTGATAAAATTCACCTGTGAAGCCATCTGGTTCTGGACTTTTATTTGTAGGGAGTGATTTTATGACCTCTTCAATTTCATTTCTAGTGATCGGTCTGTTCAGTTGGTCTGTTTCTACTTGATTCAGTTTTGGCAGGCTGTAAGATTCTAGATAATTGTCCATTTCTTCCAGATTGTCAAACTTGTTGCCATATAGTTGTTCATAGTATTCTCTTATGGTTTTTTGTATTTCTGCTGTATCTGTTGTGATTTCTCCTTTTTCATTTATAATTTTGGTTATTTGGGTTCTTTCTCTCCTCTTTTTAGTGAGTCTGGCCAGGGGTTTGTCAATTTTGTTTACCTATTCAAAGAACCAGCTCTTGGTTTTATTAATATTCCCTATTGTTTTTTGAGTCTCTATTTTATTGATTTCTTCTTTGATCTTTATAATTTCCTTCCTTCTGCTGACTTTAGGCCTTTTTTGTTCCTCTTTTTCTAATTCATTTAGGTGGAGGGTTAAGTTGTCAATTTGGGATCTTTCTTCTTTTTTGAAAAAGGCCTGTATTGCTATAAATTTCCCTCTGAGCACTGCTTTCACAGCATCCCATAGATTTTGAGAGGTTGTGTCTTCATTATCATTTGTTTCAAGGTAGTTTTTGATTTCCTTCTTGATTTCCTCATTGACCCATTGGTTTTTTAGTATCATGTTGTTTAGTCTCCATGCAGTAGGTTTTTTCTCTTTCCTTTTCCCATGGTTGATTTCTAATTTCATGGCACTGTGGTCAGAGAAGATACTTGAGATAATTTCTATGCTCCTAAATTTATTGAGATTAGCTTTGTGTCCCAATATGTGATCGATTCTTGAGAATGTTCCATGAGCATTTGAGAAGAATGTGTATTCTACTTTTTTTGGATGTAGTGTCCTGAAGAGATCAATGAAGTCTAACTTTTCTATTGTTCCCTTTAGGATCTCTGTTGCTTTATTGGTTTTCTGTCTAGAGGATCTGTCCATTGATGTGAGGGGGGTAGTAAGGTCTCCTACTATGATTGTATTCTCATCAATATCTCCCTTTATGTCTGTTAATATTTGTTGTATGTATCTGGGTGCTCCTGTATTTGGGGCATATATGTTGACGATAGTCACATCCTCTCCTTGGATGGATCCCTTAATCATTAAGTAGTGTCCTTCTTTGTCTTTCTTTATGTCTTTTGTTTTAAAGTCTATTTTGTCTGATATGAGCATTGCGACTCCTGCTTTTCTGTCATGTTTATTGGCGTGAAGTATTTTTCACCACCCTTTCACTTTCAATCTATATGTATCTTTTGTCCAAAGGTGAGTTTCTTGTAGGCAGCATATTGAAGGTTTTTGCCTTTTTATCCACTCAGCCACTCTGTGTCTTTTGATTGGGGTGTTCAGTCCAATGACATTTAAGGTGATAATTGATAGATGATTATTTATTGCCATTTGAACCTCGTGTTCCAGTTGATTCTATGGTTCTCCATTCTTCCTTTCTTCCTTTTTTTTTTTTTTGGTTGGATGGTCTCCTGTTATTATCTGCTTGAGTGTATTTTTTTTTTCATTTTTTGCAAATGCAATATTTGGTTTTGGGTTGTGGTTGCCCTGTTTTTTAAGTATGCTAACCCCTTCCCATAATTGTGTGTTTTAGCCTGATGGTCCTGTAAGTTCAAACACTTCATTACTATATTAAAATTAAGAAGAGAAACATACAAACAAAAACGGTTATTTACTTCCTAACATCCCTTGCCCACATTTTATGGTTTTGATGACTTTTTTTCTTTTTAGTTTTATTTTGTTTGAGGCCTGTTCATGATTAAATCTGTATGCTGGCTTATTTGAGTGACTGCTCTCTGATTGTGGTTTCCTCAGTCCTAGTTCTTCCTCTTCTTCTTTTTTTTTTCTTTTCTTTTTTCTTCCCTTTCCTTCCTTTCTTTTTGGTTTAGAGAAGTCCTTTCAATATTTCCTTTAACCTGGGTTTTGTGTTGCAGTATTCTTTAAGTTTTTGTTTGTTGGAAAACATTTTTATTTCCCCTTCTATTTTAAATGATATTCTTGCTGGATAGAGTATTATAAGTTGCATATTTTTTCCTTTTAGCACTTTAAATATCTCTTTCCATTCCCTCCTGGCCTGTAGTGTTTCTGTAGAGAAGTCATCGATATTCTTATGGGGGTTCCCTTGTAGGTAACATTCTGTTTTTCTCTTGCTGCCTTTAGGATCCTCTCTTTATCACTAACTTTTGCCATTTTTATTATGATGTGTCTTGCTGTGGGTCTATTTGGGTTCAGTTTGTTTGGGGCCCTCTGTGCTTCTTGTATCTTGAACCCAGTATCCTTTAGATTTGGGAAGTTTCCAGCGATAATTTCTTCAAATATATTTTCCATCCCCTTATCTTTTTCTACTCCTCTGGAATTCCTATTATGCATTGATTGGCCTGCTTTATATTATCCCATAGGTCTCTTATATTGCTTTCCAGTTTTTTGATTCGGTTTTCTGTCTGTTGACCAGATTGAGTGATTTCCATTATTCTATCTTCCATATCACTGATTCATTCTTCTGCATTATTCATTCTGGTTTTTACTGCCCTTAGTTCAGTTTGCATCTATGCAAATGAATGGTCTAGTTTTTCTTGGCTCCTCCTTATATTTTCTAGTTTCTTTCTGAGGGTATCTGCATTACTGTTCATATCTTCTCTTAATTCCTTCAGTATTTTCACTATTTCTCTTTTGAACTCCAGGTCTGTCTGACTGCAGAGATCTGTTTCATTGTTGACTGTTTTAGGTGAGTTCTCCTGTTGGTTTGACTGGGGGTGGTTTCTCTACTTCTTCATCTTGCTTGTTGTTTTCTTTCTCCTGAGGGAGTTGTACTCTCCATTATCGGGCAGTGTTTGCCTTGTCACTGCCGTGGAATATTTCCTGAGGGCTGGCGTTGTTGGTCAATCTTTTTTGAGGCAGTGTGGCTTTTCTGGAGTGTTGATGCGGCTAACAGTGTTTCTTTGAAGCAAAGGAGGACTTCCTGAGGGCAGACAGGACTGGGAGGTCCACAGCACGATGGTAGCAGATTTCACTTGGTCATGCAGAGCTTGCTCTGGTGTTTTTAGGCTGTGGGGTTCTTGCAGGGGGTTGGCGGTGTTGGGCAGCTGTTCCTCAGGAGTGCAGCACCTCTTGGGGGCTGGAGCAGCTATCTGGGTCACTGAGAACCTAAGAGGCTCTTCCCTAGGGCAGCCCAACTCAGAAGGATGGCCTGAGAATGTAGGTGGATCTTTTCACAGTCTGGCCAATCTTGTTGCAGCTTTTCTGGGCTGCAGGGGCTCTTCCAGGGGGCTGGTGGTGCTGAGCAGCTATTCCACGGGAGTGGGGCACCCCCTGGGGGCTTGGGCGGGTAGCAGGACCACTGGAAACCCAAGAGGCTCCTCCCCAGGGCAGCCCGACTCAGAAAAACCGTCCGGGAATTAGGCAGATCTATTCACTGCCTGGCTAGGCTTGCTCTAGCTTTTCTGGGCTGCAGGCCTTTTCTCGGGGGCTGGTGGTGTTTGGTGCTGCTCTGCGGAAGTGTAGCCCCTCCAAAGGGCAAGCAGGCCTGTGCAGGGACAGCCCCTGCGGTGGTAGGCTTCAGGCAATTGTTGACGCCAGCCCTCCTGGATGGCAGGCAGCCCCAGGTTCAGCGATAGCGTAGTGGGTGGCGGGGATAGGGGGAGGGAATGCACTGGGAAGCACAGCTTTCAGCTAGCTAGCGGGCCTGTAAGCTTACTGTGGCGTGGGGGGTATTCTATGGGGACCCACCCCTTCTTCTCTCCCCTCCCCAGCACAGGTGCAGACCAGGCTCTTTTCCCAGGTTCCCTCTGATGTGGCTTTCCACTTCCCCGCCCCTAGAGTATTGCTCCCTTCCTCTGCGACAGCTTTGTTTTCTAGTCTCCCAGGCAGTCTCTGCCCTGTCAAATGGTTTCTAGACCTCCCAAGCAGTTTCCGCTCTGCACCGCGCCCCCCCCAGCCCAGGGACTAACCTCTGGAGCCTAGGTCTCGGTGCCCAGCCCCCACCCAGGCGTCCCCCAGCCCTTTCTCGGCGGGCGACCAACCTTTGGAGGCGAGGTCTCAGTGCCCAGCCCCCACCCAGGCCTCCCCTGGCCCTTTCTCGGGGACTAACGTCTGGAGCCGAGGTCTCAGTGCCCAGCCCGGAACCATTTTTTTATACTCTTAATTCCCCAAAGCCATGCCGACACATGAACAGTTCATTTTTTTTTTTTCTAATGATGAGTAACCCATGGTGTGTACATACCAGAGTCTGTTGAAACATTTACTCCTTGCATCTGAGGTATTCCCAATTTGTGACTATTATGAATAATATTACAATGAACACTCATATGAATTTTTATGTTTACAGTGTTTTGAGATAAATGTGAAAAAATCTAATTGCTGGGTTGTATAATGATTACAAGTCATATTTTTTAAAAAATCTTCTTTCTAAACTTTCATCAACTGCTGCAAGAAGGTGTTTTCTGAAGGGCAGTACTAAATGATCTTGGGATTATTAATTAGCATCTTTGAGTAACTCATAAGTCCAAATCAAGAAATGACTTGATATACTAACTGGAATAACAAAATGATCAACTCACAGAAAGCATATCTTTTACACACAGGTAAGTTTTACTAATAGTTCACAGGATGCAATCACAAGTCACAGGTAAACAAACTTGCCTAATGAACATTTGAAATGAACATTTTAACTAAGAGATGCATCAGGGCATCACGTGAACAGAGTTATTTTAGTCATAAAATATCTTCACTTATATTCTGATAATTACAATCCATTACTAACATTTCTAGCAGGCTATGCCTTAGAAATTCAAAATTTCAATGTTTGTTTATATGCCATTTAGACAGACAAGGTATGGCCTACTGAAACCAATAGATTAAAATGTTCCATTATGTTTCCACTAGCAAATACCATCAGGAAGTCAGATTAGTTTATTTACAGGGAGGCCTAACTATATCACTGCTCTATATTTCTGAATATTATCAAGGTAAAGGAGTTTCTATCTAGTTCCTAATAACTCTCTTAATTTTTTTTAGAATACCCTAAAAGTATTTTTACGATATATGTGAATGAAATGGAATTTATACACCTACATATACACATACACACCACACATATACATACTTCTGTACTTTTTGTGTCTAGTGGGAATAAAAAAATGCCCTCACCTCCATAAAAACTTTGTCTATTGGTAACTCCGTCCTAGTAGAATTTATCAGTTTTTTTCAGGCAGAAAAACATTGATGATTCCTACCATAAATGTGTTTTCAACCTTTCCTCTCATCTCTAAAACTTACTTGTAGTCCTGACTTATACATAATATAAATGCCACCCTTCCTTGTATTGATTTTGCTTTTGTCTGTGGTCATGTTTTACAATGCCTGTGGTGGGAATTTTGCAACATAAACTACCAGAACTTTTCTTAGTGACTTTATTTTATAGGATATTTTCAGGTAGTATTTGATATGTATTTTAGAAAGTCTTCAGTGAGGGTAGAGAAAAAAATCAAATAAAAATTATATTTAAATGCATGGTCATAAGTGTAAAAAAAAGGCAGTCACTGGCTTTTATATTGAATATTAGAAAAGCAAATGACAAAAAATAATGTTTTAAAGTACAAAGCAAGAAGTTGAAATAGTCATGGATTTGTTGCTGAAACTCTGCTTCTGTCAACCAGTGCCAAGCAGAAATGCTAAGACAGAGTTTTGAGTAAAGGAGAAAAAAAAATAGCTTTTTTGCCACAGCAAGCTAATGTCTTAAAGACTGTGCCCTCCTTTGGCGAAGAATTGTAGAGAGGTTTATAGTCTAAAAGGAGAAAAACAGGGTTTCAGATAGGAATCAGGATCAAGAAAAATGTGCATTCTTGCTTTGGGGGAATCTTAGACATTGAAGCTGGTATCAGGAGATATTGGCATGATCCTGGTGGTGGTCTTCCGTGTTACTGCGTAGAATAACAGCACTTGCAAAAAGGGCATACTGATCAGAGATTACAACATCCTGAAAAACATCATGTGCTAAAAATCTTCAGCCCAATAGGCAATTGTGCTCAGGGTGCCTAAACTTTAGTTTACAGGTGCTTGTGTTTAGGGTTCAATCAAACAAGGGAGACGCACAAGGAAGGACTTCAAGCTGTTCTATATTAACGTATCCATTCCTAAAAGAAGCACAAAGAATATAACTTTTCTCTTAGGTGTAGAAGATGCTTACATCATTATGTGTACCCCTTGGGATGGGGGGACTAGGACTCTGCCCCAAGGCTGTACCATTGTTGCTCCACTCTTCCTACTTTGTCATTGCATCCCTTCCCTGATTGGCAATGGTCCCTTGGAACTCAGGGAAGGCCTTGGAGGCTGAATGAGGCCCATTTCCTAAAAATAAGAAATGGAGACACCGAAAGTCTTTTGTGCTGAGAAGCTCCATAGGGCCCTGCTCAGTTATAGATCCATACATCAAGATGAATCCCGTATTAGATGGAATATATTCCTTCATATAAAAGTAACATGACATGAATTTTGTCATGATAGGGACACAGCATCTTAAAGAGTAGTTTTAGAAGATGGATTATCTCAACTTTAAGGACTCATTCATAAATACTTCTCTATTTCATTGTTGATAATCTAAAAACATTCATTTAAATAAATTCATTGAGAAGATTCATCTAATTAAAGTAATATGTAAAAGCTAACATTGACAGTGTCAATGAAGCAAAATAAAGACAACAGAGAAATAGCAGCCGTTCATAATATTCACAATATCTAAGGAAATTTTTATATAATTCTTATACACATGTAACTATGTCTTTGACCTTTTGGATATTATTTTTATTGTATATAAATCTATGAGACAATAAAAATAAAATATTCTGCTTTTGAATGTATTTCATTTTTAAATGATTTTTACTTTTCCATCATAGCTGGTTTACAGTCTTCTGTCAATTTTCTACTACACAGCAAGGTGACCCAGTCACACATATACATATACATTCTTTTTCTTATATTATCATTCTCCATCACAAGTGACTAGCTATAGTTCCTAGTGCCATACAGAAGGATTTCATTGCTTATCTATTCCAAAGGCAACAGTTTGCATCTATTAACCACAAATTCCCAGTCCATCCCACTCCTTCCTCCTCCCCCTGGCCACCACAAGTCTGTTCTCCAAGTGCCAGATTTTATTGTCTGTGGAAGGTTCATATGTGCCATATATTAGATTCCAGATATAAGTGATATCATATGGTATTTGTCTTTCTCTTTCTGATTTACTTCACTTAAAATGAGAGTCTCTAGTTCCATCCATGTTCCTGCAAATGGCATTATGTTGTTGTTCTTTATGACTGAGTAGTATTCCATTGTATATATATACCACGTATCGTTAATCCAATCATCTGTCACTGGACATTTAGGTTGTTTCCAGGTCTTGGCTATTGTGAATAGAGCTGCAATGAACATGCGGGTGCATGTGTCTTTTTCAGGGTAAGTTTTGTCCAGATATATGCTCAAGAGTGGGATTGCTGGATCAGATGGCAGTTCTATGTTTAGATTTCTAAGGTACCTCCATACTGTTTTCCATAGTGATAGTACCAATTTACATTCCCACCAACAGTGAATGAGGGTTCCCTTTTCTCCACACCCCCTCCAGCATGTTATTTGTAGACTTACTAATGATGGCCATTCTGACTGGTGTGAGGTGGTATCTCATAGTAGTTTTGATTTGCATTTCTCTAATCAGGGATGTTGAGTATTTTTTCATGTGCTTGTTGATCATCTGTCTATCCTCTTTGGAGAAATGTCTATTTGGGTCTTTTGCCCATTTTTCCATTGACTGATTGGCTTTTTTGCTGTTGAGCTGTAGAAGTTGTTTATATATTTTAAAGATTAAGCTCTTGTCAGTTGCATCATTTGAAACTAATTTCTCCCATTCTGTAGGTTGTCTTTTTGTTTTTCTTATGGTTTCCTTTGCTGTGCAAAAGATTGTCAGTTTGATTAGGTCCCATTGGTTTATTTCTGCTTTATTTCTGTTGCCTTGGGAGACAAACCTGAGAAAGCATTTGTAAGGTTGTCTGAGAATGTTTGCCTATGTTCTCTTTTAAGAGTTTGATGGTGTCTGTTTAAGTTTTTAAGCCATTTTGAGTTTTTGTGCATGGTGTGAAGTATTCTTTTTTCATGTTATCTTTGCCTCATTTCGGTATTAGGGTGATGGTGGTGTCATAGAATGTCTTTGGGAGTGTTCCTTCTTCTTCAACCTTATGAAAAAGTTCAAGGAGTATGGGTATAAGTTCCTCTTTGTACATTTGGTAGAATTTTCCTGTGAAGCCTTCTGGTCCTGGACTTTCATTTGTAGGGAGCGTTTTTACGACATATTCAATTTCATTTCTAGTGACTGGTCTGTTCAGCTGATCTACTTCTTCTTGGTTCAGTTTTGGTGGGCTGTAAATCTCTAGAAAATTGTCCATTTCTTCTAGGTTGTCAAATTCGTTGGTGTGTAATTGTTCATAGTATTCTCTTAAGGTTTTTTGTATTTCTGTGGTTCCATTGTGATTTCTTTGTCATTTCTTTGTTTTTTTTTTTTTTTTTAATCTCCTTTTCTTGGTGAATCTGGCCAGAGGTTTCTAAATTTTGTTTACCTTTTCAAAGAACCAGCTCTTGGTTTGATTTTTTTCTATTGTTTTTTGAATGTCTATTTTATTGATTTCCTCTCTGATCTTTATGATTTCCTTTCTTCTGCTGACTTTAGGTTTTGTTTGTTTTTCTTCTTCTTTTTAGGTGATGGGTTGGGTTGTTGATTTGAGATTTTTGTTCTTTTTTGAAGAAGGCCTGTATCACTATGAATTTCCCTCTAAGCACTGCTTTTGTGGCATCCCATAGATTTTCAATGGTTGTTTCTTCATCTTATGTCGTGAGATAGTATTTTAATTTCCATCTTGATTTCCTCATTGACCCACTGGTTTTTTAGTAGCATGTTGTTTAGTGTACTTGTTTTTTTCTCATTTATTTTCCTGTGGCTGATTTCTATTTCATGCCATTGTGGTCAGAGAAGATAACTGAAATAATTTCCATACTCTTAAATTTGTTGAGGTTAGTTTTGTGCCCCAGTATGTGACCAATCCTTGAGAATGTTCCATGTGCACTTGAAAAGAATGTATATTCTGATTTTTTTGGATGTGAGTTCCTGAAAATGTCAACTAAGTCTAACATTTCTATTGTGACATTTAGGATCTCTGTTGCCTTACTGATTTTCTGTCTAGAGGATCTGTCCATTGATGTGCATAGGGTCTTAAAGTCTCCTAATATTAGTATATTCCCATCAATTTCTCCTTTTCTGTTAGTATTTGTTGTATGTATCTGGGTGCTCCTATATTAGGTCTATATATATATATGAAATATTTATATATGTATAATATTTATATATATATAAGACATATATATAGATAGATGATTGTTACAGCCTCTTATTGTATGGATCCTTTTACCATTAAATAGTGTCCTTTTTTGTCTTTCTTTATGGCCTCCATTTTAAAGTCTATGTTGTCTGATATGAGGATTGAAATTCCTGATTTCCTGTCTTGTCCGTTGGCATGAAATATCTTTTTCCAACCCCTCACATTCAACCCACATGTGTCCTTTGCTCTAAGGTGAGTCTCTTGCAGATAGCAGATTGTAGGTTTTTATTTTATCCAATCTGCCACTGTGTCTTTTGATTGGAGCATTCAGTCTATTGACATTTAAGGTAATTATTGAAAAAATATGTATTTACTGCCATTTTAAACCTTGTTTTTCAGTTGATTTAATATTTTTCCTTTGTTCTTTTTTGTTTGGATGATATCAACTTATTTTATGCTTGTGTACTTTTGTTTTTTGTGAATGTAATGTTTAGTTTTGATTTGTGGTTGCCCTGTTTTTTAAGTATGTTAACCCCTTCCTAATTACAAAAAAAGTCTATATTTTCTTACTTTCCTTCCCCACATTCTATGATTTTGAAGACCTTTTTTTAACATCTTCATGTTTATCCTTTTGCTGTTCCTTGTGTATATCATCACTTTTACAGTATTTTTTCCCTTTTAGTTCTGTATGCTGGCTTATTTAAGTGATTGCTTTCCAACTGTGATTTCCTCCATCCTATTTCTTACTTTTTTTTTTTTTTTATTTAGAGAAGCCCTTTCAGTATTTCTTTTAGAATGGGTTTAGTATTACTATACTCTTTCAGCTTTTGTTGGAGAAATAATTTCCCCTTCTATTTTAAATGATATTCTTGCTATGTAGAGTATTCTGGGCTGCAAATATTTTCATTATAGAACTCTGAATGCATCTTGCCACTCTCTTCTGGCCTGTAGTGTTTCTGTAGAGAAATCTGCTGATAGACTTATAGGAGTTCCCTTAAAATTAACTTTTTTTCTTGCTGCCTTTAGAATTCTCTAACTTTTGCCATTTTATTATGTCTTGGTGTTGGCCTATTGGGTTCAATTTGCTTGGGGCCCTCTGTGCTTCCTGTATCAGTATCCTTTAGATTTGGAAAGATTTCAGATATAATTTCATCAAATATATTTTCAATCTACTTTTCCTGTTCTTCATCACTGGGAATTCCTATTATGCATCGATTGGCCCACTTTATTATCCCGTAGGTCTCCTATATTGCTTTCCTCTTTTTTCATTTGGTTTTCAGTCTTCTTTCCTGATGGAGTGATTTCCATTACTCTATGTTCCAAGTCAAAAATTCATTCTGCTCTTTAGTGCCTTTAGCTCAGTTTAGTTTAGCTTTCTGCAAATGAACTTTCTAATTTTTCTCTGCTTATATATTCTAGTTCCTTTCTAAAGTATTATGCATTACTGTTTATTTCCACCCTTAATTGCTTGATCTTCAGCCTTAATTCCTTCAGTATTTTCACTTCCTCCCTTTTGAACTCAGTGTCTATCACACTGCAAATGTCTGTTTCATTGTTTGCTGCTTCAGGTGAATTCTCCTGTTCTTTTAACTGGGAATGGTTCCTGAGCTTCTTCATCTGACTTATGTTTTTCTTTCTCTGCAAGTTTAGGGAAGCCAAACTGTAGTCTTGGAGGGCTACTTCTATGCAAGAGCACCCCTTTGTATTTTATGGGAAGGTACTAATTTTTGTCATGAGAGTTTGGATATTTGCTGTCTCTTTCTTTGGTGTGAGCAGGTTGTTTTCCCCAGGGTGCTGTGTATGTTTTCTGGGAGAAGGAGTCAATGGGTAGGACTAGTAGTGAATGCGTTGTTGCTGGGCTCTTAACAGCAGCAAGGACCTGCAGGAAGGTGGCACAGGGCCACTCCTAGTTGCAGGGCCCTGGGAAGTAGTAATGAGCCTTAGGCAGATTTACAAGGTGCCTAGGGTATTTGGCAGTGGCAGCAGCAGGGTGTGAGCACCCATGGGAGTGAGAACTACAATAGGTAGTGTTTGGTTGCAATGTCCTCCTCTGGTGTCCACTGAGGTGACTGAGGCTGCTAGTGGTGCCTGTTCAGAAACCCCTAGTGGTAGCAGGCCATGCCCACCTCTGGAGTCAATGATAATTGTGGTGGTTTGCCCCCACCACCTGTAGACCATGCAAGAAACACCCCATCCTGATTAGCCCACACCAGAGGTGCTGCACCAACTGCTACTAATTGCAGGGTTTCAAGAAGGGACAGTGATCAAGTGCCTGGGTGCTGCCTGGAGTGTTTGGCAGTGGCAGCAGCAGGGCAGGTATGCTCCTAGGGGAGTGCAAGCAAAAACAGGTGGTGCTCAGTTGCCATACCCTCCTTTTTGGCCAACCGCTGAGTTGACTGGGTTTGCAGGAGTCTGTTCACAGACCCCTGGTGGTGACAGGCCATGCCTCTCTCTGGTTTCTGGATGACTGCTCTGGTTTGTCCCTGCTGCCTATTGATCATGCAAGAGGCACCATGTTGCAATTAGCTGCCTGCTGCCCTTAGCCCATGCTAGAGGTGCCTAGCCACCCATAGCCCAATCAAGTAGCTCCTCACCACCCATAACCTGCACCAAAAGTGCCCCACCCTCTGAGAGCCCGTGCATGTGCAAGGAGGTTTCTATGGTGGTCCGCCCCTGCTCCTCTCACCCCAATAATGACACCATGCTTCTCCTATGGGCCCAGACCTCTTCCTGGGTTCCCTCAGCTGTGGCATTCCACTCCCCAGCCCATAGCACACTGCTACCGAGCCCGTGGCATAGCACTCCTTAGCCTCTCAGGCTGTCCCCACACAGCCAACCCTAGTTCTCTCTCTGGAACTGACCTCTGGAACCCGAGTCTCAGCACTCAGCCCCTCCCTGAGCATCTCAGGCTGTGGCGTCTGGGGAGGTGGCGCAGATGATCTGTGCAGCTCTCTTCTCTACTTTACCCTCCTCTGTCCAGATGCTGCACTTTTCCTCAGAGACTTTGAGGTCCCTCCAGCTCGGCTGATCTCCTGGTCAGTTAGGTGGCTTCCCAGGATGTGGGATTTTTTTCTCTTTCACAACCCCCTTGCAGGAATGCTAGTCCCATTGATTCCCTTTCTCTCTTTTTTTTTTTTTTTTTTTGTTTTTTGTTTTTTATTTTACTCAGTTATGTCAAGAGTTTGTTGGCCTTTTTGGAGGTTTAAGTTCTTCTTCCAGCATTCAATAGATGTTCTGTGTGAATCATTTTACATATAGATGTGTTTTTTTGATGTGTTTGTGGGAGAGATTGAGCATGATATCTTACTCCTCTGCCATCTTGATCCTTCTCCTGAATGTATTTCATATTACTGAAATATGATTCAGTCTTGATTTAAAAAACAGGGAAGGACTACATTCCTTAACTTTTTACTATATTTATCATAAGAAAGAAGTTCATTATCTCCAGTAATGAAAGAACAAACACATTTAAACCCTTGAACTAGCTTGAGTGTGTGAGCATAAGGAACAAATAAGAAAAAGCTCTTATTCTCAATCTTCAAGATCACCTACAGAAGAAAGATCCTCACAGTTCCCATTATGAAATGTCAAGGGCTCTACAGAAACTAGAAACAGAAAGTGACTACCTGAGTAGATTATCTTTAACATACCTACCACACCTGAGTTATATGTTTCTACTATAGCGGAATATGCAAATATCAAAACATCCCATAAGGAGCTATCATTCTGAAAGTGTGTCCCACTCTCCTGTCCCTCTGCCATTCACAGGCATACTGATCAATGTACTATTCTTATAACTTCCTTTTATTCACCCTGCTCCACACTTCATTTAGAACATTAAAATCTAGGAAATAATTGCTTCTAAAGGTCTTACCAATATTTGAGACATAATTCAAACTCATTCCCTTGAAGATATTTTCCTAAGCTTAAATCAATCTCTTTATCTCTGTAAAAAATTAGCCTTATGTACTATATATGTATGTATATTTTTATGTATATATTTACTGATTTACTCTATTTACTAGACTCAAGCCCTTTAGCTGCACTTGGAGTTTAAAAAACTAGTCTTATGTACTACATACGTGTGTGTGTGCACGTGCGTATGTATATATACTTTTTTTTCATCTATCTTGGAATCCTCACAGGATCAACCAAGCACAGCATTTTCCCCATAGTATAGACTTGATCAACTGAACTACAAACCATCCAGATGTAAAGACCCAAGTACATTCAAAGTGTCAATATCACATCTGGGGAATCTCAGGTTTCCTAAATTACCAAGAACCCTTTTGAAATTAATTAGTGAAAATTTCCTAAAATACCATTATCAAAAGTTCAATGTGTCAGTATTAAGTATTCCGTCTTGCTGAACCCTGCATTTCAAGACAGATGGAAAGCAGAATAAATCTAAATTGTCAAAAAAAAATCAGGAATTAAAACTTTTATTTTAGTGATTAAAGGTATCTTTCCAGACAACCTAACTTAGGTTTTTTGGTTTAAACATTCTATTGTAGATATTTGCATTTGTAGTATTCTTTATTTTTTATGTATGCAAACAGAAGTAATTTTTCCTGATTAATTTGACATGACCACTTCTAATTCATAGGTTGTATTTCTATTTTTAGATTATTATTTCAGTGTTAGGGATTAATTTCAAACGTCTTTTTTAAGCCTTGCTATAACCTAAGCTCTGCAAAATGAGGCACACATTATATAACCCCCTTAATGTTACAAGATTAAAATGTATGCACCCAGCATCATTTTGCTCATGTATTGAAAGAAGCCTTGTTGACGTGAACTGTTTGAATTCGCAAACTGGAGAGCTGATGATTCTACAGGCTCTAGGTTATTCGAAAATTATAGTTGTACTAGATGTATAGCTTACCAATAAATTCTGCAATCACCTAGGACTTTTCTGAAAATCTGGGCTGCCATGGATTTGGGGGCCCACTCATAAATGTAAGTAGATTTAACAAAAATAGCATCAGTTTATTCCTGTTTTTTTTCCATACTCTTACAAATTTTGTGACAGAGGCAATAATCTAAATTCTCCTTCAATGGATACAATTTTCATTTTAGAAAGCTCCATGTCTTCTTTATTATGAAGACTATTATGTGCTTGTGTGCGTGTGATCCCAAGGATACAATAGATAGTAGGAAATACAAAACTGCAAATTTTCTCCTGCCAAAGAAGTGGATGAAAATGCAGTCCCCTATAATGAGGAGAGAGCATGTAACTCACTAGAGTACAAGCCAGGCAGTGATTACATGAAACAGATACTTTAAAGGGATGGTTCTAGAAGATACCATTATGTTCAACTGATTTCTGAAAAGGTCATTTGATTTTCTCAGTCCAAACAACAAAAAACTAATGTTTTCATTGCATGTAAACAACAAATTGTAACAGTTAGCTAATTTAAATGCATTCATCTTTAGATGAAAAGAAAAAGGTATGAACAAAGAATGAAAGAAATTTGAAAATTTCTACA
The DNA here is from genome assembly GCF_016906955.1 of Phacochoerus africanus. Lineage (NCBI taxonomy): Eukaryota > Metazoa > Chordata > Mammalia > Artiodactyla > Suidae > Phacochoerus > Phacochoerus africanus. The sequence goes on along the minus strand of NC_062556.1, from coordinate 58,213,507 downwards.
TTTCTCTAAGAACATTTATGAAGGAAAAGCCATCAATTATAAGGACTTACTTACATAAAAGGTATAATCTACTGGTATTCTAAAAATATAAATGTGTTCACTCCTCTACATTCAAGCTTGCATTGATTATATGGGGGCAATATATAGCATGCATATTATATAACATATATAATGCTAATACAGTAGCTGGCACATGATAGGTAGTCAAGGAACATTTGTTGCTGGATTAATAAGGTTTGATATAATAAGTGGACTTCTACTATCACGTATTAATTTAAAACAACACTTCAAAAATGTTGGGAGATATTTTGCATACTGTTCCTTTTAATAAAACCCCATAAAAATAATATTCTGTCAAAATTGCCAATATATGATTTATTTATTCTGGGAATTATTTACTGGGCACATTTTATGTGTTACAACTGTGATGAAGGCAGTGAATGCAAAAAAAAATTCCTCTCATGGTGCTTACATTGACGTTTGTTTCAACCGTCTTAAATTAGATATCAAGAATTTCTTGAACACATAAATTGTTCCAACTAATTTCTTTATAGAAATTTCATGTAGTTTCTGAGTGTTAGAAATCCTAAAACCATAGTCAGTCTTAGATGTCCCAGCAGGCAGCTTCTAAAAGACAAAGCCCCTCCTAAGTTGGCATCACTCCTGTGGTTATCCAGTTCTCAAAGTAACATGATTCAGGTGTGTGTGTCTATATTTACCTCCATGTATATGCATGTATATCTGTAGCAAAACATGTAAAATATACATCATAAATGTGCCATTGATTTAATATTAAGAATACATAATCTATATTTTCAATCTCCACTTAAGTAATATGATTGATCTTTCAAAATCATTTTTTAAAAAAATGAAATTCCCAATTCTCTGCTTGACACACTGGTTTGTTATGTTGTATACACCATTTTCAGAATCTCACAGTCAAACTGATTCATTTTCTAAATAAGACACTAGGCAAGATATTTGGAGATGAGATATGTATGTATTTTTGCAGTATCAGCAATTGATACTTTGTTATTAATGCTGAAAAGTAATGTCTGAACTGATGAATCAAATAAATTGTGCTCATCAATCATAATGAAGGCTAAAACAAAGACAATAAATATGATCTTAAATCATTAGCACTTTTTTATAAGAAAATAATCTGGTTGGCAGACAAGAAATTTTGTTGTAAAGATGGATTATAAATAATCATTTGGAATGACTATATTTTCTCATACAACAAAATTTGATCATTTTTCTGGATTCTAGCTGTCTCAACCAAAGCTTTTAGATTTTGAGGCCTAGTATATTGCTATAGTTATTTTTATCAACAACAAAATATAAGTCTCTCTGACAAAATATTTGATTGACTTGCTGAGACACTGGTGTTCACATGGAGATACTGTAATAAAAATAGAGGAGTTCCCATCATGGCTTAGTGAAAACGAATCTGACTAGCATCCATGAAGACACAGATTCAATCCCTGGCCTTGTTCAGTGGGTTAAGTATCCAGCATTGCCATGAGCTGTGGTGTAGATAACAGACATGGCTCGGATCTGGCATTGTTGTGCCTGTGATGTGGGCCAGTGGCTACAGCTCATATTCACCTCCTGGCCTGGGAACCTCCATCTGCCACAAGTGCAGCCCTAAAAAGCAAAAAAAAGAAAAAAAGAATTTGTCAAAATGTACTGGTTAGGAGTTCCCGTTGTGGCTCAGTGGTTAACAAATCCGACTAGGAACCATGAGGTGTGGGTTCCATCCCTGTCCTTGCTCAGTGGGTTAAGGATCCAGCACTGCCCTGAGCTGTGGTGTAGGTTGCAGACGCAACTCGGATCCCATGTTACTGTGGCTCTGGCGTAGGCCAGTGGCCATGGCTCCAATTAGACCCCTAACCTGGGAATCTCCATATGTCATGGAAGCGGCCCTAGAAAAGGCAAAAAGACAAAAAAAAAATGTACTGGTTAATCAAAATTCAACTAATACAGTCTCAATTCTGTCCTCTCTATATTTGATTCTATATTTCAGGTAGAAAAGACATTGAGGAACTCTATATTATAAAATAAGATTAAATAACTAAATTATTTAATCTAAGTGTGCCCTTATAAATATATCAAAAAATCAATTTAAATGAATAATTTTTTTAGGTGACTTAAGGTCTAATCAGTTTTTGAAAACATACCATATTATGCTGGATTTCTTTCTTTTTTTAAAAATTCTACAATAATGACTACTCATGACTCATGTATCAAAATAAGAAATTTCCTAAAGTTACTTTTGAACTTTCATGGAAATTATACCTCATAGATTAACTTGAAAATCACAATAGTCTTTTTAAATATTCACATATATATGTAAAGAATAAAAACTGGGAAAATGATTTGTGTAGGGAAAACACACTCAGAAGACATTGTCAAATGGAAAAGAAACTATTAGTAACAGTCCTCACAATTTCAGTGGAATTTCTTTTGCAGAGTAAACCCAGAAGCTTGAAATTCAACTTTTTTATTCATAGAAAATGGGAAATGGGTATGAAGAAATGTACTTTTAATGGCAAAATGTTAATACATCAGAGGCACTGTGCCAGGAGCAAATGAAAAAGAACGAGTTCCTGACACCAGAGGATTCCTAAGCTAGTACTGGTGTTGGTGTCAGACTTATTAAACAAGACTGCTACTATATAATACAGGATGTAAAAGTCACATATGACAACTGCAAATATGAGGAAATACTCATTTCTGCCCCCAAAATCTCCAAGGAGCAATTTACCTATAGATATACCTCGGCAAATCAAATAACAGTTAAGACACGAAAAATTAACTATGACACTTGGTATAATAATCTTAGTTATGATTTAAGAGAAAATCAAATAATAGAAAAGTTATAAAAATTCAAAAGCATGCTATATCTACTTATATCTTATTCAGAGAATTCATGTAACTTTCGCACTTCAAAGGCTCTCTTTGCCTCAGCTTACTTACAGCTGAGAAACCAAAACATGTAGGCATTAAGTGACACACCTTTTGCGGTGAATTTGCAATGTGCAACTTTCTTACCCTTATTTGATGCTGTTTCATGAGAGCCCCTATGCAACACTGTTACATTTGTGTGGCATAACCTTTAACATTGAGGTTATCATTTTCTCTTGGAACAAATACCTTCCCTCCTTTGTTTAATTCATGAGCCTGATCCTTTTTTTTTTTTTTCTTGAAAAGATATCAAGTTCCTACATCTGCCCCAGCTGTTTCTTTTATTATTTTTTTAACTTTCACATATTAAGTGGTTTAAAAAAATCACAAAATCTACCTAAAACATTTTAGAGGGCACATTATTTGTTAATAAATCAATGCCTTAATTACCATATATAAAACACGGAAGCTACCTGTCCAAAATTTATAGGACAGCAGATCACAGTACCTTCATATCTTATGCTTATGTGTCAACACTATGACTCCTCTACATATGGATATTTATTTCTATATAGTAAAATCAGTTTTTAAAATAAGTTTAAAATCATGTTGGAGAAATCAGGAAATCCAGTTTGTCTTCTTAATACCTACTTTAATCCTATTTCAGAGATTGAAAAGAAACAAAACCACAGACATTTTTCAAAAATTTTTGTGTTACTTTCCTAGAATTAGACACAGCTACTGACTTATAAAGTATCATCACCTGCCACATTTTCCCTATGATTTTTTTTTTGTCATTTATAATTTTAATCTAAGTAATGCTATTTAATTTTGTTAGGTCTTTTCTTATAAGCACCAAATTTTAATAACTGTCAATTTTGGGGGAAAAGAACTCCCTGAAGAACACCGCTCCAGAAAAAAAACAATTATGTTCATTCCTCCAAAAACCAAATTCAAAGTCCACCAAAACAAGATAAAAAAAGAGTCCACACAGAAAAAAAAAAATCACATTCTAGGGGTTCAGTGTATTTAGCAGTCTACACTGTGCTAATAATCCTTCAGCTGACTTTCAAAAATGTAGCACCCCAGCTCATCAAAATATACATTTTCCATTTGATTTTTAAATTAAAAAATAATTTAGAAAAGGAAATTGAAGGAATTCACAATCAATTGCCTGAGTCCTTTTGATGTCATGTACAGCATGAAGGTCAGGAAGGCTATTTGCAGCACACTTGATCAGGGGAAACTGATTTTCAAGGCTTAGCTTTCTTCCAAACACCGTAAAATACCCACAATTCCAAGTATGAAGGGACACAGAAGATCTCCTTTGAAAATTCCACAGGACAATACAGGCACCCCAGTTGTTCTTCGTAGAGTGGCAGGGCTTTCCTCAAATTGACACAGCTCCCCTGTGTAAAATTTTCCCATCCTGCTTCAGTACTTTCATTGAGAGGTCAAGAATCAGACTGAGGAACTCTCCCATATGGAATATTCTTCCTGAGATGAGATGGGAATGGCCGTCGAATCACTAATCACGTAATCAAACTCTCTCCCTTCTCTGGCGTACCTCTTCAGTACTGGAATCAGTCTTCTATTAGAACCTAGCCATGTTCTAGAGCAGCCTCCTTTAAGATTGTCTAAGAGGTCATGACACGTTTCTTGCATGTATTTCTTACATCCATCAGTCACCCTTTGGTCAATCTCTACCCTAGTGACCATCTTTAGTTTCAGTTTGACTTTCACATACTATGCCCCCAACTTTCTCACAGAATCAGTACATCTTTGCCAGTGTAATCTTCTTTGCCACTGCCCATGCAACAAAGAAGATTAACATTACGTTCCGCCAAATTAACATCCCTACTGAGGAAAAGAATGTTTCCAAACTGTTTCACATGTAAAATTTTAATGCTGTTGTAAGGTGAGTGTTCATCATATACAAACTCATCTATGTCATATTCCACCAGGCAGCCGTCGGCTGTGGTCCAGTAGCTGTGGATGACCCTTCCTCAAACTATGAGTGGTAATGGCTTCATCTGCTCAGTACTGTCCTGACTCAATTCTTTCTTCTACTTTGTTCAAAAGACTATCAACCTCTTTGCCTTGTGCATCATCATCATAACTCTGAAGGTCCAGCATCACCAATCTGTGCATTAAATTCTTATATTTGACAAAGCTGCCATTTTTTTGTTTATGTAGGTCACTAAATAGCCATGGTCCTGCCAGGTGTGCACTGACTCTGTCATCCCCTGCTCCTGCAAAATGGACTGGAGGCCTTTCAGAATGGTTTTGCCATCAGCGCTGGCACAGAGCATGAAGTTGAGGGTGCCGGGCAGTGCTGCTGCTGTAAGGAGGCGAGACGCTGTACATACATGCCTGGGGGGAGGCAGCCAGGGAGACTGGGGAGCTGCATGCTATGTCAGGCTGCAACCCACAGTGGGGAGTGCCTCCTATGAATTTTTGCATATTTTCTTACATTCTAGTTCTCAGAGACAAAGATCAAACAAATTAATAAATGTTGCCACTGTCTGAAAATCTAGATTATACGCAATGGCTAAATATAGCCAAGTTTTTTGTTTAATATTCTTGGGAATATATGATGTTTGAGAGTCTTCTTTGTTCCTCATTTGTACTGTGGGTGGGACAAGTGTCTTATCTGTTTTTACTTATCAATAATCCTTTCATGTAGTAATAAATCAGTTTTATGGACAGATTCTTTTGTGCTAAAAATTCAACATTTGTGGAGGTAAATCAATATTCTATTAATCACTACATTCATGGATGTCTGCATGTATTGCATATGATTTATCCTTTCTATTATGTGCCATGCACATGGTGTTTTCTGCTGGTATGCAAAGCTCTACTATAAGAACCCCAAAAAAAGTGAATTCAGAGGCATTTATGGCCAATCATCCACTGCCATTATGCCATTTAAAAAATAGGTCATTTTCAAAAAGACTTTTACAGCTAGCCTTTGTAACTATGGGAGAATATGAACAAAGTTACATAAATGTAGTTTCAAACACATCACTGATAAAAAATTGAACTTTTTCCAGTTTAAATCCTAACCTCAAATGCAATGGCTTTGAAAGACCTGATCAAGAATAAATTACTACTAGCAGCACTACCCCAGAGTATCACAGGATTACTCAAGCCTGTGTAAGCAGGGTGTCAAGCTTTTCAGCAACGTATTTTGGAGCAAATTCCTATTAACAGTAACATTTAGCGAATATGTTACAAAATAAAAATGTACAAAGTATATTACATCATTCTTCATTTTCTGGAGGGTAAAAACAAATATTTTTCATGTCATAAAATAAACACAGAAGGTCAAAGCTTTCAAAGCATCAGATTAGGAATTCTAAGCTGTTACTAAGGGCACTCACCCAGATGCTGAGCATCTTTGCAATCACTTGTGTAGACTATCCTGCTCCATTCATACAGACAAAAACAATAAT